>NC_062287.1:7500000-8750000 GCF_902655055.1 Lutra lutra
CTTAGCAGTGAATACTCCCCCCAGCCACGTACAAGAGGACATGAGCTGAGAGTTCACAAAGAGGACAAATACAGTGCGTGAACAGCCGTCTCACCACACCACTGGGCATTCATCTTTAAAAAAAAAATCCCATTAATATACTATATGAAAAAGGACATTTCAGTTGTCGAATTCACATGTTCTTTCCTGAGTAATGTAGTCAAGCACTTCTTTATAATTTTTTGAACAGATGAATATTTACATATACTTTTTTTCTGGTTTTCTTTTTTAAGGATTGAGTTTTTTTTTTTTTTTTTTTTTTTTTTTTTTTTACACACTGAAATTGCTGGAGTTTATTTTGGTGTAGAGCTCATGATGAGGATCTGATTTGGTTTCTTCCAAAATGGCTCATCTATGGATCTAATGCCTTGTGTTGTCTAATCCACTTGGCTGCGGTTTTCCCACCTACACAATGAGAAGACAGGCCTTGAAGTGGTCCGCAACTCTTACTGCACATTAGAATCATGGAGTACTTTTTAAGAGCAAAGTTGCTTGGGCAACTAGAATTTTCGTTTCAGCTGGTCTGGGGTCTGAATTGGAGATGTTTTTTCTCTTTTCTGGTGTTTTACATTATTGAGTGTGTAGCCAGGTTTGAGAATGACTGAGCCACACAACCATGAGGTCATTCCACCTCTAAAATCCAGATTCCATGGGACACCACCGTGACACTAGTTGCCCCTGCTCTCCAGGCTGGCAGAATTTGGAGAATGTGGCAGGGAGATGGGACATGCCCTTTCCCTCTTCCCTGCTCCCTGTGTACACCTTCCGGAGCCTGCTGGTCCACGAGGACACTGGCCCAACTCTGCTCCCTGTGAGGACTTCCAAGCATAGAACCCAGTGATTCCTCAGACTTGGATTTCTACAAAAATGTTGCCACAAAGAAATCAGGAGCAGAGCAAAGCCGTGTATGTTTTCTGTAGGGAAAAATCAGGCTCCGGTTGATTTTGCTGCTGTTTTTGGCTCATCGCCTGTCCTAGTCCTCCTCTGTAATCCAGGTGGTGTCCCTGGTCCAGTAGTTCTGCCATCCCTCACCCTCACTCATCCCAACTGAGACACAGTCTCCTTGGGAACTGGTTCACAAGCTTGGCTGCACTTCAGACCCCCTAAGAATCTGTAAAAAATAGCGATGCTTGGGCCCTATCCCTGTTGATGCTGAATTAACTAGTTTGCAGAAGGCTCAAAGCATCAGTGTTTTATAGTATTTCTCAGGTGTAGTCAGATTTGAGATCCACTGCCTGGCAGGTGGTGGTTGAACTCAGGCTGCATCCAGAGAAATATTCTTGAGAAAGAAAATTCTAGTCAAATTCATTTCTGTTTTTGGCAATAAGGGGAAAGGGAGGTGAAGCAGACGGCGTGGTGTGGACAAACCATAATAAAGGGCCATCCTGAGTTGGCCAGCAGCAGGGCATGAGCTCCATCCCCTCCGGATGTCAGGAGCATCTCCCCTGTGCCTCTCTGCTCTGGGATGGGGGGGGGGGGCGGGTCCAGGAAGACAGATCAGGTCTGCGGTTCATATGCTGTGGGAGCAGGGTCTGGAAGTGGGGAGTGGGGGCACAATTTCTGCCAGATTACTGCTCCCCCTAATCTTTGGGGTGGGCTCATGGTCATAGTCACCCCTCGCTTCTCTCAGGCCCCAGCTTCTGTCCGTGAGAGTGGCCCCTTGCAAAGAGTTCCTGAAAGGGAAGTGTCTGGTGTTACCAGTTTGGACATTCATAAAAGAGGTCTGCAAACCTTCAAAGAGACAGGATTTTCCTTCAAATGCACACAAAAAGCTTTTCTAGTGTCTTGATAACAGTTTGCATCTTAACCAAATACTTCAAGGATTGCCTTTGCAACTTGGAAGAGGATTTCTTTAACTTTAGAAAAGCTGGAATGAGCTATTGCCAAGGCAACCAATAGTCAACCCTAATATTTGGCCTCAGCCATGTTAACCATGCCCAAGTCAATTGGAGGGGTCACAGGGAGGAGGGAATTAGCCTTTCTAAGTAGCTCATCTTTGTTTCCATCCTACCACTTCCTTCTGCTCTTCAGGTAAAGGCAATTTATTTCATCTGACAGCTGACTTTGCAGCTGTGGCGCAAATAGGCTATTTCCTCTTTCATCTCCTGGTCTGAGACGGCTCCCTTATTAACTACATGCTGGATTCAGGGAAAGGGAGCTTGAAGACAGGCTTTCAGGGAAGTTCAGAGAAATCAATCTTTCCCGTCAGTTTTTCCTGGATAATGGCAACAGTCTTTTGACTGGTTCTCTTCTTCCATGTTTACTTTTTTACAAGCCAGGCTCTTCACGGCTCAACCAGTGAAGTTTTCAAATAATAATCGTGTTTAATTTCCATTAGTGGTTTTAAAAATCTCGATCAGGAGAATATCCAAGCTTCTTATGAGGGAGGCCCATGGGGTCCAGTGACCTCAGGCTTCACTGGCCCTCAGCCTTAGCCCTCACCACTCCCCCCAACTAGCCCACTCATACCTTCCTTTCTGTTCCTGATGATCCTGGTTTGACCGTTTCATCCAGTTCTTCCTGGCTCCCCTGACCTGAGTGCTGGTGATGCTGCCACAACCTCATGCTCTTCTCTAAACAGATTAACTCTTAGGTAAATTCTTAGCTACTTCATGGAAAAATCGAACACCAACAGATACGCCCACATCTGTAAGATGACACAAAATATGGCCTTACCATTAGATCATCTGGCCCTGGGAAAGAAGGGAAAAGAAAATGGGGAGAGAAAATGGAAGGCTTGGGGGAGAGGAAAGTGCAGAAACTGGGTGCACATAGATATGAGAAGAGTTGCTGATAATATAATATTGTTATAAGATTTTGTCACTATGTATGAAATGGTAGATTAATTCTGGATAGACTGTGATGAGAAGCCATATTTTATTCCCTATGTCAACTACTTAAATATATACAACAAAGAAATACTGGTAAAAAATCAACAGAGGAAATAAAACAGAATAAAAAATATTATATTAATTAAAAATTAAAAAGACAAGGGGCACCTGGGTGGCTCAGTGGGTTGGGCCGCTGCCTTCGGCTCAGGTCATGATCTCGGAGTCCTGGGATCGAGCCCTGCATCGGGCTCTCTGCTCAGCGGGGAGCCTGCTTCCTCCTCTCTCTCTGCCCGCCTCTCTGCCTGCTTGTGATCTCTCTGTCAAATAAATAAATAAAATCTTTAAAAAAAAATTAAAAAGACAGGAAAGGAGGAAAAAGAAAGAACAGATGGGAAATAAAGAAACAAAAACCAAGATGGCAGACCCAAACTCAACTGTATCAATAATTATAATAAATCTGATGTTAGTTTCCTAGCACTACCATAACAAATGACCACAAATTAGGTGGCCTAAAATAACAGAAATTTACTCTGTCACAGGTTAGGTGGCCAGAAGTACAAAATCAAGGTGCTGAGCACCATTGGCTCCTTTTGGAGACTCTGGGGGAAAAGCTGTCCCATGCCTCTCTCCCTTTTTCTGGTGATTGCTGGTAATTCTTAATGTTCCTCAGCTTGTATCTGTGCCAATCTGATCTCTTCACATGGTCTTCCTCTCTCTGTGTCTCTGTGTGTGTCCTCTCCTTTTCTTAGAAGGACACCAGTCATTGGATCTAGGGTCTGTTCTGATTTGGAATAATCTCATTTTAACTACCATCTGCAAAATCACAATTTCTTTTTGTGTGTGTGTGTTGGATTGCTCTTTATTTTTTATTTTTTAATTTTTAATTTTTTATTAACATATAATGTATTATCAGCCCCAGGGGTACAGGTCTGTGAATCGCCAGATTTACACACTTCTCAGAAAATTACAATTTCCAAATAAGGACACATTCTGAGGTTCTAGGTGGATATGAATTTTATGGGGACACTATTCAACCCACATAAATATTAATGGATTAAACACTCTGATTAAAAGTCAGAGACTATAAGGATTAAAAAAAGCAAGACTCCACTATTTGGCATTTATAAGAGAGATACTTTAAACATAAAGACAGATTAAAAGTTAAAAAGAAAATGGAAAGAATACCATGCAAATTGATGTGACAACTTAAAAAAAAACTCATCAAAGTAAGGAATATGACTAGAGATAAAGAGGGATATTTCATAATGACAAAAGGGCCAATGTCTTCATCAAGAAGACATAAAAGTACTAAAAGTGTGTGCACCTAAAACAAAGTTCCAAAATATGTAAAATAAAAATAGATGGAACTGAAGAAAATAGAACCATCCAAAACTGTAGTTGGATTTTTCAGTCTTTCTCTCTTAGCACATTATACAAGTAGATGAATAAACCAGCTATGATATGGAAGATTTGAACAAAAGCATCAACCAACCTGTTCTAACTGTCATCTATAGAACTTTATATTCAACAACTGAAAAATCCAAATCTTTTCAAGTGCACATGGAACATTTACTAGTGGACCTGGGCCATAAAACAAGTCTCTTTGTTTTTAATATGTATTTTCTGATGACTAATAAAAATCAACAGCTTTTCATATGACTTTGACTATATTCTCTGGAAAATTATTTTTGTGCCCCTTTGCAAGTTTTTTTTTTTTTAATTGGGTTCAAACTGCATTAGCCATTTGACTTTGAGCTTGTCACTTTGTCTGAACCTCAATTCTTTTTTCTATATAAATTTAGGCTCATTCATTCATTCATTCTTTATCCCTGCATCTGGCAGATATGTACCAATATGTGCTTCTATTCTAGATGCTGAAAAAACAACAGTGATCAAGACATAAACATCCTTTTTCTCATTAAGCTGACATTCCGATGGGAAAAATCACTGCTTATCTCATAGAGTGATGTTATGTACATGAACGCACTTCTGCACTATAGAGAAAAAACATGAGTGATTATGACGGTTACTATTTTATCTTTCAACAATGGCGTGATTAGGAGGACACTAAAATATCCTCTGTGTCTCAAAATAGCAATTCCAGTCTTCCTGCCTTGGACTTTATGTTACTGATGTCTTTATGCCAGATCATTTTATGTAAGAGGAATGAATAACATTTATTAAGATTACTAGCTTATTAAATGAACCAGTCATCAACAGGACTCTTAAGGTACTTAGGTATTGGTTGAGTTTAATTTTTATGTCATGAGAAGGGTCAAAAAAGGCAAGAACAGAGGGGGAATTGCCAGTGGAGACCAAGCTGAAAATTGAGGCAACACCCATCCCCTGTGCCGGGAACTGGGACTGAAGAGAAAAAAGAAGACAGAAGTCTTTATCCTCAAAAAGCCAAAAACCTTCACTGGACCCTCCAGTCAGACTGCAGGCCTAATGAAGGAACAATGTGGAACTGGGTGTATTGTATTCCCAGCACAAGCCACGGGCCTCCGGCATACAGCAGTCACTTAACAAATATTTGAAGCATTATTTAAGTGCCTCCATTCCAGGTGTTATAGTTCAGCTTTAGCAGAAATCCCCCCAGGGTGCTAAGGAGTGGAGAACAAATAGGACTTCGTATCAGACTCCAGAAGACTGCACATGTGAGCCAGATAACCAGCCTTTCTGGAAAAGCACAGAAACTACAAACTATCTTTAAAAGGCCTTTATTTTATTGTCAAGTGTCTGAGGAGGAAATAAACTCCCAGAGACCCAGTGACATCAGAGATAGAACAAAGTGGGTCCGTAGGACCCAGGAATTGAGTTTAAGGACGTATCTCAGAGCAATGCAGTTTTTGGGGGGTTCAGTTCCATTAAGGTTCTATTTACCGCATAAACACATGCATCAGGAATACTCAGGAAGAGAGAATGCATGTTTTGTTGTTCACATTTTAGTGAGAAAAATTGCCATTCGAAAGTTGTTAGCCACTTTTCTGCATTAGTAAAGATAAATCACCTTGGAAAGAACCACTTGAACTTCCTTTAAATTGTTGAGTTATAAACGATCATGGGTAGGGAGGCAAACTTTCCCGTTAAGTCAACAAAGTCTGTCCTGAAAGAGTCTAGGGAGTGAGTGGGCAAATTTGCATAAGAGCCAAGGAGCCCTTGGGAGAAATAATTAGAAAACCTCACCCCCCTCTTTTTTATGTAACAGCTTTATTGAGGTAGACTTCGCATATCATAACATTCATGTTTTTTTTAATAAAGATTTTATTTATTTATTTGACAGAGAGAGAGAGAGAGAGAGATCACAAGTAGGCAGAGAGGCAGGCAGAGAGAGGGGGAAGCAGGCTCCCTGCCGAGCAGAGAGCCCGAGGCGGGGCTCGATCCCAGGACCTTGAGATCATGACCTGAGCCGAAGGCAGAGGCTTAACCCACTGAGCTACCCAGGCGCCCCACATTCATGTTTTTAAAGTATAAAATTCAGTGGCCTTTTGTATATTCATAGAGTTGTGCAACCATCATCACAGCCTAATTCTGGAATATTTTCAATACATCATGAACCCTATACTATTAGCAATCCCTCCTCACTCCTCCTTGCTCTAGCACAAGGTACCACAAGTCTATTTTCTCGAATTATAGACTTGCCTATTCTGGAAATTGCATATAAATGGAATCATACAAAATGTGGCCTTTTGTTTTCTTGTTTCTTCAAGTTAGTATGTTTTCAAGTTCATCCATGTTGTGGAATGTATTGGTACTTTCTTTTTTATAATAGTAAAATAGGGACTATATTCCCTAGACAATATTATTCTATTTTGCCTATTTTTTTATTGTGGTAAAATAAACATAACTTAAAAATAACCATTTAAAGTGTGCAGTTCAGTGGCATTAAGCACATTCACATTATTATGGAACCATCACCACTATTCATATCCTAGAACTTGTTCATCCTCCCATACTGAAATTCTCTACCCATTTTTTTTATAGAGTCTGACTCAGTGTATTTAACTGTTCTAGGTACCTCATATAAGTGGAATCATACAATATCTATCCATTTCTGTTTAGATTAGTTCATTTAGCATGTCTTCAAGGTTTATTCATGTTGTAATATGTATCAGAACTTCCTTCTTAAGACTGAAAAATATTCCATTATGTGAATATACCATATTTTGTTTACCATTTATCCATTGACAGGCATTTGGATTAATTCCATATTTTGGCTATTATGAATAATGCTCTTATGAACATTGGTGTACAAATATCTGTTAGTATCCCTGCTTTCAATTCCGTTGGGGATAGATAGATGGAATTGCTGCATAATAGGCAATTCTAAGCTTAATTTTTTGAGGAACCACCATGTTTTCCATAGCTGCTTTACCATTTTACATTTCCACCAGCAACACACTCCACACCCTCACCAATACTTGATATTTTCTGATTTTTTTATAGTAACCATTCTAATGGGTGTGAAGAAGTATCTCATTGTGGCTTTGATTTTCATTCTCTTAATGGTTACTGCTGTTGAGCATGTTTTCACATGTGTTCAATGTGATCATTGGCCATTTGTAGATCTTCTGTGGAGAAATGTCTATCCAAGTCCTTTCATCACTTTTGAACAGGGTTGTTTTGCTGTTGTTGAGTTGCAAGGGTTCTCTATATATTCTGGATAGCAATTCCTTATCAGATATGTGATTTTCAAATATTTTCTCACATTCTGTGTGTTGCCTTTTTGATAATATCTCTAATGATAGTGTCCGTTGATGCACAAAAGTTTTTAATTTTGATGAAGTGCAATTTCTGTACTTTTTCTCTTGTTGCCTTTGGTGTCATAGTCAGGAAATCACTGCCAGATCCAATGTCATGAAATTTTTCTTGAACTAATTTTGCAAAGTCTGTGTTCTTTGTCATATGCAGTCACTGAATACTCTGCTCAGTTGCTTTACTGCTCAGCTAATGATTGGGCAAGTGACTTCCTTAAATGCCCCCTTTGTTGAGTGGTTTTGCATGTACGTTGGGGCACACATTCAATGATTAGGCGGGAAATTTACAACTCTGCCTTAGCCTGTACTTCCTGCTTCACAAAGCCTCAAGTCCAGCTCTGTGTGAGAGAGTAGGGTCCTCTCAGATCTTTGTTGAGTAAGCTCATAGCCCTGAACATGTGTATGGCCTTCTAGATTCTCAGAAATGTGTTGGAGCTTTTCAGAGGCTACTGCAGATATCTTGCTCACCAGTTTTTCCCTTTGAGATTTTTGCTTAGGGTCTGGTTAGTCCCAACTGGTATCATCTCCTCAGGTAAGTACAGTGTTAAATAACTGCTCCTGATTTTTGGGGGGGGTGGGGTGGGGTGGGGACAAATGGCAAGGGATATGACTTTTTCAGAGAGAAAAGTCTGAGTCAGGTCAAATATAGATGAGCTCTGAGGATGGAGTGTTTTTGGAAGCTGCCAGACAAGTCAAGTAGTGACAGTTTTCTGGGAATGGAGCTTCTGGGACGTCCCAAACCCTCTTTTCCCTCTCAAGTGACCACAAGGTGGTTGCTTTGAATAACTGTGGTTGTTACAAGTGCATCGGTTTTCAAGATTGAGTAGCTGGGAGGCAGAGGGTGGGAATAGGGCTAGTTAGAAAGCCACAGACCTCACTGTTCTTACCACAACCCTTCCCCTTTTTTTTCCTGAAATAAATTCTCCTTGGAGTGTTGCAAAACCTCAATTAATTTCTAGAGTCCTGGATGGGTTGGTTTTGCACAATTTTTGCCAGTGTTTTGGTTTAAATGGAGGATATTTTTTTCAGAGGTCCTTACTCTTTCTATGCATGCTTCAGCCCTCCAGTTTTTAGCTTTAATACAGCGCTGAATGAAGAAAGGCATTATGAAACCACTTAAGGATGCTTCCAAGGGGAAGAGGAAAGTTTGAACCAGTGGTAGAGACTTAACTCCAGGGTGTCACTGATGCTAGAGTCCCTTCTGGCTCTGGGCACTGTTGAAGACAACTGGATGTGTAAACATTGGAGTCTGGTGCTGTCGGGATTTCAAGTAGTGGACCCCAGCCCGCGGGGAAGAGGGAAACCACCTGAAGGCCAGTATATATGGGCCATGTTTAGCTCATTTCTGTAACATCCAGGGAGCTTGTATGATCCCTGGAGAGAATCAGGCCAACATGATATGCCCAAAAAACCCATCCATGGCAGAATCAGCCTTGTCAGGCAGGACACCTGAGGATAGGAAATGAGTCTCTTAAGATGACCACTAAAAATGTAGAACTAAATCAATAATTCTAAGCAGAAATCCAATAAATTTAAACAGTTTTAGTCAGAGCCCTGCCAGTGAAGAGTCAGCAGATAACAAATAATCATAGTGTTTAGAAGACTCTTGTTTCGTCTCTCGGTGTGTTTGCTTAGTGACACTTTAAAGAGTCCTGGAGCCTCTCCGGAGCCGACCGACGCCGTGGACGTGCAGTGGTGGCCTGAGCTTGGGCATGGGCGGGGGACTCGTGATCACAGCAGTTACCATCCGCTTGACCTTCCTCTGTTGCGGACGCTGTGCTCCTTACAACAGGATCTGGGATCGGTGCCGATCCATAATCTGTTTGTTAATGGCTCCCAACAGGAAATACAGAAATCAACAACAATTTAAACATTTCTGTACCAATTTGACACTGCTGCCATTTCCAAGCATGTGCTCATTGTTTAAGCATTTCATTTTTGTTGTATTTTACGAAAGTATCAGTCTAGGTTTGAAAAAAAAAAAAAAAGTCCAAAACCGGTCCTTCATTTCAGGTAGTTGAGAAGCACTGTTCTATAATGTTATTTGCATTGCATAGATGAGAAAACAGAGAAGCTCAGAGAGATGAATTGCTTGCCCCAGGTGACACAGTTAGCAGGTGCTGGGATTTGAACCCACTTGACTTGACTTCAAGGTTGTGGTTTCAGGTGCCGTGCTGTGAGCCCCAGGATGCTGCACTTGGGCCCATCGACAATGGTAGTTGTTTGGCCGCTGGTTGTACCTGCAGCAGCCCTTCTCAGGGCCCTCCCATTTAATGCGTCCAAAGCCCCGTACAGAACTTGAGCTCACCCACCACGGGGCAGGAGGTAAGCAGGGGCTGCCCGCAGGGCCTGGACGCTAGAGTGGAAGGTCGGGGCACAGGTATTTGTGTTATTAATCACTTGTGGCCAGGAAGCCTAGGTTTCCAGCCACAGAAATGTGTGTCTAAGCACTTCACACTAATTACCATGGTTTCACAGCTGTGATCAATTCACGTTTTCTCACTCTGGGCTCAAGCCGGGTCTGGGGGGACTGGCGCGAAGAGGTGTAAAAAGAAGTTCTGTTTCCAGCCAGATTAATTACGGGCTCTGCTGAGGCCCCAGTGCGACTGCCTGGGCTGCAAGACTGATTGACTCGGCCCCGGTCCAGCTGCGGGAGGGCCTCGCTGGCCTGAAGGGGGCTGTCCGAGGAGGAGGAATGGGAGCTGAGCCGTGGCTGGTCCTGCTTGGCACCCAGTCTTGGCTCTCTCAGGGCTGCATCCACGAGAGGGCCCTTCCTCCCCTTCCCCACCCACCCAGCTGAGTGATGTGCTGGAAAGAAGAAAATGAGGCAAGGTCTGTAGAATGCCAAGGCTAGGATGTGGAATGTAGGGGATATGCTCAGCAAAGGCGGGTGTTATAATTATTAGTGTTATTTGTTTTTATTGTTACTAATTTTTGTGAACATCTGTCTCCTCTAAACTTGGAGTTCCTTGAGGGCAAGGACTGTTTCTTATTTTCTTTTATTGCGGGGACCCAGCATGGTGCTAGGTGTGCTGTTGGATATTCTATAAATGCTTGTTGAATGAATAAGTAACTTGATTAAATTGACTCCAATTAGCATTATTTCCTCCTTATAACTAATTCATTTCCATCGTTACTGGCTTCCTTCCCTGTAATATCCATATCCTGCAAGTAACTAATTAATTCCCAGATAGGCTTGCCCCACAATTCATAGAGAGTCAACCCTGAGTCTGTTGCTTAAGAAGACATCGTGCAGTTCACTGGTGGCCCCCTACCCTTTTATAATTCATCAACACACATCAATTCAATCCATAAACATTGAGAGCCTGTTGGGATCGGGCACTGGGTTAACCCCAGGGAGGACAGCTGGGAAGGACACAGTCCCAGACATCAAGTTGTGTATCGACTGGGGTGAGCACATCGGAGGGACCTGAACTGGGACTTGAGGGGCTGAGGAAGAGGTCCCAAACAGAGGATGGCTCTGCTGAGTGTTGCTGGGTGAACCGGAAGAGGTGAGTGGGCTGGGGAAGAGAGCAGGAGCAACAAAGGCCTTTGTAAGTCTTGATAGTGAACCTGAATTTCATTTGGAGACAATGTGGAAAGCTGGAGTGGTGGGGATGGGGTGGGAGGGAGGTGGGAGCTTTGCAGTCTTGGATTTGCGGTGTAGACAGCTCAATTTCACCACAAAATAAGGGCTGGACTAAAAGGGAGAGAGCCTGGAGGGGAGATGCAAGTTTTTACTAGGCTGGGTTTGCTTCCATAGAAAGCCTAAAAATCCAGCACCCTCTTTGTTGCCGTGGCCTGAATTCTGACAGGCTCTTTTTACTGAACAAACAGCTGCACAAACCCTGATCCAATCCACAAAAGGCTTAAATACATTATGTATGTCAGTACTCGGAAAACAAGCAATATGGCACTGTGTATTTCATGAGGCGGTGAGTGAAGGGGGGTTAGGGTCCTCACACTGTGTGTGGGTGTGCATGCACGTGGACACACATGTCTACAGAGGTGGGGGGTCTCCTTTTGCGAAGGAAGTAGACAAATCTTGGAGACAATGGAATTTACTGTGTGAAATCTGGAGAAGGGGCAGGCAAGAGTGATGGAAGTTTATCAAGCTAGCTAAGGAAACACTGAAGACTGGAGCTTTCTGTGACAGGGAGGGCAATGGCGTGCTGTGAAGTCAGGGGTGTAGGCAGGCGCTGGATGTGTGCTGGGGGCAAAGCACAACTCAAGTGTACTCTGGATAAATGATTTTCAAGCTGCTAACTGAATTATGAAGTTAAGAAATGACACCTCTGAGAAACAGCTAACCAGACTTGTGCACTCTGCCTAGATTCAGCAGAAGTCGCAGGTGGTGGGTGAAGGGTGAGGCTGAAGGATATCTACGGTCTCGTGTGCAAAGGAACAACTGTGGGCGACAGATGTAAATGATGTTTTCTATGCCTGCTGACAATGAGGGGATCAATACACCAAAAATGCAGTTGTTGGGATGAAATGTTTTTGCTGAAACAGAGTCTTCCTAGGAATTTGTGAGGTTGTCCCAAGTGAGCAGCTTTCTGAGAGCAAGGGTCCCCGGCCCTGTTGGGAAGGAACCCAGCAGGACTGGTGGCCACAGAGCCTGTCTGAGTGGTCAGAATAGTCCAGATGGCCTTGCAACAATGTGGTCCCACCAGAGCCTGCAGGAAAACAGCAGCCATTGTCAGAGAAGGGGGCAGGGCGCCTCCGAACAAAGGTCTGAGCTAACCAAGAATGGGAACCACTATGATGATGAAGACGGGCTGAGCACCAGCTGTGGGCCAAGCACTGGACTAAACTGTCTGCCCTACCTGATTTTGTTAATTCCTTGGAACAACCTCTTGTGGTCAATGCTAAGGACATCCCCGTTTTGCATATGAGCGAGCAGAGGCTGAGATAAGGTAAGTGGTTATTTGGTGTCACTGAAGGAAATAGATTCTGGGAATTTTGTAGCCCTCAGCCTCAATTTCCTCCTCTTCACAGCACATGGAGAGATGCTTTGATGGAAGAGGGTGGGGCTAGATTTTCTGCAGCAACAACTCTGCCCATGTCATTGGACTCAGGGGCCACTCTGGCTCTTGTCCCGATGTCCTAGCCACTGTGCAACACAATACAGTTCCTTCCAGCAGGAGTTAGCCAGAACTGGCCGCTGGTGACATAATCACAGGCTGGCAGAGCATGGGGATTTGGGCCCAGGCCACCTGGCTCCAGAACTCGGCCCCCCAGCTGCTCCAGACTGTGCCCGTGGGCAGTGGCAGGCACAGAACCATGACTGCAGCACACACAGCATGGACATTAGAGACTCTGGAGGAGGCAATGAGGCCTGCTGAGAGGTGACAGGGAACCACAGCTCCTCTGCCCAGCAGAGCGCATCAGGAGCTAAGATTCCATGTTCCCAAGTTGGGTACTCACCACTCCCCCTGTGTGGACATCTTCTGAGAGAAGTGCAGGCATGGTGACGTTGGTTCTGTGTCCTGATGCTGGGGGAGTGCTCAGGCCAGGAGTTCAGCTCCCAGGGTTGTCCATGGAAGCCACAGCCGCAGCCCGTCTCTTTACCCCTCTTGAGTTTCACCAGCCTGGTCACAGAGTCCTTCGGCTTCTTTACTTTCTCCCTCACGCTTCCCGAAGGGCCTGATACCAGCTATGCAAGCTGGGGAGAGGTCCCTTCCATGGCCATACTTTCCTCTCTGCAAATCTGTCCCCAGAAAGAAAGGTTTCGTTCCTGGGTAAAGACGCTTCAGGAGGTAGGTGAGTGAGACTGGGTGGGGCTGGGAGCTGATGACACTTGTCTGGGAGGGTTTGGCCCAAGCCTCCCTCACGATGGGTGCCTTCAAGCAATTGTTCTCCACTTATCTTGGCTTCTATGGTTCCCCTGAAGATTGTTCTGCCTCATTGGCCAGATCTGCCACATAGGCAAGCCAGATTGGTCAGGAAAATGCCAGCCTGATTGTTTTCTAGTCTGGTGTGTTTCCTTGCCCAGCCAGGGTTCCTTCCATCTGACTGCATTTTTTCCTATTTTTCCTGGCTTGTTACATGGCTCTCTGGCCCATCTCTTGGGCATCAGGCCTCCTAGAGTCCTGTGTTCAGCCGTCCTGGGAAGTCAGGGAGGAGGCCCTGGGGAGAAAATGGGGCTTTTAAAAATACTTCTGTACTTTAAGAGAGAAAAAGGCACAAAATTTGTGAGTCAGTGAACTTACTCAACAATGTGGAAGAGATTAGTTTTTAATTACTTTAAACTTGAAAAGCAAAATAAATACTAATAGACCAAAGCAATCACTTCATTAATCTTATAATGCCATTTCTTTTCACTTGATATAATTGATTACATTCTCGTCATTTTTACTTCATTTTTGAATAGGTGATATATGCACATGGTTCACAAACTAGTAAGTATAAAAACTTACACAGAGATACGTTTCCTTCCCAACCTTGGTCCTCATGTGCCTTTACCCATCAATAACCACTACTTGGAATGTTTTTAAATGACTGAAATCGATCTTGGAAGCCAATATTATCCTCCCCTAGGTTTAGTTTATACTTAATATAAAAAATATGTGGGATAAAATTATCTTTTGAGATGATCATTTCTTTAAAAAAAAACATGTTATATAACTAAGACTGTGTTGCCATCTTTAAAATTCTTCTCTCTCTCTCTCTCTCTCTCTTTTTTTTTTTTTACAAACCATTCTCCACTGACTTCAGGTGATCTAATAAGAGTTGTTGTGTCTCAAAATCCCAGAAAGATTTGTTGAGTGTGAACTTGGGTCTTAAGATAGTAAAGTTAAGATAGTAAATGATCAATAGCATGGGGAAACTTATTCAGAGTGGCATCTGAATGTTAAAAACCCTAAGAAAGAATCTCTGGTGAGGCATGCCCCTTGTCTGCCCAAGGCCTCAAACTGACAGTAGGAGTGTGTTCTGTTAGACCAGACAGAAAGATGTCCGGGGTGGTGGTCTCCTTGGGAAATGCCTTCAACTCAGATCAACAAGACCAGGCGCCATGCCAGCTGTGGTGAAGGGAGGAAAAAAACCATGGTTTTGAGGTAGTTTGACAGTTGGATATTTTGGCTTGAGGTGGCCAAGAGAAAGAGAGAGAATGTTAGAACAAGAACAATAGAAGAAACAATGTCCAATACTGGCCACATCTTAGAGTAGCCTAGAGGAGATTTTTAAAAACCACTGATCCCCAAGCCTCACATCCTAGATTTCTGATTTATCTGACTTGGAGTGGAGCCCAGGTATGACTGTGGTGTTTCGTTTTTGTTGTTGTTGTTGTTGTTTTGTGTTTCCAATGCACTTTTAAAAAAATTTATTTTCTCACCATAGCACATACCCTCTCTAATGTCCATCCCGCAGTCTCCCCATCCTTCTCTCCGCCCCTCCCCTCCAACAACCCTCCAGCAACCTTCCTGAGATTAAGGGTCTGTTTATGGTTTGAAGCTTCTCTAGGTGAGTCTACTGTGTAACCAGGGGACAAGCCACTACTCTAAGGTCATTCAAGTCCAATATATTCACCTTGAATTGCATTGAGATACAAAAGCATGTGAATACCATTTGTATAATGCAAGTGTCCTATTAAAGACCTCAATTTAGACAAGGGGAGATGGAGAGGAGAAGGGAGTTGAGGGAAATTGGAAGGGGAGGTGAACCATGAGAGACTATGGACTCTGAAAAACGATCTGAGAATTTTGAAGGGGTGGGGGTGGGAGGTTGGGGGCACCAGGTGGTGGGTATTGTAGAGGGCACGGATTGCATGGAGCACTGGGTGTGGTGCAAAAATAATGAATACTGTTATGCTGAAAAAAAATAAAAAATTAAAAAAAAAAGACCTCAATTTACTTTGCTATCAGAGAATAAAAGTGAACAATAAAAATGGTTCTCCCCTGAGGTAGCTGGGCAAAGCTATCTACTATCTATTTGAACTTGACTGTATACTCTGGAGCCACAGTTCAAACCAAATCAAGCCATGCAGGATGCAGTGCCTTTACAGTTGGGCATCATAGGGGTAGCACTGAGCTTGTCTTACCTCTGGATGTCTCTCCCTGCTCTTCTCTTTAAAATGATCACTACTGGGGTGCCTGGGTGGCTCAGTGGGTTAAAGCCTCTGCCTTCGGCTCAGGTCATGATCCTAGAGTCCTGGGATCGAGCGCCACACCGGGCTCTCTGCTCAGCAGGAAGCCTGCTTCCTCCTCTCTCTCTGCCTGCCTCTCTGCCTACTTGTGATCTCTCTCTGTCAAATAAATAAATAAATCTTTAAAATGATCACTACCTTCTTCTCTTTCCTTCTGAAAACAAATTTTCTGTTCAGAGTTCTGAGCAGCACAGGTAGGATGCTACTTCCTAAATTGGTCCCAAGGTCACATGACCTTACTCTGTGCATAGCTCTGAGGAGATAAAGTGTGTGACTTTGTTTCATCCAGTGTTTCCCAAGCTTATTTGACCACAGAACACTTTTTGTGTTCAAGAAAGTGAGATGTTCCAGAGACCCAAGCTTGCATCTTGAATGAAGCACTTACTAGTGGTTAGTAGTCTCCAAGATGGCCCTCAGTGATTCTCACTTGTGATATTTATGCCCTGTGTTGTCCCCTCCCATGCTGTGTGACCAAGGTGATAATGAGCGAGTAGTAGTGTGTGACTTTCCAGGCTAGCTAATAAAGGAGGTTGTAGCTTCTGCCTTGTTTTCTTGGACAGCTCACCCTGGTTGGAGCCAGTCACCATGTTGTGAGGACATTCAAGCAGCTCTGTGTAGGGTCCATATGGGAGGGAAAACTGAGGCCCATCAACAACAAGCACAAATTTGTGGGTCAGCCACCTTGGAAGTGGATCCTGTAGTCACAGTCAACACTCCAGCAGACGGTAGCCCTGACTGACATCTTGACTACAGCCTCATAAGAGACATTGAGCCAGAAGTGCTCCGAAATTCCTGACTCACAAAAACTGTGAGAGGGAAAAGATTTTTCTTGTTGTTTTAAGCCACCATGTTTTGAGGTAATTTGTTATTCAGAATTGATAACTAATACAATTGGGAGACTTTACCCTTGGGCACCAGTTTCTTAATCTGTAAAGCAGAAATTATAGCATCTTCTTCATACAGTGATTGTATGGGATAGGTCGGTGGGACCAGACAGATAGATATCAGAGTCGACACTGCTAATGTAGACCTTTAGGAGACTTACTACTCAAATACTACAGTTCCCACTTCTGCAAAAGACCTCAGATCCCTCCACTGCTGTCTGTTCTCACAGCTGCCACCCTAGGCCAGTGATTATCTTGCCTGAACTATCACAATGGCTTCATCCTACCTGGTCTTCCAGCTTCCAGGACCTCTCTCCCTGCCCCAATCTTGCAGTTAGAATAATCTTTTTAAAGTTTACATTTGATTATGTCACTTTCCTGCTCCAAACTCTTTAACATGATTTATAAGACTTTGCAAGATCTGGTTCCTATCTACCCTTCCTTTTCCACCTCCTCACATGCATCTATTTGCAGTTCCTGAATGTGCTAACTTCTTTCTAGTCTGCTGAGCTTTGTACATAATTTTTTCTCTGCTCCAGGTCAAGTGACATTTGAAGTTCTAGAAGGTACCTCCAAAACACCACCACCACCCAAAATACACAGATCTCTCATTTCAGACATGCTGTAGCTACTACATAAAATCCTACCATTCACTAGTAGAGACACCCAAGAGTTTAGAAGACATTTCCTTCTGTTAGATGGCAAGTAAGTGGCATGGGGCAAGTGGGTGGGGGTCGGAGAGTGTCACATGAGATCGGTTTCTAGGCATTAAAAGCTATACTGTCCACGTGATTCCCAAAATCATTCTAATTGACTGGGATCTATGGCAGATTGTTATTGGTGGGTGAGAGTAGTTAGAAGTGAATGGAAAGCAGACAAGGTTAGAATTCTGGCATGCCTGGGCCAATGCAAAGACTGGACAATTTTTCTGAATTCTAGACCTAAAAAAACAATTGGCAATGGAACCTGTCTACTTGCTTGTCCTACAGGCACCTCAAACTGCACATGTCCCTGACCAGACTTATCATGGGCTTTCCCAAACCTTCTGCTCTTCTGGCATTTCCTTTCTCTGTGAATTAATGGTGCCATTAATTATCTGTTCCCTGAGCCTGAAAACCTGGGTGTAAGCATGTCCTAACCTCAGACAAGTCACTCAGGATGTTCTGTGTATTCTGTGTGTTAAATATCCCTTCCTCGTTGGTCTTCCTTTTTCCACCCATGATTGCTATATCCTTGGTACTAAGGATCCTCATCTCTTTCTCAGACTATTGTTACAAGAGTTTCCCAAGAAATTTTCTGCTCCCAGTTGTGTTTTCCTCTATACATTCCCAGAATGATCTCTGGAAAAGGCAAATCTCCTCTGATTAAAAGTCCTCAGTGACTCCTTTATTCCATAAGATTGAGTCCCAGATCCTTGTCAGTACACACAGGGACCTTGACGATGTGCTCAGGATTCCTCTGCAGCCTCACCTTTGACCCGCACCCTGCTCCCATCCTACACTCTGGCTGTGACGACCTCCACGCTGTTCTACTCTTCCTGGACCAGACTGTGAGGTCTCACCTCTGCCCAGGGCCTCTCTCACGCTCTCTGCCTGGAAAGTCTGCTCCACGCAGTCTACCCACCCAACAGACACCTCCCCCTGAGGTACCTTCAAGTCTTAGAAGAAAGTCTTGAAAGATCTCTTAAGATGCAGTACAAGCACTAGAGGCTTCCTGATGTCTTTCCCGACCACCACTCTGTCTTGCCCTCAGATGAGTAGTTAACATGGTGGGTGTTCCCCATTTTAGCAGCAACTGGCTGACTGGGGGAGGGCGTGTGGGGGATGGAGTTCAAGTCTGTTAGGCAATGGTATGAGAAATTTGCTCAGCGGAAACGTCAGTGGGAGGAAGGGGGATCCAGGATTAACTCGACTTTGGATTTGGCAACGACACTTTGGCCCTCGGCCTGTGTGAAACTGGAGTGGGCTTGGAGGATATGAGGCTGCTGGCTGGAAGAAATCAGTCTACGGGACAGCAAGGGATGGCAGACATCCTCTCTGGCACCTCAAAACCTTCGTGCTTCTTGTTTTGGTGTTGGAGGAGACCGCAATGCGAGTGTATGTTTGGTGAGGAGGGGAGGATGAGGCAGGCAGCAGAGAGAAAGGAAGAAAGAAGAGAGATTCTTGAACACACTGCAGCCAAAGGCTTGGAAGAGTGGCCCTCCGGGGGAGGGAAGGAAGGACTCTGGGTGGGTAAGGCGGAGGGAGAGTGCCATCCCATTTGTCAGCTCTTTACCAGGCCTCTTGACATTCAGGTGTGTAGCTCCTGATACTCCCAGAGTTCTGCTTCTAGGTTGCCTTGGAAAAGCCAAGGTGTGTGTATAGTTGGGGTGGGGGTGGTGCATGGGCCACCCTCCTGCCTCCAGCCACTTACCCAATACGCTACGGCCACAGGATCCCATTCTGCTACAGCAGATACCCTGATCTTGTAAATCGGGGAAAGTGAGCATGCAAAATGAAAGCTGCTGGGTACAGTTCCGCTGCTGGCTCAGAGGGAGTCCCATGGGGACCCTTGGCAGGGGCTGCCCTTGCTCCATTCCACTGGGACTTGCTCACGAAGTGACTGGTGCTTTCCTCCTAGAACACGGAGTTTTTACTTAACCAGTTCAAAAGGAAGTTAACTTTTCCTGAAGCTTCACATAATTGGAAACATGCATTCTGGCAAAGGAGGATGGAGAAATTCTTGGTACACGTCCAGCAGAAGGGCCAATCTCTCACCCGCTGGGCCTGACAGGGGCTGGCCTGCTGGAGCCTGGCGAGTTTGGACGGGAGATGGAGCCCCGTGCCTGGCGTGTCCGCTGGGTCGCTGCATGAGTGGAGCTGCTCGGCTGCACAGAAAGGCAGGGGGGAGCTTTATCAAGAAAAGATGGGGGAGGACTGACAATGTGGAGCCATCCTCCCTGAAGCCCTGGTGTAGCTCTGACTGGTGACGTGCCAGCCACTCATAGTGTGACTATGACAAGCAGGTGGGGGGATGACCATGTGCTGTAGGGGAAAGGAGGGAGGTTCTGTTTGCTACTTATTAATACATTTCTCAGCTCTTCTAAACCTGTTTCCTCATAGGTAAATTGGGAACACTGAGGCCTGACCATAGAGCTGTTACTAAGGTTGAAAAAGTACTTATAAAATATGCGTAATACAGTCATTGGCATTCCATATTAATGATGAGTAACTTGACATGATTTTCTCTTACTGAGGATCAGGTCTTGTTGGCTAGCTAATGAAGGGAGAGGAGACACCACCAGAGTGAGCGTGGAAGGTCCCTGGATGTATTTAGGTGCCTGTATGGCTCTCAGCTCATCACCGACTCCCTCTGTGTGAGCCCCCCACCCCCATGACAGTATCTCTACTTGGCTTGGCCCTTTGCTGCTCCAGACCTCACTCTTGGGGCTCTGGCCCAGCCTGCCTGGGACCCAGAAGCCCACATCAGTGCTCACTGTGCTTCTCTCCTGACCCTGATCAGACTTCTCTCAGCTCCCAAGGCCACGGATGTCTTTATTCTCCCTTCTGTTACGGCTTCCTTTCCTGCTCCAAGACGCTTCCAGGAATCATTACAATGACGGACGGCAGCCTGCCTTCTCCAGCACGACCTCATTCCTGGATTTGAGAGAGTTTCTCAGGGGTGGAAAGACAGTCTTTGGAACACGCAGGCCTGAATTCTAATTCTGGCTCAGTTATTTAGCAGCTGTGTGACTCTGGGCAAGTTGCTTAGCGTCCCTGAACATCAATTTCTTTAACTGTAAAGTAAGAACAATAATAGCAGCCTCATTGTGATATTATGAAGATCTAATTAGGATCTGGCCCTTGGGAAATGTCGGATAAATGGTAGTTTTAAGAATGGTTATGCTTACAGCTGTATACAGAGTGTAAGTCGGCATCATCTCTAAACTCTGCATCTCCTCCTGAATTCGTCTTTAGCCCTGGGGCCACAGAAGGGGAGCACACACCTTACAGGCCAGTTACTCAAGTGTGCCCTGGCTTCTAATTCTGGCACTGCCTCTAATTAGCTGCATGGCCCTCCAGAAGTCACCTCCCAGAGCATTTCCTCTGGGCACTTTGCTGAGGTCTGAGCATGAAGCGGCCACTCCCTCCAAACTGTCTCCAAACTGAGACAAAAGTGCTGGTGGACGTGCGCTAAGGAACCAGGTCCTAATAGGGTTTTCGAGCTGTTAAGACTGAGTTGTGGGAGGGAATGGAGAGGGGCTCTGATTCTGTTTCTCTTCCTCCAGCCTCTTCCCCAGACCCTCCTCTGGCCACAGCAACCATGCAGGCTGCAGGGCAGAGCTTTCTCCAGCCTCTGGCGGCTTCTTCCCTCCCTGAGCAGGAGGCTGCTGCAGAACTCAGCCTGATTGTTTTCCTGGAGTCCCTGAACTTCTCCTTTGTGCCAGGTAACAGAAGCCTGTGTGGGAGCCTACCATGTGCTATGAAGGGGCTTTTACCCTCGGGATCTGGCCCCGGGGGGTGTAGTAAAGCCCTGGTGTTGCATATGGAGACTCCTGTTCTGACACATGGGCAGAATGCTTGAAAATCTGGGCCCTGAAAAGCTGGGAGTAAGATAGAGCCGAGATGCAGGGACCGTGGGTCCAGAAGCACAGGAAAAGAGCCAGAGGAAGGAGCTCAGAGACATCAAGATCCCCGCCTGCTGTGGCACTGCTTTAACACTTCACACGTATTTGTGCCTCGTTTTTATTTCTGCAACAACTGTGAAATAGCCCTATTACCAGTCCCATGTTAGAGATAAAGAAGTTAAGGCTGAGAGTGGTCACCTAGCTTGTCAGTCGCAACGTCAGGATTTGAATCTAGGTGTTTCTCATGCCACAGCACAATCCCTGAGCCACTGAGACTACAGGAGCCATACATAAGGGGACATTCACCATTACCTTCATTTTAGAACTAAGACCCAGACTTCCCCCAAGATTTGCAGCAGGGATCTGAACTCGGGTCAATCTCATGCCATAGCCTGTGTGAGACCAGTACCCTCCCCATCTCTCCAGCTGACAAGGAGAGCGGGTTTAGTTTCCCTCTGGATGGGGCAGGCGCAAGTGGACTTAATGGGGTCCCTGCTTCACTGAAGACTTTAAATTATTTTCAATATCACTGGCCATTTTTGCCAATTTAGTAAAAGAAGTTTAGCATCAAGAGGAAGCATAAAATTTGTGAGGGATTTGTTTAATCTGGTACCGTATTATAAGAGCCATTTCAACTCACCCAAAGTATGAAAAGCATTTTGCATTTAAGCAAACAAGTCTTGTAAGTCCACTGATAATTATGCAATCCCAAATTTATGGTTCCTAGGTCTCATTGGATGACATGTGAAGTAGAAGAATAAACTTGTCAGATTAGGACAAATTAAGAGAGGAATGTCAGATATTTATTAAAGCAACAGGCATTAATGAAATAGCTTGGGGCCTGATACTTGAGGAGAATAAAAATTCTGAGAAAACGCCAATATTTCTGCAAAAGCAATATTCATTAACATCTGCTGCAAACGGTTAAGGGACCCAGAAAATGTGCATAAAAACAATTAACAAATGGTGATGGGGGGGCAGTTGAGCAGGGAAACCAGGTAGCTGAAGAAGTGTGAAATGCCTTTAGAATGGCTGGAAGTCTCCCTTTTCATATGTGTAGGCCAAGAGGTTGCCAGTTTAAAGGTGACCTGGGCCTATTTCCCAAGGGAACCTCACAATATGCCATAGTGCAGACCCTGATAAGATGGGATTTTACCAGGCCCCTTTTGAGAGTGGTGGTGAGTGGAACCGCTGACAAGCCCATGTGGTACCTACATTGTATCCCCCTTACCATTAAACAAACACAATTCTGGATCTTTTAGGCAAACACTATCTTTTAATATGTATGTTTTCAATAAACTGGGGCTCACCTGGACTAATCCTGGGACCGTGGGTGAGAGGGTTACTTTGAGCAGCAGTCCCAGATGCCTGGGCCTCGCCTGCAGACTTCCAGGAGCAGCCTCCTGAGCTGGGCCTGTCCATTTCTGACCTGCATGAACATGAACATGACCATGACAGGTCCGTGTGCTGTGCCGCTCGGTCTGGGTGCTTTGTTCTGCAGCCAGAGATAAACCAGAACACGGCGGAGTCTCCTACATTTTCAAGGCAACGGCTAATTCAAGACTGAAAAACAACATCAGCGATACAATTATGCCAGTGAGTAGTGTGCAAACCAAGTGCAATTGCTCAACCCATCTCAGGAAACACTAATCTGAGACTTCAGTCTAGAGAAATTATAAATGGTTTCAGGAAGAGGCAGTGGGCAGAGTGTTTGGTTGGTGTGCCCAGCATTATAGCGGTTTCCAAACAGTTAATATTAAAGAACTGAGCGCGCTCACTGGGAGGCCAGAGACCCTTAATACACCTAGAACACACTGGCTTCTCCTGCACCATATTATTATTATTTTTTTAAAGATTTTATTTATTTATTTGAGAGAGAGAGAGAGAGAGTGAGAGAGAGCATGAGAGGGTCAGAGGAAGAAGCAGACTCCCCATGGAGCTGGGAGCCCAATGTGGGACTTGATCCTAGGACTCTGGGATCATGACCCGAGCTGAAGGCAGTTTCTTAACCAACTGAGCCACCCAGGCACCCTCCTGCACCATATCCTCAGGCTTCTCCAGATCCACACAAAAACCCCACTAATGATTTTTTTTTTTTTAAAGATTTTATTTATTTATTTGACACAGAGATCACAAGTAGGCAGAGAGGGATAAGCAGGCTCCCTGCCAAGCAGAGAGCCCGATGGGGGGCTCGATCCCAGGACCCTGAGATCATGACCTGGGCCGAAGGCAGAGGCTCAACCCACTGAGCCACCCAGGCGCCCCACTAATGGCTATTTTTAATGCGCAAATACCAAGTATTAGTTTCCTGCAGAGAACCTCAGGCTGGAGGCTCTCATTTGTTTCTCCCTTACTTGGGAGCGGCCAAGGGCTGTGTTTTCCCAGGTTGAGTTGGGAGAAAACACTGTGCTAGACAAGGCAGGGGCCAATGCCATAAGGATACCAGGCCATTGCAATCAGAATCCGTGCAAATAAGGCTGCTTAGACCCAGGGAGATTCATGACAAACTCCTGCACGCACCAGCCCTGTTCATCTTCTGAGTAGCTTGTTCTCTGTCACCCTGGGACTGCGAAACCGATTTATATGAGATTGCTGAGCATGACAAGAGCTTATGATCCAGGCTTCTTATTTTATAGACTGGGAAATCAATAACCAGAGAGGGAGAAGGGCCTGTTTAAGGTCACACAGCCAGTTAGTTAAAAAATTGGAACTGAAACTCCGCTTCCCTGACTTCTGTTGGGTAACCAACTTATTTTCCTAGACTTTCACAAGCTTTCTCTTTGACTTCATCTGAAGGTCTTTGGAGTATAATTTGTATCTTTCTTCATGATTTCAATAATGCATGAAGAGAATATAGTTTTCTTTGAAGTTTGAATTTTTCTAAGCCACAACATCATGCTTACTTTCATACTATACCAACTGTGTACGAACGTCACAGAAATATTTTATGTTGCCTTCCCAACTCTCATGGCCACTATTGAAGGGGATGCACTTATGTGGCCATATTTGGGCCATAGGACCCTGTTTCCAGCTCCTTTCTAATTCATAACTTAATTGACTTGAAGAAAGCTGGTCCATCAGCTGGGCCAAAACAAGGGCTCTCTTTCTCTCTCTCTCAAAACTTGTCCCCAAGAGACTCAGAAACCACAGAGAGATGATAATGAGCATTTGAATGAAAAGGTTATACAGAGTCATAGGCATTAGAGAGAAGTCTGCACTGTGAAGTGGGTGAAGGAGAGCACAGCTGCCTGAAGCCCTGGGCTCCCTGAGGCAGTTGTGCACCTACAGGGCCTGGCTGACCACCACTGTACTTGCACCAGCTGGCCTGAGAGTGAGCTGACCATCTGACATAGCGCCTTCCCTCAGCAGCCTCAAAACACAACGGTGGGGATAAAATACGTAACTGAGTAGCTGTGGATTCTATTTTGGTGAGTCTGGAAAGGAACTGGATGTTCTATTTTAGAAGATCTCCACAATCCTGAAGACAAGCCAAGATCAAGAGCACTGATTGCCTGAAGAATAAAGTCTTAGTCCTTTGCAGGTTCACATTCCCTTCTATGCCTTGGCCACTGCCCACCCTTTGACCCTTATCTGTTTCCCATTCCTGCTTCAGAATTTCGGCTTAGCACCTAGACCTTGCTTCTAAACATTTCCCTCTTTGGAGAGAGATTTTCTGTAAAATATGGGGGTACAGAGAGAGAACTTCTCTAAAATACAAGGGTACGCAGGGTGGCACACCCTCATGGGCATCTTCAGAGGGAGACTCAGTCCTGCTGCCCCCTGCATGGGTCCCTCTCCTCCTGTCACGGCTCTCAGCGTGGTTTCTCCTCTCGGTGGGAAACCCTCCCTTCTCATTTACAAGCTATCCTTTCAGGGCCCCAAGACCACCTCTGCTAGCAGAGATGAGTTTCCTCAAGGGGCTGGGACAAAAGGGAAGGAATTCTAGTACAGAGGGGGAGGAGGTCACCATCTTGTTTCCACACCCTGGACTTCCCTTGGGCCCTAAGGGACAGCATGGGAGTAATTAGGTCTTCCTCAAGGACCACCCCGGGTCTTCCCCTTCCTCTCTGCTCCCTTCTTCAGTCTGGTTCTCTGAGAAGCTCCCCTCACCTCCTCTGCCATCCTCACTCTTCCCATAGGGGGGACCTCATGCCCCTGCTCTCCACGTGTCTCCCCAGATCTGAGCTGTTTAGGTTTGGGGGAGGGTCTGGGCCTCTGGAGGACAGAGGACTCTGCTGACAGAGCTGTGTGAGGCAGTAAGGAGGTGAGGCTAGTGCTCCTGGATGTGTCTTTCGTATCCAGTTTTCTCTGGGACTGCAGGCTCACTTATTTTTATTTCTGTGGGGTTTTTTTGTTTTTTTGTTTGTTTGTTTGTTTGTTTTGAGCCTGATAGTTGATGGAAACACCTATATCAAGAATGGATATTTTTTAGGGAAGCTGGCTAGTACCATCTTAAGCTAAAATGAGAAAGTGTTTCCTTAATTAGCAAGACACCTTCTATTTCCTTAGAGCTGAGCGCTCCTGTTAGGGAAAAGAAACTACTCAGCATGTGGTTTCTTCCCACTCATCACTGGTGGCTTCCGTAACAATGAAGAAGCCGCAGCATGCATCTGGGTTACTCTCTGTGACACCAGGAAGGGCGTCCCATTCACATTTCTGATTCTTGGATTATCCCACTTTTCCAGACTCCTTGTTCCTCTTCTTGCCTTTGTTCTAGCAGTTCCTACTGCCTTCAAATTTCTTGTCCTTTAACTCTTTACTACACTGACTCTTGTCTAGTCTCCTGAACATGACTAAATGTTCTTATTTCCCATACAGAACTTTGATAGCCACTACTTAGTAAGAGAAAATTCGAATGTCTGAGGTAGCACGTCCCCCTGGAAGCATTTCCTGCCATCCTCTTCCCTCCAAGTGCTTCCTCTCTGCTCTTACAGATTCCACAACTGCCTCCATGATGTACTGATCAGAGATCAGTTCAAGGGCTTGATGATGGAGGAGTCGTGTCTTAGCAGAAGCCTAGAGCAAAAAGTATCAGGGCCAAAGCATGATAGTGGGGAGACTCCAGCATGATTCTAGATGGCCATGCAGTGAGCAGAGGAGTAACAGAGAAGTTGAGAACAAGGGACAGGGTGAGAGTAGAGAGGGAGGAGCCACAGACTGCACAGTGGGACAGAGTGGGAAGGAGAAGGACTTCCCCATAGGGATAGAGTGGGCACAGAAACTGTGAAGAGAGGAGGAGGAGAAGGAAGGGTGCCAAGTGGATGTCTTCAGTTTTATTGGCCTGGGACTTGCAAAATTTTTGAACTATTAGTTGCATTTTTTAAAAAAGATTTTATTTATTTGACAGAAAGAGATCATAAGTAGGCAGAGAGCCAGGCAGAGAGAGAGGGAGAAGCAGGCTCCCCACTGAGCAGAGAGCCCGATGCGGGGCTTGATCCCAGGACCCTGGGATCATGACCTGAGCCAAAGGCAGAGGCGTTAACCCACTGAGCCACGCAAGTGCCCCAAATTATTAGTTGTATTAAGACAAAATTTTTACTTGACAACCCAGCAGACATACGTCATATCCTACCTGGGATAAGTTTCACAGAACATGCATCAGAGGCACTAATATTTTCTTTTCTATCCTACTCCATTCCATTCTATCTTACCCCATCCCACCTCATCCCATCCTGTCCTATCCCATCCCATCCCCATCCCATGCCACCCCACCCCATCCTGTCCTACTTCACGCCATCCCAGCTCTTCCCACTCCATATCATCCCATCCCATCCCATTCTCTTTCGTTACAAAAATGTGGATAGACTCTCTAAATTGATCCTATAACCCATTAACAGGTCAAAGGCACAGTTTGCGTATATATGTGTGTGTATGTGTGTTCTTTTCCAACATTTTATTTTGAAAAAGTTAAATCCAGAGAAAAATTTAAAAGAGTAGAACAAGAACATAAATATACCTCATCTAGATTCATAAATTACCATTTTGCTACATCTGTGCACACTTTTTGCAGGTGAAAATAACGTATGTATGTATGCATATAAATATATGTATGTGTTTATGTACAATCTATTTCCCTTATCTACTGTAGTTATATTCTATAAAGTTGCAGCAAACACTGAATTAGCAAATACTCAAACATTGTTCCTAGAGGAAATATAAGGTTAGGTTCCTGCAAGCTGATCACATTTTCATTAACCTTGTTTTATGCATGTTTCTGTTTAAAGACATGTTATTAAATATATGTTGTTGATTCATTACCACTGAACTCACAGACAATACACTATATAACTCATGCCTGAACAAAGCTTATCTAACACATGAAATTTCTCTGTACGGCTTGTTACGTCCTTCTTGCACTGAATCACTAGACAGCATGTGAGCACTATGCTAGGCACCATTTAAAAAAGGAAAATCTACGGGACGCCTGGGTGGCTCAGTTGGTTAAGCAGCTGCCTTCGGCTCAGGTCATGATCCCAGCGTCCTGGGATCGAGTCCCACATCGGGCTCCTTGCTCATCAGGAAGCCTGCTTCTCCCTCTGCCTCTGCCTGCCATTCTGTCTGCCTGTGCTCGCTCTCTCTCCCTCTCTCTCTCTGACAAATAAATAAATAAAATCTTTAAAAAAAAAATAAAAAAGGAAAATCTAAAAACAAAAAAACAAACAAAAAAATAAACCCCAAAATAGAACGCACAACCCCACAACAATATGGAAAACATGGCCCTAACTAGACTGTGAAAGGGATCCTTGTTTTCAGCACGAAACAAGTGAAATGAAGACAGAGTGTCACCTTGTTCGACCTCCACTGGGAATGTGCTGCTTGTGGGACTCAAAGCTTTCACATGTCTGCAGGGGGCCACAGAGGCACCATAAGTATTGATCTGGGGTTACAAAACAATCTCAGCCAGCAGGCAGATTTGCAAATATGGGATCTGTGAGTACTGTGGATTGACTGTATGTGTGCTTGAAGGTTGTAGACGCTGAATCTCTTCACCTGTGGAGCTCTGCAGAGTAAGGACGTTCTACAGGGCAACTCCATTCCCATTATGTGCTTTGGGAAAACTAACCGCCATCCAATAACATTATCTGATATTCAGATGTCTCCAATTCTCCCCTAGGGTTTTTAAGGACAGTTTTGGGGGACCAGAACCCAATCACGGTTTGCCCCCACATTGCATTTAGTTATGTCTCTTTAGTCTCCTTTAATCTAAAAAGTCTCACAGCCTTTTGTTTTAAAATGGAACTGACACTTCTGCAGAATTCAAGCCAGTTGTCTCTCCGAATATCCCACATTCTAGAGTTGTCGATCAGTTCCTTGGGATTCCACCCTGGTGACCACTGCCTAGGTGACTCTGTGTACTTCTTTCCGCACACCAGGAGAGGGCTCCTGATGTCAATTTGTTCCTCTACTGGTGAGGCTGAATTGGATTTCCTGGTTAAGGTGATGACTCGTGGTGGTTTGAAAGCACAGCTCTTGGTGAGCTGGAGGCCGTGCTGTCAGCTGCAGGAGATGGGAGCTTGAGGGCCCAAAGTTAGGAGACAAGGCCGGGAATTACTGTGTGATGAACGGCACAGGACAGCCCAGGGCTGAGTCCTGGCACAGAAGAGCCGCGGTCTCCCTCTGAGGGCAGAGGGCCTGCATTGGCTGAGGAGCCTTTTGGTTGCCAAGAGCATGAAAGAAACACAGTGTCAGTGTCTGGGGACTGAGTTTTAATTTCCAGTGAAATTGGGACAAAGTTCCTTAAGGCTAGATATAATTCCTTTTAAAGCCTTGGGTTCAAAGCCTTGGAGCATTCTAAATGCTTAGGAAATTGTTAGGGGTAGCAACGAAAGGCAAGACTAGCTAGCATCTGACATACTGTGTTTTTATGCCGGTGCCACTAGATGATTTAATATTTAATATGATTGTGGTCAAACCAAGTCTGAATGGAGCAAGCCTGAAGCATTTCTGGAGCTGCAGCCAAGTGGCCAGGAACCCCAAATGATACAGCTGTGGTTCACTCACCAGCCTTGAGAGTAACCTTTGGGGCTGGTTGAACTCTCAGGCACTGCTTGGTATTTCCTAACAATGATCTGTAATCGATTTGGGAAGCCTGTTTGAATCATCCAGTTAGACTGTGTTTACAAGGGGCTTTGGTAGGGCCAAGCAGAGCTCCCCTCTCTTTACAAGGCAGCTTCCTCTCTCCATCCCTCAATTGATTCCCACAACAGCCCTGTGTAGGACCCCAGGCCAATGTGACTGTCTCCATGTGCAGACAAGGAAACTGAAGCTAAAAGAAGTTAAAGGACTTGGGCGTATCACAAAATCATTGAATGGCTGCCATGAATAGAGGCCTTGACTTTCCAGCTAGGCATCCTTCCTACTGTGGCTTTGGGAGTTAAGCAGAAGTGACAGGCCATTTATTGTTTGGGAATTGCCCCTGTGAGCCACTGCCAGCTTGTGTTCCCATACTGGACTCCAGCAGTCCTTGACTCATCACAGAGAGAATCTGTGTGTTCAGAAATGGTCAGAAGGTACCCACTAAAACCCTACTGATTTTCTACAAGGTCAGGAGGGCTCACTCCTGTTGTGCTACTTAAAGTGGTCCCATAACTCGGGGTTAAGGCCAGAGGCTTAGAGTTGGACCAAGATCGGAATCCTAGCTCTGACTCTTACGACTGTGTGAACTTGAGCAAGTTATGTAACCTTGCTTAACATTAGTCTTCTCTGTAAAATGTGAGTAATAGGACCTCTCTCTTGGTCTTATTATTGATGAAGACTGAGCTATTACATGTAAAGCACTTAGATCAGCAGTGAGTGCTCTATAGTTATTAACTGTTATTATGTAATATGTTCAATAAGCGCTTAAATAATAGACATTGGGTGGTACAGGAACATTTTCATAAATATTGGTTGCTATTTGCAGACATTACTGAGCACTGGGTGTATTTTGTGACATGGCTCAAAGAGGCTAGAGAAGCCTCACCAAGCACAGAAGCCTGCGATTAACACTTACTCATGATGTGCCTCATGATGTGATTTTCCAGCTTGTCAACAGCATGCACCGAGGTAAATGCCGTAAATGCCGATGAACAGAGATAAATGATGTGTTGCCTGCCCTCAGAGTTCTTCCAGTTTGGCCTGTGGGGAAAGTGTGCAAAGATTCATGCACTAAAAATAAAAGCCAGGTAAGGTAATGTTTGGCCACGTGGAGAGGGTTGGGTCTCCTTAGAGTCCCCTTTGGAGAATGCGGGAGGCAAGAGCCGGGGCATCAGAGCAAGATCTGACAGAGGAAGTAGACTACAGCAGGGGTCCTGAGTTTGTATGAGGCCATTCCCATACCCTCTTACTGACCAGGGATGAGCGAGCCAACTCTTCGTGACAGGTCCTGAATTGGTGTGACCTTAAAGGACCTTGCAGGGGTCGTTCCCCTGTGGTCAGCTCCGAGGGTCTGACAGAGTCTGGGTCGGTCCACACGTGGGTCAGGGCAACTGTGCTCCTCTCTTTTTCTGTGTGTCCATCTCTTTGTCCGTTCACCCAGTTATCTATCTGCTTGTCCATCCTTCCATCCATCCATGTATTTGTTCATTTGTCTGTCCGTCTCTTCACCCGTGTATACGTGTATGTTCACGCATCACCCATCAGTAATCCTCCATCTATCTACCATCTTTCTGGGCATCTACCTGTCTTTATTCCCATATTTCTATTTCCCATCTCATTCCAAGACAGATCTGTAGTGGATCACAAAAAGCACATACCACAGTAAAAAACAAGCAAACAAACACATGCACAGGGAAGAGGAAGGTGTAGAATGAGAACAGGAAAATAAAACTCTATGTTGGAAGGACATAACTGGCTGCTGCTGTAGGTGAGCTACAGATTTGTTACTAGTTTTTTTTTTTTTTTTAAAGATTTTATTTATTTATTTGACAGAGAGAGATCACAAGCAGGCAGAGAGGCAGTCAGAGAGAGAGGAGGAAGCAGGCTCCCTGCTGAGCAGAGAGCCTGATGTGGGGCTCGATCCCAGGACCCTGAGATCATGACCTGAGCCGAAGGCAGCGGCTTAACCCACTGAGCCACCCAGGCGCCCTGTTACTAGTTATTTTTATGGTTATCGTCACTGAAGTACAGATAATCTACCATGTATTCAGGGGAATAAAGCCTTCTCTTTTTCTCAGTTCAAAAAATACTTGATCTCATGAGGTTTCCTTCAGTTTCCAAGAGGCAGCAGCAGTCTGGGTCTGGTGGGTCCAAACAGTGACTTCTAAATCAGACAGGCCTGAGTTCAAGTCCGCCATCACTGAACAACTGTGTGACCCTAGGCAAGTCACCGAGTCTCTCTCAGTCTTACTTTCCTCATCTGTAAAAATGGGATAAGTGTAGTGCCCGGCTTCAAAGAACTGTAGTCTGGATTGATTAAGACTGGGCGTGTGTGTGTGTGCATGTGTGTGCGTGTGTGTGTGTGTGTGTGTCTGTGTGGTAAAGGACACATAGTTAGCCTTCAGTACAAGGCAGCCATTGTTACTACCGAACAATCAATCTGTTGAATGTGGTTGGGAATTGGCATTCACTCAACTTCTGCATGTAGAAACCCTGGGGAGAGTCAAGGCCTGAGCACCTGTGACCGGGACGGTGCTTGCTAGCCCTGGGTGGGTGGGAAAGACTCTCATTCCCCTCCAGCTTCTCCTGTCTGTTAGCAATCTGCTTTTCCCCAGCCCCCAAAGATCTAGACAAGGTAGAGGGCCTGGTCAAATTGCTCTGACCCCATGGCCCCAGCTGGAAAGCAGAGACTTAGCAAGCTGCTGAGACTCACCTAATCTTTCCAGCAGCCATTCCCTTTGCACTTACAGATAATTAATTGCATAGAAGAGAAGGTTTCCCTCCCTCTCCTTGGGTAGGATTCCCTCTATCCCTCAAGCCACTCATGGCTGATAGTAATTCACTCTTAACCTTGCAGTCTGCCTGGACCTAATTTGCATCTGCAAAGTCCCTATATACCAAGTAGGAGCTGAACCATCTCCCCTTAGAGACAAGGGGTGGGAGGCAGGGACAAGGAGGAGGTGGTATGGCTTGTTCTGTTTGATAGCAAAAGCCCATAGTTGTGTGTGTATGTGTATGTGAGGGAGGACAGGGTGAGAGCAGAACCTTCTCATTTTGTTTTTACTTCTAAGTATCATACAAATGGTCTCTGGAATCCTCTGGTAGCTGGTGGACTTTGGTTCAGCAAGCAATGAATTATATCCTCCAGTCGTGAGTACAATTACAAATATCTTCAAGATGTTCAGCGCTCTGGGAAAGGGCAACCAAGTCTTGTTGGCTCTGTGGGTTGCCTCCTGTTGGAGGAGCAAAATGCAGCCCCTCTCTTTCTGAAGAAGGGAAAAAGGAGAGAGGGGAGTGATGTGGGAGCAGGCACCCATGACAGAGAGACCGGAGAGGAGTGTGGTTTCAGGACATAGCCGAGGCCCTGTATGGGGTAGGATGGAAGGAAAAGCCTGAGTGAAGCCCCATGGACCTCCTTCAGCTCTGCAGGTGATATGCACTCAGATGAGTGTCTGGGGAGCAGCTGTATTCACCAGCTTGTGGTAGACTGCACGCTCACTGACAAGGCCTCCTTCACTGCAGCAGCAACTACTTACCAAGTCCCCCCATGTGCTTAGGATCTATAGTCACCAGAGCAAAACAAAAACATATAGTGGCTCAAAAAAAGGTCAATTATTCACTCAACATAGGTTTTCTGAAAAAAGATACCTAATTATAAGCTAATACGGAATAACTCATTCCGTTTCTACATTTGAAAACTAATACAGCCAAGGCATATGCCGCGGGGCACCCAGGACCCCTGCTGAACACCCATTGTGTTGAGACTGAAGGTAGTCTGATGGCTGAGGTTGGGTCTTCCCCACTAGCCTGTGAAAAATACAAGGGCAACGACTGGGATTTTGTTTATCAGGCATTATAATGGCTTCTCCTCTCTTTAACACTTTTCTTGGCTTGGTAACTAGTAGCATTTAACCAAGTTTGCTAAATGAATGAAATGAAGTTAACCTTCTCTTGTCTCTGTTGATGGAGTCAAGTGGAGACAAAAATAAAGCAAAGAGCACTCACCTTTTAAATAACTTCCCTGGAAGGGAGTTCCGGCTAGGAACGGTCCCAGCTCACCACCAAGTCCCCCCAATGCACCGCTGCAATGCACCAAGCCCAGTGCCTGGGAATTGACCCCTGGGATTTCCATCTTAAATAATACAGCTACTGAACACCTGTAAAGAACAGATATTGAGATTTTTCTGGGATTTCAAAAACAACTTATTGACTTAATCAGTATATGATTTCTAAAAGCAATGAAATTTCATCATATATGTAAGAAATGGATATTCAATAATTATATGAAAGAGGGGGAAGTTGCCCAGGTATGCCTGTACACATGCAGACACACACAAACACACTTTAATGATCCAGACTTCTCCCTGCCAATCCACTCAGTGGTTACAGACCTATGAGCAGGTGGGAAAAGAAAATACGTCCTTCCTTCAAGGTGGTCCCAGTTTTTATGAACCTTACAGAGAGGGAGTGCTTTGTCACTTCAGTGTTGAAAGGTTTTTTTGTTTGTGTTTGTGTGTTTATCATGACCCATCTACTCCCATTTCATACTCAGCTGAAGAAACAGATCTGTTATAACCATGAAGAAAACCATGGCCCTGTAGAACTTATTGGAGATGTGGTCTCCAACATGGTACTATCCTCAGGAATTTCCAAGAGTATTTTTGATCATTTGTGATTGTATAAGTTCAGTTTTAGATGCATAAAATAGGAAACTCAAGTGACTTAAGCAAGATGATTTCGTTCCAACCAAAAGAGGGGCCACAGATAAAGGTGGACTGGTGGCTCCCATTTATGGCTGTTAGGGACCTTTTTGGAGGGGGTGCTCTATTAGTACTGGCACACATTTCCAACTCAGGGTCACCTCATGACCCAGGATGACTATAGAAACACTTCAGAGCTCACAATCCAGGCAAGGAGGAGGAAGAGGGGGGGAAGATACCAAAAAGGTGACATTTCCAGCCAGGTAAATCCATCTAAAGTGCTTTCCCAACAGCTCTGTGCAATGACTATAACTTACCTATCACTGGCCAAATCCAACTTTAAGGGAAATATAATCCTATAGCGATGCATACTGTTACCCAGAATACAATTGGGGTTCTACTAATATGAAAGGAGAGAAGAGTGATTATTCGGGAGGGAATCAGCCTTTCTGCCACAGTGAGTTTCTGCTTAAGAGTTGACTTCAAAACCCAACTTTCATGGATGGTAAATCTCTAGAGCGAAGTCAGAGCCTTTAAGGTCCTCCTACGCGGTTTCCAACTTGCTGGTTCCTAGAAGGCAGATGTGCTGACCTGGGCTAACCCAGAGGGCACCGGGTACCAGCCTGCCACGGTGTTGAGTTTGCTCCGCTTTTTGGTTGGAGAGATGTTAGCCTTGAGGACAAAAAGCAGGTTTCTTTATCCTCATTTCATGGAGAGGAAAACACCTGTGGCAGTGGTAGGGTCTCAGGGGAAAGGGTTTGAGGGGAGGACAGGCAGGGCTTTTTTCACCAGAAGTGGGGGTGGAGGGAGGACATTTAGCACTCAGATGACCAGTGGTGAGTTTGGGGAGTCTGTTGTTGAGGGTGTGTGAGCATTGTAGGAGTGTCCACTTACAGGGTGAGAATTACACCAGTCAAGACCTGCTGTTGGCTCTGCCCATCTACAAAATACACCCTTGTTGCATCTAAGCTAGAGTTGGCCAGCTTTCTCTTACCCAGCTTACAACTCTAGTCTGACTTTGGTCTGACAGTCCCTCAGAAAACAAAAACAAAAACAAAAACAAAAAATCCTGAGAAGATCGCAGAAATGTACATAGGGTCTGATGGACAAGGATGTTCAATGCAGCATTGTTCATAAGAGTAAAACATTGGACACAACCTAAATGTTCTAAGTGTTCATTAAAAGGGTATCAGTTAAATTATGAAAGAACCATCTGAAGACTATTATGCGGTCATTAAAGAAGATAATAGTTATATGTTCATCGGGATAAGATGAGCTCTGTGACAAAAAGAGTGATAAAAAGATCACAAACCCCAGGGCGCCTGGGTGGTTCAGTCGGTTAGGTGTCCAACTCTTGATCTCAGCTCAGGTCTTGATCGCAGGGTCGTGAGTTGGGCCCCACATTAGGCCCAGCATGTAGCCTACCAAAAAAAAAAAACAACAAAAAAAACCCCCACAACCCTTGGAACCTCTATTTATAGTAGGATTCCACTGATATACAATGTTACATATATAATATATGAAGAACAATAACAAAAGATGTTTTCCAAGCTGTCTGAAGTGGTGACATTTTAAATAATCTTTTACTTCTTTTTAATACTTTGCTATAGTGATTGAACATACCAACTGTGTGTTGTTTTTAGAATCAGAATAAATTTTATGAAAAATGCACAAAAGTAAAAAATTGGAAGAAAACTCACAAATGATCACATTCTTTTGGGAGGGGGGAATCCTAGATTCTTTTCTTTTCCCCAGATTTTCTATGGGGTGGTTATGCTATTTATGATAGGAAAAATAAAGTCCTAAGAGAATAATAATTATAAATTGTCTTGCCCTTACAATCGTAGAGCCACATAACTCAACAAATGTTTGATCCAGCTAACAAATGTGTGGAAAGGGGATGGGGAATGACTATAAGGGATGTTCATTTCCAGCAAATAAATAGCTACAAAAGCCTTGCCTGAAATTATAAATCAGGGAGTTGAGAGGGACTCTCTAGCTCGTCTCATCTATTTCCTATTGATGCAGGGTTCCCTTCCTTTATATTCCACCAGGGGGGATTCAGTCTTGCCTTGAGCACCTGCCGTGGTCAGTGAGCTCATCACCATGGAGGTCTGTTAAATCCATTGTTGAATGACTCTATTAGAAAGTCCCTAATCATACTGATCTCAACTCTTATCTTCTTGAACACCTGCTCATTGCCTCTAGTTCTAGTCTGTGGGTAACAAGAGGCAGGTCTTGACAGTGACTTCCAGACTGTCTTCTGTGAAAGCTGGGTTTCATAAGGCTGTCTCTTCTAACCGTGCAAGAAAAGCAAGGCAGGAACTGAGGATTTCAGCTCATACCTGGGCTGATCCACTCAGACCTACTAGGAACAATGTTTCTCTTGTCCTGAACCTGGACCTCTGTTTACAAATGGGGTTCACACTCCAACATTCCTGCTGCTAGATCTCTCCTGGGGTTCCTGTTGCCTAGGTCAGACAGGTTTTTGCCCATTTTTTTTTTTTTTAAGATTTTATTTATTTGACAGACAGAGATCACAAGTAGGCAGAGAGGCAGGCAGAGAGAGAGGAAGAGAAGCAGGCCTCCTGCTGAGCAGAGAGCCCGATGTGGGGCTCAATCCCAGGACCCTGGGACCATGACCTGAGCCGAAAGCAGAGGCTTTAACCCACTGAGCCACCCAGGTGCCCTTTTTTGCCCATTTTTGAACCTGGTTCTGTAGCCTTCCTGCCAACTTTCTGAGCAGAAATAAATGCTTTTGCTTTGTAAATCAGCTAAAATCTGTTTCTGTTGTTGTGGTCAAAGATACAGAGGTCATTAACCTCTTTATTACAAAGAAATAGCCCATTGATGGCTCACACTGAGATTCTGGTCATCCAAACTCCCCCAGACTCCTCTATACCAAAGGTGCCTTACCTAAGCTAGATCTCTCCATCTTGTGCATGTGAAGGTGAACTTTACACTTTCATCAATTTCCATTAAGCTTAACTTTGTGGTTTGGTCAATTTCCGTTGAGATTATTTTTAATATGGATGCCTGACTCAATTGGGGTATTTTGGGACCCAAATTTCCAATGTGTGTGTGGGGGTTCCCCACTCCCACAAGTAATTCCTTGACACCCTGTTGGTGTCCAAGAATTCAACTCTTTCTGACATTATCTACCCAGAGATAACATCGGATTCCACAGATTAAGGGCTCAGTCCTAGGAGACAACTGCCTCCATGCCCCAACTTCAGACACCAATTGCAAGCTCAGGTTGCTATCCCTGCTTCTCAGGAACCAGTTCTAGATTAGGGGTTCCCATGATCCCTAATCCCCTAGGTTCAGTTAATTTGCTAGAGTGGCTTACAGAACTTTGAGAAACATTTTACTAACTAGATAACCAGTTTGTTATAAAAGGATAGAACAGCCAGATGGAGGAGATACATTGGGCCAGGTATATGGGAAGGGTGTGGAGCTTCCCTGTCTTCTCTAGGAATGTCATTCTCAGAACCTCCACGTGTTCACCAATCTGGAAACTCTCCAAACAGTGCTTTTGGGTTTTCATGGAGGCTTCCTTACATAGGCATAATTACTTAAATCATTGCTCATTGGCAATTGACTTATGCTCCATCTAGTCTCTCTATCCTCCCCAGAAGTCAGGGTGTAGGACTGAAAGTTCCTCCTCAATTCAGTGTTGGTTCCACAAGTACCTTCATTAACATAATAAAAGACACCTTCATTCTTCTCATCACTTAGGAAATTCCAAGGGCTTTAGGAGATCTGTGAGGGGAATGGGTCAAAGGCCAAATACCTATTTCTTAGTATAAATCACAATATCACACTGGCACTCACTTGTCTTGCTTCTCTAAGTTTTGTGTTATTTGTAGACACTATCACTAAGAATCCTAAATCTTTGTCCAAGCCACTGTTGAAAGCAGGCAGTCATAATAACTTAATTTTAATTATGGAATATTTTGCAAGTACAGAGGAGTATAGAAAATAACACAACACATCCATATACCTACCATCCAAATTTTACCATATTTGCTTCGAATTTGATAGTGGCAAGTGATGGTGAGAATGTGGGAGTATAAACTGATACCACCACTTTGAGGAGAGACTGTAAGCAATTCAGAGTTAAAGATGGAGGCACCTGTGCCCTACAACTGAGTAATCTCACTTCTAGGTACATACCCTAAATAAAGTCACACAACACACGGAGCTAAGTATATAGGAATGTACGTTGTTATAACAAAACATTGGAAATGACATAAATATCCATCAATCTAGTATATTCATAAAATGATATACTGCTATTAAAATAGGTAGGTAAAATTTATCAACAATGGACAAATCTCAGATATATAATGTTGGATGAAAAATACCAAGTTGTAAAAGGATACACCTGGTAAGTACTCATGTGAGTTTTGAAAAAGAAAGAAAAAGATACCACAGTTATTAAAGTACTTGGTGTTGCAGATGACCTCTGGGGTCACACTGACCTGGGTCAAATCCTGGCTTCAAACTTTATAACCACAGGCAAGTTGTATCAACTCCCTGAACATCAGTTTCCTCATCTAGTAGGTGGGAACAATAATAATAGCTATTTTATAGACTTGCTGTGAGGATTGGATTATATTATGTACGTAAATTGTTCAGCACAGTGCCCGGTATGTAATAAATGCTGAATTAAAAATCTTGGTTCCTCTACTCTTGCTGAGGCCAGTGAAATATAAATAGACACGGGTAGGAGTAGAAAATGGTAGGCAGGGGAGGGCAGGGAGGAAGTTAAATCAGAGCTGTATTCACAACTGGTGCTGGGAATAGCGTCCTGGGAGAGAAGAACGCCCCACCACTGGGAAAGTGCATAAAAGAAGGCAGGGAGCAACGCAGCTGGAAGTGTTCAGGGGAAAACAACCCAACACAACAGGTAACTCAATCCAGTGGAATGAGCTGGGAAGCGTGGCAAACTGGTGACCAAGAGAGAGAAACACATTTGCATTCTTGGAAGGAAATGCAGTAGAAAAATAACACCCCCCCTCCCCCGACCCAGACTGGGAGTAAGCAGGCTTGCCCTGAGTCCCTGCCTGGCCCCAAGGGCTTCTCAGCCCTGTGTCCACCTTCCATGGGTTACACCCTCCTTAATGCTCAACTTTACTTAGGTTTCTGTCTGGAAACTGAAGGAATAAAATTGTCCCTGCACTTCTCTGGAAACAACCTTCACCTCCCCTACCTGTACTTTCTGTGATGACCTTATAAAGTCGAATACTGATTAAAACCCCTCAAATGATGGTGTGAGTGCTTTCAAAGATAATTCACTCCTTCAGGTGGAGAAAAAAGACTCCTCAGGGTAACACTCTTTCCTTTTTACCTTGAAAACTGCTTTCTATTCACCAAAAAAACTTTTCTCATCTCCTGTCCCTTCTCACCCAGTGGCTTTCAGGGTCATTTTTCTGAGACGGAGTTCAAAAATTTACCATTCCTCTGTTTATAGCATTAAATAGCTTCCCCTTTGTTTGCAAAATTTAAGACCAGTTCCTGGTTCAGCCTTCAGAGAACCACCATACTTCTACTTCAACCCATTTTTCTAATTGTTTCAATTAGTTTTCTCTTGTGTTCATCTGCCAGCCTTCCTCCCAGGCTGATTGCTACCTCACCGTGTCCTGTCTCTCCTCCATCCACACTGTTTTCTCATCTTTGTTTCTTTCATCACACTGTCCACTTCGTCCAGGGAAGGTCATTTCCTCCTGTTGCTACCTATCCATATTTCACCCATCTTTCACAGTCTACTTCATGCCATTTGTTTTCTAGAGTCTTCCTGGACTCACTTTCCTTCCTCCTGTGCTGGACATAACTGTTCAGTTCAATTTTATTTAAGAAACAGTTACTGAGCTATGTAGGTATGAGGCAGAAAAAAAATAGATGGTCCATCTCTTCCATCAGCAGCCATCTAGTCAGGAAGGCAGGCACAGAACAGACCCTATACCACATAATAAATGAGACAACAGCAAAGTGAACAAGGACCTGCAGGGCTGCCAACGAGTCCCATTCTCTCTTGTCTCCTAACTTGTCTCTCTAGTTTTTCTCTTGCCTAATATTTTGCAAGTACATTTGCAAGTACCCCCCTTATCTTAGATTTCCTTCTCCACACAACTGTTAGAATCATCATTTCAAAAGTCCCATCAGATATGCCTTCTCCCTACTTAAAGCCCTCCAGAGTCTTGCTGTTGTATTTGGAATAAAATCCAAACTCCTCACTCTGATTTACAACGCCATTCAAACACCAAAGTGGCCCCTTCCCACCTTCTGGGCCTTCCCTTTGCTATCTGCCTCTCCCCCTTTGCTGCACTACACTAACCTTTGGCAAAGTGTTTTCCTTCTTAAGACTTTGTGCCAGCTTTCCCCTTTCCTTTATCTGCACTATCCCTCCCTGCTCACTCTTAGCATTTTAGGTAGCCATTTCAGTATCATCTGGCTGGTGAGAACTTCTGTGACCCACCCAGCTTAAATCAGCTCTCTAACTGCTCTTACAGCTTGTCCTGGTTGGCTGTCTATCATGGGAGTCTCCCACAAGTACCAGCTGCGAGAGAGCAGAGGTTGTGCTCTGTGCTGTGTTGTCCACAAGGCCTGGTGTAGGGATGGCACTCCGTAAATATCTGCTGAATGAATGAATGAGTGAATGAATGAATGAGAGGATTTCATAGGAGCAGACAGTGGAAATTCATAGTACAGGAAAGGACATTTTGAGCAAAGGGAACAGCACGCATGAAAAGGAATGATGAGGGGAGTCACTGAGACAGCCTCTGTACTTCCCAGGTATAGCACTTAAAACACGTCCATGGAATTGCTTCCTGATTGGCTGTTTCCCTCAAAGACTCTTAAGTTTCTGGGGGCAGAGGCCTTATCTCTTTGCGGACCATTGTATTTTCAGTGTCCCAGCCCATCCTGGGTTCCCCGTGGTAACTGAAGGAATAAATGAAGGTTCTAAAAGGAGGAGCAATGGAAAATGAGGCTCATTGTTAAAAACCTTGAATGTTGAACAAAGGAGTTTCTATTTTGTTCTGTGAAACATGGGGAGCATTGAAGTTTTTTTGTGTGTGTTTTTTACCTTTTTAATTCATCTATTTACTTTTTAACTTCAAATTTTGGAACAATCATAGATTCCCGTGAGGTTGTATAGACAGGTCCAGGGAGGTCCCATGTACCCTTCCCCTGGCCTCCACCAATGTGAAGATCTTATCCATCCATAGCACAAAACTGAGGACCTGATATTCACACATCCGTTGAGCTTATTCAGGTCTCACCAGTTTGCACGCACTGATCTGTGCGTGCATGTGCGCGGCTCTGTGCAACTACCTCATGCACAGCCTTGAGTAACTACCATCATAATTAAGAAACTCAGCTGTGCCATCACCACAAGCCTCCCCGGTATCACTGCGTTAGAGCCATACCAGCCCTCATACTTGGCAACCACCAATCTATACTTCATCTATGTTATTTCATGATTATTACATAAATGGAATTGAGCAATATGTAGCCTTTGAGATTGGTGTTCTTTTCTCAGTCAGCATTATTTCCTTCAGATTCATTCAAGTTGTGTCATACATCAAGAGTCTGTTTCTTTTCACAGCTGGGTAGTACTCCATGAGTTTAACCACTCACTATTTAATGGACATTTGGATAATTTCCAGATGTTTTTAACCAAGGGAATAACATGCTGAAGTTTGTCTCTTAAGACAATAATTTTAATGGTGGAAGACAAGAATTAGACTGATATGAGGTAAGCATAAAGAAAAGGAGAGAAATAGGAGGTCATTTCAGTAACAGGGGAGAGAGGACAGCTGGAACCAAGGAAGTGGCAGTGAGGATGGAGAGGAGGTAATGAACTCAAGAGACGTTTCTGAGGTGGAGTTGACAGAAAGGGGTTTGTGATGGATGTGAAGTATAACGTAATGGAGGAAGAGGTCAAATCTTCTGGCTCGAGTGTTTGCAAGATCAGCAATAATATGAACCGTGAAATGGTATTCAAGAAGCAGCAGTGTTCCGAGAGGGATAACGAGTCCTATTTCGGACACCAAGAGTGTGTGATGCTCAGCAAGACCCGAGTGGAAATGTGCAGTGGCTCAGGATAGCATTCTGCGCAGGAGACTGAGTGGAGAAGCTATTAAGGAGTACAAGTGGCAGGAAGGTGAGCAGAGGGCCGAGGATATAACCTTTGGGGACACCCATAGTTAATGCTACCAAGACATCTATCACAAGGTTGGGGGGTGGGAGGAGGTACTGTGCTGGCCCATAGGTGGTCACCATGTGTCCTCTGCAGGAGCAGGTCTGTAGACAGAAGCATGGTGGGGCAGGTGAGGTAAAAAACGAGAAGTGAAGCCCTGGAGGCAAGAAGGATAATGTAAGCTTTTAAGAAGCTTAGCAACAAAGTTCGAGAGAGAGTTGGACGGGGCAGGATCTGTAGGTACTCATCCAGAAACCCAAGATGCTTGGTGCTTTCTGCGACCATAGGTAGTCACATAATAACCCATCAGATCTGTATTTCCTGTGAGTCCACACATGATCCTGGGAACTCCCCTTTACTGCTGCCCTTGGGAAGGTCCGACCACCCATTGATCCAACTAGCTCTTGACTAAAATCTGTGTGCCATCTTGGAGCTAGCCGTGGGACATTGCTTTAGAACTATCAGGAATGAACACAGCTGTGAATTTCAAACAGGCCAATGAACGAGGAGAGAAAAGGTAGGGAGCATGGGGACTGGCAGGGATGATGGAAGAAGGCCTCTGAGCCTGGGGAAGAACATAAGTGGAGAGAAGTTTTCCTTTCTCTGAGTCAGAAAGTAATCCAGTAAGAGTAGAAAGAGGTGATGATAGTTGGGATGTGCAGAGGAGGGAGGCTGAGGGAGATCACTATAGTCAGCAGTAAGAGAAGAGGGATCGTTCGCTTGAAGGGAGAAAGATCCAGTCAGTACCAGTCGCCAACTGACATGCTCTATCTGTTCACCTAGTCTACATTCCCAGGGTTTGGAACAGTGCCTGAGACATAATAGAGCTCAATGAATATTTATTAAATGGATGAAAGAATACATGAGGAGGACCAAAATGACTGGTAAGCCTCATGGAGGCTCTGCTGAGCTTGGAAATAACCCTCCCTCTCTGGATGTGGCCCTCTCACCTGTGCTGGTCTCTTGCTGCCCTGTAACTGCGCTACCTAGAGTCACCGTGTCTTCTGTTCTGCAGTGAACATCTTTCAGAGCCAGTCTATTGTGTCACAGCACAGTAGGGACTCAAAAATTATAGGCTGAATGAATGGCTATATGAATGGAATGCTAAGCAGCTCTGGTTGTTACAAAGGTCCTTTTTAGGCTGCATCAAAATCCAGCTTCTTGTGATTGCTATGCATTGGTTGAAGTTTTGCCATTTGGATACATAAAAGCTATTTCTTCTCTCTTTACATAGATCTTAAAGTATGTGGCACCTTCCCATACTCTTTCCAGAGTAAAGCCACAGGATTCTTGTATTTATTTATTTATTTATTTAAATTCAATTAATTAACATACAGCATATTATTTGTTTTCTAAGTAGAGTTTAGTGCTTCATCAGTAGGCATGTGATTCTTGTTCCTCATATGCCTGGTTTCTAAGCCCTGAGGTCTCTCTGGCTGGGGAACTCCTGGCCCCCATGGGTTGTTTAAATACCATTCAACTATCCCTTTGCAGAGAAAGCAAGCATCCTTGGCCTAGAAGCAGATAGGTATGACCTGTGGCCCCGTTCTTATCATCCCTTCCTAAAGTTTTAAAGTCTATCTCTGTGTAAGGTCCAGTGAATCCTAAAATTAGGAGTGAGTCTGTCATTGGAGCTGACTTCTGTGCCAACAATGAAGTATCTCCCTGCCAAGTATGTTGGGTGACCTTGGGCCTAGTAAACCAGCTGCACTCTGCAGAGACGTACTTTATTCCTTTTGGACAACAGTGAGAAATGACTGGCAAGAGCCTCTGGTATTCGCCCTTTGAGTTTTAACAGATGAAGATAATAAATAAGGGGTCAGTATATCCCTGGCGTGAGGGACAGAGAGAAGCAGCTTTTTCAACACCACTATGCAGAGAGGCCTTTCGGTGAGAGTTGTTTTGCTGAAACTCTTCATTGCCTTCACCCCTGAGGCCCAGGCTGTTGGGGGAGTTCATTAGCTCAGATCTCAGGTTTCAGTCGGAGGGGAAGAAATTGGCCTCCAAGGAGTAAGGCCATAATCCTCGTGGCTAACACAGCAGGGTCCATTTAAAAAAAAAATTATTGAGGTATGATTAACATCCAATAAAATACATAGATCTTTATAGTTCAGTTAGAAGAGTTTTGACAGTTTTAGACAACCTGTGTAACCACTCCTCAAAACAAGAAAACATTTCCCTTACCCTCTAAATTTCCCTTATATCCCTCTCGAATCAATTCTACCACCCTCCTGACCATTTTCTGACTTCTATCACTATGAATTTGTACTTTGTGTTCCACTCAAGTGGCATCATACACTTTGAACTCCTTTGGGTCGGTTTTCTTTTACTCAACACAAAGTGTTTGCGATTCTACCATTTTGCTGTAGGAGTCTGCCATTCATCCCTCTTCAGTGATGAGTAGAAATCCACTTCATGAACATGCCATAACTTATTTATCCATTCTTCTATCACTGAACACTTAGGTTGTTTACTGGTTTGGGCTATTAGGAATAAAAATTACAGTATTTATGTAGAACTCTTTGTATGGACACACCTTTGCTGCTGTTATTATTATGAAGTATCTAGAGTGAAGGTGTGTTTAACCTTGTAAGACACTGGCAGCTTTCCAAAGTGGTTATACCATTTTATACACGCCGCCAGCAATGGAGGAGAGTTCTGGGTGCTCCACATCCTTCAGTGACGTCACTTTTAAAATTTTTTAGCCATTCTCATGGGTGTGCATTGGTAGTTTGGATTTGCATTTTCTTCTGACTGATGATGTGGAGTTTTTCACATGCTTGTTGGCCATTTGTCTATCTCCTTTGGTTAAGTATCCTTTCAGGTCTTTTGCCCATTTAATAAATGCATTGTCCTTTTACTCTTGATTTGTAGGCTTTCTTTATATATCCTGGATTTGTCAGGTATTGGCTGTGTATATTTTTTCCCTCAGTCTGTGGACTATCCATTTATTTTCTTAATGATGTCTTTTTAGGAGACATGTTTAATTTTGATGTTATCAAAATTTTTTTTATCACTCTGTAGTCTAATTTTCCTGAGAGATATTGTTTTCAGCCACAAAGCACAGTTGGTCTAGGAGCCCCAGAAGAATCTAGGATAATTGGGAGTGGGGTGGAAGTGGTAAAACCTTTATCTTTTAAGATAAACAGCTCTGCAGCTTGGTATTTTGAAAAGACGTAAGGTTAATGAGTAATCGGGAGGTCTAGATTCAAGCTCTGGCTGGGTCATTTACTCACTGAGTAACCAATTCAGTCATCTGTAAAATGGGAAATCACGGTTGCTTCCAAGACATCTTAATGGGTGTTGGATAATGGGATTTTAAAAAACGCCTGAAATTCACAGCTACTCAACAAGCAATCAGAAGTATTATAGTAACTACCACTATTACTATCACCAGCCGTATTCCAGTCTGCTCTCCTGCTTGTGGTATTTCATCCCTCCTCCTCTCCCCTCAATCCTCATTACTAAGCATCCTTACATCTTTCTTGGGGCACAGGCAGAGAGGAAACATTGTGAAACTTAAATCCATCTCTTGTTATTTGTGTTTCCAGAAAAAAGTCCTTGAAGTGTGCCAGTTCCCCAGGGGACTGTGTGCGGGTCCCAGAGCTCTGAGTCATGGGACAGCTGCAGGCTGTCACGGTGTCTCGCCTTTTCCCTCTGATGGCTCCTTTTGTTATGGCTCCCAGCACATCCCAGTTTCTAACATACTTCTCCACCCAAATAACCTCTCACTTATATGATTTTAAGTAGTTTGTCAGGAGACAGACTTTTACTACAAGCTAACATACGAGGTTCATGAGTTACGACTAAAAGTAAAGGGTGTTGCTGCTATTGCCGTTAGCCTGTGCGATTTTATGATGGGCTTTTCTTAGTGTTGAAAGTGAGGTGGTTACCTCCATTCCCACCTCAGAGAGGCCCAAGCAGGTAGGGGCCCCTGACAGGGAGCTCCTTTTCATTGCAGACAGTGTCTTTGAAAAAAAGGTACGTATGTGGAGGGCAATTTTTTCTTGCTTCAAAGCATAGTCCTCTTTCTTGGAAGGAGCAAAGGAAGCAGGCAGGGACTCTTCTTTATAAATTGTCAATTGGTGATGGAAACGATCCATTTTCCAAGTTTGGGGTACTTGGAAAACATCTGCAGCTGGTGGTTTTGGACTCCTTGGCATGCAAATGTCAAGATGGGTCATTCATATCAGAGCTCATCACACCCACTGGCCAAACCTGAGGGGCCCACCAGGTTATAGGTAACCCGAGAAGCTGGCCCATAAATGGAAACAGCACCTCTTCTGGGCTTGGCCTGATAGCACAATGCTCTTTGTTATCTTCCTCCACAGGAAGCTCACAAAGTATAAAATCTACTTAAGGAAGTCAGCAGTCTTGCTTTTCACCTCTTTAATTTACTGAGGAGCCACAAAACTCCAAACCAAATATTTAATTCTAGGTTCTGTCCCTGTCTTGAGATGGGGCTCCAGGGTCTACTAGGGCACACAGCCTGTCTGAGTAAGACACCTGATAAAGGCAGGCATGGAGGGGTTGGTTTATGGTCCTCACCTGGCTAGAGCATCACTGAACAGTGAGTCCAGCAAACAGAGGGTGTTAAGGGAAGTGACAGGGTCCTAAAGGCTTCAAAGCAGGAGTGGTCTGTGTTCTCTCTGTGGATCTGAGAGGAGAGCTGGGAGGTGAGGGAAGGCAGCAAAGATAAGAAGCAGCTGGGTGTCATATTACAAAGCTGAAAGGAAGAAGTGGAAAAACCAAGAACATGCAAAAGAAAGATCAGAGAGAGTTATTATTATGCAATATGCCCACTGCAGACAGATAGGCGGCACTGGCCTTTCATCTTTCTTAACCTCAGATTCCAGAAAGCCTTTGCTGTAGCCTGGTCAGTCACACACAGGCACAGGCTGGGGTGAATGTCAAAGTCCTGGCAAATTCCAGCCTGGACAAGAGGGTAAACTTGAGAAACATCTGAGGCTTTATCAGGGGACTGACACACTCAGTCCCCATCCCAGTTATCAGCTTCCCAAACTTAGCTCCCTTCTGTTGCCTCCACCCTCTACGTCAAGCGCATCAGACCACTAAAAGGCAGTGGGAAAGTGGGTCCGCTGCCAACACCACAGACAGCAACTCATGCAGGGCCCCAACCTGCCCACCTACTTGGCAGGCACCACACTAGACTCATGGCAACTTGTGCTAAGTGAAAAGTGAAAACCCAATCCATCAAAGAGTTGTTTTGTCTACATGACACCGCACCAACCAGTTGTTTACATTGGTGCCACATGGCACCAAGGGCTGTTCTGACTGACATCATGCGTAGCTCACGGCCTGCATCTGACACCATGTGGAGGAAGGTAGAGCCATATGTAAGAGAATTCCTCGGACCCAGACTGGGTCTGGGCGCTGTTTTTGTACGCTTGCTCTTAAAGGATCAAGTGCTGTTTTGTCCACCGCCACAACGGAAAATGTTGCAGAGGGTAAAAACCTGAAGGACGCCGTGCTGTGCTTGCAATTAAGAGAATTAGAAACCAGAGCTGTAAAGAAACAAAAGGTCAGCTAAGAAAGTATTTGGCATTTGGAAAAATGGCTTAGAGAAGTTAGTCTCCAGGTCACAGCCTGGACTTGGCTTAACCCAGTCATGGGTTCTCAGCGAGTCTCAAATGACCAGCTTTCCCAGGTAGGCAAATGCAGGGATGAATGTGGACCACGGAGAGCGCACTGAGGAACGCTCTGCCACTGCCTAACTGTGGAACCTGGGCCAGATGTGACTTCTCTGGGGAAGTTGACTTCTCTGAGGTTGGCCTGCTGATGTCTTAGGTCGCTTCAAATAGCTCTGATTCTAGGTAATAATCTTTGAATAAAAGCTAGAGAAGAGAGAAGGAAAAAGACCAGAACATACTAGGACGTCAGATTATTTCTCCTCACCTGCACACATATACAATACTTTGAACTTTTTGTGTTTTCTCACTCACCACATTACCAGTCATGCTCTAGCCCTAGATATCCACAAAGCTCACTGCCTGGCTCCCCTCACTCTCTTCAACTTGTTAGGAGAACGTGCCTCCTCAGGGGCCTTCACTGGACAGCTGATCAAAAATTTCACCTGCCACTTCCATCTCTCTTCCCTGCTTTATTCTCTCCTTAGCACTTACCGTCATATAATACACTAAATATTTCCTTGTTTGTCTTGACCGTTTATCATCTGCCCTCCACACTAGAATGTAAACTCCACGAGGGCCAGAGTTGTTTCCCTAGCACACGGCTTGCTCACTGTTGTACCCAGCTAGGACAGCACCTGGCACATAGTGGGTGATTAATATGTATTTGTTGAATGAGCTAGCAATTCTTTTTCGTCCTTTAAGTAGAGCAAATACTTTTCATGAATACGCCAGGACATTGATGCCAAGTTTTTCTATGTCTCTGACTCCCAGCTTTTTGAAAAAACAAAACATTTCTAAGACCAGGCTTTTGCTCTCTGCCCTCCCCGCCCCTCAGGTGAGACAGGAAGGCTGGGGGGGACTGGAGTTGGGTATCCCCCCACCGCCTCCATCTGAGCATGGAAAGCTAGAGTGGGCTGGAGTTGAGTACAACCATTTCCATTTGTTGGTTAGGCTCTGGTAAAACAGTTTTCCTTGAGGGTGGGCCTTGTTAAAAAGAACAGAGTGCTTCAGGCATATTTTAAAATGGCTGTTTTTCTCTTCTTGCTGGAAGCATATTTTTTTTTCTCTTCTCTTTCTTTCCCTCCCTCCCACTGCCTCCTCTCTTTTCTTTCCTTTCTTTTCTTTTTCTCTTTCTCTATTCCTTTCCAGGAAGAGCAAATACTAGGAGTTTTTTTGTTTGTTTGACTGATAGAACACATAAAACCAAGCAGAGAAGTCCCTAAGGAAATGATGGTTATATTTCATTGTTGTTTGCCCTTTGGTCCTTTGTCTTCTAAGCATTTATTATATTTTCTTATAAAGATAATAGACATTTATTTTTATCACAAATGCAACCCAAGTGTGAATAAACACATGTATTATCTTCTAACATCTGTCCTTTCCTGCCACTTTCCTTTAAATAGAAAAAGGAGCTGAGGGCCCCGTCACAGCCTATTTGGCCACAGCTATCCCACCAACGGTTTTAAAAACAGACTGTGACTTACCTTCTCAAATTCCCTCTTGAACTACATACAGCTCATTGTGTTAAAGAAATCCTGGGAAAGAAGTCCTGTTGGTATTGCTGATAGCCTCCAAAAAGGGAGGATGGTAACCAGGCTGAAGGGTCTTCTGCAAACTGAGGACACTGGGAAATTGTGCAGAGATGAATCTTGTTGGCAAGATCCCAGCTCCTTGAGTCAAAGCTAGGAGAATGCCACCCATCATGGCTGACCTAACCACGGCCACTGGTCCATTCCTTACTGCCAGTACGGCTCCTATTACGGCACCACTTGTGATGGAGGTCCAGGGATCTTCTTTCCCTCTGACTTGAACCATACTGCAGTCAACTATGGAAAATAAAACTCCCCAAACTGCAAAGCTACCTCCCAAGTGCAGAACCCTGGTTTTAATAGCTAACGAACTCCCTCATAGTCTGTGGTTTACTCCCACTGGAAAATTACAAAAACCTTTGACTGCCTGAGAGGTGACCTATGGTACCCATCCGAAAGGCCCCACCACAATCATCTACAATTCGCCGCGGGCAAGGCTGTTGGGTGCACTCCTCCATCCTGACTCCACCTGTGTGAGAGATCTTTTTTCTGATCTTTATCATGACAACTCTATGGGGCTCCTGTTAGTAAAACTCACGAAAATGTGGTGGTCTAAGACTGGGCACCCTGGAGCTTTTCACTATCAAACGTGTCTACACTGAGCCTCCAATATAGTATGTCAATTATAATGTAAGTTGGCCGATTCAGGGCTGGTTCCAGCAAGGGTTCCGGTTTCTGGACTTCTGCTCTGGTAAGCTGTCGTTCTCTGTGTCCACTCGCCTATCTCTCCAAATTTGGGGACAGCAGTTTTCCCTAGGATCTCCATTCTTCACTGGATCTGAGAAGAACTGCTGATTTTGCTTGTTCAGCTTTTTTCTTGGTGTGAAGAAAACTTTCAAACTCCTTACGTGCCAGACCAGATTAAAAAACAAAACCAAAAACAAAAACAAAAACTACTGTTGAGTTTTGAGAGTTCATATATTTTAGATACTAGTTCTTTGTCAAATATATGGCTTGCAAATATTTCCTCCCAGCCTAAAGATTCACATCCTCTTCGCATGTTCTTTCAAAGCAAGTTTTTTTTTTTTTTTAAACTCTGGTGAGGTTCAATTTAGTTTTATTTTTATGAGGTCCAATTCTTTCTTTCTACAGATCCTGCTTTTAATGTCAAATCTAAGAACTTTATACCTATCCCTGGACCCTAAAGATCTTCACATTTTTAAAGGTTGTATATTTTAAAATTTACATTTAAGTACATGATCCATTTTGTAAAGAATGTGAAGTTTAGTTGAGGTTCTAGTTTTTTTTTTTTAAAGATTTTTATTTATTTATTTACTTGAGAGAGTGAGAGAGAGAGAGAGAGCATGAGAGGGGAGAAGATCAGAGGGAGAAGCAGACTTCCGGCCAAGCAAGGAGCCCAATGTGGGACTCGATCCCAGGACTCCAGGATCATGACCTGAGCCGAAGGCAGTTACTCACCCAACTGAGCCACCCAGATGCCTTTCTTTTTCTTTTTTAAAGACTTAATTTATTTATTTATTTGAGAGAGAGAGTGAGAGAGCATGAGATGGGGGAGGGTCAGAGGGAGAAGCAGACTCCCCACTGAGCAGGGAGCCCAAAGAGGTTCTAGTTTTTTGCCTTTGGATGTCCAAAGCTCCAGGACTGTTTGTAGAAAAGGGTGCCCTGTCTCTACTGAATTTCTTTTGCACCCTTGTTGAGAATCAGTTGACTATATTCGTGTAGGTCTACTCTGTTCCACTGGCCTATCTGTCTTTCCAGCAATACCACACTGTCTTGATTGCTGTCGTTATATAGTAAGTCTTCATATTGGATGGAGTGATCCCTCTCACTTTATTCTTCTTTGTTGAAAATATTTTAGCTATTCTATGGCCTCTGCCTTTTCATATGTTTCAGAAGAAGTTTGTCTATGTCTACAAAAGTCCTTTCTGGGATTTTGGTTGGGACTGCATTAAACCTATGTATCAATTTAAGAAGAGATGACATTTTACTATGTTGAGTCTTCCAACCATGAACACTGCATCTCTCCATTTGTTTAGGTCTTCTTTGATTTCTTTCACCAGAATTTCATCAACATTTTATAATTTTCAGAATACATATCCAGTACATGTTCCATTAGATTTTCATCTATTTAAATTTATTTGGGGTGATTATGAATGATATTGCTTTTAACTTTATTTTCTGCATATTTATTTTTTTAAAGATAATATTTATTTATCAGAGAGAGAGAAAGCACAAGCAAGGGAGAGGGAGAAGCAGGCTCCCAGCCGAGCAGAGAGCCCGAGGAAGGGCTCGATCCCAGGACTCTGGGATCACAACCTGAGCAAAAGGCAGACACTTAATCAACTGAGCCACCCAGGTGCCCCTATTTTCTGCATATTAATAGCATGTAGAAGTGAAAATGATTTTTGTGTGTTGATTTTCTATCCTGTGACCCTGCTAAATTCAGTAATTCAGTTATTAGTTCTAGGAGGGTCCTTATGTTTTTGTTTTTTTTTTTTTTTCCTTGGTAGATTCCTTGGGATGTTCTATATGGACAATCACATCATCTGCAAATAGTTTTCTTTGTTTTCAATCTGGGTATCTTTTAAAAATCTTTCTTGGCCTATCCCAGTGACTATGCCTTATAGTAGTATGATGAACAAGAGGAGTAGGAGCAGATATCCTTGTTTGTTCCCCCCAAAAGCAAGCAATCTTTCATCATTAAGTATGATGTTAGCTGTAGCTTTTTTTTTTTTTTTGTAGATGTTGAGATAATTTTCTTCTAATTTGTTGAATTTCAAAATACACAAATGGGTGATAAATTTTGTCAAATGTTTTCTGTCAACTGATATATTGTGATTTTTCCATCTTTATCTTGTTGATATAGATTATACAGATTTTCAAATGTTAAACTATGCCACACACCTGGAAAACAATTCTACTTGGTTATATTGTAGAATTCTTTTTATACACTGTTGGATTTGGTTTGCTAATTTTTTTGTTTTTGGCATCTAAGCTCATGAGTGACATGAGTCAGTAGTTTTCTGTTTTTGTACTGGCTTCGTTTGGTTTCCTTATCAGGGTAATACTGGCTTCATAAATGAATTTGAAGTGTTCCAGTCTTTCTGTTTTCTTGAAGACATGATGTAAATTGGTGTTAATTCTTCTTTAAATGTTTGTTAGAATTCTCCAGTGAAACCATCTAGGCCTAGAGATTTTTCTTTAGGAGCTTGTTTATGTAGTTATTTATTATTATTTTCAGTAGCTTTTAAATTGTGAATTCAATTTATTTAATAATTATAAGAATGTTCAGATTATTTGATCTTGGCCAGAGTTTGGTAATTTATGGTTTTTGAGGAACTTTTCCATCTCTTTTAAGTTGTCAAGTTTATGAATGTAAAAATGACTTGGGATATTCTTTTTATTATCCTCTTAATGACTACAGGATCAATGATGATATCCTGTTTTAGTTCTGATACTGCTGCTTCATATTCTTTTTAAAGAATTTTTTGCTATCAGTCTCAGTTGAGGTTTATCAGTTTTATTAATTTTCCAATGAACTTGTTTTATTGATTTTCTTTATTGTTTCCTATATTCCATTTTGCAGATCTCTATTCTAATCTTTCTCACTTCCTTCTGCTTGTCTTGGGTTTATTTTACTCTTTTTTTTCTAGTTTCTTGAAGTAGGAAGTTAGCTTATTGAGATCTTTCCTTTTATGATGTAAGCATTCAGTGTTATAAATTTTTCTCAACACTGCTTTAACAGTTTCCCACATATATATGATAGGCATTTTCATTTAGTTCTAGGATTTAGAAAATATTCCTTGAAGTGTCTTTTTTTTTTTAACCAATAGATTATTTATAAGTATGTTTTTAGGTTTCCAAGTGCTTGAAGATTTTCCTGGTCCCTTTCTTGTATTGATTTCTAGTTTGATAGCACTGTGCTCAGAAAACATACTCTACATAATTTTAATTTTTTTAAAACGTTGATGTTTATTTTATGGTTTTATGTTATGTTCCCTGGGCAGTTGCAGAGAATGTGTATTTTGCTACTGTTGGGTGAAGTGTTCTATAAATGCCAATTATAACCTTTTAGGTTCATGGCAATGGTAAGTTCTTTATCATTGCTGAGAGAGGAGCACAGAAGTTTTCAACTGTTTTTATTTCTGCTTTTAGTTAAGTCAGCTTTTGTTTTACATATTTTGAAGCTTTATTGTTTGTGCACACACATTTTAGGCTTGTGATGTCTTCTTAGTGGATTGTTATATAATGTCCCTTTCTGTCTCTGGTAATTTTCTTTGCTCTGAAGTCTACCTTACTCAATTTTAATATAGCCACCCTTGCTTTCTTTTTCTTCTTTTTTATTTGATCGATGTTTGCATGGTATATCTTTCTCATTGTTTACTTTCAACCTACCTATGTCATTGCATTTGAAGTAAGTTTCTTATAGCTAGGATATGGTTAAGTAGTTTATTAATTAATTAATTTATTTATTTAAAAGTTTTTTTTTTTTTTTTTTTTTTTGAGAGAGAGAGCTCAAGTGAGTCCACAAGTAGGCAAAGAGGCAGGCAGAGGGAGAGGGAGAAGCAGGCTCCCACTGAGCAGGGAGCCTGATGCGGGGCGATCCCAGGACCCAGGGATCATGACCCAAGCTGAAGGCAGACGCTTAGCTGACTGAGCCACCCAGGCGCCCCTAGTTTAGTTTTTAATGCACTCTGTCAATCTTTGTCTTTTGACTGGTATATGTAGATCATTTGTAAATAATGTAATTTTTTATATGTTAGACCTAAAGTATGCCACTCTATTATTTTATTTTGAGGGTTTTTTTTTTTTTCATTCTGGTTCTTGTTTTTCTCTATTTGCCTTCCTGTGGGTTAAATATTTTTTAGAATTCCATTGTGATTTATTTATGGTATTTTAGAGAGATATGCTTTCCAAAAATACAGTTTTTGTAGTTGCTTTAAGTATTACAATATACACATATATAGTATTCCATTTCATTAATATCAACACTTTACAACATTGAGTGAAGTATGAGAAACTCATTTCCATGTAGGTCCTTTTATTTTTCCCACTTTTAAATATCATTATTTTAACTATCAAATGATGCTACAATTTTTGTTTCAAGAACAAATATGACTTATAAAACTCATGAGAATAGTGTATCATTAAGAATTCTTATTTCTGCTTTCCGTTGTCCTTTCCTCCTTCCTGATTTTCCGTATTTCCTTCTTTTAGCATTTACTTATTTAAAGAACTAGCTAAACTTTGAGAATATACCAGCTGTTAGTGACAAATTCTTAAAAGTCTCCCTTCATCTAAGAATGTCCTTATTTCCCCTTCATTCATCAAGGATAGTTTCACTGGAAATGGAATTCTGGGTGGATAGTTCTTTAACACTTGTACAATGTGCCACTTTCTTCTGTTCCCTGTGGTTTTGAAATGATAAATCTGAAAATTGGTGTTCCCTTATAGGTAAGGTGTTATCTTTGTCTGCTTTCAAGATCTTTCTTCTTGTCTTTAGTATCTAAACATTTAAGATGTACTTTTCACTTGTATCTACTTCGGGTTTTACTCAGCTTCCTGAATATGCAGATTTGTGTCTTTCACCAATTTGGGGCCATTTTCAGCGACCATTTCTCTGAATATTGTTTTAGCTTAACCCTCTCTCTGTTTTGAACTCCAATGATACAAATGTTGGGTCTTTTGTTATTACCCCCCAGGTCCTGACCTAAATTCAGGGGTTGTGGGCCCATGGGCCATTTAATTTTCAGAGGCTCTGTGGTGCTATTTTGCTCTGTTCTCAGCCAGAGAAGCCTCTTGTTCTCACAGACCTTAGATTCCCTTGGCTCAGTATTTTTTTTGTGATAGAGGCCTCCTGTCCCTGCTGTCTGGCTATCTCAGAGTCTGTGTGGGTATGTGTGTCAGGGGGAGTTGTACACCTGCTGGAACAAAGATATTTCCCAGGCTGAGCTGCTTGTTCTGACTGGGTCCCTCTTTCTGTTGTAGCCTGACCATTTTGGTATCTCCCAGTAGGGGAGCGGGGGATTTCAGGCTTAGCAGGAAAGGATAACTCTCCCCTTGGCCACTTATTATTAGTGGAGCATTCATCTATCCCACTTGCTGGTGATGTCTAGCTTACCTGAAGGTGTCAGAGAGACTCTGACTGATGGGGAGAGGGTGAAATGCACATACCTGGGCTGTCTTCTGTTGCTAGGTTGAGAAAGGTCAGGCCTTGGTCTCCTTTTTCTATTGGATGAGGGAGTATAAGATAGTTATTGTGTTGTTTCTCTAGTCGTAGAGTTCTGAACCAATTCGCCTTCCTCTTACCACCATTTAGAATTCCCCTTTGGTTGTCTTTTGTATTATTTCCAGGATTTGTAGTTGTACTTAGTGGGGAGGAGATGGGAGACACAAGTCTATACCACTTTGCCTGGAACAAATTTTTAGGCCATTTATTTTTATATTTGTCATGGCTTTCTGAATTATTTCCAATGTTGGATTATTATTTTTTTTTATATTAACTTAGTAGAGTTTGGATTGGTTTTCGTGTATATAAGTTTTGTCTGTTTTATTATGAGGGGAGTTTTATTATCATCCCTATTTTAAGGTGAAAAGCTGAGAAAAAAGAGCCAGGATCAGAATGAAACTCTAGCTGAATATACCCACCATATAGGGCTACTGTGAGTATTAATGAAATAATACATATTGATAGTACATATTATTGATTGACACAATTGAATATAATTAATAATATATATTGTTAATATATTAGGAGAGCATGGAAATGCCCAGTGAATATTAATGTTAACTTTCTTCTACACAGTCCAATTTTTTCCTTAGTTGTTCCTGGGAGAGAAATAATCTGTTTGTTGTTGTTATTGTTGTTACCTTGTATCCCTAGGGTCTAGAATGATACCTGGTAATAAAAATTAAATGGCCTGAATAGCATTTATATAATTTGTAACACCTTCATCTCCCCAAAATACGCTCTTTTCCTCTTTTCAATTTTCTTTGACCTCCTTGTGATTTCAGTTTCTTGCTTGAATTGGCTAGCTCATCAATAGATTTCCTTGTCTTCTATCCATTTGCTGTGCCTACAAGCAGTATGCATCTCTGAATTCCATGTATTTTGATAATTCTCAGTCATCTCATTCTTGCACAAAGATATAAAATGTTTCTTTTCCTCCTGAAAATTTTAGGCAATAACAATCTCAGCCCCTGTGATTTGGAAGAGTATTTCTCTATACCATCCAATTTACTTGCTTAGAAATGGGTCTACCTCCTAAGTACAGGTTCTTAGCCAACTTATTCTCTCTTCCTAGTAGATCAAGAAGCTGCAAGGGGTTCTAAATTCGATTCCAAGTTATTGTAATTTAAAATCAAACCTATATGTAAATAATTAATATTTAAATCTTAATGTCTCCAAATCTGCAATTTATAGAGCCATTTAAAATAAAACCAAACTCCAGAAAACGTATTTACTTTGCCCTAACTAATTAAATAGGTGAGAAAAACACTTTGAACTCTATAAGTATATACGTCTGCCCCTGATGCATGATGCAAAATGAGAACATGTCCTGTACAAAGTCAGGAACAAAATACATCTGGTTCAATCCTTTGTGTATGTTTCCTTGGGACTCCAAGATTTTCCCAATTATACACCTGCAAATTCTACCATACACCTGACATTATGCAGAACTGAAACTCAAGGAGTTCACTATATTAAAAAAGAACAATACACAAACAGTAAGGATGAAGGATTTATACTCACAGGTGGCTCAGAAAATGAGTAGGACTTCTACTTGGGGCAGACAGCACAGAACTCAAGAGAACTCTTCTTCTCAGCAGGAAACTTAGCTTATGAGATATCCTGATAACTAGAATAGATATTAAAGAAAGTTAACATTTTACCTGACTTTATTATTCAGTTTTTTCTTTGTATTGAAATATGCAGTTTTCTTTGTATTGAAATATGGAGTTTCCAAAGACTTCCTCCCAAACATGACCAGTAGGAAAATATCAGCTAAACACTGCCATAACTTTGATTAAGATACATAATATTCTTAGAGTTTCTTTTCAACAGACAAAATATGCCAGTGGTTCAAGGATACATTAGAGCCTTTCCATTCAATGTCATGCCATGAAAGACAGAAAAACACAATGTGAGATAATTCCTTGAATCCAGTGTTTTTAGTCGATTTAGACTCTTTTTTAGCAGCAAAATTATCTTTGTATTTCTGTAAAATTTAGAAAGACATTAACATCAGTGTCTCTGTACATTGCCCAGATATCATCAGTGACATTTCTGACAGTGGGGTTGCTAGTCTTCAGTATTCTATTAAAGCAAATCATTTTTCCTGGACTAAGGTAATTTTTATTTTTTAGTTTCTTTGAAATGCTTGTTAAACTTACATAGAGTGAAACCTCAGTGGATTTTGAGAAGGCAAATAAGCAGCAGCCATGAAAAATCAGTAACATTTAGTGAGTTGAGAAGACCTCACAAGTATTGATGTGTTGGGGTGTCTGAATCCAGATATCTTGGAATGGCTGGATGTGTCCGGGATCAACTGGGTACTCTGGTCAGAATGATTCAAATTTAGATAAGAAAATCATACAATCAATCAAACGGAGTTAATCGTTCTCTTGATATGAGAATATAGACTATATCTGATTCTAGGAGCAAAACGAAATCATAATGTCTAATAAAATGAAGACTATGTGTCTAAAGCAATGACTTGTTTGGTAAATGATAAGATTAGGAGAATACAGAAGAAAAAAAAAGCGCTCTTTTTCTAGAAAGACTCACCATGGTCTACGACTAAAAGTTCAAAGTTCCAATTCAATATTAAATACATTTTATAAAATTTTCAATGTTAAGCAAAGACTGGGTTCATTAACTAAAACAATTCTACAAAAGGGCAATATTGCTCTGATGGGATTGTTAACTCTACAGATTTTTTTTTTATTTAATAGACAGCATGGACTTCATACATATCCATTTTCAGTGCTTTGAAAACCAAACAACTTTAAAAGTTAGCAGCAGTTTCTGCAAGTACAAAAATACACATTTATTACATTACATATGGTAGTAAAATTTGTCAAGATATATTATACAAACTCAAAGCATTTTAGATAAAGCATCAGTCTAATATATTATTAGATTGACAGAGTATAATAAAATGACGTGTCGTTTTTCTTCCAATCATACAATATAATACATTACAGCAATATTAACAAACTATTCACATTAAGTATTACAGGAGCATCTAGAGAAACACAGAGAATAGGAATGGTTATGGAAAACCTCAGCATCTATTTTCTTCTATGCCTCAAATTGGGTGGATAATTTTCTACCCACCCTGATGAAAGAAAAAAGGAGAGAACTATTATTTTGTTAAGTGGAGAAACAACTTCTTCCAGAACGACACTCCAAGCCGTAAGAACTTTATTCACATCTTGCAGTTCTGACAGTAGTATGCCCGAAGGGTAAGGGGAGGAACTTCCTGTTGCCTTTATATATTAAATCACAAAAGATGCATATGGACACTCAGGAATCTAAGCATAGAGTGGCTGTTTATAAGGTAAAATTGACTTCACATCTGTGACTGAGATGGCCAGTGTCATGGAAGAGCTCTTTGAATACAGAGTTCTGAGAGTTAATTACAATGCATAGGGCCAACATGGCCACGTTCCGTAGAGGTAGGTAGCACCTGTAGCTAATACTGAAAGGACTTCTACTTTACAGAAAACATTATTATTATTTTTTCTATAACTCAGAAATTCAACCTTTAGGACAATAGGGAAAGAACATTTGACACGAAAGTTTCCTGGTGGCTAAGAAAAATAATTTGGTATAAGTTAGTGGGAGAAAGGATGGTGAACTAAAGAGGCCAAATGGGTTCTAAGCAACTTCTTCTAAGTAAGTACTTAAAATGAAGGAAGATGCACATCCTTTCCTGATTCTATCCCTTCTCACTGGCTGGTGAGGCCTAATCATCCATGGAGATAACTCAGGGGATGTAGTGGTATAACCTTTAAGGCAAGGGAGGGGAGAAAAATTCATGGATAGCAGACAAACTAATGGGATATAAACCATGAATCATCTGGGACAAAAATACGTAAAACTTCCAGAGGTGAGAAAATCCAAAACCAACAATGGTCTGAGAAGGCCTGACTGCTGATTGGTGGGCGTTCCATTCTGTGACTCTTTTATAACCTGCCAACTTTAAAATTACTCTTTCAACTGCCAATGACAATTAGAAAAGGGACGATTTATCAGTAATTTTTTCCTGGCTGGGTAATCTAAGAGACAGGGCTGTAGAAAAACATCTTTTTTCAACAAAGATGAGCCATACTTTGGTCACATGTTGGCAACAACTTCGTGTAATAGAGATAGAGAGAGGACTGGTGTTGCAATCTTTTACTCTATACCAGGATAGTCAATGCTGTCAGGAGGTCACCTTCTAATAGCAAAAGTTGCATTTCTGGAGAATGCTCTTAGCACAGGCACCTCTGAAAAGGATACTGAAATGAGCAACCTTTCCTTCTCTCTCCTCACAGATCTAATTCCTGGAGCCTTTGCATAGTAGTGGAACACCAATGGAAAAATCAATCAATGAACACAACCAACAAATAAACTATGATACTCATGGCTCTTGAATTATTCTCGTCTATGCCACTGTAGCTGCATCGATGGGCTGATTCCTGGAATCTTCCTGTGAGGGCATGTGACTACAGAACGTCACAGAAATACCTACTGACTTGGATTCAGGGGAATGTTTTACATGATTTCCTTCATTACTGAACATGCTTTCTCTTTTTAAAAAATACTTTGATTAGTGGCATTTTTCTTGCGTAGTTATTAAAAACATTCCATGGAATGTGGCTGTTTCTCTGCACCCATCCCGCCTCTCCACAGTCCTTATTCTTCACTTAGGATATCCTGGCCTTTTCAGTGTAATAATCTCATGTAAAGCATGTCTCCTCTACAGAAGATGTTTTCTCTGGCTCTCTGCTAGTCATCTCCAAAAACACGGGAGAGGACAAATCCCATGCTTTAATAAGGAAAAGCCTCCCAAACAGATGATGAAATTTTTTAGTCTAAACTTTCTGCCAAATGGTCTCAGTAAAGAAAATTACTTTGTTGTCCTAAGTATTAGCAGTGATTATCCTTATGCTACCCCATCCCATGTATTTATACAAAGGGGTCATAATAATCTTGTCTTTATATCATTATTAGCCCAGTTTCTGTTCTTGTAGACATCAGATTCTTAGACTTGTCTCTATTCTTGTACACATCACATTCTTACTGTGGTTAAATGTCTTTGGCTAATTGTTGGTCCCCAGTATCACAAACCACTGTAGGCCCTGAGTCTGGGCTAGACAGATCATCCACAGACAAAGAGCCAGGTAAGGATCTCTTACAATGTAAAGTACCAGGGGAGCACTGCTCACTATTCTCTCCGTCCTGGTGGGACTTCACACAAAGCTTGAGTCCGTCTTCCACTAGGCTGAATGGAGAGCTACAGTGTCTCCCTGAGTCCTGGCTGGAGTAAGAACTGTACCACTGGGCTGTTTGCACAGTTCCAAGTTCTTCAGGTGCCCTTTGGGGCATGTCTTTCTGTCTCTCTTGTAGTGGGTTGGCTTCTGAAATACCAGGAGTGTGTGGAGGTGGCTCTGTGGGTCCTTTTAGAGAACTTACTTTCTTTTCTTCTGGTCTGGATGCTCTTGCCTTCTTTTTGAGGGACCAGTTTTTCAAACTGGCCACACCATTTCTCAACCACGTGCTTGGGTGAAGAGTTACAGACTGTATCTGTGAATGCCATTCTACAGTATCCTTTTTCGTATAAGCCAGGTGGCTGCTGGCCTGCCCTGATGAGGGACCAGGAGTTGCAGAAATGAGGCTGGAATTGCTAAAATCAGAAGAAAGCTCTTCCTGTTTTCTTTGAGCTTGAAAAGTGCAATCTATTGGAGAGGAAGTTTCAGTGGGGGTAAACACAGAGTGTTCAGAAATCTGAGAAAAAGCGCTGTCTTGGGAGCTCACTGATGAGCCAGATGGGGAAGTGCCTGGAGAGGACAGGCTGGAATAGCTAGTCCTTGGGCAGATGTTTAATCTCGGGGGTAAACCCTTCTCTGTGTTTTGGTTTGTGCCACTACTCTTGCCCACTTCAATCCCCATGACCAAACTCTGATTAATGAGCTTTTGCCCCTCCATTTGCAATGACTTGTGCCGCTGGAGATAATCTTCCTCTCCATGCAAGAGACCAGCTTCATAGCTAGTTTTATGTTGTTTCTTTGAATACATTCCCCTGAGATAGGTCAGTTTGCAGTGCTGGTCATCCATGTTGGGCTCTGAGCAGCGCCGGTGCCTCCTTGAAGTCTTGAGGGCGTCTGCTGTGTGTGGTGGGGAGTATCCCGAAGTATCTGCACCAAAGGGCTGGTTCCCCGTATGATCCTGTGAGGACATGTGACTACAAGATGCCACAGAAATGGCCACTGGCTTCGATTTAGAAAAAAGTTTCATGTGATTTCCTTCATTCCCAGATAAGCTTTTCTTCTTAACATTTTTATTAGTGGCATTTTTCTTGCTATCAGTGCCTGCGACTAAACCATGTTTAAAATATGTCTTACCCTCTTCCTGGAGGGGTTGATTCTGCTTCAGATAATCCTCATCTTTTTGTGAGAGAATTGCATCACAGCTGGACTTGCGTAGCTTTTTCTGATAAAATTCCCTGAGATAGGAAAGCTTAGAATCTAGATAATCGATGCTGGGCTCTGAGCAGCGCCGGTGTCGCCTCAGGCTTTTTGGAACATCTGCTGCAGCTGTGGACAGGTAGCTGGGTGTGCTCATGCCAGATGCAGCCCTGGCATGGTCACGCAGTGGGACCTTTGCATACACTACTGCCACATTCACTGGCTTGGATTCAAGAGGCCGTTCCATTTGAATATCTTCATCTTTAGAACGGTCCAAGTCAAAGTCGCTTAGGGTTAAAAGGCCTTCCACCTCAGGCTGGTCAAGGTCATAGTCACTGAGGGTTAATACAGAGTCCATGCTTCTGCTACCCTGACCAAGTTTCTTTACCAAGTCACTACAGGGAGCATCAACATCCTCATTTAGCTCATTTTCCAAGCTGTCATAGGAGGAGTCATTCAGTTGGAAGCAAGAGATATCTGTCAAAAAATCAAACCATAATTAACATTTTTACTTACCAAAAATACATGCTGCCTTTAAAAAAAAAACCCAATCTCTAATACTTAGTTTAATTTTCTTTTCATAAAGATTGTTCAGATTCCTAGTCTTAGAAAGGATCTTTCAGTCTCCCCAGAATAAAAAAAAAAAAAATATGTTGAGTATACTGAATTTATCTCAGTTCTTGAAGAAAAAGGCTTTCTTAATTAAGGTCTCTTCAAAGCAATGAGGACATGTTGATAATACCAAGAAATGGTCCAAAATATAAAGGAATGAATGCCAGGTATATGCAGGTTCATGACTGCGGGTGAGCACACATGGTTTCATCTCAGAGGAACCATTTATGAACCCAAGCTCTCCAGTGTTTGCTACTTTAATCTTTACAACAATCATAAAAGTGAGACATTATGTCATGCCTATTTATTGATGAAGATAATGATGTTCAGTGGCATAGAATGGTTATATGAAACTAACGAATCATTGAAAACTACACCAAAAACTAACTATATTGGTTAATTGAATTTAAATAAAAAAAAAAAGAATTGGTCAAAGATAACTAGTAATTGGTGGTCCAGGAATTTGTATTCTGGAATGCTGATTGGTTTCAAAGTCCCCCCTGGCCCCACAGTGTTAGTGGTTTCTACACTGTTCCACAGCATGAAGTATCTTGAGGGCTGTTCAGAGGAAGGAGACGGGGGAGAAGATCAGGCCCGCCTCCACCTCTTTAGGACATCTTACTCTAATTTCAGCCACAGCAGTTCTACTACACATGTTAGGGATCTCTGTAAAGATTTTTTTAAAAGACGTTTAAAAACATAACATATGATGCTTCTGGAAGTTCTGGACCTCATCTTACATATTTCTTAACCCCACCACACTGTTAGCATAATCTGACCTATTAGCTGGTCATGCAAGGGGGAGCAGAAACCCTAGGCCCATGACTAAGGTCAGAGGTTTCCTTCACTGAGCAGGCCCCAGGACACTGTCCCAGCATTTTCACTGACACATGCCTGTTTCTCACAAAAACCAATCCAATTATTATTCACAATACCTGAGGCGTTCTCTCTAGTATCACATCTCACTGAAACCTGTCCCAAGAGGGAAGTGATTTCTTGTCCAAATATCCTACAGCAATTTTCAATCAGAAATTGTATAAGCAGAGAAACCTGCATGGAAAAGGACAAAAAGAAAGTGCTACTTTTCATGTAGTCTCTAAAGCACATTTCATATATAAATCCTGATCTTACTAAAAGTGAAAAACAATCTTGAGAAAAATTCATGTATGCTTTAAAAATACACAAAATAGTTTGTCCTAAAAAACTATGATACTTGCAAGAGTAGTTTGGGTGTAGAAATTAATTTTATTTGGTGGGCTAAAGTTCCTTGTGGACTTAGCTCAATGTTAACATTTTTGTACTAATGCTACATCTTTAAAATTAGAGTAACTTGGTGCCCCTGGGTGGTGCAGTTGGTTAATAAGCATCTGACTCTTGATTTTGGCACTGGTCATGATCTCAGGGCTGTGAGGCTGAGCCCCACACTATGCTCTTCACTCAGCATGAAGTCTGCTTAAGATTCTCTCTCTCCCTCTGTCCCTCTCCCTGTTCTCTTTTAAATACATAAAGTTTAAAAAAAATAAAATAAAATTAGGCTAACTTAAAGTATTCTCTCTAGGGCATCTGGGGTAAAGAAATAAACTTGCTTATTAAAATTCATGAGGTATCATTAGATAAAGACTTATGAAATATATTTCATATGTAAAAGGCAGTTGTCCTAAGTGTGGGAAGTGGGCATCCTCTGTGGGTTCCCCTGTGAAGTAGGGAATACAGCTAGAGAGAAAACTTGCATTTTGCCTCACTAGTCTTTACCTATGCAATTCTTTCCCTCCTGGAGGAGGTGGGGTTGGAGATAAGATTTTGCTAGGGAGCTCCGTGCCTCCACTGAGATGTATTGGGATGTATCCTTGGTTTCCTTGCCCCAGCAGCTGAGAAGAAGGAACAGGCAGAGTGTTGGGAGCTGTGGGAACTAATATCCCTAAGCCCCATATTAGCTAGCAGGCTCTAGAAGGGTGTGATTTCAAGTAACCGCTGCCTGAACTAGGTATCAACACCACCTCCATTTTTTAGATGAGGAAACTGGATCAACAGAACTAATTTTATCCAAGATTGTACATCTGGCAAGTGGTGGAGCTGAAGAATGATCCTTGGCTTGTCTAAGTCCAAAGTCCTTCTTTTTTATTAAATCATATCATTTTCTTTCGTGTAACTCTAAGGTTTAAGTCAGCCATAGTGTTTTGCCTCCTTGAAGGGAGAATAGAAGTAACCCAACTGCTATCACCGTTTTGCTCAAGAAAGTACCTTTCTATAATCTACCAGGATAGGATAAACTCAATACACTCAAATTTCTAAGGAGGTGTATTTAAGTTATTCAAGAAAATGTCTTTCAGAATTAATACCCTGAATTTAAGGTTCAAAATGGGGACTCAGTCCCCCACGGCATAAAAATGAAAAACTTCATTACCTTTTTTGTAAATTCATTTTCTAGCTCTGGGCTGGAGGAAGTAGGGGGCCAAAGAATGCTTGGAGCAATGCACACGGCCAAATTAAATGCAGTCATCTGATTGGATGAGGAATGCTGCTCAATGTTGTATAATATCCCAAAAAGATACCTTAGGAGAACAACGTTGGCTCTCGGAAGTTGGTCTAATAGCCTAAAGACAGAAAAATGCACTCTTTAAGAAAGACATTTCATAAAAAACTTGTGTAGATAAGCAACCCTTGGTTTTCATGGGAAATCATGCAAAGAAAGAACACAGCTCAGATTTGCAAGAATTTCAGTTACTATGGTACCTGCAACTTAGGGACTGCCTTACAGAAAGAATGAAAATTTACTTATTTATTTTGTACACTGTCTTCACAACCCAATGAAGATGAAAAATAATGCAGAAAAATGGCTTGTAAAAAACTGTTGCCTGCCTTAAATTAATGCAATGTGTTTTAACTTAGGCAAATCCTGTAACATTTCAGAATATTCTCAACCAAGCCTCCCCTAAAAAGCTTTTTGATGAAATTAAACAATAATTAAATTTTAGTGGTTCTTTATTTCTCAGTAGCAATACAAGAATTCTATCTCTTGGTGAGAACCCAAACCTCAACTTTTAAGACTTTTAGGTCCATTCTGAGAGCTTATGTTCTGCTCTATCAGCTTCCAAGGTCAATTTTGTCCCAAACTTCTTTTTCTTGCTGGTATCACTCTCATATATAAGTCAAGCTTACGACAGTACATTTCCTACTGTTCCTATTTTGTAACTGATAGGGGATTTTAAAATTATTATTCATTGAAAATTATATGAGCTACTATCCAGAAAAAAGACATATACGTTGATGTTCATGGTTGTTTCTTTTCAACAAAAGTCTGCAACCTGGGAGGGAAAATAAGGTAACGTGACTCTTGCTGCATAAACAGCACAGAGGACTTCTTCAGTGTGATGGACTGACACTGAGTAATTTCATAAGGACAAATTATAAGAGATATTGAAATAAACTAAGAGATTACTGAGTGTGTTCAATGGAAAGTAAGGTGCTGTCTAGCATATTCTTCTGGGCTATCTGATTCCCTAGGGGCCCTATATCTTTGAGCTATTCTACAACTCTGTAAATTGCAGACCTCTGATAGCACTACATTTAACACTTATCCATAGACTTGAAAATTCTGTCTGGTGCAGAGACATATGATTTACTGCTCCCCTTCATGCTCCAGTAGAAAAAGCCAGTTTTGTGTCTATGTGTAAAATCATTTCAGCATTTCTGAAGCAACTATGGACGTTGTGGTAGTTTGAAATCTCCTTCGAACTGGTGGTAACATCCAACTGGTTCTCTCATTAATTAAAGATTTAAATAAAAATTTTTGTATTGTTCATTTTATATTTGAATGAGTCTTAATTTTACTTTTTTTTTTTTTTTAAATCATCCTTTAACAGTTTGTAGGATACACAGTTTTAGACAATGAGCAACAACGCAGAGAAGCTGGCTTCTACCTAATCATAATGGAAGCACAGAGAGTATGTGTGACTTGGCTTTGATTTCTGGTGTCTTCAACGGTTGTAATATGTTCTACTGACAAAAGGTGTCTACTGATAGTGTATAGAGAATAATTCATATTTGAAAGCTGCTCAAGAAAAAAAACTGTACTAAACAAGCCTATGCAGATAAAGGATACTAGGATTCTTGGGTTTTTACAGAACTGGGAGTACTGCCTTTTGTTAATGGACGTTTTTTTCCAATTCTCGTATAATGCAGGAAACAATGAATTTGGGTGGTGAGTTCTGCCAGCAATCTCCATTTGCACGAGAACAGACAATGCATTCTTCATGATAGGACAGGCTTTTTCCTTGACACTTTTCAAGAGTTAAACTGTCTCTGTGCAGTACCCTCCTCCATATCTCTTTCGTAGCACTGATCTGCTCCACCTATAATCCTTGGTTTATTTATCTACTCTACTAAGACAGTTCCTGGAGGGGAGGGAATTTTCTGTTTGAATTCAGTTGCTGAATGAGATAGACAAAGAGCTGTATGGTTAGTTAAGTATTTACCAAAATTAAGATCATAAATTGTAGATTGAGTCTAGTTATTAGTTTAATGAGTTTCAGCTCCTATCAGATTCAGATATACAGGAGGTGTACAATGCTCAAGTATTCTACGTTAATAAGATTAGGGAAAAACAATAATAATGATAGTAGCTAGCATAAATCTATTTTTAAACTGGTCTTCATGGATATGGCTTTGAGAGTCATCATTACTTGAGTCGACAAGCTTATAAAAGTTTTTTTTTAAGTATTTTTGAGACATGACTAAATTAGAATAATTACCTTTGAATTGTATTTATTTTCTCTTCATCATTTCCTTGATCCATGACACAGACCCAATGATCATAGAGATCTGATGAAAAAATACTTCCTGGAATATTTCGTAGAAAATCCTTTTACAGAAGGAAAATAAATATTTTAAGTCATTATTCTCATGCTATACATGTACTGGGGAAATAAAAAAGCAAACATTTCATTGAAAAGTTAAGTCCTTCTTTTTTTGGAATACATGGAGCTCTGTGCCAACTCTCCGCTGTTGTGCACACATAGAAAAACAGGTTTTGATTTTTTTCTAACAAAAAACAGAGGGATATTGGAGTCTGGGGTATAGTGGGAAAGATAAGCTCAACCTCTTTGGGCTGGAATTTCGTTTGTGTATGTTTTAACCAACTAGTACAACATGACAGGGTCTGGCAAACTAACCCAAGTCCTTTTTTTCTGCTCTCAAATCACCTGTTCAAAAAAACACACTAAGACATTTGTGAGGTTTCTAATGTGATAGTCAGTCATCTGGTCATTCTACACATAATTGCTCTAATATGCCAGGGACGGTTGAGGGGCTGGGGACAGAGAAGTGAGTAAAACAAAGTCCCTGTCATTTTGGAACTTTATATTCCAGTGGCATTGGTGAAAATTCCATCCAGAGGTACTCAGAGTTTCTCCTGGCATTCCCCCCATATAATGGGGATTGGGGAGGAAGCATTCAAGGCTATGTATGTCTGGGCTCTGGGGGTCTGGGACAGCACCCATATGCCTGACACACACTCAGCAGTGTGCCCGGTATATTATCCTCTGAGACCCTAGTCTGCTGACATTGCTGGTGGGGCTGGGTGTGAGGAAACCAGACCATATCACAAATAGGATATGATGAAGGGTATTTGATTTTTGTTTATAAAAAGCATAAAAACAAATTAAATTTGGTCCTGGTCCTATATTCATTTGTGATCTAGGCCAACTCTCTCTGTTGCTTTTGGCTTGGTGGTAACAAGGCCAGGCTTACAAAGGCTGATCTCTACCTCAGTGACAATTAGGCAGGAAAAAACTCAATTTCAGGTCTAAACACTGTACCCATGGTCTTGCAAGTTCTTGCTTACAACTTGGAGACAGGTGAAAGTCTGCAGTTGCGCGGTTTTAACTCTTGCTGGAGAACCCAGTAAACAACTTTACTTATGTGCCTTACAGACGGCAACACACAACCTGTTAGTCTCATGTCCTGTCTCTATCACTACTCGGGAAGCTGCGGCATCTGACTGTTATGCTCTGCTCATTAGCTGTGCATCTTCTCCAGTATGAGCTCCCCCAGGGCAGGGACAGAACCTACCTTCTTCTCTGTACACCTCAATGCCACACACAGTCCCAGACAAAGTAGACAGAGGTCATTACTGAACTGGTGCTATTTTTTCCATGGCTACACACTGATGAGGAACAAGGTAAGGCCAACTAACTGTAACTCAGATTTTTAAAATAACTTAAAACACCTCTTTGTAGTCATGTCACATGTTCCCATAAAATTTTTTTAGAGCAGTTAACAAGTAGGAAGAGATTGCTTCAAAGCCTCTTTCTGTTCTATTATTTCTTCTGTAGAAATGTACCTGGATACTTGTAATTGAGATGTGTCATCACAAAAGTCATCTACTTTTGGGTAAAGCTATTAAATTTTCATAATTCCGAACTAATTTTAGTTGCTGCACCTACTTTAAAAGTCAGATTTAGAAGAGGCAAAATTTGTTATTTCAAAGTGGGGCAATGACAATAGTTCTCTTTTTAAATCTCAGTGGAAAACATACTTATGATCTGTCTTGAAGAAAAACATCATTAAATCTTAAACCTACACTTGAAAGATAATAACTCGTAACATCTCAATGAACTCTCCACAGCTGGAATAACAAGTTACGAAATACAACCACCATCACAGTTGAGAAAGGATGTGAGCTCTGGTTCTGAATTACAATCACCAGCTCACAGCACTCAACTGAAAGCCTCCTCCCCTCCAAGAGCAGAGCCCAGGTCATCAGCAGAACTCCCAAACTAATTTGAGATGAGATTCCTGTAGGATCAAAAATGAACTTTTCCTTAAAGGTCTAATAGATCAAAGTTACAGTGTCTCAAGCAATTTTCTTCCCATAACAATTTGAAGAGTTAGGCTTGTATTTAAGCAAAACCAGCATAAGTAAAAAAAATTAAAGGAAAACTTAAGTACCACTTCCAGATAGTCTTAAACACAAGAAACAAAACAAACCAAAAGCTCAAAAACTTTTGGCAAAAAGTATCTTCTTTCCTGCAACCACTGGGAAGAAATAAGAGTAACACACAGTTACATGATTACAAAACTTCAATTATTTGAAACCCATTTAACCAGACTTTTCAATCATTTGTCTTTTGATATTTTTGGACCAGTGATATTTCTGCAATTTGAAATCTAATTTGACTCCTTTAGAACCGTATTTCTTGATAATAGTCTCAAAAATTTAGTATAAAATTTTAAATGTGGTGCTATGAAGAATAGCATAGTAAGGAAAATTTTCTAAAACGTAGGCTTTTAACTTTTTAAATTAAGAGATGGGAAAAAGCCTAATTACATAAAGAAAAAAAGGGAAAATTCATTATGCATATATATACTAGACATACATTTGGCTAAGCACACTGTACATATCTTTCTTGTATTTCAGAACAGAAAAGTAGTCACAAATCCTTTGCAAAACAGATAAAAGCAGCCTAGCTCCAGCTCTCTGATTGTTTTTGACTGATACATTATTGCAAAAGTCTACAGCAGGGGTTAAGAGCAGAAGTGGCTCATTTGCCAGGAAACATCCGATTATCCATGAAGTCATGAAGGAAGATTCTGTAAGTGGCTGAGCAGGAGGAGGGACACACAAGGGTCATCTCCACCATGTTTTCCTCCACCCCTTGCCCTGGTGCTTTCCAGCTGGGCGGGGAGATGGGAGCCCGAGACCGGTCTGCAGAAGCTATAGCTGGGGTGGTACTGACTCTAGGTTTTTAAAACATGTGAGGCATCTGCAAGAATGTGGGGAGGAAAACATTTTAGAAGAGTTCTAACTCAACTATGGGTGTGAGTTAAGTAACCAAGGGGCAAAGGGTAAGTAAAAACCATAAAAAGTGCCAAATGTGGTAAGGGTTTTATAAAAGACCCAGATGCTGGAGTCATTCCTACTCTGCTTTTACTTTAGAAAGGCACTAGGGGACAGGGGAAGGCATGATGATTGTATAAGTGAATGGAATTTTCAGTGATCTCTGTGAGCAATTTTTTGTTTTAGTTGTTAGGCAAATGTCTATTATGGTAAACTCTGTTTCAAAGGTTAATACAAGTTTATTTTTGAAAATTTGCCTTTATTAGGAAGGTAATGAGACTGTGAATAAGTCATCATAATCAGGATGTTTATTTTGGTAAACATGTGCGTGCTTTGACTATAATTTATTATTATTATTTTTTTTTGGTATGAGGTGGCAGAATGAAGATGAGAGTGATGTGGGATGAAAAAATTCAAAGAGCATTTCTGACATGCCATACTGTTGGCAAGGGCTTTTAAAAGCCTATGTTGATTTTGTGAAGTGATTTTTGATTTTTGTTTTTTTAACACTTTTTAGATTCTAAATCCATTATGATTCTTTGCAGCTGGTAAAAATGTTGTAATGAGAGAAACCAGTTGTCTCGTCCCAGAGCAACACTGTGGGGTAGATGAAGGGAGAAACCTTTCCTACCTTCAAGACAGATGCTATCACAAAAACAGATTCACAGTCTAGGTGTACTTCAACTCCAGAATTCAGTTTTTCTTTTAGCTCTCTGCAGGATTTCACATTGGCCGATTGTCTGAAGATCCCTTTTGTGAGGGGTCCTTTTTGATTAAGAAAGAAAAGCATATCCTATAAGGAAGCAAAGGAAAAAACCAAAATGGCACTTCACAGATACAAGCAGGGGAAGACACACTTGCCCTCTCTGGCCACCAGAGGCTAGGGTGTCCCAGGGGAAAAGCACTGGAGGAGGGGCTGTTACTTGGACTGAAGTCAGTTTGTGTTTTGGTATCTCTAAATCTCTTTCCCCTACTTATTCTTGCTAAATTCAACATCTAAAACATTTTACTTTAATGAGACTATCTTTTGTGTTTAAAATCATATTTTTTGTTTCAAGGTCCCTATAAACTTGCCTCCCTCCTTCCCTTACTCCTCTTTTCCTATTATTCTCTAATGTGGACTCTTTCCTCCAAATATGGAAGTACTCTTGCCAGACTCATTCTCCACTTGCTTGTCTTTCTTTTTATGTGACTCCATAACACATTCTACTTCCTGCATTTACTTCGTTCTTTATAAATCAGGCTAAAAAAAAAAAAAATCACCTCTTCCAGGAATTTTTCTCCGCTGCATTGTGATCAGTCTTTCATTTAGTTTTCTTCCTAGCAAAGAAATGTCCTCTGCTTGTGGTGTAGGAAGGAGAATGGGTGTTGGGGACAAGCAACCCATGTGATCTGAAACCTAGTTATGGCATATATTTACTCTGTGACCTCTGGTAAACTTGAGACTTTTAAAATTTGTGAAGTAGGGATGATGGTAGTGATAAGTGCTCAATGTGCTGTGGAGGGTGAGCACGACGATGGTGAGGCCAGTGGGCAGCCCATGTCAGAGCACGATGTAGGTCAAGTCCCGCACGTCCTGTACATCCAGCACAGTCTTGTGGGATGCGGGGCACTCAATGAATGCCGCTGAACAGTGATCCTTCCATGTATCAAGGACACAGTACAGACTCAGTGGTTTCATCTGACCCACTCTATTTATAAAGGGAACTGAATGCCAGAGGATGTACATGTGTAGACACCTGAAATATATCTAAGACATGTCAGATTTTTAAAAAGTATAAGAATGAGTGGTTTCTGCTGCTAGAATGATTAAAGGAGGCTTACAGAACAACACAGAGTTCTGGAAAGGCCATGAGAGAAATGTGGGGGATAACGGGACTCCAGAGTGGACTCTGCCTACAGAGCCAAACTCTGATGTATCCAAGCAGGTTTACATGGCTCCTTCCTGAAACCAGCAGCCTCCATGATCTCTCCCCTGTATGTCTCCCTTAGGACTCTGCAATAGCTTAATCAGATTTTTTTTTTTTTCCTTTGAAGTAACAATAAAATTCTCAGCCAAAGCCAAAGCTGTGTCTATAGTTTTTCCATTTAAGAAGTGATTTCCCTCCCAGGATTCTCTGGTCCCATTAGTGTCACAGGCCCTAACGAGACTCACCAGGACAGGTTTGGGCAGATTGTCATTTTCACAAATACTTGGCAGAGAGACCCCAAAGAGCTGCCCCGGCACAGGCGATGTTGGCGACACCGGTAAGTTATCCAGGTGAGTGCTGGACCCACGCCAGAAGGCCCAGTTTATGATAGACCTTCTCCTTTTAAATGTCTTCTGACCTGAGTCTAAGGAAGAAGTGAGATTATTAGGAAAACTATTTTAACTCAGTCTTATTTTGACAGTTTCCAACTTACAGGATGTTGTTCATTTCTATGGTTCAATGAGAAAAATGCTTATAGATATCCTTTGTTACTGACAATTTAATCTAAGAAATTGTATGGTAATATTTTATAAATTAAGGAAAAATCAGATATTTGGGTTATTCTCTATCCCATTTTTGGAACATCACTGGTCTGTTACTTGAGTTTTGTCACTGACTTTTCAAAGGCAAAGAAAAGCCTCTCTTTACTGTAACAACTTAAGGCAAAAGGTGTTTCATACTAACACACATATCTTATTTTAAAATGAGATGAGGCATACAAAGAAGTTGAAGATTAAATCAGACCACAATTAAATGGTGAGAAAAAGAAGGAAAGAGGGAGGAAAAAGAGGAGGGAGAAAGAGAAGGGGAAAAAGAAGAGGAAAAGGAAGAGGAACGAAAAGCACCAAGAGTTATCTTTTATTAGGATGTTCTCTAGAAATAAATAATGCTTTATTATGTTATGTCCCTCTCTATTGCTGAAAACAAAGACAGGAAGCTAATGTTCTACATTTCCACCCCTCATCCTTCTTTCCACGGCAAAGACTTTTTTAAAGGTATCTTTTTGGTTCTGGACTTTAAAAAGCATGTTTAGGGCGCCTGGGTGGCTCAATGGGTTGGGCCGCTGCCTTCGGCTCGGGTTGTGATCTCAGGGTCCTGGGATCGAGTCCCGCGTCGGGCTCTCTGCTCAGCGGGGAGCCTGCTTCCCTCTCTCTCTCTCTCTCTCTGCCTGCCTCTCTGCCTACTTGTGATCTCTCTCTGTCAAATAAATAAATAAAATCTAAAAAAAAAAATAAATAAAAAGCATGTTTAAGGTAGCATGGATGTGTGCAAACATGAGTGAAACTTGTTCTTGCCATGATGAAACTTATAATCTAACGGGGGAAATAGGTCTGGTGACAGTGGGGAGAGAAGCAAGGGAAGGGCAAAGTACCCAAGACATTCAGAAGAATGGTAAAGCACATCTACCTATTAAGAGGGAGGGAACGATCCTGGAGGAACATGCATTTGCTCTGGATTCTGAATGAATAAAATTTCAACAGAGCACCTGACATGGTGTCTTGCACCTTGTAAATACTCAGTAAATCATTCTCAAGCAGTAATTGAATTGAGGAGAGATTTAGATGGAAAGGGACAGCATGAACAAAATAGGCAGAAGAAAGGTCGACAGTGAATCATGATTTTGTGAGGTCATAGTGCTAAACAGTTTTGATGTCATCTGTATCTAATTTTAACTTGAAAGTTGATGGATTTGCACAGGATTTGATACATAAAAAGACAGCTCTCTAAAGTTCTTTTGAGCCCATTCACTGCCATCCTCCAACCCCCAGCACATACACACAGATAAGAAATTAAACTCTAAATGAAATTTAAGAATACAATAGCCTACTTAAAGGCACCAAAAAGTGGCTGGAAGAAGGTGGTTACTGGAGGTAAAAGTCTGATACTTGCAATAGGGAATGGCACAGCACAGGGGAAGTTTCCCCTTCTTACACCTTTTAGTCTGAGAACAGGCTCCAGGGTGGTAGGGTCACTACAGCCTTGGCAAGTTTGCACTCTCGCTGGCTTGAAAATTCTGCAGAATGGAGATGGAGGTAACCACAGCAGCCGGAAAGTGTGTGTGTGTACATGTGTGTGCATGCATGCACATGCGCATGTGTGTGTGTAATCCCAGAAAGGAGGAAAAAACGCATATGGGAGCCCCAGATACTGTGTATAAATTTTGCCCGAATCTCTGGCTGGGCCACCAAGCACATGTGTGAGGCAGATTCAAAACGCCCCATGATTAAGACTAACGGAACTGAGATCGGAGGTGGTATGACATTCAGGTGGTGCCCACACAGGATCAGATGCTATTTTCTCCACTGACAATGTGTGGGACTTAGTCATCCAACTCTGCCGTGTGGCACTGATGGCTCACCAAGCTACCACAGGTGACGTTCAGCTGGTCAACAACGGGACACTGAAGGAGATGATCTTTTCAGGGTGGAAATGGTCATCAGTGTCAAACGCTAATTTCAAATAAGAATTTTATAGAGGTGTTTTACACTGTTTGGGTCCAATGTCCCTTAGCATTTTATTTCCTCAGCATAAACATCTTAAACCAAACACCACAAACACCAAGTTGTGGGGAGACAATCAAATAAATAACATCGTGTCTTCCACCTCCGGCTTCCTTTGAATACAGTGAGTGCCTCGCCAGTGTACGTACATCCAGGTATAAAGCTCTGGGATCAGGAGCTCAGTTAGACTCCTGGTTCAGACACTTATGTGGGCAAGTTACTTCACCTGTTCTGCCAGCTTTAAAGTAAGAGTATGACCTATACCTCAAAGCCTTATTAAGAGGATTAAGAAGGATAATGTACGTTAAAGTATTGCTTTGCAAGGTTGTGGGTCCCAGCAGTCTTCGCTAAAGCTGCAAAGACACCCATCTCCTCCCCACAAAGAGGACCCGCTCCTCAAATCCATTCTCCATTTAGTGAAACATCCTTTGGAAAGTGTGCAGACAGAAAGGAATACCAGACTGCTTAATGAGAGCACTTCCCGCACTGACATTCCCAATCTTTGCCATTTTAAAAAACAGAGAAGGAAACGAAACCCATTCTTAAACCCAGGAGGGAGGTTCCTGTGTTTACCAATGTCAATCTGCAAATGTTCGTTGAATATGTGTGCTGAGCAGTTGTACTCAGTCTAGTTTCCATGCATTTAACCTGGTTTCACTGTTTCTAAAACTATCAGATTTATTTGACTTTTTAGCTTTCACACACTTCTTAGGAAAAACGCCTCACCATAAAGTTATATACCCAGCTATCCTATGAGTGTTGACAGAGGAGCAAGTAGAAATCGAGGCCTGCACTTCATCATAAACACTTTCAGCTGCAGCCATGCCTTTTTTAATGCACAACACTCACGTTTAGAGTTCATGTTCACTCTGGGACTGAGAGAAAAAAAATTTCATTAAAGTTATTTTCTTGCAGAGCTTTCAATGTATAGCTCTTACTTTCTAAATGTCAAAGGCTGATGAAAGAACATGCTATTACTATAAAAAAATAAGGGAGATGTAATTGTAGAGGAAATTAAATTTATATAAATCTAGCTTTACTAAACAATCCTGGCAAGATTCCAGTTAGTGTTTCTTCATGCTTAAATTAGGGATTTGAATGTTAAAAAGTTACAATTCTTAAAAGTTTGTGTTTATAAATTATTTTAGAAAAATAGTTAAAAAACCTTAATTAGAAATTCTAGCATGATGGAACTTGGCATCAGGGAAATACAAATCAAAACCACAATGAGATACCACCTCACATCAGTCAGAATGGCTAAAATCAACAAGACAGGAAACAACTAACATTGGTGAAGATGCGGAGAAAGGGGAACCCTCCTACACTGTTGGTGGGAATGCAAGCTGGTGCAGCCACTCTGGAAAACAGTATGGAGGTTCCTCAAAAAGTTAAAAAAATAGAGCTATCCTACAATTCAAATGTAGTGATCCAAAGGGGCACCTGCACCTCAAACTATGGAAAGAGCCCAGATGTCCATTGACAGATGAATGGATAAAGAAGATGTGGTATAGGGGCGCCTGGGTGGCTCAGTGGGTTAAGCCTCTGCCTTCGGCTCAGGTCTTGATCCCGGGGTCCTGGGATCGAGCCCCCAATGGGGCTCTCTGCTCAGCAGGGAGCCTGTTTCCCTTCCTCTCTCTCTGCCTACTTGTGATCTCTCTCTCTCTCTCTATCAAATAAATAAATAAATAAAAATCTTTCTTTAAAAAAAAAAAAAGAAGATGTGGTATATATATACCATGGACTATACTCAGCCATAAGCCATATACTTACCACTTATATATTTTTTAAAATATTTATTTATTTGACAGAAAGAGAGATCACAAGTAGGCAGAGAGAGAGAGGGGAAAGCAGGCTCCCCGCTGAGCAGAGAGCCAATGTGGGGCTCAATCCGAGAACCTGAGATCATGACCTGAGCTGAAGGCAGAGGCTTAACCCACTGAGCCACCCAGGCGCCCCTTTTACCACTTATATTAATGTGGATGGAACTGGAAGGTATTATGTAGAGTGAAATAAGTCAATTAGAGAAACAATTATCATATGGTTTCACTCATATGTGGGATATAAGAAACAACACAGAGGACCACAGGGGAAGGGAAGGAAAACTGAATGGGAAGAAATCAGAGAGGGAGACAAACCATGAGAGACTCTTAACCACAGGAAACAAACTGAGGGTCACTGGAGGAGAGATGGGTGGGGGATGGGATAACTGGGTGATGGGCATAAAGGAGGGCACGTGATGTGATGAGCACTAGGTGTTATATGCAACTGAACTCTACATCTGAGACTAATAATGTACTATATGTTGGCTAATTGAATTTAAATTAAAAAAAAAAAGTCCTAGCAGGATAGAAATGTAGGAAGATCCTGAACTCTTCTTCCATGGACACACCTAGTCTACAGCTATATATGGAACCACTTCTAAAAAACCCTAAAAACTGGTGAAGCAACACCTTCACACTGGGCAAGCGAGAGGGAAACAACACCAAAGTGGGTAGGAAGGACTGAGACACAATCTCACCATAAAATCCCCCCTGACATGTGATCCACAATTAGGAAGAAATTAAAAACCTGGAGTTTCTCCCTGAGGAGCGATGAGTTTGTAGCCCACATTAAACACCCCAACTTGTAAGACTGGCTGGCACCTGAGAGATGAGTCCCTAAACATACGGTTTTGATGACCACCGGGGTCATCAGCCATGAGACCCAGAGGGTTGTGCCAAACTGAGGAATGGTTCTTGAAAGGCCCATATGCAGACTTTCTGACCCCACAGCCCAGTATAGAAGCAGCTCTTTGAAAAGGACCCAGACTTTATGTGAAAGAGACTCATTTCCTAATTTTAAAGCATTGGTCTGAGGGGTAGAGACCCACTGGGATACTCTCTGGGAGTGGAAGCTTCCTGGTCTCTGTCTGCCTTGCTAAAGCTAACAGGTATGTATATTATATACATATATTTTATAATTTTACACACACGCACACACATACACACACACACACACACACATACACAGCCAGCAGGTGCCATCTTTATGCTCCAGCTGGTGGGTACCATCTTCTACACTCTCCCTATGCCTAACTAAAGCTGGCAGGTACCATATTTTTTCTTTTTAAATTTTTCTTTTTATTTCCCTTTACCTTTCTCTTTTTTCTTTCTTATTTTTCCTTTTCCTTTTCTTCCATCTTTTTGGGCAAGTGCCATCTGTGCACTCCCCCTCTGCCTTGCTCCAACCAGCGGGTACTATCTGCTCTCCTTCTGCTTGCTCAAGGGCTGGTATCTCCCAGAGATACCCACTTCTGGTGAACAGTCTTTGTGGCTGTCATGCTGGGGATGCCCAGTGATTGCGTGGTCCTAGAGGCCAAGGGGGACCTGCAATTCTGGGTGCCGTGAAATTATAATAGGCAGAGACAGTTCTTGGCAAACTATCACACCCTGGGCACTGCAGGCAGCAAAGTGAAACACACCCCCATGATTTCTGTGAAAGAGACCTACTTGCCAGTCCTAGAAATTCAGCTTTAGGGGCTGGCTTCAGATTTGGCATACATCTAGAGGCTATGAAGTTATTCTCAAGGAACATAGGATAGGAGACACTATCTCGGCACTTCCCCTCTGCTTCCCTGCAGGTCACCACTATCTCCCTGAAAGAAGCTCATACATGCATCTGGAGCCCTGACTTTTGCTACTGCTGCCCAGGGGACACCTTCAGATGGCCCAGCTCTAGGGACCAGCAGGGTGTATGCCTGTGGTCCCACAGCACTGTATATATTTGCATTCTTTAAAAGCTGCTGCCTGGGGATCTGGTTTCCAATAAGCTTAAATCTGGGTGCTAAATGAGATCCTTCTTTTGGGAACACTGACTGGTCTTGGCACACCCTCGATTACTGGGAGACATTAACAATAACAATGAAATAAGCTTCTTGGACAATCACAAAGGTTTGAGAGACAATCAACAACCAGGGCAGGGGTGAATGTTAAGGTTCATCTCCTACACAAGGTCAGCCCTTCAAAACTGGGACAGGTAACTATTTCATTTAATGTATAGAAACTTGTACAGAGAATTAAGCAAAATAAAGAAACAGAGAATATATTAAAAACAAAAGAAAAGATAAAACCTAAAAAAACCCTTAATGAAGTGGAGATAAGTAATGATAAAAAGTTTGGGGTGCCTGGGTAGCTCAGTGGGTTAAGCCTCTGCCTTCAGCTTAGGTCATGATCTTGGGGTCCTGGGATCGAGCCCCACATCAGGCACTCTGCTTGGCAGGGAGCCTGCTTCCTCCTCTCTCTCTCTGCCTGCCTCTCTGCCTACTTGTAATCTCTGTCTGTCAAATAAATAAATAAAATCTTATATAAAAAAAGTGATGTTAAAGAGTTCAAAGTAATGGTCATTAAGATGCTCACTGAACTCAGGAAAACAATGGATAAATACAGAACTTCAAAAAAGAGACAGAAAATACAGGAAAGTTCTAAGCAGAAATCACAGAGCTGGAGAGTATAGAAAGTCAACCAAAAAAACCACACACACACACACACACACACACACACACACACACACACACAAAAACCACCACACACAGTAGAAGAGTTCAAAAGCAGAAGAGAAGAAGTAGAAGAAAGGATCAGTGAACCTGAAAACCAGGTGGAGGAACTTACCTGATCTGAGCAGCAAAAAGAAACAGGAACAAAAAAAGAGAAAAGACAGTTAAAGGGGGTTATGGGACAATATCAAGATGACCAAAATTTGCATTTTAGGATTCCCAAAAGGAGAAGAAAGAGAGAAAAAGGCAGAAAACTTTTGTGAAGAAATAAAGGCTAAAAACTTCCCTAAGCTGTGGAAAGAAAGAGATATCCAGATCCAGGAATCCCAGAGAGTTCCAAATAAGATGAATCCAAACAATCCCATACAAAGACATATTATAATTAAAATGCAAAATGCTGTAAGTTAAAGACAAGGCAGGGACGGGGGAATCTTAAAAGCATCAAGAGAAAAACCACTTGCTACATAAAGGGAACTCCCTTAAAACTATTCGATTTTTCAGCAGAGATTCTGTAGCCTAGAAGTAGCATGATATATTTGAAATGCTGAAAGAAAAAAAATTTCTAAGGAAGAAGAAGAATACATAGCACAGTTATCATTCAGAATTAAAGAAGAGATAAAGAGTTTTCCAGAAAAGCAAGAGCTAAAGGAGTTGATCACTACTAAGCCAGCCTTACAAGAAATGTTAAAGGGACTTCTTCAAGCTGAAAAGAAAGGGCACTAATTAGTGATAACTAATTAGTAACATAGAAAAATATAACTCTCAGTGGTAATGGCAAACAAATAATAAGATAGTGGATTAATCACTTATAAAGCTAATATGAAGGTTAAAAGACAAAAGTAGTAAGAATGACCAACTGCAATAATTAGTTAAGGGTTACACATGATAAAAAGATGTAAAATGTCACAACAAAAACATAAAACACAGCAGGGGTAGAGTAAAAATGTAGAGCTTCAGAAAGTATCCAAACATATATCAACTTAAACTAGAATGTTATAAATTTGTTCTACGTAAGCCTCATGATAACCACCCAACAAAAATCCAGAGTAGGTACACAAAAGATAAATGAGAAAAGAATCGAAGCATGCCACTAAAGAAAATCATCAAACCACAAAGGAAGAGAGCCTGAAAAGAAGAAAGGAACAGAGGAACTAAAAAATAGCCAGAAAAAAATAACAAAATGGCAAGAAGCACATAGATCAATTATTACTTTAAATGCAAGTGGACTAAAAATTCCAATTAGAGTAGAAAACACAGAGTGGCTGAATGGATTAAAAAAATTCACGAGTCGGGGCGCCTGGGTGGCTCAGTGGTTAAAGCCTCTGCCTTCGGCTCAGGTCATGATCTCAGGGTCCTGGGATCGAGTCCCGCATCGGGCTCTCTGCTCAGCAGGGAGCCTACCTCCTCCTCCTGTCTCTCTCTGCCTGCCTCTCTGCCTACTTGTGATCTGTCAAATAAATAAAAAAAAATCTTAAAAAAAAAAAAGAAAAAAAATTCTTTAAAAAAAATTCACGAGTCATCCATTTGTGACAGCTAAGAGACTCACTTCAGACTTAAGGACAAACACAGATGAAAATGAAGGGATAGAAAAAGATATTCCATGCAAATGGAAACCAAAAGAGAGCTGAAGAAGCTATACTTATATCACGTTGGACAAAACAGATTATAAAACAAAGTCTGTAATAAGTGGCAAAGAAGGGTATCACGTAATGATAAAGAGGTCAATCCACAAAAGGATATAACACTTGTAAATATTTATACACCCAAAACAGGAGCATATAAATATATAAAGAGAATATTAACAGACCTAAAGGAATGAAGTAGATGGCAATATACTAACAGTAGGGGACTTTGATATCCCACTTAAATCAATGGACAGATCATCCAGATCAAAAATCAATAAGGAAATACTGGCCTTAAATAACATGGTAGACTAGAGGGGCTTAACATATACAGAGCACTCCATCCAAACAGAACAGCATAAGCACATTCTTCTCAAGTGCAAATGGAAAAATTCTCTAGGAGAGATCTTATATGAGGCCACAAAAGTGGTCTTAACAAATTTAAAAAGGTGAAGTCATACCAAGCATGTTTTCTGACCATCATGGAATGAAACTAGAAATAAATTACAAGACCAGTGCTCTAACCCCTGTGCTACAGAGCCAAAACTAGAAATAAATTACAAAAAGAAAACTGGAAAATTCATAAATATGTGGAGATTAAACAACCAGTGAAAAACTAATAGGACAAAAAAATTTAAAATAAAAATAAAAAATACTTTGAGACAAATAATGCAAATACAACATACCAAAACTTACAGGACATAGCAGAAGCAGTTCTAATAAGATGCGAGTTCATAGAAATAAATGCCTATGCAAGAAATAGGACAAATCTAAAGTAAACCACCTAACTTTACACTTCAAGGAACTAGAAAAAGAATAAACAAAGCCCAAAGTTAGTAGAAGGAAGGAAATAACAAAGATCAGAGGAGGAGTAAAGGAAACAGAGACTAAAGTGACTAGGGAAAAAAATCAATGAAACCAAGAGCTGCTTCTTTGAAAAGATAAAGAAAATTGGCAAATCTTAAGCTAGCTCACCAAGAAAAAGAGAAGGCTCAAATAAATAAAATCAGAAAGGAAAGAGGAGACATTACAGCTGATACTACAGAAATACAGAATATAATAAGAGATTTCCAGAAACAATTATACACCAACAAACTGGACAACCTAGAAGAAATGGATAACTTCCTAAAAACATATAACCTTACAAACCTGAAAAATGGAAGAAATAGAAAATCTAAACAGACCAATTACTAGTAAGGAGATTGAATCTGTAATTAATATCCTCCCTACAAACAAAAGTCCAGGACCAAATGGCTTAAAACTGGGAAATTCTACCAAATATGCAAAGAGGAATTAATACAAATCTTTCTCTAAGTCTTCCAAAAGATAGGAGGAAGGAACACTATCAAATTCATTGTAAAAGGCCAACACTGGGCTCCTGGGTGGCTCTGTTGGTTAAACGACTGGCTTAGAATCAGGTCATGATCCTGGAGTCCCAGGATCAAGTCCCGCATCAGGCTCCCTGCTTAATGGGGAGTCTGCTTCTCCTTCTGACCCTACCCCCTCTTGTGCTCTGTCTCACTATCTCTCTCTTTCAAATAAATAAAAAAATAAATAAAAATAAAAGGCCAGTACTAGGCTGATATCAAAACCAGACAAAGACACAAGAAAGAAAATTACAGGCCAATATTCCTAATGAACAGAGATGCAAAAATCTCACAAATATATTAGCAAACCAAATTCAACAATATATCAGAAGGATCATACACATGTTCCATTTCTTCCAGGGATCCAAGCATGGTTCATCATTGGCAAATCAATCAATGTGATACACCACATTCCCAAAATGAAGGATAAAAATCACATGATGATTTCAATAGATACAGAAAAAGCATTTGACAAAATTCCACATCTGAAGGAAGCAAACTATGCTCCATGGCCAAATCTGGCCTGCCTCCTCTCTGGATAGTCTGGAAAGTTTACGTTTTTTAAAGGTTGAAAAGAATCAAAAGAAGAATATTCAGTGACACACGAAAATTACATGAAATTCAAATCTGACCACTACCTATAACAGTCTTGCTAGAACACAACTGCGTTCATTCAGTTATGCAGTACTGTCCGTGGCTGCTTCCACTTCATGCTCCATGGCAGAGCCGAGCGGTCCTGACAACGACCATCAGTGGTGCTCTCACTGCTTTGCACTGCTGCTCAATACAGCAAACTACAGCGACACATTTATATCTGGATAGTGTTCTGAGTGCCTTGTATATCCTGATACTGTAAAATATTAATGTTTTATTACCTGTCTAGTGTTGAGCTTTTAAGGACAGAGCAGTGTGGATGACTTTGTTGTGGTAATAAATGGCAGAGCATTGTGTTAATCATGCAACAATATGACAGCTGTGCTACAAGAATACAATATATGCTGACATCATCATACTAAGAACTCATCACAGCAGTCCCAACTCAGAAGAAAGTACTGATTATAAGAATTCAGGGTATTTAAAATGGAACATTTCAGCACTACGGAATTTCTCCCTCTCCCCCAAAAGAACAACAAAAACCCCCCAAAAAACAAACAAACAAAAATGAGGTTCCAATAAAAGTCAGTTTCTGAGTGGCTAATTACTACTAATGCAAGGAAAGCCATTTACCAACGGGGAGTTGCTTATTTTGTGTGCTTGCAATAGATGAAGAGATGTGTACAGAGAAACTAGACTTAAGACTATTAGCCTTCTGGGGCACCTGGGTGGCTCAGTCAGTTAAGCATCTGACTTCTGGTTTTGACTCCGGTTTTGTGGGACTGAGCCCCACATCTGGCTCCACACTCAGCAGGAAGTCTGCTTGAAGATTCTGACCCTCTATCCCTCTCCCCACTTGTGCATGTGCACACATTCTCTAATAAAGAATTAAATCTTAAAAAAAAAAAAAAAGACTATTAGCCTTATGGTGAGAACTGCTGCTTGAATAGTCGAGGACATTCCCAGTAATATCAATAGGAAACCAAAAAAACCAAGATACTATTTCAAACCACTATCCTTGGTTCTTGATGAGTTGGCAGATGTTACCAATACATTGTACTCAGTTGTTTATTCAAGAAGTCAGTGCTTCGTTTGAAGTGACTGAGGTATTAGCCTTGACTAGTCTGCATGGAACAACTATAGGTGAGAATAATTTTAAAAAATTGGAGAAACTGTAATACTTCAGTATAGCCTGAAGTGGAATCTGCTATGGTAGTCAAAGTGTGTGGAGCAGAAAAGGATGTAATTTAACAAATGTACAAAGTCGGTGAAAATGTAGTGTTTAATGCTTATGGTTTTTCACTGTATTATTCATCAGTGGTACCGTGCGGGAAATATTTGCATCTATCAGGTGTTACTGGATCAGTAGCGTCCAGGTAAACTTCATTCACTCTCCTGGACTTACCCGCTGACAATTCTGTAAATTTCTTTCAGAAACAGAAGCTGAAGAGCCTGAACTGTGCTATCACATGGCAGCTCAGTGGCTAAAGAGGGGTAAAGTTTTATAGTGATCTTTGAACTCAGGGCTGAGATTGAAATTTTTATGAATGAGAAGAACTTTCTTTGTGGTGAATGGCTTTGGAAGTTAGTTTTTACTGCAAATTTGAGGATGTTTCTTAATGAATCCAACCTAAATTATAAGGCAAAAAAAATGCTTACATAAAAAAACTTTTGAAAGGTACATTTTGAAACAACTGACACTTAATCACAAGAAACGTTGAACTATTTTTATAGTTCTCATGCTGTCAAAAAAAAGCAGCAAGATTTCCATTCTTACACAAATTTGTAGCAGTTATTTTCTGAGATCAAACTATAGTTCCAGTGGTATTTTACCACTAAAGCGGCCACAGACCTGCAACCCCACTCCCATTACCCGCATGATACATTTCCTATTTCCTATACAGTCTCACTTTCGGACTGAGGGATTAAAGCTCAAACTTGGGTTAGGGTAAATAATAGTCCTCTTATGTTCAATATCATTTTTATCATTCTAGAGTCTTTATTATGGAGTACCTAAAAGAGATGGCTATATTCACAGGGAATTCAGGTTAGATTAGTAGACCAAGGAGAGATTTCTATGGAAATCATCTTAATTTTCCCAGACTTATCTATACTAAGATCCACGCAAGGCATCACAGTGTCCAGACACCTGATATGGACAAGCTCCTGCTTACAATGTGACTGCTGAGGGGAACACACAGTGCAGTGCATCACAGCACAAAGAAGTCATTAAACACCTGCAGCACGGCCCAGCGCATTGGACGTTGCAGTGAGCACAAGGTTAAAGGGGAAGGAAGAGGGAAAAAAGAAGAAATAGACGGTACTACTACTCGCTGCTGACTCCAAGTCCGTCATGTCCTCTGCTCATTTATAAAATTACCTTCTAGGGACGCCTGGGTGGCTCAGTTGGTTAAACAGCTGCCTTCAGCTCAGGTCATGATCCCAGCGTCCTGGGATCGAGTCCCACATCGGGCTCCTTGCTCGGCAGGGAGCCTGCTTCTCCCTCTGCCTCTGCCTGCCATTCTGTCTGCCTGTGCTCGCTCTCTCTCCCTCTCTCTCTGACAAATAAATGAATAAAATATAAAAAAAAAATCTTTAAAATTACCTTCTAAAACTCCATCTTTTCCTTCAAAACACTCAGCAAATTAAAAAGAAGAAAAGACCTCATCTGGCTAAAGGTTGGGGGCTACGCATTTGTTCTAACTTTGTTTCCAAGAATAAAACTTGTTGTTCAAACAGTCTCCACAAAGGAGGAGAAGCCACTCACCACTGAGCTGCTGGGCCACGGCCAGGCGGCTGGGCCGCAGGGTGAACTGGCACTGTGTCTCCCGGGGCAGCTGCTCCATGAGGAGGGACTCCTGGAGGTTGGAAGGCGTGCCAGAGTCCTTTGATCCCTGTGTCAGGAGCAGAGTGTCTCGAAGATGGCTCATTTTAATTCCATAGGGATATTCATGCCCTACACAGAGAAAAATCTAAATGTAGACATTAGGCTGACCGGCCCCACGGGCATATGAGCTACATACGAGAATGCACTGTCGTTCACTCCTGGGACTTGGGGAATGAAGAGGTCTGTGCGATCACTGCGTGCTCCCACACTTGCAGACCCCGCACGATGCAGGTGGCCCCTTCAATGTAGTTTTAAGCAGGTGATGGTTGGGGGGTAGTCAGAAAAAAGCAAAAGGAAAAAAAATCTTTAAGGACTATCTTTGGAATGCACAGATTCGTCTATGAGCTGCAGGATGTTGACTTTTCCTATGTTTGCATCCAGGACTTTAAGGTACTCTAGTTCTCTTTTGACACTAACTATATCTGTAAATCTTCAGCAAGTCCTTGACATCTCTCACGGTTTAAAACATTGACTCTACTTATCACACAGTGATAAAGATCAAGTAAGTGAACTTTATAATAAAATTTAAATAGTAAGGGCAAAGAACCATGTATTTCAAGCATCACTATTCAACACAAGAAATGTCTGAATAAGACATTTCATTACTTCTTATTAGTTAGGTCATCAGAGTTACTCCAGAGAATCAGGACTAGGTTGATTCATGCTTCCTTCCCACTGCTGCCCTTTGAAGGTGGTGTTCACAGGCAATAATCGGAAGGAAGACTGCAGCAGGGCACGTGAAACACAGAAACAGGATTCAAAAAGTAATCTACAAACTAGAACTAAACCCAAGACATCTGACTGCAACACAACTTTTTGCTCTTTAATATTTTCAGTGATTGCGTTTTCTTAACTTAAACCTTCAAGTACTCTCGTGCTGTAGGTCTGCCTTTTTTTCTCTTTCTTTTAAGTACAGAGCGTAAGTTCTATTCTACTCCTCGTCTATCACTGAATGTAACCCTGTGAACTCTTCCCTTCCCTTTCCATCTAGCACAGGTACACAATATCAACATTCCAATAATATCGAACATTACAGCTGCTCCCAAGGATTAAGGCCAAAAAAAAATAGCTTGTAGCTAAACTAGAGTTGAAGTTTCCAAGGCACAGTACTGAAATACACAATGGACAACTGCTGCTTAATCATGTCCCATGGTTATTCTCTTTTTTTAGTGACTTATCAATGAAGCTTGAAGCTGTTTTAAGCCCGAAAGCTGACATCTAAATAGTTCTAATTAATATATTTTATGAAAACAATTACTTTAAGTATTTATTTGATTTTCATCACAACTTGGCTACTCAATGATTTTTATGAAAATGACATTAAAAAAGAATCTAGAAATGCAGTGAATTTTGGCCTCAGCTATGTACATGACAGCTTACTTGAAGTGTGACAATGCATATTCTACAGAAAGGTTTGGTTTTAAATTATGCAGATCACTTGAAACACCCTGAATTACAGAGTAGTGCTCTCCCAGGTAAATGAAAGGATTACATGAGATAATGCACATGGTGTGCCTTGCACAATATGTGGCAGATAGCGAGCATTTAAAAATTATCAGCAGAAATCATCCTCTTCATCATTATTACTGTCATTATCTCAAGATCTGCTACAGATACTGTCCTTTATTTCAATTGCTCTATTTCTGTTAACCACATGGAGTGACCTTACTGATCAAGAAGTACTTTTTGGCTGAATAATTTAAACAAGGTGAGATGTAATTTATTAACCAATTAATTCGTCAGAACAAATGCTGGAAAATCCGTCTAGAGAAATAGCAAAGTCGAGAAATAATAACCAGCTGATAAGTCAGTGACTATTTTTAGGACTCTAAATGGGTTAATCTCATTGTCATTATGATGCCCAGGGCAGGTTTTGAACAGCACTGATCAATTAAGAGGCATGACTGGAGTATAGAAAGTCTTCCCCAAAGGCAATGTCGTAGGGAGGAAAGGGAATAGGAAATTCAAGAATTGAATGTGAAAAATAAATGTATAGGGAAAAGGAATACCAATACATATTGGTTTCTTATAGAAAAAAAATCTTTTAAAAGATTTGCAATATAGCTGTTTATAAAGTGAAAAAACAGAAAGAGAAATTTACATTTCTCTTCTCAACTAACTATACTGTTAGCTGTTCAAGTGAAGGGACAGCATTTGCCTAGCACTTAGGAAATGGCTGTTAGGTATGTATCAAATGAATAAACAGATATACGAGATATAATATTTGATGGTGCTTAACATTTAGGACCACCTGACCAATTCTTTGAGACATTTAGAATCATAATCTTATCTTAGATTTTTGAAGAAACTTACCAATAAGTGGGTACGGCGCTTCTTCTCTGCCAGAATTGACCCATAACTGGTAATCTCTCTCAGAGCCCTTGGGGATAAAAGAAGTAATGATAATTCTTTCATGTTTGGTAATTAAATAAGGACACTTTTTGGGGTCATATTTATGTTTTGAAAAAAAGTGGGGTTGCTGTAAATGCTATTCAGGTTCATGGGGGTGGATACAGTTTCTGAAGATGGCAATGTTAATTGTTAAAACCTATATTCCCCTGTCTCATCCCTAGCAGAGGACTCAGGACTTATGCCCCTTTTCCCTAGTGATGACGAGGGGTCCACAGACCACATGGAAGCAGGCCCTCACAAGTATGGGTAGCTCACAGAACGTAAAATTATAGACCTCTTTACAAAGCAAAAAGAAATGTTCTGGTTTTCTACAAGGTTAATCTCTTCTTTAGAGTCCTGACTTCTGCTATGTCTCTGAACTTCTCAGAGAATACAGGAGTTAATCTCCAGCAAGCCCTTGCAAAGACATCCTTGGTATTCAGAAAGCCAAAACCCTGCTGTGCCTGAGATGAAAATCTAAAATCTCAAAGGCCGATTATTAGTTCAGCTATTTCTGAGCAGAAGGAGAATGACCAAGAGGCTCTGAGGAGATAGGTAGCTGACACAGTCTACACTAATTTTATTTTGGGCAAGTCCAGTCCTGGGAACAGAAAGGACAAGAATTCTGTCTAGAGAATAGGCCCAGTCATAGAAAACAATGAAATTGTTCACTAGCAGAATTATAGTCCAGCAATACTAAAAAATCTTACTTGGAAGACATAATACTAAATTATGTAGACTTTGCTGTATCCTTTAGGAGGGGATAGAGTAAAAATGTTTTAAGTGAGACCAGAAGAAATTGGCAAAATTCAATATTCTTGCCTTTATTTTTTGATTAAAAATCATGGTCCTGACCTTATCATGGAAGGTCCTGGCTGTGGAGAACAGCCTCTGGCCCCCTCCTGTACTCTGTCACTTCTTGTCCCCGTCCTCTAATCATAAAATTTTATTGCAAATAGGGAGAACAAGCAATCTAATGAAAATCCTTTTTTTCTGGTAGTATGTGAAAACATTGTAATAATCCTTTAGAATAGAAGAGTATAACGAAACAGGCTCAATTCTTAATTATAATGAATAGAAATATTTTTGGTCTCAGGAGATGGATCACTTTTTTCAAAGGAAAAGCATAAATAAAATAAGTCATGTCATTAATTAATTTCTTTTCCTTTCCCTTAAACTACTCACTTTCTTCCCAGTGTATATAAATCTAATCATATCTTACATCTTTATAACCTTTACCAAAAGAAATCAGATTTCTTAAAAAAAAAAAATCAGATTTCTTACCCTAAAGTCTGATTTCTCTGAGTGCTTAAGGGCTTATGATAGTACCATGTCTGAGTAAATCCAAAGGTAACTTATCAGACTATGGCATATCCAAAACATGTGACATGTTACATCATAGTAACAGTGCGCTTTCATATTTAGAGAGAATCTGACTCAAGAAATGGCATTATTCAAGTGCTTGCTTTAGTTTCCAACCTTCTGAAAGTCACTTCTTTTAATATAAGACCCACTGTGTGGTGCTTATCTACTGATAAGGGGGAGATGAGAACTTTCCAGTTTTCTCCCTACCTCATCCTCAAACATGCCTATCTTCTCCATTAATAAAATTTCAAAAACTTACCTTGGCCCCAAAACCAGAGAGAAGCAGAAGCTAAATGCAAAACAGGGGAACAGGTGGTATGCACACTAAAGCTCCTTAACCTCACAATCTAACTCAAAGCTTGTTTTTTAATTTACCAATTCATTAGAGGTACCAGCCATCTCACCTTCTGGATCTAAAGCCAGTGAATATAGATTCTAGCTATGGGTTCTTCACGTATACATTCTACTACAGAGCAAATCCTTCAGAATTCATCATCCTAAGATGGATGGAATCTTGGGATCATAGAAGAATAATTAGGTAAAGGAGAAGAATCAGAAAAGGATATAGAGGTAGAGGGAAAGAACAGTCACAGAGAGACAAGTGGGAAGGAGGTTAGAATTTTCTCATTAGAATCTTAGACCATGAAACCCCTCCATCTGTATACGTATATAGCATATACAGTAAAAATACATATTATTATCACTCTAACATTAGAGCCTTATCATATTATGCTTTCGAGTTCACGTAAGTCTTATGTCAATAAGAAGTAGCCTCTAATATTAAAGTATTACTGTCCTTATTTTTCTCCATTTTTAGGAATAAAATATGAATTTGGTATCACTAGTAATTAGCTGTCTTATGATGAAAGGGATAATATTTATATGACTCTAAAGTATCAAAGTTTGTTTTTAATTGAGAATATCTAGTAGAGTAACTTACAGTTATCCCTAGCATTGGTAGTGACATGTTGATAACTTCATTTGCTGTATCTGAATTTGTTACTGTTATAGTTTTAGACTGCAGGAAAAAAGAAATGAGAAATGTAGTTATAAATAAAGAGTATTAAATCAGGTGAATAAATATTATGAAATGATTACCCAAAGGCAAATTTGATTTCAAGTGTTAACAGTGTAAAGCACATGACTTAAGTAGAACAACAAGCCCTTAATGATAATTTACTTTCATTCCATTATACCTTATGCCTTTTGATGAAACATCTATTACTCTTAATACAAAGAATGTGTAGCTCACAAAATATAAAAACTTCAGCAAGAAAGAAAAAGATTAACCACACATGAGAGCAAGTACGTGGACCACCCTCCCAAACCACCTCCCCCAAAACCAGGGAAGCCAGCGCTCTGTATCATCTCCTAATTGTAAATTATATTTCTGTAATGAGAGAGCACTGGGTCACTTTCTCCTTGTTCCTGAGCACTGTTTTCACAGTGTGGGTTTCACAGTCATTTCTTTGGATGGTAAGAAGCTGAGGTAAAATCAGAATAAAAACTGGCTACAAAAAGACATTTAAAGTTTAGAATTTTTAAAAAACACTATTTATGGAGCACTATTTCAAACACTGTGGCTACCGAGATTTTCAGTGTTGAAACCTGCAGATACCTGAAAACCAGCGAATCTGGCAAACAGGACTGAGAATTTTAGAAAGCTTAATTCTCTTGCCAACTCTGCTATTGAATAGATCTCTGATAGCTCTGTACTAAACTACATTTAGAAATTACTACTTAAAAACAATTTGTAACAAACAAAAAAGGGATTAACAAGATTTGGGGGTATCTATATAGAGTTCACTGAATTCTAAGACATTTAAATGTAAGACAATGCTACCCTATCAAAAAACAAGGATTTACTAGGCAGATAGGTTTTACATATTGTAATTACCAGATGAATCAGCAATTAGAGCTGTGTCCCTGACAGGACCTAAATAGTATAAATAAGTAGTATAGGCAGAAACAAAATGATATTAAAACGAAAATGTTATAAGAACAATGTTAAGTGAAATTCACTGACCATTCACCCCTTATCTTTCCATTACAGTATGTTTTTTCCTCTATGAGCAGATTATTTGACATGACCAATTGCCTCTTAAAACTTATTTGCTAATTGATTTCAAATTGTGCTCTTGAACTCCAAAGATTATGCAAAAGTCTCTCAGAAGCCAACAGGTAGGGCTTAGAGCACCCACCCTAGTGTCTGTCTTCTACCAGAGTGGCACAGATGTTTTTATACGTTGGGCTTTAACTTGAGATATAATTTTATGAAAGGCATCTGCTTTTTTTTTTTAAAGTCTGAAAACCTATCCTTAAATTAAATTTTAAAGAAATTCTGTTATGAGTCTTTTGTAAAATGAAGAATCTTTCCTATAATACTAATAGTCACCTAATGTATCTGGATTCTAAGACAATGATTTTTCTTAATATTAGACACATACATTCAAAACTAATTATAGGTGTGTGTTTTTTCTTGCATGCCTTCCTGGCAGACTAAACAAATGAATTTCTGCAGAGAGTATTCTTTGGCTGGTAAACAAATAAAGCAAACAGACAAAAATGAAAATGTGGCCTTTTCCCCCCATGTTAGCAGAATTCACGGATAGGCTGTGTATAACTAAAGGCCAAGGATAAAGAATGCTTTCCATACATACATACATACATTCCTATTTTGGGGGGAATCACTCTTTTTGGAAGCAGAGCTCCCTGAAAGGAGACTCTTGTCATGATGTAACTTCAGAGAGCTAAGGACAGTGTGTCCTATCGTTAACCAGAGTACTAGTGATAAAAACAGAGTGTCCAACCTGACCACATCTCTTGTCTTCTCTTCCAAAGAGAATGGAACTCTGGGCCTTTCTCAAACACACACTTACCACACACTGAAAATGTTAAAAAAAAATTCAAGGGATTTTCCATGAATATCCTAATTACAACCAATTGCCACAACAACTGAAATTAAAGCTGGCAGCAAAATAGAGGCGGGTTTTTATTTGTTTGTATTTTACTACTTTGCTACAGTAGATCTTTGTAGTTTCACACCATAAAAATTTGAGTATTTCCCCCAAGCAGTGACATCTGGCACTCATGTCAGAACATTTGCATAACTTTTACTTTTGGCCGAAACATAACTGTTTTGTACTATATCTTTTTCCAGTGGGACCCAGAGCTGTTGAGAAGTATGGCAATATATAGTATCATAAAAACATCCATAAGTTTCCATTTTGCTCATCATTGATAACGTCTTGGCATTTATTCTATATTTTCAGTCATCAAATTATACATAATAACTAAGACTAAATAGGCTTAATTGTTATTTGACCAATATGAGGCAGAAACATGCTGATCCCTTAAAAATGTCTTCTCTCCTAGGTCATCCATTTGATAACCCAAGGGATTCAATTCCTAAAAATTCAAAGAATGAAGATAGAGTCATAGAATGAAGAACTATCTAAAATTACCTTCTACTTAAGAAGTGGCAAATTGGAAGAAATTGCTTCATACTAATAGGAACTATATCCTATGAAAATGGCTTTACTGTAAGCCTCTGCAGCTGCTTTTGAAAGGCTCCAGAGAAACATTAATGCCAGAGGGAGGAAAGAGACATCTGACAAGCAATACTCTTTCCGAGGATTAGTATGAAATACTGTAGTTCATGTGAATTTCTCTTGTGTCATTTTCTCTAGGGTTTACTTTTCGCATATACAAAGACATACACAGACCCAGGAAAATGCATTTTCCCACAATGGTATTTCTAAATGCTTGCCTTCCATAGCACATCCACAGTCTATCTGTCTGTCTGCCTGCCTGCCTGTCTCTCTTCATCCACGGTGCTCTGCTTTATGCAGGGACTTGGAATTTAATTTTCTGGCTTAGAAACACTTACATAGGCACAATTCCCAATGTCCTTGGCGAAGATTTTGAGGGGAATGCTCTTCGGGTAGTCCTTCTCTTTCTCTAGATTGATGTATCTAATCAAATGCAACAACAACCCAAAACAACACTGAGTCAGATGGACTTTGCTAATGGTTTATTTTAAAATCAATTTATTTTGCTAATATTTTCAATATACTTATATGCTATGTTTTAAAAGGCAGATGGAAAGACTCAGCAAATTTGGATTACATTATGGGTTGGAAGAGAATCAGATTCTCAGGACATCAGGTAAGGGCACGAAAACGAATGGGAGATCTATTCCCAATGAGGTCTGAGAAGCACAGTTGGGTTTAGGCACCTCTGGGTGGCATTTTGTCTTCCAAGCTTCCCCCACTTCCCCGGACAGGCCTGGAAACTTACTGACAAGTACAGAAACATATATAATATTTTATTACACCAAACCAAGATAGTGGCATTTTACTTCTCATTTAGCTCTCGGGTAGAGTGTAAGTCTTCCCTTAGGAAGGTAGCAAGGGGAGGAAGGAGGAAAGGGTTATGGAAATAAGAGAGAAACCTCGATTCACCATTTAGTCGGTGAGGGAAATAATTGATTTTTGCTTGGCGGAAAACCTTCCATATATGGAAACCTAATACATGTTTCTGAGGAAACTGTTTGCTCCAAATGGTAGGTTGGAGACACGGAAATGGGAGAGATGACTAATTTCTGTCTAACCAGACCTCAATGTTCTCCTTCCTAAAAAGTAAGGGATACATGTACCAAAGAGAACACTGGTTACAGTAAGTAGTAGCTGGTGTATAGTTCAAACAGTATTTATTTTGAGGACAGATGAGTAATTTCTACTAAGGAAAAGAGGAATAGTTTGGGGGCACATCTCTGCATAGAAGAATTTAATTCTTTTAACTACAGGTTGAAGATTAAGAATATGTTATACTGAAAAAAATACCTCTGAAGGAGAGAGAGCCATTTGTCCTTTTGTTCTGGAGAACTGCAATCAAAGAAAATAGGAGAAAAAAATTAAACACGTAACACATTTATGCTAACGTATCCGAGACTGTCAATCCAGACAAAATATTAGCAGCTGTTACTGAGGAAGCGGCACAACAGGGCAGCTCCGGCCTAACTGTGCTCTGGAGAATCTGCAGGGGAAAACCCCATCACGGAAAACCACACAGTCAAGTACAGTCAAACCACGCCGTCTAGTCAAACCTCCAAATGGATCCAAGACTGGGCCATTTTCTTACTTTATGGCTCTTTGATAAGTATAACTGTTACGATAGAATGAGTATTTGATATGGAATCTAAACACCTGGCTTCAAAAACATACGCAAGGCTACCTGATCATGAGTGAATCACTTCACATCTCTAAGCTCGTTTCCACATCTGTAAAACTGGGCTAATTGTGGCTTTAATTGCCATACAAACAGAAAATGTGCTCAATTTGAGATTAGAGATTAAAGAGAAATTTGGCATGTTGATGGAAATATCTTGGCTCAGAAACCAGTTTTCCTGTCGGAAAAGAAATATTTACACATATAGCAGAATTTTAATTTAGTGAATTAGTTCACAGAAAACCTATTCTTAATTACTACAGTCTTTTAAGATCAACTCATTTATAACTAAATCACTAGTGATAATTTTTCTGAAGTTATGGCTACATTTAATTCTTAAACTTGAAAATATTTCAGTATTTATTTCTATATGGTCTTGTTACTCAGTTTTAAACCATATTTCTAATCTCAACAAGCTGGAAACTCTTATTATTTTCTTGTTCCAGAAAAAATACACTTAGCAAGTATTTGCAATTTGTTTCTAAGTCTGTTGCTTAGCAATTTTCTCCATACACAACTCCCAGGATTGGGCATCTGAAAGTACACTACATCTCTTTTACTGACCATCCAATTTTCACCTTCCACAGTTCCTTATAAACTTCTAATATATTCACCCTTCCCAAACAGAAGATTTTCTAGGTTCATTTGTATCAAATCTTGGATTTATTTGGCAAAAGACTGTGTTGAAATATAGGTGAGTTTTCTTTGGACCTGTGAACTTTCTTCAAAGCAGTTAAAGAAACTGGCTCTTTAAAACACTTAATATTTTTAAAACTTTTTATTGACATGTAAGATACACAGAAAAGTTGTATAATGCTTAAGTGTACAGCTTGAGCATTTTTCACAAATTGAACACACCCATGTGACTAAAGCTCAGATTATGAAACAGAAAATCACCTTGGGAGGACTGCTTGTGCTCCTTTTCAGGCACTAATTCCCACTATCCTAACTTCTTCGTCTTTTTTTTTTTTTAAGATTTTATTTATTTATTTGACAGACAGAGATCACAAGTAGGCAGAGAGGCAGGCGGGGGGGTGGGGAAGCAGGCTCCCCGCTGAGCAGAGCCCGATGAGGGACTCGATTCCAGGACCCTGGGATCATGACCTGAGCTGAAGGCAGAGTCTTTAACCCACTGAGCCACCCAGGCCTCCCCCCCAACCCCCACTATCCTGACTTCTAACAGAACAGAATGGTTATGTTTTCTTTATTATAAATGTAACCAGACAGTATGTACTATTTCGTGTCTGGCTTCTTTCATCCAACACTATGTTTATGAGACTTCCCCATATTACCATATGTGGTTTTAGACTGTTCATGCTCATTGCTGTATAGTGTTCTATTGTTTGAATACACAGCATGCATTCCTTTGAAAATAAACAACTTATGAAGTGTGTCAGGTTAACCCATTAAGACTGATCTATGTAGTCTCTTGTGTTTTCCCCTCGACACAATCGGGAATTTCTCACTGATTGTGGCAGTTATCAGTCTTAGATTTCAAAGCTATTAGTCCTTTACATTTTTGGTTTCTTTATAGATATTGTAGTGACTGGCTAGGAGAACCCGCTTCTTGAGCTGCTATCCTGATGGCATTTTAAACTGATCATGGCCTAGATTTTTCTTAATGTTGACTGATATATACCATTTCTGATGTTCTTCAACCCCTCCTTCCTAAAAAAACCTGTCTGCTTTTTTTTTTCTTTTTTTTTGGGTAGCAAAGTTCTGATGGAATAAATTCTTAGAGTTAAAAAAATATCTTTATTTAATTTTAATTATTGAAGGCTATCTTTGCTGGATATAGTAGTCTAGGTTCAAATTTTTTTTCTTTTAACACTTTTAAATAAAGATGCCATTCCACTGTCTTCTGAAATTGCCATAGTTTCTGATGAAAAAGCCACGATGATGTAAATCATTGTTCTCCTATATGTAATGTGTTGTTTTTCTCTGGCTACTTTTAAGATTTTCTCTTATCTTTGGTTTATAGCAGTTTGTAAAACGACTAGGTGAAATTTTCTTCATACTCTTATTTGGAGTTCACTGAGCTTACTAAATCTATACATATAAATCACTAAGCTTGGGAGATTTTCAGACTATTATTTCTTCAAAAATTCTGTCCTATTCCCTCTCTCTCCTCTTCTGGAGTTCTAGTTACATGTATATTATATCTTTTGGTATTTTCTAACAAGTCTCTGATGCATTTTGAATTAAAGTTGTCTGTTTTGAGGTGCCTGGGTCACTTAGTTAAGCATCTGACTCTTAATTTTGGCTCAGGTATCAGGGTCATGAGATCAAGCCATACGTTGGGCTCTGTGCTGGTTGTGGGACCTGTTTAAGATGATCTCTCTCACTCTTCCTCTGCCTCTCTCTCTCTCTCAAATAGAGAAGTACATAAATTAAAAAAAAAAGTCTGTTTTCTCTATTCTTCTGATTGGATAATCTGTATTGATGTATCTTCAAATTCACTGACTCCTTCATCTTTCATTTCCATTCTGCAATTGAAGGGATATATATATATATATATATATATATATATATAGAGAGAGAGAGAGAGAGAGAGAGAGAGAGAGAAAATTTAAGATACTGCAGTTTCAGTTCTAATATTTTCATTTGGCTTTTTAAAATATCTTCTATTTCTCTACTGAGATATCTTTCCATTCATTTCAGTTGGCTTTTCCTTTTACCTAGTGAGCACAATTAAAAAGTTGGTTTAAAGTTCTTTTCTAAGATTTCTAATACAGACCATTTCAAGATTGGCTTCTATTGATTATCTTTTCTGGTTCTTTGTATGTGAGGAAATTTTAGATTGTATTCTGGACATTGTGAATATTTTGTTTGCAGACTGAGTGCTGTTACATTTGCAGGGTCAATGTTTTTGCTTCTGTTCTTTTAGCGTTAGCTTCAAGTTGCTTTGAGTCTGTTCCATGCATGTCTCCAGCAATCAGTCTCACACTGTGGGTAGAATCTACATACAAAATCTGGGGTTTCCCTCCTCTGATACTCTCCTTTTCTGAGATTTCCCCCCTAACTTTCCTGTGGCTGTGGTTGACTCAGACCCTGTAGTCTGGTTGTTTGGCCAGAAAGACTGGGGGTTTCTGTCAGTTTAGTTGCCCTGCACAATGATATGACTGTAGCCTGCCCTTGGGCCAATGCCTTAAACACAGGAAACTCACCCCTGCTGGTGCCTCCTTCCAAGTCTCAATTCCTCTCCAAAATCTGCCAACTTGTGTTCACTTTGTAGAACATTTACGTGGTTGTTGTTTTTGTATTTTGTTCAGAGTTTACACTTGTTATCTGTAGGGTGGTTAGTCTGTTAAGGCCTTACTCTGCCATACCAAAACTCTTCAGCACAACTTTGTTTTTTAAAATAATCTTTTAAATGTGAAGTAAGTTGAGACTTTCAGGAATTTGCTAAGATAATATAGAGAGCCCTGGCATACCTTTTACCTTCCTGAAGTAATCCTCTTACAATGGCAAACTAAGAAGCCAAACTTCTCAAACTAAGAAGCCAATATTGGTACATTACTATTAATCGCATTCTTGACTCTTCAGACTTTGCGTTTTTCCATTAATGTCCTTTTTCTATCCTAGATGCCAACCCAGGATAACACATTGCCTTGAGTTATCATGTCTCCTTAGTGATTGGTCTAGAACAGTTTCTAAGTCTTTTCCTGTTTTGTTTTTCTGTTTTTTTGTTTTGTTTTTTTTTAAACTGTGATAATCTGGAGGAGTGCTGGTCAGTTTAACCTATAGAATATCCTTCAGTTTGGGCTTGTTTGAAGTTTCTCTCATGTTTGGACTGGGGTTATGGGTTTTGAGGAGGTAACACAAAGGTGAATTGCTCTTCTCACATTGTATTGAGGGGTACATGGCATCATTAGTGATGTTAATTAACCTTAATCATCTGGTTAGAGTACTATTTTTTTTTTTAAGAATACAATGTGTGTAAAACTTGTTTCCACATTTTAACTTCTTAAAACAAGTTAAGCGGAAACTCCTTAATTAAAGATATTAGCCTCAGGTGGTTAAGTGCCGCAGGTGGTTAATACTCCTGATTTCGGCTCACATCATGATCTCAGGGATGTGAGATCCATCCCTGCATCAGGCTCCACGCTCAGCAGGGATTCTGCTCTAGGATTCTCTTTCCTTCCCCACACTGCCCCTCCTGCCATTCTCCCACTAAAGAAAAAAAAATAATAAAGGATATCATGTGGTTTTTCCCCTTACTAGATATTACTTCCTTTCACCTGTAACTCCAAGGAGATCAAGCAACAGAAAATGATATTATCTGGAGAAATCTGTGATGGAAAACAAGATATGCAGAGAATGATACAGACATACAGTTCTTCCAAACAAGTTTTTAAAATCTTGTGGTAGGCCAATAATGCATAATAGAGTTTAATGATATGCCTGTTTTTATTAGAAGATTAACAGTTTGGGGGTGCCTGGGTGGCTCAGTGGGTTAAGCCTCTGCCTTCGGCTCAGGTCATGATCCCTGTTCTGGGATCAAGCCCTGCCATTGGGCTCTCTGCTCAGTGAGGAACCTGCTTCCCTCTCTCTGCCTACTTGTGATCTCCGTCTGTCAAATAAATAAACAAAATCTTAAAAAACAACAAAAAAAAGAAGATTAATAGTTTGGAAAATTTTGGTTATTTAGAAAAATTTAGAAAAATTTGGTTATTTAGTTACTTAGAATGATGCCTGAGGTGTCTAATGGTAGTGGGGAAGAAGAAACTGAAAGAAAAACATGTACATGTGAACTCCCAACTCCTTAAGTGTAAAACAAACACTGGATTTGAGCATGCACCTGTTCAAAATCACAAGTGTGAATTTTGATATGCTCATCGTGACCTGAGAAGTGCCAATTTAGCATGTTCAGGATAAGAGTACAAAGATTCTCTATTTATATAATCTCCAACCTTATCCCAGTCAAGGGGTGAATCTTAGGAAACTAACTTTCACTTCCTGAGTTATAAATTTGCTTCTGAGGGTCACATCTCTATGCCAACCCGATGTTCAGTTCAGGCACCCCATTATTTCATGGCATTAACTTTATGTCTATATTTAAAAACTACTTCTTTAGGAAATTTGGGAGTTTAGGGGTGCCTGGGTGGCTCAGTTGGTTAAGTGTCTGACTTTTGATTTTGGCTTGGGTCATGATATCAGGGTCATGGAATGAAGACCCACATTGGGCGGGGGCAGGGGGCTTGGGAGTCTCTTTCTCCCTCTCCCTCTGCTCCTCCCTCCTCTTGTTCTGGCTCTCAAATAAATAAATAGATAATCTTTAAAAAATTGGGAGTATAAAACAGTTATTTAAACTTAATTGGACTATTTTATAAAATTTTTCAGTAAAAGTCTATTTCATTGGGTTGAAAAGACCAACTTGAAAGCTCACTAGGTAAAGCAGTATGTGAACACGAGGGAAGGGGAGGCTGGAAGAGCGGCGGCCCCAGAGCTCTGACCACCCAATTCTTCTTCCACAGGCCCCAGGTACTTTAGCAGAGCCCCTTTAAAAATTACTGGTCAGACCAAGATAAACAAGTCCAACGTTCTCAGTATTTACCATTACGCTCCACATACTTTAATGAGAAGTTCTTTAATGAGAAACAAGGCCTATTGGGGTATGTTGAAAGATGAGTTACTGATTTCAGAATAACTCAATCAGAATAAAATATTTTCCTTTAAAAAATCAGAACAAGATTTGATTGACCTTTTTTTTTTCCATCCTAGAAATCACCTCGTTGACTGTATTTAACATGTCAATGCAGGCACAGCTATGGTTCTTACCTGAAAGTGGCCACGAAGTTCACAGTGGGCCAGCCCAAGACAAAGGATTTCAGGGCATTGGTGTTGCCTTCTCCCACTTCATCTACACAACTTGCTGTCCACATGTCACTTAGTTTTATTTTATTTTTTATCTTAAAGTTGTTGTTATATCTAAAAAGATAAAAACCAGACAGGACTTCTTATTATTTTGTTTCTTAAATTTTATGAGAGCTTCTGTACTTGTGATAAAGGAGAGTTTCCACTAATAATGGGCAAAGAATGTCTTATTCATTGTTTGTAACTTCAGTGCTTACTACAGGAAACTGTAGGTCAGTTGGTTACCTTTGGCCCAAAAAGGCCTTTGAAACATTTGGTGTATTAGTCCTCACGCTTGTGTCTATGGGCAGCAAATGGCCATATACTGCCTACTTTCTTGTTCTATGTTGAGCATTGTATTTGGAATTTACAATTATAATAAATTTTAAATTTACTGCTGTTCTAAAAATTTCATTTATTATTTTTAACGTGCCTACTCCAAAAAAGTTTGAGTGGCTGAACAAAAGATTAAAGTACACATTATTTATGAAAATATTTATAAAATTTTCACCTTAAGAGAGATAGATGCACTTAAAAAATATTTTCTGGAATTAATTAGAGAAATTTTCAATGTATTTCCCACTGATTGGGTACAACATTTTCTTGTCTTTACAAGCAAAGTTTAAATTTCCTTTCTTAAGACTTTGTTCATATCATTTTCTCTTATTTTCTGACTAAAATTAAAAACTATAGCCAAAAAACAGACCCTAACCTAGACTGGGGAAAAAAAAAAAAACAACAGAAAGTACTATACTTCAGTGGAGTTAACACACTTACTATTTATCTCCAAGGACCCAGAGGGTGACCAACTTTAAGTTGGCAATGAAATTGCTTTTTGACAATTTCTACCTAATCTCCCTTAGAACCTGATATTGAAACCACCATTATCTCTTGACCTAAATTCACAGATTTAATGCTCACAATGGTCCCAGGAGTGAGTGAGTTAGAAGGCACTGGGAAAGATAAAGAGAATGCTCAGGGAAACTTGCACACTTCCCACCATTCAGAACCATTTGTGGAAACAGAAAAAGTTAACAAGAAATCAAAGATACTTCATATGGCAGTAGTCCTAAACTCCTTCATGGAATATTTAAAGCCAGAACTCTTTAGAAGGATTTATAAAATGAAAAAGGATCATGCAGGAACTACACTACACAGGAAGGACAGTCTAGATTCGAAGCTTCATTTATACTTCCTGTAGGGCACACTTAATGTAAGTGTGATAGGAAAGAGCCTTGTGGCTCTAAAGATGTCTATGTTTCTTTCAATTATTTTTCATCCTGTTGCTATGAATCTTCAGATTTTTCAAAATGAAACAGACTCAATTGAAGATAAAATTTTATTCCTTTGTATTTTTTGGTTAAAAAATCTTATTTTTTGAAAGTGACTATTTAGGTAATATAAAACAGAAACTACAAATCTTTTGGAAAGAAAGGTATGTTCCCATTTCTCTTTTTACACAGTTTGTGTTTCCTAATGCGGGTCTCTCTCTATCAGGTACTTCAGATAACAGGTGGGAACTTCTCACATTTACTGCCCTGGAAAGAAGTCACTGCAATGATTCTTTCCCTAGATCAGTGAAGCATCAAGATCATCCATCTCCTGATACAAGAAGTTAATCTCAATGTGTGAACAATCACTTCACTTCTATTGGCTCATATTTACTGCGAACTTCCCATATGCCAGTCAGTCATTGTGGTAAACACTTTACAGACATTATTTAGTTTAATCCTCACTTTATAGATAAAGAAATGGAGCCATGGAGAGAGGTAGCTAAGCAACTTGCCAAGAGTCAAACAGCTTAGCTAGCGCAGCTAGACTCTAACTCGGACAGTGTTGAATTCTGAGCTTATTTCATGCTCTGAACTACTGCACGTCTGTAAAAAGCGCTGGATACTGTCGGTCTTGTACAGCATCTGGATGGAAGCATTTTACCATGAAGTGCCCTTCAGTGTTTCTCTTTTCAGCCTTATTTTTTTTTTTTAAGTTTTATTTTTCTGAGTAATCTCTACCCAACGTGAGGCTCGAACTCCTGACCCTGGAGATCAAGAGTCGGATGCTCTTCTGAGTCGGCCAGGTGCCCCCAGTCTTACTTTTCTCGCTCTTTACCTATAAGGCTTTCTGATAAAACTGTTTACTATGCAGGTGGACAGGAACCTCACAAACACTTATGCCGACAAAGATAAATGGAGTAGCTTCAAAGTACTTGAAACCAGTATTAAATAAAATTTTACATTTAGTCCTGGTATCATAGTGTGTTTCTTCATATTTTTCACACTCAACTTCTAATAGTATTAGACTATTCTAATAGAAATTTAAAAGTTTGAATCTAATGTGAACTGGCTGAAAACAAAACAAAATAACAACCCAAAAAGTAATTCTTTATTTCCACAATGTAGTCCCTTACTACAAATTTGTTAAGATGAGGATCTATTTCCTTATTTTCCTATGTTCCCATCATTATACTAGAAGGAATCCCAGTGAACTTTGAAATATACAGGATTCTAGGGAAATTTCCCTGCATTTGAAGACAGAGATGTTTTACTAAGTATGTTTGAAGTAGTGTATTCCACAAGTGTCTGATGGTAATTCTACTAATAATGAATAGTCTTTTCCTTTCAGTAAATCACAAATGGTTGCTCTATAATTACTGATAGAATATTAACTTCTTTCTAAATATTTTAGTTTTTAAACATTATCTTGAAAGATGAAAATCCATACTTCTATTGGAAAAACAGCCTTTTATTTAGCTTTCTAGTAAATATCAAAATTGGTCACAAAGTTCCCATTCAGTTGTAATACTTATTCTAATGAAGTATGGAAAAGAAGGACAATAAACTCAACAGAATTTTAGGTAAACACTGTCAACATTCAGCGCAAAGTGAGTAAGATACCTTAGCCAATAAAAGCCAAAAATTGAAAACCCTTTGTACTAGTTCACTCACTAAAATCCCTTTAGTTTCACTAAATAAATATGGGACAGCTGGTAATTTGTTATCCCACTTGAATTTATTTCTATGCCATCAACCTACAGACTGAAAGCAGTTTCTAAATGGAGCCTGAAAGTGAGCCAAAGAAATATTGAACTTAGTGCAGTGAATCTGTTCACCAAGTACATGATTAAGCTCTCACATCATTTCAACAAATTAATGATCAAGGGTACAACCCAATCCTCCATCAAAGGGTGAGAAGTGACAGGGAAGACATTACAGGGGACTAGTTCTCCTAAAACATGTTTAAAGCTTTGCCTGATTTTGAGTTTCATTCCATCGTGGTTGGAAAAGAATACCTGGTAAGATTTCAATCTTACTAATGTTGTTAAAACTTAAGATATCACCTCACACTGTCAGAATGGCTGTTATTAAAAAAAGAACCCCCAAACAGAGCAAAAAAGACAAAAAGACAACCAGTATTGGTAAGGACATGGAGGAATTGGAGCCCTTGCACACTGTTGGTGGGAATGTAAAATGGGGCAACAATATGGACAACAATATGGAGGTTTCTCAAAAAACTAAATACAGAGGGGCGTCTGGGTGGCTCCGTCACTGAGCGTCTGCCTTGGCTCGGGTCATGATCCCAGTGTCCTGGATCAAGACCTGCAAGCAGGTCTTCCTGCAAGCAGGAAGCCTGCTTCTCTCTCTCCCACTCCCCATGCTTGTGTTCCCTCTCTTGCTGTGTCTCTTTCTTCCAAATGAATAAATACAATCTTTTAAAAATTTAAGAACAGAAATATTATATGATCCAGAAATCCCACTTCTGGGTATTTATTAAAGAACTGAAATACTAAGGGCGCCTGGGTGGCTCAGTGGGTTAAAGCCTCTGCCTTCAGCTCAGGTCATGATCCCAGGGTCCTGGGATCGAGCCCCGCATTGGGCTCTCTGCTCAGTGGGGAACCTGCTTCCTCCTCTCTCTCTCTCTGCCTACCTCTCTGCCTACTTGTGATCTCTGTCAAATAAATAAATAAACAAATCTTTAAAAAATGTTAAAAAAAGAACTGAAATACTGTTTCTTACTAGTTAAGAACTTTTACTCATCGCATAAGACTATACTGTTATAAAAGAAAACAAAAACTTTCTGTGGAGGAATTTTCTGTGAAATCCATTGGAAAAGGGGTAATAGAGACAGCAGATTTTGAAGTAAGATGGACCCATGTTCAAATGTGGGCTCAACTAATGACTACCTTTGGGATCTTAGTGAAGTAATTTAACTTCTCTGAGTATCAATTTCTTTTGTAACAAGAGAAAAATAATATCTGCCTGATAGAACAGCTATGCAGTTTAGTCTCTAGAAAAATACCTAACATACAATAAGATCCAAATAACTGTGAGGTCTTTACCATTATTCACCCCACTCATACTAAATATACTGTTGTGCAAAATTAGAATTTAGCTGTGGCCATGTCTTATTTATGGCATGGTATAACTTAGGTGTGAGAGTGAAGATAGCAGAAAAAAGTATTTACTATTCTCTAGTGACTAAAAATCCCTTTGATGGTACTGGATTTATTAAAATACTCTTATCTTCTACTGGGTTTGATAAACCATGAGAGTGGGGGGGATGGAACAAAGAGCAACCACCATGTTCTAGGCAGAGAGTTAAATGCACAGGCATTTAGTACTGAGTGGAAAGTAAATTCTTTTGGTTACCTCTCAAGTATATTCCAAATATGTGTGCCTCCTTCACTGAACTGCCACTTCCCCAGATAAAGCCCTCATTGTGTTTCATTGGGACTATTCTACCCCCCTGCCCAGTCTCCTTGCTTCTCTACTCTTGCCTACCCTCTAATCCATTACCTCTCAGAGCCAGAAACAAGATCTTAAAAATATGAACTGCATTATAGTACTCCCCTAATTAAAATCCCTTTGAATAAAATCCCAACTCCTTAACATAGCCTTTGCTGTACTTGGCCTCCAAGATGGCCCCCAGCGATCCCTGCTTCCTGATATTCGCACCATTGCATAGTTGTCTTCCCTGTTGCACTAAGGCTGGTCCGAGTGGCCAATAGCATACGTTAGAAATGATGGTACGCCGCCTCAAAATTCAGGTTATGGAGGGCTGTGGCTTCTGTCTGGGGTGTTCCCTCGCCTGCCTACACTCCATCTCACAGTCTTGGATCTTCCACTTCGGAGGAAGCAATCCCATGTTATGAGCAGCCCTGGGAAGACACCCGCATGGGGAGGAACCACAGGGTCTGGCCAACAGCCAGGGAGGAACGGAGGCCTGCCAGCGTCCACATGAGTGAGCGGAGAGGTGGATTCGCCAGCGTCAGTCAAGCTGTAAGATGATTACAACCCGGTCAACAGCTTGACTGCAGCCTCACGAGCAGTCAGAACCACGGCCAAGCCACTTCCTCAGCATGAGATTCCTCAGTATGGATACGTGTTCCTGCGTATGAGATGTTTGCAGTTATAAACTGCGGTTTTGGGGTAATTTGTTACATGGGAATAGATTACACAGCTGACAAGGTCCTGGTAACCTGATCCTTGTCTATTTCTCCAACCTCAATTCATATTCCTCTCCTGCTTATTATGTTCCAGTTACAGAAGCTTTCCTTTAGCTCCTTCAAAGGACCAAGCTTTCCCACCACCTTTGGGTCTGCTCTTTCCTCTGCCTAGAATGCTCATCCTCCTAATATCTGAATGGCTGGTTGCTTTTCACTCTTCAATGATTTTTTTCCCCTCAACTAGGGCTACCTAACGTATATCCTATATTTTATTTCACCCTGCCCCCAATTTTCTTCATAGCACTAATCACAATCTGCAATTTCTCCCACATGTTAAAATAAAGAGGCCAAAAAAAGCAGGGACAATACCCATCACATCCTGTACTGTATCCCCTGTATGTATTCAGAACATGGCGAGAGTGGGACCTAAATGAACACTTATTGAATGAAAAAACAACTGAAACTTTTTTTTTTGCAAAAATAAAACAAAACAAAACTATTAAACTTACTTCAGATATTAGTTATGGTAACAGAGGCCAGACATTCTTTACAGTAAGCACTGAGCAGGAAGGTTATCTTTGTTAGTGGGAATGCAATTTTATAAACTGGGAGAGGGTTTACAGTATACTTACTTGATTTTGGCCACAACAAACAGATCATTGAACAGGAAAAGATGCCGCTCCTGCCTCTGCAGGCCTCTTTTGAGTTCTACCCGGCCATCAATTAGCAGAGTCCTACTGGAGCACACAAATGAGGACAGAAATGTACAAGTATCCACGCTGGCAGAAGGACTTTCCCTGTAACAGATGAATCACCACAGATTTTTTGTCAAATGATCAAATATAGGATTGAGTTCTATAAAATTATAGCTTCTAGTTGGCCAAGAAATATAAAGCTCTCTGTATCTTTTTTAATGCAATGGCATAGTTTCCTAATTGGTACCTCAGTCTTTCTTTACACTGTGGTCTTTTACATCTCATTATGACAATTTTCAAACACAGAACCAAGTTGTAAGTTTTACAATAAACACATGTATACCCCAACCTGGATTTTACCATTAAAATTTCACTGCACTCGCTTTATCATATATGTATCCAACTATCTGTCCTTCTATCTATTCAATAATCCATTCCATTTTTGGCATTTCAGTATAAACTGTATATAGCAGTTCATTTCTCCTTAAATACTTTGGCATGAACATCATTAACTGAAGTTCAATATTTGCTTATAATTTAAAAAAATGACTGTACAATGAAATGCAGAAATCTTAGGTGTATATTCACTGAGTTTTAACAAATACTTTACCTGCATAGTCTTAAACTTTATCAAGCTAGGAACATTATCATCACACCGAAGTATTTCCTCTTATCCCTTCTCAGTTGTGTATTTTAGCTGAAGATGGCCTCTAAGTATTGGCCCCTGGGCTGTTTATTTCATCATCACTGGCTGAGACCATCAGCTCAAAAGTATATTGGAAGGGGAAATGAACCATGAGAGACTATGGACTCTGAAAAACAACCTGAGGGTTCTGAAGGGGCGGGGGTTGGGAGGTTGGGGGAGCCAGGTGGTGGGTATTAGGGAGGGCACGGATTGCATGGAGCACTGGGTGTGGTGCAAAAAACAATGAATTCTGTTATGCTGAAAAGAAATTAAAAAAAAGTATATTGGCCCCAAACTTATATTTTTACTCTCCCGATTATTAAAAAAAAAAAATAGCTGAGCAGATTTTTAGCCATTTGTAGCTGGACTGCTTTGCATATGCCCCATAACTATTCCCAATCTAGCCTTGATAAGATAGAGCCTAGTGATGATAAGACTCCTAGTCACTGCTGCCCATCAGAGTTCTCCAACCCCGAGATTCCCCACGGTGCTACTGAACTCTATCCTGTAGACCTATGAGCTCCAGGGACACCCTCTCTAATCCTTCTCACCTCAGGAGTTTCCTTGCCCTCTTCCCCTTCTGGATGGTGGTCCTTTGACCACAACCCTCAAGATGGTCTCATGCCATGAGGGACTTCTTTTCTCCTGCAACCCTGCCCAATGATGTCTTTTTCCTTGTTCAATCCCTAAATCCTTCAATATTCCCTACAATAGTCAATCCCACCCCATCATCCTTAAGGCAACCACTATTCTGACCTTTTTTCCACTGAAGCCTAGTTTTGCCTGTTCTACAATTTCACATAAATGGAGCTGCCATATGTACTTCTTTGTGGAAGCTATTTTTTAGTCAGTATTTATCAGTAATCCATTTCTTTATGCTGCTGAATAGTATTCCACTACATAAATATATCAAACTTGATATATTTATCAAATGTTTATTCATTCTCCTATTGATGCACCTGGGCTCTTTCTAGTTTTTAGCTATTATGAATAAAACTACTACTAAATATTGTACTGGTCTTTTTGTGACCTATGTTTTAACTTCTCTTGAATAAGTATCTAAGAATGGAACTGTTGGGTCACAGAGTAGGTAGATGTTTAATTTTAAAAAAACCCTGCCAGTTAGTTTTCCAAAGTGGTTGTACCAATTTTTATTCCCAACAATATCACGGGAGAGTGCCAGTTGCTCCATAACCTTGCCAACACTTGGTGTTGTTAGTCTTTTAAATTTTGACCATTCCCATGGTTATATGGTAACATCTCATTACGATTTTAATTTATACTTCTCTGATGACTAATGATGTTGAACACTCATGTCCTCTTTGGTCGTTTGTATAACTTCATTTGTGAATCATCTTAAAATCTTCTGCTTATGTAGAACAATTGGGTTATATATCTCTTTATATGTATCTTGCTGAAGTTTGAGAACCACTGCTGTCCAAGACTCTATAACATCTTCTGGTCTAACATTCTAAAAGTCTACAACTCTGTATTCGAAGTGAGTGGAAGTAGCATGTATTTCTACTTCAGGTAAGGTGAACTTCTGAGAGCTGTTCTATCACTTCCTGTAGTTTTGGGCTATAGTTACCTCGCCAAGGAAGTGGATTCCATTATGCTCACTAATTACTAATTAAGAACATACTATGTGTAATTTAAAGAGATGTATAAGTTAGGAACAAAGACAGTAAACCGGAGTCCTTGAAAGAAAAGGGAGTTCCTCTGTTTAACACTGCATATTAAAAGTAGGCGGTGGGGGGCGCCTGGGTGGCTCAGTGGGTTAAGACTCTGCCTTCGGCTCAGGTCATGATCCCAGGGTCCTGGGATCGAGCCCCGCATCGGGCTCTCTGCTCAGCAGGGAGCCTGCTTCCTCCTCTCTCTCTCTCTCTCTCTGCCTGCCTTTCTGCCTACTTGTGATCTCTGCCTGTCAAATAAATAAATAAAATCTTAAATAAAAAAAAAAGTAGGCAGTGAGAGCAATGGCCACGGTCGCCAAACTGTGGAAAGAACCAAGATGCCCTTCAACGGATGAATAGATAAGGAAGATGTGGTCCATATACACTATGGAGTATTATGCCTCCATCAGAAAGGGTGAATACCCAACTTTTGTAGCAACATGGACGGGACTGGAGGAGATTATGAAATAAGTGAAATAAGTCAAGCAGAGAGAGTCAATTATCATATGGTTTCACTTATTTGTGGAGCATAACAAATAGCATGGAGGACAAGGGGAGATGGAGAGGAGAAGGGAGTTGAGGGAAATTGGAAGGGGAGGAGAACCATGAGAGACTATGGACACTGAAAAATAACCTGAGGGTTTTGAAGGGGCAGGGGGTGGGAGGTTGGGGGAGCCAGGTGGTGGGTATTGGGAAGGGCACGTATTGCATGGAGCACTGGGCGTGGTGCAAAAACAATGAATACTGTTACACTGAAAAGAAATTAAAAAAAAAAAGTCTAAAAAAAAAAGTAGGCAGTGAGAAAAGACCCATCATAGAGAAAAATCATTTTTATTTCAAATTCTTTGGGGATGGGGAGTGAGAGGAGGCAAAATGGCATCTTCTTTATGTAGTGATTTTCAAATTTATAGAAAAAAAGAATGAAATTTCACTTGCTGTTATGAAAATTGAGCAAGGACAAGGCTAGCAAGCAATGAGTAGATGAAGGAATGGTTAACACAGATAGCATTTTACACAGCTTTAGTTTCTCCATCTCCAGACAGAAAAGCTTTTGCAAAGAGAAAAGTCATCTTTTGCATTTTAGTTTTAGGTTCATTAAGTAACTGCTTTTTAATTATAATTATAAACCATCAGATAGGGGCAGCTGGGTGGCTCAGTCAGTTAAGTGTCTGCCTTGAGCTCAGGTCATGATCTCAGGGTCCTGGAATCAAGTCCCGCATCATGTTCCCTGCTCATGGGGGAGTCTGCTTCTCCCTCTGCCTCTGTCATTCCCTCTGTGCTTTCTGTCTTTCTCTCACACACATACTCTCTCTCAAATAAATTTTTTTTTAAAATAAACCATCAGAGAGCAGTATGGCTTAAAATATAGATCCTCAAACTATTACTCAAAGGTTGCAACGGTAAGTAGTTCAGGCTTTGTGGGCCATCTGGTCTCTGCTGTCAACTACTCAGCTCTGTTGCTGTGTCTCAAAATCAGCCACAGACCATACCTAAATGAACAGGTGTGGCTGTGAGCCAATCAAACTTTATTTGCAAAAACAGGCTGTTTGTCTGGGCCATAGTTTGATGACCCCTGGTTTAAACAATAGTTCTAAATCATTTAAATGCTAATAAAGGCTAATCTGAAATAATTAGGGAATTAGAATTTTTTGTTTGGGGCTAGTGTAGGCCAAAATTTAATTAAGTTATTGTTTAAAAAAGATGTTTTGCATTTTAAAACAACTCCAGAGGATTTTCATACATAATAACTCATTTTCCACCTCAAAATATTTTCAAATAAGATTTGATGGTGGTGTGGGGGAGAATCCACAATGAAGTTAAAATGTTTCTTTTTCAGTGTGGATTTATCAATGTACAAGTCTGCAGTCTGTCATTTTGAAGATCCACATATAAGTATGGCAAGAGATACCTCACGACTTTAGCAAGCTAAGCACTGGTTAAAGAAAAAAAAAATATAACCAACATTTATGCAGTAGTCTGGAGTAAAGATAAACATCTCAGGACTCACATAATTTAAAATGAAAAAAATCTGTCCTAGAAGGAAACAAAAGTACAAATAACCTTTGTGTTTTTAAAACTACAATCTTAATCAGTGTTTCCTACTTAAAAATGTATTTCTCAATTATGTGACTCTGAAGTGTTTATTTTTATTCTGAGTGTAATGTAGATGTGTTTATTTTAGTCTTTTAGAGTATGGAAATGCGGAGAAGGGCAAGATTGTAACCTTCTATTTAGCCTCTTAATATAGCCTGATTAGCATTTACAAGTTATAATTAACAGAGCTCTGAAACGATCTAACAAATACAAGCTGAGTCTAAGTATTAACCTGCTGCCAGCTTCTTATATATTAACATTCCATTTTCAAATGGGTTTGTGAAGCCATTTCTAAAAGGCAAAAAGGAATTTTAGAAAGTTAGTAATTTTTTACTAAAATTAGATAATAGCTTTCATGAAACTTGGCCACAGTAATACCTCTTAATATTACTAAATCTCACTTAGTAACTGACACAGACACTGTAAAAGTGAGTTTACTTTTAGGTACAGTTTTAGAGGTGGTGTTCCTTCATCTTAAATCACAGAAGAAAAGAAACTAAAATTCAGAACACATTTTGAAAATTTCTCTATTTATAAGTGATAATTAATTACTAATTATGATGGCAAGTACTAGGTAGGATCTTGATAACCTCAAATTCTAGCACATGGTCACCACTCATCCCAAATGTCATCTCTTCCATAAAATTTTTCTTTCAATTGAACTCTGATTGGTATCTCTTATCTGATATCTAGCACTTAGATCCTGCCTAGTACCTCTGAAATATTCTAATTCAACATGTATTGAGTCTATAATAATAAATTAATTCTTTGCTATAGTGATAAGCGGTTGCCTTTGATGTGTGCCTGCCATGTACCAGGTGCTGGACATAGTCGTGGTCCTTAGTGTCAAGAAGTTAGTGTGACAGGTGTATCAGACAAGTAAAACGATGACAAACAAGTGAGTTAAGTGCAGTAGGATAACTTCAGAGGATGGGGGGCACAGAGAGGGGCAACAGTAGGAGCCGTATCTGCGACTGGGTTGGGTAGAATAGCTTCTTGGAGGAATCAAAGTCTTAAAGGTTGGGCTGACCACTGAAGACTGAGGGCAGTCTGAGTAGGAAGAAGAGCACAGTGAACATGCCTGGTGTGCTGCAGCAACTGTGGGCGGTTCAGAAAGACTGGAGGGACAAAGGCCTGAGCATGGGAGCAGCACGTGAGGAAGGGGCCGCATTATGGCTGTTTTTCCCATCACATTCAGACTTTATGTGAAAGCACTAACAGATTTTAAGCAAGACAGGGTGTTTTGTAATTTGGTGAAGAAAATAGATGAGGGCAAGCTTAGAGGAAAAGAGACCTTTAGGAATTTACTGTAATAATCTTAGGCAAGAAAGGTCACGGACCTGAGCTGGCAGTGAGCAAAGGACGTAAGATACAGGGGAAAAAAAAGTTTCAGAGAGATAGTAAAAATACAAACTGTGAAAATTTGCAAACTGATTAGTTATGGGGATGAGATAAGAGAACTAAGAAAAAGGATATAAACTCAGGGTCCAGCCTTTATTTATTTACTTTTATGTTTCATCCAACACATATCTGCTAAGCATCTGTATGTGTCGGTGAGGAATTGTGCTAAAATGGTGAAGATATGGGTAAGCAACTTAGATTTATCCTCTACTCTTATGAAACTCTGAGTCCAGCTCTACCATCAGCTACAGTTCTTGACATCACCCACCATTTTCGCTCCATCTGTAGCAGAGGTTGAAAACCACAGGCCACAATCATTTTATTGGCCCACCCAGAGGTTTCAAAAACATTTGGTTTTGAATATCTGATTCACCACATTTCTCCTCTTACCATTTTTTTTTTCTGTTTACAGCACCTCCCACGGACCTGAAAGAATTTAAGTCTGTGATTCAAGCCTTAGTGTTATTGTCTTTTAATTTTTTTAGTATCATTATCAAATATACACAAAATAAAATTTGCCACTTGAACAATTCTAAAATGTGTAATTCAGTGGTATTTAGTATATTCACAGTGTTGTGCAACCATCACCACTGTCTAGTCCCCAATACACCATCCCTAAGGGAATACCTGTACCTGATAAGCAGATACTACCTGTTCCTCACTCTCCTCAGTCCCTGGCAGCGACAAACTTCTTCCTATCTCTATGGATTCGCCCATTCCAGATATTTCAGATCCCATCATATGTGGCCTTTTGTGTCTGGTTCTTCCATCTGGCACGTTTTTGAGGTTCATCCATATTGTAGAATCTATCAGAAATTCATTCCTTTTTATTGCTGAATAATTTTCCATTGTTTGGATGGACCACATTTGTCGACCCATTCATTAGTTGATGGTCATTTGGGCTTTTCTACCTTACGACTCTTGTGAATGGTGATGCTTTAAAAATTCATGTACATATTTTATTTGAACATCTTTTTTTTAAAAGTATATACTCAGGAATGGAATTTCTGGATCATACAGTAATTCTATGTTTAAGTTAATAAGAAACTGCCAAACTCTTTTCCACAGTGGCTATATGATTACACATTCCCATCAGCACTGTATGAGGGCCCATACTTTTGACTCTTCTCTCTTTGGTCTCCATATATAATCACATTTTATCTTTTAAGGATATTGAAAATTAAAAATAAAATCTCCTTGAGTCTAGACACTCTCAACCTCTCTTATGCTTTGTAATGAACTCCTGACTGGACTCTACTTCCTTGCTCTCCCTTCTTCAATCTGTACTACTCACTTCTTTCTTCTATCTCATCAATCTCTCTTACGCACATTGGTAGTGATTGGGGCATGTGCACTGTCTGAAGAGTCAGCCCAACTTAATTACCTAGCTTTCAAGTTCTAACACCTGTTTTAACCTAACTGGTTGATGAAATCTCAGACTGGACCTCTCCATATTACCTGTGTGAAGGTAAAACTTGTAAGTCTTAAGAGAATTAGTTCAGGAGTAATTTAGAACAAAAAGAGAGGACTACCGAAATGAAGCCCAAACCCACTAACATCATCAAAATTTTATCTTATTCAGCAATAAAAATTTGTCAATTAGATATTCATCTCAAACAGTCAACACTAAAAACACATTTTCAGAAAATATAGTCTAAAGCAATTATCTGTCTAATTGACATGATAAAACATGGAAAGCCTGTTACTACATTTCAACAGTTTTTATTCAGAAAAAATTACATTCAAATTACTGAAGAAAATTTGTATTTTCTTCATACATCACATTATCACGTGATATGGTTGTACGCAATTTGTGCTACCGTGTTTACCAAAATTCACATCCGTGCTGCACCCTGTAGCTCCTATTACACAGTCTGAACCCTGACTTGGTTGTAGAACAGAGCCTAGTGATGATGTGGATAATCAAGATCAAAGTGAACAAAGCTAGGATAAGGGTTTATAGAGTACACAGAAAAATGGTTGGATAAACAGTGTGAGCAAAGCCTTAAAACAAGAAATACAAAAAGGAGAACTTTTAAATTATCAAAATTCTGATCAGAACAGGCAGCATAAGTGATATAACGAGACCAACAATCTTATGCCAACAATGCTAATATTTAAAGAACCAGGAAAACATAAACATTACAAAAGCAAAGACACAATAGCAATACGAAGAATAGAGTGGAGGACGGGGAAGGACACTGATAAACACTTATACTAACAACACACAATCATACACAAAGAGATATTACTTCCAAAAAAGGTACCAAACTACATAACTTCTTTACAGCCTTGACACAGAAGTTGCTCAGCAACGGCTATTAGGAATTCACTTAGTACAAAGCACCTGAGAAGACATTACAAGAAGAAAGGGGAGAACGAGATCACAGGAGCATTGTCTCTGAGAGCTTAAAACAACACCAACAAAACAACCCAGTTTACATACAAATGATACACAATGACGTAAGCCCAAGAAGACAAAAACCCGAGCTTTAGAACACTGAATGCTCCAGTGAAAATGGCAACTCTGTGAAAACAATCTTATTTGATTATGAAATAATCAGCAGGAACAGAGAGATTCCAACTAAAGACTGGAGACTTGAAAGCAATTTAGTCATTTATATGGCCTGTTGACTAAAAATACTGTATATCTTAATTATCAACTAAAATGAGTTTGGGTCATCTTCTTGAATCAGATGAGAGTGCTGACCATATTTAAGCTATTCAAGGAAATTTAAATTTCTATGTGTAGTGATTATAATGTGATATGGTTCTATGTTAGCTTGTTTACTTACTCAACAATGAATCAAATACCAATATGCTGGCGGGGCACTCCAGTACTTTGACTGGTTTGGTTCAGTTAATAATAATGGTACACTGAAAGGAACAAAAGAATCACACTTGATTAAAGGTAGCTCTAACTACAGTTTCTGGATCTGCTAAAACTAAAAAATATCACTGGATAATTTCTAGTTAGAAAATTAAGAGGGGCGTCTGGGTGGCTCAGTCGTTAAGCATCTGCCTTCAGCTCAGGTCATGATCTCAGGGTCCTGGGATTGAGCCCGCACCAGGTTCCTTGCTCAGTGGGAAGCCTGCTTCTCTCTCTCCCACACCCCCTACTTGCGTTCCCTCTCTCCCTGTGTCTCTCTCTGTCAAATAAATAAAATCTTAAAAAAAAAAAAAGAAAATTAAGAAATATATTATATACCTATGAACTAGAAAGTCATCAAGGCAGTACACTAAAGGCAAGGATTTAAGTTATTTGCTACTTCCAGCTCACTTCGGCCAAAATGTTAATATTCATGTTGATGCATAAGTGAGTTGAATCAGTTAGTTGGTTTGTAATAGAGAAGAGCTGCCTTTGAAAGGAAACTTTAACTACAATTTTACCAAAACACCTACATAATGTATTTCAGAGTAAGAAAAAAAACACACAATAGATACTTACTTTAAGCCTTTATTTATTTATTTATTTATTTGACAGACAGATCACAAGTAGGCAGAGAGGCAGGAAGAGAGAGATGGGAGGAGGAGGCAGGCTCCCTGCTGAGCAGAGAGCCCGATGCGGGACTCCATCCCAGGACCCTGAGATCATGACCTGAGCTGAAGGCAGAGGCTTTAACCACTGAGCCACCCAGGTGCCCCAAAGCCTTTTTTTTTTTTTTTAAAGAAAATCACAGCAGTGAGTTGAAGTCTCTTAAAGAAAAAATTCTTGAGAGGCTTTGAAATAAATTTTTGAGCACCTTCTTGGTCTTGGTAAGTTTATTTCAAATTAAGTCAATTTGGGAAATAAAAAATAATTCTTTTGGGGCGCCTGGGTGGCTCAGTGGGTTAAGCCGCTGCCTTCAGCTCAGGTCATGATCCCAGGTCCTGGGTTCAAGCCCCACATCGGGCTTTCTGCTCAGCAGGGAGCCTGCTTCCTCCTTTCTCTCTGCCTGCCTCTCTGCCTACTTGTGATTTCTCTCTGTCAAATAAATAAATAAAATATTTAAAAAAAATAATAATTCTTTTAGTGATGCTAAATAGAAATTTCAATATTAAAGGAATATTTTAATCCAATGTATTTTCATCCAATTAAAAAATCCAATTTTAATCCAAGGAATATTTTAATCTACAATGAGATAATTAAGCTACTTGATGAAGTTTAACCTTTATTTTTTAAATCCCAAATCATATTTCATGTTTACAAATAATTCATTTAGTCACATATTTATGATTGCCTACCATGAATTAAGCACCATTCAAGACACTAGGGATATAAGTTAGTGAAGCTGCCAGAGGCCATGAAGGTATTCCCTTTATTCTGAGTGAGACAGGAAGAAGGGATGGTTTGAACAGAGAAGTGGCAGGACCTATATGGTGAACAGAATGGAGGAAGACAAAAGTGGAAGCATGTATTTGCTTCAGGAAAATTTAAAAGAATTAGTAGTTATAGTTGGCTAAAGTTCCTTAAGTAAAAACTCAGAGGCTTTCTAAAAAGTAGTAACTTAGAAATCATGGTGGTTGGTAGTTATGGAAGTGGTTGGATATATTTCAAAGGTAGACCTTAATAGGATTAGATGATAGGCTGGTTTCTGGTGTAAAGAACTGAAGAAGGTGTGGGAATAAGGAATTTGTTTTTGGATTTGTTAAGTTTGAAACACCCATTAGATGTCAAAGTGGAGATTGTAAAGCTATGAAAGAGATCAAACCATCTAAGGAGTTAGTATAGACAACTGGCTCAGTTACTGAACACTGAGGATAGCTAACATTTAGAAGTTTGCAAAGGAGGAACTAGCAAAGCAGAATGAGCTGGCTGTCAGTAAACAGAACCAAGAAGCCTGGGGAAGGAAGAAGGGAGAGACTGGAGTGTCCAAGGCCAATGTCAAGGAAGATGATTTAACATTGGACCTAGCATTATGGCATTCACCAGTGACCCTGTCAAGAACAATTCTGGTGGACACTCATCAGGAAAGGATTCCAATCAGGTTAACAGCAAATTTTGGTAATTGATGCTTCTGCAGAGTCACTCTCTAACTTGTCCAAAAGAACATTCCAACTTTTGGAAGCAAAATTTTTAAAAAGATACCAAACAAAGTTGTAAGCACACAATAGTAGTATCTATACCCACAGAAGTGCTAATAAAATGGCTTTGGTCATTAGTTGGGAGGGCTATTACAAAGCTCCAACAGTGTTCTCTCATTATAAGCAAAAAAGCAACTAAGTTGAATAGAACATAAAAGCTATCTCTTAATTACATATGTTCCAGAAATTTCTTCCTCACAGTGCTAAGAAGTACTTTCCCTCGGAGAACGCAAAACATACTTTCTTATGCTTCGCAGCAGTAATTTCTGTCAAACACTAGCAGTTTTTCATAAAATCGGTGTTTAAGTCAAGAATTATTTAATATGTTATAAAAAGATGTCAGAACTTTCTTTGACAGACATTTCAGTTTTCAAGAAGAATATCATTTAAAACTACTTTTCATGTAAAAGTACTTGAATAACTACCAAAAAGCCTAGATGCTGTCTCATTCAACCTTTGGGACTGAACAACTTTTCTGCCTACCAAACTCAGTCATATAGGTGACTGAGTCCTTGAAAACTGGATTTAGAAATTGTTAAGGACACCAGTAATTACAATTCCAGAAAAAGAAAGGGTCTCATAAGTTCCATGCCATAAGACAAAATGCTTATTTTTTTAAATTTTTATTTATTTTTGAAAGAGAGGGTGCATGGTGGTGGGGAGGGGCAGAGAGAGAGAGAGAATCTTCAGCAGGCATGCTCAGCATGGAGCCTGATGTGGGGCTCAATCCCATAACCCTGAGGTCATGACTTAGGCCAAAATTAAGAGTCAGACGCTTAATTTACTGAGCCACCCAGGCACCCCCGAAATGTTTTTAAATAAGTAAATCTCTGGTGTGGCTTGCAACAAAATATTCTCATTTGTCTCCTTTTTTTTTTTTTTTTTTAAGATTTTATTTATTTAACAGACAGAGATCACAAGTAGGCAGAGAGGCAGGCAGAGAAAGAGGGAGGAGGAAGCAGGCTCCTCGCTGAGCAGAGAGCCCGATTCGAGGCTCAATCCCAGGACCCTGGGATCATGACCTGAGCCGAAGGCAGTGGCTTTAACCCACTGAACCACCCAGGCGCCCCCTCATTTGTCTCCTTTTGAAAAAAGTACTCAAAGTTCAAGTAACTGAGCTTTCCAGATAACCTGGTTGTTTATTTTACTGTATCAAATTCACTTATTATAGAATAAAAACAGTAACATTAAAAAGATGTTGTAATTTGTTTGAGTTAGGGCTGACTTATTATATCTCAAATGTTTCATGCAAGCCTATGCTGGGAAATCTAATGTTGACATTATTAACCTTTTAAAGCATTCAAATTCTAACACACCTTCCAATTTCAAACAAAAATAAACCCACACCATAAAATAAAAGTTTTGTGTAGAACACATACAATACCTACTGTCAACAAATGTGGTAACATTTTTCAAACAGTTAAAAAAAAAACACCAAAAACAACCCAAGTTTTATATTTACTACTGCATAAGAAACTATTTACCAGTTACTAATCCTTTTCACCTGGGACTGTCACCAATGGTGCAAGTATCTGAATGAAATTACGATGTAACATAGCACTTGAAAAGCCTGGTATTTTAAATAACTTCTTTTATCTAGTACAATTTTAACATCTATTAACACAAGAAATGAAACACAAAAAATCCTCTAAATTGACAGGCATGTGTTGAGTGGCATCTAGATATGTTGAAAACAGTGTAGTTAGATATAAAAAAGATATAAGGTCACAGAAAAGAGATCTAACCCCAAATATTGAGGGAGTTTAGGTGTCAGAAAGTGTCCTTCAAGACAGGTAGGTAGTGAAGTGAGAAGAGAGCGATGAGCCAGAAAGAAGACGAGAGATCAGAAAAGGTTTCTCAGAGGAGTCAGCATTTGACTTGAGTCCTTTGGAGAATTATGTTTTGGACAATCGAGAAAAACTTCAGCACAAAAAGATCCGGTGATTTGCTAAAGGTCACAAAATTGCTCACTGCACAGTCAAGTCTGCAACAATGGCTTCTCAATGCCCAAAGCAAGTAGGCTTTGGATTCAGCATTACATTTGTGACGGAAGCAGCAGTTTGGGCAGTACTTTTCATACAGTTTTTCTCATAATAAATGACTTCTATTTTTCTGGCTAAACTAGGTCACAATTAAAAAGATATTAGCAAATATTTAGCAAAAGGACATGGAGAACAGGAAGAATTTCAGTTTATGTTTAAATAACTTACAGAATATTCCTTCTCTCTAAACACAGAAACCGTATGAAATCTTTTTCTAAAAATGTCAGTATCCTGGTATATCAGCAGTATTTGACTCATGATAGGTATTATAACTATTTGCCGACAGAATGTACTACAGATGTGCTCCGTGGCACTTCATTATACATCACTTTTTATGTCCTCTACTGATTTTGTGTCTGTACGCCATGTTTCCCAGGAAGAACTTCACACTGTACATCAACGTGGGATCCATGTTTTATTTCTAATCCTGCGTCTAGAACTGTGATGAGTACAGAGGCCTCACATGTTTGCAGAATAAACTGCTATAACAGAACCTTAGCTTTTTCTCCACCCACAAAAAAAGTAAAGGGGAGAAATCCCTCAATTTATCCGGATCATTCAGAGACAAAAACCAAATCCCAAAGCCACTTTGCGTTGGTACTAATACTCTCTAGCTGAAGTAGGGCAGGGATGGCTTCGGACTGATGATTACCATGGTTCTAGCGGCCAGGGGAGCAGGGTTTGGAGAAAAGAACTAACTCCCTTTAGGGGAGGCAGACCTATTTGATTATTTGCTCCTGTTCTCTACCTTACTTTATGATTGTAGTTGCACCTTGACATCCATGCCACTCTATTTCTGGAATTCTTTTCCATCACTGCTCCTAAATAAAAATAAAAGAGGAGGGGAGGAGAATTCCAGAAAGATGAATATTTGACTTCACACAATTTAGTTCATAGTGGCAAGGCTTTTTTCAAGTGATCAAAGCATTCCAAAAAGTGAGAAAAAGCTAAAAGCTATTAGAAATAACCTAAGCCAACTGTCTCTCTTGCCCAAGCTAACAGACCCAGTTAACTGAAACTCATCCTCTCAAAGATCCAGGCTGTGTGCACGTGTACAAAAGCATGTACTGGGATGCCCAGCCTGGTTTTGAAATTCTAACCTCTGACGCAAGGGCAAATCTTTCAATTTTGCTCCTTACAAAATACAAAGTTTGGCATATACTCAACAAATGTTTGCTGAACTGAAACCCAAACTAAAGAAACACAAGAAACATTAATGTACTCTCCAAACAGATCCCAGCCATAGGAACCACCTTATTAAAATCATATTTAAAAATCCTTTCATCATTCTCAAAAAAAATTTTTCCCTCATGTTCAAGTTATCAAGAGTGTAATTACAATGATCATAAATTAATGTTAAATAACAAATGTTTAGTTTCTATTCTCCTCTAAGTCTTGAAAAATGTTAGTAACAAATGGGATACTTACCAATAACTGCTGGTGCATGCTGACGTGTGAAACCCACATATTTAAAGCTACACAAAATAAAAATTGACAGCTCAACTAAAACCAAACCACATTTTAAGTCATTTTTCACATAGCTAAAATGACATCATTGCCTTAACAAAGCAAAAAGCACGCATTGCATCTGTGTTGGTAGAGCTGAGCAAATACACATGTGGCCTGATTTATTTCCAGACTGTGAAAATTTTAATGTACTGCTCTGAGGTGCTTTCTCTGACCATTCGGCACCAGTGCTTAAAGCAATATGCCCTGTCATAGAGGCCTTGCTGGGGAGGAGAGATTAGTGAGAAAGTGCTCTACCGTTTCTATCATTTCCAATAAAATTACATTGGAAATAAACTCCAGAGGTTTCTGAATCTGGGTTTGGAGAAGATTTGAGACTAAATCTTTAAGCAGAACATGACCAAATTCCAATGGAAGTGTCATTCTCCTGATTCTTCAGAAAAAGCCTCTCCACTGACCTCAACTCTGGATAGCTACATGAAGTGTTAGGATTCCACAAAATCAGAGTCAAATTTGCTACATTTGAGCTACCTAGACTCTATTCTCCTTTTTATAATCAGGAAGCTAAGTAGATTCGACCTTTGGAAAGAGAAGAAAACAAAAGGGTGGTGATGGTAGTGGGGAAGGGAGGGGACAAGACATCTCTTCTAGAACCAGACCTTAATGTGTCCCAAATACCCAAAACAAAATCAGGGTCTCTGCCTTCCTTGAGGACAAGGGTTTCTGTCTGTCTTGCTCACTGCTGTGTTACCACTAGCAGTGCCTGGCTACAGGAAATACTCAATAAAATACCTGCTAAATGAATTATGATAAATGCTTATCTTACTATGACTATTACAGTCATGAGTCTTTTTTGAAGGTGGCAGGTCCTGTCGGGGTTAGTGACATGGGAAGAGGCAGATCTCCGAAGTGGGTAAGAGTGATCAGATCTGTCTTCTCACTCTTTCTTTGATCTGGTGCCTTATAAAAGAGCACCTTGGGATTGGCACTGAGATGACCCAGAAGAAAGGGAGGAAAGAACAAGTCCTAATTTACAAATGATTTTTTTTTTTTAAGATTTTATTTATTTATTTGACAGAGAGAAATCACAAGTAGGCAGAGAGGCAGGCAGAGAGAGAGGAGGAAGCAGGCTCCCTGCTGAGCAGAAAGCCCGATGCAGGGCTCGAACCCAGGACCTGGGATCATGACCTGAGCCGAAGGCAGCGGCTTAACCCACTGCGCCACCCAGGCGCCCCTACAAATGATATTTCTGATGGTATGTTATTGTCTTTGTTTCCTGTAGGGCCCAGCATTTCTCTAAGTATCTTCCCTGGGATGTTAATATCAATGCAGCTCAGGGAAGACTGCCCTGACTATCCTCCCTAGTCACTCCCTCTCTAACTGGCCCATTTTATCTTCTCATACTAGGTAATCCTCCTTTTATTATTTATTTTGAAAATATATTTCATATAATGCATATCATATAAATATTATATATTATATATTTTTATATATATTTATTTTAAAGAAGATTTTATTTATCGAGAGCAAGAGAGAGAGACAGAGAGAGAGAAGGAGTACATGAGTGGTAGGAGTAGCAGAGTGAGAGAGAGAGAGGAGCAGGCTCCCCACTGAGCAGGGAGCCTGATGCAGGGCTCAATCCCAGGACCCTGGGATCATGACCTAAGCCGAAGGCAGACGCTTAGCCGACTGAGCCACCAGGGGCCCCTATTATTTATTTAAGTAACCCTTACACTCAACATGGGGCTTGAACCCACGACTCTGAGATCAAAACTCACTTGCTCTACCGACTGAGCCAGCCAGGTGGCCCCCAGGTACTACTTTCTAATACTCTCATTTGTTGGTGTGTTTTGCTATCCATGTTCCCCACTAGAATGTAAACTCCATGAAAGCAGGGACCTTACAGCTATCTACCCAAATGTCTAGAAAAGTGTCTGATATAGAGAAGTCACTTAAATATTTGTGGAATAAATTAACAGTTGCTAGGCAACTGTTGTGATGAGACCAACAAAATGCCTGTACTGTTTATGTTTCATGATGACAGAATATACATTATGAGGAAAAAGAAACCTGAGGGGAACACCAGATTGAAGGGGCTTCTTTACTTCCCTATTTTACAAAGCTTTTCCTATGCTATAAACACAGTGAAAACTGATGAAAAACCTTTCTTCCCCACAACTGAATATCTGACAGCAGTAATGTTTCTCATTTACACTGACCCACTGAGAAATGCAGTTTCATGTCTTACTTAGGTAATCCCAGTTAGTCTCCCTTGGCTGTGACGCTGGCACTAAGGGAAAATCACTGTATTTACACTGGGCCAGAGTCTTAAATTCACAGTGTAGTGATATCAGTGATACCTGGGGAGAGCTCCTCCATGGTGTTCCAGAGACAAGGGATAAGACTAAGTTGAGAGCTGCGGCCTTTCCTCCCTGCCTGAATACAGTGCAGGATGATCTGGGTTTTATTTATTCAGTTTGAGAGTTTCTGAGCACCTTCATTAATTTCGTAAAATTCTTGACCATAATCTTCAAATATTTTTTGTCTCATTTTTCTCTCTCTTCTTGGACCGAATTACATGTATGTTAGACCACACACAGTTCCTGATGCTTCACCATTTTCTCTGTTGTGTTTTACTTTGGAAAATTCCTATTAATTGATCTTTATGTTTACTGATTCTTTGTCATATCTGCACATAAACCTATTGAAAAAAATTCTTCATCTTTGATATCACGTTTATCTCCAGGATTTCCATTTGGCTCTTTTTTAGTTTTCATCTCTCTGCTAAAATATCCCAACAGTTCATGAATGCTGTTCATCTTTTCCACTAAATCCTTTACATATTTTAAAAAAAGTGATCTCTACATTGGGGCTTGAACTCACAGCCCCAAGATCAAGAGTCCCATGCTCCACCAACTGAGCCACCCAGGTGCTCCTAGATCCTTTATATATTAATCACAGTTGTTTAAATGTTTCTGCCTGAAAGTTCCAACATATAGTTCATTTCAGTCTGGTTGACTGCTTTACCTTTTTTTTTTGGTTTGTTTTTGATGTTTAAAAATAACGTTTAAAAAAAGTTTTTATTTTTAGTTAACATACAAGATTAGTTTCAGGTGTATAATATAGTGATTCAACAATTACATTCATCACCCAGCGCCCACCACGAGTGCACTACTAAATCCCCATCACCTATTTAATCCACCCCCCCCCCCGCCCACTCCCCTCTGGTAACCATTAGTTTGTTCTCCATAGTTATGAGTCTGTTTCTCAATTTGTCTCTCCTTTTTTCTCCCCTTGCTCATTTGTTTTGTTTCTTAAATTCCACATGAGCAAAATCAAATGGTATTCCACAAATGGTATCTATCTCTGATTTATTTTGCTTAGCGTTATACTTTCTAGCTCCATCCATGTTGCAAATGGCAAGATTTCATTCTTTTTTTATGGCTGAATAATACTTGTGTGTGTGTGTGTGTACATTTTTATCCATTCATCAATCAGTGGACACTTGGGCTGCTTCCATATCTTGGCTACTGTAAATAATGCTGCTATAAACATAGGGGTACATGTATCCATTTGAATTAGTGTTTTTCTATTCTGTGGGTAAATATCAAATAGTGTGTTTGTTGGATTGTAGGGTAGTTCTATTTTAAAATTTTTAATAACCTCCATACTATTTTCTACTAACTCACCAGTTTGCTTTCCCACCAACAATGGGTTGAAGGTTCCTTTTTCTCCACATCCTCCTCAACATGTTGTTTCTTGTGTCATTGACTTTAGCTATCTGACAGGTATGAGGTGATATCTCATTGCAGTTTTGATTTGCATTTTCCTGATGGTAAGGGATGATGAATATCTTTTCATGTATCTGTTGGTCATCTTTGAAGAAACATATGTTCATGTCTTCTGCCCATTTTGTAATTAGATTATTTTCTGGGTGTTGAGTTGTACAAGTTCTTTATATATTCTGGATACTAAACTTTTAATGGATATGTCATTTGCAAATATCTTCTCCCATTAAACAGGTTGCCTTTTAGTTTTGTTGACTGTTTCTTATATTGTGCAGAAGACTTTTATTTTGATATAGTCCCAACAGTTTACTTTAGCTTTTGCTTCCTTTGTCTCAGGATATGTATCTAAAAAAAGTTCCATAGCTGACGTCAAAGAAGTTACTCCCTGTGTTCTCCTCTAGGATTTTTATGGCTTCAGGTTTCACATTCAGGTCTTTAATCCATTTTGAGTTTATTTTTGTGTGTGGTGTAAAAAGTGGTCCAGTTTCATTCTTTTGCATGTTGCTTTCCAGTTTCCCCAACACCATTTGTTGAAGAGACTGTCTTTTTACCATTGGATACATAAACTGTGGGTTTATTTCTGGGTGTTCTACTCTGTCTTACTGATCTATGTGTCTGTTTTTGTCCTAGTACCTTATTGTTTTGATTAATACAGTTTTATAACTTGGAAGTCTGGAATTGTGATGCCTCCAGTTTTGCATTTCAAGATTGTTCTGCTATTCAAAGTTTTTGTGTTCCATACAAATTGTAGAATTATCGGCTCTAGTTCTGTGAAAATTGTTGTTGGCATTTTGATATGGGTGGCTTTAAATGTGTAGATTGCTTTGAGTAGTACAGACATTTTAACAATAATTTAAATTTTTTAAAAAGATTTATTTATTTGACAGAGAGAGAGAGAGAGCGAGCGCACAAATGGGGGAGCAGCAGGTAGAGGGAGAGGGGGAAGCAGGCTCCCCACTAGGTGGGGAGCCTGATGCAGGGGCTTGATCCCAGGATCCTGGGATCATGACCTGAGCTGAAGGCAGGAGCTTAACAACTGAGCCACCCAGGTTCCTCTTTTTAAAAAAAAATATTTTGAGAGGGAGAGAGAGAGTGAGCGAGAGAGAAAGCAAGGGCAGAGGGAGAAGCAGACTCCCAGCTGAGCAGGGAGCCCAACAAAGGGCTTGATCCCAGGACCCGGGGTATCATGGCCTGAGTTAAAGGCAGTTACTTAACTGATCGAGCCACCCAGGTGCCCCACAATATTTAGTCTTTCAATCCGTAAGCATGGAATGTCTTCCCATTTCTTTGTATTACCTTCAGTTTCTTTCATCAGTGTTTTACAGTTTTCAGAGTACAGGTCTTTCACCTCTTTGTTAAACTTATTCTTTACGTATCTTATTATTTTGGGTATAACTATAAATGTTTTAATTTCTCTTTCAACTACTTCCTTATTGGTGTATATAAACCCAACAGATTTCTGTACATTGATTTTATATCCTGTGACTTTACTGAATTTATCAGTTTTAGCAGTGTTTTGTGGAGTTTTCTGTATCATGTCATCTGCTAAAAGGGTTAAGTTTGACTTCTTCCTTACTAATTTGGATGCCTTTGATTTCTTTTTGTTTTCTGATTGCTGTGGCTAGGACTTCCCATACTATGTTGAATAAAGGGGTAAGAGTGGACATCCTTGTCTTGTTCCTGGTCTTAGGGGGAAAAGCTCTGTTTTTCTCCATTAAGGATCATGTTAGCTATGGTTTTTTCATATATGGCCTTTATTATTTGAGGTAAATAATCTACTTTGTTGAAGGTTTTTTATCATGAACGGATGCTGTACTTGGTCAACTGCTTTTTTTTTTTTTTAAAGATTTTATTTATTTTTTTATTTATTTGACAGAGAGAGATCACAAGCAGGCAGAGAGGCAGGCAGAGAGAGAGGAGGAAGCAGGCTCCCTGCCGAGCAGAGAGCCCGATGCGGGGCTCGATCCCAGGACTCTGAGATCATGACCTGAGCCGAAGGCAGCGGCTTAACCCACTGAGCCACCCAGGCGCCCGGTCAACCGCTTTTTTAACATCTATTGAAATGATTCTATTGTTCCTATCCTTTCCTTATTGATGTGATGTATCATGTTGATTGATTTGCAAATATTGAACCACCCTTGCAATTTAGGAATAAATCCCTCTTGATTGTGGTGGATATATATTTTTTTAATGTATTGTTGGATTCGTTTTGTTAGTGATTCACTAAAAAACTTCCGCATCTGTGCTTTTCAGAGATGAACATGAGAGATATTGGCCTATAGTTCTCTTTTTTCGTGATGTCTCTATCTGGTTTTGGTATCAGGGTACTGCTGGCCTCAGAGAATAAATTTGGAAATTTTCCTCCTTTTCCTACTTTTTTGGAATATTTTGAGAAAAATAGGTATTAACTCTTCTTTAAATGTTTGGTAGAATTCACCTGTAAAGTCATTTGGTTCTGTACTTTTGTTTATTGGGAGGTTTTTGATTATTGATTCGATTTCTTCACTGGTAATCAGTCTGTTCAAATTTTCTATTTCTTCCTGTTTTAATTTTGGTAGCTTAATATTCCAGGAATTTATCCATTTCTTCTAGGTTGTCCAATTTATTGGCATATGTTTTTCATTATATTCTCTTATAATTGTGTTTCTGTGGTGTTGGTTGTTATTTCTCCTCTTTCATTCGTGGTTTTATTTATTTGAGTCCTTTCTCTTTTTTACTTGATAAGTCTGGCTAGAGGTTTATTGGTTTTATTGATTTAAAAAAAAAACAGCTCTTGGTTTCATTGATCTTTTTTTTTTTTTTTAAAGATTTATTTGAGAGAGAGCAACAGAGAGCACTTGAGAGAGAGCAAGCATGAACTGGGGTGGGGAGGGCAGAGGGGGAGGGAGAAGCAGGTTCCCCACTCAACAGGGATCCCTCAACAGGGATTCCCCAACCCAGGGAGGGATCACAACCTGAGCTGAAGGCAGATGCTTAACTGAATGAGTCACCAGGTACCCCCCGTTTTTAGTTTGTATATCATTTATTTCTGCTCCAATCTTTACCATTTGCTTCCTTTTGCTAGTTTTAGGTTTTGTTTTTGTTCCTTTTCTAGCTCTTTTAGGTGTAAGGTTAGGTTGTTCTTGCTTCTGCAGGTAGGTCTGTACTGCTATAAACTTCCATCTTAGAACCACTTTTGTTGTATCCCAAAGGTTCTGGACCACTGTGTTTTCATTTTCATGTTTCCGTGTACTTTACTTCTTTTATTTCCTGGTTGACCCATTCATTGTTTAGTAGCATGTTATTTATCCTCCATGTATTTGTGGTTTTTACACACTTTTTCTGGTGGTTGAATTCTAGTTTTTATATCACTGTGGTCAGAAAAGATGTGTAGTATGGCTTCAATCCTCTTGAATTTGTTGAGGATTGTTTTGTGACCTAATATGTGATCTATCCTGGAGAAGATCCATGTGCACTTGAAAAAAATGTGCATTCTGCTGTTTCAGGATGGAATGTTCTGACTATGTTACATCCATCTGTTCCAGTGTATCATTCAAAGCCATTGTTTCCTTGTTGGTTTTCTGTTTAGATGATCTGTCTACTGATTTAAGTGGGGGTATTCAAGTCCCTTAGTATTACTGTATTATTATCAATCAGTTCCTTTATGTTTGTTAACTGTTTAAAGTATTTGGTATTTCTATGTTGGGTGCATAAATATTTATAATTGCTATCTATAGCTTCTTGTTGGACTGTCCCTTTTATTATTATATAGGGTCCTTATTTGTCTCTTGTTACAAAACTTGTAACAACTTGTTTAAAACTTTGTTTTAAAGTTCATTTTGTTTGATATAATTATTGCTTCTCCAGCTTCTTTTTGACACCCATTTGCATGATAGATGTTCCTTCATCCCCTCACTTTCAATCTGCAGGTGTCTTTAGGTCTAAAATGAGTCTCCTATAGGCAGAATTTGGATGGGTCTTTTTTTTTTTTTCAACCCATTTTGACATCCTATGCCTTTTGATTGGAGCATTTAGTTCATTTACATTCAAAATAATAATTAAAGATATGTATTTATTATTTTATTATATGTTCTGTGGTTGTATTTGAAAATTTTCTCTGATCATTTATTGTCTTTCTCTCTTTTATGCTTTGTGGTATTTATTAGTGTTTTGTGATATACAGTTACCATTTGTTTGGTATATAGTATTTTCTGTATACTATACAGTCTATAGTATATAGACTATATTAAGCAGTCTATATTAAGTTGATGGTTGTTTTAAGTTTGAACCCATTCTTTATTTTGCTACTCCCTGTGTTTTATGCATATGTTGTCTTTTTAATAAGATGTATTTATCTGATAGACAAAGAGAGACAGAGAGTGCACATGAGTGTGGGTGGGGAGAAGAGAGGGAGAGCAGACTCTGCACTGAGCATGGAGTCTGATGCAGGACTTGACCTCAGGACCCTGAGATCATGAACTGAGCTAAAACCAAGAGTTGGATGCTTAACTGACAGTGCCACTTAGGCACCCCTATGTTGTCATATTTTACATTGTTTTACCTTGTGCATTACTTGACTGATTTCTTTTTACAGAAAAATTAATTTTTATTGCTTTTTTGTTTTCCTATATACTGTCACTTGTCTCTCCTTTCCATTCAAAGAGTTCCCTTTAATATATCTTGCAGGGCTGGTTTAGTGGTCATGAACTCCTTTAGTTTTTGTTTGTCTGGAAAACTCTTTATCCTTCCTCCTATTCTCAATGATAGCCCTGCTGGATAGAGTCTTCTTGGCTGCAGGTTCTTCCCATTCTACATTTTGAATATATCATGCCATTCTCTTCAGGCTTAGAAAATTTCTGCTGAAGAATCCTCTGTTAGCCTTGTGGGTTTTCCCTTCTATGTTACTATCTTCTTTTGTTTTTCTGCTTTTAAATTGTCTTCTTTTAATGGTATTTTGCCAACTTAATTACAATATGTCCTAGAGTATATCTGCTTTTGTTGACTTTGATGGGAATTCTCTGTGTCTTCTGGATCTGGATATATTTCCTTCCCCAGATTAGGGAAGTTCTCAGCTGTTATTTCTTCAAATAAATTTTGTGCTCCCCTCTTTCTTTTTCTTCTTCCGGGACTCCTGTAATATCAATGTTATTATGTGTGATGGAGTCACTGAGTTCCCTAAGTTGATTCTTATTTTGCATAATTCCTTTTTCTTTCTTTTGTTCAGCTCAATTGCTTTCCATTACCTTGTCTTTTAGGTCATTAATTCATTCCTCTGCTCCCTCTAGCCTGTTGTTCATTCTGTCAAGCATGTTTCCACTACATTTATTGAGTTCTTTATCTCTGCTATGTTGTTCTTTATCTGTTAAGGGTCTTGCCCATATCTTTCACTCTTTTAAGGATACTCAGTGAGTATCCTTATGACCATTACTTTAAATTCTCTATCAAGCATATTACTTATATCTGTTTTGCTTAGATCTCTGGCCATGGCCATGTCCTGTTTTTTTTTTTTTTTTTTTTTTTTTTTTTTTTTTTTTTTTAATTTGGGTTCAATTTCTCTGCCTTCTCATTTTGTCTGCTTGTCTGTCTCTGTTTCTCTGTGTTAAGAGGGTCAGCTATGTTTTTTCTTGAAAATAGTGACTATATGAAGAGGTCCTGGAGTGCCCTGCAGTGCAGTGTCCCCTTTTCAACAGGACCTGGCACTTGGGTGTGCTGTTTACACCCTGCTGTTTTGTCACTTTTCCTTTCAGTGCAGTCATCTGTACCGACTCTCTGCTTCTTGTGTTTGCTTTCTGTGGGGTTAGTGGGACCCAGGCAGGCCTGCTCTGTGGGAGCAGTGTGCTTGCCAGGGAACTTGGGAGTGGGCAGTGGTGTTAGCAAAATTTGTAGTGTGCCACTAGTTCTATGCCATATTCCCTGAAGTGCTGCAGCAGGTAGGGGCTAGGTGCCAGGGCAGCTGGGGGTATGAGGCTGGGCGTGGTGGGTGAACACTGTGGGTCCATGGATTTAACAAAATCTATCTTGAGCCCAGGGTAGAGGCTAGCAGCCCTGGGAGTGGGCACGTCCTCAGGAGAACTCGTGGGTATGGCGCACTGCTACCAGGTTAGGTGAGAAGAGTCTGTGCAGTCCTGCCTTCCCCAGATGACCTTGTGTTTATACTGGGAGGTGGGGGAAGAAAATGGCACCTGCCAGTTCTTTTTCACAGAAGTCCCCTAACACACTCCAAAATCATTATGAAGAGATCTGTCTCCCACTTGCCCCTGATGTTGTATAAATTGCCATTTTTGTGTTGCCTTCCCATGCAGGCTGAAGCCTCTTTAAGGGCAGCAGCCCACCTATCACTGGCCTTCCCAGCTTTCCCAGTCATTTGACTTTTGAGGCTCCATGCTGTAAGTCTCACGGGTATACAACCTCACTGAATTCAGCCCTTCTGGTTTTCAAAGCCAGATGTTATGGGAATTAGTTTTGCCTATGTGAGTTCCCCTGTACGAGGGTCCATTTTTCTGCCCTCTCTTTGTGCAAGTTCCTTCCCTCCCACAGGCAGCTTCCCTCCACCTTTCTGACCTTCCTAACCTTTCAGATGATGCCGTTGCTCTATATTTAGTTGTGGAGTTTGTTTTGCCAGTCTTTGGGTAGTTCTCTGGTTTATTTACTTGGATGTGGATGATACTTAGTTGTAAATGTGGGACAGGGTGAGCTCAGGGTTTTCTCACCCGGCTATCTTCCCAAACTCTTCCTGACTTCTTTATTTTTTAACAGTGGGTTTCTTTCTTGCTACATGATGTGTTGTAAAATTTTTGATTGAAATAGGACATTGTGATAGAACAACAATGGGGACTGAGGTAAATAGCATTTACTCATGGAAATGGGCATGACTATCTTTCTGTTAGGACATTAGCAAGAGAGGTTGAGTCAATTCAGTCAGTCACGGAGTTGGCTTGCATTTTGTTGTTGCTATTTTTAACCTCAGTGTACTATAGGCTTCAGATTCTTCCAGTGATAGATTACTGTTGCCTTGTGCTTAGTGTGAGGCTTAGAGATTTTCTCACCATCCCTGCTCCACTCTTAGCTTTTAGCAGTCTCTGAATGCCTGTACTATGTGAGGGGGGAGGTCTCTTGCTAGCTCTTGCTCTAGCAGTAGAATCCTAGTGCTTGTTACTTAGCATTAGGCTCTTTGTGGGGAGGGGCATGTGGGATTCCCAGTCCCCCTGCTCTGCCTCAGTTTTAGGCAGTGTCTGTGTACCAGGGCCTCTAAAGTGGGGTTTTATACTTCTCCCCCTCCTCAATCTCCATGATGACCAAGTTCTGCTTTGAATCTGTGACAGCTCTTAGGCAGAAGAGAGTTTCCAGCTTCTCCCCAGTGGGAGCACACCTTTAGCTTTTATTGGTGCAAAATCCTGTGACCAAGGGGTTTTTCTGTTCCTCCTTTAAGGGCAGAGGGTGCAGGAGCAGGAGGTATTTGTGAGTTATGTAAGTGAGGAAGAAGTTCCTCTCCAGGAAGCAGATGGGTTTTGCTTCTTTCCCTCCTCAGGGGGCAGTGTAGGCAGTGTACCTTCACTTGGATCCTAGGAGTGAGAGGATTTGCTGAGCCTTCGTTGGTGGCTAAAGACTTTTGCTTAATAAGAAAGAAGGTTCTGACAAAGAAGGCAGGGTTTCATGCCTGTCTTCTGCAGGCAACCGATCAAGTTTTGCAAGCCTATGCCACTCAGGTGGGCTCTTTTCTCTCTCTTGACCTACCTCCAATCTTCTTGTGAGAAAACCAATGGAGGCCCATGAAAAAATAGCCTGCAAGTGAATGTAAACTCTCATCATCTTCTGAAGGTCAAACAATCTGTGTGTCCCATCTCTTCTTAGAGGGGCTTGTCACTCTTGGAATTTAGTTCACTTGGTTGTCTTACAACCTCAGTTTTCACAGCGGGTTTAAGAACAGTTACAATTTTGAAGATTACATGGTTTTTACTCATTGTTATGAATGATGGTTTCCTTAGTATTTGTTTTACTAAGGAAAGCAGCAGTTATCAGATACTTAGTACTTTTTTCAACCCTCAGTCCTTGAAGATATGAATTAAACCATTTTTGTTGTTGTTAAGTCCATTCCAGTCTTAATTTTGTAAGATTCTGAGACTATCATAGAAAAACATAAATGGAGGCTGGAGCTATGAGGAAAGAAAATAAGAAACTAAATTTGGCTATGAGGTAGTCACCGGCCATTCAGAGAGACAGATACCTAGAAAATGATCATTTTGCAGTATGTGGTGAGAAAGATACAACATAGCTTAAATGGAGAATCGTGATGGGAATTTAGTGTGAGGACCTGGTGTGGCTGAAGAGGAAAGACAGGAAAATCTGGCTAGGAAAGCAATCATAAGGTATAAATTGAACTGAGTTTTGAAGTAGTTCTCTAGGTAGAAGAGCAGAAGAGAAGTATATTCAAGGCAAAGAGAGGCAAATAAAGCAGGAGGGTTTAGGGATGATGGTGTGGGAAGGGAGTGCCAGGAGGTGAGGATAAGAACAGCAATTGTGGATTCAGACAGATCTGAGTTTGAAACCTGGTCTGCTGCTTCAAGACTTTGCAACTCTGGACAGGTGGTTAATCCCTAAAACTGCATTTTACCACCTGTCAAACTAAAGTAGTAATGCTTACCTCTCAGGTTTGTTATGAGGATTAAATGAGATAATGCACCTAAGGTCTAGCTAAGCACAGTACGTACAGCTATGACCAATGGCCACGGTGGTTCTCCATCACAGAGCAGAGGCATCATGCACCCTCTGCAGCTCTAGTTCCCTGGGACTTCTTGAGAAATCTTAAGAAGCCCAGAGGGTCACCTGCTTTAGGAAAACAATTGCCTCTGGGGGGACTGAGTATAATCCTCTTCTTCCTTAAGATATTACAGTTCCTATCTTTGCCTTGGCACAAAAACCAGAATATATATTTTAAAGTAGCTCAGAGACCCTCCTACTAGAAACAGCAAGTAACAATTTATGCCTGGCAAGTAGGAAGAACTACTAATTTAATCTGTTTCACTATGTCTACGTAGGAGGGAAAACAGATATAAAAAAGTATGTGCTCAAACACCATTCTTATTTACAGGGCAGAATTAAACCCAGGTTCGCATAATGCAAATATAGTGAAACACAGATACACAGTTCAGCAATGACTCTATTTCTCTACTGAGAACTAAGGGTTAGAGCCCAGGCACACAACATCTGACATACGAGGCTCAGGCTATTGTTTATTGTTTGTTTGCTTTTGTCTTGGGCTACCAGAGCCTGAGGCAGCTCTCTCCAAACATTTAGTAATCCTGAAGAGGTCTGGAAATTGCCTCCCTAGTGTTGCTAAGAATTAACTATAGTGCATACATTTCATTCTTTGTGCTATGCTACCTGGTATGGTCAATCACATCTGAGAATCAGACTTCACTGAGAGAATGCCCTAGAACTGCACTTTTCCAAATTTTAGGCTGTATCTGAATTATATGTAGGGCTTGTTAAAACAGGGGACCTAGTCCTAGACTTTTTGATTCATTATGGAGTGGGGCCTCTAATTGATATTTCTAACCTATTCCTAGGTGATGGTAATGCTCAGGGTCTCAAGATCACCCTTGGAGGACCACTACCCTCAGAGGTTTTTGTTTTCACAGAATGGCGTACCATCTACTTACCTGAGGTATGTGTTAGAAGAACCCACTGTCACTGGCTTATAGAGGGAACTGTGAGAATGTGAGAGACAGTGAATAAATAGCAATAGGGTAAGGCAAGGGCAGAAAGGAAAGAGGCATAAACAGTTCTTCCATCAGTTTTTAAAAGGGGCTGAAGCCTGAGGCTTAACTTGGGAGTCTGTGGAGTGTTGGCAGGTCAGCCTTTATATAAATATATATGGGAGTCCGTGGAGTGTTGACCTGGGAACAAAAAAACAATATATCCAAACCTATCAACAATAGCTGTATCCTACCTATTATACTAAGGTTCAGTGGACAGTCTCAGAAACACAATCACTAAGGACAATTATCCTGATCTTTCCGCAAAGGCCATTCTTCTCAGAACTAAGAGAGTTTACTCACATTTCTGGGTGCCTATTTTTAATGTCTTAGAAAACAAGCAGGCACGTTTGTTTTCCTCTTTATGACTGTCCCGCACTTGAATTTGTGGGACTCTTTTATACCCACTTTCCTATTGCTAAGGCCAGATAGGAAAGAAAAATTGAGGCTAGGCTGAGGACAGTGAAACCCTGGGTCCTAGCCCTAGCCCCAGCCCTAATACTAACCCTCCCTCACTGGGTAAACGTAGGCATGAAATCTCTCTTACTCTCAGGTTCCTTATTCATAAAATAAAAAGACTAGTGGAAAGAGCTACATGATTATTTTAGAAAAGTCCTTCCAGGGGCGCCTGGGTGGCTCAGTGGGTTAAAGCCTCTGCCTTCAGCTCAGGTCATGATCCCAGGGTCCTGGGATCAAGCCCCGCATCGGGCTCTCTGCTCAGGGGGGAGCCTGCTTCCTCCTCTCTCTCTGCCTGCCTCTCTGACTCCTTGTGATTTCTGTCTGTAAATAGATAAATAAATAAATCTTAAAAAAAAGAAAATCTTTCCAATTCTAAACCCCCATGATTTCTAAGAATCCACATTTCCTTCCTAGTATGAAAAGAGGAATATTTGTATCTGAAATGAAGAGGCACAATAAAGGAACAATGAATTCTACCTGACTTTGTAACGACCCTTTAAAGTTGCCTGGCTCAATGCAGTAGCTTCTAGCCACAGAGAGAACACTTTTACTTTCATAAAAAGTACTATCTGTCACCACTTCTTTGGAAGTCTAATCACAAAAGGGTACATTGTTTTCTTTCCTTTTCCACCGAGGCATGTTTCTTCTCTCTCCATTCCCTCTCCCCACCCAACAAAACTCTGTCTGGAATCACTTAAGTATTTGCCTTAATCTTAACTTTATGTTATAGTTATAACTATAACTATGCATCAGATATATGTAACTTTATAACAAAATTCTGTTTCTAGAATAGATTATTAGAAATGAGTTCTTTAGTAGTACAATAGCCTCAAGAAATTTTTAACATAGCACAGCTTCTCATTTGCCTAGAACAGTTTAGCTATGATTTTGTATGTATGATGTATATATATCTGTATGTATGTTTGTATATTTTATGTATGATTACATTGTGCCTGTAATGTCATATGGCTGAAGCACAGATAACAAATTCATAGCTTACTCCTCATACTTCTTGGTTCCCACCTGTATATTCAAGAAACTTCCTTTTTACATCATGTATACAATTTTCTGTGTACGTCTCTCTTTCTATAAGCAGTACTGCCAATAACGTGGGCTCTAGAGTGAGACACACCTGAGTTTTAATATCGGCACTGTCATTTACTAGTTGTGTGCCTTACCGTTGGGAGCTTAGAATTTTCTATAAATGGTGATAACTAAGAGTAACATAGCACTGTGGAAGTCAAAATGATGAAATGTATTTAAAAGCACTTAGCAGATAACAAACACACAAAAAAGTTAGCTACTGCTATTAAAGATAACATGAAATTCAAATTCTTTCCCAAAGAACAAGACATCTGATGAACTGTTAAACTATCAACTCAAAGATTACTTTCTAATTGCACCTCTGCAAACGATATCAGATCACCTTGGCCACATATGACAACCTGACATTATGTACCTCCTGAAGTGAAGCAATATGAAATACATATGAAGTAGTCTTCTTGCACACAGTGATGACTTGAGTACAATCAAGCAGTTAGAAACAACTTCCAGTTTATAAGAAATAAGGGAGCAATAAAGGAACAAATTAAATGACTACACACAAAAAAAATGAGACAAATTCAGAAGATAGGCTACAGTGGCCAGCCTCTAAGTTAGCATGACATGATGGCTGCCTACTGGTATTCATACTCCTTTATCCCCTCCTACACTGTATTAGTGTTGGGACTTATGACCAAGATAATATGGCAGAAGTGACATATGTCACTTCCAAGATTACATTATAAAAATAATCTAGGTTTCATCTTGGTCACTGTGTATGTGCACACACAGTATATGTATGTGTACGTAACTTTTTCTTGGATTGCTCACTGTGGATGAAGTTGGCTGCCATTTTGTTAGCAACCCTACGGACAGATCCACATGGTAAAAAATGAGGCTTCTTGGCAATAGTCTATTGAGTGAATATTACTTGTAGTGGATCCTACAATATCAGTTAAGCCATCAGATGACCACAGTTCCAGCTGATATCTTGATGACAACCTCATGAGGGATTCTGAGCCAGACCTACCCAGCTAAGCTGCTTCTAGATTTCTCATGCTCCAAAACTGTGTGAAATAAGGTTTGTTGTTTGAAGATTCTAAGTTTGGAATAACATGTTACACAGAAACAATAAGTCAGCTATTCCACAGATAAAACCAAGATTTAGGATTAGTCTCTTATAAAAGTTAATAAATAAGAACTTAGGGATACCTGAGTGGATCAGTCAGTAATGTGGCCAACTCCTGATTTTTGGCTCAGGTCATGGTCCTGAGATTGAGCCCCATATTAGGTTCCATGCTCAGTGGGGAGCCTGCTTGAAATTCTCTCTCTCCTTCTCCCTCTACCCCTAACACCTATGCTCTCCTTCTAAAATAAATACACCTTTTTTTTAAAGATTTTTTTTTTTAATTTGGCAGAGAACATAAGCAGGGAGAGCAGCAGAGGGAGAGGGAGAAGCAGACTCCCACATCTGCCTGATGTGGGACTTGATCTCATGACCCTAGGATTATGACCTGAGCTGAAGGCAGACACTTAACCAACTGAGCCACCCAGGTGCCCCAGTAAAAATAAAAATAAAAATAAAAATCTTCCCAAAAAAATAACAATTAAAAATGATGTTTCAGGAACTGTTCTATATTACAACAGAATAAAGAGACATAACAATCAAATCTGTTTTAAAAAGTAGTAGTTATTAAAAAATGTAGGGACTGTTAGGACAGTTTGAATATAAACATGTATTAGATGACATCATGGAAATTTTAATTTTCTCGGGTGTCATAATGATTTTGTTTTTGTATAGAGGAATGCTCTGTTTTTAAGAGTTTTATGCTGAATTATGTTGCTGAAATTACTATGTCTACAATTTTTTTTATGAAGTCTTTTTTTTTTTAAGATTTTATTTATTTATTTGACAGAGAGATCACAAGTAGACAGAGAGGCAGGCAGAGAGAGAGAGAGAGGGAAGCAGGCTCCCTGTGGAGCAGAGAGCCCGATGCGGGACTCGATCCCAGGACCCTGAGATCATGACCTGAGCCGAAGGCAGCGGCTTAACTCACTGAGCCACCCAGGTGCCCCAATATGTCTACAATTTAATTTCAAATACCTCACAGAAAATATAGATACAGATATAACTAGATGAAGACAGATGAAACAACAGGACAAATGTCAGCAATTACAGATAAAATACAGGTGGTGGGTATGTAAGTGTTCACTGCACTATTCTATAAACTTTTCTTTATGTTTACAATTCTTCCCTATTAAAAATGTTAAACTATGGAATATACCCCTCCAAATCAGAGTTATCTATAACTTTCATTAGGTTAGAAAGATTTAAACCAATGAGAACCGAGTCCAGATTTCTACACCACAGATTCAGTTCAGGAGTTTGCACAATTGGACTATTATTGAACCAGTAGTTCTGCTGAAAGTTATCCTATCTGTCCAATGTTTGCTGGTGGTTAAAAAATACAAATTTGGTACTGATTCCTCTGTCTTCTTTTCCTGTTTTCATCTTATTTTCTTTTTCATAAAAAGTAGACAGTTATTAAATCCAAGAGGAATTAGTCCATTCCAGTATCCAGGTGCATAAACTTAACCATAAGCTCATTTTTATATAATAAATAAAGAACTTATGTGCTTATCCAAAACACAGGAGGGATAACACAGTGGGGGGAAAAGCAGCAGGCAGACAAGGAATTCACATACAGAAGTTAACTGAAAAAGGTACTTTAAAACTAATCAGTTAATTTGCAAGTTAAATAAAATTTTACTTCTTACTGTAATACCAATAGGAAAATATTATCTGGGTGTAAGTTCTCAGTTTAAGAAAAATTCAGTGACACTCTCATCATTAACACATCAAAATTATGCTTTAAAAAAGCGGACATAGGCAATTTATAGTCAGAACAATATCTTAGCATTTATTTTTATGTAAAAAACATTTTTATATTTTATATTTCTAAACTGTGAGTTTTGTTTTTTTTATCATGAATTTCCAATTACTTGCATAGTAATTGCATAGCAGAGTAAATATTTTAAAATTTACATTTATTTAGTATAACATATAATTTAATATGTAAGGTTTACTTAACATCAGTAGATAATTAAAGCTACCCTGATACATTACATCAGTATACTCTTGTTAGTGAGGATGTGGTGAGAACAGGAACTCTTCTGCATCAGCAGAGTGAAAAGAAATGGCACAACTTTTATAAAGGGAAAATGTGGCAGTATTTAGCAAAGTTATATATGGCTATCCCACTTCTGATAAGTACAAGATTTTCACTGCTGGTTTCTTTATAGTAAAAGAATGGAAAAAAAAAGTCGGTCTTTCATTAGTAAGGGACTGCCTTATGGTACATATAAACAATAGATTACCAGGAAACTCTAAAAAGGAATGAAAAATATCTCTATATACAGGTACAAAGTGATCATACAGATATATTGCTATCTAAACGAAGTGTGGTAGAAAGTATAGAGCGTACTATTGTTTCAGAAAGAGAATAAATACATACATATTCATATTTGCTTATAAGAAATTGAGTTTTTTCAAAGTTTTTTCAAAGTTACTAATGGCAAAGGGGAAAAAAAAAACAAAGTTGAGAAGACAGAAATAGAAACCCAACTTATTTGGATATAACTTGTTTTAATAGATTCAGTATATACTATGTAAATATTTACATCACTATAAAATTTTATAAAGCTATGTAGATTTAGTTTTTATACAAAACTATAAAATTACAGTTTATGAAATGATAAATATTTTGTAAAATTTTATAATTTTATTCACACAATAGAATTTTATGAAATCAGAAAAAATAAAATTAAAACAAATTAGCCAAAATAACCACCTAGAGAAAAACTATTCCAAGTGACTTTATTAAAAAACAGTAATATAACTAACTATCACTGTTGGGATATGCCATAAAGATAAGGATAATTGCTTAAAAAAATCAAACTATTTTCAGTAATCATTTGTGTTAGTAATGTTGATAATGTTATTCTGAAAGTGTTATTATGCATATATTTCAAGATAATAGGAATAATTATTTAATATTCTACTTCCTATATTCCCAGAGTCACTGGGAATGATATTCCCAGCATGAAAGAAAGGAAGCATAAATATTAACATAGACTATGTTAAGTAAAATACCTGTAGTCTCAAATCTGAGTTGGAAATCAATTTATATTCAGTTATGACATATTTTGTCTCTAAAGAAGTCACAGTCTTCTTAGGATATTCATTGAAAAGACCTAAAAATGATGACCAACCTAGAAGCAATGAATGCCCCAACTGCCCAGATTCTAGTCTTGAAATACCTGATTCCAGGTCTGAGGCAGGAAATACACAAAATATACCAAGAAGATCTTATCATACTGAAAACTACACTTTTAAACAACCCATTTATCAAAGAGGAAATTAAAAAGAAAATTAGAAAGTGTTTTCAACAGGAAAGGAAAACACGGCATACCAGAATTTGTGGATGCCACTGAAGTAGCACTTAGGGAGGAAATTTTTGCTGATCAATGCTTATGTTAGAAGAGAATAAAGATCTTAGAACAACTATCTCAACTTCTACCTTAAAAACTTAAAACAATAGCAAATTAAACCCCCAAAAAGAAGAAACGAATACTCAAGATCAAAGAGGAAATCACTGACATGGGAAATAGAAAATAGAGAAAGTTAATGAAATCAAAAGTGGTTCTTTGAGAATACTGATAAAAATTGTTAAACTTGGGACACCTGAATGGCTCAGTTGGTTGAGCGTCTGCCTTCGGCTCAGGTCATAATCTCTGGGTTCTGGGATCGAGCCCTGAGTTGGGCTCCCTGCTCAGTGGGGAATCTGCTTCTCTTTCCTCTCCCCCTCCACCCTGCTTATGCTCTCTCTCTCTCTCCCTCAAATAAATAAGTAAAATAAAATATCTTAAAAAACTGTTAAACCTTTGGTAGACTGATGAAGTGTAAAAGATAAAAGACACTAACATTACTATTATATAATATACTAATACTAGAGTTACTAGTATCAAAAATTTGAGACAAAATATGACTACAAATTCTACAGATGTTAACAGGACAATAAGGAAGTATTATGAAGAATTATACGGCTATAAATTTGACAATGTAGATGAAATGGAAAAAATCCTTAACCTATGTAATCTACCACAGTTTACTAAAAAAGAAACAAATAACCTAAATAGTCATATTAGGGACATTGAGTATATAGCTAAAGCCTTCCCACAAAATGAAACTCAATGCCCATACAGTTATCACAGGTGAATTCTAAAACAGGAAGGAAAGAAGGAAGGAAGGGAAGAAAGAAAAAGAAAAAAAGAAAGACTAACCTTACATAAATTGTTCCATAAAACTAAAGGGAAGAAACACCAACTCATTCATAGAAGCTAGCATTAACCTGATTACCAGAGCTAGACAAAGACATTATAAGAAAAGAAAACTACAGACCAATATCCCTCATGAACACAGATACCAAAATTCTAAAAATACTCTTTGGCAAATTGAATTCAATAGTACATGAAAAAGGATGTTATATCATGACCGAGTGGGGTTGATCTCAAGAATGTAGTATTGCTTTAACATTCTAAAATCAATCAACATAATTCACATATTAAAAATTAAAAATAAAAAATCTTATGGTTATTTCAATTGATGGTGAAAAAAGCATTTGACAAAATTCAATATTCATGACAAAAAGTCAGCAGTCTAGGAATAGAAGGGAATTTCCTCTTTCCTCCTAACATCAAGAATAATACAAAGATGTTTACCATCACCACTTCTTTTCCACAATGTATTTAGGCTTCAGCCAGAGAAATCAGGCAAAAAAAGGAAATAAAGGGAATCTAGACTGGAGGGAAGAAATAGAACTATACTTGTTTATAGACAACATGATCATCTGTGTAGAAAGTTCAATAGAACAAACAAAAAAATCTACTAAAACTAGTAAGTGAATTTAGCAAAGCTGCAGGATAGACAATGTACAATGTACAACAACCAGCTGTATTTCTGCATACAGGCAACAAACACCTGAAAAAAAACCACTGTTTACAAATAGCAATAAATATGAAATACTTAGGGATAAATATGATAAAATATGTAAAATATGAGTACACCAAAAAAGAAAAAAACATTGCTGAGGAATAATAAGACCTAAATAAATGAGAAATACATTTTGTTCATGTTGAGTTGGAAGACTCAGTATTATTAAAATATTGATTCTACCCTGATTGATCTACAGATTCAGAATCCTAGTAATTTGAAGAAATCATACAGAGTATGTTTTCTAATTACATGAGTATTAAAATAGCAATAAATAATAGAAAAACAGGGGCGCCTGGGTGGCTCAGTGGGTTAAGCCGCTGCCTTCGGCTCAGGTCATGATCTCGGAGTCCTGGGATCGAGTCCCGCATCGGGCTCTCTGCTCAGCGGGGAGTCTGCTTCCTCCTGTCTCTCTGCCTGCCTCTCTGCCTGCTTGTGATCTCTCTCTGTCAAATAAATAAATAAAATCTTTAAAAAAAAATTTGCAAAATAATAGAAAAACATTGGGAAAGTCCAGAAATTTTTGAAAATTAAATAGTACAATATAATAACCATGGGTATAAGAAAAAACTACAGGGAAAGTGAAAAACACTTTGAACTAAAAGAGAATGAAAATACAACATATCCAAATTTGTGAAATGCAGCTACAACAGTGCTCAGAAAAAAATCCCATGCCAAAGATGGAAGTTTCAAAAACACTAATTCAAGATTCCATTTTAAGAAGTTTAGAAAAGAACAAAAAAATATAAAATAAGTGAAAGGAAGGAAATAATAAAGATAAGAGCAAAAGTCATTAAGAGATTTCTGTTTTCAACCATGCTAGAAAGATTTACACAACTAAAAAAAGTAGAGGAAAGAAAGAAAAAGGAGAAAGAAAGAAAGAAAGAAAGAAAGAAAGAGGGAGGGAGGGAGGAAGGAAGGAAGGAGATAGGAAGGAAGAAGCAACCATTTCAGAACTGGACAACAGAAGTACAGAACAGTGATCCCTAAGAGAAAAGAAATAAATGAGGTGAGCTCTAAGATTGCCCTAGAACACTGCGTAGATTGTACTCCATAGTTCAGGGAAGAGGAAGCCAAAAAGAGCGCAGATTGAGGAGACAGTTAAGAATTCAAGGAGGCCAGAGTAGCTAAAATTCACAAAGTAGAATAACCAATGAGGAAAGAGCTATCCGGAGACGGGGCTCCGAGACCTCCTAAGGGTTCTGCTTAAGTTTTCATCTGACAACTGACCAATGCATGTGTGTGAGGAAGTGATCCAAGGCCAGGGATATAACCGCCCGGGAAAAGGCAGGTAGAACTAAATAGGGGTGGAAATAGTTCATGTTCCCAATGGCCAAAGTGGAGAAACCTCATTAATATAAGGGGCATTGAGTGAAACATGATGTGATTGTGTATGCAGAAAGTCCTAATGACTCTACTAAAAAATGCTATTGGAACTAACAGTACATTTAATAAAGTTGCCAGATACAATTACTATGTGATTTTTCTATATATTAGCAGTGAACAATTGAAAATTAAAAAGTTTAAACTGTACCACTTACATTAGCATAAAACAATTACCCAGAGTTAAATTTGACAAAATATATATAAGATACTGATAACTGTAAAATACTGTCGAGAGAAATAAAAGCAGACTGAAATAAATGAAGAAATATTGTGTTCATGCATGGCAAGTCTCAATATTGCTAAAATGTCAACTTTACTCACATTGATGTCAATAAAATGTGGTTATCACCAACATTCTTACGAAATTGTCAAACTGATTAAAAAATTTCTAAGGAAGCTTATAGAACCTAATACCAAAATGATTTTGAAAAGTAAGAACAAAGACTCTCACCACCTGATTTAAAAACATATTTTAAAGCCACAGTTATCAAGAAAGTGTGATACTAGCATGAAGAATAGAATAGTGTCCAGAACTGGACACACACTTGTACAGCCAAATGATAATGTGACAATGGTGCAGAGGTAATTAAGCAGGGAGAGAAAAATCTTTTCAAAAACAGCGCTGAAACAACTGGATAGGTGTATGCAGTGTAAGTATCAACATTGATCTCCTATGAGATAAAAAAATTAACTCAAAATGGATCAGATGTAAATGTAAAACCAGAAACTATAGAAATGTAAATGTAAAAACCTAAATGTAAAAACAGAAACTATAAAAATTCTACCATAAGGCACAAGAAAAGGTGCTGAACTTGGGTCTAGAAAAATAAATTAATAGTATATAGAATGCACAAGAGTGTAAAAGAAAAATAATTTAAAACTTGGCTCTTGGAAAGAATGAAAAGGCAAGCTACATCCTGGAAAAAAATACTCACAAAACACATGGCTCAATAAGGGACTTCTATTTAGAACTATACTGACAAGGGAATTTTCTGAAATTATGGAAATACTTTCTATCTGCACTAATAGGTAGCTGCTATTCATATGTAACTAAATGAGCACTTGAAATGTAGCTACTGTGATTAGGGAACTGCATTTATAGTATTCAATTTAAAATGAACTTCTGGGACTTCATCAAGATAAAAAGATTCTGCACAGCAAAGGGAATAGTCAACAAAACTAAGAGGCAATCCACAGAATAGAAGATATTTGCAAATGATATTATGGGTAGAGAACTTAGTATCCAATATCTATAAAGAACTTCTCAAACTCAACACCCTAAAAAACAAATAATCCAGTCGATAAATGGGCAGAAGACATGATTGGACATTTCTCCAAAGATGACATACAAATGGCTAAAAGACACATGAAAAAATGTTCCAACATCACTAGCCATCAGGGAAATGAACATCAAAAAGCAAATTGAAATACCACATTATACCAGTTAGAGTGACTAAAATTAATAAGACCGTAAACAACAAGTGTTGGTGAGGATGCGGAGAAAGGAGAACCCTCTTACACTGTTGGTGGGAATGTAAGCTAGTACAGCCATTCTGGAAAACAGTATGGAGGTTCCTCAAAATGTTAAAAAAGAGCTACCCTATGACCTAGCAATTGCACTACTAGGTATTGACTCCAAAGATACAGATGTGGTGAAAAGAAGGGGCACATGCACCTCAGTGTTCATAGCAACAATGTCCTTGATAGCCAAACTGTGGAAGGAGTCGAGATGTCTTTCAACAGATGAATGGATAGAGATGTGGTTCATATATACAATGAAATATTACTCAGCCATAAGAAAGGATGAATACCCACCATTTGCACTGATGTGGATGGAACTGGAGGGGATTATGCTAAGTGAAATAAGTCAGTCAGAGAAAGACATTTATCAAGTTTCACTCATATGTGGAACATAAGGAATAGGGCAGAGGACAATAGGGAAGGGAGGAAAAACTGAAGGGGGAAGAAATCAGAGAGGGAGACAAACCATGAAAGACTCTGAACTCCGGGAAACAAATCAAGGGTTATAGAAGGGAGGGGGCTAAGGGGATGGGAATGGGTGATGGGTATTAAGGAGGGCACATGTGGTGATGAGCACTGAGTGTTACACACAACTAATGAATTGTTGAACATTGTATCAAAAAGAAATGAGGTATCAAATGTTGGCTAACTGAACATAATAAAATTAACTGAAATTTAAATTTCCAATGGTTCGTGGCTACCATGATGGGCAGCATACATCCAGAATTTATAAAGAATACTTAAAATTCAACAGTAAGACAAAAAAAAAAAACCCTCAAATTGAACAAGTGATGTGGACTGACACTTTACCAAAGATGACATATGGATGCCAAATAAACCCAAGAAAAGATGCTCAACTTCATTAGTAATCAGGAAAATACAAATAAAAACCACAAAGAGGTATAACACACATACAAGTGCCCTCTCCAATACCCACCACTTGGTTCCCCCAATATCCCACCCCACGCCCCTTCAAAACCCTCAGATTGTTTTTCAGAGTCCATAGTCTCTCATGGTTCACCTCCCCTTCCAATTTCCCCCAACTCCCTTCTCCTCTCTAACTCCCCTTGTCCTCCATGCTATTTGTTATGCTCCACAAATAAGTGAAACCATATGATAACTGACTCTCTCTGCTTGACTTATTTCACTCTTCTGCCCATTTTTTTATATGATTGTCTGTTTTATGTGTGTTGAGTTTGAGGAGTTCTTTATAGATCCTGGATATCAACCTTTTGTCTGTACTGTCATTTGCAAATATCTTCTCCCATTCCGTGGGCTGCCTCTTTGTTTTGTTGACTGTTTCCTTTGCTGTGCAGAAGCTTTTGATTTTGATGAAGTCCCAAAAGTTCATTTTCGCTTTTGTTTCCTTTGCCTTTGGAGACATATCTTGAAAGAAGTTGCTGTGGCTGATATCGAAGAGGTTACTGCCTATGTTCTCCTCTAGGATTCTGATGGATTCCTGTCTCACGTTGAGGTCTTTTATCCATTTTGAGCTTATTTTTGTGTACGGTGTAAGAGAAGAACCACATGGTCCTCTCAATTGATGCAGAAAAAGCATTTGACAAAATCCAGCATCCGTTCCTGATTAAAACGCTTCAAAGTATAGGGATAGAGGGAATATTCCTGAACTTCATAAAATTTATCTATGAAAGACCCACAGCAAATATCATCCTCAATGGGAAAAAGCTTGCAGCCTTCCCGTTGAGATCAGGAACACGACAAGGATGCCCACTCTCACCACTCTTGTTCAACATAGTATTAGAAGTCCTAGCAACAGCAATTAGACAACAAAGTGAAATAAAAGATATCCAAATTGGCATTGAAGAAGTCAAACTCTCTCTCTTTGCAGATGACATGATTCTTTATATGGAAAACCCAAAAGACTCCACCCCCAAACTACTAGAACTCATACAACAATTCAGCAACGTGGCAGGATACAAAGTCAATATACAGAAATCAGTGGCGTTCTTATACACTAGCAATGAAAATACAGAAAGGGAAATTAGAGAATCGATTCCATTTACTATAGCACCAAGAACCATAAGATACCTGGGAATAAACCTAACCAAAGAGGTAAAGGATCTGTACTCGAGGAACTACAGAACACTCATGAATGAAATTGAAGAAGACACAAAAAGATGGAAGACCATTCCATGCTCTTGGATAGGAAGAATAAACATTGTTAAAATGTCTATACTGCCTAGAGCAATCTATACTTTTAATGCCATTCCGATCAAAATTCCACTGGTATTTTTCAAAGAGCTGGAGCAAATAAATTTGTATGGAATCAGAAGAGACCCTGAGTCACTAAGGAAATGTTGAAAAACAAAAATAAAACTGGGGGCATCACGTTACCTGATTTCAAGCTTTACTACAAAGCTGTGATCACCAAGACAGCATGGTACTGGCATAAAAACAGACACATAGACCAGTGGAACAGAGTAGAGAGCCCAGATATGCACCCTCAACTCTATGGTCAAATAATCTTCGACAAAACAGGAAAAAATATACAGTGGAAAAAAGACAGTCTCTTCAATAAATGGTGCTGGGAAAACTGGACAGCTATATGTAGAAGAATGAAACTCGACCATTCTCTTAAATTTATTTTTATTAACATACAATGTATTATTTGCCCTAGGGGTACAGGTCTGTGAATCATAAGGCTTACACACTTCACAGCACTCACCATAGCACATACCCTCCCCAATGTCCATAACCCTACCACCCTCTCCACCTCCCACCCCGGAAACCCTCAGTTTGTTTTAAGAGTCTCTTACGGTTTGTCTCCCTCCTGATCCCATCTTGTTTCTAAATTGTAGTTTTTATTAGTATTTTATTAGTATTGCTAATACTAACACTTTGTCGTATACCATTAAAATTCACCATGTTGAAAATTTGCTCAATTGGCCAATCTGTTAATGTCACCACATTTATCCAGTCTTCAAAAGCTAGAAACTTCATTCTTAATTTCTTCTGTCTTATATCCACATCTAATTCTCACTCTCTAAATTTTTCCCCTTCACCATGCAAGCTCTTCAGTAACATGTACCTGAATTTTTTTCAAATGTCTCCTAAATAGCCTACATGCCTTGACCATCTCTCTTCAGTCAATTCTTTGATAGAGCTGTCTTTCAAAAACAAAAATTACATCACATCATTGACTCTGATTTTCTTAGATTATAGCTCTACTATCTAGAAATCCAAGGTCCTGAGCCTGACGAAGGTGATTCCCAGTCTGGTCTTTGTTTTGCTATCCTCATCACCTGTCACTCCTTCCATAGAACTTTGAGCATTAGAATAGTGCACTATGTCACCTGTTCCCTCTGCTAAGAAACTCCTACTAATCCATCAAACCCCAGCATAGACAGTACCACCTCTATGACACTCTCCCTCAAGGCCTAAGGCATTCGCTTTGTTGTTTTATTTCTACTTTCATTATAGCACTTATAGTTTATTAAAGTAATTTATTTCTGACATTTTTTTCCTTAACTACTTGTTTGTGAGCTCCGTGAAGGCTAGTATAGAAAAACTCTTATCTAGTAAGAGTGTCTCCCTCATGGTGGGCAGTCTTTGAATAAATAAATGACAACATTTTTGTAGGAAAAAGCTGAGATGTCAGAAATAAAACATATACACTGTTACAACTTCCAAAAGCTTAGCATATTTATTCCTTAACTCCATTCTTCATGTTATAAGTTTAAGTAAATCCATCGAATTTTACTTATTTTTAATATATGTACATACATGGTCTATAAATACAGTAAAGAACATTCCTACCGTGCACAGCATCATACATGATGGTGATTCAATCATAAAATTATGTACATAAACTCTGAAGCCAAGTGACAGAAAAAGGTATCAAGAAAGATACCCATGAATACAGACTAAAATTTCATTTTACCCCTGTATTTTTTAGATTTTCTAAAATGCACATATTTAACTCTCTAACAACTATGTATTTAAAGAACAAACAAGAAAATAGATACTCCAGAAAGCCATGGTTATCAAAAAGTTTAAGATTATTAAATATCTTAATTTATAAAGTATGTATCACAGAAATCTGCTAAAGGACCATGCTTATAGAAATTAAATTTTCCCCCAAAACAGAAGGGTTAGTTTCAATGAAGGAGAAAAAAAGCAACCAAAACCAAAGAGACATAAATGCAAAATGAAATGGACAACTGAAGCCTGGTTGGTCTTCAATTATCCAGATGTTTCAGGCTCAAGTGGTTTGGGGGCCTCACAAGCCTCAAATTAGTGCCACAATCCCGTGCTTTGCCTTGTGTATATATGCACATAATATTAAGAATACTGTTTGGCCAAACATAAGTAACTCTTTCAACTCATTAATAAAAAGACAAATAACCCAATTAAAAATGCTCTAAGCTTTAAATAGAACCTTTCCCCCAAAAGATACAACTGGCAGGTAAACACATGAAAAGATGATCAATGGCATAATGAAATGAGAAGCAGAAGAGGCACCTCTTCATGCTGGCTGAGGCAGCTATAGTCAAAAAGCAAAAAAATAACACGGGTTGTTAAGGGTGTGGAAAAAGCAGATCCCTTACATGTTGCTGGCGGGAGTGTACAATGGTGCAGCTGTGCTGGAAAACACTTTGGCAGCTTCTTAAAGAGCTAAACATAGAATTATCACACAACCCAACAATTCCACCCTAGGTATATCTCCAAGAGCAATGGAACATATGTTCACACAAAACCTGTACGTGAATTTTCACAGTAGCATTATTCGTAATAGCTAAAAAGTGGAAATTATCCAAATGTCCATTAACTGATCAGCAAATAAACAAAATGTGGTGTATCTACCACCTAATGACATTGTATTTCACAACTGAAAGTAATGAAGTACGAGTATAAGGTACAACACGGAAGAACCTTGAACACATCACGCTAACTAGAAGAAGCCAGCCGAAAAAGACCACACAGTGCATGACTGCATTTATACACAATGTCTGGAAGAGGCGAAGCTATAGGAAATGAAAAGAGATGAATGGCTGCTCAGGGAAGAGGGGACATGGGAGATAAGGAGGAAGGACAGCTAATGGCTATGGGGTTTCTTCTAGGAGGGATGAGAACACTCTAAGTCTATGGTAATGGGAGTGCCTGGATGGCTTCAGTTAGTTAAACATCCGACTCTTGGTTTTGGCTCAGTCATGATCTTGCAGTCCTGGGGTGGAGCCCTGTGTCGTGTCAGGCTCCCTGCTCAGCAAGAAGTCTGCTTCAGACCCTCTCTCCCTCTCCCTCTGCTCCTCCCATCACTTGTATCCATGCTCTCTAATAAATAAATAAAATCTTAAAAGAAGACGACTGTGGTAATAGTTGCACAATTCTGTGACTATATTAAAAAGAACTGAATTGTATACTTTAAATAATTTTTTAAAGATTTTATTTATTTGACAGAGAGAGAGATCACAAGTAGGCAGAGAGGCAGGCAGAGAGAGAGGGGGAAGCAGGCTCCCTGCTAAGCAGAGATCCCTATATGGAGCTCCATCTCAGGACCCTGACACCATGACCTGATCCAAAGGCAGAGGCTTAAGCCACTGGGCCACCCAGGTGCCCCGAACTGTATACTCTAAATGGATGAACTGTATGGTATAAACTCAATAAAGCTGTTTAAAGAAAGAAAAGAATGTCAACTGGCCCCCTTTCCAACAAATTACATTATCTGGAAAGTGACCATTTTCATTTATAAATGGAAACAGTATGTGTTTCCATCTTTCCACCTCTACCTATAAGAATATATAAAAGGTACATGGGAGAAACATTCTAGAAAGCTAGTTTAATAAAGTAAAGATGACTACTCATTATCTATTGATGCCTTACAAACTACCCCAAACATAGCAGCTTAAAACAAGCATTTATTACCTCACACATTTTCTACTCTTCAGGAACCAGGGAGTAGCTTAGCTGGCTGGGTCTGGCTGAGACTGCTTATGAGGCTGAGTCAGGCTGGGGCTGCGATCTCTGAAAACTTGACTGGGGATGGAAAATCTGATTCCAAGCTCACTCATACGGCTGCAGTTGGAGGCTTCAGTTTCTCCCCTATTGGCCTCTCCATAGGACTGTTCAGAACATGGTTTCCCACCAAACAAGAGATCAGAGAGACAGAGAGAGTATGACAACAAGACAGAAGCTTGGTCTTAATCTTAAAAGTGATACACCATCATTTTTGCAATATTCTGCTGGTTACACAGATCAATTCTGATCAGTGTGGGAGGGGATTAGACAAGAGTGTGAATACCAGGAGGTGGGAATCACTGGGGTCATTATGGAGGCCAGCTACCAAAATGACATTATAACAATAAACAGACCAAAATCCCACACAAGTGAATGCTTGACCTTTGCAATGAAAGAGGACAGCCAGGATACGTAGTTCTTAGCAGCACCACAGACATACTCCTGGGGATGCAAGAGTTGTGATAAAAAGGTTTGCAAGGAACAGTCATACCATTTTCTGTTCTCTATGCGATGAAGCTACAATTAGTATAAAGAAACAAAACTGTGAAGTTGAGGGCTGGTGGAAAAAGTACATAAATGATTTAGTCAACCTCACTCTCCCCTCCTTCCTACCACTGACAGATGAGCAAACAGTCCTTGTTGCAGAAAGGCTAAGTAACTCTAGTGAGGTCATACAGTGATTGAGCAGGAACAAGACTCCATTCTCTGTGTCTTCTCAATACACCAGGATCTACACATCAGAAAACTAATGGCAGTGACTCATAGCACAGATGCGAGCATTACATTGCATCTGTTAAACAGCCAGTCACTCCAGAAGTGATACTTCTTTTTGTGGTTTTCTGATGCTGGCTGTGTTACTTTCTCAAGCAGTAGTGGACTCTTACCCTTTCTTCCATTCCAACTGAGAGCTGTCCTACTTAGCTGGAAGAGGAAGGACTCACTCATTCAGCTCAGTGAATATTAAAGAGTCTCTGTTCCATACCCACCACTGAACATGGAGATGTGAAGAACGAAGACATGGTCCCTCCACTCACAAAGCAGATAGACAAGTTGAGAAAACAAGTCCTAAACATGGAACACTAAGAAATTATATGCCATGTGACAGGGCAGAGCAAGGATTTATGTATTTTCAACAGTTTTATTTAATTAAAAAAAACTTACATAATAGTTTGTGTATACATACATACACATACATACATATAGTGTATGTATACACTATACATACATGTACACACTATACATACAGTGTGCCAGATCAACTCTCTGAATCCCCTATGAGGGCATCCTCATTTTATAGATGAGGAAAGCAAGGCCTTAAGAGGTTAAGGAACTTTTCAAAGTTCTTTCTCTTGGTAAGAAGCAGGGCCAGGTTCTACCCAGGTAGGATGGCTGCAGGGTCCACACTTTCTTAACCACCATTCTATGAAGCTTCTTGATAGTAGTGACAATTATTCTTCCACCTCCCTCCAGGTCCTTTTTCAGGGTTCTGAAGGAAAGTCTCCTTTGAGGAATCCTAGCTTTCAAGCTGCACAGGGGAAGGGAGGACATAGTCCAGTAGAGTAAGAATGTCTCAGGACAGTGGCGAGCCCCATGAGAGGGGTGTGAATGGGGAGTAAATATCACTAATGAGGCAGTCAGTGCTTTCCTGGTGCCAATATGAAAGATAAAATTAAATCATAACTGCAGTGAGCAAATTAAGCTATAGTTGGGAAGAAGAAATTAAATGGATGCACTGTTCTGCAAGGGCAAAAGTAAATTAATTTGACTCTCAAATTCCACTAGAATGTGGAGACACTTAATATAATCTTCTGATGATGCCCTCCCAGCATCGTGCCATAGGAAAATAGCACAACACACCAGGAACAGATGTATTTGGTTATTTTTGAAAGAAGATGAAAAGTAGTTTGAAAAGAATAAGGTGATCTGTGGGTCTGGAAAGTCTTTTTCTTTTAATAAAGCAATGAGTTCCGTTTTGGTAAAAATTTGCCAACTTTGCCACCTTATAAAGATAGCTGTCTCTTTCCTTTACAACCGAATCTTACAACTTTGGAAAATGTTCTTCACAAGGAAAGAGGGATCTTGCAGGCCACTGGCAATCTTGAAGTATCTAAATCCTACTTGGTGTTCTTCTGATCACACACCTTGAATTATCTATGTGTCTCTCAATGAAAACCAATGGATGCATGTCCCAAACTCTAAGAAGAGGCCTCCTGCAGAGCCGGCTGGCATAGAGCGCAAGGCAGCACAATGATGCGTATCCGGCATAGGTTTTCTTCTAACATAATGTGTCTATGCAGTTTATTTGTGATTTTGAAAAGGTATTAAGGATTTTTAAAAAGTTCCTCTAAAGTTCAATATTTTTTTTCAAAGTCTTGTACCGAGAAACTGTATCTAGATAGGGAAGGTATACAGAGTTCCAAAAGAAAGTCTAGTAACTGGGGCGCCTGGGTGGCTCAGTGGGTTAAGCCGCTGCCTTCGGCTCGGTTCATGATCCCAGGTCCTGGGTTCGAGCCCCGCATCGGGCTTTCTGCTCAGCGGGGAGCCTGCTTCCTCCTCTCTCTCTGCCTGCCTCTCTGCCTGCTTGTGATTTCTCTCTGTCAAATAAATAAATAAAATCTTTAAAAAAAAAAAAAAAAAAAAAAAGAAAGTCTAGTAACTGACCTTTCCGGTAAGTTATATCTAACTGTCACCACAACTATCTTAGGGTTTTCAGTATGAGAATGGCCTTTATGAGGTCATTCAATTCATTCCAGTTACCATATCTGGAAAGTTCACACTGAACAATCACAAGTGGAGGTGGTTTTTCATTCTGCGATGAAAGTAGACTTGGCCACGCTCCTTAGTAAACCACTCCAGAGTACAAGTGTACTCCTTGCATATGAAAGGATGATGTGTTATCATCTACTTTAGATAAGTATTAAAGTTATAATGCTAACATAAAATGGGGTAATGAGAAATTTGTAGAACACAATGGGGGATAGCCTAGGTAAGGTAATGTTAGTGTGCGTGCATGCATGTGTGCGTGTGCGTGTGTGTGTGTGTGTAGTCATGCACAACAGGAATGAACTGACCAAAAGGAAGCAGAAGCCAGCCAACAAACAGCTGCTGTCCTAGTTCTCCAATACCTTCTGATGTGGCTCGCTCATCCTAGCATCCCTATCCCAAACTGGCCAGTTCTGTATGTGTCTCATCTTGATTCATAGCTTCGGCACATATGGCTCTCCTTGAGACTCTTCGTCTGGAGGGGCCAAGCAAACCATGTCAATCCTCCTTGTCTTAGGCATACTCTGAATTTCTGCTTAGGGAGACCTCAAGAGTTGTCAGGGTTTACCAAGAATAAATGCCAAATATTCTGAGTTAATCCTGCATCAGGCCAGATCCAGAAATATAATTGTCTTGTAAAATGAATTTAGTATTAGACACCAGTTATCTTCTAGACTGCATCTTTCCCCCTCTTTTTATTTCTAATCTGCTGTGGTGCTCAGAGCGTTTTTCTATGAGCATTCTGTATACTTCTACTTCTGTGGTTACTACTGCTACTGCTAGAACTACTAGTACTACTAGTACTACTACTAGTACTACTAGTACTACTAGTACTACTACTACTACTAACAATAACCTTCAGACATACAGCACTGATTACAGGCTGGTGATTACATTAAGGAATTTACATATGTAAGACCCATTTAGTCTTCTTTATAATCTTATGAGATAGGTTATTATCCCTGGTTTAAAAACTTATCCAACATCATAAAGCTAGTAAGGACCAGTATTCAGGAGTCACACCTGGCAATCTGGCTCAAGAATCCATGCTCTTAGACGCTATATCATTGCCCTTTGTTTGACTGACGCAAAGAATATACCATCAAAACCAGAGACCTGCCACTTCCAATCCCATCTCTTAAGTCTATAATCAACTGTGTGACCTAGGGCAAATGTTTGACTCAATTTCTACCACATAAGGAGCCAGGCTCAATGAGTTACTTCTGGTTATACAATGCTATAATGATGAAGTGGGATTTTTCACTAACAAATTTGACTTTGCTGGATGAGTCAGGAGGTTTAAAGCCTGAAAATGAAATACATCTAAGGGAAGGAAAGAGGCAACTAATAATAACAAAGTCAATTTTCTAAGAATTTTCACACTTCATATTTTGTGATGAAAGCATTAGATTTATACTTTACAGAGGAAAACACTGACACTCAGAGAATAGGTGATTTTTCCAAGGTCACACAGAAAGTCAGGATGGACAGCTGGCATCACAGAGCTGCCCTGCCTGTCCTCTCAGCAGCAGGGAGCAGAGATTGAAAAGGGAACTTAAATAAGGTCCCTAACACGAAGTCTTGCAAACAGCACATACACAGTAAATTAATTTGGATGTGGGGATGGAAATAGGTGAATATCAACTGAAAAGTGCTAACAGATTGTAACTAAAAACAAAAGTGGGTACATTTTTGCGTAACTTCTACAGGGTGGTACCTATCAAAACAAGCGAATTTCTGGAGGGAAACTCTGTATGACTTGAAACTCTGTGTGACTTGAATCTGTATGACTTGAACTCTCCCTGAGTAAACAATGGATACCATGAGAATGCCAATAAATGTGGTATTTCTAGATCAGATACATGAGTTCGTGGGGTATTTTGCTGCATGACAAAACTTCCTAACAATAACTCAGAGTCACTTTGTCAAAAGCAATCTGCCTTTCTCCCTAGCTAGAATTTCACCAATAACACTGACGAACAAGGAAAGTCTCTCATGTGTTGACTACCTACGGGAGGGCAGGAAAGGCAGAAATTTAAGAAACTACTAAACTGTGCAAACTTACTAAGTTCTGTTCTGGTTTGGAAATGGAGTCACTTACTCACCAATTCAGCCAACAAATAATAATTGAACACAAGTTATGTACAAAATGGCAGGTATGTCCCTGCATGGGACAGAATGGGCAGAATGTCCCATTTTAAATGTTAGTGACTTTCAAGGGAGCATGACATAGATGGTGATGCCAAAGCAGGGGCAGGAATGCTTAGGATGAAAAGCTCCAGAAGCGTGAATGTTATCTCTAATGGGTTAGAGGCGCGCCTGAAGGAAGTGACACCTGAGCCAATGTGAGAGCACGATATGCTGAGAACACTACAAGTAGTTAAGAATGACTAGAATTCAGAGTACGCATAAGGAAGTCTTCTGACTGAATTTCACAAATCATAATTATATAGCCATAGAACTAGAGGTAGAAGGGTTTTATGAGAAAGTAAGTTTTACACAGTCTCATTTTACGTTTAAGGAAACTAAGTCCTCTAATTAGGTGCCCAGAATGTCCCCATGAGGACGCTACATGAGGTGAGGCTGTTCTCAAATACAGAACTGAATGCTGCTAAGTCTGAGAGTAAAAACAGCTCAATGCAGCCACGTGGGAGAACCACTATGACACTTACTAATATAATTACTTGGAGAAATCACCTCTAGCTGATCTGAATGGTATCCACATACAAAAAAGAAAAGCTAAAGATCTATAAATCCCTTCTTATGTACTATAAGGGCTGATCCAAGAACACAGGAAATAAAACTTCAACATAGTTAACTCACCAATTAACCTAAGTCTTCCCTCTCTTTTAAAACTAGCTGGTGGTGGGTATTAAGGAGGGCATGTATTGCACGGAGCACTGGGTGTGATGCATAAACAATGAATATTGGAACACTGAAAAAATAAAATAAAGCCAAAAAAATTTTAAATAAAAAAATAAATAAAGATACTATCTTATTAAAATAAACAAATAAATAAAACTCTTATTCATTAAATTCAATAAAAATTGAGGTGCAACAGCTATTAAATGAAATGATTCTTATAAATCCCCTGCAGATGTTTGCTAAACTTTGGACAAAAATTTTACCGTCATTAATTACTAAGCAACACATTACTGGGAAACCACAGTAGAAAACAGTAACATTCTGTCACAAAGCCAAAATTAAGTAAGGGTACAATACAAGAAATATGTAATGTTATGGTGACTGTGTATTTAATTCAAGAAATATGAAGTGCTACAGTACTCTATTTCTTTTACAGGTTAGTTCCCCATGATATTACATGTAAAGAAATAATAAAGATTCTTTATTCTTTTTAGGTATTAGATCTTATTGTACAAAGTTCTACTTGAAGCAAGTATGCTATCAGCTTGGCCTTTAGAAGGTTTTCATGTTTCCTGGGTGCAACTGATAGTAAGCAAAATTCTTTTTTTTTAAAGATTATTTAATTAATTTATTTATTTGAAAGAAAGAGAGAGAGAGAGAGAGAGCAAGCACATATGTACAGGGGTGGGGAGATGCAGAAAAAGAGACAGGATCTCACGCAGACTTGGTGCGAGCATGGAGCCCAACGTGGGGCTGGATCTCACAACCCTGAGTTGAAATCAAGAGTCGGACACTTAACTGACCAAGCCACCCAGGTTTCCCTAAAACCACTCTTCTAAAAAAGGGATTCTTTTGTAGCTTGCCATAGTGGTTCTCCACCAAGGGTGTACTGGAATCAACCATGAGGAGTTTGCAACAATTTTGCAGCTGTCAGGATCCCACTGTAGAACACTAACTAGAAAGTTTTGGAAACCACCAAACTAGAAGACCTTTATAGTTCCTTCCAATCCAGAGATTATATTACCTACAAAAACCTGTACACATTCAATACCCAACAGCTTTCTTTTTGTACACACTGACTGCCCAACGTTGCACAGAGTAAAAGCACTATTTCCGTATGACAGATGAAGACCCTATTCCCCTGCGCTATGCACTCACTTTACTGACCTGGAGAAGCTCATAAGAAATAAATTGAAGACTAAAACATATACAACTTCAACTTAAGTATACTTTTTTTCCCGTGGTTATCTTTACACAAGTCCACCATATTCCATTATTCTGAGGCAGAATTTTGGGGAACTGACTCTAATGTAAGCTCTAATTATTGCAGAGGTGATGGGAAGGCCAGAATGGGGAAGGACATGGCTGTGTATTAGCGCACTGGTTCTCTAACTCACAGCAATTCCAGTAAGGTGGGTTAAGTGTGGTCAGTGTATCTGACCCAGTACTTCATCTGCCTCTTCCTTCTCAACCTTATTAGACCCAGTTCCCTAATGTGATACCAACATCTATGTGTATGTATTCATTTCCATTCCTCCTTTACTACCATGAAATGAAATTCAGAGATATTTAACAGAATTTCAAAAGTATCAATGTAATGCCCTAACAGTAATACAAAAGGAAAATAGAATAAAAGTAATTAATAATAAATTATGTATTTCAATGCTCTTACAGGATGTACTAAAAGACAATGAAGTGCTCGGATGCTTATACTATGTACAGTTCATATATTTAAATTTAAGAAAGTCAGATGGTAAGAAACCGTAACACACAAGTACAGGAAAATGAAGTCAAATGATTTTCTGAAATGGTCCCAAACATTATAAAGTACAATTATCTTTTGATATGCGAGGTAGTGGCATTTCTGGAAAATTTAGTGTTTATTAAAACAAAAGCATATAGAAATACTTTGTCTTTTTATATAAAATAAAGTTAAGTTATAGGCAGAGACGATCATATAAAGTTGTTCAGCTCCCTTCACAAACATGCCATGCATGGGACCCTCAAAGCCACAGAGGTACCCCACAATTCTTTGATTTGCAGGATACACTGTGCATTACATGATGCCTACCACCTCTGGCCATTGCCCACTAAATTGCTGAGATAAACTCAAATGCTCCACAAAATTCCAAACTTCCAAACACAAACTTTAAGTATCTACATGCATACTATTACAGATTCTCACAAGCTTAGGAGTAAGTAGGCCACTACTGGCCTCTGATCTTGGGCTGAAGATTCTCTGATATAAGGGCTCCTTATAATTGAAAAGCCTAAGACACCTCTATCTTAGAAGCTTCCAATAAGAAATTACACCTAAAACTGTTTTTCAAAAGTAGATAATAAAGCTATTTTTGTATGTATAATATATCCATATATACAGTTGTACTAATAATTCTGCCTCCTCTCTCTGCCTCCCCGCCAAAATACTTACTCCTGAGTTTTCTAGATAATAAAGGTCAAACTATAAAAATATTACCATTATCTTTTTCCCACACTAAGGCAAAGATAAATTAATGCAAATAATCCAGAAGTCATTTATATAGGCACTGAAAAGTATTATTTATTTGGAAGAAGAGTATCTTCCTAATTACATTTTGATTAGGCTTCTATTAAAAGCAATTTACATCTCCTGATCAACCCATGCCTAATGTGTCTTCTAGGGACAGGTTGGGGAACTGCCGGAGTCTGAGAACATGCTGAGTACTAAGAGAGTGACCACAATACTCTGGAAGTTTCACTGATTGGGATTTGGTTCTGTAATTTATTTTTGGCACTGAAAAAAAACCCGCCATGCCTTCATACAGATTTTATGTTAAATCAGCACATCATTCATAGAAATATCCGGTATTCTCTCATTTTAAGTAAAGGGGACAAAGATGTCACTTTATATAAAAGGATTCATAGATTAGAGGAAAATAATCACAGGATTCCTTTGAACATAAAAACTGCTCCTGGTTAAAATGCCATTTAAAAATTAATACATAAGTAAATGACTGAATACTCATTCAATTTCTACATATTATGAAAGACTTGCTTAAAATGTCTATTGAAATGGTATTTAATTTTAATGGGTGAAATGGTCATTTCCACAGTAAGTTAGCCTGTTTTTCTACTTCAAATTTGACTGGTTAATTCACTTATTAATTTAATAACACATATAAGAAATCAGCATTCCATTTTTATAATCTCAATTTGGTTACCTTTCTTCATACCTAAAATTGGTAAAAATTTACCTCATACCCAGGCACAAGTATCACCTTATGATAAAAAATGAGCTAAAGTTTCTGCATAATCAAGATATGTGGTGGTTAAAATAATTCATCTTTTAGTATTCTGATTGCTACTTGTTTCTATAAATAAACTTCAACAGTATGCAGAACCTGCACATTTGTGTACTAAGTGATAAAGATTTTTAAATTAGTTTTAAAGCAACTGATCATACAGACCAGTTCTAAAAGGTTTTATGAGTCACATAAAATACACACCTTATCAAATAACAGCACAGAAGTCGTGTCTTCTATTATTAAACAGAGAATTTTGGTGCTGATAAAAAACAAAAAAACCTCACATAAAAAACAATAGCACATATCAAATGTGTAAAACAAGGGTATTCACTTACTTGGTACTGGGCCTTTTTTGTAGGGCTTTATCCAGGATAAGAGATGGGGCACTCCTCCTCCTTTCCGCAAGTGTTTTCATTTTCTGTTGAGAAAAAAAATAAATAAGTAAAATGAAGACCATGTGACTTGTAAAGCAAGTAAGTGCCAATTTTGAAACCAATTCAGCAAATTTTGTATTGCCTGCCCTTGTCTCTCAGAGTCTGCAGTCTCACCGTAGAGATAACATAACATTTTAACTAGGATAGTTAAGTGTCAAAAAGTAGTAGAGGCTTTAAATATTTTTTATGGCCATAAAATGAGGAGGTTAAATATTGATCAGAGTATTTGGGAAAAGTAGTATCACACCCATTAGCATCAACTGTAGCTAATAGATAAATTGCTTACTATGTTCCAGCCCCTCTGCCAAAGGCAGGACTGGAGAATCTCACTTATACTCCAAAATGCCATCTGAGTAGCTCTATTGTCTCTCTTTCATAGGCAGGACAGGCCCCAAACTAGGCCTCAAGGAAAGTCGGGATTTGAAGAGATCAAGTAAAGTCAGAAAAAAGAAAAAAATAAAACCATTACAGCAAAAGAAACTAGATTCTTACACATTTAATAGACTTAAATATTTACACATTTAGGGATCCCATCTTCCAAACGGAATTTTTTTTTTGCTGTAACTTAAAAAAAAGACCAAAAAGGCCATTTTTTTTTTCTTTTTCTTAGTGGTATATAAACATAGGCTTAACTATATTTCAAGAACTTTGTTTCAAACAATATTTATATAATTTTTGGTAAATGGAGATTTATTCAACTCGGATGATCCAGATAATCACTCTCTACATTCAGTCTTACATATTTAACAATTCTAGACAGAGTCCATGGGCCTGCCGCTGGAAACTAATGAGTGAAACCAGCAATTTGCTCCTTAACGGGCAGGAGTGATGTCCAGGCTGTGGCCGTCCTTCCTGCTCTATCCTCTCACCTAATCCTGGCCAGAGGTCTCCCCGGCCGCTGGAGGGCCTAGGCCAGCCATCTTGGGAACTGGGTGCTGCTTTAGGAGGAGCCACAGAAAACTAACTGGTTCAGGATCAGTATACCTCATTACATTATTCATAAAGGAACTGTTTCTAGTAAAATCAAACCTAGATCCTAGCACAGGAACAAGGGAATAATCATCTAGTGAGAAAGGGATACAGGACTTCTTTGGTACAATTCTTATCCCCCAAATTCACCATGTCCTCAGGATCTTTCCATGGTTACCGTCCTGCCTCAGTGTTGCTGTTCCCACCTTAATCTTTTGGCTCACATGTGGAAACTATATGCTCACTTGAACCTCCTTAGTATCGCTCAGAAGCAACGGACATAATTACATAAACCATGAATAAAAGACAGGAAGTAAATGGGTGAGAAATAGATAATACCATACTTCTCAATCAGGAATTATTCACCAGGAATGAGTTTTAGGGAAGGTTAAATTGTATACCTTTCTTGTTTACACGATAGGTACTTATGCCTTCTTTCTGGAGAAAAAGCCCACAGTTTTCATCAGATTCCCAGAAAAGTCTGTGATTTTGGTAACCTACATTATATCTTACAGCTTGCCAGCTCCTTGCCACTGTTGCCATTACTCACATCTCTTGGGAACATAACTCTCCTGAATCCACCATTCTGAGGCTAGTGTGACTGCAGAGGTGGCGGGGGGAGGAAGGAAAATCTGGGAGACAAGTACTTGCACTGCAAGGTCCAGTGGCCTGTCCCCATGTGAAGACGCTCAACAGTGAAAGACTGATTTTACTCAGAAGGATGGCAGTTTGTTCACAGGCACATATTCGGAGGATTCTGTTTCACTTTTGGCTCTGGGCTAGATTCCTACCTCCAATCCTCTGGACTCCCTTTTTTCAGCATCTATTTACTATGCTTTGAACTTTGAAAGGTGCTGAATCCTTTAAGTCTTACCTGGGCTCCTTACCCTCCATTTTGAGCTAGACTAGGGTGTGCCTAGTCTCCTTAGTGGAACCACATTCCTGGATCTATCTCAGCAGCCTTGCTTCTGCGGCCTCTAACCCTCTGACACCACGCTCCTCACTGAAGCTTCATTCATACAGGATTTCCAATTCTGCCCTCCTCACCCTTCAGGTTTACGAAGAATTTAGAAATGTTCAAAAGACAGCCATAAATAGGATTGAAAGTGTTGGGGAAAGAGGAGTCTGTGAGAAAAGTTAATATGATCTGAAGTTCTTCATTTGGAAGGAGAAATAATCGTCAAATTAATGCCAGGTCATAATATGGATGATAGAAAGTGTCTTTCAAGGAAGAGAACACAAAAAGAATTGTTGCTAAACTGTAGACTAAGAAACCACATTGATCTTGGGTAGTGGTTCTCTGAAAAATCTTAAAAAGCTGTGAATTACATTGCACACATAATTTCAAGGGGTTCAGAGACCTGCATAACATGGATTCCTTAGGGATTCATGGGTTGAAACCTTTGACATAAAGAAATCTTCCTGAGAGCGATGGCTGTTAAACATGAGAATGAATAATCAAATAAGGGTGACCAATCTTCTTTTGTAAAAGTGCTTTTAAAATAGGAGTTTCTCATGGACACCTAACGCAGGGGTCCATATCCACAGTAATTAGACCATGTTTCCTTAGTTACAAAATAATCAGATGTACAAGGAGTCAAATGTAGAGTGCATCTACCTCATCTAGTGGATTCATGGGCTACAGAAGATAATCAAACAACTGGAAGAATGTTATTTTTATTTGAGATCCTACTGTTTGTAGTAATTCTCATCACTATTGAGATATGCAACCCAACACAATTTAGTCACTTCTCTGGACTTTCATTTTCTAATCTAGAAAATTAGAAAATTTGGACTGCACAGTCTCTTATAGATCCCTTCTATTTCTGATATTCTCATGTTAAATGTCTAGCAAGGATTTACCCTAGATATGCAAGAAAATAAACATTATATTTGCCAATTTAAGATTCACAGGATTTGGGGCACCTGGGTAGCTCAGTGGGTTAAGCCTCTGCCTTCAGCTCAGGTCATGATCCCAGGGTCCTGGGATCGAGCCCCGCATCGGGCTCTCTGCTCCGCAGGGAGCCTGCCTCCACCTCTCTCTCTCTACCTGCCTCTCTGCCTACTTGTGATCTCTGTCTGTCAAATAAATAAATAAAATCTTTAAAAAAAAAAAAAAAAAAAAAGATTCACAGGATTCATTCTTCCTGTAAGTAATTAAAAGTCTTAGCAGCACCTGGGTGGTTTAGTGGTTAAGCTTCGGACTCTTGATTTCAGCTCAGGTCATGATCTCAGGGTGGTGAGATCAAGCCCTAGGTTGGGCTCCATACCAGGTGTGGAGCCTGCTTAAGATTCTCTCTCTGCCTCTACCCCTGCTTCCACTCCTCCCCCCAGTGCTTTCTGTCTCTCTAAAAAAAAAAAAAAAAAAAAAAAAAAAAAAAAAGAAATATTAAACATGGGCAATATAATAGGAGCTTAATAAACAGATTTAGGTGTCAATTCATTAAAATTATACAGAACTCTTTCTTTTGTTCAAAAGCATAGCAAAACAAAGGGGCAATGGTGACTTCAAAACAAATTCATGTATCTATCAAAGAATCTGTTCTCAGGCAATAAAGACTTGGATTTTCATCTTTGTTTATAACAACTATGTGAAATACAATGCCTGAAAATAGAGACTATTGATTCCTCTACAAATAGATTACCGCGTAAGCTTGTCAGGGCAGGTTGAGGCTACGCCTATACTAGCACCAACACATTTCAGTTGTTCAATGACAGTAAAAACTATGATTCTTTGCCTCACAGGGAACAGAGGCTAGGTTTAAAACAGTGCTTTTTGTTGTTGTTGTTAGCTTAAAAATCACAACGTACAGTATGAATTTTCAGAATGCCCACATGCTTGATGTTCACAGCTAGATGACCCCACAAATACTAGATGCCATTCTGGAATTGAATATTTTTAAAGAGATCATCTGTTTTCTTCTTCTTCTTCTTCTTTTTTTTTTTTTTAAGAGAGGGAAAGAGGAGGAAGAAAAGGGAGAGGGGCAAAGGGAGAGGGAGAGAGAGAACCTCAAGCAGGCTCCATGCTCAGTGCGGAACCTGAAGCAGGGCTCGATCTCACGACCCTGAGACCATGACCTGAGCCAATCAAGAAAGAGCACAATGCTTAGCTGAGCCACCCAGGTGCCCTAGTAATCTATTTTTTCCTAAATTGACAAACTACATAATAGGTTAAATAATTAATTGCATTGAACTTTAGGTAACGATTTTCTTGATATCGCACCACTTACCTAGTCTTCAAGGGCCCAAAAAACTAAACAAGAATTTTTATGAGCTAAAAGCAAACATGAAGTAGCATTTATTTACCCCTCCATTTCCAATTGGGAAAGATAAAGAGGACCTTGGAAGAAGCTGTAAAAGGGAATAAATGTGATTACATTTTAAAAATGGCTGTGTTTTTACTAACAGTAATTTATTAGGGAAGTATAAGATGAACAGAAGAAAGTCATTAGATCTTGGATTTTCTAAGCTGTCTCTTCTGCAGTTACATTCAGTAATAAAGGCAAAGTCCTATTCTGCCAAAAAGTAAAATAGAGGTCATAATTGAAAATGAGAACTGAATGCCTATAATTAATTTTTAAAAAATATTTCAATAATGGCTAAATTGCTGGAATATTACCAGCTAATCTGCAAGTTGCTTTCCACTTTGACTCTTCTTTAATCAGTTATACTCATTATATGTTCAATTCCCTGTGTTCCAAACTTGCTTCGCATATTATGGCTCAGTTATAGCATTTCATATTATATTATTTATCTTTCTGCCCATTTCTAGAGAGCAGGGACTGTAACTTCTTTCCAAATTTCTCCAGTCCTTTAATAGTTATTTACTGGAATTCTGCTATAGTAAGTGTCTCTTTGTATTCCCAAAGCCTAGCACGATGCCTGGTACAAACTATATACTCAGTAAGTGAAGGTGTATGTGAATTTTAAAATCCACTATCCTCCATATCTGTATCACTGTCCCCATACAAACCTTTCAGGGGCTCCACTGGAATGCTGTTATTAAGGAAATGTAAGCATTGCTATGGAACCGGATGGGGAAGAGTCATCCTTGTATACTGCAGATTACATCTTCTAACATAGTGCTCATTTACTACTTTGAACTACAGGTAAATATTTGATGATTAAAGTTAATTACCTGCCAACAAATGGTGCAGGGACACCTGGATATCAACATGCAAAAGAATTAAGTTGTACTCCTATCTCATACCATATATAAAAATTAACTCAACATGAATCAAAGATCTAAAAGCAAGATATGAAATTAAAAAAAAAAATAAGAAAAAAAAACCATAGGCAGACCATTTGTGACCTTGGAGTAGGCAATGGTTTCTTAGATATGACACCAAAAGCACAAGCAATGAAAGAAAAAGAACATATAAATTGGACTCTGTCAAGATTAAAAACTTCTATGCTTCAAAGGGTGCTATTAGGAAAGTAAAAAGAAAATTTACAGAAATTTTCTTCTATTCTGTGGGTTATCTATTTGATAAAAGATTTGTATAGAAAGAATTGTTATTGAATTGTCACAATTAAATAAATAAGCCAGATTTTAAATGGGCAAAGGCCCTGAATGGACAGTTCTCTAAAGAAGATACACAGGCAGCCAATAAGCGCAAGAGAAGATGCTCAACATCATTAGCCATCAGGGAAATTCAAATCAAAGCCCGGAAATGTGACTTTATACTCATCAGGATGACGATAATAAAAAAGACATAGGAAGTGCCAGCAAAGATGCGGATCTACTCAACTCTCATAAACTGCTAGTGGGAATGTCAAATGGTGCTGTCACTTTGGGACCTAGTTCAGAAGTTCTGCAAACTGCTAAACACAGAGTTACATAGGATCCTACATTCCCTCCCAGGTACATAAACAAGAAAAATGAACACATGTCCAGAGAAAAACATGCACGTGAATGTTCACAGCAGCACTGTTTATAAGAGTTAAAAAGTGGAAAACAAGCCCAATGTCCATCAACTGATGAATGAATAAATACATTGTGGTATATCCATACCATGGAGAATTACTTGGCCATAAAAGACACACTGACATGTGTAACAACACTGATGAATCCTGAAAACATTGTGCTTATTAAAAGAAGTCAGTCCCAAAGGACCACATGTTATTATGGTCCCATTTACATGAAACATTCAGAGTGAACAAGTCTACAGAAACTTAAAGCAGATTAGTGTATGCCCAGAGTCTGGGGTGATAAGGCGACTGGGACATGATGATGAAGGGGTGTGGCATTTCTTTTTCGGTAATGAAAATATTCTGAAATCGACTGTGACAACAGATGCACAAGTCTCTGAATATACCATGCCATGTGAATTATATCTCAGTAAAGCTGTGAAAAAGAAAATAAAGAGCTAAATACCAAACTACAAAGCCACTGGGTTCCATCCCAGCAAATTGGCTCACAGCCAAGAGTCATAATTTTCTTTATGTGTATAATAATCATCATGGTACAATACAAGTAAATGAAAATTATTTGCTTTTTGTCCATGATGTTTTTGTATGAAATGCGTGTGCGGCTCCCCATTTGAATTCCTCAGAGGTCTGAGTAATAGGCCCATCAATCCTCGCCTGTGGCCTAGCCTCACCATTTTCACATAGTAAATTTTCAGTAGCAGTGGATTAAGTCAGTGAATTAACACTGCCCATATCTTGAGAGTTTAAGGTGGTGATACGAGTGTGCCTATGTAGGAAAGTGAAACTATAGACAGGTAACTGAAGAAAAATATTTTTTGTCTTTTATTTTCAACAACTCAGAAAACACTGTTTACATAAAAACCTGTAGGTAGTCTCTCATTAGAAGTTAACTGCATATTAACCAAGAGATACAGTACTATTTTTGGAACCTCTGAATCATTCTGTATCTGGTCATTCCTAATTTTCAGAGATTATAGGAAAAGAATGCCTGTCAAATGAAAGGAAATGGATAAAAGATTTAAGTCAGGTGCACTGCAATTTTTCATACTTTCTTCTGTTACAGTCACTTCATGAAGAAAAACATCTAAGCACTTCAGCTGAATTTAAGTCAACTGTGCTGAAGTCACTTCCAAACATTTAAAATTAGCATAGCAGTAAAATGAGGGCTTTGAGGAAAGCTTTTACAGAATTCAAGTTTCAAGGCTAGAAAAAAAATTAATCAAATTTACAAATTAGCTTATTCAAATGTAACCATTAACCCTTTTGTGGCTAGTCTATACAATTTTGTAAGCAATAGCTGTTTCTTTCTTGTCTTCCCGAAACATCTGCAGTATTTAATTTGTGGAGACACACTTCAGGGACACTGGCTCTGCAAGAAAACAAGAAAATTAGTTTTAGCCTTGCACCTTGCTTCTACGTCCTATTGTCACAACCAGGTTTTGGCCACTGGGTGAGCTGAAGCTTCTCACTACTGTCACTTCGGTCTGGGATGTGTGTGATCCTCTATTTCCTCACAGTCATCCCATCCAGAATCAATTTGAGCATTTCATTAACACAAATGTCATCACACCAGACCGTAGTAGAAGGATATAAATTCTTTTCTGAGATTAAGAAAGAAATATTTTTACTTTTTTCTGTCGTTCTTCTTTCTATGAGATAACCATTTTGAAATAAAACAATAAACACGAGAATCTATGTAACATAGGAGAACGGGCACTGGGCTAGGAGGCCTTGGACCTAAATTCTGCACCCTGGTTCTAGCACTTCACTTCTGAGCCCTCTCTGTAAGATGACAGAGCCAACCTAGCTCAAAGAACAGAGTAAGATTATGTGGAAAACACCGTGGTAGTGTGAAATATGGAGTGAGGCTCTGGAGCACACAAGTACGGCACATAAATAAACACGAGGAGAGCAGACTTGCCCTTATACATTATGCTTTGTTCCTCTGTCTCCACCTGACCTGTGCAGGCTTCTGGAGTATCACTGTGGGCCTTGAAGTTGGCTGGACTTTCTTCTTTGGCCAAGCGCCCAGTTTCAACGTCTGGTCACGATTCCTTTTCAGCAGCACCCTGGAGTAGACAGGGTCAATCACCAATGCCCTGTCCCTAATAATCCCTTACAAGGCGGGGCTTCACAACATTACTCTCATCATGGCCCCGACAAGGGGATAGGATTTACACATCCACGGCACACTCTGCTAAACAGAGGCTCTCTGGCTGCCCTGGTAGCTGCCTGCCTGCCTAGCAGCCGAGGGGGTGACTGTAGCAGAGACATCTCTAATGGTTGGGAAGCCCTGCCTTGCAGCACCCTCTCCCCTTCCTCATGCAGAGAGGAGGGTATGGTCATCAAACTCAGAAGCCATAATTGTAAAAAAACAATGTATAAAATGAGGATGGAAAACAGGCCCACATCTATCCAGATTCAGATGTAGTCTAACCTAGCAAAGACTACTGCCAAAGCCAAGGTTCCAGGGGGTCAATGCAGGGGTAGAAGAGGAAATACAGATTCTCGCCTAGGTGTAAATTAGGATCCAGGTAAACAAGGAAAGCAAAAGGCCACAGAGCAGCTGGGTTTTCCACATCTTTGAAATGTGAGCTGATGTGGGCACACACGCATTCCATTTTCAGAGTCCGCACACATGTGAACAAACATCCAGAAATAGGTTTTACCTTTCAGTTGTGCCATGGGACAGCTGTCTGTCAAAACGAGGTCAAGGCTGCTCAGCACGGCACCAACAAACGGTGCTGATAGGACTGTTTCTGCTGTTGGTCGGATGTTCCTAATCTAAACTTGTCCTAGATAAAGAAATTCAGACTGAAACAAAATTATAAAATAAACTGGGCTGTGTTGCCTGCAAGCCCCGTTATTGGTGGCTGACAGAAGGCAGTTTCCTCTGCTCCCTTTCAAGCCTCCCACACTGTAGCTAAGTCCTCCGTAAGTAAACAAAGGCTAACCCTCACCCCCATCCAAAGCTGCTTCAGAAACGGCTGCAGTTGCCAATACCAAACTGAGCATCCAGCCTGCGGGCTCTGTGCACACACCAGGAACATCACAGTCCCTGAGATCTCCAACACTTAGGATACCAAGTGGGAGAGCAAGCTTTCCCCTCAATGAAACTGTCTTTCAGAGGTAGTGCGCCCCGGCTACCATAACAAACAGACTGTGCAAACCAAACCACAGACATCTAGACACCCGGTATTCACAGTTTTGGGGGCTGGCAAGTCCAAAGTTAAGGTGGCAGCAGATTCAGTTCTTGGTGAGACCTTCTTTTGCATCTGTAGCCAGCTGCCTGCCAGCTGTATCCTCCTCACAGGGGGGACAGAGACAGAAGAGTAAACTCTCTGGTCTCTTTTAAGGGCACTAATCTCATCATGGGGATTCTGCCCTCATGACCTCATCTAACCCAGGGGATCAGGACTTCAGCGTGAGTTTGCAGAGAGGGCACATTCAGTCCGTAACAGAGGTTTTTGCCAAATGCTCTGGGGATGAGAGAGGTACTAGTCATGAAACTCCAATGAATCACAGTAACAAAATACACATACATTTCTTCAAGCACTGTGTATACAAGTGTATGTACGTCTAAGTGCGTATACATATGCATACATAAACTTCGGGTTAGTTATATATCCATTTATTTCTGTGATATTTTAGTTTACAAACCTGTATTAGTGGCCATTTAAATTGAAATCTAGTATATTTTCAGCTACTAATACCTTCTAGGAAGGCAAGCTTTATAATCACATATTTTTGTTGAGTTGTTCTAAAGATGTCTTTACTTTGAAAAGAACAGCCACAAGTCCTGGATGACAAGATAAGAACTTTGAAAGGATTCAGACACCTCAGTTACTGAAGTCTCCTTTACTGTAGGTGCCATCACGCTGTGTCACCTCTCCCAGTCTACGGAACACTGTGGGGGAGGGGGGCAGGAATTGCCTTCTGAGCAGACCTTTCCCCGGGTCATAACCTGGGACAATGGTGAAATCACAAAGAGTGACAAATTGTTTCACAGACATCTTCACTTGGAACCGAGAGCAACAAGTGCACTATTTAGTATCTGTGACTTGTGAATTTTCAGTCTCTAAGTTGCAATTCTCTATTTTAACTATTTTACTTTAAATTGATAATTACTTTTTATACAAATGTGTAAAAATAAGGTTGTCCTTAAGTTTTGTTTTATAAAAAATACAATTTAGGGGTTCCTGGGTGGCCCAGGTGTTAAGCATCTGCCTTCAGCTCTGGTCATGATCCCAGGGTCCTAGGATGGAACCCCACATTGGGCTCCTTGCTCCACGGGAAGCCTGCTTCTCTTTCTCCCACTCCCTCTGCTTGTGTTCCCTCTCTGAGTGTGTCTCTCTGTCAAATAAATAAAATCTTAAAAAAAAAAACAATTTATTCTAACACATGAATGTTAGAGTCATAAATTAATTTTTCTTTTGCCATGTTAACATGCACTGTTGTGTTCACATTGTAAGTAAAAATAACTATGGAAACAAGAGTTTTTCCCTACACTCAGGATTCATGACATAAAATGTTTTCTGAATTGAGAGAGTTTCAACTGGGTGTGCCAAACACGTGACTGTCCAGAGAGGCACAGAATTCAATGCACCCACATGTAACTTTGAAATACAATTCTGTAAGTTTGTGGAAGATGCTGAGCTTTCTGACAGCAAGTAAGACTGAGATATCAGCCTGGAAAGTAGACCTGGCTAAGGAACTCCAGAAGTATGATGAGTGCCTTATATAAAACTTCTGAAAATGACAGATACCAAGGCATAAAAGTCACACATTTCCAAGGTAATCAGACCAATGATTGTGTCATTTATTGTCACTATTAGTTAACATTTACTGTGATGATTAATTTTATTGATCAACATGGCTGTCCACAAGGTGCCCAGATTAAACATTTCTAGGTGTGTCTGTGAGGTATTTCTGAATGAGATTACCATTTATATCACTGGATTTAATAAGGCAGATGGTCCTCCCCAAAGCAGGTAGGCATCAGTCGATCTCTTGAGGGCCTTCACAGAACAGAGTAGAGGAAGGAGAAATTTGCCCCTTTTTTCCTGCCTCACTGTTGAGCTGGGACATCTCATCTCACCTTTCCTCAGGAAAAGATGGGGGTGAACTGAATGACCAGCTTTCCTGGGTCTTCGACTTACAGATGGCAGATCACAGGACCGTCATTGGTCTATTTCTCTGGAGAACCCTGACTAAGGCAGTTACCTAAAATCTACCTAATGGCAGCTGTGAACCTATCATTCAATGGTAGATGGAGAAAGTAGAGATTCTGCTCTCCAAAGAAGAAAATTACCTCTCAGGAGAAAAACCTCTCAAATGTGCTTTTTTCAGCTGGTTATATGGAATTCAAACCTACTCTCTATTATACCTTATGTTATAAATAGTAACAAAGCATCTATAATCCAGTTAGAAAAAGAAATAGATTTGGAAGATCTGGTCAAAATTCTAGCTTTACTGCTTACTACATGTGGCCTTGGCAGGGCTCAGTCCCCTCTTCTGTAGAAATAACTTAATAATACTTACCTCATATAATTGATGTGTATTATATATAGTTAGGTATTCACTTTAAAGAGGTTTTAAAATTTCCTTTTATTATCCTGTAAATTATAAACATTAAATTCTTATCTTTCTGTTCAAATTTCTATCTTATTTGATATTTATTACCTTCAAGGATGACTACTTTGGAGCATAGTGTTATGGACTAATGCCTATGTCCCCCCAAATTCATATGCTGAAGGTCTAATTTCCAATGCATGGTATTAGGAGGTGGGGGTCTTTGGGAGGTGATTTAGGTTTGCATGAGGTCATGAAAGAGAGGCCCCTATGATGAGATTAGTGCCCTTATAAGAGAACAGAAGTATCTAGTTCCATCTCTACCTCTCTCCCTCTCCTCTCCTTTTCCTACTTCTCCTCCCACTCCCATGGAGACACAGAAAGAGGACGGCCAACCACAAGCCAAGTGAACCCTCAACCAGGAACTGAACTGGCTGGCAGCCCAGATCATAGGAATCCATAGCCTCCAGAACTGTAAGAAATCAACATCTGATGTTTAAACCACCCAATTTAGGGCATTTTGTTATGGCAGCCTGAGCTGAATGAGACAGATAGCATCCATTCATTTGCATGTAAATGTTCTCTTATCAAATTCAAAGAAATAAAACTCTTTTTATTGCTTTACACCTCCTTTCACCTGGTAAAAGATAACTAATTGGCTTCTGTACCTATGAGTGCAGAATATACTTTCTTCTTCTGACCCATAAGAAACAACGTGTGAACTATACAAGATATGGATTATCACCACCATTTTACAGACAAAGAGACAAAGTACACTCACAAGTTTGGGGATCACACCAGTGATAACACAGGCAATTTCTGATTAATCTAATTCAGATTTTGGTAATTTCAGACTCCTCTGAGACAAAACAAATAATGTACTGATTTTATCAATTCACTTTGTGAATAACACAAAAAAAGAATTCAGGAAAATACTGGTTTATCCGCAGGCATAATATTTTCTCAGTATTATAGAGTAAAACCAAAGCTTACACTCCAAGATGTTTCATTCAAACCCCAGCATAAGATACACACACGTGGCCAAAGTTGGCTCTTGGGGGTGATCTACCACGAGCTGCTATAAACAGGTTTGGACCCAGAGAGTGCACAAAGACAAGACAGAATGAAGTGCTCAACAACAGCTGCTACATTTTAATACGTTGGAGCTATTTTAAAATCCCTTTGCTCCAACTGACTTTCTGTGCCTATAAGTCTTTCTTCCCTATCCCAACAACCATCTTACTCAAGAAGTTTTCAACTAGTATGGAAACCAAAGGGTCAGAGTGCTTGAGTAATGCACAAATGATTCCTAACCAAAATTACTCTAACACGTGCTTCCATTTCATTTTATAAAAATTCTTCTATCCAAATGTGGATATCCTCAAGGATACATTAACCAGAAGGATTAATCCAGAATTCTCTCCAGAATGCATTATCCAGAAGCATTATGTATATGCTCCTATTATCTTTTAGAACCACATTTTTAGAAATTACTATACAAACCTATTGTATATTATTCTGAAGAGTCTAAGTGACAGAAAATCCTTGATTTCTAGAAATAATCAAATCGTCTGACTAGTGAATAAATGTGTATGAACCAGGTAAGTGATTCTGTTTCAGGTTAAAATACTAAATGTAGCTACAAAATAAAGAGAATAGCTTCTTTTTTTTTTCCCCAATTTTAATTTTTTTATTTTTTCAGCATAACAATATTCATTATTTTTGCACCACACCCAGTGCTCCATGCAATCCGTGCCCTCTACAATACCCACCACCTGGTGTCCCCAACCTCCCACCCCCCACCCCTTCAAAATTCTCAGATCGTTTTTCAGAGTCCATAGTAAGAGAATAGCTTCTTATACAGCCTCTACATACTGGCTCCTCCAACATATCATGTTCTTTCCTACCACAGGATCTTTGAATAATTGTTCCTACTCATAAAAGAGTAAAGCCTCACTTAAAAGAGGCCTTCCCTGAAACCTTAATGCCAGAGTGGCCTAGCTCCATATCCATGTTTGTTTTTTTAATAATAGTTATCACCATTTATTAATTCTTGTTATTATTGCTTTTGTCTCTTTCTCTCAACCTGTACTGTCCAGTATAGTATCCAATAGACACCTGTGGCAACTTAAATTTATATTCAAATAAATTATAATGAAGTAAAATTACAGAAAAAAATGATGAATTAGATTTCATCAAAATTGAGAACTCTGTTCCTTGAAAAACACTGTTAAAAGAATAAAATGAGCAGCCATGTAATGGGAGAAAATATTTGTAAATCACATAAATGACAAAGAACTTGAATCAGAATACACAAATAACTCTCAAAACTCAATAATATAAAAACAAAAATCCAACTAAATTTGGGCAAAATATTTGAATCGGAACTTCACTAAACATAACACATGGATGATAAGCACATAAAAAGACGCTCAACATCACGAGTCATTAGGAAAATGCAAATCAAAGCCACAGTGAAATACCATATTATTCCCTCTAAGATGGCTAGAATCAAAAAGATAGTATGTGTGGGTGAAGATGTGGAGAAATTGGATTCATACACTGTTGGTAAGAATATAAAACCACTTTGGAAAACAACTGGGTAGTTTCTTAAAAAGTTAAAATTATGGCTAAAATAGGACCCAGCCATTCAACGCCTAAGTGTTTACCCAAAAGAAATGAAAGTGTAGGTCCATACAAAGACTTATACATGAATGTTCACAGCAACTTTATGTGTAGTAGCCAAAACCTGGAAACAACCCAAATATCCACTAATAGGTGAATGGATAAACAAACTGCAGCTTCTCTGCATGATGGAATACTACTCAGCAATGAAATGAACCACTGACAGATGCAAAAACATGAAGGAATCTTAAAATAATTATATTGAATTAAAGATGTTAGAAAAAAATACATAGTATAATTCTATTTATACATAATTCTTGAAAATGAAAAATAATCTACAGTGACAAAAAACAGACGAGTGTTTGCCTAGGAATGGGGAACAAACCAAGCGATTTGTGAGGGACATAAACTTTGGGAGATTATAAGTATGTTCATTCTCTTGACTGCAATGGTTTCATAAGCGTATACATGTGCCAAAGCTTACAGATTTATAGTCCTCAAATATGTACAGTTTCCTGTATGTCAATTATACCTCAGTGGAGCTGTTCAAAATGTTTTTGATCCTCAGTTGTACCAGCCACATGTCGAGGGCTCAATAGCCACATGTAGCTAGTGGCTATCAGACTGGACATTGTAGATAAAGAGCAGTACCATCAGCACAGAAATTTCTAGTAGGCAGCAATGCTCTAAACCAGGGAGTAGGCAAACTACATGCCAGGGACCACACTGCCTGTTTTTCTAAACCCAGTTTTACTGGAATACAGCTATGCCCGTCATTTACATACTGCCAGTGGCTGCTACAGCGCTACCAGGGCAAAGTGGGTAGTTGCAATAGAGACCTTATGGTCTACAAACCTAGATTATTTACTATCTGGCCCTTTAAGAAAAGATTTGCTGATTCTGGTCTAAATCAAACACTCTGAACACGGGCTACATCTGTCCTGTTCACTGCTGTATAACCCAACCAGTGTTTATTGAGTACCTCACATGTGCACTGTCTTAAGCACTAGAGAGGCAGCCTTCAACAATACAGAAGATAAGATCCCAATTCTCACGGTTTTCACAATCTGCCAAAGGGTTCAGGTCACATGAGAAGTAAATAAGAAAAGAGGCAAGGATGAATGCTAAGATGAAAATAAAACAGAGGTATGGAGCATGACTGAGGGCAGCCACTTCCACTTCGGTAGTCAGGACAGACCTCTGAGAGGACCAGACATCTGAACATGAGTGAGACAACACTGCAAAGACCTGTGGCAGCAGCCGAGGGAAGGGCAACACCCAAGGCCTCAGAATAGGAATGAATTGGAAGACCTAAGGCCCATGTGGCTGGAGAATACACAAGGTGGAAAAGGCAGATAAGACTGGAGAAATAGAGAAGGCTAAGAAAAGACATCTGAATTTTATCTAAGTATGATGGAAAGCCACTATAGGATTTTAAGGAAGACAGCAATATGATCAGATTACATTTTTACAGATCACTCGGGTGCTGCTAAGTGGAAACTGGGCCAGGGAAGAGCAAAAAAGGTGTTAGACAAGTTAGAGACTTTCTGGAAAGTTACAAGTGAGAGATGGTGGTGGGCTGGCTTGGGCTACAGTGGCAGCAGTAGAGAGGAAGTGAAGAAATTAAAGTTATGTTGTGAATAGCTGACTGGCCTTTCTGATGGTTGTGGTAGAGTAAGGAAATGAAGGAGTCAAAAATGAATCCCAGATTTTAGCTTGAACAAGTGGGACAACAGTATGAACCACAAATATGGGAGAAACTACAAAAAGTAAGAGCTAATACTTACTGAGTGCTTATTATATGACGGTATTCACTCAATTTCACATTTAGTACTCCCAACAATCTTGAATAGATAGGTACTACTGTTACGTTCATTTTAGAAATAGGAAACTGAAGGTTAAGGTTACGGTCAGAAAAATAGGACCAACACAGTGAAGATTTGAACCTGGGTCATCGCACTCCAAATTTCACCACATTGTATGCAATTGCTTCTTTAACAGTAATTTCTGGGAATATGAACTACAGTAGAGGCAATGGCGGTACTACTGGATTAACAGTCTCTCAGGATGACTAGCTTGAAAGATGCTACTGTCTTGCTTTTTCTATTAAAGATCACCTTGTTTTCATAGAATGAAAGAAGTAATGGTCATCTATATACTTTTCAAAGCACTTTCTGCAAGCATTATCCCTCTGATTCCCATTTTACAAATGAGGAAACTGAAACAAGTCAAGTGATTTCCTCAAGATCATCAAGACAGTAATAGAACTAGAACTAAAAGCCAGATGAACTGACTCCATATAGTGATCTGGCCAATGAACTTGTCTTTAAAAATTCAGATCATTCAGAAAAAAAAAAAAAAAAAAAACAAAACACGTTTTATATCACTACCCAAAATACATATATGAAACAGAGAAAAAGAAGTAATACAAAACTGTTCTCACTATTACTAATTTGCTAGGATTTCTTTTTCCATTTAATTTTTTTATAATTTTGATTGTAACTGGCAATTTAAACATTGATCTACACCTTGGTAATTAACACTATAACACACAGTACAATCACACAGTAGACTTTTTAAGAAATAAGTCTCATGACTCACTAAACTACCAAACACCAAAAGGGCAAAACAGAACATAAAGATGAGTCTGTTGAGTATTTGGCTTACCTGAAGACTAGTGTCCGTAAAAGTGTAAATGACAATGATTCCATGAACTACAGTTTGGAAACATTTTTTATTATAATTACTTTCTATTCCTAATATGGAGGTCTGAAATCAAGGCATGCCTGCTAATATTTAAAATGAGATGCACTTTTATCTAAAAAAATATTAAAAGAAAAAAGTTCTTCAACCTCGTCTTTGCCCCAAAGGTAGTAAAAAGCTACAGAATGCCCAGATTGGCAAAATCTATTTCCTTTGAAAAGAAAGAAAGAAAGAGATAAAGAGAAAGGAAGGAAGGAGGGAGGGAAAGAAGGGAGGGAGGAAGGAAGGAAAAGGCGTGATAATGTGACAGCCCATTAAGATGTATAATGAAGGACAGCATCTTAAGGACAATGGCTTAAGATGGGAGGCAATCTTTCATTTATTGGACAAGTACTACTTGATAAATGATCAAGCTACTCAAATGTCCTTTGCCAGTATGCTTAATTTCCTTTAGTAAAGGAAGAGAACTGCCCAGGAGTATCAATCTTTGATTTTTCCCAATTCCTTAAGTTTACAGGAATAAAAAAATGCTTTCAAGTCTGTGTCAATTACTCCGAACATTCATTTACCTTCCCGAATGTGGCGCTAGCTTGATGAATTCCCTCTCTCTCTCTCTCTCTCTCTCTCTCTCTCTCTCACACACACACAGCTATCCCTGCATCTCATCTCAAAAGGGAAAAAGCGACAAGGACACACCACGGCCTCAATACATCAATGGCCGGCCAGCCCTTCAGCCCATATATCACCAAGTGCACAGGCACCCCTAGGTGGCCGCGCGACAGGGTCAAGATCCCGTGGAGCGCCCATTCCCTTCTATACTCCGAGCACCATCTCACCTCTCCTCAAATGACCTCTCGCCAACCCGGGATCCTGGTGCGCAGAAGCATGAAAGGCTGTGCGGTCTGGACCATCATCAGGTTCTCATGATATAAACAAGGCGCCTCCAGACATTTCTTAGGGAAGAGTTCGGTGATCCCTCTAATCCCAGTATGTTTCCAGAGAAACTGGAGGGGCACCACCAGGACACAGGGCAAAAAAAGGGGGCCAAATAGCAGAAGGTCGGGGGGGTGGGTGGGTGAAGGAGGAGTGGACACGGCCAGAAAGCCCCAAATGCAGTCGGCAGACAGCAGGGCTGCAGAGGCCAGCGGCTCTCTGCCACGTGCAATTGCCCAGGGGACCCTTTCCAAGACGCCCGGCCCGGTCCGCACCAGCACGCCGCACCGCGGCCGTGTGCACCGGGACGGAACGCTACAAGTTGTCGCCTGCGTCCCCGCTCCCGGCTCTGACAGGTCACGCTCGCCGCCCCATGCCCACGCCCCGGCCCCTCTCCGACCTCCCAGCGGCCCGGGGGACCAGGGGACCCCGCAGGGCGAAGGCCCCTGTGCCCGGCCCCCGCGACCCTCCGCCGCAGTCCACGGCCCCGCCCAGCCCGGTTCCAGCTCAACCCAACCTCCGTGCCCCTGCGGGATGGACCATGAGCATCCCGACACACCTGCGAGTCTGACCACCACCTCTGAGCCCCCAGAGTCGTGGCGGAAGCGCCGAGTCGGCGCAGGAAACCCCCCCCCCCCCCAACCAGAAAAAACCGCTGAGCGGCCGCGCCTCAGCGTCCAGGTGCGAGGCCGAGAGCCGCAGCCCGCCCGCCCGCCTACCTTCCTCAGCGCGGGTTGCCGGCCCCGGGCGACGCCAGGGGCCCTGACGACTTGGGAGGTGACCCTGTCCGCAGACGGTGAGCGCCCGGGGGTCCTCGGGGGCACCCAGGGGCCGAGCCCTCGGCGAGGGGGGTGCCGGGGAAAGGCGAGGCCCCAGTGCCTGCCCGCGCGCCCCGACTGAAGGAGGAGCCCGGCCGCCGGTCCCGCGGCGGATGGAGACAGGGAGGGAGCCTGTGGGGGCCGCTCCGTGAGCGTTTACGACTCTAGACGCGAAACCCGGGGGTCTCGGGGTGACTTGGGAGACCGCGGCGCCGTAAGGGCGGGGAAGGCGGGAACGTCCCAGAACTCGCGCTGCGGGCCGCGAGCCTCGAGCGTTAATCCCCGAGGCAGCCGGCTTGTGCGCGGCGGTGGCGGCGCGGAGGGCGCGCGCGGCGAGTGGGGTGGCAGCGGCAGGCGCAGGGCGCCGCTCAACGTCCTCACCTTTTTGGTGCCGGGGCCTCCCGCGATCCGAGACACGCCTGTCAGAGAAGAGGAGCGCCCCGGCTGCCCCCCTAGAGTCTCCTGCTGGGGGGACATCGCTTCCATGAAGAAGACTTTCCCTCAAATCCCAGCCCAGGAGGAGGCTACACAGTCATGTCCGCGGGACGCCTGCCGGCGGGGCGAGGACGCGTGGGCCCGAGGCGGCTGTGGCGCTCAGGCAGGGAGCCGGGCTGCCGGCGCGCCTCCCGTCGGGGCCATGCACCGCAGCTGTGCTCGGCACCACAGGCTGCAGGCGATTGCGGCGGCGACTGCCCGTCCGCGCCTCCGCCCGCCCCGCCTCGGGCCCGCCCCCTCCGCGCCGGGCGCCCCGCGCCGGGACCCGCCCCCGGCCGCCGTCCTCGGCCCGCGGCGCTCCTAGCGGTTTCTTCGGACTGCGGCGCGCAGGGCCCGCCGTCTTTCTCTGTTTGCAGAGATCTGCTAGGGAACAGGCGACCGACTGACCTTGCCAGCCTGCGACTCCGGGCAGGCAGGCCCAGCCCGCAGGAGCTCACCGGCCCGTGTCACGAACGGGGGCCTCTAGGGCACGGTCGCGCGCCTCTCCCGCCGCCCAGCCCACGCGCACCCGGCCCCATCCCTGACCGAGCTGCGCCCGCGGGGGGACGGCGACGCGGCAGCGCGTGCGGCGGCGCAGTCGCGGCGACCTCAGCCGGAACCGGGTAGTTGCGGTGATTCCTGCCTCGCTTTCAGTGGACTGCAGAAGGGTTCCCCCGACCCCGGACCGCACTCCCACTCCCCATCCCCGACCCCCAAGCCCCCACTCCCGAGGTCTCGGGTTGGAGCTGCACATGGCAGGGTGCTGCGGCTGTGCACATTGGGAAGCCCCCAGCATCGCCTGACCTCTGGAGCAATCCCGAACGTGAGCGTGTTGGGGTAGCCCTCGTTGGCTTCTGCAGCCGCAGGTCAGCAGCCTCTGCACAATTTGCACCAGCGGTTTCCGCTGTCTGCGGCTGCAAAGACGTGGGTATTCCAAACGTCAAAGCGCAATTAAGGAAAGTGCAGGCAAGAGAGAGGACTCTGAAATTTGGCTTTGCCGTTGAGAAGGCTACAATATGTGGAAGTGTTTATCAGATATCTGCACCGAGAGCATAACTTCCTGACAGCCCAAATAGTGGCAAATTTTTTTAAGGCCAGAGAATAATCAGAGGGAGGGGATTTGGAGCCAACCCCGGGCGAGTTGAGGGTTGCACTTTGCAGGACCAACTGACGGGTGCGGATGATTCGGTAGGTGGCATTCTTCCCTTGGAGTCAGGACTACACTAAGGGTGGATTAGCGACTAAGGACACACCACTCCATGATACTATGATGTTGAAGGAGGTTTGTTTGTTTTTGTGATTTTTTTTTTAAAATTGAGGTTCCTGTGGGGTTGGGCTGTTATCAAGACAGGTTGTAGAAGAATAGGGCTCTGGCCGGCTCTGTTCCAAGCAGGAGATGCTATCCAAAACACACACACACACACACACACACACATTTACATACACCCCCACCCCCAAACACTGGCATTGTTTATTGTGGAAGTAATGGGGAGAAAATGTTCCAGCCCATTTTAAGCCTTGTCCATATCACATTGTTCAAAACAAACTTACATAGGCTGTAAAAATCTTGGTTTATATAATATATATACACACATATTTATAAATCGTTCTAATATATATATAATATATATCTAATATATATATACATATATATATATATATATATATATATATGTGCGCACAGACGCAATTTTTCAGGGGTAGCTCTCTTTCTGAAGCTTAGACCCATGTGTCATGAGAGGACTTTGTTTACCAAGGATTTTGTACTGCAGGCAGCTTTGCATTTCCTTTCATCTGTGCTGAAATCATGGTATTATTATGTTTCCTATCATGAATGGACAATCCCAGTTTCCTTACACTGGTTCATTTTTTAAATTTCAATAATACTTATCTCCTTTTAATGTTTCATGTAATTAACTTATTATCTTTAGTGTTTATTATCTGCCTGTCTTCCAGCGGTCAGAAATCTTTTTGTTATTGTTTACTGTTGTATCTCAGGTGTCTAGAGCAGTGTCTGGCACAATAAATGTTTGTTGATTAAATGAATGAATGAGACACAAAAAGGATATGAGATCAGTCCAGAAGGGCCAGGCTTGGATTGTTATTTTATGCTGAGAGCCTCGTGGATTATCAGGTGTTTCTTTTTAAGATGATACCTCATGCTCTAATCACATGTGAAAAACTCACTTTCACTTTAGAATTTGTAAGTACTTTTATTTCAAATTCCATTAGTTTTGATGTAGATAGAAAACCATCCTCTCCTGTAAGGAGTTTTGAGAGAGATCTCACTTCCTAAAGAACATTGTGTTTGCTCAGATTAATATTATCACCAGAGTAATGTTGTAAAGAACACAAATAAGATCAGTCACTCCCGAACTTAAAACCTTCCTTGGCTCTTATGTCCATAGAATAAATATCAAATGCTCAGTGTGATATACAAGGCTGTCTACAATCTGACACCTCACTCCCACTTCTTTGTCTTATCTTCTGCTCTACTTCAACTCTAGCCCTGTTCTCCCTCACACTGAACTATGTGCACTTCCAAGAACGCCTTGACCTCTCACATCTTCATGGCTTTGAACTTGCTGTTCTTGTTGCCTAGGAAGTTTTCCTTCTATATGTTCCAAGCCCTGTTTTACATGTATTCCTCTAGGGCCTGGTGCATGGCAAATACCTGGTAAGTATTTGTTGAGGAAAGAAATCTTTAGGGCTTATATCTTTAAGTACCTCAAGAAAATCTTTCTGACTTTCTTTTTACCTAGCTACTGCCACACACCAACCACACACACAAGGTTAAGTGCACCTTCTGTAGTAGTAACATAATACTTATTGAGTTACTTTATACCAGGTACTAGTCTAAGAATTTTACCCATTTTAATTCATTTAAATCTTAACTACAAGCTAGATTCCCTTACACCCATTTTACGCACGGGAAAACCCAAGTCACAATGATGTTAGATAACTTCTTCAAACAGCTGGTAAGTAGAGAAGCCAAATTTGGAACCTGGGAGTCTGCTCCAGAATCAATGCTCTTAACCACTTGTCCATCCTGCCCATCCTGTGTGCTTCCTTCTCTTTCCAGCACACATTATACTAGGCTGTTTCCATCTGTTTTACTTGACTGTAAGCTTCTTGAAATTAAAGGTCATTTTTTGTCTTCTCTTTTTTTTGTGTGCCAAGCACAGAGTTACACTCTCAATAATTTTTCCCCCAATGGCTTAGCTTTGAATGAATGAGTGAAATAGTAAAAATAACCATTTTCATTCTCTATACACTTTAAGGAAGATGCTCTGATGTGGGAGAAATAAATGGTAGACTAGTCCTCTCATCCCTTAGACAGTGAAAGCATTTTCCCTGCACTGGGAATGTTACATTGTAGTAAGTGTGAAGCCAGAAAACAATACTGATGACAAGGCAATTGAAGGAGTGTGATGACCACATCTGACACAAGCAGGATGCATCCAGAATATTTTGAAATAAACTGTAAAGCAGAGTACTAAGAATAGCGTAGTTTAACAGCTGGGAAACACCAATAGCAGACCTTTAACAGGAACTAGTCTAAGAATGAAACCAAAATGTTTGGCCAACCATTAGATTGAGTAACAGTGAATAAATTTAACTGTGAGAGGGGATGTCTGCACGACTCATTTATCCAATATATATTTATTGTGTGTCTGCCATGTGCCAGACACTGTGCCAGGCACTTCGAATATAGTCAGGTCCACAGGTGTCATCCTCGTAAGCCCTAAAATGGACATTAGAATCATTGGCAGTGCTATCTGAATATCCTAGAGCAGAGATTGCGAGCTGATGGACCACAGAGTGAATTCAGGCATGTTTTTCAGCATAGTGCTTTTTTTCTTTTTCAAATTTGTTACCAACCTTAAAAATCAAGATATTTCACATAGAAATCTGGGCTAGATTTCTCCAAGACAACAGCTAAAACTGAGTTGTAGCTGTTACTACATTTAATGCTCATGGTTGTCGTAATCTCCCCTGTCTCTAGTGCTGGGGAACTACTAACAGCTAAGGTAGTGGCAGATGAAATACTGGCAAGAGAGATAATGAGGCCAGAGAAGAATGACAAATACCAAGTGTGTGTGTGTGTGTGTGTGTGTGTGTGTGTGTGTGTGTGTGTGTGAAATTAATAGAATTTTTCTGGAAGAGAAAAAGTTGACAGTGTCTCACTGTTGTAAGAGATCAAGCCCTCCCCAAGATGACTATGAGCCTTGATACAAGAGAGGTTTTAACCTAATTACCAAGATCAGACATGGGGATTTTCTTATCCTTTGGTTAGAATCTCAAGGGGGCTTGCAACCTTTAAGCTTGCAACCTCTTTTCATTTGTTATTTCATCTTTGAGCAAAGACTGAGCAAGACAAAACACAGTGATGTGGCAGTGATGCAGAAATACTATAGCACGACATGAAATCATACACTGCATGCAAAAAATAGAGTCCAACCAAATGAAAATATAAACTACAGGAACAGAAAATAATTCATAAATGCTGCATTCTATGGAACTTAATGAGAACCAGCATTCAATGGATAAGAGCTTAAAGATGAAATAACAAATTAAAAAACAGGTTGCAAGCTTAAAATGAGGACCCAAATCAATGTGATATTGTTAGTGCCTAGAATGCTATTGAGCAAGTTAGAGGTGTCCAGTAAGTATCTGTTGAATGAATGAAAGGATGAAGAAAGATTTCTTCACTTATTCAGGCATGAAAACCAACTTATCTAATTTCTGGCTCCTATAAAGGGAGGTTGGAAGTCACCACTAGAGCTTAAAAACACATAAAAAGCTGAACAGACTGAAAAATTTACCACTCCTTTTGGATCTATAGATGGGGAACACACAAGGCAAAGTGCTGCACACAACACTGGAGAGACAGGAAAATATAGGGAGCCAGGGAGGGATTCCTGATGCAGACACTCAGAAGCAGAAGCTGCTGCTCTGCCAGCGTAGGAAAACCTGACTGTAATTGATGAATAGCCATAGGCTCAGTGTGAACAATTCAGAAAGTTAAAGTCTCCAGGGGGACCTAGACATGGTAGGGTTGGGTGGGGGGGGGGGTCCCACAACATTGTAAGATTTTTAGGATACTAAGTATCAGAGAAAAATTCCTGAGGGCTTTCAACCGAGAGAGGGGGAGAAAGAGCTATTTTTAAAAAGATTTTATTTATTTGTCAGAGACCCAGTGCAAGTGCAGGGCACGGGGAGTGGGAGGCAGAGGTAGAAGCAGGGTCCCTGCTGAGCAAGAAGCCTGATATGGGACTCAGTCTCAGGACTCTGGAGTCATGACCTGAGCCAAAGGCAAACTCTTAACTGAATGAGCCACCCAGGTGTCCCAAAAAGGAACCATTTTGAAATATACCAGAGCATTCTGTTTTCTTAGTAACACCGGCCTTTCAGGGAAAATTAGTTAACCAGAGCCTTACCTGGTTTATATTAGAACTTAAGTAACCCGGGGAAATGAAATACCCCATTCCAGCCCTCCTTAGCCATCCTGTTCCACCTAGGAGGGGAGGGAAAAAACCCCCGATAAACACTTGTGAAGTTCACTGTCCAGAAGCATAGGCTCCCTAAAACACAGACCTAATAATAGGACTATAGAATGTTTTCCCTTTCCAACACCTCACCAGCACATTATTAAAGGCCTATTTACTGCAGTTCCTTTTACCCAGTACAGCATGTCTAGCTATCAAGATAGAATTATAAGGCATAACAAAAAGGGAACAAAACAACACCACCGCCCCCCCCCCCCACACAATTTGAAGAGACAGAGTATGTGTCACATCCAGACATGGCAGGGACATTGGAATTGTCAGACTGGGAATTTAAAACAGCTATGAGTTATATACGAAGGGCTCTACTGGATAAAGTAAACAATGCAAGAATAGATGGGCAATGTAAACGGAAAGATGGAAATCCTAAGAAAGAACCCAAAAGAAATGCTAGAGATAAAAAAAAGAGAGAGAGAGGAAAAAAAGTAACAGAAAGGATGTCTTTGATGGGCTCATTAGATTAGACATGGCTGAAGAAAGACTCTCTGAGCTAAAGAATATATTCACAAAATACCTGAAAACCAAAAAGGGAAGAGAACAGAGGCTGAAGCAGAATGTAGTCTCTAAGGTCTATGGGACAACTATAAAAGTGTAACATACACATAATGAGGATACCCATTGGAATACCCAGTGGGAAGGAGAAGAAAAAGAGAAAGGAACAGAAGAAATGTTTGAAACAATAATGACTGAGAATTTCCCCCAAATAATGTCAGACATGAAACCACAGATCCAGGAAGCTAAAAAACACCAAGTAAGAGAAATACCAACAGACTACACCGAAGTGTATCCTTCTCAAATTACAGAAAATAAAAGATGAAGAAAAAATAGTAAACAAAGCCAGAGGTAAAAGACACCTTACCTAAAGAGAAGCAAAGATAATTACATGTGACTTCTCAGAAACCATGCTAACAAGAAGACAGTGGAGTGAAGTATTTAAGGTATTGAGAGAAAAAAAATGCCAACCTAGAATTCTTCACCCTGCAATTTTTTTATTAAAAAGTGAAGGGGAAATAAAAACTTAGACAAAGAAAAATTAAGGGAATTTCTTGCCAATAGACCTGCCTTACAAGAAATGTTAGAGGAAATTCTTTAAAAAGAAGGAATATAACAGATCAGAAACTCAGAGCTACATAAAAAAAGGAAAAACATCAAAGAGAACAAGTGAAGATAAAATAAAACCTTTTTTCTTATTTTTAACTAATCTGACATAATAGTTTGTTAAAACATAATAGTAGTGATGTATTCAGTTATGTATGCTTATCTATATGTGAGATATATATGTGCATATACCCACACACATATACAGTTAACATCATACTTAATGGTGAGAAACGCAAAGCTCCCACTAAGATCAGGTAAAAGACAAAGTTGTTCCCTCTCACCACACCTTTCAACATCATACTGGAAGTCTTTGCTAATGCGGTAAGGCAGGAAAAGGAAAAAGGTATACAAATTGGAAGGAAAACATAAAAATTTCTTTCTTTCTTTCTTTCTTTCTTTCTTTCTTTCTTTCTCTCTCTCTCTCTCTTTGTCTCTTTCTTTCTTTTCAAGTGGCACAATCATCTATGTGGAATATTGAAAAAAAAGTCAGTCAGCTAACTCCTGGACCCAATAAGTGATTATAGAAAGGGTGTAGAATACACAGTTTATATATAAAAGTCAGTTGCTTTCCTATGTCCCAACAATGAACATGTGGAATTTTAAACTAGAAACACAGTAACATTTCCATTACCATCCAAAGAAAAATGAAATACTTAGGTATAGGTATATCAAAATAAATACAAGATCCATATGAGGAAAACTAAAATTTTGATAAGTGATATTAAAGGGGAACTAACTGACTGAAATGATATTCCTTATTAATTGATAGGAAGACTTAATATTGTCAAGGTGTCAGTTATCCCCAACTTGATCTGTGGATTCAGTGCAATCCCAATCAAAATTCCAGCAAGTTATTTTATGTATATTGATAAACTTATTCTAAAGTTTATACAGAGAGGAAAAAGAGCCAGAAGAACCAACACAATATTGAAGGTGAAGAATAAAGCTGATTTCAAGACTTACTATAAAGATTCAGTAATCAAGACAGGGTAATATTGGTGAAAAAATAGACAGATTAATGGAACAGAATACAGATCCCAGAAGCAGATCATCATGAATACAGTCAACTGATCTTTGACCAAAGGCAATATACTGTAGCAAAGATCGTTTCTTTAGCAATTGGTGTTGGAAAAACTGAATATGTATCATGAACATGTATCCTGCCACCGACCCCCCACCAAAAAAAAAAAAAATGTAGACAGAAAGCTTACATCCTTCACAAAAATTAGCTCAAAATGGGTTATAGACCTAAATGTGGAATGCAAAACTATGAAACTCCTAGAAGATGACATTGGAGAAAATCTGGATGACTTTGGGTATGGTGATGCCTTTTTAGATACAACATCAAGGCCATGATCCATTAAAAAATTGATAAATTTAAAACTTGGGCTGTGCAAAAAACAATATCAAGAGAATGAGAAGAGAATACACAGATTGGGAGGAAATTTTTGCAAAAGACACATCTGATAGAAGACTGTTATCCAAATTATACAAAGAACTCTTAAAACTTTACAGTAAGAAAATAAACTGATTAAAAAATGGGACCAGTGACCTTAAATACACCTATCAAAGAAGATATACGGATGGAAAATAAGCATAAGAAAAGATTCTTCACATGTCGTTAGGGTAATGTAAATGAAAACAATGAGATGCTACAACATACCTATTAGAATGGCCAAAATTTGGAATAGTGACAATTGCTGACAAGCATGTAGAACAACAGAAACTCGTTCATTGCTGAGGGGAGATGCAAAATGAGATAGCCACTTTGAAAGACAGTCTCGTATTTTCTTACAAAATTGAATATACTTACGATTGGATCCACTAATTGTGCTCCTTGGTATTTACTTAAGGAGCTGAAACCATATGTCCACATAAAAACTTGCATGCTGACATTTACAGCTGCTTTATCCATAATCGCCAAACCTTGAAAGCAACCAAAACGTCCTGCATTTTGAATGGGTAAACAAACTGTGGAGCAACCAATGATGAAGTGTTATTCAGCACTAAAAAGCAATGAGCTACCAGGCCATGAAAAGACATGGAGGAACTTAAGTGCATATTACTAAGTGAAAAGTCAATCTGAGAAAGCTACATATTATATGATCCAACTATATGATATTCTAGAAAATACAAAACTAGGGACATAATGATAAGATCAGTGATTGCCAGTGAGGGTGGGGGAGAACGGATGAATAGGCAGATCACAGAGGATTTTTAGGGCAGTGAAAGCACCCTATATATTATAAAGATGGATATATGTGATTATTCATTTGTCTAAACCCATTGTATGTACAACATCAGAGTGAACCCTTAGGGGAACTTTGGACTTTGTGTGATTATGACATGTCAGTATAGGTTCATCTTTGGTCAGAAGAGAAAATATGCTCTTTTGGTGAGTGATGTTGATAATGGGGGAGGCTATGTATGTTGGAGAGTAGAGAGTATATGAAAAAAAATCTCTGTATCTTCCTCTGAATTTTACTGTAAATCCGAAATTACTCTAAAGAAATAAAACCTTAAAAAAAAAAAAAGCAAATTACATGGGGAAAAGGGTTGAGGCTGCCTTCAGGCTTCTCCACGGCTAGAAGAAAACACATTAATATTTATAAAGTTTTGAGAGGAAAAGTGGCTTAACATTTACACCCAGCCATACTGATGCTCTGGTGTAAAAGCACTGAACTAAGTCCTTATACATTATCTCATTTAGTCTTAACAATAAACCCATGAGAGAGACATTGTTATGATTCCTGTTTTTTTAAAAAAAGAGAAGTCTGAGGTTCTGCAACATTAAATCACTTGTAGGATTGTGTGAGTCAGGAATCTAATCTCAGTAGTATGATTTCAAACGCCTTTATATTTAATTCTCTCATTTAATTCTTATAATAATTCTGTGGTTTCCCACCCCCAGATTTAAAAAAATTAAGTATTAAAAGATGAAATAATTTTCCCAAAGACATTACAGTGTTGGGATTCAATTCAGGCTTATATAATTCTGCCAATCATAGGCTTTCCAGTGTGCCAAGATTTAGTATTGTGTGTGTGTGTGTGTGTGTGTGTGTGTGTGTGTGTGTGTGTTTGTGTGTAGGTTTAATTATTAATTTCATCTGATTCTATCTGTTGTCATCCCCTCTTCACCTTTTCTTGGAAAACACGCTATACAGAGAAGTCTTAATTTCTAAGACTTTCACCTAGCCCAATTTTATGATCTAGTAAATAAGCCCTTGGCAATTTTTTTTTCCACTTCCGAGAGTTTTTATTCCTTCCAAGGCAATTTTTATTCAAGATCAGAACTGAACTTGGTAACTACAGAGCTTGCGGTTCTAGATGTGCTTTAGAAGCCAAAGAAATTGGAAAAGGGCAGACAGCAGTGAGATTGTCACAATATAACTCAATACTATTGTTCTACTTAATTCCTTAGCCTGGAAACAAATTTTTCCTGAGGAAAATGAAACAAAACAAGTCTATAAGCTCTGATTTCTCTGCCTGTTCAGATAGTTTCTTACTTGTCCTTTCTTTTCTCTTTTTTTTCTTTTCTTCTTCCTTCTTCCTTCCTTCCTTCCCCTCCCCTTCTTCTTCTTCTTCTTCTTCTTCTTGCTCTTCTACTTCTTCTTCTTCAGGACTGTCAGTTTGCTTCAGGGATGAGCAAATCAATGAATATGTGTTTTATTTTCGTGTTACAGACCAACATATCTTTTTGTAATTTATGTCCTGATTTTATTCCAATGTGTTATGAACTCACACTCTGAGGTGGTAGGCTATGGACAGAAACTTCTACCATGCTTTGAATTGAGTTTTTAGTTTCTTAAATGGAATGGTATGTATGCCCTGTAAGAATCATAGAATTGTGGATGAAAAAAAATTCATAGATGCTCCTCTGAAAATTTAAAAACATACAACTTTTTTAAAAATTTATTTTCAGTATAACAGTATTCATTGTTTTAGCACCACACCCAGTGCTCCATGTAATCCGTGCCCTCTCCAATACCCACCACCTGGTTCCCCCAACCTCCCACCCCCCCGCCCCTTCAAACCCCTCAGATTGTTTTTCAGAGTCCATAGTCTCTCATGGTTCACCTCCCCTTCCAATTTCCCTCAACTCCCTTCTCCTCTCTAACTCGTCTCTTGTCCTCCATGCTATTTGTTATGCTCTGCAAATAAGTGAAACCATATGATACTTGACTCTCTCTGCTTGACTTATTTCACTCAGCATAATCTCTTCCAGTCCCGTCCATGTTGCTACAAAAGTTGGGTATTCATCCTTTCTGATGGAGGCATAATACTCCATAGTGTATATGGACCACATCTTCCTTATCCATTCGTCTGTTGAAGGGCATCTTGGTTCTTTCCACAGTTTGGCAACTGTGGCCATCGCTGCTGTAAACATTGGGGTACAGATGGCCCTTCCTTTCACTACATCTGTATCTTTGGGGTAAATACCCAGTAGTGCAATGGCAGGGTCATAGGGAAGCTCTATTTTTAATTTCTTGAGGAATCTCCACACTGTTTTCCTAAGTGGCTGCACCAACTTGCATGCCCACCAACAGTGTAAGAGGGTTCCCCTTTCTCTACATCCCCTCCAACATATGTTGTCTCCTGTCTTGCTAATTTTGGCCATTCTAACTGGTGTAAGGTGGTATCTCAATGTGGTTTTAATTTGAATCTCCCTGATGGCTAGTGATGATGAACATTTCTTCATGTCTCTGATAGCCATTTGTATATCTTCATTGGAGAAGTGCCTGTTCATATCTTCTGCCCATTTTTTGATATGATTATCTGTTTTGTGTGTGTTGAGTTTGAGGAATTCTTTATAGATCCTGGATATCAAACTTTTGTCTGTACTGTCATTTGCAAATATCTTCTCCCATTCCGTGAGTTGCCTCTTTGTTTTCTTGACTGTTTCCTTTGCTGTGCAGAAGCTTTTGATTTTGATGAAGTCCCAAACATACAACTTTTATTAAAAGTTCTTTAAGCAGAATAGTAAATTTTATATTATCAAGTAATAGATCCAAAATGTAGATAATTGCAAACCACAAATGAGCCAAAAAGTAATTTACAACCAGTTTAAGAACATGTTAATTTTGTTTGGCAATACTAGTAGTGTGTGTATATGTGTGTGTGTGTGCATACACACTAATTATACCATTTTTAGGTTAATGGTAAAATTGATCTGATTTCCTAGAATAGTAAATGTTGACTGGTTGATTCAGGGAGGCAACTGGTCTAGGATTATAGCTTTGTAAATATATCTGTCTCTGTATAAGGAACACTTAAATAGCAATTAACCTTGAATTTGTTCACTTCATTCCTTTCATGCCTAGGGTGGGCTAACAAAATCATTTTATGAAGTGGCCATGTGACCCTCCAAATTTTATAGTTGATTTAAAGTATGAATCTTAAAAGGTGTTTTATTCCAGAAGAAATCAAGAAGACCTGCGATATTTATTCTAGGGAAGAACAAGTAGCTGTTGCATAAAAATATTTTTTAATCTCCCCAAGCATATTTACATTATTTTTTGCACTCACTAGATGTTCCTGACATTTTCAGGTACAATGTATACATCCAATAACTTGACTACTAACATTTTATTTAAACTAGGAACTAATTTATTTATTTTTAATTATTTATTTATTTATTTATTTGACAGAGATCACTAGTAGGCAAAGAGGTATGCGGTGGGCAGGGGGGTGGGGAAGCAGGCTCTCTGCCGAGCAGAGAGCCTGATGTGGGGCTCAATCCCAGCACTCTGGGATCATGACCTGAGCCGAAGGCAGAGGCTCTAACCCACTGAGCCACCCAGGTGCCCCGGAACTACTTTATTCTTAAAAATAGAAACTAAAGAAACATCTAAGAGGGGTGAAAATGGTGAAAAGGTACAAACTTCCAGTTATAAAATATTAAATCCTAGGGATGTAAAATACAGCATGGTGATTATTGTTAATACTGTAATGTATATTTGAAAGTTGCTTAGAGAGTCCTAACAGTTCTCATCACAAGAAAATAATTATGTCTATAGTGATGGATATTAGCTATGCTTATTGTCATTTCCATTTTGCAATATACACTTATGTTGTATTCTTATACAACATGATATTAATATGTTATATGTCAATTAAATCTCAATTTAAAAAAATGACAAAAAATCTTACCTAAATTTATGAATTTGCTGCTGATACTTCCCTTAAGAATCATTAAGCATGGAATTAAGCAGAGAAATTCCATTTGGAGTCAGAGATTTTTTTTCTTGGCTCTGCTTCCCAACTGTGTAAACATGAGCAAACTCTGAACTTCAGTTCAGATAAATTTAACACTTACCTCAAGGGTTTGTTGGCTTGGCATCTATGAGATGTAGGTAAAAACACGTTGAATAATGTAAAAGCACTACAGAAGTGATAGTTGTTCTCTTTAGTTTAGTTCAGACATGAGTTTCCCTGAACCTTCGCTCTAAGGCGAGAGCCTTAGGTTAATTTTGGAGTTTCCTGACTCTCTGAGCCTTATGACAGTCACTGGCTGTGTTCCTGAGAGGACAGAGAAGGGGGAGAGGAGAAATATTCCTTCCATTCATCTTTCCCAAGTCATGCAAAAAGGCTTTGTAAACTAGAGACTATGCAAATAAGAATGAAACAGTAAGAATTCACTCCCCTGTAAATTAAACTTGAGATGTTTTCTTTTGTGTGTGAGCTGATCTTGAAGACACTGAAAGCTGTCTCCAGAGCTCCCATGATAAAATACTTCAATGTTAAATTACTGAAGGATGCCATAACTCAAAACGGAGCCGGAAGAGAGAGTGATGAGAAAAGAGAAAGCTTATGTTGACACACAGAAATGCTTGAATAATCAGTAAGGAATGGAAAGGAATAAAGTACACATGAATGTTTAGTGGGGTTTTTCAGCAATTAAATTTTGCAGAAATGTGTTTTACGCTTGTGGCATTGCTTAAAGGCTGGTCCCTTCAGGTCAGGCGATCAGTCTTTTGTTTGCACACTGTGTGGCAGGGAAGGGAGAGAAACACATATTCATTTTCTGAGGAATATGTGATAGCTGCATTAGAGCAGTGAACCATCTTTTACGTCTTTTGGTTAGCAGGAATTATTAGTCACCACCTACCTTGGGTCCAAGGACAAGGTGAGAAAATAGTGCTTTCTAGAAAGAAAACAACAAGTAAAGTTATTCCCAGTGTATCACAGACTGTGTTGCTAAAGGCATCCTGTTACTCTGTAGGGGGATATCAAGAGGGGACAAGATAAAATTACAGCTGATACTGCATTTTTATGTTATCTTGGCAAGAACAGCAGCAGGGCTCAGCTTAACAAAATATTAACACGCTTCCCAAATGCTAATCAAATACAAGTAGAGAAATTGGGGGAATTTTGAATTTAAGTATTTTATTGGCTGATGCTTTTCCATATTTGTCTTTTGTCTCATTTACAGAATTAGAGATGAGTGTCTCCGTGGCTCACACAATCACATTTCGTTAACTGTCATCCATAACTCACTGACCTTCAAACAGTTCTATGGTTTGGGAAAGAAGGGGAGAGAGAGGTGAAGGAAGGGAGAGGGAGAGAGAGAGGGAGACAGAGAGATAAAGAGGAAGGAGGAACGAAGAAAAGAAGAAAGGGAAGGAAAAGAAAAAAATGATAAATCGTGTGCTAACAAATACTGATTTACCAAATCTTTAAGAAGTATGTGAAAGACTTATCTATGACTGAGAGGTCGAAAAAGATTAGGCCTTTAATTGCACCAATTAGCAATAGCCAATGGGGGAGAAGAAACACACCCAAGCTCTTCAAACCTTCTGTCCAGTACCTTGTGAAAATTGATTAGAATACCTTTTGTAACTACTGTGGTCACATTTCCTAAGGAAGGAAATCTGTTGCAGATAAATAGCTTAATGTCCTAAAAGAGCATATAAGAGAGGGGCTCAACATAATAAAATTTCAAAAACAGGCTTTTCCCAAACTGTGGGTGGACTGAGGAAAGTAATTCATACCAGAATATGCTGACTGGCTCCAACTGTCTTATCAGAGTCTTTTTCACATAGACTGATCTGTTTGTATGCCTCCAATAGTTCTGTGCTCTTGAAAGCTCCATTTTTTTTTCCCTCTGCCAAATAAAGACATTCTACTTTGACGTCAGAAAAAAATATATTTTTATGAATCCATTAAAGTTATGGTCTTACTTACTTTATAAGTCTCTCTACCTGGTAGGTTGTACAAATAGTACCAGCCCACTTTATTTATTTTTAAAAAGATTTATTTATTTATTTGAGAGAAAGAAAGAACCTATATGAAAGAGTGTGAGTTGGGGGGAAGGGGCAAAGGGAGGGAATCTCAGTCATAACCCCCCTTTCTCTCAGTGGTCTTACCTGTCTGTCAGTCACCAATGGTCAAAACCTGACTTCTATCCAGTATATGTAAATCTCCATCTCCATTTGGGATTTCTGTGTGGATTGAAGAAGGTCCACCCACATTAGGAAGGGCAATTTGCTTTAGTCAGTGTACAGATTTCAATGTTATTCTCATGCAAAAACACCTTCACAGAAATATCTAGAATATTATCTTACCAAATAGTCAGGTACACAGTGGCCCAGTTAAGTAGACACATGAAATGAATGATTACACAAAATCTTTTTCATGTTTTAAATTTAGGTTTTTTATCTTTTTATTATTGGTTTGTACCAGTTTTACATATTCTGGATAAAAGTCCCAATCATAAAGTCCTATATATACATATATACATATATCAACTGAAGTATATGACTTATTTTTAAATTATCTAATGATGTTTATTTAGAGAAAAAGTTTTATATTTTCATGAACTTTTTTTAAGAAAAGCTCTGTTACAGTTAGTGCTTTTGCATTCTAAGAACTCTGGTTATATCAAGTTGCAAAAATAATGCCCTATGTTTTCTCCTGGAAGCTTTTTAATTTTAGCTTTTAGATGTAGGTAGATGATTTATCTCTAATTGTTTCTTTTCTAAAGATTTACTTATTTAGTGAGTGAGAGATAAAGAGAGAGAGAGAGCACAAGTGGGGGAGAGGCAGAGGGAGAGAATCTTCAAAAAGACTCCCGACTAAGTGTGGGAACCATCACAGGGCTTGATCTCACGATCCATGAGGTCACAATCTGAGGTGAAACCAAGAGTCAGACGCTTAGCTGACTGAGCCACCCAGGCATCCCTGAAATTAATTCTGTATATGGTATAAGATAGAGGAATTAAGGTTTATTTAAAAAAAAAATATATGGTTATCCAATTTTGTGGAAGATTCCCCCTTTTAAACTGCATTAATATTTTTGCTAAAAATCAATTATTTTGTATATGTGGCCTTATTACTGGATTCTTTAATTTGTTACATTGATCTATTTCTCTATCATTATGCCAATAGAATTTCTCTATCTTTATGCCAATAGAACACTATCTTGATTACTCTGTCTTTATAGTAAGTTTTAAAGTCTTATAGATAAGTCTTTCAGTGTTGACTATTTCCAAGATTACTTTAAAAAAAAGATTTATTTATTTATTTGAGAGAGAGAGAGAATATAAGTGGGAGGAGGAGCAGTAGGAGAGAACTCCTATTGAGCAGGGAGCCCAACACAGGACTCAGTCCTCTTACCCATGAGATCATGACCCAAGCTGAAACCAAGATTTGGAGGCCTAGACAACAGAGCCACCCAGGTGCCCCATTTTCAAGATTGTTTTAACTATTCAAAAGTCTTTTGAATTTCCACAAAATTTAAGAATTAGCTTTTAATTTTCTTTTTTTAAAGATTTTATTTATTTGACAGACAGAGATCACAAGTAGTCAGAGCGGCAGGCCAAGAGAGAGTGGGAAGCAGGCTCCCTGCAGAGCAGAGAGCTGATGTGGGCCTCGATCCCAGGACCCTGGGATCATGACCTGAGCTGAAGGCAGAGGCTCTAACCCACTGAGCCACCCAGGCACCCCTAGCTTTTAATTTTCTAACAAACAAATAAACCCTCCTTTGATTTTAATTAAGATTTCATTAGACCTGTAGATCAATTAAAGAGATTAGAATTGATCTTTTAATAATCTTGATTCTTTCAATCCATGAATATGGTATATCTTTACCTTTAGTTCTTATTTAATTTTTCCTAGAACATGTAGTTTTTTTTTTTTAATTTCAGTATAGCTAACATATAGTATTATATTAAGTTTCAGGTATACAATATAGTGAATTAACATTTCTTAAAGATTTATCTATTTATTTTAGAGAGACAGAGACAAAGAGAGAGCAGGAGGGAGAATCTGAGGCAGACTCCACACTGCTCTCTTTTTTTTTTTATTGTTGCCTTTTTTGTGCAAAAGCACAAAACTTTTCATTTTGTTGTAGTCTCCATAGTTTATTTTTGCTTTTGTTTCCCTTGCCTCAAGTGACATATCTAGAAAAATGTTGCTATAGCTGATGCCAGAGAAATATTGCCTGTACTCTCTTCTAGTATTTTTATGATTTTATGTCTCACATTTGGGTCCGTAATCCATTTTGAATTTATTTTTGTGTATGGTACAAGAAAGTGGTCCGGTTTCATTCTTCTGCATGTTGTTTTCCAGTTTTATCAATACCATTTGTTGAAGAGACTATGTTTTTCCCATTACATAATCTTTCCTCCCATGTTGAAGATTAATTGACCATATAATTGTGGTTTTAATTCTTGGATTTCTATTCTGTTCCATTGAGCTATGTGTCTATTTCTGTGCAAGTACCATACTATTTTGATTACTACAGCTTTGTAATATAACTTGAAACCTGAGATTGTGATACGTCCAGCATTGTTCTTCTTTTTTAAGATTGCTTTGGCTATTTGGGATCTTTGTGGTCCCATACAAATTTTAATATTGTTTGTTCTAGTTCTTTGAAAAGAGTATTTTGGTAGGGATTGAATTAAATGTGTAGATTGCTTTGGGTAGTATAGACATTTTAACAATATTTCTTCTTTCAATCCATGAGCATGGGATGTTTTTACATTTCTTTGTATTGTCTTTAGTTTCTTTCATTAGTGTTTTATAGTTTTCAGAGTACAGGTTTTCACATCCTTGGTTAGGTATCTTATTGTTTTTGGTGCAATTATAAATTTTTCTCAATTTCTCTTTCTGCTGCTTCATTATTGGTGTATATACAAGTGGAACAGATTTCTGTACATTGATTTTGTATCCTACACCTTTACTTGAATTCATTTATTGGATGTAGCAGTTCTTGGTGGAGTCTTTCAGGTTTTTTATATAGAGTATCATGTCATCTGCAAATAGTGAAAGTTTGACTTCTTTTTTTAGATGCCTTTTATTTATTTTTGTTGTGTGATTGCTGTGGCTAGGACTTCCAGTAATATGTTGAAGAGAAGTGGTGAGTTGTTGTCTTATTCCTGACCTTATGGGAAAAGCTCTCAGTTTTTCCCCATTAAGGATTTTTCATAAATGGCCTTTATTATGTTGAGGTATGTTCCTTCTTAACCTACTTTGTTGAGGATTTTTATCATGAAAGGATGTTGTGCTTTGTCAAATGCTTTTTTAGTGTCTATTGAAATGATGATATTATTTTTATACTTTCTCTAACTGATGTGATGTATCACATCAAATGATTTGTGAATATTGAACCACTCTTGCCATTTAGGAATAAATCCCATTTGATTGTGGTGGATTATTTTTTTAATGTATTGTTGGATTTGGTTTGCTAGTATTTTGTTGAGGATTTTTTCATATATGCTCATCAGGGATATTGGCATATAGTTCTCTTTTTTAGTGCTATTTTTATCTGGTTTTGGTATCAGGGTAATGTTGGCTTCATAGAATGAATTTGGAAATTTTTCTTCCTTTGCTATTTTTTGGAACAGTTTGAGAAAAATAGGTACTAACTCTTCTTCTAGTGTTTGGTAGAATTCACCTATGAATCCATCTGGTCCTAGACTTTCCTTTGTTGGGGGTTTTTGAATACTGATTTAATTTCTTTTCTGGTTATTGTTCTATTCAAGTTTTCTACTTCTTCTTGCTTCAGTTTTGGTAGGTTATATGTGCCTAGAAATTTATCCATTTCTTCTAGGTTGTCTGGTTTTTTAGCTTGTAAGTTTTCACAATCTCTTACAATTGTTTGTATTTTTGTGGTGTTGGCTATCATTTTTCCTAGTAATTTTATTTATTTGAGTCCTCTGTCTCTCTGTATCTATCACTTTCTCTCCCCCCCGCAACGCTTTTTTAAAAAATGAGTCTGGCTAGTGGTTTATCATTTTTGTTAACCTTTTTCAAAGAACCAGCTCCTGGTTTCATTGATCTGTTTTATTATGTTTTTTAGTTTCTTTGTCATTTATTTCTAGTCTAATCTTTATTATTTCCTTCCTTTTCCTGGGTTTGGATTTTGTTTGTTGTTGTTGTTGTTTTTCTAGCTCCTTTAGTTGTAAGGTTAGGTTGTTTATTTGAGATTTTCCTTATTTCTTGAAGGTAGGACTGCATTGTTATAAACTCACATCTTAGAATCACTTTTGCTGAATCCCAAAGATTTTGGACTGCTGTGTTTTCATTTTTATTTGTTTCCATGTAATTTTTAATTTCTTTTTTTTATTTCTTTGTCAACGTCTTCATTATTGAGTAGCATGTTATTTAACCTCCATGCACTTATACTTTTTCCAGATTTTTTCTAGTGGTTGATTTTTATTTTTATTTTTTTTTCTTTTTTAAATTTTATTTTATTTTTTTCAGTGTTCCAAAATTCATTGTTTATGCACCACACCCAGTGCTCCATGCAATACATGCCCTCCTCCATAATACTCACCACCAGGCTCACCCCACCCCCTACCCCCCTTCCAAAACTCTCAGTTTGTTTCTCAGGGTCCACAGTTTCTCATGGTTTGTCTCCCCCTCCAATTTCCCCCAACTCACTTCTCTTCTCCATCTCCCATTGTCTTCCATGTTATTCCTTATGCTCCACATGTAAGTGAAACCATATGATAATTGACTCTCTCTGCTTGACTTATTTCACTCAGCATAATCTCTTCCAGTCCCGTCCTTGTTGATACAAAAGTTGGATGGAGGCATAATACTCTATTGTATATATAGACTGTATCTTCTTTATCCATTCATCTGTTGAAGGGCATCTTGGTTCTTTCCACAGTTTGGCGACTGTGCCATTGCTGCTATGAAGATTGAGGTACAGGTGGCCCTTCTTTTCACTACATCTGTATCTTTGGGGTATTTTTAGTTTCATGGCATCATGCTCAGAAAAGATGCATGGTATAACTTTGATATTTTTTAATATATTGACACTTGTTTTGTGGCCTAGTATGTCATCTCTTCTGGAGAATGTTCTATGTGCCCTTGAAAAGAATGTTTATTCCACTGTTTTAGGAAGGAAAGTTCTGAATATATCTATTAAATCCATCTGTTCCAATGTGTCATTGCTACTCTTTCCTTATTGATTTATTGTCTAGATGATCTATTCACTGATATAAGTACAGTGTTAAAGTCCCTTACTATTTCTATTAGTTCCTTTATGTTTGTCATTAACTGTTTTAAATATTTGGTGCTCCTGTGTTGAGTGCATAAATATTTACAATTTTGTTGGATTGTCCACTTTGTTACCATATAGTGTCCTTCTATGTCTCTTATTATAGTCTTTATTTTAAAATCTACTTTGTCCAATATACGTAGTGGTATCCCTGCTTTCTTTTGACATCCATTTGCATGACAAATGTTTCTTCATCCCCTCACTTTCAATCTCCTAGTGTCTTTTGGTCTGATAAGTCTCTTGTAGGCAGCATATGGATGGATCTTGTTTGATTGTGTTTTTCATCTACTCTGTCACTGTATGTCTTTTGATTGGGACGTTTAGTCCACTTACATTCAAAGTAATTATTGATAGATATGTTTATATCTATTTATTTATATCATATTTATATATTTTATATCATATTATATGATAGAGAGTTTATTGCCATCTTGTTACTTTTTTATGATTGTTTTTGTAGTTTTTCTGTGATCCTTTTTTCTCTTTCTCTACTTCTTGGTTTGCCAGCTTTATATACTTGAATTCCTGTCTCTTTATTCTTTGCATGTTTATTATTGGTTTTTGATTTGTGGTAACTATTTGATTGGTATATCACATCTTCTGTATATAGCAGTGTGTACAAAGTTGATAGTTGAATCCATTCTTTACGCCTCTCCTCCCCACTTTTTAGGTATATGGTATGATATTTTACATCTTTTAATTTTGTGAATCCTTTGACTGATTTTTGCACATATACTTATTTTTATTGCCTTTGTGTTTCCTGCTTTTTATATGCTTACTTATTGTCTTTCCCTTCCATTTAAGGAGTTCCCTTTAACATTTCTTTGAGCTGGTTTAGTCATCATGTCCACCTTTAGTTTTTATTTGAGAAACTCTTTATCTTTCCTTCTATTCTGAATGATAGCCTTGCATGATAGAGTATTCTTTGCTGCAGATTTTTCCTTTCAGCACTTTGAATATATCTTGCCATTCCTTCTGGCCTACAAACTTTCTAATGAAAAAATCCACTCATAGCCTTATGGAGTTTGCCTTGTATGTAACTATCTTCTTTTCTCTTTCTATTCTAAAAATTTTTTCTTTAACACCACTTTTAGCCATTTTAATTGCCCTGTGCCTTGGTTTGGACCTCCTTGGGTTGATTCTTTTAGAGCATCTCTGTCCTTCCTGGATGTAGGTATCTGTTTCCTTCCCCAGATTAGGGAAGCTTTCAGCTATTATTTCTTCAAATAAATTTTCTGCCCCCTTTCTCTCTCTTCTTCTGGGATTCCTGTAATATGAATGTTATTACGCTTGATGGAGTCACTGAATTCCCTAAGTTTTTCTCATTTTGCATAATTCTTTTTTCTTTCATTGTTCAGTTTGATTACTTTCCATTACTCTGTCTTCCAAGTCATTAATTTGTTCCTCTGCTTCCTCTAACTTGCTATTTTTTTCTATTGAGTGTATTTTTAATTTCATTTATTGTGTTCTTCATCTCAGATTGGTTCTTTTTTAAGGGTTTTGTAGATGTTCTCCACTCTTTTACTTCACTGAGTAACTTTATGATCATTACTTTTAAGTTCTCTTTTGGTCATATTCTTTATATCTGTTTTGTTTAGGTCTCTTGCCGTGGTTTTTGTCCTATTCTTTCATCTTGGATATATTCCTCTGTCTCCTCATTTTGTTTGACTGTCTGTGTCTCTTTCTGTGTGTAGGAAAGTGAGCTCTGTCTCCTGCTCCTGACAGTAATGGCCTTATGAAGAAGAGGTGCTGCAGTGCCCTGCAGTGCTGTGCTCCTGTTCCCTAGGACCTGGCACTTTAGGAGGTTTCTCCTATGTGTGTGGCATTTCATCTGCTAGTGTTTCCTGGCCACTTTTTCCTTCAGTCTGGTCATCTGCAGAGGCTGTCTTTGCCTGCTGTGGGCAGTGTTTGGTCCCTGGCTGGGGTGGTGTGTGTGGTTTGAACAAGGGGCTTGCTGGGCTGCTTGTGAAATGAGAGCTGCTGCTGCAGCCAGGACTGGGGCTGTGTGGGCTGGACAGGAGTTTTAACATGGTGCACCTCAGACTTCTATGGGGCCTACTGCCACCTCTGCCACCCCTGGACCAAGGCCCCACAAAACGCAGGGGTGGGGAGAGACAGTTTTGGCCAGGTTTATGTGGGTCTTCTGGGGGAAGGGTCCTGCAGCTCTAGGACTGAGGCAAGGGTGACTGGAAAGCATGGATCTGCCAAAGAGGGGATGGAGGTTGGTGTAAGCCAGTTAGGTAGTAAGTACCTGCACAGTGCTGGTTCCTGTAGGTGGCCAGGTGTTTATGTTGAGGGGCAGGGGAGGGAAGTGGCACCTGCTAGCTCCTGTGTTCCTGCAGGGTCTCCCCGGGATCCCTGCCTCTGGGAACATGCTCTTAGATGAATACATGTCTCTATCTCCTGTATGCCTCAGGCATTTTTCAAACTGCTGCTTTTATCCTGGGTCTCCAAGGGCCGTTTGTCATCCTGCCTCCTTCCAGAGCCCACCCCTCTGGTTTTTAAAATTCCAGGCTTTAGAACCTGCTGGTTGTAAGGAATGATGAAATTTGGCCGCTCTTGCTTCCAAAGCCAAATGTTATGGTGATTTTTCTTCACAGTGTGGGCTCCCAGTGTACTAGTCTGTTTATCTCTCCCCTCCCAGCCCCTGACTCTCTCCTGGCTGCAGACATCTGGGGCTCTTTTAGCTCCCCAGAGTGTCTCCACCCTTCCTTCCCCCTTCCATGTGGCCTGTTTCTACCTATAGCTGTGGAGTTTGCTCTGCCAGTCTTCAGGTTGTATTCTGGGTAATTTATGCTGACGTGAGTGTTATTTAGTTGTATCTATGGGATGAGGTGAGCTTCGAGTCCTCCTACTCTGCCATCTTCCCAGGCTTCCTCTAGAACATGTAGTTTTTATTCTTCAGGTCTTATAATATTTTGTTAAATTTATCTCTAAGTATTTCACATTTTTAGAGCTATTGTAAATGATAATTTTTCTATTACTTTTAAATTGATTGTTGCTAGCATATAGAAATGCAGTTCGTTTTTGTGTTTTGACCTTTTATACTGACATTATTGAACTTAGTCATCAGTTCTGGTGGCTATTTTTAAGATTTTTTTGGATTGTCTATATACTTAATCATGTATGAATTAACTTATATGTCTTCATTTTTAACATTTATGCCTTTATTTTATTGCCTATTTCACTGGCTAGGATCTCTAAAACAATGTTGACTGAAAGTGGTAATAGCAAATATCCTTTATTTTGTCCTGATCACAAGAGGAAAGGGTTTGATATTTCATCATTTATTGTGGCATTATCTGTATATTGTTTCATAGATGCCCCCTATCAGATTGAGAACATTTCTTTCTATTTCTAGTTTGAAGAAAGTTTTATTTTTAAATCATGAGTAGATAGTGAATTTCAACAAATGCTTCTGGTATTTTCATCTTTTGAGATGATTACATAATTTCCTCCTTTATCTTTATTGTGGTAAATTATAGTTATTGTTTCTACCAACCGTAACCTAGTCTTATTTTCCTAAGATAAATCTCACTTCATCATGATTTATTATCTTATGTCTTATTGCATATTTTAAATGAACATTTCCTATTTCCCTCAACTATGATTCAAGGCAATAAACCATAGTAATATTAGCAATACTTGTGGTATATTTACCAGTGAAAATGAGATATTTAATATCTTATTGTAGTTACAAATATCTTGGATATTGTTTATACTCAGTATTGCATTGATATTTTACCTGGTGGTTATTAGGCCTTCTGCTATGTCACATTACTTAAATTAGTTAAAAAAGAAGTACCTTTTATTGCAATATAATAAATATTTTTATATTTGATAACTGAACTTCAATACAATTTATTTTTTGTAATACTCTGTAATTTATCTTATACATTTATAGGAACTAAATAGAACTAAAAATGTCAAAGTCTCTATCTTAAAACATTTGGGACTAGATGGGATCACCTAGGGAGTTTACAGAGAGGATTAGAGAGTGGAGAACAGAATCCTATGCCATGGAAATGAAATTTCAAAATTATGTATTTGCCTTGTCTTCAACATTTGGTATAGTTTTCTTCCTTTTAGATTTTTTTATTGTGGTAAAATACATACACCATAAAATTTACCATCTTAATGATTTTAAGTGTATGTTTAATGGTATTAAGTGCATTTATGTCAATGTGCAAACATCACACGATTCATTTCTAGAGCTCTTTTCAACTTCAACTGAGACTGTACTTATTTCTTTCCTTCTTCAGCCCCCAGTGTAGCTTTCAAGTAATTATTCCTAAAAATAAACAAGATAAATTGGTAGAAAGATCACATAATCAAATAACCAAAAAATGTCCATTTTTTAGCCTTGCCCTGTGGACATTTGGCTATGTTTCTTTGTTATATTTGGATTTGAAGGTTGGATCCTAACTCTTTTCAGTTCCTATATTTGCTTTCTCTTCTAGATTCAAGTTGCTTACAAATTGTTGTTGTTAGTGGCAATAGTGGTGGTGGTTGATGTGTATATTTTGGCCATCTATACATTGGTAAATTGGGCTGAAGAAATGCCCAGGGAGTGTTCCCTCACTGTGCTGAGATCCTTTGTAGTAAGAATCACACAAGCTTGAGGTACTCAGTAAAGCCAATACTCATAAGTTGGTTTTGGAAGGAATGCCTCAAGGATTGCTGGTCTCCCAGCAGATATCACGAACTCTAATGAAGGAAGAAACATCAGCTTGCTTGAAGGCAGTATAATCATTTTATTCTTTTCATGTCCCTGGAGGCACTTTGCACAATGCCTGGCCTATGCTTAATGTTCAGAAGCATGTTAAGTCAAAATGAATTAAACACACTCTAGGGACAATAGCTATTAGCTCTTTGGAAAAGCATGGTAACTTTCTCAGATTTGTTTTGTATTTCCTTATAGCAATAATACTAAAAACTCTTAAAACAAGTGGATTTGTATACTAGTCCCTAGAAATAGCAAGAGAACAGTGAAATTACATTTCACTCTTTAGCCAGTATTGAATGAAGATGAATATCAAGGAAGAAGTGAATGCTGGTAGAGTTTAAATTGGTAGGTCAAAAAGATGTAAAAATATAGGAAACTAGTAGGATTAGACAAGTTGCTAAGAACATATCCTCTAACTGTTCTTATTCATACCATGATAAATATGTTGAAGGGGCAGGGCCTTAGCCCTAGAGCCAGCCACTAGAAATCTCCTTCAAAGTAAGATGCTGATGCATTAATCAATCCCCTTCAAGTGGGCCTCCTTAATCTTATTTTTAAGGTTATGAAACCTTCTGAAATAACCTGTTTTCCAGATCTGCCATGTTTTTGACACTGTACCCACATATTCTGTTTTAAAACTTTTGGGGTGCCTGGGTGGCTCAGTGGGTTAAAGCCTCTGCCTTCAGCTCGGGTCATGATCCCAGGGTGCTGGGATTGAGCCCCACATCAGGCTCTCTGCACAGCAGGGAGTCTGCTTCCCCGCCCCACCTGCCTCTCTGCCTACTTGTGATCTCTGACTGTCAAGTAAATAAGTAGAATCTTTTTTTTTTTTTTTTTTTTTTTTACAGAGAGATCACAAGCAGGCAGAGAGGCAGGCAGAGAGAGAGGAGGAAGCAGGCTCCCCGAGAGAGCAGAGAGCCCGATGCGGGGCTCAATCCCAGGACTCCGAGATCATGACCTGAGCCGAAGGCAGCGGCTTAACCCACTGAGCCACCCAGGCGCCCCAAATAAGTAGAATCTTAAAAAAAAACTTTAATTGATATATTTAGAAATCATCCCAGCCATTAGCGAGTATGTATGGTCGATTTTTGTTATTGGTGGTAGTTATGGTCTATGACGTCACAGCAGCACTTTTTCTCTTTTACCATTTTTTTTTAAAGTTACTGAAATATAATTGACCACAGTGTTGTATTAGTTTCAGGTATGCAACATACTGATTTGACAATTCTGTACGTTATTCAGTGATTACCACTGTAAGTGTTGTCATCATCTGTCACCATAAAATGTTATTAAAATATTATTGATCATATTCCCGATGCTGTATTTTCACCTCTATGATTTATTTATGTTACAATTGGAAGTTTGTATCTATTAATCTCCTTTATCTATTTTGTCTACCACTACCCGCCTCCACTCAAAAACATGTAGTGAATACCGAATCATTGGTCCAGGGAGAAATACAAGGATAAGTTCCTGTAAGCTTCCGATCATGATATTTTTATCAACTGATCAACAGTATGTAAGCTCATTTTATGTGTATTCTGTTTAAAGACACCTTATTCAATATAAACGGTTGATTCATTAACACTGGGCTTAATGCCAAAAGCACTATAACTCATACTTGAGTTACACTGTGGCACACCAGAGAGCACTTGGGGGCATTATGGTTGGAAGCCATTTTAGATAGAAAACCACCATCAGAAAGCACAAAATTGCAAAAATGTGACACTAAATAGATTCTAAAAAAGATACCTATATAGTATATGAGAGCTGAAACAAAAAGGCTGGCTATCACCTTGTTCAACCTCAATTGAGAATGTGCACATTGGGCAATTCAAAGTTTTCACTGCTATGTGAGTGTCCACAAATGACTGCAAAAGCACCATGAGTATTGATTTTGGCATTTCAAATACATTTTAGTGAGTAGGTGAATTCACAGATATGAAATCTACAAATAATGAGGATCAACTAAGTTTTTCTGAAGCACACAAGAAGAACTTAAAATATTGAGCACATTCTAGGCAAAAGAAACCAACCCTCAACTATCAAAGTATCAGGATCCTACAGATTATACCATATGTCTATACCATAATTGAAGTATAAACTAACCTTTCCCTCCAAAAACCTTAGAAAATACTTAGAACGAAATAGTGATAAAATAATATGATTCAAAATGTGTGATATAGCTAAAAGAGAGGATATTAAGAATTTTGTAGCTTTGAATGTTTTTATCAAAAAAGAAGAAAGAGTGAAATTTAATGAGCTAATAGTAAAACTGAAGTTAGAAAAGGAACAATAGAACCAATCTAAGAAAATAAAAGTAACGAGATAATAGAAGCAGAAAGTAGAAAACAGAAAATAAAAATGCCATTATTTAGATCAATATTGCCAAAAATTAACAGACACACCTTGGTGAAACTGATTGTGAAAAAAGGTAAAAGAAACTCGTAGGAATGAAAAGTAATACATTACTGCAGAGTTAGCTAGAGAATAATATCTTTACGTTTTGCCCATAAAATTTAAACATATACAAAATGAACATACTCCTCAAGGAGAAATAGAAAACTTAAAAAGTCCTATAATTAAAAAAAAACTCCATCAGTAATTGACAGTCTTCCTAGAATAAAAAGAGTTTGAAATGATTTTATAGGTGATTTCCACCAAACTCTAAGGAACAGATCATTTCAGTCTTATAGAAAATCTTCAAAACAGTGGGGAAAAAAAACAACAGAAAAAATTTCCCAACTCATTTTATAATATTAAATAACCTTTATAATCATAATAACCAACTCTAAACAAAGAGAATAAATTAAATAAGATACCAATAAATAAATTGAATAAGTGAAATAAAATACCAATCCACTTTCTTTCCCCTCTAGAAAATTAGAATTCTGTTTACCTTTACTTCTTATATCTGCTAAGACCCCTTCTCTACTTTAGAGTTCGCTAGTATTGATACAATGATTTTTGCCTGCAAGATTTCTGAGTTCCTTGGTTTTAATCCACTGGGGAACTTGAACTCACTGGGAGTGGCGGATGATTCCTTGCAATCTCTATATCTACCTCACCCATGTTATTCTATCCTTTTCAACATGGAGATAATTTTCCCTGAAAAGGCAGAAGTAAAACAGAAATTGCACTCTATTTTTCCTTTGTTATCCATTAACATTACACCATCATTCTTAAGTTAATGCCTGAAATTATTATTATTATTAATAACCCATAACTTAATAAATTCCGAAGTGTGATCACATACTTGGCATGGAATAGTTATTGCAATTTAACAAAGAAATATCCTGGATAAAACTTGAACCAAAACCAAATAGGACAGATGGTTTCACTCATTTATTCAACAACTATTTATTGATTATCTGTTATATGTCAGGAATTATGCTAGGCGCTATGGACAAAAAGTTGTATGGTCCTGACCTAGAAGAGCTCACAATTTAGGAGGTGGGAAGGGGGTGGGATAGGGAGTTGGAGAGGTGGGATAATCATTAGGCATTTTAATACCAGAACAGAAAGTGGTGATTGTTAGGAGGCAGAATGAACCATAAAAAAAGGATTTATTTTCCTTCATTATGGACCAGGGAGTAGTATACAGAGAATATATCTCAATTTTAACAAAACACCCTGGTTTCTTCTAACCTAACACAGCTCTTCAGTTAATTATTCTGGTGAGCAAAACTGAAAAACATGGACTGACTGATAGCACAGTGAGGTAAAATTTAGAGTTTGTTCCATTTCAAAAGGGTATTTAATAACTAGGTATTAACATGAAATGGTGTCTTTCATGGTGCTATGGGATCCTGTTCATGACTGTCCTCTTCAGTAAACCTAGAGAATATGTGGAAGGCATGCTCATTGAATCTACAGAAGATGCAAACCTTGCTGAGGGGGAGCTAGCGTGAGCAAGGACACTTAGATTTAAAGCCATCCTAAAAAGTTAAAACAATGTGCTTAAAGCAGATGAAATATTATACAGAAAAAAACACATAAAAATTTGATTGCATGTTATAGGAAGAAGAAGACTTGAATAAACAGTAGTTCCTAGGACAAAATCTGGAAGTTTTAGTTGACCACAAGCTCAGTTTTAGCCAGTAGTTTGATATAGCTAGTAAAAAGTGCATGCATTCTTACGCTATGCTGGAAAAGTATATCATGAAGATATGCTTGTATATACTGCTAATTTAGCTAATACCAAGCTATATTAAAATGATTTGTTTAGTGTTTTGCCCATTAGATTGTGAAATATTTAACATAGGGATTGTAAATTGTTTATTTATATATTCCCAGGATTTAGCTCAATTCTTGGAATATAGCAAATGTTCAGGAAATAGCTGTTGAATGACTAATGAATAATTATGTGTAGAGGCTTCCCTGAGCATTTTAATGTAATTAACTCATTTTATCCTCCCAATACACCTATTGAAGAAAGTTTTCTTAGTATTTCCATTTTATAGACGAGGAACCTGAGGCCTCAGTACATGGTTTATGAAAAATAGCGGACATAGAAAAGCAATACACAAAATCTTTCAAAATCCCAGTATAGAAAGTAGTTCCAAAATTTCTTTTCAAGGTTTTTTTCAAGAAACAACTTGTTCATGGTCACATGCCTGAGTGGTAGAGCTGAGGGTTATGTAGTGTCTACATAATAGTATGCTATTCGACTATATAGCTTAGAGCATAGTAAGGTCCAAGGGTTTATGGAGATACTTGTCCTTCTTCCCTTCCTCTTTCCTTCCCCTCTTATGAAAAAAAAAAAAGATTTAAATTGGCTTATAAAAATAAATGTAACAAAATGGAAAAAAAAAAAGGAGAAATTCCAGCTAAGAGAAAAGAAGGGTAGGTAAATAAGTTGGAGCCATGGTAAGGCTAGGACACAAAACACATATAATGAGGTCCTATCTCCATGAACTTCTTTGTGACTATCTTTATAGCTCCCTTCTTTTACCTTCTGTTGCATTTCTTGTCTACATGATGCATTTGGCTCTTAATCATGGACTTCTAGCAACTGTATGAGTACAACTTTTACTCCTCAGTAAGATTGTATACGTCTAGAGGTAAGGACCTGGTCATATTATCTTTAATATTCATTTGGCCCCTTATATAATGCTAGATTCATAGTAGATTCTGTATAAGTAACCTCTGCGTTGAAAGAATTTTCAATTGTTGGGATTAATATCTACTTCTGAACTTTTCCCAAATCCTTTCTTCCTTTCTTTCTCTTTTTCTTTCTGGAACCCCAGGCAGAATTAACCATTCTTCCTCAGTGTTCCTGCAGAAGGCAATTTTCTTTATATATCTACTCTAAAACTTTGATTTACTATTTATATGTTGCCACCTGTAGATTGTGATCTATTTCTGGACATCACTAATGCTCATTTTCCACTCTGAAGTCAATTACTAGTAAGTATTAAGATTCAGTAAATAAATATGGGAGGAATGAAGGAAGAGAGGAATAGAGGAAGGTTTTTTTTTTCCCCCTTTTGTCCATTTGACTGCTTGCTGGTCATTACCAGAAAGACAGTAGGAGAAAAGACTTAGATGACAAAACTGCATCTTGAAAGAGTCTTAATGAGGAGAAAATAGTTGAAATTATTTGCTATAATGAGATTTAGGAATTTGTCTTTTGCTTTTCCATGCTTCCTTTCTATGAATGAAGAGCCTAGTAGTTATGAGTCTGAAACCATACTATTTGGATTCAGATGCTAGCACTACTACTGCATAGCTGTATGACCTTGGGAAAGGAATTTACTTCTCTGTTTCCCAGCCTCATCACGTGTAGAATGGGTTTAATAACAATACCTACCTCATAGTGTTGTAGTTTGAATTGACTGAATTTGTATAGCTAGAAATAATTTAGAGTGGTTCCAGAAACATATATATATATATATATATATATATATATATATATATATAATACTAAGGAAATAATAGCAAACGCTATTATTATGATCTCTGCTTTTGTAAGACTCTATTTCTTGTCTGGTATTGCAAAGTTTGGAGTGCCAGCTACTACTAAAGCATCAGTGGCCTTTTAGTAGTGGACACGCTCCAGGACTCACTCTTAGCCAGGGCACTCTATTCCCCAGAACAATGCTGGCTACAAAAGCAATGCTCACAGAAGATAATGAAGTACCATATGATTGCAAAGTTAAGAATGTGTAACCCCCAGAAACACCCGAAGAAACTTGGTTTAGATTTTTCCTATGCTCAAGGGCATAATTGATATGTAGCGGGCAAAGGTCCAACTAATGGGTGGCCCCAGCTATGGAGAGGAGATCCTGGGGATGAGAGGATGGTCCCACCAAACTCCCTGACTCAGCTGTGACATTCCTGACAGCTGGTCTTAGGAACTGGCTCCAGGATATGAATCCAAGTTTACAAATTCCTTAAATTAAAAGACATGGAACAGAGGCAACTGAAGCGGCTGCATTTTTATTCTTAGAACAATAGCTTTACATGGCATAGTCTTTTGAGGTCTGCAAATACAAACATTATCTCATTAATTCACCTGTGAGAAATGAAGGGCAGATATCTTTATTAAAAATGTGTAATATAAAAATAAGTATTAAGGGGAAGATACAAATTCACTTATCACTTCCAAAGTCATTTCTAATCTTTCCTTTCCTATCCATTGGAGTACAGTTTTCTTAAAGAGAGAACACCTGGGTCCAGAAGTAGAGAAACAAATTTGAGCAAATGGAATTACTGAAAAGATCTTCTTGGGGGGTCATCTAGGAAAGAAGAGCATTAGTGGCATCAGAAACATGACTCAAATGTTTGAATTTGACTATATACACTCAGCCTAGCCAGAAGGTCATGAGAGACACAACTCTTCCAATCCTGTGGTTTGCTGCTTCAACTTTATCCTAAACTCTGATTAGAATCTACTCCAGATTGCCATTTGCCCAAGCAGCTTTGCTCATTCTAGATACTCCCAGTAGGGTGAGAAAGGAATCCATCAAAATCCTTGAGGAGAACACAGGCAGCAACCTCTTCGACGTCAGCCGCAGCAACATCTTCCTAGGAACATCACCAAAGGCAAGGGAAGCAAGGGCAAAAATGAACTATTGGGATTTTATCAAGATCAAAAGCTTTTGCACAGCAAAGGAAACAGTGAACAAAACCAAAAGACAACCGACAGAATGGGAGAAGATATTTGCAAATGACATATCAGATAAAGGGCTAGTGTCCAAAATCTATAAAGAACTTAGCAAACTCAACACCCAAAGAACAAATAATCCGATCAAGAAATGGGCAGAGGACATGAACAGACATTTCTGCAAAGAAGACATCCAGATGGCCAACAGACACATGAAAAAGTGCTCCATATCACTCGGCATTAGGGAAATACAAATCAAAACCACAATGAGATATCACCTCACACCAGTCAGAATGGCTATAATTAACAAGTCAGGAAATGACAGATGCTGGCGAGGATGCGGAGAAAGGGGAACCCTCCTACACTGTTGGTGGGAATGCAAGCTGGTGCGACCACTCTGGAAAACAGCATGGAGGTTCCTCAAAATGTTGAAAATAGAACTACCCTATGACCCAGCAATTGCACTGCTGGGTATTTATCCTAAAGATACAAACGTAGTGATCCGAAGGGGCACGTGCACCCGAATGTTTATAGCAGCAATGTCTACAATAGCCAAACTATGGAAAGAACCTAGATGTCCATCAACAGACGAATGGATAAAGAAGATGTGGTATATATACACAATGGAATACTATGCAGCCATCAAAAGAAATGAAATCTTGCCATTTGTGACGACGTGGATGGAATTAGAGGGTATCATGCTTAGCTAAATAAGTCAATCGGAGAAAGACAACTATCATATGATCTCCCTGAAATGAGGGAGAGGAGATGCAACATGGGGGGTTAAGGGGGTAGGAGAAGAATAAATGTAACAAGATGGGATTGGGAGGGACACAAACCATAAGTGACTCTTAATCTCACAAAACAAGCTGAGGGTTGATGGGGTTATGGATATTGGGGAGGGTATGTGCTATGGTGAGTGCTGTGAAGTGTGTAAACCTGGCGATTCACAGACCTGTACCCCTGGGGATAAAAATATATGTTTATAAAAAATAAAATTAGATACTCCCAGTAGGAAGTGGTAGCTGATGGGCAAATAGGGCAGTTAAATTCAGTTCAACACTTATTTATCGAGCTGCTAATAATACAAATTACATGAATGTGCTAATCTATGTGAACGAACTAGGTTTGGGAGATACAAAGACATTAAGGTATTCCTGCCTTCAATGAACTCACAATTTAATGAGACACACTTACATAAAACTATGTATAAGGGCTAGGCTGCAGGGTGTCTAATAAGAGACATTTTAAAAAATGGATTATGAGGGCACAGAAGAAAGTGTTTATTTTTGGTGGGACAAGACAAATGCCCTGACATACAGTATCTCATTTAATCCTATGAAGTCGTCAACATGGAAACTGATTATCCTCATTTGAGAGATGGAGTAAGTAACGGAGCCTGGACAATTTGCCCAAAGTTACATAGGGAATAAGTGAGCACTTAGACTGGAACTCATGTCTTCAGGAGCTGACACTTGTATTCTGTTCAGCATGTTTCGCTGATGATACTAATCTGATTGGGGACTTGTAAACTCCTGTTGTAGGGCTCCTGAAACCCCACTGTTCCATGGGAAGCCAAAGCCCTGTTCTCAGACAGGTCAGGCCTACCCTGATATTACTTATGGTGGGAATTGCGACATCTCGGTGGACTCCTACAGCTGATTAGTAAGGCCATAGAGGGGAATGATACATCTGTAATTGGAACACACTTGATAAGAAAGAGGCATAGAATCCCAGGAATCAGTCCAGGAGTGGGTTCTGCTTCTTGCTCTCAAGTAGCATTTCTGTATCTGCAAGTGCTGGTGAGACCCCCAGCACTGCGGCAGCCTGACAAATGCTTTTCTCAGTGAGAACAAAGGAGTGCCGCTGAACTGTGCGCCTGTTCCAGAACCATCATTCTGCACACTCTTTATTTGCAACACTCACCTTGGGAAGCTAATGCTTCTAAGTGATGCCTAGGCAGGCTGCCAGTTGTTTTTGCTTATCATTAATGTGTGCTTCTGATCTGGTTTCCATGGTTACAGGAAACTCCAGAGTTGGCTTTCACTCAAATCAGGGGACCCATCTTTTATCCATGGTGAATGCTGCACTCTGATCTAGCATTCCAGTCTGGTTCCATCCGTGCAGGGGCCCACTTCCCTGTGCATTGTAGTGTACAAGTGCAGGGCTTTCAGTAAGGGAGTCTTATTTTTTTTTTAAATGTTTTATGGTGTGCTTTTGTAATTAAATAAAATGCTACTACCTGGAAGGAAAGCAGAATATTTACTCCTCATAGGAGCTGAGGATCTGCCTCAGCTAAGGGCCATTTGCCTCAAATGAGCACATTACCTCCATGGGGAAAATTAGTTTTCTTTGCATTTCTCCTCCAAAATAATCAGAATTCAACAGAATTACTCTTCTTCATCACTACATAGTGGGGGATCCCAAATGTCATAATTGGTCTCAACTTTGTCTATGATTACCTGGGGCAGAATCACCACGCCTGTGAAATTACTTCCCATGTTAGCAGGTTGACCTTTGGAATGGCCAGTCTACAGAAAATTGCCTGGAGGAGCCTTAGCCCATTCTCCTGCTCTGTTGCCCAACTGCCTCTGTCTGTAATAAATTAGACATTCAGAGGGCACCAGCTAAGATGCGTGAGCTTTAGAACAGGCATACGCTTCACGCATCTAGAATCAGCTACCCCCTTCGCCCCCTCTGTTTGAGCTACTCAGAGAGGAAGTTGGAGGTTGTTGGTAGAGCCACTAATGTACTCCCTGCCACCTTTCAAATCTGCCCTTGGCATTAATTTTTCAGTGATTTCATCTGCACACACATGTTGGGCAGGGCAGGTGAAGGAGCCACTTAGAATGGTTGGTCCTAGCCCTTACCACCAACCTTTTGGCTACAAAAGATAGCAAAATCTTTCTCATCGTACATATTATTTTGATTCTTTGCTGTTTGCAGTGGCTTCATTTTGTTCTTTCTGGGAAGGATTACAGAGAATTCTTTTACTCTGGGTCTTTAAAATAGGAACCCTTTATTCGGCTCCTCTAAAACCGAGGCAGCAGGCAGCTCTGGCAGTGCCCCAGAGCAAATAATGACTCGGTATTTCAATATTCATTCTGAGCACTGTCTATTCCCCTGGGCAGCCAGGCACATGGCCCTCTGGAAATCAAACAGCAATAAAATCCAGTTTGAGCTGGTCAAAGTTAAGACATTTTCAGGGAATTTGGGTTTGTTTTTTCTATAAGCATAAATCTGACCACACCGCTGTCTGTATCTTCTCCTCAAGGACAACAAGTAAAGTTGCCTATTCAGGAAGGGATCTAACTTAAGAAAAACGGTTCAAATTAACTGTCTGCTTGCTTGACAACCAAGATATTCCCCATAGCCAGAGTCACAGTAAGGATACCTAATCAATTCTTATTTGCCTGCAGCTTGACTTCAGTTGGGGAAAGTTTAATTTAGTGCTTAAGTGGGTGGGCATGTGCAAATTTGCAGAATAACTCGCATTAACTGTTTATTTACTTGTCCTTTGGAATTTGGCATGCAGCCTGGCAGCCAGTCACTAGCCAACACTTAGCAAAAGTGGGGAATAAGGAAAGTTTATTTTAGACTACCCTACTGCCTCATTCTCCTCCTTTCCACATCTGTGGCATCCCCTCCCTCAGATGCCTGAGCTATTATGTTCTCTCCACACCTCTCCCCCCCACCGCCAAAAAATTGGCTTTGGAAAGAATCTGAATAACTCATTTGTTCTAAGTTATGAGACATCCTCTCAGTGGGACAATAATGTATTTATTATTCAGCAATATTAGAAAATGAGGCATAAATAGAATATGTACATAAATAAAATTTCCAGATAAATGAAAATTATATGTTTTAAGTGCCAATTAAAAAAATGAATTGCCTTGGGTGGAAGCATTTAAAAATGCATTACATGTATCCCTGCCTTCATATGCTGAAGGCATTATAAATAATTAACTAATTGTGCAGCATTTTACACCTTACATAGTGCTTTCAAATACTTTTTCTCATTGATTTTTAGAATTTTTAAAGGAAGACATTGAGCTCATATTTGTAGTGTGGCAATCATTGTCTCAAGTACAAGTTACTATACTGTAATTCACACTACAGTGTGATACAATGATGCCTTTCATGCCCATTTACGAGTGTACATCAAGTGCCCCTTCTTAAGGTTCTTCATTTGTTTGCAACCATTTCTGGGTCTTTGTGCCTCCCACCTCTGCAGACATGGTTCCTATTTCTCACTGCTGGAGAAGCTCTATCCTGCAGTTTGAACCATCCAATCTGGCTTACTGTTCTTCCTTTAACTAACTGCTTCTAACCTCTCATGGGCTGGAAAACCAGATGATTAGCCTTTTAGAATAGTGTCTTCAATTAAGACACTCGACAGACAATCCATTCTTTTATGTCATTTTTGCTTTCAGAATGGCTTTATTTCTGAGATAGAAGGCTTTAAAATTCTCCTGTCTTACCACATTTTCTGAGACTACAACCCTACTCTGCTTATTCAGATTGGATCTTGCTGTGAGCCAAGCCTAGGAGGCTTTCCTTAGGATCCCCACGTCTCTTCACTTCTGAGGAAGTCTGGTGATCAGTTTCCTCCCATCCTACTCTTAGGCTGCTGAACATTCCCAGAGAAATTCAGGAAAACAAGTTGGATAGCACATTATAATTTTTAAAAATATTTATTTATTTTAGAGAGACAGAAAGACTGAGAGAGAGAGAGCGTGAGGGGAGGGGCAGAGGAAGAGGGAGAGAGTCTTCAAGCAGATTCCCGACTGAGCACAGAGTCTGACTTGGGGCTTGATGCCACGACCCGGAGATCATGACCTGAGCCTAAACCAGTAGTCAGTCACTCAACTGATTGAGCCACCCAGGCGCCCTACATATTATAATTTTAAAACTTTGTAAAAGTAATACGTTATTTATAGAAATTTAGAAGATGGATTTTGAAATGGTCCCTTCCTCAGTAAAGGAGATAAGTCACTAACCACCCACGATCTTGTTCTCTAACGCAAGCTCTGTCTGGCAGTTTGGTGTGTTTCTCTCTAGTCCTTTTTCTGTGTGTGTATGCACAAATGGGTTTGTGTCCATTTAGATCATACTTTTAATTTCATATTCTTTGTACACTTCTGCTTATATCATTGGCATATTCCGTTGTCACTATACTTTTTGCGGCCATAATATTTAATGATCATGGAATATTGTGTGAAATCATTGTATCATAAATATTTTCAATTTTTTAAAGATTTATTTAATTTTTTGAGAGAGAAGGAGAGTGTGGGGCAGAGGGGCAGAGGGAGAGAGAGAGTCTTAGACTCCATGCTGAATGCAGATCCTGATTCAGGGCTCAATCTTATAACCCCGAGATCACAACCTGCGCTGAAACCAAAAGTCCGATGTTTAACTGACTGTGTCACCCCAGCACCCCAAAGATTTTCAGTGTTAGTCATGATTCTGCCATTAGATATTTGGCTTCTTTTCCTTATTATGGTTTATGATATTGTAACACTGCAAAAAAAAAACCCCTTTTATATTTACTCATTTTCTCTCATTCATTAAGATTATTTCCTAATTAATTCCTAGAGTTAGAATTACTGATCAAATGGAAAGAGCATTTTCCATTTTTCCTTCTTCACTTACATTACCTTTTTCTATTAACTATGCTCACTACTCAAGCACTTATCTTATGTCTACTTTGTGTCAGGCATCGGGAGACCCAGAGGAATAAGACATGGTCCCTAGCCTCAAGGCAACCTTAGTTCAGTTATTCTGTGGTTGGTGCCACAATGCAGTATTTACTTGGTGTACTAGTGACACATAGGAGAGAATGACTAACTCTTGGCAGAGGAGACCAGATGTTTGCATTAAATTTTGAAGAGAGAGCAGGAATTCACCAGACAAGGGCATAGATCCCAGAGAAGCGTGTTGTACTCAGAAAACTGCAAGTAGTTTGTTTTCATTTGAACATAGTGGGGAACTGATAAAATAACACCTGCTACAATTTATTGTAAGCTAGGTATCAAGTACTTGTTGAATGTTTTTTAGTGTGGTATGTATTATTAGCCCATTTTGCGGAGGAAGATTACTTCCTCACCGATTACTGATAAATAGTGGCATGTGTATTTGAATGCAGATCCTCCTGACTGCGTAGCCAGTGCCCCTAATCATTGTGTTTTACTGTCAGCTAGATACAAAGCAGAGCATTATAGGAGCCAAGATAAGGAGAGACCAGCTCATAGAGGTCTTTGTAATTTATGCTGAAGACTATGGCTTTTTATTTTTAATGGAGCTAGACTGAAAATTCCCTCTTGTGTGCTCACATCAGACCTATATATACTTTAAAAATTTTTTTTAAATTTTTTATTTCTTTTCAGCATAACAGTATTCATTGTTTTTGCACCACACCCAGTGCTCCATGCAATACATGCCCTCCCTAATACCCACCACCTGGTTCCCCCAACCTCCCACCCCTGCCCCTTCAAGACCCTCAGGTTGCTTTTCAGAGTCCATAGTCTTTCATGGTTCACCTCCCCTTCCAATTTCCCTCCACTCCCTTTTCCTCTCCATCTCCCCTTGTCCTCCATGCTATTTGTTATGCTCCACAAATAAGTGAGACCATATGATAATTGACTCTCTCTGCTTCACTTATTTCACTCAGCATAATCTCTTCCAGTCCCATCCATGTTGCTACAAAAGTTGGGTATTCATCCTTTCTGATGGAGGCATAATACTCCATAGTGTATATGGACCACATCTTCCTTATCCATTCGTCCGTTGAAGGGCATCTTGGTTCTTTCCATAGTTTGGCGACCGTGGCCGTCGCTGCTATAAACATTGGGGGTACAGATGGCCCTTCTTTTCACTACATCCGTATTTTAGGGGTAAATACCCAGTAGTGCAATGGAAGGGTCATAGGGAAGCTCTATTTTTAATTTCTTGAGGAATCTCCACACTGTTCTCCAAAGTGGCTGCACCAACTTGCATTCCCACAGACACATGAAAAAATGTTCATCATCACTAGCCATCAGGGAGATTCAAATTAAAACCACATTGAGATACCACCTATATATACTTTTATCATAGCACTTTTATACTTACTTGTAGTATTTGTTTGCAAGAATGTATTCTCCATTAACCTGAGGTTTTCTAGTGGAAAGACTGTCTCATATTTATATTTGTCTTCTCAATAACCAGCTCAGTGCCCAGCAAAACGCAGAGAGGAAATCAATGTGAATGAATGATTGAGTGGATTTGGGAATTTTTAAGTTTGTTCATTGATACGCTGCAGCAGGCTCTTTCTGGCTTGCAATTGCCAATCATTATGTTTTCAGGAATTATCTGAGCTTGTTAAGTGCACAATTATTAAAAATTAAAGCATATAAATTTACAACTAAATGCGTAATATCAAAACAAAGTTCATAAATTGTCAAAACCCATAACTTCTTAATTATTTTACAGTATTTTACTATCACATATGGTCTTGAGGTTATTTCATCTCTTGCCTCTGAATGGAAATCTTCTGTAGCAGTGAGCTTCTCTTCCAACTCTGCATTCACATCGGTGACTGAAAATTGGTCATGGCGCTGACCTCCTCTTCTTTTGTGAAACTCCTCCTTAGCTTTTGTGATATTCATTGTGCAAATTTCCCTGTTTCTCTGCCTATTTTCTTTCTTTTGCTTGTTCCTACCTTCCTGTCTTTTAGAAGTTCTTTCTTTGGCCCCCTTAAATCATACTTTTAGTGATTTCACCTACTTCTCTGTAGAAAAGACAGAGCCTATCTCCAGCCTGAGCTTCTCCTTTGGACTCTGAATGCATATCTCATTTCCAACTATCTGCTGGTATCTTGACCTAGATATTCTAGAATAATTCACAAACTGCACCCATTACATTCCTGAGACATGCCCACCCCAACTCCTCCTCGTGGCCATTCTGACTTCCATGATTATGTTGAGGGCAACTCCTTCATTTTATTTAGTTACTGGGGCTTGAGTACTTAAAGTTTTCTTTGTTTGCTTCCTCTCATTTCCCCTGATATTTTTCTTAAAATTTTTACCTGATAGTAGTCTTCTTTGTGTCTCCTTCCTACTGATTGTTGTATAATGGAGATAGCTTGATCATGTCCTGCTTTGTACTACACTTATTTATGTGCTTGTCTTATACTTCTTAGCGAGTCTTTTAAAAGGCAGGAACTGTGAGATTAAGAGTCACTTATGGTTTGTCTCCCTCCCAATCCCATCTTGTTTCATTTACTCTTCTCCTAACCCCTTAACCCCCCATGTTGCATCTCCTCTCCCTCATATCAGGGAGATCATATGATAGTTGTCTTTCTCCGATTGACTTATTTCGCTAAGCATGATACCCTCTAGTTCCATCTATGTCGTCGCAAATGGCAAGATTTCATTTCTTTTGATGGCTGCATAGTATTCCATTGTGTATATATACCACATCTTCTTTATCCATTCGTCTGTTGATGGACATCTAGGTTCTTTCCATAGTTTGGCTATTGTAGACATTGCTGCTATAAACATTCGGGTGCACGTGCCCCTTTGGATCACTATGTAAACCTGGCGATTCGCAGACCTGTAACCCTGGGGATAAAAATATATGTTTATAAAAAATAAAATTAAAAAAAATAAAAGGCAGGAACTAATTTTTAGGCTTCTTGGTATTTCTTAGAGCATCTAGTAGTATTATATATAGTAATGCTTTATCTTTATTCATCGAACTTAATTGAGTGAAAGTCTGAGGGAATTCTCTTATGAATAAATTGTATGGACTTTATGAATATATTTTGGTGTCTTAAAGGATTTTTTTTAAAGATTTTATTTATTTATTTGACAGAGAGAGATCACAAGTAGACGGAGAGGCAGGCAGAGAGAGAGAGAGAGAGGGAAGCAGGCTTCTTATTGAGCAGAGAGCCTGATGTGGGACTCGATCCCAGGACCCTGAGATCATGACCTGAGCCGAAGGCAGCGGCTTAACCCACTGAGCCACCCAGGCGCCCCTAAAGGATTTTTTTTTTTACTAAATTCAAGTTCTCTCCTAAAGCTTGAGTAATTGAGATTGACAGAGAAATAACTTCAAAGTCAGAGTTTGTAAGTAGAGTAGGCTGAATTGTGCTTCCTCCCAAAGATGTTTACATCCTAATCCCCAGAACATATTACCTTATGTGGGCAACGGAGACTTTAGAAATGTGATGTTAATGATCTTGAGATGGGGAGGTTACCCTAGCTTATCATTGTATCCAATATGATCACAAGGGTCCTTATAAGAGGGAAGAAAGAGGTCCAGAGTCAGAGAAGGAGATCTGATGACAGAAGCAAAAGTTGAGGTAATGTGGAGGCAGGAGCCAGAGAATGCAGGGATCTTCCAGAAGCTGTAAAAGACAAGAAGACAGATTCTCCCCTAGAGCCTGCAGAAGGAACACAGGTTGGCTGACACCTTGATTTTAACACACTGAGACTAATTTTGGACTTTCAGACTTTTAGACCTTAAGAAATAGAGTTGTGTGGTTTTAAGCCTCTAACTTTGTGATAATTTCTTTCGTAGCAATAGGAAATTAATACAGGGGATTTTGCTGGAATATACATTTTAATATTAGACAAAGGAATCAAGGAATCAATTCTTAATTGTGGAATTTCAAGTATCTGTAAGCTGGTTGGAGGAGGTAGGCTTTGGCCAATACATCAAGAGATTATGAGACTGTTTGGCCCCATCACATGTAAGCACTAGTGAGGCCTCCAAGGCAGAAAGTTTTGAATGTACATTGGTGTTCAGGTCAGGGAAAAAGTCATCATAACCCCAGGGGTCAAATTAGCCTTCAGAGAATGAGATATCAGAGAGCTAGAGGCTTCCCAGAAAGTATACTTTACTTTAGGGATGAAGACAGCAGAGACTAAAGTGTGTGAAGTTAGGGCTCTGATGCAACCCCCATGACTGATCAGGGGCCAGGGGTCACATTGCTTCTGTCCTCATTCAGCTTTCTTTCCTCTCTCCTACATCTGAGTCACCTGAACATTCAAACCATCGGTGAAAAATTTCACCTTCCATTCTTAAACAGGATTTTGGGCTAATGTGATCATGTGCATTAGTTATCTGTTGCTGCGTAACAACAACCCCAAAACCTAGTGACTCAATTTATTATTTCTCATAATTTATTATTATGAGAACACACTTATTATTTCTCATAATTCCATCAGTCAGAACTCAGACGTGGTTTGGCTTATTGTGTCTGGCTCATAGTCTCCCATGTCACAGTCAAGGTATTGGCTGGGTGCACAGTCATCTGAATGCCGATTGGGGCTGGACCACCTACTTTCAAGATTGAACTTGGTACTGGCTGTTGGTGTGAGGCCTCTGTTCTCTCCTTAGGGCTGCTTGAGTATCCTTGTAACATGGTGGCAGGTTTTTCCTAGATCATGAAATCCAAGAGAAAGAGAGCAATAGGCAAAAGCCTTCCTTTTTGTAGTCTAGACTCAGAATTTGCATAGCATGACTTCCATTGTATTTGATTTATTAGAAGTGATTCACCAAGTCTGGCTTGCATTCAAGGGGTGTAGGATTAGATTCCACCTTTTTTTTTTAAAGATTTTATTTATTTATTTGACAGAGAGAGATCACAAGTAGACAGAGAGGCAGGCAGAGAGAGAGAGAGAGAGAGAGGGAAGCAGGTTCCCTGCTGAGCAGAGAGCCCGATGCGGGACTCGATCCCAGGACCCTGAGATCATGACCTGAGCCGAAGGCAGCGGCTTAACCCACTGAGCCACCCAGGCGCCCTAGATTCCACCTTTTAAGGGAAGAGTGTTAAGGAATTTTTGGACATATTTTAAGACTACTGCATCATGCCTTAAAAGCATAATAGCTAGAGCAATTGTCAATAAACATATACATGGCATTTTGCATTTCATGATGAATTTTTTATACACTATCTCATTTAACCTCAAAAAGCTTTGCAAAGCAGGTAATATATTTAGTGGCCCAGTGTTATAGAGAACAAAAGTGAAATTTAGAGATCTTAAGAAGCTTGCCAAATCTAGTTTTGTAGCTTCAAAACTAATGCTCCATTTTATCTTCCACTTTGACTTTTTGTTTCCCAGTACCAGTGGGTCCTTAGGAAGTAAACATAAGAAGGATATAGAATATGTCTCTTTTGATCACATACTTTTGTAGCTCATTAAGAAGAAGCAGATATTAAAATGTAATACTTTCTGTGAAAAGGTCAACATACATTTTAACCTTCAGTCCACTTCCCAACTTTACTTCCTCTTGTTCTCCTGACCTTCAGTGAATAGACGCTCCAGTGTGATCATCATACAGAGTCTTGCAACAGCTGTCAACTGCTGTCTTCATCCTTAAAGTAAAGAATACTTTCTGGGAAGCATCTAGCTCTCTGATTTCTCATTCTCTGAAGGCTATTTTGACTGTTCTGCTCAGGGCTGTCAGAAGACAAGGAGTATAGTAATTAAAAGGGCAGAGGCTCAATGTGAGAAAAGAATCCATCAAAATCCTTGAGGAGAACTCAGGCAGCAACCTCTTTGACCTCAGCTGTAGCAACTTCTTCCTGGAAACATCACCAAAGGCAAGGGAAGCAAGGGCAAAAATGAACTATTGGGATTTCATCAAGATCGAAAGCTTTTGTACAGCAAAGGAAACAGTTAACAAAACCAAAGACAACTGACAGAATGGGAGAAGATATTTGCAAATGACATATCAGATAAAGGGCTAGTATCAGATCTATAAAGAGCTTAGCAAACTCAACACCCAAAGAACAAATAATCCAATCAAGAAATGGGCAGAGGACATGAACAGACATTTCTGCAAAGAAGACATCCAGATGGCCAACAGACACATGAAAAAGTGCTCCACATCACTTGGCATCAGAGAAATACAAATCAAAACCATAATGAGATACCACCTCACACCAGTCAGAATGGCTATAATTAACAAGTCAGGAAATGACAGATGCTGGCGAGGATGCGGAGAAAGGGGAACCCTCCTACACTGCTGGTAGGAATGCAAGCTGGTGCAACCACTCTGGAAAACAGCATGGAGATTCCTCAAAATGTCGAAAATAGAGCTACCCTATGACCCAGCAATTGCACTACTGGGTATTTACCCTAAAGATACAAACATAGTGATCCGAAGGAGCACGTGCACCCGAATGTTTATAGCAGCAATGTCCACAATAGCCAAACGATGGAAAGAACCTAGATGTTCATCAACAGATGAATGGATAAAGAAGATGTGGTATATATACACAATGGAATACTATGCAGCCATCAAAAGAAATGAAATCTTGCCATTTGCGACGACGTGGATGGAACTAGAGGGTATTATGCTTAGCAAAACAAGTCAATCGGAGAAAGACAACTATCATATGATCTCCCTGATATGAGGAAGTGGAGATGCAACGTTTGGGGGGTTTAGAGGGTAGGAGAAGAATAAATGAAACAAGATGGGATTGGGAGGGAGACAAACCATAAGTGACTCTTAATCTTACAGAACAAACTGAGGGTTGCTGGGGGGAGGGGGGTTGGGAGAAGGGGGGTGGGGTTATGGACATTGGGGAGGGTATGTGCTATGGTGAGTGCTGTGAAGTGTGTAAACCTGGCGATTCACAGACCTGTACCCCTGGGGATAAAAATACATTATATGTTTATAAAAAAATAAAAAAAAATAATTAAAAAAAAAGGGCAGAGGCTTCCTTCCTCCAGTGCACAGATATGCCTGGTGAGAAATAGATGTTGCTGCCATTTTAATTTACATGGTCATCTGCGTCTCCTTAAGTCCAGTGACTTTACCAAGGGTGAAGAAAGAAAAAGCAATGTTCATTGATCATCTGATACATCCCAGATATGGTGCTAATAAGTTTAAATACTGGTGAGCTCCCTGAGGGTGAGACTTATTTACCTTTGTCTCTTCTTTCTCTTCTCCCCAATTCTAAACAGTGAAGTCCTACAGGGCCTGTTTTTTGTACTTCCTCTCTTCATGTATATTTACTCATGGGTGATCTCATTCTGTTATGGCTTTATATGTCACCTCTATGGAAGGCTCCCACGTTTATATCACCAGCCTTGATCTTTCCCTACAAGTCCATGTGCACATACCCAGATGCCTACTGGACACCTCTGTTTGGTGTCTTAAACCCACCATGTACAAAACAGAACTGTTGGTTTCTTTGCCCTTACCAGTCACAGTGAACTGTGCAAATATTTATCTGGTTGCTCAGACCAAAAATCTTGGAGTCCTTCCTGACTTTTCTGGAGTCCTCTCACACTCACATCCAATGCATCAGTAAACTCTACTAATTTTATCTTCAAAATCTGTCTCAGACTCAGTTCTCAGCATGTCTGTCACTACCTCCCAGTACCAGTCATTATCCCCTCTCCTAACCTGTCCCAACTTTTCCTGCCTCTGTTCTCATCTGTCTTCTTCCAGCCTGTTCTCCCTGCAACTTTGAAGTGATCCCTTGGCAATATAAATCCCTATCTAGTCACTTCCCTAGTCAGAATCCTCTGGCAGCTTCTTTCAACACTCAGCTTCTTCCCAGCATCTCCAAGACCCAGTCTGGCCCCTGCCACACTCACCCTTGCCTGCTTTGCTTCAACCGCAGGGGGAACCAAAATTTGTTTGAACATGCCAAGCATGCTCCCGCCATCAGGCTTACATCTTCTCTCCTCTGTGCTGGAATGCCCTTCTACAAGATAGCTCTTGGGTTTGCTGCTTTACCTCATTCAGCTTCTGCTTACATGTCCTCTCCTCAGAGAGGTCTTCCCTGGCCACTCCATTTAGAGTAGGCCTACACCTCCCCCCTCAGTCTCTGTCCCCTGATCCTGCTCTGTTTTTGTTTATAGCATGGATTAACTGTGCTATAAACACATAGTGCATATTTATGGGGTAAAGGGTGGTTTTGTTTTTTTTTTTTTTTTACTTATATCCTTCAACAGAACACAAGTAGGATTTTTGTTTTATTCATTAGGCTAATAGTAGGTCCTCAGTAAACATTTTCTGAATGAGTGAGTGAGTGAATGAATGAATGAATTAATCCTTCTATCCTTACTATCTAATTGCAAGTGGGGACATAAGAGCTGCTTAATAATGTCTACCTGAATTATCTCAATTAGTTCTCCTAACTAGAGATGTAAATAATTTTCTCATTTTATAGAGACATTATGTAATTGGTCTTAGGGTACCCCGCTGAACAGAAATTTGATTCCTGGTCTCTACAACTTTAGAGTTTCTGCCATTTCTACTTTCCCCTAGAGTTTCCACTTCCTTATGCTCCCTCTGAGGTCTCAGAATGGCTTAGATGAAAATGAAAATTCTCCTTGCATTGTTCATCTGAGAAAGGTTAGGGGAACTCCAAGTGTACGGGATCTGGGTCTCCAGTGTAACCCGGAGAAATACTGTTGGCAGATGCCAAGTAATATGTCTTCTCATAGGTAAGGGCAGCAGTATTCTTGCCCCTTCCCTCCTCAGAGAACTGTTCCAGAGTGCAGCTTGTTAGTTTTTCCTGGGCAGTCAACAAAATACCCCCAAACAGTGGTCTCAGGGCAAGTCTAGAAATCTTCAAAACCCACATCCTGTTGCACTTCTCTTCAGGTCTCAGGAGAGGAAATGGTAGAGAGGAGATGGTAGAGTATGACACTCTGCATACCATATGTGCCTGTTTCAGAATCCTTAGGAAACTGTGGGTGGGAGCAACTGTGGCTCTTCCTATTTATAGGAAGCATTGGTGACCCAAATCAGTTACTCTTTCAAAGGTCTACATGTCAGTAAGCCTTACAAATAAGGAAATTTAGTATAGCTGTCATTTACTGTGTAGCTACTGCTCTGAGGTTACTCACTCTCATGGGCTATTTTCTCCACAAAACTACCTTTAGTTACTGCAGCCCAAATTAATCAATCCATCACTGGCCTTGGGTTTTTTTTTTTTTTCAAGATTTTATTTATTTATTTGACAGAGAGAGATCACAAGTAGATAGAGAGGCAGGCAGAGAGGGAGAGAGAGAGGGAAGCAGGCTCCCTGCTGAGCAGAGAGCCCGATGCGGGCCTCGATCCCAGGACCCTGAGATCATGACCTGAGCTGAAGGCAGCGGCTTAACCCACTGAGCCACCCAGGCGCCCTGGCCTTGGGTTTTATAATTTGTCCTTCAGTTATAAAGTTCTTTGATATGGTTCATGATTCTTTCACAGTGCATGGCTTGGTCCCCTAATGGGATTGTTAGCTCCTTGAGGGCCAAGCACACAGAGCTCAGACTTCACAGAGCCCTTTTCTTCCACTCTCTTAGTCTCTGTAATCAGTGAAGAAGCTCATCTCTGTGGAGGTTTCTGAAATAGTCCAGGCAAAGGTAAAGAGTATATTAGGAGACTTCCTCCCCCACTCTCCTATATCCCATCTCAACAAGGTTTCATAGTCTAGAATTTATGGTCCTATATTGACCCATGAATAACATGTCTGGAAGGAACTGTGGGCACTTGCCCATTTAGCCATAGTCTTCCTTGAAGGACTTCTGCACAGGCTCCATCAGAACACTCAGGCATATGCTTCCGTTTCTTGCTCAACAGTCCATTTTCCCACTGGGGCTGCATCCCCTTCCTGAAGGCTGGTAGAGATTCACAAAATGTGGAATCCATGGCCAGGCTGGCCTCTGTTTTCCGTGTCACCCAACTTCTGAATGCAATTCAGAATTGATAGAGCTGTTATGTTCCTATGACCTCTTCCTGTACTCCCCTGACCCTGGGTCCATCCGGTGCTTTGGCTCTGGAGGACCTTGTAGTTTTGAATACGGGCATTTAGTCAATGAAGTCTGAGCCTCAGGGACGAGTTACCTCAGTCCTGCTGTCAGTTTCCCACTTTTCTCATTGACCCGTGTGACTGAGTTCCTTGTATGTCTTTCAGACAAGCTCACAGCATTTAAGATTGCAAGGGAGTAGGTACTCAGTAGTACTAAGAGCGAAGAACACACATTTGTCTCTCAAATCTTTTTCCATAACAAGAAGTATCAGCAATAGAATATGAGCTTCATTCCACAGAAGAGAAACTAAAGCTTTCCTTTTAGCAAGAAAGAAGAATGCCAGAGCAATCAGGAGCCTTGCCATGCTTCCTGGTATCCTGCTTCAGTCAAGTTCATCCAAACTTCCAAACCCTTCAATGCCTCAGACTTAAGGCCCTTCGAGCTCACCTATCAAGGTTCTTTAGATCTCCGGAGCCTCGAGTGTCATAGAATAATTAAGATTAGATAGTATGCTTTGTGTTCACTTAGCATTGTTCCTCAGAACACACCACCATTTAAAGCCATTTGCAGGGGTATTAAGTGATGACCATTCTCCCATATAAAAAAGGACAGCTTGAAAAGTTCACATTTATGTACCAAAATGGTACTCCTGACCTTAACAGGAGAATACATATTTAGAGTTCCTTCTCCAGGAATGGAGAGAAGTCTGTGCTCAACTACATCGTCTCACCCTGTAGTCTAGGGTTAGTGAGAAAAGGATTTGTTGTTATAGGACTTTGGCTTGCAGTCCAGTTCTCTTACTTACTGACCCTATAACTTTTGGCAAGTCATTGCACCTCTCTTCCAGTCTCAGTTTTCTCTATCATTTGGGGGTGTTTGTGCAGATTAAATGATGTTGTGTATCATAAAGGACTTAAATATAAATTTGCTTACTATGTTTTTAGATATTTGTAAAGAAATAACAATAACCGATTAATAAGATAGCAAGATGTGGTCATACAGTGGAGTTTGGAATTTGTGCAAAGCCAGCTGGCTCGTCTGGGCATTCACCCATAACTTTGTACAGAGGACAACTCTCCATGTGGGCTTTTCTTCAGAGCTAATTCCTAAGATGATGATTCAAGTTCAAATGCTGTATTAGGGAGAGGATCCCATGAAACACCAACAGGGGAAAGGGAAGGCCGTGTAGAAGGGGGTGTGTTATTAAGTCGGCTATGAAGGGGGATGACTGAAACTTATTCTTGTGGGAACACCCTAGGAAAAGTATAAAACACATGCCTCAGATATCCCACCTGAGAGCTGAGGGAGCTGAGGGAGCTCATTCCCATTATTGCTTGACGGCTGCTAGGAGTGGGGTTCTACTACCAGCCTGCTGTGTGGGGGGTGGGGACAGTACTGTAAGCAGCGATAAGTGCAGGCTTCTGGGGAAAAAACTACAGATCCCTACATGACAGTGATACTGTAATTTATAATAAAAATATGTATTTGGTCTTCTTTCTTGTTTCAATTGGAAATTGGAATTCCTAATTCCATTTTAATTTCCTAAGTACTGAGAGTGATAAAGGTGCTTTTGTTTTTCAGAGTCCATAGTCTCTCATGGTTCACCTCCCCTTCCAATTTCCCCCAACTCCCTTCTCCTCTCTAACTCCCCTTGTCCTCCATGCTATTTGTTATGCTCCACAAATAAGTGAAACCATATGATAAATAATCTGAGGGGTTTGAAGGGGCAGGGGGTGGGAGGTTGGGGGAACCAGGTGGTGGGTATTGGAGAGGGCACAGATTGCATGGAGCACTGGGTGTGGTGCAAAAACAAGGAATACTGTTATGCTGAAAAAAATATATAAAATTTTAAAAAAAGGTGCTTTTGTTATGTCAGTGAGGTGACTTTTGAACTGCACCTAGGTAACCAAAGTATGGGACTGGTCATGAGTGGATCCAACTACGTAATTAGAGAGAATTTTTAGTCCCACCCTCCAACCTTCTCTGGAAGGCGGTGGGGAGGCTGGAGGTTGAATCAATCACCAATGGCCAATAATTTAGTTAATCATGCCTGTGTGATGAAGCACCCATAAAAACCTGAAAGGATGAGGTTTGGAGAGCTGTTCCTGAGTAATATCTTTTCATAATGAGCCAGTGATATAGTAAGTAAAATGTTTCTCTGAATTCTGTGAGTGGCTCTAGCAAATTAATTGAACCTAAGGAAGGAATTATTGGAACCTTCAGTCTATAGTTGGCCAATCAAAAGCACAGTTGACAACCTGAAATTATGACTGGCATCCAAAGTGCAGGGAGTTGGAAGGTGGGAAAAGTCTTGCAGAACAGAGCCTTTAACCTGTGGGATCTGATGCTCTCTTTGGGTAGATAGTGTTAGAATTGAGTCGGACTGTAGGACACCCAGACTGGAGTTTGAGAATTGCTTGGTGATGTGGAGAAAATTTCCTCCCCGCCCACACCTCAACCACCGCGCTTTGCAACTGGGAGCAGTGTCCTTATCAGAGGTTGTGGCGAGTACACAGGCAGGATACTGACAGAATAAAGTTCATTTGTGGTATTTGAATTATCTGCCAAGCACCAAATTCAGTATTTTCACATACAGCACTCCAAATTGCTGATGAAGAACACATGGCTCAGAGGGGTCGTATCTAGTTTTGTCCTGAAATGTAATCCTCTTGAGGTGAGGGATTATGACCGCTCTCTCATAATTCCCCCTGCCAGGCTTTGGTCTCCACACCTACCCTGTGCTCCTTAAATGTCTGAACTCAATAATCATGAAGATAATTTACACAAGGTCAAAGAGTTAATGAATCAGGAATCATATTTTTAATTCCATTATTTATATTTGCATTTCATAGTGACTTTATGAGTTATTTATGAGCAAGTATTGTTATCATTAGCCAAATTCTATAGATGAGAAGCCTGACACTAAGTTATGAGGTAGAAAAATTTGTTTAAAAGGCAGAAAATAGGGAGGAGTCAAGATGGTGGAGAAGTAGCAGGCTGAGACTACTTCAGGTAGCGGGAGATCAGCTAAATAGCTTATCTAAAGATTGCAAACACCTACAAATCCAACGGGAGATCGAAGAGAAGAAGAACAGCAATTCTAGAAGCAGAAAATCAACCACTTTCTGAAAGGTAGGACTGGCGGAGAAATGAATCCAAAGCGACGGGAAGATAGACCGCAGGGGGAGGGGCTGGCTCCCGGCAAGCGGTGGAGCAACAGAGCACAAAATCGGGACTTTTAAAAGTCTGTTCCGCTGAGGGACATCGCTCCAGAGGCTTAACCGGGATGAAGCCCATGCGGGGTCAGCGTGGCCTCAGGTCCCGCAGGGTCACAGAAGGATCGGGGGCGTCTGAGTGTCGCAGAGCTTACAGGTATTAGAACGGGGAAGCCGGCTACAGAGACAGAGCCGAGGAGTGACTCCCAGCTTGGGGTTACCTTGAACCGGTCGCAGGCTCTGTCAGCTCAGAGCGCGGCCGGAGGCCAGGGTGACGGGAGTAACTGGGCGCTATTCTCTGAGGGCGCACTGAGGAGTGGGGCCCCGGGCTCTCGGCTCCTCCGGGCTGGACACCGGGAGGCCGCCATCTTCATTCCCGCCCTCCGGAACTCTACGGAAAGTGCTCAGGGAACAAAAGCTCCCGAAAGCAAACCCAGCAAACCCAAGCAGATTACTCAGCCCGGCCCCGGGTAAGGGCGGTGCAACTCCGCCTGGGGCAAAGAACTTGAGAATCACTACAACAGGCCCCTCCCCCAGAAGAGCAACAAGAAACCCAGCCAGGACCAAGTTCACCTACCAAGGAGTGCAGTTTCAATACCAAGGAGAGCAACGGAATTCCAGAGGAGGAGAAAGCAAAGCACGGAACTCATGGCTTTCTCCCCATGATTCTTTAGCCTTGCAGTTAATTTAATTTTTTTTATTTTTCAATTTTTTTTCTCTTCTTCTGCTAAATTTTTTTAACTTTTACTCTTTTCTTTTTTAACGTTTTTTAACTAGTTTATCTAATATATATATATATATATATATTTCCTTTTTATATTTTTTCTTTATTGGTTTTCTTTTTTTAATTGTTTCTTTTTTTTTTTCTTCCTGAACCTCTTTTATCCCCTTACTCCCCCCTCACGATTTGGGATCTCTTCTGATTTGGCTAAAGCATATTTTCCTGGGGTTGTTGCCACCCTTTTAGTATTTTACTTGCTCCTTCATATAATCTTATCTGGACAAAATGACAAGGCGGAAAAATTCGCCAAAAAAAAAAGAACAAGAGGCAGTACCAAAGGCTGGGGACCTAATCAACACAGACATTGGTAATATGTCAGATCCAGAGTTCAGAATGACGATTCTCAAGGTTCTAGCCGGGCTCGAAAAAGGCATGGAAGATATTAGAGAAACCCTCTCGGGAGATATAAAAGCCCTTTCTGGAGAAATAAAGAACTAAAATCTAACCAAGTTGAAATCAAAAAAGCTATTAATGAGGTGCAATCAAAAATGGAGGCTCTCACTGCTAGGATAAATGAGGCAGAAGAAAGAATTAGCGATATAGAAGACCAAATGACAGAGAATAAAGAAGCTGAGCAAAAGAGGGACAAACAGCTACTGGACCACGAGGGGGAGAATTTGAGAGATAAGTGACACCATAAGACGAAACAACATTAGAATAACTGGGATTCCAAAAGAAGAGGAAACAGAGAGGGGAGCAGAAGGTATATTGGAGAGAATTATTGGAGAGAATTTCCCCAATATGGCAAAGGGAACAAGCATCAAAATCCAGGAGGTTCAGAGAACCCCCCTCAAGATCAATAAGAATAGGTCCACACCCCGTCACCTAATAGTAAAATTTACAAGTCTTAGTGACAAAGAAAAGATCCTGAAAGCAGCCCGGGAAAAGAAGTCTGTAACGTACAATGGTAAAAATATTAGATTGGCAGCAGACTTATCCACAGAGACCTGGCAGGCCAGAAAGAGCTGGCATGATATATTCAGAGTACTAAATGAGAAAAACATGCAGCCAAGACTATTATATCCAGCTAGGCTATCATTGAAAATAGAAGGAGAGATTAAAAGCTTCCAGGACAAACAAAAACTGAAAGAATTTGCAAATACCAAACCACCTCTACAGGAAATAGTGAAAGGGGTCCTCTAAGCAAAGAGAGACCCTAAAAGTAGTAGATCAGAAAGAAACAGAGACAATATACAATAACAGTCACCTTACAGGCAGTACAATGGCACTAAATTCATATCTCTCAATACTTACCCTGAATGTTAATGGGCTAAATGCCCCAATCAAAAGACACAGGGTATCAGAATGGATAAAAAAACAAAACCCATCTGTATGTTGCCTACAAGAAACTCATTTTAAACCCAAAGACACCTCCAGATTTAAAGTGAGGGGGTGGAAAAGAATTTCCCATGCTATTGGACATCAGAAGAAAGCAGGAGTGGCAATCCTTATATCAGATCAATTAGATTTTAAGCCAAAGACTATAATAAGAGATGAGGAAGGACACTATATCATACTCAAAGGAACTGTCCAACAAGAAGATCTAACAATTTTCAATATCTATGCCCCTAACGTGGGAGCAGCCAACTATATAAACCAATTAAAAACAAAATCAAAGAAACACATCAACAATAATACAATAATAGTCGGGGACTTTAACACTCCCCTCACTGAAATGGACAGATCATCCAAGCAAAAGATCAACAAGGAAATAAAGGCCTTAAATGACACACTGGACCAGATGGACATCAAAGATATATTCAGAACATTTCATCCCACAGCAACAGAATACACATTCTTCTCTAGTGCACATGGAACATTCTCCAGAATAGATCACATCCTGGGTCCTAAATCAGGTCTCAACCGGTATCAAAAGATTGGGATCATTCCCTGCATATTTTCAGACCACAATGCTCTGAAGCCAGAACTCAATCACAAGAGGAAATTTGGAAAGAACCCAAATACATGGAGACTAAACAGCATCCTTCTAAAGAATGAAATTCTAAAGAATTTCCTGGGTCAACCAGGATATTAAAGAAGAATTGAAAAAATTCATGGAAATAAATGATAATGAAAACACAACGGTTCAGAATCTATGGGACACAACAAAGGCAGTCCTGAGAGGAAAATATATAGTGGTACAAGCCTTTCTCAAGAAACAAGAAAGGTCTCAGGTACACAACCTAACCCTACACCTAAAGGAGCTGGAGAAAGAACAAGAAAGAAACCCTAAACCCAGTAGGAGAAGATAAATCATAAAGATCAGAGCAGAAATCAATGAAATAGAAACCAAAAAAACAATAGAACAAATCAACGAAACTAGGAGATGGTTCTTTGAAAGAATTAATATGATTGATAAACCCCTGGTGAGACTTATAAAAAAGAAAAGAGAAAGGACCCAAATAAATAAAATCATGAATGAAAGAGGAGAGATCACAACGAACACCAAAGAAATACAGACAATTATAAGAACATACTATGAGCAACTCTATGCCAACAAATTTGACAATCTGGAAGAAATGGATGCATTCCTAGAGACATATAAACTACCACAACTGAACCAGGAAGAAATAGAAAGCCTGAACAGACCCATAACCAGTAAGGAGATTGAAACAGTCATCAAAAATCTCCAAACAAACAAAAGCCCAGGGCCAGACGGCTTCCCGGGGGAATTCTACCAAACATTTAAAGAAGAACTAATTCCTATTCTCCTGAAACTGTTCCAAAAAAAAAATGGAAGGAAAACTTCCAAACTCATTTTATGAGGCCAGCATCACCTTGATCCCAAAACCAGACAAGGATCCCATCAAAAAAGAGAAATTCAGACCAATATCCTTGATGAACACAGATGCAAAAATTCTCGCCAAAATACTAGGCAATAGGATTCAACAGTACATTAAAAAGATTATTCACCACAACCAAATGGGATTTATTCCAGGGCTGCAAGTTTGGTTCAACATCCGCAAATCAATCAATGTGATACAACACATTAATAAAAGAAAGAACAAGAACCATATGATACTCTCCATAGACGCTGAAAAAGCATTTGACAAAGTACAGTATCCCTTCCTGACCAAAACTCTTCAAAGTGTAGGGATAGAGGGCACATACCTCAATATTATCAAAGCCATCTATGAAAAACCCACCACAAATATCATTCTCAATGGAGAAAAACTGAAAGCTTTTCCGCTAAGGTCAGGAACATGTCAGGCATGTCCATTATCACCACTGCTATTCAACATAGTACTAGAAGTCCTAGCCTCAGCAATCAGACAACAAAAGGAAATTAAAGGCATCCAAATCGGCAAAGAAGAAGTCAAACGATCACTCTTTGCAGATGATATGATACTATATGTGGAAAACCCAAAAGACTCCACTCCAAAACTGCTAGAACTTGTACAGGAATTCAGTAAAGTGTCAGGATATAAAATCAATGCACAGAAATCAGTTGCATTTCTCTACACCAACAACAAGACAGAAGAAAGAGAAATTAAGGAGTCAGTCCCATTTACAATTGCACCCAAAACTATAAGATACCTAGGAATAAACCTAACCAAAGAGACTAAGAATCTATACTCAGAAAACTATAAAGTACTCATGAAAGAAATTGAGGAAGACACAAAGAAATGGAAAAATGTTCATTGCTCCTGAATTGGAAGAATAAATATTGTGAAAATGTCTATGCTACCTAAAGCAATCTACACATTTAATGCAATTCCTATCCAAGTACCATCCATTTTTTTCAAAGAAATGGAACGAATAATCCTAAAATTTATATGGAACCAGAAAAGACCTCGAATAGCCAGCGGAATATTGAAAAAGAAAGCCAAAGTTGGTGGCATCACAATTCCGGACTTCAAGCTCTATTACAAAGCTGTCATCATCAAGACAGCATGGTACTGGCACAAAAACAGACACATAGATCAATGGAACAGAATAGAGAGCCCAGAAATGGACCCTCAACTCTATGGTCAAGTAATCTTTGACAAAGCAGGAAAGAATGTCCAATGGAAAAAAGACAGCCTCTTCAATAAATGGTGTTGGGAAAATTGGACAGCCACATGCAGAAAAATGAAATTGGATCATTTCCTTACACCACACACGAAAATAGACTCAAAATGGATGAAGGACCTCAATGTGAGAAAGGAATCCATCAAAATCCTTGAGGAGAACACAGGCAGCAACCTCTTCGACCTCAGCTGCAGCAACATCTTCCTAGGAACATCGCCAAAGGCAAGGGAAGCAAGGGCATAAATGAAGTATTGGGATTTTATCAAGATCAAAAGCTTTTGCACAGCAAAGGAAACAGTGAACAAAACCAAAAGACAACTGACAGAATGGGAGAAGATATTTGCAAATGACATATCAGATAAAGGGCTAGTGTCCAAAATCTATAAAGAACTTAGCAAACTCAACACCCAAAGAACAAATAATCCAATCAAGAAATGGGCAGAGGACATGAACAGACATTTCTGCAAAGAAGACATCCAGATGGCCAACAGACACATGAAAAAGTGCTCCATATCACTCGGCATCAGGGAAATACAAATCAAAACCACCATGAGATATCACCTCACACCAGTCAGAATGGCTAAAATTAACAAGTCAGGAAATGACAGATGCTGGCGAGGATGCGGAGAAAGGGGAACCCTCCTACACTGCTGGTGGGAATGCAGGCTGGTGCAACCACTCTGGAAAACAGCATGGAGATTCCTCAAAATGTTGAAAATAGAACTACCCTATGACCCAGCAATTGCACTGCTGGGTATTTACCCTAAAGATACAAATGTAGTGATCCGAAGGAGCACGTGCACCCGAATGTTTATAGCAGCAATGTCTACAATAGCCAAACTATGGAAAGAACCTAGATGTCCATCAACAGACGAATGGATAAAGAAGATGTGGTATATATACACAATGGAATACTATGCAGCCATCAAAAGAAATGAAATCTTGCCATTTGCGACGACGTGGATGGAACTAGAAGGTATCATGCTTAGCAAAATAAGTCAATCGGAGAAAGACAACTATCATATGATCTCCCTGATATGAGGGAGAGGAGATACAACATGGGGGGTTAAGGGGGTAGGAGAAGAGTAAATGAAACAAGATGGGATTGGGAGGAAGACAAACCATAAGTGACTCTTAATCTCACAAAACAAACTGAGGGTTGCTGGGGGGAGGGGGGTTGGGAGAAGGGGGGTGGGGTTATGGATATTGGGGAGGGTATGTGCTATGGTGAGTGCTGTGAAGTGTGTAAACCTGGCGATTCACAGACCTGTACCCCTGGGGATAAAAATATATGTTTATAAAAAATAAAATTAAATAAAAAAGCAGAAAATAAAGAATTAATCCTTTTGGTCTAGAATGCAGTGCATAATTCACAGAAAACTCACAGTAATGATGAAAGTTAACAGGTAGTTATTTAAAGGATAATATAGTCAAACAATCCAGGAAATTAGAAGCAAAACTCCTTTTTATTTAGTAAAGGGCATTTAATATAAACTTTAAAACATGGTTCTATGTGTTCTAATTGTTCTTAAATTATTTTTGTAAAACTTTTGCCAGCATTTTTATGGAAGCTTGAAGGGAAAAAATTACTCTGTGAACTTTTTCTTTCCTTTTTTTTTTTTTAACTAAGGCAAATAAATAAATAACGATGAAACTTTGTGCATGCCTCTGAAAACCAGATAAGGGTTCCTTTGTGACTCTCACTAAGATAGAAAACTCTATTTAAATTTTCTCACTTCCCCTTTCCTTTCAAACCTGATCTAGTTAGCCTTGGCTCCCACCCCCTCTTTCCCCAGTTATAAAACCAAATGGAATGTTTGTACCGAAGGGACAAGTCTGTGCAGTGACTCAGAGGAAACAAGCGTTTATAAACCATGTTTCCCTAAAGCCTCAGCACAAACATGGTTGTGGCCCAATTCCAGATTGTCCAGGGGAAAGCTCAGTAGAGTGGTCCTAGCAAAGCCGAGTGTTGGAGGGGCCTAGCTAGAAACAGGACCTGAGCTGCACATGGCCTTGAGGCAGCACCATACCTTGGAGATTTCTCATCTCTAAGAGTCAACACAAGAGTGGTGGAAATGAAGTCAGACAAAGAGATGTATGTAGTACCTTTGCCTAAGGCCGAGGCTGATCATGTCTGCCTGGAATACATACAAGGACAATTTGGTTTTAGTTCCGAAGTCAGATCTAGTTTTGAATCCCGCCTCACTGTTTAATAGTTTCACTTGACACATATTTATTAAGGACTTATTTTGTACCAAGCATGGTTCTAAGTGCTGAGAATATAGGAACCAGCAGGATCACAGGGACCCTGTTCCCCTTTCCATTCTAATTGGAGGAAATAGGGAAAAACAAAGACAAAAATAGATGATTTCAGAGTGATGGCAATAGTGCCGTGAAAATAAATTAGGGAGGTTGATGGGACGACCAGGGAAGGCCTCCACAGGGTGGTGAGGAGGAGGATTCTATGAAGAAGTGACACTTAAGTGGAGATCTGAATGACAAAAGAAGGGTCCAAGAGGATAAAATCAGTCCTGGCATAGGCACACACAGAGTCCTGAAAGAGGAATAACCTTGGCCTATTTGAGGAACAGAAAGAAAGCCTGTGTGGCTGGAGCACTGTGAGTGAGAGAAGAGTAGGCCAGGTGAGGCTGGAGGGTGTGGCAGTTCCAACAAGGATGGCCACCCATTCCTTGAGATGCTAACGTACCAGAGGGTGACCTGGGACCGGTTTAGCTGCCCTCTGAATGCCACTGCATGACTCCTGTTAATGCCTCATGAAACAAAAGAACCATCCAGCAAAGACTTGCCTGAAGTCCTGACACACAAAATCATGAGATATAATTTTATCTCACAATTTAAAAATACATTTATTTATTTATTTGAGAGAGAGAGAGAGCGCATGTGCGTGTTGAGTGGACATGTGTACGTGGTGGGGAGGGGCAGCGGGAGAGGGAGAGAGAGAGAATCTCAAACAGACTCCTGGCTGAGCATGGAGCCAGACGTGGGACTTGATCTCACGACCCTGAGGTCATGACCTGAGCCAAAATTAAGAGTCAGATTCTTAACTGACTGAGCCACCCAGATGCCCCTCTCATAAGTTTTAAGCCACAAAATTTGGGGGTAGTTCGTGTCTTAACGAATAATATCTAGAACAAGAGGGTAGGCTGGAGTCTGATTACTTTGACCTTGAGCCAGGAACAAGTGTTCGACTTGAGGTGGATGAAGTATCACAGGAGGGCTTACACAAGAGGTGTAGAGGCTTACAGGAGCTACATTTTAAAACTTAGCATGACTGCTATTTGTCTTTGGGTCCTAGTTCTTTGCCTTGTACAGGTAAATGGAACTCTCCTTGGTTTCTTTAAGTATAAAATGAAAAGAGGAGTACCTATATCGTAAGGTTGTTTGGGGACTGAATTAAATGACTAACGTAGAGCCTAGCAGCAGGCTAAGGGCCCAGCGAAAGGTGACTGCAATTATCACATTTTTTCTGGCTCAGCATCCCATCTGGAGAACCAAGGTGCCATTAGTCTGCTCCTCTCACTTAGTTCAGGAAGCCCTAAGGGGAATTGTGCGTATTCACTTACAAAGCCCTTTGACATTCCAGTTGGTGTCTCTCATATCCATCGGAATTGTCCACCAAAACTGACATTTGTATCCTGTTGCCTCCTCTCCTCCTCTTACATGGGTCCTGTAGATCCTCTGAGATGGCAAGCCATGTTAGCTGACTGGTCCAGCCTCTGTGGCTGCTTTGTCCCCTCTAGCCTGGGCTGTGCCAGGCTGCTGCCTCTCAGGCTTTCAGTTGGTGGACTCCAGCCATTATCCTGGTCAAACAGCCTCACTCCCTCCCCCGGAAGAAGAAACTGACAAAAGAGTGATTTCTTGACCTCCTGGACACCTGTAGAACTTTCAGTGATAAAAGTGTATGATATTAATATTTTGTTATGTTCTCTATTTCACTAACACCTATTATGAGCTGACCTAGTCTCTCCACAAACTGGCTGTGCACGGGCTTGCTCACCGACCTTCCAGATAAGCTACCTGCTTGGCATCTGCTGCCCTTCCCCTCACTCCGACTCTGCTTTCCTTGCCCAGACTCTGCTTCTCTAGTTTGTCCATTAGACCTGTTTTTCTCAAACTGGTGCTGGGAAGCTTCAGTTCATTCCATCAGACATGCTCTGTAAAGAGACAAGTGTTCTCAGTTACATAACTGCTCCTATCCACCTCTCCACTTCCGAGACTTGGGGTACGCTGCTGCGTGTTAAGACTTGGAGACACACTCCAGCAAGAAACTCTGTTTCACTGGGCTTAAGCCAGTATTCCGTAAACCTGTTTAATCATGGAACTGTATTTGAAAGATGCTGCATTTGTTTCTTTCCCCCCTTCCAGGGACTGTAAGTCTTTTTTTTTTCTTTAGGTTTTACCCTGCCTCTTTCCATTATAATAAATGCCAAATACTAGAACTTTTTCTTCTTCTGGGTGTTAGTTCTATTGCATGGTGAAGCTTCTGTTGCCTGGGTTTGAGTCCCGAGTCCATTGCTTACAAGCAGTGTAACTTTGGGCAAATTAATCTGTCTGTGCCTCAGTTTCCTTATATGTAAAAGGTACTTAATGATAGTACTTTCCTTAGTAGCTGCTGTGGGGATTACTTATGAACTCATGCGTAAAGAGTGAGTTCCACATTTTCTGTTCACAAACGATAGCTAATATAATTAATATAATATAATTAATGGGGCGCCTGGGTGGCTCAGTGGGTTAAGCCGCTGCCTTCGGCTCAGGTCATGATCTCAGGGTCCTGGGATCGAGCCCCGCATCGGGCTCTCTGCTCAGCGGGGAGCCTGCTTCCTCCTCTCTCTCTCTGCCTGCCTCTCTACCTGCTTGTGATCTCTCTGTCAAATAGATAAAAAATAAAATCTTTAAAAAATAATAATAATAATATAATTAATGTAATACATTATTACTACTACCATTATTATTTAAAACAGAAGTCAACAGTAAGGGTCTATAGGTCTTTCTTTTATATAGATTCTTCTGGCTTGAACTGATGTCATCCTGTTCTTTTTTGAATCACCCGTGCTATATAGCAGCATCTGATCTTAGGACAGGTGTTTACAGGTAACTATATCACCGACATCAATAGGAGACATGTGTTAACTAAATTATTTTTCTCCCACTTCTAAATCTGTGTAATACTTTGTAATAATTACATTTGCTGTTTTATTAGCACTAATGGTATATAGGAAAACCCATCATTGATAATACCATTTAAAATGTAGTGATAGGGGCACCTGGGTGGCTCAGTGGGTCAAAGCCTCTGCCTTTGGCTCAGGTCATGATCCCAGGGTCCTGGGATCAAGCCCCACATCGGGCTCTCTGCTCAGCAGGGAGCCTGCTTCCACCTCTCTCTCTGCCTGCCTCTCTGCCTACTTGTGATCTCTGTCAAATAAATAAATAAAACATTAAAAAAATGTAGTGATATGTCTTCAGTATTTTCAGCCACTACACATCAAATATCCCTGAAAGAAACATTATTGGGGAGGCATAAGCCTCATGTTAGAACATCATGTATTTTAAGCACTTAATGAGTTTTCTTAGTTCATCAGGTCTCACTGTGTTTAGGAGAGCCTTGCATGGTGTGATAGGAATCAGCATTAATCTCATTTTTTAAATGAGACCTCCAAGGCATATGGAAATTTTATTTTTTAATTTCTGCTGGTGGAAGCAGAAAGACACAGGCTAGTTATCAGGGTGGAGGACAACAGGGTTAGGACCTTTCCAGGATCAGCAGACACTAGGATGTGGCTTTTGTTTGGGCAATCAGAGCCAGCCTTGAAGAATGGGACCAGCAGCCCCTTTGATTCTAGTCTCTGGGGAGGGGGTCCAAAACGGTATCTATTAACTTCATAAGGAAAAGTTAAGGCCAGTGTTTTCTTTTTGAAGTGAAGTAGGGGAAGATGGGGGTTGAAATAAATGGCAATAACTACAGTTTATCATAAACTAAGTTTAGTGATTAGAAGAAACCCTATGTTATATAGGTTCCTTCAGTCTCACTCTCTGAAAGATTCTTTCTTAAATTATATATGTGCTGTCATTAGGGAAAAGTGGGTTAGATGCTCTGTTCAGCTTCCCATTCCTTGCCCTGTAAACAGCTGCCCCAATAAGGATTCTGTATGTGGGAAAATATTCTATAAGGCCACCCTTGAAAACCTGAACTTACATTAATAGCGACTGTACATAGTACATTCAATAATCAGCTTGAAGCCTCCTGACTTAGAAGCAGTAAGCTTTCAGACACATCTTTTGACTAATATAATGACAGAAATGATATTATAATGTAAAACACAAGCACTCCCTACAGAATTATTATTAACATTTTTCCAGAGGCTTTCTTGCTTACATTCTCTCTGTCCTTGAATAGAACATGATTTTCTTATGATCGGGAAGAGTGAAAGTCCTGAGAGGATCACTCACTCTCCAGACAGCAGGGCTGTGCCCATCTCGTTATGCATGGTATCTCCAGGACTCAATAGGAGCCTGGCATCAGGGGGTCCAGGGAACATTTGTTGGGTGAATGGGTGGAGTAATTCTCCCAGTAAACTATTTAGAGTTCAAATTACTGGATACAATTTTTAGTTCTCCAGTCTGTTCTGGTGTGCTTTTTAAAAAGTCAAAAATCAAATTGGCGCCCTTTTAAAGAGCAATACATTCTAGAATCCAAAATACCGAGGCAAATAAAAAAAGATAACTCCTTTCCTATCCATTGCTGTCTTCAAGACAATTTCATATGTTGCCAAAAACAAGAAGACAAATATCTCTCAAATGCAATGCAGACAAATTGCCTACTGTTATTTAATGAAAAGGAAACAAAATTGATCTTACTTTGTACTTTTATACAAATAAAAATATTTTTTAAACCCTTAGGCCAGAACATTTCCCTAGAGTAATACTGTATGATTGCTTGGCATTTATTTCTTTATAAAAATACTAATAACAACTCTCTAGTAAATGGATTTTATCTTATTTTGGGCAAAATCAAACCATAGAATAATTGTTAACATATATAATATACATAACCTATTTTTGCTGAAGATCATCTCAAAAACTTGTACTCTAAGATATATCTCAAAGTGAATAAAAATGAAGTTATACAAATATTTCTACTGGCAATATATTTTTTTCCTGCTGTTTCACAGGACCAAAAGAGTGAGAAAAAAGATTCACTGAGAATGCATATGCTAGTAATTTACACATACAGTGTCTTGGAATATTTTTCTTACAAATGACTTTATATTGAGGACGAATCTTCCTACAGTTTCTAATTCAAACCAAGTGTTCTGGATTTGATATTAGGATTCACTCTTAACCATCTTGCTTGAAGGACAGGGAACAGATCAGGGATCTCTCTAATAATAATGCAATAATTATGAAAAGAAGAACCAAAACCAAGAGAAAGATGTTGCCGTAGACTTCAACAGCCATCAAATTGGTATTAGGCTTTTTGCCTGGAATGCCTATGAATTCAGGTTATAATGTTCATCTGAGAAAGAAAGAATCCTTAAAAACACTGAGAAAAACATTATTTCCCAGGTTTTTTGTTTTGTTTTTGTTTTTTGTTTTGCTTTGTCATTACTGGAATCTAGAATACAAGTCACTCATTAACTTTCAAGACCAAGTCTTGCTCTTCCCATCTTGGGTGTGTGTGTGTGTGTGTGTGTGTGTGTGTGTGTGTATTCTTTCCAAAGCAAATTAATGATGCTACTGTTGTGCAAAAGAGAAAACACATAAAGTTGAGGGTCCATATCTGGGCTCTCTACTCTGTTCCACTGGTCTATGTGTCTGTTTTTGTGCCAGGACCATGCTGTTTGGTGATCACAGCTTTGTAGTAAAGCTTGAAATCAGGCAACGTGATGCCTCCAGTTTTGTTTTTCTCTTTCAGCATTTCCTTAGCAATTCGGGGGCACTTCTGGTTCCATACAAATTTTAGGATTATTTGCTCCAGCTCTTCGAAAAATGCCAGTGGAATTTTGATCAGAATGACATTGAAAGTGTAGATTGCTCTAGTCAGTATAGATATTTTAACAATGTTTATTCTTCTGATCCATGCACATGGGATGGTCTGAATCTTTTTGTGTCTTCTTCAATTCCTTTCATGAGTGTTTTGTAGTTCCTTGAGTACAGATCTTTTACCTCTTTGGTTAGGTTTATTCCCAGGTATCTTACGGTTCTTGGTGCTATAGTAAATGGAATCAATTCTCTAATGTCCCTTTCTGTATTTCCATTGTTAGTGTATAAGAAAGCAACTGATTTCTGTACATTGATTTTGTATCCTGCCACAATACTGAATTGATGTATGAGTTCTAGTAGTTTGGGGGTGGAGTATTTTGGGTTTTCCATATAAAGTATCATGTCATCTATGAAGAGAGAGAGTTTCACTACTTCATTGCCAATTTGAATACCTTTTATTTCTCTTTGTTTTCTGATTGCTGTTGCTAGGACTTCTAGTACTATGTTGAATAAGAGTGGCGAGAGTGGGCATCCTTGTCATGTTCCTGATCTCAAAGGAAAGGCTGTCAGCTTTTCCCCATTGAGGATGATATTTGCTGTGGGTTTTTCATAGATAGATTTTATGAAGTTGAGGAATGTTCCCTCTATCTCTATACTTTGAAGCTTTTTAATCCAAAGAGAGAGAGAGAGAGAGGAAACACAGAACTTATGGAAAGAATGGCAAAGTTTGTGGGAAAACATACTGGTTTCCAAGTACCAATGATCTTGTTAATTTTTTTTTAAGATTTATTTTTTATTTATTTGACAGAGAGGTCACAAGTAGGCAGAGAGGCAGGCAGAGAGATAGAGAGAGGCAGAAGCAGGCTCCCTGCCGAGCAGAAAGCCCGATGCAGGGCTCGATCCCAGGACCCTGAGGTCATGACCTGAGCCGAAGGCAGAGGCTTAACCCACTGAGCCACCCAGGCACCCCGATCTTGTTAATTTAAAGCAATTTTCTGTCCAGGTATTTTTCTATTCCCCACCCTCTCACCTGGAAAACGTAGGTAAGCCTTCCTTAAAAACATGCCAGCAACTCATTTACTGAACCCGCATTGTGAATCCAGCACTTTTGGGCTCTGCAAGATCTCTGTGAGATCCTGGAACTCAAAGACCTCATGGTCTACAAAATAATGATATCTCTTTACTTAAGTGGTAGGCTGACAAATTGAAAAACAGCCTGACTTGGTGTCAGAAGATGTGAGTCAACTACCCTTTCTTTCATTTAAAGTAGCTGTGTGATTCTGGGCAAATCCTTAATATGTGGGTCTCAGTTTCTCCATCTGTGAAACAGATGAAAAATTCTGATTTCAAGCTTCTTCCAGCTCTCACATTCTAGGATTCGTTTGGTCTCTTATCCAACAGGAAAGCCCTATGGTTCCCAATGACTATGGGAGGGTTAATTTTATACAATTAAGACATCTCTGCCAATGACTAGCTATGTGAAATTAAGCTCTCTTAATCACTTAAGCTCTTCCTTGGTTTACTCACTTGTAAGGTAGGGATAATCATAACTACTGTGCAAGAATTGAAAAAGATAATTTATGAGAAAGACCTTTGTGAACTTCAATATACTGTACAACTATCCTTGGACATATGCTACTCAAACATAAAATGCTACTTTTTGATATAAACAATCTGAAACTATCAAGGATGACCATTCTCATTATTCTTTCTGTACTGGTTTTTAAAATTATTCATTATTACATGAATTTTTATAAATATGTGATAATACATGTATAACACATGTTTAAATTTTGAAGCATAATAATAAATGAACCTCTGCAAGGCCACCACACATTCTAGGTATCAGAACATTCTCAACATCATTGAAACAGCCCTGTATGATTTTCTCTGACTAAACTCTGCTTTCTATTTAGAGTTTGTGATTTTAGTTTTTTAAAAAGATTTATTTATTTATTTTAGAGAGAGAGAGAGTGAGCATTAGCAAGAGGGGCCGAGGGAGAGAGACTCTCAAGCAGACTGCACACTCAGCACAGAGCTCAACCTGGGGCTCCATTTCATGACCCTGAAATCACAAACTGAGCTGAAACCAAGAGTTGGATGTTTAACATTAATGTGTTAGTGTTATAATATTAATATTATTAGATTATAATATTAAATTTTAATTACATATAACTTACATATTACTATATAAATCACCTGCAATTTATGTAATAGTTAGATAACTTACAGATTTATGTAATTTGTCATATTTACACAAAATTATATTAATAAGATTTATTATAAATATGATATAAATAATATATATTTGAACACATGATTAATTACAACTAATGATGTATTATTGTAATTAATATATAAGTTACATATAAACTACAATGTTATAATATACATTAATTATAATATTAATGTGATAGCTTATAAATGTGGATCACTTGGTTCTACTATTATAGAATAGTACATTCTATGAATATGCCACACATTATCCATTTTCATGAAAATGAATATTTGGGTTGTTTGCAGTGGTTTTGCTATTAAAACCACAAAATCAAAGCATCCATGTCTTATATTCTCCTGATGTATGTAATAAGAAGCTGTCCCTCTTCCATCCATGCTTAATTTTTCTCCTTAGTATTTATCACTGGCTTATATTATGCGGGTGCGAGTGCATGTGCGTGCTCACACATGCACACACATGTATATGCCTTAATAATTACCTGAATCCTTGACTGGAATAGAAAATTCTGTTTTTTCCATCCCATAGCCTCAGTACCTAGAAAAGTGCATATAGGGAGGGCTCAGAAAATAATTGTTGAATGAGTGAGTGAATAAATGAATAGGGTTTTGTTGCTTGTTTGTTAAGTAAATTCCCCTGTCTGGATTCCCTATTGATGCAGAAATCAGCATGGAATATTGAGAAGACACTAAGCACACTATTCTGGATTCTGATTCCAGATCTGCCACTAACTAGCTATGAAACTTTTGGACAAGTTACTCAACTTTTCTGATTCTGAGTATCAACATTTATACAAAGGGAATAATAATGATCTCCAGGTGTTATTAGTATGTGATGCTTATGCAAACGTCTTATAAACCACGAATTCACAAATATATGCTAGCTCTTGTTCCTTTTGGTAAAAATCCCACGTGTTTTTGTGGAGATTCAAGCAAAAATGAGTAAAAGATAAAATTACTTGTTTTGTATCGAGAATTTATGAGGTTGGATAGGGAGCCTGAAAGCAAGTAACAGACTAGAAAGGACGAGGAAGACCAGTTCTGGGGCATAGTCAGGTACCCTTCCTATGGTGGATGTGTGCTAACAAGATTTCACTGCAAATCAAGCTATTTTTAACCTCAAGAAAGCATAAAGAATCTCTTTTTAAGTAGGGCAACCAAGATAGTGTGTTACTCTTTTCAACCAGCCTGCCTAAATTAAATATTCATTTTTGTGTCAAAATAACAAGCTATATATAGTTGGGCACTAAGAAGGGATAGAGTTGTCTGAAGGTAAATCTTTAAAAAGTCCTGGATATAAAATAGCTGTAACATCCATTTATACTGAAACATTTATACTGAAACATCCATTTATACTGAATCAAGATACTATATTCTGGAGAAACGATATGTCTTTTTATCTTCTATCTTGGTCTCACATGCATAGGGAAAGGCAGAGGTGATGCCTTGGGGAGCTTTTCATCCACCTGGGTCCAGAGTGTCATACCGGAAAAGATGCCCGGATTTGGAGTTGGTTTGTCTCTGTGTTGTCCAAAATTAATAGCATTCGCTTCTGTTTTATCTATAAAATGGAGTTAATAACAATATTGTCTCACTTCGATGGTTGTAAGAATTAAGCCTGATGAATGAAAGCCTTTGTAACCTGTAAATTAGATGTTGATGTTATGAGATTTGAGTTATGAGGTTTAGTGTCATGAGACTGGAACCTAAGGCAAAAATGTTTGTGTAATGAGAACTAGGCAAAAATGTGAAGTGAGCAGTTTGATTTTGCCCTCTTCCTGTCATCCCCCAAAGTTTACAAGGTGTTCATTCTTCCTTCCTAACCTTGTCTTTTATGGGCTCTCAGCACTCATATTCAGACACTGCTGAGAATCTCCTGCACCCAGAACTGGAACCAGACGTCCCTCCACCCTCCACATCCATCCCGTGTCCCCTTCGCTTCCATTTAGGCTTTGCTTCCCTTCCTAAAATAGTTCCAAGGTTTAGCAGAATGGCAGAAAAAAAAAGCATTATTTGGCTTTACATTCACCTGGAGCCTCAAGTCCTGAGTTTTGATCTGATCTCTGGATGAAGTTTGTTTGGTCACAGAGATCCACTGACAAGCGCGAGGGATAAAAGGTCCACTGGGAAGCTTTAATTTTTCTGTGACTTGCCTAAAGGTGTTTTGACAGTCTTACATATACCAGGAACACCCTGGAAAAAGCACAGACCTCTCTCAACCTTTAACAAGGTCTGGGTGACACAGTTAATATGAGATCATTGTTAATAAATGCTCATGGAGTGGTGTCTATGGTTTTAATTCTGTTTCATATCCACAACACAAATTTAAATGAGCTGGTTAGAAAAAACTTAGTGATTACCTTAAAGAAAAAAGGAATAATTTACAATTTTTTAAAAAATTAAATATATAACTATGCACGGATTGGAAAACCATAGAGTCTTTTTCACCTCCTGTCTCTTTCTTGGCCTATTACATAGCTGTTCTCTTGTCTCTGCTTCTATCCACATTTTTCTTCATTCCCTTCTCATTCTTTCCTGGTCAAACCCCAGAGGAACTTAGCTTGGCTAGATCGGTCCCCGTTATTACGGTGTTGGGTGAGGCGCTGAGTTAATTCACCTAGTGTGTCTCTGGTCCACTTCGCCTACCCTTGACTCACCTAGCAGCCAGTGCTTTGCAGAGAACAGCCTGACTCTTCCTCCCTGGGCAGGTCTGTGGCTTTCCGGTAGAAGAGAAATATGACTGACAGGTCCAGGACTCCTAAGTGTCATGTGTGGGAGCCTGGGGGACCGAAATTGTTTTGAGCAGATCGCTGTCTTAGCTTGAGAGGCCCCTCAAATCTCATAGTTGCACAACACGTTCATCCTTTCACCTCTGCTACGAACGAGCTTGTTTCTCTCTTCCATCCCTCTCGCTCTCATATATATATCCAGTTTCTCAAAGACTCCAGAAGGGAGTAGGCAAAGAATTCTGGTCTTTGAGGTGAGTCGGAAAGGCTCCTAAGGGCAAAGCATTTCAAAAGATTTCTCTTATGATTGTTGGAATTTGAGGCCAGTGTTGAATTTCATTTCCCGTCTCAAATCCCAGTTACCAGCTGTGAGACCTTGACAAAGTGATCTCATCTGTATGATGGGCATAATGCTGTACTACATCTGCCTCCGCACTTGGTGAGGACAAGGTAGCACATGTGAAGTACTTAACCCCATTCCAGGCACACGGTAGAGGCCCAGTGTGTTGTAGCTATTTTTTATTGTGATTGCTTCACTTATTAACTGGCCAAACATGCCACTTAATCTACATTTATTCAGAGCTTATCCCATATGAGACAGTTCATCAATGCACTTAAGGCACCCAAAATAATTTAAAATGTTAAACATTAAAATGATTTAAGAGCTTTAACAACCGTCTAACTGCTAATTTTTTGAGCAAAGCACCTACAAATGCACAATCTTAGAGTATCAGTGAGTTTGGATATTGTCTTAAGCTACAGACTAAAGAAATTCTTTTTAAAAAGTTCGTGATGGTTAATCTATATAATTGAGCTGGAATTTTTCTCGAAAGTAAATTTTCAAATAATGACTAAAGTTCATAGTATTTAAATAGACTGGGAAATTATGCAAAAGAGACACGGTTAAGCTTCAGAAACCACACATTGCTTAAAAGTTTTGAATCTGTATAATTTTTACATGACATTTCTTCTCAAAACAAACATTTTTTTCCTTGAATGAAAAATTCTGTGCTAAGTCATATCCTCCCCAAACACTCCTTGCCCTGCAATAACTTATCAGTGTGTGCACAGGATGGAAAAAAAAGCTAAGGAAGTAGTTTTCAGTTTCAAGTTTCCAAAGGGTTATTATAAATAACAACCACTATGTTTGAACAATGGTGTTTTCTAGTTAATTTGATTTTTTGCTTACTTGGGAATTAACTCTAATACTCTTTTCATTTTGATCCATGTTGAAATTTACTGTAAGATGGTGAACGTAAACGATTTTTTCTTACATAATTCCATATGCTGGGTCAGGGGCAAGAATGTTAATTCTTATACGAGGTATTCAAGAAACATTTGTTGAGTATGCTAAACTGTAGAGATACACAGTACAGAAGACTGGGCGGAAGATTTCTTAACTCTAAGATGTGCTCTAAGGGGCTTTCAAACCATTTTATAGCAACCCACAGTAAAGAACACATTTTATATTGCAAACCATTACCAATACACACACCACACACACACATCCATATAAATACTTAAAAGAAAAATTTTGCAAAACTATGCTTACTAGCTACAATGCACTCTGACTATTTTTACCGTAATCTATTCTCTTTCCCATCTAAAAAGAATGTTATTGAGTTTTAAGGCCTGTCAATGAACTAACTATGAGTTATAATTTGAAAAATTCTGTTTTGAAAAACAGATCTCTTATATTGGCCTGTTTTGCTGTCATTTGCGTAATTCACCTAAGCATAGAATTCAGGTGGAAAAAGTTTTTCTAGTTATTTCTTTTAACATTAGAAAAGTTGAACCCTGTTTCTTGTTTAATACTACCCTTTAAATTTAGATTAATGTAGCTTTTGATTCCTGTTACTTAAGTGACAGCCTTTTCTGAAGATTTGACCTAAAAAATTGCTAAATCTCATTTGTCAAAGTATCCAAACAGGAGAGAATTAAATGATTAATGAAAGCCTTTGAAAATAAGAAGTTCTAAAAGATTATAGTAAAATAACACCTTAAAGTACTTGATGTGAAGTTCAGATTTAAAAATAACATAAGAAAGGACATGTCATCAAGCCAGGGAATTAGTTGAATGTGCTCTAGAGTCCTTTCTTCTGTGGCCTACTCATCCGTGCTTTTTACTGGCATCAGAAGTCATTACTGGTATGTTTCTGTCAGTCCTGGTATGTTTTCTGTTCAGGGGTAGGCAGTGAATATGTTCTTCAAAATAGTTTTTTAACAGGGGTGCCTGGGTAGTTCAGTCACTTAAGTGTTTAACTCGATTTGGCTTAGGTCATGATCTCAGGTTGTGGGATCGATCCCCATGTTGGGCTCCATGCTCTGTGTGGAGTCTGCTTGAGAGTCTCTCTCTCCCCCATGGCCTCTCCACCAGCTTGCTCCTTCATTCTCTCTCTAAATAAATAAATAAAATAGTTTTTTTTTTTTTTTAATCACAAAGATCCTTAAGACTTGGAGAACTTCAAACCTCATATTAGGATAAAAATAGCTTCTTCCACTTTTTTTGGCTCTTTGATTAAAGCTTCATTTGTCAGTGTGGGGATGAAAATGATGGAGAGGAGGAGCAGAGGTGGTTTTCACAAGCAGTGATTTGGCTAGTTGTCAAGGTCAGGAGTGTTCTATCAAGTAGGCAAGCTCCCAGGTATTTATCAAGTGCCAACGAGATTCTTAGCCAGCCCTGTCCTTCTAGAACCATTAAGTGTTAAACTGTCATGGTACACATTGCAAAACCTCAAATTTCTTTTCCTGTGGCTGCCATGTGGCTCTTTATATAGCCCAAGTGGCATGTTGTGCAACCAAATCTGGACACTCCAGGCACAGGATGTTTCTGGTGCCAGAGGAAGTGGGGGGCAGATCTGAAGGATCGTGGGAAGCAAATATCCAGTCCATATTTATTCCCAGGCTTGACCCAAAAGGGCTGTGTGATTTGAGGAATTACCCCAGTCATGCTTCCCTCTTCCCAGAGAGTAAAACCACAGGGAAGTTTGGGCTGATGTGTTTGCACCTGCCTGGTGTCTGCCCCATTGTTACTGTCACCCTGAGTCACGGGGCCTCAGTGACTGTCTTGTGGGCCACAACAGTGTAGGGAGGGGTCAGTCCTCTAGGGCTGAGTAAGTAGATTTTAGTTCGTATTTCAATTGTGTGATGCTAGACCCACCCTTCGCTTCAGTCCTCCAAGCACTATCTGATTCCCTATCTGTAAGATGGAGACGATAGTACCTACCAAGTAAGGTTGATAGTACCTACCAAGTAAGGACGATAGTACCTACCAAGTAAGATTAAAGAAAATAAAAATAAAGAAAATAAAAAAATTAAAAAAACTAACGGTGTGTCAGGTGCTTATTATGGTCCAGGCACAGTTCTGAGCACTTTCTCCATTACACATACATACCCATGTAATACTGAGCACAACCCTATGGGGTGGGTGTCATTTCCCTTTTCCAGAGGAGACTTGAGGCTGATTTGTGCGAGGTGGCGCAGGTAGGAAGTGGCAGAGTGGGCATTTGAATGCAGGCAGCCCGACTCCAGAACCTGCACTCTTCATACAGAGTGTTCACCTAGGGCATCAGGAATGTAAAACTCTTTCAAAACTGCTCTGCAGTCTCCCAGATTCACTCAGTAAATGGTCAAAGAACTTGTCTCAGTGTCAGTCGGCTGTGAAGCCCTGTGCTAGGTGCTGTAGGAAAGCAAACACAGGACACTGTTGTCAGATATAATAGGGAAGGAAAAGCTACTAGCTTTGCTTTAATGGGGAGAGATATATGGAGATTGCTATAGGAACCTGTGGGAAGAGCAGGGACTGGGAGTTCATACTGTCGGCTGCTGATCAGCTAAAGGTGAGTGGAAGGAGGGGAGAGCTCAAAGAAACTGCTGAGGGGTCAGGTCAGAGGTTAAGAGAACTATGATCCTGCTGACAGTGTGAGGGGTGCAGAGGAGCTGGTGGGAGGTGGTGCTGCTGATGGTAAGCTTCCCTCTGGGGACCCCAAAGTACATCATCCAGGTAGTATTGTCTTCAAATTGAACATGCAGGTTGTTCCTCATTAATTCACTCCACAAATGTTTAACGAGCATCTATTTTCCGTCTTGGGCTCTTAGGCAGGCTCTGAGGGACTTCCTATCCCAGAGCTCATGTTTATTATGAATTTGGAACAAAAGGCTTTAAATCTGTTAGTCCTTTGCGTGTTACCTTCTCCTCTCTGAATTTTATTTGCTGTCTCTGTCTTTACTGATTGCTCACATGAGTACCTGGGGTGAGAGTATGAATAGAGGTCTAGTTACTATATATGTCTTAATTTTTAAAGTTATAATCAGGATAGCAACTTAAATAAAGAATGTTCTATCTTCCTACTTAGACAAAAATACCATGTAAGCACTTGAAGGGCCGGGTTTGAGTTTACCATTGTCTCTCAGCTTGGAGCTCTGCCCTGGAGCACGGCAGTTTGCAGAGAGCACTGTCTGTGGCCCATCTTGTCCCTGCCTCACGTCCCACTAAGGGACCTTGGGAGCATGCCTGGGGACATCTTGCCTGCATGTTTCAGCTTTGTTCACCTGCCACACACCACAGTAGCTACTTCTTGGCCATCCTTTGGGCCCAGCCCAGCCTGCTCTCAGGAGCACTGACCCAAGAAAGAGCTGTAGTTGGTCCCAGAGGTGGGATTGAGGTCATTTGTGTAGGAAATTCTAGAGTTCCAAGAACCTGGAAGTAGTGACACAGGCTCTGTGGACTTTTTGCCTCGTGAGGAGGAGCAGTTGGAGGAGGTCTGAACATAGACTTTAAAGTGTGGAGCTGAAGACAGGACCCTGCTTGTTTTATGTGTTGGAGTATTATTTCCCTGTTGGAATCTGGTTTTTTTTTTGTGTGTGTGTGTGTGCCTTTATAATTCTCCAGTAAACCGCATGTATGTGCTCCTACAAGATTAGCGTGAGCCCTGATCTAACTTTTGGTACTGTCATGAATTAAAGGTTTCAGATATTTATTTTTGTAGAACTTGTAAAAAAAAAAAGGAAATGAAAATAGAGAAAGAAAAAGGAAAAGCAAAAAGGTACTCATGATTCTGGTCTTATTGAGGATACCTACTCTAAAGGTTCCCAGGTATTTAACAATCAAACCAAACTGAGGCAGGTGCTACTCACTTTACTATAAATTCCGCAGGCATTGTCTTTCCAGGTAAATTCAGGGAAACCCTGATTTGCATTGTTGCAATTTTTATTTTACTTCAACTACTTCTCTCATGATTCCTCCTCATAATTAACTTCCCACATTATAATTTGTTGTCAGTTCTCAGAGTTGCTTCATGGCACCTCATTGTTTGCACGGGTTCTCAGTTTGAAAATCAGAAAAACCTCACCTTATAAATGGTATGAATGAAGACTTTGTTCAGTTCATTTCAAAACCATGCATTCCACCCATCGTACTAAGTACTGAGTTTGCCCCTAGAAGGATCTGAATGACGAGGACATGGTTACTCCCCTTTACGGGCTCACAGCCTGGTGGTTGAGACAGCTGTATAAGCACATGAGTTACAGTAACACACAACAAATGTCACCGTGGAAGCTCTGTGAGAAGAGAGGACTGCAACCTTGGCAATGGACCTGGGGCTCTGAGATGATCTCACTGAAGAGGGGCATTTCCGCTGGGTCTTGAAGATGAGTAGGAATGTGCCAAAATGGGTGAGATGATCATTATTGTCCATTTTCCTTTTGAATTATTTATTTTTTTCTACTTGTATATAATTCATGAGATGTCTGGATCTTCTGATGCCATTGCTCATAAATTTAGATTTTTCTGTGTTTTCTTTTTGTTCAGCCATTGTCTCACATATGGAATAGTTTTGTGTGTAAGTGTCAGTGTTACCATCTATAAAATGGAAACTACTAAAACCTACTTAATAAAGTTGTTTTGAGGATCCAAAAAATACAGTGTCTAAATGCTTAGCACTGTGTCTGTGTATGAGTTAGACTTGTGTTTGGTCACATGTCCTAAAGCTCCAACAATCATGGCTTCACCAAGTTGGGGTTTGTTTTCCTGGGATATCAGGAAGGCCTGAGGGAAGCAGTAGAGGGCTGGTGCAGAGACTAGATGGTGCCAGTATCCTGGACTCCTGAGAACTTTCTGCTCTGCCTTCCTTATATGGCTTTCTTTTTGATGCTTGTTAATTCATGATAACAAGATGGCTACTCTACCTCCAGCCTCATGTCCTATTCAGGAAAGAAGAAGAAGGAAAGAAGAAGGAAAGGGTAATGCCTTTATCAGGGGAGCCAGAACTTGCTCAGAAATCTCTGTGAGACTTCTGTTTGTGTGTCACAGGCCAGAACTTCTCTCGTGGGCTCCCCTAACTGTTAGGGAATCTGGGAGGGCAGATATTTCAAGCAACCATTTTGACATCATAAGCAAGACTGAGGTTTTCATGGTAAGGAGAAGGAACATGGATATTATGCAAGTAGCCAGCAGTCTCTGTTACATCCAGCACACAATAAACCCTCCACAGCTAGTATTAGCTTGCAGAAGACACTCCATAAGTGTTCAGTTGGATTCATCCATCACGATACCTTTCTGCTCCAGGTCACCATCATCTCTTGCTACAGGAAGAACTTCCTAACTGATCTCCCTGCCTCCGTTTTCACCTCTCTACAAGTCCATTTCCCACTGGGGCCAATGTGATCTTTTAAAAATGTAAGTTGGCCTAAATGTAAGAACCAAAGCTATAAAATTCCTAGAAGAAAATATAGGATTAAAGCCTCATGACATTGGACTTGGCAGTGATTTCTTGGACATGACAATAAGAGCATAGGCAACAAAAGAGAAAAAAACCCAGATAATTTGGACTACCATTAAAATTAAAAACTTGTGCATCAAAGGGCATAACTGAGTAAAAGGCAATTACAGAATGGGAGAAACTATTTGAAAGTGGTATATCTGATAAGGGATTAATATCCAGAATATACAAAGAGCTTCTACAAGTCAACAACCAAAAACCAAACAATCCAGTTGAAAAATGGGCAAAGGATTTAAAAAGATATATCTCCAAAGATGATATACAAATGGACAAGCACATAAAAAGCTGCTCAACATCATTAAACATTAGGGAAATGCAAAGAAAAACCACAATGTGCTATCAATTTATATCCATTAGGATGAGTGTGAAAAACAGCCAATGACAAGTGTGATGAGGATGTGGAGAGATTGGAACCTGTATGCACTGTTGCTGGGAATGGAAAATCATGCAGCCACCATGAGAAACAGTATGGCAGTCCTCAAAAATTAGAACTATAATTACCTATGATTTAGGAATCCCACTTCTGAGTATATAACCCAAAGAGTTGAAAGTAGGATCTTGAAGAGATATTTGTACACCCATGTTCATATCAACATTATTCACAGTAGCTGAAATGTAGAAACACCTCAGGTGTTCATCAGTAGATAAATAGATAAAGTGTGGTATATACACACAGTGAAATATCATTCAGCCTTAAAAAGGAGAGAAATTCTAACACAGACTCAAGCTACAACATGGATGAACCTTGAAGACATTATGCTAAGTGATAAGTCAGTCACAAAAAGACAAATTCAGTATGATTCTACTTATATGAGAGATCTAACGTAGTCAAATTCATAGAGACAGGAAGTAGAATGGTGGTTCCCAGGGGCAGAGGAAGAGGGAATTGAAGAGTAGTTTAGTGGGTATAGTTTCAGTTCTGTGATATGAAGAAAGTTCTGGAGATTGGTTACACAACAATTGTACACTTAAAAATTAAGATGATAAGTTTTGTGTTATGCATATTTTACCATAAAAAAGTCAGATCACATCGTTCACATGCAGAATCTTCTAGTAGCTTCTCATTGCACCAGAATAAAATTCAAATGACCCCTTATGAGCTTTAGGCCCCACTGATTTGTCAATTGTCTACCTCCCTGACCTCATATGATAGTAATGTTCCAGTGTCACTGCTCGTATCCACTGGACCTGCTAACCTCTTTCCTACCATAAGGCTTTTGCTCTTGGCTTGGAACATTCTTCTCTCTTTTCACACAGTTGGTTCCTTCTTACCTTCCAGATGTAAGGTCAAATATTTCCTCTTCAAAGAGATTCTTCCCTAATCCTGTCTAAGGGAGCCCTCTGTCATACCTTGGTCACCATCTATCATATTGCCTCATTTAATTTATTCATAACCCTATTAGTATGTGAGATTATCTAATTTGTTTATGACTTCATTCAGCAGAATCTAAGTTGGATGAGAGCAAAAACTTTGTCTGGTTTGCTACTATATACTCAAGGTTGACACATATATGTGCTGAATAAATATTAGCTAAAAAATAATTGAATTCATTAATATTTACTGGGTTGTCATTATGTTCCAGGCAATGTATTAGGCATCAAACATAAACAGACATGATGTGATCAACTTCATAATGATCTAGTAGTAGGCTATAGCCTTTCCCAAGAATGGAATCCAAAGGGCCATCACTTGTCAGGGACCTGCCTTAGAGGGGAAACAGACCTAGGTGATGTAGGGAGACCCCGATGGCTCCGTTGAGCCCCTGCTTCAAGCTTCACGCATGGTTAGTGGTCTCTTAGATTTTTTATTTTTATTTATTTTTAAAGATTTTATTTATCTGACACAGAGAGAAGGAGCATAAGCAGGAAGAGCAGCAGGAAGAGGGAGAGGGAGAAGGAGGCTTGCCACTGAGCAGGGACCCCGATTCGGGACTCAATCCCAGGACCGTGGGATCATGACCTCAGTCAAAGGCAGATGCTTAACCGACTGAGCCACCTAGGGACCCGGACTCTTGGGTTTTGTTTTTTGTTTTGTTTTTTATCATAGTTCTTTTGTATGCTTATGCCAGTTTGATCTGGGTCTCTGCCCCTTGCAATCCAGAGTCCTAACCCATAAAGATGCAGCAGAGTTGCAAAGAGTCATGGACTCTTCATGTATCGTGGATGGACATGGACATGTATAAGGAGATGGAGAAAATGGGATTTTCCAGTTCCTCTTAGGCAAGCCACAGCATTTACCTGAGAGGGAGAGAACTGAGACGGCTGGGTATAAGTCAGATTTCTCTACATGTGAAAGGGAAGAATCCTCTTTTTAATCCAGTGGGAGAAGGAAGAAGAAAGGAGGGAAGAGGTGATGTAGGAGGGCATGAGAGGCCAACATTCACTCAGCCTCACAATCCCCAAGTCATTAGGAAAGTCTGCAGACCTTCACAGTGCTTTGGCACAGCTGGGTTTGTATGTTTGGGGGGTCAGGGAGCTGTGGTGCAGGACCTGGATTCCGTGCCTGGATGGACAGGATATGGAACTGAGGCAGTACTTATAGGCAGAGTAAAGCCTGAGAAAGGATGGCCCTGAAGTCATAGAAAGTGGGGAGGAGGCATTGGATTCTCCTCCGACTGTGGATTTGGGCTCACCTCATGTTGCTCCAGATCTCCCAAGAACAAGAGGCCCAAGATGATATCTGGTCTGTATAGAAGTTTTTTGCTTCTATTAAATATATTCTCAGTACATTACATTTCATTCATGTGCTAACATGCATGAATAGTTTTGCATATACATATTATAGTCTTTGACTTTATATATCATTTTTTAAAATCTTACACAGAACTTTTCTTCCAAAGCCTTTCAGGCTCTTTTAGAAGTATTTTATAAATTTCAACCTATTTTATAAGCTCTATCCTTATGTTCTGTAATTGTCATGGGGTTGCTATGATCATCCCACTTTGAATGCTTTACAGGAATTTGTTTTTCTTCTAAAAACATGGCCCAGGGCCAGAACCTGATTATAGATATCTGAGCCAGTGGTCAGTGTCAACTCCAGAAAGAAATGTTATGGATTTTCAACATATTGTATAATCCAGGCTTTCTGAAATGACTGATGCTATTTTAAAAGCAAGAAGTAATCACAGTGCGTGCTGTGCTCAGTGACTCGTCACCACTGTGGATCAGAAGTCAGACACTGGCCAGATCTTCTACTTTAGACTGAGTCAAACAGGACCAGAGCACAGAGTTGCTGTCCTCTGTGCAGAGAGGCCCTCAGCCTGGAGGATGGCAGTGCCTAGAGATGCAGGTGGTAATGGCTTCACATCCTCGTCTTTCAGTCCTTTGGCATTTTCTGTGTGCTGCAGAGCAGAAAGAGGTGGAGGCAGGAGGAGCAGTTAAAGACAGGCTTTGGTTCAGTCCTAGTTTTCTCTATGTTAGGCCTCTCTCTTTTTCGGGCACCTGGGTGGCTCAGTTAAGTGTTTGCCTTTGGCTCCGGTCATAGTCTCAGGGTCCTGGGATTGAGCCCCCCATCAGGCTCCCTGCTTGGCGGGAAGTCTGCTTCTCCCTCTTCAGCTCCCTCTGGTTGTGTTCTCTCTCCCTCTATCAAATAAGTCAATCTTAAAAAAAAAAATCAAGCCTCTTTCCTCTTGAAGGCTCAGATTCTTCATCTGTAAAATGGTGATAATTAACAGCTATTTCACAGAATTGTTGTGAGGATAAAGTGCAGATACTGTACAAAACATTTAGCCTGGGGTTAGTATGCAGACACCTCTCAACAAGGGAAGCTCTTACGGTTATTACTATTATCAGTGCATCAGTGAAATTATTCACTGCTGTGAAGAGACAAACATGGAAATAGTAAGTAAGAGGTTGCAGTAAAAACAGCAGAATCATCTACACAAAAACTATTTGCATCATGCAGACTATGTAAATGTTTTGATTTTTACATTACTGGTACATCTGTAGTAATTCAGCTATCTAGAAGGTAAAATGAAAAGTATTTGAAAAATTATATTCTCTTGGGGCACCTGGGTGGCTCATTCTTTAAGCGTCTGCCTTCGGCTCAGGTCAGGATCCAAGGGTCCTGAGATAGAGTCCCCCTTTGGGCTCCCTGCTCAACAGGAAGCCTGGTTCTCCCTCTCCCACTCCCCCTGCTTGTGTTCCCTCTTTCATTGTCTCTCATTCTGTCAAATAAATAAGTAAAATATTTTTAAAAAAACTGCATTAAAAAAGAAAAATTAAATTCTCCCAATTCCTTAGTTAAGCTCTGAAAATCACCATGATATGGGTACGTCAGTGTGCTCACCCAGCATGACCTGACACTTCACCCTGCCACTTCTCACCTGCACTTCCCGTGTGCTGCCTGCCCCAACCCCTTCCCTTCTCTCTGCCTCATGGGAGGCAGTGCATAATGTTGGCCTTGATACTGTGGGCTTTCCAGTTAGAGTGACCATAGGCGATTGCTAAACTTTCTGAATCTTTTTCCTCAAAAATGGGATATTCAGAGGTGCCTGGGTGACTCAATTGGTTAAGCATCTGCCTTCCACTCGGGTCATGATCTCAGGGTCCTGGGATTGAGCCCTGTATTGTGCTTCCTGCTTGGTGGCAGTCTGCTTCTCCTTCTCCTCCCCACCCATGCTCTCTCTCACCATCTCTGTCTGTCTGTCTCTCAAATAAATAAAATCTTTAAAAAAAAAACCGGGATACTCCAGGGGTGCTTGGGTGGCCAGTCAGTTAAGCATCTGACTCTTGGTTTCAGCTTAGGTCATGATCTCAGGGTGGCAAGATTGAGCCCCATGTCAGGTTCCACAATCAATGTGGAATCTGCTTGAGATTCTCTCTCCCTCTGCCCCTCTTCTCTACTCTCTTTCTAAAATAAAGAAATACATCTTTTTTTAAAAAAATGGGATACTTCAGCTCACTGTGTTGTAGGAATTTAGTACAAAAATACCTGAAGTTCTCAGTGAAGGGTCTACTATGTGCAAGGTAGTTAATAGGTGGTTGTTATTTTTTCAATGATTGAAAATTTTTGCTGCATGCTGATGCTTGACAACATTCTAGCTTTTTCATTGGCTTAGTAAATAATGTACTCAGGGGCACCTGGGTGGCTCAGTCAGTTAAGTGTCCTGCCTTTAGCTCAGGTCCTGATCCCAGGGTTCTGGGACTGAACCCCTCATAGGGCTCCCTGCTCAGCGGGGAATCTGCTTCTCCCTCTCCCTTTGCCCCTCCCCCTGCTCATGCTCTCTCTCTCTCTTTCAAATAAATAATCTTTAAAAACTAAACAAATAAATAATGTACTCAAACATCTTGAAAGTATTGCTATTATCATGCAGTTTATAAACTACAGACGTTTATAAACTGGACAATGGTTAGATCAGTATTTCTCAAAACATGGTCCAGGGATTCCTGGGGGTCCCAGATATTCTTTTAGCAAAGTCCCCAAGACACTTTTAAGGGGTTTGTAAGATTACATTCTCTTTCTAACAGTACTGTGACATCATTTGCCCTTTTTACTCTCATTGTGTCACCAGTGTTTTAGAGGCTACACGATATGTTATGTCACCAAAAGATTGAATGGAGGAGATACAGGAAATCAGCTGTCTTCCTTTAAGGCAGGCTTTAGAGACATTTGCAAAAATGTATAATAATGTTATTTTTCTCACTATAATTTTTTTGTTTTGGAAATATAGTTATTTTTCATGAGTGTTATTTGAGATAACATGTAATTGGTTTATTACTGGGATCTTAAAATGAATTAATAAAATATTTTAAAATTTTCATAGTTCTGATATGGTAAATGTTGATAGTTACAACCCACATAATCAAAAACTCTTGAGTTCTCAGTAATTTTTAAGAGCATAAGGAGTCCTGAGTCCAAAATGTGTGAAAATCACTGGATTTGGTACATTATGGTCCATGCAATATAGAGTATTATGCAGTCATCAAAAAATCACAGAAATGTATTTGTTGATAAGGAAGAATATTCATAATATATTAAGCGGCAAAAGGTTACAAAATGGTGTGCTATGTTACTAGATTCTTATTTAAAATGCATGTGCATATGAATAAAAGATGATTCTATTTTATGTTTATTTTGCTTGTATACATTTTCTGTCTTTAATGTGTAATTAACATGGATTACTTCAGTAATAAAAAAAATAAAATTGATTTTGAAAAAAATTTTGAAAAAAATTTACTAAGGCATTCATGGTTGCCTTATAGCAAATAATCTTGACCAAAGATGCATATTTCTTCATCATCTGACTGCAGTAGAGCAAATGGTTTGAAAACAGTACAAGCTAAATTCTGGGAAATTCTGCATTTTCTTGGGATGATGATTTGCAACGTTTTGAAATAACTTAACAGTGTTCACCTAAAATGACCTAGAAACTTGACAAAGCATTTAAAAACGGACTGAACCAAATTTTAATGTTCTGGAAATACACAGCATTATGAGGCTGGAACAAGTTGTTCACAGATTAGTTTCATGTCCTGCTCTGGGTCTTTATCTACTTCTTTCTTTCTTTCTTTTTTTTTTTTTTTTCTTTGCACTTAATACTACAAGATGGTAGCCTGTATTATTCTCTAATGGTATACTGTGTCTCCATTTTGTAACCAGAATGAGACTGTGTTATCTTTCAGAGCAAGGACTGGGTCTTAAAGTTCTTTTGCAACAATTATCATGGTACCCAACTGAGAGAGTTCAATATGGAGGAGGCACTAAGTAAACCCTTGAAAGATTGAAATGTTTCATCTTTCTTTCAGACTTTCTGACTAATTCATTCTTATTTCACATGAAAATCCTAAAAGGACTTCTTTACTATATTATAAGTGTAGAAGGAGCTGGAGAATTCTTAATACCAAAATGTTTAGTTATTCCTGCAGCTTAAGAAAGCTAAGCTTCTCTTCTGCAATCAGACATAGATGTTTACTACTTAAAAACAAAACAAAACTTTCTCACTGATTTAGTGTCTGACAGGTCGTCACACTCTATGGTGCTAATTGCCTTATTTATGTCTGTTTTTTTCCATTTGAAACAGAAGTACCAAAGCACATGACGACCCGACTGAAGGATGGCTAATTTTCTGTATTAGCTGCCATGCTCTGATGATGTCTAGAAGAGAGGGGAGTGAGGCAGAAGCTGCTGGACTATCTCCCACAGGTACAGCCCATGTTCTGACAAGGCATTGACAGTGGACATAAGAGGTGGGGCCAGTTTCCAAGTCTAGATGGCGTTTTTTGGTTGGAAAAACAGAGTTTGTTAATGGCTTGGTGTGAGGAAGAAGGAGCATTTGAGGGTGAAACAAAGATTTCTAGCTTGGGGACAGGAGATTGGAAAGGCCATCTATAGAGTCAATGACAGAAGGCCTGATGAGAATCTGGATATAATGGATTCAGGTAAAGACACAATAAATGTGAGTTCAGTCTGAGACTTCTGTGGTATGTGAGTACCTCATTTCTTTGAGTTTACTCTAAGGATAATATCCTTCTCCAGGCATTCCCCACGCTCAGTGTCCCCTGAACGTATTTACTCGGCTTGAGTGTCTACTTTCTTCATCTCTGAAACCTATTAGGAAGGTTCCAAATTATCTCCAGCTTCTTCCTATGGACATTGTCTTAGAAATAATATTAGAACATCTGTTTTTCTAACCCAGCATATGATTGGAGTATCTTCTATTTCCATCCGTATCAAAAGGGTTTAGATTGTGCTGAGATTATGGCCACCCTGAAGGCAGGAAACTCTCTCTCCTGACAATCTGTTTGAAAAACTTGAAAGCAAATAGATTCATATTCCAAATGAGGAGAGCTCTGTGTTGCTCTTGAGAACCTGGGGTGTGAGGATAAGCTCATGTTGTGATGGGCAGACCCCCAGAGTGAGGCTCTAAATAATCTGATTCATTGCAGTCGCTCTTCCCCTCATTAGCTGTGTAAATCCCTTAATCTCTCCAGGTCTCACTTCACTCAATTATAAAATTAAGGAGCATGATAATCTCAAAAAAACCCAAAATGATGCTTATAATAATCACCATAGTTAATATGTGTGTTGATTCCTTACTACGTGATAGGTATGGTGCTAAGCATATACATTATCTCACTTTCTTATCAGCTCTTCTTTGAGGTGGGTACTAGTTTCACTCTCAATTTACAGACAAGAAAACTGAGGCTCAGAGAATTTAAGCAAGGTGCCCAGGTTCGAAAGCTAGTAAGTGGTGCATCTAAATTCAAATCCAGATCCACCAAACTCCCAAGCCTTTGCCCTTATCCACTGGAGGACTGTTTCTCAGGGTCCCTACCATTCTTTCTAAAATTTTCAAATTTGAAACAACAACAAAATTATAGTAAGTAGGACCATGGTGATGTCTTCTCCCCTTGTCAAAATTGAACAAGACTGCTAGAGAGCCAAAGAGTCTTTAACAATGTGAACGAGGCCAATTTTTCATTTTAAGTAATCTTCTAACATGTTGGAAGCCTAGTCCTGTACCAAGGGGAAGATGGACACCGCTCCCATTCTTGTTAGCACTGAGGGCAGTCCAGGAATTGTAAAGGTGTTTCCTGGGCTCTTTATGGTGATCAGCTGCCAGTGTCCCTGCCTCCAGCTAGAGCTCATGATTCGTACAGAAGAGAGTACTGTGGACATGATGTAGACATCATGGCCCTGTTGGGAAGCTTGGGTGGATGCACTGATGACTGAGAGCTATTGCCTTGGGAACGTTCCTGAAGTGGGTCTAAGACATTGGTTGTAGTTAGTTGTCGGATGTTGGTTAATGACACCTGCTAGGGTGGAAGAGTCTAATGTCTGTGTCAGATCAGTAAGTTTAGAACTACAACACCCTCCCCCTCAATTAATTCAATCTCTAAGCACCTCCTAGGGGCCAGTCATGGCACTAGGTATTGAGGACGCGAAGCTGCACTAGACATCGAGTGTGCCCTCAGGAGCTGCGGGGAGGAGAGAGACACACCAAAAATACAGCTCTGCTGGGGAAGCACAGTTCACTGAGCACACGGAGTAGGCTGAACCTAAAATAATATCAAGGAGGAGTTAAATTTATGGTTGAAGGTCCCTAAATAGAGGTTCTGCGTTCCTTTTCTGGATACTCATCACTGAACTAGATACAAATCCAGCATAGCGATTTTTAGGCTGCTATCTAACAGAGAAGCTAATCGACAGACGCAGCTGGAAAATGAAACTATGCCATCAAAACAGGGAAGACTCTTCAGGGTCTTATGAGTGTCAATTGAAGGCTTTCTTTTTTTTTTTTAATTTTTTTATTTTTTTCAGCATAACAGTATTCATTATTTTTGCACCACACCCAGTGCTCCATGCAATCCGTGCCCTCTACAATACCCACCACCTGGTGCCCCCAACCTCCCACCCCCCACCCCTTCAAAATTCTCAGATCGTTTTTCAGAGTCCATAGTCTCTCATGGTTCACCTCCCCTTCAATTTCCCTCAACTCCCTTCTCCTCTCCATCTCCCCTTGTCCTCCATGCTATTTGTTATGCTCCACAATTTGAAGGCTTTCTTATTAAGAGCTACGTATTTTCAGAAATTAGGTCACAAAAATTTGGGATTTTTAATATAACGGGACTGTAGAAATAGAATGCAGGATTGCACTACCTTGGACTTGTCATTCAGTCTGCTACAATGTGTAGCAGTCCCAGACAGTTCCAGGTAGGCCTGAGGACTTGGCTCTGCAAATCAGTTAGGGACCCAGGTTCATGGAGGTTCCACCATCTTTAATACATAGTTTCCATCATTGCTCCAGACATAGACATCTAGCCAGCGTGAGGGGGAAGAGCCCAGAGAATATTATGTAAGAAGATTTTATAGGGTAGGCTGTCTAGAAAGTGGTGCATATCACCTCTGGACATATTTAGTCTCTGGGGTATTGCTAAGAGGCCACAGGCAGCTGGGAAAGGCAATTCAGCTGTGACTCCAGGAAGAAGAGGAGATGGTTTGGTAAATAGTGAACAGTTTTTGCCACAGCCATAGATGGGGATGGGACAAGTAAGCCAAACATGTCTTCTGGAGACCCAACCTGAAAGAATAAAAAGTTGGAAGGAAGAGAACAAGATAATCTCTACTGAAACAGTTTAAGTTCTCCTACACCTCTCACAGGGAATAAGGCTGAGTCACAAAGCAGCAGACACGTCCAGATTTTCCAATTGGATTTCACAGAGTGAAGTCAGCTAGCTATGTGTGTGTCTATTTGCAGATTTACACTTTTAGTGTGAACTATGAGTATTATTCTGATTATTATCCTTCTTATTATGACATCATAAGCAAATGTCATTCATCTCTGAATAATAATAATAATAGCTATTATATATTGAGCTGTCATTGGGCAAATTGAGTTTTCTCAATGAAACTATCAAGTACCATGCAGTCTTGGTGATCACAGCTTTGTGGTAAAGCTTGAAATTGGGCAACGTGATGCCCCCAGTTTTGTTTTTCTTTTGCAACATTTCCTCAGCAGTTTGGGGTCTCTTCTGATTCCATACAAATTTTAGGATTGTTTGCTCCAGCTCTTTGAAAAATGCCGGTGGAATTTTGATCGGAATGGCATTGAAAGTATAGATTGCTCTAGGCAGTATAGATATTTTAACAATGTTTATTCAAGTAGCTGCTATTATTATAAGAATTTTATAGATGAGGAATTACAGACTTAGAAAAGTTGCATAATGAGCAGTTAATATAAATCAGGTAGTGTTACTCTCTTAAAATTTTAGTGGTTTCCTAATGTGATTAGAATAATCCAACCTCCTTACTTTGGTGTACACATCTTCTATAATATGGCCCACCTTTATTTTTTAATTTCTTCTCTTCTTCTTTATGCTCCAGTCTCAGGGGGCTTATTTTTGTTTGAAACCCCAAATTCATCTTGCTTTAGAACCTCTGGACTTACTATTCTCTTGGCCCTAGATTTCTCAAATGTCTAGATTGTTTTTGTTAATCAGGTTGCAGGTCAAATCTGATCTCTTGAAAGAGACCTTCCCTGATGATGCTATTTAAATTAGCATGTTTGTTCCCTGGCACAGAGGGCACTTATTAAATATTGCTGAATGAAAACAGAAAAGAGTAATTCAAACCCAGTTATAAGTTAGCAAGAGGTAGAGCTGGTATTCCAGGTGTTCTTTCTTATGTTAAAAGCAGCTTGTGATCGTCTACTATGAAGTCCAAGGGCATTGAGTACACACTGTCGGTTGAACCCAGCAGCTATGTTTTCAGAGACTAAAGACAAGAACTTGATAGATTTCAGCTCTCATTAGTGACCTCTGGTAAGGATGCCCCATTTGTGGTTTTGTCATTTGTGACTGTCTGCACAACCTTCCAAGTCTGAGTTTCTCTGTCTATGAAAAGGGGTAAAATTCCACTTACCTCATCTTGTTCTTGTGAGGATTACGTGAGATAAGCAGTGAAAACTTCTCTGGAGACTCTAAAACATGATATGAAGATCTATTTTTGCAAGAAAGGAAAAGAAATACATGTTTTCTTTCTCAGTCCTTTCCGTGGAGTGTTGTATGTAGCAGGAAGTAGTGGTGGGAGGAGGGGCAGGTGGGAGGTGAGGCCCTGAGCTCTCTTTGGCCAGCTGGGACAATGACATTCCCCACCTTCACACTGAGGATGGGACCTGAGTCCAGGCCCGTCATAGTGCTTACATTAGCAGAGACTGGGAGCAGTTTCTAGGGGATAAATGTGCTCAAGTGAAAATTACTTTCTCTGAGAACGTGACCCCACCAGTGATTCACTCTGTAGTTGGAAGAGGCCTCCATGTCCCAGAGTGCACACATAATCACCCTCAGTAGGGCTATGTGATGGGGAATGTAGATAATTGCATTCTGTGACACCAGCTTCCAGTTTACCACCACACAGCTTCAAGTGAGTTTGTAGCAGCAGTAATGGCATTACAGGATGGATGAGATTTTGCCAGATTTCTCTAGTGATTCTCTGAAGACTTCAATATACCGAATTGTCTTCGCTACTCTTTTACAAGTTCGAGAATACACAAGCAAGATGATTAATTTCTGCTTTAAATAGATGCCTAACCTGTTTTCCTGTGTGTTAAGGAGGAGCGGGCAGTGCCCTTAGTGATTTTGTCCAATTGCTCATTCTACAAAGGACACAATGAGGTGCTTGTCTAAGCTCAGGAAGCTCTTTTGTGGCAGAGTTGGGACTAAACCTCAAGTCCTCTGACTCTCAGAGTGGTGCTCTGGCCACAACATACATTCAACTAAATAAATGTTGGAAAACAGTTACTTTTTGAGCTTTGGACTTGTTCCCTTATTTGTCCCATGTTACCTGCTACTCTGCGGTTTAACACCTGCTAGAAAGTATACAGATCTCTGTCTTGTAAGCCTCCGTGTTGTTCTCTTTCTTAAATCATCACAGATAGAGAGGTTTGCCTGAGGAAAGGTCCAGAAGTCTTTGGGAGCTATTGAAGAGCTGGGGAGCTTGGAATCTAAGTGGGAAATATTCTAAGTCTCTTCTAGAAGAGCTTTTCAGCTAAAAGAAGACATTACAATTTAAAGACTGACTTCGTATCTTCTGAGTTAATGGAATTTCTAAATTATTTACTGTGTAGACCCTTTTCTCCCTCATGAATTAAGAAGCTCGTAAATTTTTTCAATTAAAAAATTTTAATTACGGGGCGCCTGGGTGGCTCAGTGGGTTAAGCCGCTGCCTTCGGCTCAGGTCATGATCCCAGGTCCTGGGTTCGAGCCCCACATCGGGCTTTCTGCTCGGCAGGAAGCCTGCTTCCTCCTCTCTCTCTCTGCCTGCCTCTCTGCCTACTTGTGATTTCTCTCTGTCAAATAAATAAATAAAATCTTTAAAAAAAATTTAATTACGGTAAAATACACATAACATAAAATTCACCATTTGAAGTTTACAATTCAGTAGGGCTAATTATATTCACCTTGTTGTGCAACCAACATCCAGAATGCCTTCTTATTGCAAAACTGAAAGTCCATACCCATTAAATGACAGCTCTGCATTTCTCCCTCTCCCCAGCCCCTGGCAACGACCATTCTACTGTCTCCATGAATTTGACTGCTCTAGATACCTCATTTAAGTGGAGTCATAGAGTAGTTGTCTTTTTGAACTAGCTTATTTCACTTAACATGACTTTAAGATCCATACATGTCATAGCACTTGACAGAATTACCTCCCTGAAACTGGATAATATTCCGTTGTCTGTATATAACACATTTTATTTATCCATTCATTTATTGATGGATACTTGGATTCCTTTCACCTCCTGACTGTTGTAAATAATGGCTTCTATGAATGTGTGTGTGTGAATATCTCTTCAAGATATATACTTGGGTATTTACTCAGAAGTGGAATTGTGGGGTCATAGTTAACTATTTTATTTTTTTGAGGAACTGCTATACTGTTTCCCACAGTGGCTGTACCACTTCACATTCCCAGCAGTGCACAAAGGTTCCGATTTCTCCACATCCCTACAATACTTATTTTATGGTTTGTTTGTTTGTTTGTTTGTTTTTGCAAGTAGACATCATGAGAGTATGAGGTATCTCACTGTGATTCTTACTGTATTTCCCTAAGGATTACTGGTGCTGAACATCTTCTCATATGCTTGTTGGCCATTTGTGTATCATACTAGAGAAACACAACTAGAGTCTTGGGCTCATTAATATTTACTTATTTGTTTGTTTGTTTATTTGACATTGACTTGTAGGAATCCTTCTTTTTTAAAGATTTATTTTATTTATTTTAGGGAAACAGGGAGAGCAGAAGGAGAGGGAGAGATGGAGAGAGGGAAGGAGAAAGAGGGAGAGAGAAAGAGACCCCCAAGCAGATTCCCTGCTGAGCATGGATCCTGACACTGGGCTCAATTTCACAACCCTGAGACCATAACCTGAGCTGAAATTGAGAGTCAGATGCTTAAGCGATGAGCCACTCAGGTGCCCCATATTTGTAGGAGTTCTTTATGTACTCTGGATTTTAACCCCTTAGCAGACATGATTTGCAAATATTTTTCCCATTCTGTAGGTTGCCCTTTAAGTCTGCTGATTGTGTCCCTTTGATGCACAGAAACTTTCTTTTTTGTGTGTATAGTCCATTTTGTCTACTGTTTTCTTTTGTTGCCTATATTTTTGGTGTTATATCTAAGAAATCATTGCCAAATCCAATGTCATGAAGATTTTCTTATGTTTTTTTCTAGGAGCCTTACAGTTTTAACTCTTACACTTAGGTCTTTCACCAATTTTGAGTTAATTTTTGTCAACATAAGGTAAGGGTCTACATTTACTCTTTTGCATGTGGATCTCCAGTTTTTCTAAAACCATGTGTTGAAAAGACTGCCCTCTCTCTGTTGAATAGCTTTGGCGCCCTTGTGGAAAATCATTTGACCATATATGCAAGTGTTCATTTCTGGACTCTCTGTTCTGTCCAGTTGGTCTATATGTCTGTCTTAGGCCAGCACCACACTGTTTTGATTGTGGTAGCTTTGTAATAAGTTTTGAAATCAGGAATTGTGAGGCCTCCAACTTTACTCTTCTTTTTCAAGATTGTTTCTGTCCCTTCAAAGTCCCTTGAGATTCAACACAAATCTTAGGATGGATTTTTTTCTATTTCTACAAAAAATGCTGCTAGGATTTTGGCAGAGATTGCACTAAACCTATAGATTGCTTTGGGTAATAATGACATATGAGCAATATTAAATCTTCCAGTCCATGAAAATGGGCTGTTTTCCTATTTGTGTGTATTACATTTCTTTCAGCATTTTTTGGGTAGTTTTCATTGTGCAAGTCTTTTGCCTCCTGAGTTAAATTTATTTCAGATATTTCTGTGCATGTGTGTGTGCTATTATAAATGGGATTGTTTTCCTTTTGGATTGTTTATTGTTAGTATGTAGAAATACAAATAATTTTTAATGTTGATTTTGTGTCTTGTGACTTCACTCAGTTTTTTAGTTATAACAGTATTTCTGTGGAATCTTTTGGGTCTTCTACCTATGAGATCATGGTGTTTGCAAACAGAGATCCTTTTATTTCTTCCTTTTCAATTTGCACACCATATATATTTTTTTATTTGTTTGTTGCCTAATTGCTAAGTCTGGAACTTCTAGTACTGTGTTGAATAGGAGAGGTGAAAGTGAGCATCTTCTTACTGAATAATACAATTATCCTGTGTCAAAGGAACCAGCAATATATAGGAAATTGACTTCAAAGGTGAACTTTGACTCTTGCATTGCTTTGCACTCCCCTGTGTGTGCTCCAGCAGGGACAGTGACCTAGGCCACAATCACATTCAACAAATATTCATGGATGAAAAAGGCCCTGAAGATTTAGAGAACAAGACAACAAAGTCCCTGCTTTTGTGGGGCTGACAGTCTAGTTTGGGTGAAAGTGTATTTGAGGAATAAACTATGATCAAATAAACAATAAGAAAAATTTTGAAAGTGATAAGTCCTGTAGAGAACATGCAACAGGACTGATGGAAAGATAATGACTTGGAGATAGTTAAGGCCATTGTGTTTGAAGAAGTGACACTTGAGCCATGATGTAAATGAGCCATGTTAAGACCCAGAGGCAGTGTTCTAGACAAAGGAACCACAAGTGTGTGAGTCTATGGCAGGACTAAGTTTGTCATGCTCAAGCAAGTGAAAAAAGGCCAGTGAGGTTGAGCAGAGTGAGCAAGGACAAAGTTACAGAAGATGAAGTCAGAGACGTTGGCTGGAGCCAAATCCTAGAGGCCATCTTGGCACAAGGGAAGGATTTATTCTTTGATGATGTTGTCTACATTTTAAAGGCATTGTTCATCTATGTGCTGCTATGCAGATAATGGGCATGAGGATAATGGGCTATCTCCACATGGCTCTCACACATTCTCTTGCATAGTCTTTGTCCCCCATTGAGCACAGGAATTCCCTACACCAGGCAGAGGCTTGTCTTTCATTCTCATACCAGGTACCAGCCAGCTTTTGAGGACTGCAGGGTACTGGGAGAAGAGTGGAAACAGAGACGGTGAAGAGAAAGAACCACTACTCAATTTTCAGACTTTGAGACTTTGTTTGAGTAGAGGTGAAAGTATAGTGGACACCATCAGTACCTTGTCCATATGCCGTCTGTCTGCACCACCGTGTGCGTTCCAAGGACATCATGGACTCACCTTGCCTGAAGGCTGGCCAGAACTGCTGGGGGAGATGTTCCCCTGGAAGCAGCCCTCTGCCAATGGCCAGATGGGAGATGCAAGATAAATATTCGAATTCCCTTGCCCTTCACATGGGATAGCTCAGATGTGTTCTACATGTTTTATGGTTTTCCAGAATTCCCCAGCAGGACTGAGCCCCAGTTGTCCACAGAAGAATCTTGCTTGATAGTGCACTGTTTATTAGCCTCCACTCTCTCCCATTTGCTACACTGCTGGAGCTCATATTCTTGTCTCAGACTCTGCTTCTGGGGTAACCTGCCATATGAGAGAGGATATCTGACCTAAATCCTGATGATTAGGCACTGGCTGTTGGGATCATGTCAGAGGATGCATTTATTGAGTGCGTCCTGTACATTTTTCTATGGACTTCAAGACATAGGAAGCAACATGAAAGCTTTAACTTGTGAATAGATTTTGTATATTATGAACTGCTCCTGCAGACTGGATAGAAGCAAGCAAGATGAAATCAATCATCTTTGCATTTTGCTCAGTTTGTATCTCTAGCATTTAATTCGCTGGTTCTAGTAGACACTCGAGAAATACTTACTGGATGAGTGAGGTAGAAAATATGGCAAATATCCAGGGATGAGATGAAATGTACGTACATTTTTATTTCTTAGATTCTTGGAAAGCCCAAGGTAGTGGATAACCTTCCTTGATTCTCTTTCATTTTATCTCTCTGTGCCCAAATTACAGCTGGGAATTGGGAATGAGGTGTGTGTTGGCACTGTGACATTCACTTAGTTTTTCTCTGTTAATTTATCTGAGCTTAACTTTTATTTAACTAATTCAAATATTATCCAGCACCGACTAAGTGTCAGGCACTCTTGCCGAGAACATGGAGATACATGGGCTAGCAAAGAGACAGAATCCCTTCCCTCTTGGAACATAAATGTTGTTGGGGATAGAGATACTGCAAAAATTATTACATGAGCCAATTTTAATTATAATTGTATTAAGTACTATAAAGTAAATGTACAGTATATCATGGAGCATATAACTAGAGACCTAATGTAGTCCAGAAATCTAGAGAAAGTTCATTTGAGAAAGTGACATTTAAATTGAAACTTATAAAGTAAAATGATTGAATTAAATATTTGGCGATTTCCTCTTTGGCTTTGAAATCCTGTGGTCATATACCACTTTAAACACTGTTTAAATTCTTATGCCAATCTCTGGGACAGTGCTGGGTTGTGGCTCTAAGTCATGAAGCCAACTTCTTGCCCTCCAGATGACTCTGTGACAAGAGGCACACAGGTTCCTTGCCCAGATTACCCAACACAGTTCCCTGCAAGAAGATCTTGAGGATTTTAAAGACACAAGGTCATGATATATCTGTACTTGTTCCACCAGTTTTTCTAACTTCCTGTATGCTCATTCTTTTTGGCCTGTTTTGCCTCTTCTGTTAACCCATCAATATATCTCTAGTTTGATACTGAAGGGACCTTACTGAGGACAGATGCACACTTTTGGAGATGGAGACAAATAAGATTTGGAATTTGAAAGAATAGGTTCAGATAATTCTCATGTACAGGTTCCAGGTATTGGTGAAGATTCAAAAAGCAATAGAATATGTCATTTTTCTGGGTTCTCCTTGTGTGTGTGGCCCAATCACTCTTACAGTATTTATCTTCGTCCTGAGGACACTATATTCTCCAGCTGTAGACACAGCTCTTCTAGGTCTGTTCCTCTCTACAACTAGGCAGTGCAGCCTAGAAGTACCGTCCAATAATTGTGAATCTTCATGGCAGTTTAGTATGAAATCTTGGAAGAATAAGGTATCTTAATCCAACTTTTCACTGATTTTCAAATTTTCCTTACAATTTGCTGATTAACCAGTGTTTCAATAAGCCAATACAGAAAGCTCATTGCCTCCTAAGGCAAGTGACACATTCCAGTTTTTTTAAATTTTTATTTATTTTTTTAAATTTCTCTTCAGTGTTCCAGAACATTGTTTATACATCACACCCAGTGCTCCATGCAATACATGCCCTCCATAATACCCACCACCAACTCACCCAACTTCCTACCCCCTCTCCCCTCCAAAACCCTCAGTTTATTTCTCAGAGTCCACAGTCTCTCAGGGTTCATCTTCCCCTCCAATTTCCCCAAACTCACATCTCCTCTTCATCTCCTCATGTCCTCCGTGTTATTCCTTATATTCCACAAATAAGCAAAACCATATGACTCTCTCTGCTTGACTTATTTCACTTAACATAATCTCTTCTAGTCCTATCCATGTTGATGCAAAAGTTGGGTATTTATCCTTTCTGATGGAGGCATAATACTTCACAATATATATGGACCACATCTTCTTTATCCATTCGTCTGTTGAAGGGCATCTTGGTTCTTTACACAGTTTGGCGACTGTAGCCATTGCTGCTATGAATATTGGGGTACAGATGGCCCTTCTTTTCACTACATCTATATCCTTGGGGCAAATACCCAGTAGTGCAATTGCAGGGTTATAGTGTAGCTCTATATTTAATTTCTTAAGGAATGTCCACATTGTTTTCCAAAGTGGCTGCACCAACTTGCATTCCCACCAACAGTGTAAGAGGGTTCCCCTTTCTCCACATCCTCTCCAACACATGTTTACTGTCTTGTTAATTTTGGCCATTCTAACTGGTGTAAGGTGGTACCTCAATGTGGTTTTGATTTGAATCTCCCTGATGGCTAGTGATGATGAACATTTTTTCATGTGTCTGTTAGCCATTTGTATGTCTTCATTGGAGAAGAGTCTGTTCATGTCTTCTGCCCATTTTTTGACATTACTATCTGTTTTGTATGTGCTGAGTTTGAGGAGTCCTTTATAGATCTTGGATATCAGCCCTTCGTCTATAGTGGCATTTGTGAATATCTTCTCCCATTCTATGGGTTGCCTCTTTGTTTTGTTGACTATTTCCTTTACTGTGCAGAAGCTTTTGATCTTGATGAAGTCCCAAAAGTTCATTTTCACTTTTGTTTCCTTTGCCTTTGGAGACATGTCTTGAAAGATGTTGCTGTGGCCGATGTCAAAGAGATTACTGCCTATGTTCTCCTCTAGGATTCTGATGGATTCCTGCCTCACGTTGAGGTCTTCTTTCCATTTTGAGTTTATCTTTGTGTGTGGTATAAGAAAATGGTCAAGTTTCATTCTTCTACACATAGCTGTCCAATTTTCCCAGCACCATTTATTGAAGAGACTCTCTTTTCTCCACTGTGTATCTTTTCCTGCTTTGTTGAAGATTATTTGACCATAAAGTTGAGGGTCCATATCTGGGCTCTCTGTTCCACTGGTCTATGTGTCTGTTTTTGTGCCAGTACCATGCTGTCTTGGTGATCACAGCTTTGTAGTAAAGCTTGAAATCAGGCAACGTGATGCTCCCAGTTTTGTTTTTCTCTTTCATCATTTCCTTAGCAATTCGGGGGGCTCTTCTGGTTCCATCCAGATTTTAGGATTGTTTGCTCCAGCTCTTTGAGAAACGCCAGTGGAATTTTTATCAGAATGGCATTGAAAGTATAGATTGCTCTAAGCAATATAGACATTTTAACAATGTTTATTCTTCCGATCCAGGAGCATGGAATGGTCTTTAATCTTTTTGTCTTCTTCAATTTCTTTCATGAGTGTTCTGTAGTTCCTCAAGGACAGATCCTTTACCTCTTTGGTTAGATTTATTCCCAGGTATCTTACGGTTCTTGGTGCTTTAGTGAATGGAATCGATTCTCTAATGTCCCTTTCTGTTTTTTCATTGTTAATGTATAAGAAAGCTACTGATTTCTGTACATTGATTTTGTATCCTGCCATAATACTGAATTGTTGTATGAGTTCTAGTAGTTTGGGGTAGAGTGTTTTGAGTTTTTCATATAAAGTATCATGTCATCTATGAAGAAAGAGAGTTGGACTTCTTCATTGCCAATTTGAATACCTTTTATTTCTTTTTGTTTTCTGATTGCTATTGCTAGGACTTCTAGTTCTATGTTGAACAAGAGTGGTGAGAGTGGGCATCCTTGTCGTGTTCCTGATCTCAGAGGGAAGGTTGTCAGCTTTTCCCCATTGAAGATGATATTTGCTGTGGGTTTTTCATAGATAGATTTTATGAAGTTGAGGAATGTTCCCCCTACCCCTATACTTTGAAGCTTTTTAATCAGGAATGGATGCTGTATCTTGTCCAGTCTTTGAATGGCTCTACCCATAGGCTTAACCAATATCTGTGTCCCTATAATGTATTTTCCATTGCTCCTGTTTATTCTCTGTACTCTGCTCAAACAGGTGTGGAGCTGGAATTTTGGGTAATTTTACATGTGGAATTTAAACAACACTGAAAGCGTCTCTTCCTTGGCATAGTGATGCATAGAACATACAACCCATCCATACAAATTGTGCAAATAGTAGCTGCCTGGCAAGTTAGAAAAATTCAATGAAAAGAAGAAAAACAAAATCAGAAATAAACACAAAATACCACAAGGCCAAAAACACCACCTCAATCACCAGAAAATGTGCTTTTTCACTGCAAATATTTTAAAAGGGCCTGTTTTCTACCCAACTACAAAGATGGGGAACCCTATATGTAATCTCCAGAGCAGACCAAAGCCATGGATGGTGAGCACCAAGCACAGTGTTTAATGGAGCCAAAGGGAGAAAGAGAAGTCCTATGTGGGTAGTAATTATGCTGAGTTACTTGTCCTTCTGGGGTCAGTGGTGCAAGCAGAATGAGAGGTACCCTTCCTAGGAGAGATATCTTGGGCGACTATCTTTTTAAAAGCAGCGGATTCTCCCTAACATCAGTAGGAGGAAAAGTATATGTTTAGTGAGAAATAATTAGCCATACCAAATATAGGACCTACTATACAAATGCTTGTACCTAAGAATGGCTGTCTACAGACTGAATGTACATTAAATATAACCATTAAAATAAAGTATAGAAATAGAGACAATAAGTGGCTATATATTAAGTATAGTTTAAGAAGTTTACTTTCTTGAGCAATCTAGCTCTTAGAGCTAGAGGGGAAATGTTTGCATTCCAACACCAGTTCTTAAAATTAACTTTTGACCCATAAAGCTATTCTGAGGATTGTGTTAATAGTTAGCATCTATGGGCCAATATCTTTACACCATCCCATTTAATCCTCAGCCATAAAAGGTAATATAATAATTTTCTCATTTTATAGGTATGGGAACTAGAGTTTTATGAAATTAAGCAGATTACTCTGGTTCACACAATCAGCAAGTGGCAGAACAAGACTTTGAGCTCAGGTTAGTGACTCAGAGTTCAGGCCGGGATTTCCTTCCATATCTGATTGTTGAATGAGTAGGGGGGGCAACAGGGAGGAAAGCAAGATGAGGTGGTGGACACTGTCTCTCTTGTAAGGACAAACTTGGATCTGAATAAAGTGGCATCTGAAAGGAGGCTTGAAGGACAAATAGAAATGAGGAAAAAAAAATCATGTCCTGGTGGGAGCTAGAAGACAGAAGACAGGAAAAGATGCTCTGGTCGGAGGGAACAGTATGTGTGAAGACCTGGAGGGATGAGAATGTATTTGGCAGTATGATAGGTCTGTGTAGATGGAGCATGTGTGAGGCTGGGGAGTGGAGAGGAGCGATGTGACAGACTGTACTTTCCAAAGATGGAGCGCCTCCTGTCCTACGTGCTCTCCTACTGCTTTTCCACACACATCCCCAATACCAAATGGGGTCTCATTCCCTCCCTCTGAATATTTAGGGCCTGTGACTCCCTTGTAACTGGTATCAAGTGAGGGAAGAGACACTAAGTGATTTCTGTGGTTAGGTTCCAAAAGGTGATGTGGCCTCTCCATTGTTAGCAAGGACATCTACCCTTGGAGCCCTGAACTGCTTTGTAGGAAGTCCAGTGACCCTAAGGTTGCCATGCTGTGAGGAAGTCTGGGCCCAGAGAGAAGCCATTTGTAGGTATTCTGACTGACAGACCCAGATGAGATCCCAGCCAACAGACATGTGACATCATGAGAGCTATCAACCAGACATATGAGTGGAGATACTTCCAGATGATTCCATTCATTCCCAAGTCCTCCCAGAGGAAGCCCCAGACATCATATGGCAGAAACAACAATCTTTGCTGTGGTCTAAGTTCCTGACCCAACCATTTGTTGTTCTATGCCACTAAATTTAGGGATGGCTTGCTATGCAGCCATGGTAACTGAAACAAGTGGTTGTATTGTGCAAGGAGCTGACTAAATATGTCTGCAGTTCAGAAGAGAGATGCAGGCTAGAAATGTAGCCCTCTGAGTTTTCTACATTGTGGATGATGGCTGAAGCCCTAAGAAGACATGGGGTAATCCAGGGCAGCGTGCAGAATTACAAGAGAAGAGCGTTAGGAATGTCACTCTGGGACATAGCAACATTGAATGTTGAAGGACAAGGAAAAAGGAAGAATCCAAAAGGAGGCATCAGAGGAAGGAGCAACACCATGAGAAAGGGTGCTTAAGAAAGGCAAAGGATGAGCAGATTTCGGAAGACATGCAGGGATCGGCACTCTCAGCTGCTGTGGAGAGAGCACTGCAGCTAGTTTAACAATAAACAGGTGTCCTCCTTCCAGACCATTTCTGGAGGGAAGCGAGGATGAACAGTGGACTGAGGTGTGGTGAAGAGCCGTAGCTTGGATGGTAGTTACTTAAGAAAGATTTGTTGAATGAATCTGAAGTGGAATGCAGTAGAGACACACTGGTTATGCTGGAAGAAGAGAGAAGTAGCTGACAGAGCATGGAGAGCCAGTGAGTCTTGGTGAGCAGGAGGGGAAGAGAAGATAGTTCAGCATTTGTGATGGAACTGCAGCACAAGGCTCTTCCAGCAGCTGTCCCTTGCTGCCCTTGACCCGCATCAGGCGCTGGGGTGACCCTTGTCTGGAGCCTGTAACTCGTACCACACAGTGGCCAGAGCTGCTCTCAAGCTCCACGCGGGGGCTCTTTCCACCACATGGCAGCACAGCCTGGATGACAGTGGCATGGCCATGTTGCCAACACTTCCCAGAATATGCAAGTCTTTTGTTTAATAAGTGGATGGAGGGTGGGGGAGGGAGAGAGCAGTCAGCCAGGTCATAAACTGTGGTTTATATACAAGTGCCATGGAAAAAGTTAAGAACATCTTTTATCCTGACAGCACCTTCATTCTTCCAAAAGCCCATAACACTTTATAATTCAGATTTGTTCCCCAGATCACCCAATCCAGCAGAAACATGCCATTTCCTTTGTGAGTCTACTGAAGAGGTCAGAAGAAGAGAGGAGGGAGACAGGGTAGTCTTTTCCAGACAATTAATATTCTGATTTTTCGCTTACACCCAGGTGTAACCAAAGACCTAGCTGTTTCACCACAGTAGAAAGGTTTTTCACTGACTTTATAGTTTCTGTTTTACATTGTCAATTTAAGCTGGTTTTGAGATAAATTTGCCTGCCACAGGTTCTTGACAAGTGGTTTAGGAATGAGTTATGCCAAAAATCTGTTATTTACTAAGTGGGGAGAATCCTTGTCTAAATGTACATTGTAATACAGCATTAAAGGGATAGTACCATTGACCCATAAATAACGTAAGGGTAGGGGATGCCACCTCTGCCTGTGCCCTCAAAAATTTACATATAACGTCTGACTTCCCCAAAACTTAATTACTAATAGCCTACTGTGACCAGCAGCCTTACTGACAACGTAAAGAGTCAATTAACACACATGTTGTGTTATGTGTATTATTATATCATGTGTTCTTATGGTAAAGTGAGCTAGAGAAAAGGAAATGTTAAGAAAATCATAAGGAAAATACATTTATAGTACTCTATTGTATTTATCGAAAAAATTAAAACCCGTGTGTAAGTGGACCTGCGTGGTTCAAACCCGTGTTTTCCAGGCATCAACTGTATTTCAATTCTGCGGCCATTCAGGCCCCCTGGTTCTCTGTTGGGCTGAGATCTGTCCTGAGCTGGAGAAATTCTAGGTCAATGGAAAATTACGATTGCTTGAAGCAAGTTGGGGAAATGAGTGAATTATGGATCTTTGCCAACTCATGCACCTAAGAGGCCAACTCGGACTAACCAGGACAGCAAAAATCCTCTAAAAATGATCATTAAAGTACTCCTGCCTTACATTGGCTTGCCAGATATTGCAGGGGGATAGATTCCTTTGGGCTCTTAAATTCTGAAGCAGCTTCTTAGGAGAAATGGTTAGAATTTCCATTAACATCAAATAATCAACTTGTGCTAGAGAAGAATCAGCCTTTGAGTCTTCTCCGTGTTCTGGGACCTTGTTTGCTGATGAATGCTTACAGCTGGTGTCGTCACATTATGCCGTTGAAGCCAAATCAAGAAGCTGTCAAGAGCATGTGTTTCTCCTGCCAAATGAGACATAAATGTTTCCAAATTTGCTTCTCCACATCTCCCCAAATTTATTAACCAAAGAACAAAAGAGCAAAGGAACCAAAGAGGAAAAATACTTCAGAATGCTTTTTTTAATCCTTTCTTTTTTTCCTCTATTTTTAAATTTAAATTCAATTAGCCAACATATAGTACTTCATTAGTTTTGATATAATGTTCAATGATTCATTAGTTGAGTGTCAAATCCAGTGTTGATCATGTGCCCTCCTTAATGTCCATCACCCAGTTATCCCATCTCCCCACCCACCTCCCTTTCCACAACCCTCAGTTTGTTTCCTGGAGTCAAGAGTCTCTCATGGTTTGTCTCCCTTTCTGATTTCTTCCCATTCAGTTTTCCCTCCCTTCCACTATGATCCTCTGCACTATTTCTTATATTCTACATATGAGAGAAACCGCATGATAATTGTCTTTCTATGATTGATTCATCCATCCTACAGTTCATCCATGTCAGTGTAAATGGTAGGCATTCATCCTTTCTGATGGCTGAGTAATATTCCACTATATATGTAAACCACGTCTTCTTTATCCATTCATCTGTTGAGGGATATCTTGGCTCTTTCCATATTTTGGCTATTGTGGACATTGCTGATATGAATGTTGGGGTGCAGGTGCCTCTTCTTTTCACTACATCTGTATCTTTGGGGTAAATACCCAGGAGTGCAATTGCTGGGTCATAAGGTAGCTCTATTTTTAACTTCTTGAGGAACCTCCATACTGTTTTCCAGAGTGGCTGTACCAGCTTGCATTCCCACCAACAGTGTAAGAGAATTCTCCTTTCTCCACATCTTCGCCAGCATTTGTTTTTCCCTGTCTTATTAATTTTAACCATTCTGACTGGTGTGAGGTGGTATCTCATTGTGGTTTTGATTTGTATCTCCCTCAACTCTATGGTCAACTAATCTTTGACAAAGCAGGAAAGAATATCCAATGGAAAAAAGATAGTCTCTTTTTTTCATCCTTGCCATATTTCTTCCCATATGGACAATGGCTTCATTCAAGAGGAATATTAAAGTCAAGTCTAGGAGTTGTCACACTGGTCTCATCTACAGAATGTTTGGCTCCAAAATGGGCTCTGTTAGTTGCTCTGATGGGCTCAAATGGGCTCTAATTATTTGCACGTGTCAACTTGACTGAGCCGTGGGGTGCCTACATACCTGGTTAAACATTATTCTGGGGTGTCTCTGCAGAAGTGTTTCTGGATGAGATCAACATTTGAATCAATAGTGAGTAAAGCAGATTGTTGTCCTGTATGTGGGTTGAGGTCCTCTGAAGGCATGAATACAACAAAAAGGCAGAGTAAGAGAGAATTCACTTTCTCTGCTTGATGGTCTCCAAGCTGGGGCAATAGTCATCTCCTGACTTTGGACTAAGACTCAGATTAGATGTTACCTCATCAGCTCTCCTGGTTCTCAGGACTTTGGACTGAATATCCTGGGAATTCTCAGCCTCTATAATCATGTGAAACAGTTCCTTATAATAAGTAAGTAAGTAAGTAACTGAGTAGATAAATAAATATCTTCTATTAGTTTTGTTTCTCTAGAGAACCCTCATTGATACAGGCCTCTTGTTATGATTTTCCCAGTTCCAGTATTCAGGTCCCAATAAAAGACAAGATGGATATCCTGACAAAGTTATGGCCTGGAACTGTGCCTTGTGACCCAGTGTCTCACTCACAGTGAGGCCCTCTCTCACTGCACTGAGTGGGGGTTTCAGTACTGTCATTCAGATGGTAAAAATGGCAGGGGCCATCGCATGCTAATGTGATCACCTCCCCTCTCCCCTCCAATCTTTCTTGGGTTGTTTGGTATGGAAGATCATTTATAGGGAGTTTCTTGTTTAGAGAAGATAACAGTAGAGAGTAGATGATCAAGAAATATTTCTTCGGGGCACCTGGGTGGCTCAGTGGGTTAGGCCTCTGCCTTCGGCTCACGTCATGATCTCAGAGTCCTGGGATTGAGCCCTGCATCAGGCTCTCTGCTCAGCAGGGAGCCTGCTTCCCCCTCTCTCTGCCTGCCTCTCTGCCTACTTGTGATCTCTGTCTGTCAAATAAATTAAGAAAATCTTAAAAAAAAAAAGAAATATTTCTTCAAAACAGTTGTGAATTCTTGACCATCCTGGATCTGATTGTCTAGTTTGCCAAATATTTAGGCTCTTTAATACTGGTATCTCCAGTGGTTCATCTGCTTGCAGGTTATTTTAGGACTAGTTGACAATTCAACTGGAAGATGGTCATGGGACAGGGAAAACAATGAAAGTAGAAGCAATTCATGTTATGGCTTTCCTTCTTTCTGGTTTGATGGGGTAAGACTGAGGTATAGTGATTATACCTGGGGGTTTTGGTGCCTTTCACTGGGGGAAAAAGTAGAATATGTCCCATCTCAGAATATCAGTTCCCACTCCTGTGCTGTCAGTTCGGGAGGTATGTGTGTCAGCAAGTTTATTTAAAATGCAGCTGATAATTTTGCATATCCAAGAAGAGCTTGAGGAGAGAGCCTTGCATGAGCCTTCAAAGGAAAGATACAGTTAAAAAAATATGACTCAGACACTCAAACATTTGCTTAAAATTTATGTGGGACATATGAAATATTTCCATAAGAAAATTCAAATAAACCTCATAATAATGATTAGACTGGTACAGACTGATGAAGTGGGAAGAAATCACAATGAGGAACTGGGAAGATAGGACCGTGGTCTTTTTTTTGCTGCAAGCTTACTGTATGATCTCAGGCACATCACATCACCCCTCTAGGCTCTAATTGTCATGATATCACATGAATAGAATGAGGAGATGTATGGTTTTCAAACTTTATGTCATGGTGTCCTGCTGTCTGCAGAGGTGCAGATAACCTGAGTAGGAGCTCCCAGCCTCTGCTTCAACATGAGAAGCTCCATTTTGATTAATTTCATATACATGTGTGGCTTCCATGCAAGATTTCATTGGAGGAAAAGTATTCATATCTAAAAAAAAGAAAAAAAAGAAGAGCTTACAAATATTTGACTACTCTAAGTGTCCTCTCAGTCATACATTTTTGTCTAATTATTTCCGTTCTCTTCACCAAGTGCACAGTCCCTGATTCGTCCATGGGGCAGGAGGAGGGGTTGGAGAGACACACCTAAGCGCTTAAAATGGCTATTTTTTTGTGTGTGTGTGTCCACTCATTCACCACACTTTGTTCATCACTGGCCCTACTTCCAGCTTTATTCCCTCTCTAGAAATTACCACTGCAGTTTAAAAAGTTTCTTTAAGGGGGCACATGGGTGGCTCAGTCAGTGAAGCATCTGACTCTTCATCTCAGCTCAGGTCTTGATCTCATGGTTGTGATTTAAAAATAATCACAAAAACTACTTAAAAAAGAAGTTCCTCTAAGAACCAAATGCTTAAATGTATCATACATTTTTCTTCACGATATTTATCCCTTTTATACTTCCTTAAATGTTTGATTTTTATTTTGTAGTCTCCAAAATGCCCAGATTAGATATTATTTCATTCAGAGAAAATATCCCAAAGATCCTGAAGTCAAAGGTAAATGTTTTGTTTTGTTTTGTTTTCTTCACCATTTAGCATGCTAGCTAGCACAAATGGGAGACAATTCACGGAAACTTAACTACAGAACCTAAAATCACATTTTGTACTTTATATCTCATTGGGGATAGCTCAGAATCCTCAGAAGCTTTCTCTTCTCCAGGTGGAGTTAATCAAAGTGCTGGGTCTTACTGAAGGCCAGAAATCTAAATCTTATCTTGTCTGACTTTTTCTCTCCATTTTTTTTTTTGCCATAAAAATACCTTAAGATGTTTTAACAAATCCAGATTTTTTTTTTTTTTTATTCTTGGTGCCTCAACCAGTCTTAATTCTATTGGAGTTTGTTTCTTTTTTTTTTTTTTAATCTAAATACCATCTGTTAAAGAAAACGATCATTTTTTAGAGTCTGTTAATCCAGGTCTATGTTTTCAAAAGGTGCCTTGAGATATGTACTGCCAAATGACACCACTACCTAAGAAGTAAGAAGTAGCTTTTTTTTTTTTTTTTTTAGGATTTTATTCATTTTTTTGTCAGAGACAGAGAGGGAGTGAGAGCATGAGCAGGGGGAGGGGCAGAGGAAGAGGGAGAAGCAGGCTCCCACTGAGCAGGGAGCCTGATGTGGGGCTCAATCCCAGGACCCTGGGACCATGATTGGAGCCAAAGGCAAACGTTTAACTGACTGAGTCACCCAGGCATCAAGAATCAGCCTTTTTATTTTGGTTGTTGTTGTTGTTGTTTTTAAAGTACCTTAGGAAAAACTCATAAGGTAAAAATACTAGACTTTGAAAAAAAAAAATACTAGACTTTGTTCTCTAGTCTATTAAATGATTTTCCTTTCTACATCCAAGATTCTATGATATTGTCCTCACTAACCAGGGAAGTGGGACAGATTCCCTTATCTGTAGTTAGGGAACCACATTTTAATCTGCTTGCAGTAAAGTTTTAAGAACTCTTCTGGCAAATAGAGAAATGACATTGCAAATACTTAGTCAAGCATGGCTGTTGACAGACCTGTTCTGAGTGAACCTCTCAATTTCCATTCTCACAGCTGCATCCATTGTCATGGAAGCAGTGAAGAGCAAAGCTTTATTTGCAAAGGCTACTCATTAGCAAAATCAATTTAAGAGAAGCCATTCCCTTTCTGTATTTCTATCTCCATCTCTATCTACAGCCATACCTGCACCTGCATCTGCATCCACACCTATGATCTCTATCTCTGTCAGTTTCCACATCTATCTATCTGTCTGTCTCTCCATCCATCCATCCATCCAGCCAGCCAGCCAGCCATCCACCTATGTATCTCTGTATATATCTAACCAGCTATCCACTCGAATGTAAGCCCCAGAAGTACAGGGACAGTATTGACTCATCTCCATGTGTCCCCCAACACTTCACCAGAGAAATCAGACAATATTTGAAGAACTGAATCACATAGCATCATTTTCCACATGTCTAAAGACCAAAGTCAAATATACAGAGAGTTGGATAGTGGACTCCTAAATCCCACTGCCACAATTTCTGATCAGATAAATGAAAATACATTCCCAAGAAATTATAGCAATAATAACAAACTACAACTTATACAGGTTGCTGCAGTTTTTTAAAAAGTGGGACAGAAGACTTTATCCTTTGATCTTCCTACTGTGGTGTGAACATTACCCTGGTCAGCTTACAGACAAGGAGTCTGAGGCTCAGAAAGATTCCATGTCTGGTCTTAGATGACACGTCTTGTGAGTGCTTAAATCAGGATCATCTGCAGACTACCTGCTCCTAATCTGCGTGATGCCCTGCCTAAATGAGATTAGGGGAAAACAATTCCGTCAGTGCCTTTATGGTCCCAAATGCATAAGAGATCTAGATAATGCTTCCTTCTAGAAGTCTGGGCATCAGAAAACCAACCAGTTTTTCTGAAGCTGATAGACTGCTCTGTGAACATAGACATTTGTGTGGGAATCTGTGGCTTTGCAATAATTCTTCACTCATGAGTTTCTGTCTGACAACATCTTAGGACTTGGCACATTGCAACCTCTCCACTTTCAGTCCCATTTCCCTCCATTTGGAATTCTGTTAGCACTTGCAGCAACTGGAACCTGATTGAGAGAGGTTTGGGCTCTGGCAGAAGTATCTGGAAGAGACTTGCTTCCTGGAATCTGGACCACATGGCTCTACAAAAGTTACACATTTCAAACTTTTATTAGGACAAAACAAAACAAACAAACAAATAAATACACAGTTTCTGAGTAGAGGACTGATTCTCCTGACTTTAAGGAGGTAAGAGGCTACCAAAAATATTAGACCAGTAGCTACTAAACAAGAAAAAACAACACACAAAAATATATCACTCCAAGAGAAGAGAAGCTAGCCCCTGCCCCTCCCCACCCCACCATAGCTGTGGAACCAGATGGCTCTCAGGAGTTTTGACTGTGGTATTGTGATACCTATTACTGTCTAGGTTCCTCATTGAATTACTGCATTTTCAATATTGTCCCTTAAGTTTTGGCACCAGTGGACTAAACTGGCCAGCTGACTGAATTTTTAACTGACCCTGACCTTGATTTTTCAAGACTGAGGCACAAAGGCAAAGGGAGAATAGATCTGGGGAGGATCTTCCCAGGGTGACTTGACTTGTTTCAGGTCTAGCAAATGTCAAAGCCTTTCAGCAGCCACATCTTCCATAAAACAACATTCTTCTTCCATATGGTCTATGCTCTCTGCTTTGGAGGATTCATCTCTCTAAATATATCCTTTGACAGAACTGCCACTGGTACTCCACGGCCCCCAGAATAAAAGCCAAATTCCCTCACAGAGCATTTCAGGCACTTCCAGGACTCAGCCTACCTACTACCTTATTCCCCTTCCTATAGTCATATTCCAAATGGAAGAGTGCATTGTTCCCCACATATGCACTCCCAACCCCCCACATACCAATGTGTCTGTGTGCCTTTGTTATATTATTCATTTTCCTGAAAATATCATCTTCCCTATCTTTATATTTCTAGATTCTACCTTCAAGCCCCAGCCACTATGCTTCTAGATGAAGACTTCCCTGCTTCCCAGGCTCACACTAAGCCACCTACCCACCTATAATTTGGAAATTCTCTTCCCCATCTGGATTCTATTATTTATGTCCATGTTTTATCTTTCCAGGCTGTTTCTCTCTTTGCATCACCCCAGCCTTCACCTAGACGCACCTTGTTCCGTGCTCTGGGATTCTCATCCTTCGACACATTGTCAGCTGCTCCCTTGTCTGCCAGCTTCCATTTGACTTCGGTTTGTGGGAGGTACCAGTAGGAAGATCAAGGCTGGGGAAGAGAGAACTTTCCTCTCTGTCCCTACTTTAGCACTGCTTCTCTGCCGGTAGCTGCCTTCCTCTGAGATTGTAGCCTCTGCCACACGGCCCTTCTTCGACTCTTCAGCTCTCATCAGGCTCCAGTTACACTCCTTCCTCCCCTTGTTCCTTCAGGCATAGAACTAGTAATGGCTCACCATTTTTTGCTGCTGTTTGTATGCCTCCACAGCCCTTGTTAATTCCTGTAACACAGTCACACTTCTGTACATGGTCCTTTCGTTAAAGTCTTTTCATATGTACCATCTAGAGCAAGTTGTGTTTCCTCCTGAGACCCGGCTGATAAGTTCCCTTCCCTGCTATCCACCTTGAAGGCATTGTTTACATGGCACAGGGAAGGGCAAGGGGGTGAGGTGTTTTGAGCTGTGTTTTAAGCAGGTTCAATCCTGCCTCTTGCCACCTATAGAATTTTGGGCCCTCCCTCCCCCTCTTTGCTCCACTTTCATAATTTGTGAAATTATGGGGCTCAAGTGAGATTGTTTTGGGGCTCAAATGAGATCATATGTCAGAAAGCACTTTGTATGTCTTTGTACAGGATTTGGTGCTATTATGATTCATCTTTTAATCTTCCATGATGTAATAAGTGCTCAGTAAATGAGCTGTTTCATATAGAGCGGCCGGATGACAGGATGGAAAAGATCATTTTCCACGTATTTCTGAGTCAGCTCCTCAAAAGGGTAGGAAGCAGGGGATCCACTTAGTAAAGGTTTAGAGTAACAGAAGACCAGCATGTATCTCACATAGTCAGCAGAGACCCTAGTGGGGAGTTTTCTGTCCAAATCCATTCTGTCCAAATGTTCTGTAACTGTACTGATTTTTAATCTATTTATTCTAATGATTACCAAGAAAAAAAAAGTGTTGCAGAGATCTGTTTTGAACTTCAAAAGTGATGAAGTGATAGGAAGGAAGAGGCCTCTGAATGTTGACTTGGGCCTGGGATGAAACTAAACATGGCTGTGGAGAAGTCTTCACCTTTACCCAGACTTTGACAGAAGCCAGATCCATTAGGGAAACTCTGTTGCTCCCTACAGATAGTTCTCAGCTACCCTGTCCCAGTCTTAGAGCCACCAGCACCTCTAGCTGCTTTTATCTGCAAAGATCGAACACACCTCTCTCCATGAATATGCAGAGCCAGCTGTGGCAAGCTGGTACCCAGTCTGCCTCAGGTTTAAAATGAACATTTGACACAAGTTGTGAGCAGGAGAGGGTGAGTGTCAGTTGTGTTTTAAGAGTTTTCGTTAGAATGTGGGGTATAGCGAGTTGAATGGTGGCCCCCAAAGAGATATGTCCATGTTCTAGTAGCCAGATACTGTGCATGTTGCCTTATTTGGAAAAAGGATATTTGCAGGTAAAATTATCTTAAAGATCTTGAGGTGAGATCATCATACATTATCTGAATGGGACCTAAGTCTAGTGACAAGTGTCCTTAAGAGAGAGAAGAGGAGAAGAATCACATGAAGAAGAGGAGGCCTGTAGGCAAAGACTGGAAGCTAAAGTCTGCCAACAGTCCCCAAAAGCTGGAAGAAGTAAGGCGGGTTTCTCCCCAGAGCCCTCAGGGGGTGTACGGCCCTGCCGGCACCCTCTGTACATCTGGGCTTCACGACTGTGAGACAATAAATCTCTGTTATTTTGAGCCACCGAGCATATGGTAATTTGTTTGTAACTGTAGGAAACTAATACACGGAGTAAATAATGTTTGCAAAAATCCCGGAGGAAAACCTACCAGTAGCCATTGTCCTCAGTGAGGCTAGGTATATTGGAACAACTTAGACTGTGAAGAGTGCTGTTTTATGACCTCCTCAAGGACTCCAGAAACTCCAGAGGGTAACTGCTTCTCTCAATCCCTTGGGCAAACAGGAGTCAACCCAATTCTCTCAGCGTGGAAGACTACCAAAACAGTGAAGGACCCGGGAAGTTGAGAGTCCAGTAAACCCTGCTGCCAGAGGGCTTTGGAGAAGTGACAGTTCTGTCATTTGGTAAAGGTGGCTTTATGAGCTACTTATTTGAACATGATTCATTGTAAAATAAATAGGCTTGGGAACTAAATGGCCCACTGAGAAGAGCGGAAGCCTGTGAGGAATGCCTGAGGCAAGGGGCCAGAATGAAGCAGTCTTTAAGGAGTCTGGAGGAGAATGCCACACGAAACTCAGGGTGGCTCTGTTCAAGGACAGGAAGTATTAAAATAGTGTCTAGTAAGACCTGGAGCCAGAGACTTGGCAATTTATCATTTGTGTTAAAAAAAATAATAATCCTGGGCACATTCCATTGAATGTCTTTATGAAGGTGTTCTGTGGTTTGGAAGCACTGCAGTTTCTGTGCATGATTTCTGACTTCCAGTGGAGAGCTAGGGGACTGTCCATCATTTACACCTCCTCGGTCTCCCGCTCATAAGCCAAGGATAATGCCTAAGGGGATTGCATCCATTCCCCCCTAAAATAATTTATCTTTCAAGAACCTCAAATATTCCTTTGATTGAAGAGCCATGCTCTGTGACAAATCTGCATCTGTCCAGATCTCTTCTATTAAGACTTCTCAGTATTGACCGATCCATGAACAGAAGCCTTTCTTCTTTCTTCCTTACCTTCTCTTTAAAATTCCTAGTCTTCTGGGGCGCCTGGGTGGCTCAGTGTGTTAAGCCACTGCCTTCGGCTTGGGTCACGATCTCAGGGTCCTGGGATTGAGCCCTGCATCGGGCTCCTTGCTCAGTGGGGAGCCTGCTTCTCTCTCTGCCTCTGCCTGCCTCTCTGCCTGCTTGTGCTCTCTCTCTGTCAAGTAAATAAATAAAATCTTAAAAAAAAAATAAAATTCCTGGTCTTCTGAATTCATAATCAAAACATCATTTTTATTGTGTTCTTACTATTAAACACACTGGAAATATGACAGCTTCTGAAATATATCAGGATTAGGGCCAGTAAATCTGATTTTCCCCCTCGTAGGGGACTGGATCAGGCAAGATCCCCAAGACCAAAACTGGCTTTAAGGACTCTGGTCACCCAGATGTAGATCTGAGTGGAAGCTGATGTGAAATTCTGCTTAAGAGAAGAATAGAAGATTTAAAGTCAGAAAAGCCATTCCAGGCATTCATTCTGAAATCTGAGAGCAGAGCGAGGGTTCAGGTTCTGTGTGAGGGCCTGGAAAGGATAGGAGCTTGAAGCAAGAATATGGCATCTAGGACTCATTTTTATTGGGTACTAGCCATGTGGTACTACGAGCAAACTCAGAGCTAATAGGAACAGATTTGGGCAGTGTTCTAGCATGCCTGTGTTCAAGTTTCACCCAGTGAGAAACGATGCTCCTTTTTTTTAAAATTCACTAGAGCACTTACTGTATCAAAGACTGATTAAATAATATTAATTAATTGACTTTTAAACATTAAACAGTAGATGACGCCTGGTTTGGGGACTAAGATAATAGAATTCATTTTAATTTTTGTGAATTAATAATCTGCATGGTATCATTCAATTAAGGACACAGAATTAATCAGAACTACCTGAGTGACATCATTTACTTTTCAGACTAGATCATAGGTGCCCGTTAGTTGTTATTTTTACAATAGTACCCTTAAAAGTTCTTCTCATTTCACTTTTTGCATCGATCCTTTTTGAATTCTAGGTAATGGCCAATGACTCTTAGCTGATATTTTTCTTAAGTGCAAAATCTCTCTCAAACCCCCAGCCAAAAATGCTTTGTGTTACACTAAAGGGCTCCTTTACTGTTGCTATTGTTACCTTTGCCAGATGTTTTGGCCATGATTTTCTGAGTACCTTTGAAATGTGATCACCTCTGACATATCAGAAAAATAAAAAATCAGGAGACATCTCATCTATGCAGCCTGATTCCCGAAAGGTTCCCTGGAGACACTGAGCATGCCTCGATCCAGATGGGGCTATCTGAACTGCCGGTAAGGCCAGGAATTAATAGATCAAGCAGCAAAGAGAAGGCAGCTAAGCAAAATGATGCATGACGTATCGTAGAGAGAAGGCCTCAGCTGGAGGGCAGTCAGGCGCTCACCCTTACTGTTAGAAGCTGTCGTGCAGACGACAGTTAATAATACACAGCAAGTGTTGGACCACATTTACTTCTGTACCCTCAACTGTACCACAAGCACAAATGAAAAATGAAAACAAAATCTTGTTCCAGGGTGGAGGTGGGTAGGTCACGCTCTGAGTTACAGAACTATCTTTGCAAGAGAAATTTAATGAAAAAGAAACCTTCAGGAGCTTAGTTATACGTGGGAGGATCTCACACAGAGACACCTGTAGCAAAAAGCTCCCAGATATTTGTCCAGATTTTGTATTCTAGAGGTCCAGATGCCTTTCATTTGAGTTAGGTCCTGAGTCTTAAGAAATCTGTTTAATACCCAGTAGTGCAATTGCTGGGTCATAGCTCTATTTTTAACTTTTTGAGGAACCTCCATACTGTTCTAGAATGTCTGCTCTGGTTTGCATTCCCACCAACAGTGTAAGAGGGTTCCTCTTTCTTTGCTTCCAGTACTAGGTATTTATCCAAAGGATACAAACAGTGATTCAAAGGGGTACATGCACCCCAATGTTTATAGCAGCAGTGTCTACAATAGCCAAAATATGGAAAGAGCCCGGATGTCTATTGACAGATGAATGGATAAAGAAGACGTGTACACACACACACACACACACACACACACACACACACACAGGAAAATTACTCAGCCATCAAAAAGAATGAAATCTTGCCATTTACAACAATGTGGTTGGAACTAGGGAGTATTATGCTAAGTGAAGTAAGTCAGTCAGAGAAAGACAATTAGTACATGATCTCACTCATATGTGGCATTTAAGAAACAAAACAGATGAACACAGAGAAAGGGAAGGAAAAATGAAATAAGATGAAAATTGAGAGGGAGGCAAACCATAAGAGACACTGAGTTCTAGGAAAAAAACAGGCTTGCTGGAGGGGAGGTGGATAGGGAGATGGGGTAACTGGGTGGTAGACATTAAGGAGGGCATGTGATGTCATGAGCACTGGGTGTTGTATGCAACTGATGAATCACTGGATTCTACCTCTGAAGCTAATTTTTAAAAATCTGTTAAAACAGAGGACCCATCACTTGGGAAGACAGGCTTGCATAGCGTCCATTACAGTAATGCCAGAGATAGGGGCTCTTTTGTGAATAGTGTAGACAGTGTGGTATTCTTATAGAAATATTCAGTATGCATCATTGAATGCCTGCTGTGCACCAGGCCCTGGGCTAGACCTTGGGAATATACCTGTAAGGCATTGGAGAAGCTTGTGGTCTGAGCAGGAGAAAGAGAATAGGTTATTTCAGGGAGACTGACTTATCTGAAGAGGAGGTACAGCGTGGATAATAAAAAAGCAGACAGCTAAGGTATATTCATGGGTTTGCATCTGGGGCTCTGTCATGTTTTAAGGTGAATTACTTAACGTCTTTGGACTTCAGTTGCCTCATCTGTGAAGTGGGGATAGCAATCGCACTACATATGCTGGTGAAGGCAAAGGATGAGTTAATATATTTAAAGTTCTCAGAACACGGCCTGGCATGCAGTGAGCATGTAAGTGATAGTCTGATGGAGAGACAAGTGGGTGTGATGGAAATACATACGAGGAGCACAGCACTTTGTCACGTGGGTGTCGGGGAGGGCTTTCTCCCAAAGAATGACATTTCAGTTGAGAGCAAAAGGGAGGAGGGGCTAGTGGGTGGGGGGGCTGTTTGGAGCCTGGGGAAAGAAGGGGACACATGTAAATATGGAGACAGGAGTGATGTTGGCACACATCCCCTCAAATAATTTAATGTTCTCATGTTGCCTGATTCATTTGGCAAGAAACACAAGTTCACAAGTTTGTTGCCTTCACCAGATGACAGATTATCATTTCTCCAACACCTCTTCTGTGAATTGTCCCTGATAGATTTGGTTAGCTGCTCTCCTTGCTGTGTTTCCATCTCCCTTAGTGACACCAGTCACATGACCCTGTACTTGGTTACTTGTCTGTCTCCTCAGTCAGGCCGTCAGCTCCAGAATGGCTGGATTTGTTTCTTTCTCCTCTATCCTGGTGCTCCTAACACCTAAAGCAAGATCGGGTTTGTAAGAGGAGCTCAGGGAAAGCGTGCTAAACAAACAATGTAGCTTGGGACAGAACAGAGACTCCCTTCCAAGTGCTCCTTTTTCTCATCTTTTAGGCCTTCCTCAGAGCTCACTCTCAGTTTTTCTCCTTCCAAATGTTCTATGATTTTCAGATAGAGAATTATAGCAGCTGCAAACATGTGGGAACAACTTCTCCCTCCAAAATTAAGCAGCTAATTTTTTGCTGCAATGAGGTAAGCATTATGAAAGTAAAACAATGAACAAAATATACTTAATATTCACAGATGTCAAAATCCTGAGGAGCTAGCCTTACATGAGGAAATTCTCACTATACAGCTACAATCAAAAGTAAACCCCATGCTGAAGCCTGTTGCTAACTTTGACATCAAATTAGGAATCATTCCCTCAGCATTTCTTAGATTATCTCAATTAATTTCCATTTCTGCATTTTGTATAAAAATGCATTTATGCGTTTTTGAGGGCCTGTGGAAGAAGTCCATGGACAACTCACTGGTGGGCATTTGTCTTCTTGGTCTGTCTCTTTCCTCCCTCTTCTTGAGGCTGAAGTTTTGGAGTTTCAACATGCATAGCACTGCTAGCCAAAGGACATTTTTCTCCTCACTCAGAACCACTTAGCATCTTTACATGGTTCCCAGAGAGATCATCTGAAGTGCAGAAACATCCCTAATGTATACTTTCAAAGGCTATTTCCACATCATAAATACCAGATCTTGTGAAATGGGAGCAAGACACATATTTGGCTTGTTGACTTATCGCACATGCACTGAATCAGAACAGGAAAAGATCCTCTAAGGTCTTTGAAGGGGAGGCTTGGAGACAGGGAAGTCATGTTGTCATTGCACACGTGGAGGATGCCTCAGACCTGCTGTGGCCATGGCCTTGAAGAATGCGTCGAGCTCCATGGCATGCATAAGAATTACTGATTCACTCAACAAGTATTTACTGAGTGTGCACTCTGTGCCAGACATTGAAGGTACAGCCTGTGCAGGGTAGATAAGGGCTCTGTCCTCATGCAGTTTACATTATCATGGGGAGAGACAGACAACAAACAAATATGGAGATAAGCAAGATAATCCCAGATAGTGGCAACTGCTCTCAGGCCCACAGGGAAATATTATAGGGAATGATTAGGCTTGGGAGGTCAAGGGAGCCTCTCTGTGGAGATGACATATTAGTTGAGGTAGAATGTTGAGAAGAACATATGAAGATCTGGGCAGGAGAAGAACATTTCTGGCAGAAGTTGGTGACAGATCAAGGGCCAGCTCTATGGTTTCCCTATTCCTGCAAGACTCACCAGTCACACTAAGAAGGAGAAGGAGAAGAGAGGGAAGATGGGAGGGAGGAAGGAAGGAAGAAGGAAGGGGGAAAAAAAAAGGATAACTCAGCCATTTCCGGATGACCTAGGGCCTCTGTGTGACACAAGTCAGGTGGCACCATGTGCATCACATTCTGATGCCTCTTCCTCCTTTCAAGAAAGCTGTCAGAGCAGAAGGTCTGAGATGGGAATGACCACCCCACTGGAAGGCAGAAAAGAGGGCTGTTGTGGCTGGAGCAGAGCAAAGAGGAGAAAGAGCAGTTTGATTTGATTGTTCTTGTTAGAACATAGCACATAATAAAACTAGCTGACATTGCTACATCTAATTCTTTACAGTCCATTATCATATTTGTCACCACAGCTCTACAAAGTAAGTGCTATTATATCCTCCTTTTGTAGATGAGGAAACTGAAGATTAACAGAGCTAGGTAGGTGGCCCAAAGTCGCATAGCTGGCAATTGGTGGAGTCAAGTCCACGTGTGTTCCTTCCAGAACCCAGGCTTATAGGTGTGAGGTCATACTTTGCTTTTGAGAAGGGCTGGCTCTCTACCATCCAGAGCATCCTGATGAACAAGTGAATGTCACCAGAGATCTGGTTGTTTCCATTTTCCCTCTGACCCTTCTAGAAGAGGAAGAACAAGCAAACTGATTTTTATCATGACTTTTCCTTGTCAATGGAAAGAATGAAAGGGTCTCCAAAGACCTATAGCAACAAAACAAAAAGTAGAGTTTAGGGAAAAAAATTGGTAAGACCATGAAGAAGCTATTGAGAATCATAGAAATAGTAAGAGTCCTACTTGCCCTTTTATTCTGAGTTTCTGGATGTTCTTTACTTCTCTTAGAAGGACTTTCCCTTAAGTTAATCCTCTTAGTCTTGTAGCATGAGAATGAGGCAGGATGGATAACCCTTTGACTTAATGGCACTGACTCAATGAAGTAGAGCAGGCATTTCAGGGAAAACAGTCTGGCTCCAGAACCCAGCCAGTCATCACCATTGTAAGTGGCTTCTCAACATCATGCTTTCTCTGCTCTACCACCAGTTTGACACCATGCCTCTCCTAGAGTATCTGGAGTGTACTATGACTTTCCCACACAACATCGTTTTACCATCTCTGAACTCCCTCAGGAACGGCTACAATGACATTGACGATGAGACACTTCATTCAACTAGGAAACTATGCTCAGAGAAAATATAAAACTCTCTCTATATGATCTTGCATAGTGAAATTCATGTCACTTCACTAAAAGTCATGGTGTGATGGGAATGAACTCCCATCTGATCTTTGAAAGAGCTGGTTCTTCTCTGTGACATCTATTCATCCATTTTTTTTTTTTTTTTTTTTTTTTTGTATAATGTGGGACCTTATCTTGGGAGCTGCGGTTCTCCTCAACCCCAAGGTTTCTTTTTACTTAAAGAGAGTTTCAATTACAAGAAAAGACCACACTCTGGTCTCCTAGAGCCTATGGACTATGTACCAAGGCCTAACCTCATGGTAGAAGGATCTGGAAATCTCTGGTGGGGTCTGGAACAAGAAAACAACAATAAGGTGCCTTGATAAAGCTCAATAATTACTCATTCATATTAAACCTCTGAGGAAAGGAAAGGATTTCAGGTAACCAAAAGGCTGGCCAAACTCTGCCCTTGACTTACGATAAAGGCATTCTGCTGGTGGCCCTTTTTCCTGTAGTGCTTTTGCCCCAACAAAGGGGAAAGTGAACTTCAAAGAGCTGTATGCAAGAATTTTATTAGGAGGAAATGCCATAGAATGTGCTTCTTCTCTTCCTACATTTGTAATCACTAATCATGCATGTTTTCATTAGAGGCCCTCTTCGCTTAACTTATCAGAGCTACAGGAGCATTAGAAAACAGAAATGAAAACTTAAAAGTCCTTCAAACAACATATATAATATTGAATTTAACCATAGTCTGATTCTAGAGCAAATGAAAAACTTTATTTTAATTCAAGATAAATATACTTTCTTATATGAGTAAACTAATTTACCTAGAAATTATTTTCTGCCTTCAAATATTGATTTAATTAAAATGATTTTTTTCTATTTATACAGCACATTTTACTCATTTCCCCCAGAATGCCTCACATGTAACAGGAAATTCTCAATAGAAAGGAAAAGTTAAAAATGAGTCCTAATGCCAGAGTGATGTGCTTTTTGAAGCTGCAAAACTGGATACATATTTGTATTTAATAAATTATATAAACTAACTCATTTAGTTTTCATAGCTACTCTATGGCATGAGGTTCTTGAACCCATTTTATGGATGGAGACACAGAGGTCAGGTGGGTTCCATAATTTCCCCAATGTCCCACATCCGGTAAGTGGTAGAGCAGGCATTTTGGGGAAGACAGTCTGGCTCTAGAACCCAGTCATCTCCATTGTAAGTGGCTTCTCAACATCATGCTTTCTCAGCTCTACCACCAGTTTGACACCGTGCCTCTCCTAGAGTATCTGGAGTGTACTGCCCACACTACTGAAATCCCCACTTTAAAGTAACTATTACCATAAATTAGCTGGTCTTTCTTTTGTTGAAACATTTTTTATCCTACAAAAGTAATACACTTTTATACAAATGTGTATGTTTATCAAATAATGGAGGTGTGTTAAACAGAAAAGATAAGGGCCACAGTCCGATTTTTAAAGGATTTTATAGGTGATGGATTCGATTGCTTCTTTTATCTACCTCTTGTTATTTATTCCCAGTGATTCTTGGATGGCCTTGCTGCCCTTCAGCCCTCCCCGCCCCCACCCCCCGGTCCTCCACCACTGACCCTCACTGGCTGGACAGCTCTCTGCAGCCACCGGAGATTCCCTGCTCTTGCACTGACTGGACGTGCTCTCTTTCTCACCCTTATCTTGGAAGGGTCCTGAAAACTGAAGACCACATGGGTGTTCTCTACACTGTGGATGTTTCCTTACCACATAGAAACAAAAGCCGAACGGAGCGGCACATACGATAAGACTGTATCCAAGGACCGAACCTATCTAAGCAGACAGAGTTTGCTTTTGATTGACATTTTGATGAATCTGTGGGAAAGTTTTGATATTTTAGCGCTCTTCAGGAGACATCTCATAGATAACCTAATCCAAAACCCATTATTTTACACACAAGAAAACACACACTCAAAGAAATGCCGAGGAGGGAACACATACTTTGGCATCAGACAGACAAAAATTTGAAACCGGGCTCTGCGTGCAAGCGGCTGGCTGTGCAGTCTTGTCAATTTCCCTGAAGTGTTCCGAGCCGTAATTTTCTGTGAAACGGTGAGGATTGCTGCGTTCAGGCCACTGCTGCAGGCCTCTATCATTCTATCTAATCTAAATCCCCATAATCCCTTGCGGAGTTTCGGAAGGGCCTCCTGGTTTTTACTCCTTATAATCTGGTCTCCACTCAGCAGCCAAAGCAGACTGCCTAAAATGTAAATCAGATCAGCCTTTCTTTTCACTAGTTCTAGGATGAAATCCCACAAAGCCTAGCATGAGCTGCCCCCTGCCTTTCTGGGCTTACTTCTCTTCATGGCTGCCCTCCAGCCAAACAGACTTCTCTTCTCTTCCTGGAACATGCAAAGCTCTTTCTGGCTTGAGAGCCTCTGCCTTAGCTGTTTCCACATCTGGGGCACCGCTGGCACGGTGGTTCTTCCCCCGATAACTCCATTAGCCCACCGACTGTGCTCACTCTATACAAAAAGGCCCACATGTTGGCCTTTTGATATCATATAACCACTTTCACATTCCCCCCCATAGCATTCTCATTATCTGTAATTACCTGGCATTTATTTATTTATATTTGTGATTTGATTTAATTTTATTGCTTATTACACTTGGTCAAAGTTGCATTTATTTTCAGTGTTTTGTTGAAAACTACAAGTGTTGATACGTTTGTAAATATGAAAACAGTACAGAAGTACAAGAAATGAAACATGTGAGTCCTCTTTACTGCCCAGCAGTAGCCAAGGTTAACAGTTTTGTGTCTATTTGTCAAGACTAACTACGCACATAAACACATTCACACACACACACACACACACGTATACACACAGGTTTTTATTTAACCAAAAGGCAATTTTACTGTACATACTGTTTCCACTTTGTTCTTTCTTTCTTTCTTTTTTTTTTTTTACTGCTTAGCTTATCTGTACATGTAGACCTATGTAATTTTTTAACATCTTAATCATATTGTTTCCCTAGATCGTGATTTATTTAAACCATTCCCTTACTGATAGATACTGGGCTGTTTGTTCCTTTTGTGCCTTTACCAACAATGCCACAGGGAACATCCATGTACACATATATCTGTGTCTGGGCCACAAAACAGTCTAGAGGAGAGAGAATAACAGGATTTTTGGGTAGAGAAGAGCAGGAATTTTAAATTTGAAGAGATACTGTCAAATTGCCTTTTTGTGTAATTACCTCGCTTTTAAAGGAAAATGGATTAAGCTTAAATTATCTGTATCTCTTCCCAAAACACAAGATCTTTGTGAACAAAACCCTTATTTTACCAGAGCAGCTTCTGACACACAGGAACACTTCTCAAATGATAGATTTAAAAAAAAAAAGATTTTATTTATTTATTTGACAGAGGGAGACACAGCAAGAGAGGGAACACAAGCAGGGGGAGCAGGAGAGGGAGAAGCAGACTTCCCATGGAGCAGGGATCCTGATATGGGGCTTGATCCCAGGACCCTGGGATCATGACCTAAGCCAAAGGCAGCTGCTTAATTGCTGAGCCACCCAGGTGTCCCAATAGATAATTTTATTAGTAATAATACTTAGCACACCTACCCATTTGATGCGAAACCACAGAGAGTAGCAACTTGTTGCCATGAGATTTCATTGGGGCTAGCAGAGTCAGATTCTAGGCTTTTTTTTTTTTTTTTTTCCTCTAATGTCCCTAGTGTTGGGTGAACCAATGCAGGGTGAAGAGGTGGAAATTCTGGACCAGAAGATAGATGAAAGTAGCCTGAAGAAGTATGATGGGCAGAGCCAGGGCCCAGAGGATCAACGGCAGTAATGTGAATACTGCCAGGGTCTGGAGTCAGAATTGTGCTCAAACACTGCCTCATCCCCAACGCTGCCCCAGGGAGTTAGATATACAGAGGACACCATAGGACGGGGAATGCTGGGTATTACCATCTGGGGCTCTCAGGTACCAGGTATTTTGACTTTGGTTGGAAGAAGGTACAAACATCTGCTTCAGGCCCCGTTAGACCCTGAGGCTCCATCACCAAATCAGCCATGAAATTTGTCAAAAAAATAGGAATTAAAAGGAGTTGTCCCAAAATAGCACAGTCACAGAATACAAGAGCTTTTGAATTACCCTCTAGCACTTTGGTGACCCAATTGCAGGTCCTTGATCAAGCCTGAACTCTTCCTGCTCAAGGCAGGTGTGAGAAAGCAGTTAGTAAAGGCGGGGAAGAACTTCTCAACACAGGGCAAAGGCTGGCAACACCAGGATCCCAAGGTGGGCAGCAAGGAGGTGACTTATTGGCAGGAGGGTGGCCTCTTCCACACCTTTAGGTTGGATACATTCCCCCCAAGCCCAGTTCTATGGAGCTACAATTGACATTTAATACCATCTAAGTTTAAGGTGTAGAGCATGATGATTTGGTATATGTATATATTGCAAAATGATCGCTACAATACAACTAGTTGACATCCATCACCACACATAGTTACAAGTTTTGTGTGTGGGTATGTATGATGAGAACACTGAAGATTTACTCTCTAAGCAGCTTTCAAATATGCACTACAGTGTGGTGACTCTAGTCATCATGTCATATGTTACATCCCAGAACTTCTTTATCTTATAACTGGAAGTTTGTATCCTTTGACTACCTTCACCCATTTTGCCTACCACCATCCTCCACCTCCAGCAATTGCTGATCTGTTCTCTGTATTTATGACTTCATTCTGTTTTGTTTAGATTTCACATATAAATGAGATTACATGGTATTTTTCTTCCTCTGTCTGACTTACTTCAATTAGCATAATGCTTTCAAGGTCCATCCAGGTTGTTGCAAATGGCAGGATTTCCTTCCTTTTTTTATGACTGTGTGTGTGTGTGTGTGTGTGTGTGTGTGTGTGTGTGTATACAGGCATAAATATTTATGTTCATATCAATCAATCATGTCTTCTTTATCCATTCATCTGTTGATGGATGCTTAGGTGGTTTCATACTTTGACTATTGTAAATAATGCTGCCATTATCACGGAGTTGCAGACATCTCTTTGGGATAGTGATTGTTTCATTCAAATATATACCCATAAGTGGGATTTCTGGATCCTATGGTATTTTTATTCTTCATTTTTTTTAGCAACCTCTGTACTGTTTCCCATAGTGTCTGTACCAATTTACATTCTCACCAATAGTGCACATCCTCACCAACATTTGTTGGCTCTTAATTTTTGATGACAAATTCATCTCACTACTCTTAATAATTAAACTCATTTCTTGGCTCCAAAGCTCAAGGGTTAGAGCACTGGTCTTGTAAACTCATTTATTGTGCTCTTTCTCATCACTATCACTAAAGAGGATCTAGACTTAACATCAGACATTATTATTTCTGATCAGGAGCTCAGAGGGCAAAGGCTTCTCTCCTTCTTCCTACCTCACCTTGGATTATCCTAACTATTCCCACCTTATTTAATCAAATGAATTTTAAGCAGAGAATGAAAGAAGGGACATTCTGTGATGGAACATGAATTACCATATTCTACTTTCAACAATGGATGAGGTCAGTACTGCAAAAAGGTATCTTCCAAGGATGACCTGGGCTTGGACCTTCCTACATCCATTAAGATCATGATTTAGGAGGGCACTAGGAATTGGCACATAAAGTCACCTATGGATGATAATGGAAAAAGATAAATGCAAATAAACACACATGAGTTCAGTGGCAACACTGGGGATGGAGCATCTGGGCAGTATCTGGGACTAGAGAGGGGAGATGCTTAGGGAAAAATTCATCTATGGCTTCCTTTTTCCTTAAGTGGAATCCAAAGGAGAATAGACCAAGTGCAGAAAGGGAAGCGTGGAGGCATGTCAGCCTTGCCAAATGGGAGAGGACTGTCGGACAAGTGATTTCTGCTGTAATCCTAGCTCTGCCATCTTTCATCTCGGTCCCCATTTTGTGAAGAGATGTCAGTAAACTTTATGATATCCCTCACTTTGAATTGTTCTCGAATCTCTCTTCTCTCCATTGAAACATAACTGCCTCAGAGACCTCATTGTTGCTAGAAGGTAATGAATGCTACTGACTTATCAAAAAATCTACCAAAATAATTCAGACTATTACCCCTCTCCCTCATACATTCAAAGAATGCTCAAGCCTTTGGAAGGCTCACAGGTGAGACACCAAGGTCAGGGATTCCATTGATCATGACATGCCAGTGAGAAGATAGATCTTAATAGTCAGGCTTATTTGTGTTTCTCTATTAACAAAGTAAGCTCTCAGTAAGAGTTACAATGGCAGCTAATACTTTGAACACCAAGTACTAGGCATGCTAGTAGTCAGATAGTCACAACAACTTTTTTGAGGTAGGTCTTCTTATTCACATTTTCCTATAACAAAAGCAGAGGCTCAGAGATATTAACCAAACTTACACAGTTAATAAGTGGTCATGCCAGGGCTTCATTCCAGGTCATTTGGCTGTCTATTGTGGAGGACACCAAAAATACTTCTGCCCAGGCTGGACCAGAAATGCTTAAGGGCTTGCTGCTCTTGATTCAAGTAAATGTTTCTGGTTAAGAGCAAGTCTAATTTTAGCAACATCTTTAATTTCTGGATAACTGACAGAGGAAAATGGGGGTGCTTTATTGCAAAGTTAACTTAGTTTTCTACATCTAAAATCCAAAGGGCTTGATGTATCCAAGACCACATAAGGATATCTTGGATGTACTCTTGAGTGTTTCTATCTAATTTAATGTCAGTTTCAGAAGAAATAATTCCCAAATAGCTTCAAAATAAATGTTCTCTTGCCTTTCTAGTGAGAACATTTCATTTGGAGTTAGTTCACCTTAGAATCACATTATTCCTCAAGTACTTAAATGTGACTTTCCAATACCATCTCTTCAGTCCTGTTTCATTTCTTTTTATCTAGATAAAGTTGGCCATAGCTCCCTGATACTTTCATCTCCAAGGTGAAAAATAAGACAAGTAAAAAAAAAAAAATCACTCTGTAGTTTACCAGCTTTTCTCCAGGCTTGTTGCTCAGCAAAATTCACATTCTACAAATCTCATTTCCTCACTAGTTTTTTTTCTTTTTTTTTAATGTTTGGTTTTTATTCTGGGGGGAGAGGGAGAGGCATTTTTTACAGTTGTGAAATACAGGGACCTCTCTGTACTAATTTTGCAACTTCCTCTGAATCTATAATCATTTCAAAATGATTTTTGAAGGAACTTGTGAAATGCACACATAATAAGGGAATATGTATGGCTTAAAGTAAACACCCATGTGCCTGCCACCCCTATTAAAAAATACAATATCCCCATTGCACTGGAAGCCCACCTTCCACGGTACCAGGTTCTCTTTTCCAGTTGTATTCCCTTGTTTCTTCTCCAGAAGAAAAGTCTCCTGACTTTTATGTTTATCATACTTTTTTTTCTTTATTGACCTACTAAAAATGTTCATATCTCTAGATAATTGTGCATGTTTATTAGCTTATATCAATGGAATTGTTCTGCATTGCAGGAACTTCTCTAAGGTTTTTTTGTTCCTGAGATTTATCCATTTTATTGATGTGATTGGGGAGGTTATCAAGGGGACATGTTTCACCATTCCCGCAGCAAGAGCTGTTTTCAAGGACCTGTTCTTGAGAGAATAAGGTACCCATCTGTACAGTACATGAGACCGAATCCCATTAAGACCTGTACATAAACTACATAAGTTCCCTTGCTTGTTAAACTTTCTGCCCACTGACCTGGAGTGTTTGACTTCTTTCTTTCGTCACTCCTTGCCCTTCATGAGCAGGGGCCAGTTTGTGAACTAACAGTCATTTCTTTCTATTCAGAGCTGTATACTATTCCAATTGTATGATTGTTCCATGGTTCAGCCGATCTATTTAAGATTGATGTCTAGGTTGTTCCCATTGTTTACAATGCACTTTAAATATTCTTGTAAATATTTTTAAAATATTCTTTAAATATTTTTGAATGCACACAGACAGAATTTTCTCTAGTGCATTTAAATAGAGTAGAATTAGTGGATCATAACATAAGCACATATTCTACTTTGCCAGGTGATACCAAATGGAAATTCAAAAAAGAGTCATACCCATCTTCTCCCCCCAGTACTGGATGAGAGTTTCCCTTGTCCTACAACCTCACCAACACTTGATATTGTCACAATGATTTTTTTTCATATTTATTTTTTTTTCTTTTATTTATTTTCAGCATAACAGTATTCATTGTTTTTGTACCACACCCAGTGCTCCATGCAGTCCGTGCCCTCTCTAATACCCACCACCTGGTTCCCCCAACCTCCCACCCCCCCACCTCTTCAAACCCTTCAGATTGTTTTTCAGAGTCCATAGTCTCTCATTGTTCACCTCCCCTTCTAATTTCCCCCAAATGCCTTCTCCTAACTCCACATGTCCTCCATGCTATTTGTTATGCTCCACTTATTTGTCACAATAATTTTTACTCTGTCTGAGGCATGTGTAATAATGTCTTATTTTTCCTCTAATATATATTCATCTGGTTACTGACAAGTTGAGCATCTTTTCAAGAATTTATTGGCTATTTGAGTTTCTCTATTATTGAGGGCTCATTCAAGTCTTTTGTCTATTTTTTCTACTGGGGTTTTGCCCCTTACTGATTTGAAAGGTTTCTTTTTGTGTGGCTTGATATTAGTAAATCATTGATTATACATGTTGCAAAAATTTTCTCTGTTTATGGTGTAACTTTCATCCTCTTTATGGTATCTTTTCAAAAATAGATGCTATTAATTTTAATGTTAAATTTTCTTTTCTTGGGGCACCTGGGTGGCTCAGTGGGTTAAAGCCTCTGCCTTCGGCTCAGGTCATGATCTCAGGGTCCTGGGATCGAGCCCCACATCGGGCTCTCTGCTCCGCGGGGAGCCTGCTTCCTCCTCTCTCTCTGCCTGCCTCTCTACCTCCTTGTGATTTCTGTCTGTCAAATAAATAAATAAATCTTAAAAAAAAATTTAAAATAAAAAATTTAAATTTTCTTTTCTTACCCTATTTGTGCTTTTATATCTCAAGAAATCCTCATAACTTGAGGTTGTGAAAATATTTTCCTATATTACCTTCTGAAAAATCTATAGTTTTTTTTTTCCCCATGGGTATATTTTCAATCCACATAGAATTGACTTTTGTGGATGATAGAAAGTAGAGGTCAAGTTTCATTTTTTATTCTGTGCATAAACAGTTGCCCAGTAACTCTCTTGGAAAAGTTGAAAAGTCTGTCCTGTCCTCATTGCTTTTACTTCTGTCATTGGTTAAGTATACATTGATGTGTGGGTCTGACTGTGGGCTCTTGACTGTGTCCCATCATTTTTTTTCCTGTGTTAAGTCAACAGTGTCTTAATTACTGTAACTTTATAATACATCTTAAATGACAGTTTCTTCACCTTTGATCATCTTTGAGTGATTTGCTTTTCTTGGCCCTTTGAATTGTTAGAATCAGATTATCAAGTTCTATTTAAACTATTTAGAAGAACTGATGTGCTTTTGATTATTGAGTTTTGTAATCCAGTCCTTGAATTTTGTCATCTCTTTATTTATTTGAGGATTATTTAGTGTCTGTAATGGACAGGATAGGCCAGGTTATATTGTGGTTACTGCCAACCTTGAAAGCTCAGTGACTTAACCCAAAGTCTATTTCTTGCCTATGCTACATGTCCATTGTAGGTCAGCTGGGGATCCACTCTGTGTCATCCTTACCCAAGAATCTGGGCTGATGAAGCATCAACACCTGGTTGTAGGGGCAGTGGGGAAGAAGGATCGCTGAATAGCATGCTGGTTCTTAAAGGTTCCACTCATCCTTCTTTTTCAAACCAACTCATGTTGGTCACATCAGGAGCAGGAAAGTATATAGGATGGAAGAAAACCAAACGTAATTGTGAACACCAAAACACCTTTCAGTCAAGAAACTTCTATAATTTTCTTTATAACTATCTTGTTATATTTATTCCTAGATGTTTCATATGTTTGACCACATTGTAAATGGTTACAACATTTACTTTTCTATTTGCTCCTGGAATAGGAAGTGCAGTTCATTTTAGTATGCTGATTTTTATTCAGCAACTTTGCTAAACTGTCTTATTAATTTTAATAATTCATCTGTAGTTTATTTAGGATTTTCCATGTATTGGATCAAATAATTTGTGAGTAATAACGTTTTCTTTATTTCTATACCTGTTATTTTCTTTTCTTGTCTAACCATTCTAGCTAGACTCTCTAATACCATGTTGAATAAAAATAATGATAGCAGGCATCATTGTCTTCTTCCAGATCTCAAAGATAAAGCTTTTTATTTTTCATCATTTAATATGATGCTTCTTGAAGTTTTGTTTGTTTTTGGTAGAAACTCTTTTAATGGATTTCCTACTATACCTAGTTTTTTTCTGTTGTTGTTTTGTACATCCCCATGACTTATTTATTTTATAATTGGACATTTGAACCTTTTGATCCCTTTCATCCATTTCTCCTGCACCCCCCGCCCCAGCTTCTGCGTCTGACAACCACCAATCTGTTCTCTGTATCCATTGGCATAGACCAATTTATGGATGGAGGGACTAATGATAAATGACTTGTCCAAGGCCTTACAACTGCTAAGTGCCAAAGCCAGGAATCAACCCAAGCCTGTTTGGCTCCCCCAAACCTTGAACTTAACATCTGCATTATACTGTCTGTCACATCTCAGCTCACACACAATGAACAGTAGAGGGTCTCATTCAATGGATGGCTCAATTCCAACTCCAAATCTTCTGATTTGGACAGAAGCTCCCAGGTAATCGGTTTTTGTTTCTTTTGAGCCTTAACTCTAGACTCAGTTTGACCAGAACTTAAAAATGGAATAGCCAGGAGTAGACAGAACTGGTTAGTTCAAGAGCCAGACCTCTCTAGAGCCATGCACTTCTATCTGGCAGATGCTAAGAAGCGACAGCAATGAGTAGACAGTCTGAACCTCTCAGTTTTATGTTTGGATTTAATTCCCTTACTAAGCTTCTTTTATGCAGCAGGTAATTTCATGCTCAATGCCTTTTCTTCTCTTACCTCTAACAGACGTTCCACCATAGATACTTGCCTGTGATGAGGGTGTGTGGAGGTGGACCATATGGCGGTTGGTAGGTGTCCTAGATTTCAGTCATTTTGAAAATTAGTCATTAGCCATTAACTTTGCCTGGGTGTGAAGAGATCTTTTAACAGGAAAGAAGTAGTTGGGATTGATAAACCTGCGTGCCCTTTTTCCTTAGAACGTTTGTAGTTCTAAGTACTGGAGTTCTAAATAGTACTGGAGTTCTCTGCTTTTCCCGTATTTGCAATGTGGGTTTTATCTAATGATTCTGGACATCAGAGAGGACACTATGATTCTGAATGTTGTCCCTTCATATTAAGAAGTTGGAGTGCCTTGATTCTAGTGGGAGATTATTTATTATCTCCACCCTCAAAAGAGGCCGTGAAGATAGCCCTCTCCTCCTCCTGCCCCAAGAGGAGCTATTCGAATCTGTGGTGAGAGTTACATATAGAAACTCAATCATTTTATCTCCCCTCTCATCCCTCAGCTGCTTTCCATGAGAAGTGGGTCATTGTAGAGACTGTGAGATAGGGCAGTGGTGGGGCTAATCCAGGAGGGGCTGCTGAAAAGAAATAAGAGCATAAGTCTTAAACACCTGGGCTTGAGACAGCACATTGTATGTTCTTCGAATTATTGGTGGGAATCATGAAACGAGTAAAATTTCTGAAGATTCTTTTTACCAGGTTGGTTTTTTATTCAATAGATTATTGCATAATCCCAAATCAAAGCTGTCATGGCGTGTGTGTGTGTGTGTGTGTGTGTGTGTGTGTGTGTATGGAGGAGAGACAGAGAACACACGTTCCTATGATAATACATGAATGGATTTGAAGAGAATTTCAACCAATCAGGAATATCTTAATCTACTTTTGTAATAGATCATTTTTTATACCAATGTTAGAGATAACAAAGGAACAAAGACCAAGATTTCTCTAATGAGATGTATCTCTCCAAATCTTGCTTCTCAGAAGAGTCTTCGGTGAACTTGCATTAGTAAGAGTAGGTGTCATCCATGGGTGGCAGCATGGATCTGGGTGTATCCAGACCCACAGAGTTCTGAAAGGGTGTCAGGATCTTCTTCTTGTAATTTCAGTGGAAATCATTCCTGAAGGTGTCCTACTCTAAAGGCAGGACAAATAGGCGTATCAATAGAAATGATTATGGGGCTCATCCTCATTTCTCCATGCTGGGCCAATGTCCTAACACATGGCTTATAATCAGCGTTAAAGGTAATGTACATCTGAGCTGCCTTTGCCCTCAACATGTCCTTTTGAAAGTTATCCTCTTACCTGTTCAAAGTAGTTGAATTCTACATCCTTTTGATTAGTGAGTGAGAATTTACATGAGATGAAGCTGGAAGAAGAAATTGGGTCTGAATCCTGAAAGGTCTATAGCATCTACTTGAGAGTCATTATAGATTCTGGAGAAAAGGGGCAGTTGGTCATAGTGCACCTTAGGAAGCTTAATGAGGCATAGACATGAGGGGAAATGGAGGAGGTGGAGAGCCTAGCTAGGGTGCTATTAGAATAACTTTGGGAGAGGATTAAAAGGGTTTCAGTTGGACCAATGGGAATAAGAGAGTAAACATGAAAAATATTAAGAAATAGAAGAGGCAGAAGTTGGAGAGGTGGGGAGTGTAGTGGAGCCAGTATTTAATTTCTATTTTATTTCTTCCTAGTGAATTCCTGGTTTGGAATATACCTCTCCTTCACATAGTCCTGGACTTCAGGGAAAGGAAGCTGACTCCATCCATCCCATGCACCAGTGAGTATATCCTGATTTACCTATAATTATTTCCCAGGGGTTGGTTTAGAGGTGGGCACACGTCCAGGTCTAACCAGAGTGGTGTGAGGTAAGCTGTCCTCAGGCTGTGGAAATGTTGTATTTGCTTGTAAGAAAAAAACACCATTAGACCTGTCCCACTTTCTTTCCCTGGACGTTGTTGTGTTTGGATGTGGTGTCTGAATCTGTGAGTTGCCATCTTGTTATCAGGCAAAGCGCAGAGGAGAGCAGAGCCACGGGAAGTTGGAGAAGTGAAGGTGGAGCCTTGAAGATGAATCTTTGAATTTCTTGTTATGTGTGATGATACATTTCCCTATTGTTTGAGTTCCCTGGAGTTAGGACTTTCTGTGGCTTGCAGCTGAGGTCAGCCTGATGAAGTAAAAGAGATGAGAAGTTTAAAGTGAGGATAAGGTTTCACCCCTGGAGACTAGGAGAATGGTGATCCCTTCATCTTGCGGTCATAGTTCTTGGACTAGATTCTGTCAGATCTGGGCACAAACTGCTGTTCTTCCGCTTTTATCTGCAACTTTGGTGAAATTGCCTAACTCCTGTTAGCATGTTTTCTCTTTTGAAAGTATAATAATTATGCATGTCCTCACAGGGTTATTGTGAAGACTTAGTGATATAATGCACATGAATGCCTGTCACCAGTAGGCACTCAGTAAATTCTGGCTTCCTATTTCCCCAATTCCACATCTGCCATGTGGTTCTAGAAGATTAGTTTCTTCCTCAACCAAACCTACCAGTCTGTCGTTATGGACCCCAGCCCCAGTTACACAATGCTCACAAAAGATAAGTGATCAGTGAGGACCAAACTGAAATGAACCAGAGGTTAGGGAGCAGAGAAGGATGAAGTTCATGGTTTTAGCAGGGAGAAGATTGGTGGGCTAGGCTAGGGAGTAGTGCTGAGCACAGTTTTGCAAATGATTAGTTTAAAAGGATGGTAAATATCAAATGATGGGTAATAACCAGGCAGTTTCAAAAGGCCAAAGTAGAGTCAACCACCTGTTGTTGTTTTTTTTTTTTCTGTTATGACAGCCCCATATTTGAGTGGTTTTAATATTAATTTCAGTTTTAAGTGGCATTGGGAAGCATACAGGAGGGAGCCAAGGGAGTGCTAAACCTTGGCATTTTTTAGTTGGTACAATAAGGGATTAAGAGACTTGGGATTTGAGCTCTAACAACCTCTAAATCTGCCACTTAATGAAAAGCAAACTCATTTAATTATTTAGCATCACGCAAGAAAAGAAAGTTAACATCCTTGTTCAGCTGGATGGTCAGCTTTGGCATCGCACAGAACCAACCTCACTCCGCTTGTGCTGCAGAAATGCAGTTCGCAGCCCTAAATGACACGTGACAGGTCGACACCTGGGGAGCAGGAGAGAGGCTCTCCGTGGGGCAGGAAGCAGAGACCTGGGGAGGCCTTGAATTTGTGTTTGTGGTTAAAGCCCTCGTGTTCAGACTTTTCATGGCCTATCTCAATGCCCAGAGGGGCCACAGTACATATATTGTACACCCACTGTAACTGCAATACATATGAACCGACTGCATTTGCTCATGGCTTGGGTGTAGAATGTCTGGATGCAGGAGGACAGATTGAATACTAAAACAAATTAAATGACAATTTCGAATGCTATAATCATATTTCCTGGTTACAAGGGCTTGGTTGGTTTTTCTGCCAACTGAATAATTCTCATTAGAAAAACACAGATGTATGTTGGCAGGTCCTATGCTATCCCAAACATACTGTGAGAAACTCAAATATAGTTACTTAAATTACTGGATGAAAGCACGAGTCCTCACCCAGCTCAGCTGTTGTAAATGCTTACAAGACCAGAGTGCTTGGCTTGGGTCTTGGTTCACAATTAGAGATGGAGGTGAGAGGAGAGTTAGAGGAGTTAAAGATCTGGGAAGCCGGGTATATGTGTCAGTGCTTCTGCCCGTCTCTTTTCTCCTCATTTCTGTAGTAATAAAAAGAGATGTTGGGTAATTTCCACCCTGGGATGGGGCCTGGTGTCTTCACAAAACCATGGCAAGCCCCCAAAGCAATCCTTTCTTTGCAGAGACCAAGAAACCTCCCACTTCCGACTGGAACTGTAACTACAATTTATCAAGTGTTTGCTAAGTACTAGCCACTGCGCTTTATCACATCTAATCCTGAAAAAACACTGGGAGGGGGAACTGGCTGTCACCAATATCACAGACGAGGAAGCAAAGTTGAAGAGATGGGAAGTCACTGGTCCAGCTGGATATGGCCCGTTAAATGGCAGAACAGAGACTTGAACCTTCACTCAGGGTTTCCTTAGGTTCCAAAGCCAACACTCTTAACCCTAGACTAAATTGTCCCAAGGCTACTGCCTGTGAGAGTGTAGTGTTGTAAAACCAAGGATGGCCAGGATCTCTGAGGCTCTTGGGAATTCTGCAGGGCTCATAGATGGATAACTGGGACGGAGCCACATGGCTTCCCAAGTAAGAGAGCTATAGTTCCAGGGTTAGCTACATAAAAAGATTGTCTTTCATCCCTTACACAGGAATAATGGAATAATATGGACTGTGAAAACTCCTCACCTGCTTGTCAAAAAATCCCTACAGAGTTAGGAAACCTTAGGTGGTTTGGACTTGAACGAGGCACAGGAAACAATCCTAAGCCTTTGTCCAGTGCAGGGCTAGCTCTTGGCACAGCCCTGCTCCTGCTCAGGACCCAATGTATTTTCCTTCCCAACCCTTGTTTTTCCTCTGGTCGGGCACCGTGTTGGGTTCTGTTCCTACCTAACCACAATAGAGAATATTTGGGTTCTTCCCTTCTGACAACTAATGGTTTCCTTTTGTTCATTCTCAAAAAGAAAGGAAAGAAAGAAAGAAAGAAGAAAAAACATATATATACATATAAAGAAATCTTGCACAGATCCTTTAGCCATCCTAGATTGGGTACTTCTGCCTTACACACCCTTCAGAAAAGGAGGTTCTGTCATTTTCCTCGTCTTCCATGCTGTGGTCAACATTCTTTCTGAATCCCAGCCTCAGTTTGTCTTCCTGTGGTTTGAGCTCTTTCCTTCTTGTCCCTCTTGCATTATTATTTGGAAACTCGGGTGGCTGGAAGAGATGGAGTTGCTTTGTGAGTGTACTGAATCCTGACCCGAGCTCAGCTTTGTAGAAGTTGACAGCCGCTCTGCTTATTAAAGAGAATATATTCCTTGTGTGTCTATTTTTATATCCTCAGAGCACTAGGAAGCCTTCGCTGGAAGGGAGGCAATCTCTCTCCAGAGACTGAACGACTTGGAAAATAATGGGCTTTCAAGCATTTCAGGTGCCTAGAAATTGCTCTCTTTTAGAAACGACCTTTATGCTTTTGAAACAGCTAATTGAATAGCGTTTACATTCATAACACTACAAGAAATCATCCAACCCCTTGTGCCGTTGTGACAGCTGGAAAGTATTTTTCAGTCATCTTCATGCATCAGACCTCATGGAACCTTCGTTGCCCCCTTCCCCTCTCCCTACAAGCCTATAAAATACATTTTCTTCTGCTGACACTGCAGCATGAACTCTCCATAGCAACTTATTCCCACACCACCTGTTAATAATGCCACGAGTAATGTATTTAACTCCCTGCGTACTGTGCCAAAATGTTTACACAATCCGGCTTATTTCAGACTTTAAAGAGCAGACATAAATCCTAAACTGGCCGTGTCCCTTCCAAATACTCAGGGAGTTGGTTGCAACATTTTTGTGGGTAGAATTGGGCAGATTTTTCCCAACTATTTTTTAATAAAAAGTAAGGTCCTCCTTTGGGGCTACTTTGCTGTTATGGGGTTACTCAGAAATGAACTGTTCTGCAGAATACTGTCAAATGTAAGAGTGTATCTTTTCAGTTAAATATCCGCCTTATTGGCACGGTCCTTAAAATAAGAACTTAACCTTCTAAATAAAAAAATTTGTTAATATAAATATCTAGTGATGATTTTTATAATGCATCACTCGAATTAATGATAATGCAGATTAACATTTATTTTGTGTTTTACTGTTATAATTTTAATTTCTATTTATTACTACTCTTATGAAGATTCTGTACTATACTGATCAAAATCTACATTTTACACTGACAGACCTGAGACTCATACTAGGAAGCGGTTTGCCTATGATCATAGGGCAAGTAGGAGATGGAGCTAGGATTTACCCTCTGATCTGTTTGCTCTAAAACCTAGACTTTGTACTACGTGAAAACTTTCTAAAATGGGTTTCTAGAAGCATCTCACGAAGAGATATTAAGAGACATGTCTCTAAAAGACTGTCCTGTGGTTAAGGTACCTTTGAAAAGTTGATGCTATAATCTTCTTTTTGGAAATGCACAATGTATAAGCACACTTAAGGCTCTGATAGGTTCTGCAATAAAGAAACCTGCTTCGTTCTGCGCAACCTAGAAGTTTCCAAACTCACCAGAGCATGATGCACTTTTCCCGGGCACATCTCTTCCCGCTCAGAGGAACATGGTCTATGGAAGGAACACAGTGTTAGAAACACTGCTCTCTGTCAGCCTGCTTCCTAGTCAATTGAATGCCCCAGGGACCAGCCCCCCTATCCTCTTCATTTAGTTTCCAAATGCCTCTGAAGTGCCTCTTCAAAAGGACATGTATAAAACTGTACTACATATCGCTCCTCAGCCATTCTTTACTTTCATTCAGGGCCTCTCCCTCTGGGTGATACTTTAATTCAACTTCCTAAAAAGGATAATTTTTCCACATCTTTTGAAACAAATAACAAAATAAGGCCTGCGTTAAACAAAGCTCAGCTGGTTTATTCAGATCCCCAGAGAGTGAAACATCGCATTTTCATCTGAAAACCTTTACTCAGCCCTGCAGAACTCTGTGCTTGAGCAAACATGTTCATGAGACCCCACAAAATGACAGACCCAAATAAATTGATCAGTTCCTTCAAAAAGCATTTGGTATCGCGTACACATAGTCAAAAGCCAGAATGATGTCACTGCTGAGTAAATGGCCCAATGAGTAAAGAATCAGTAATTCCCAACATTGTGAATAAAAACTTTTTTCATGAGACACTATTGTCCACTAAATACCCAGCACTTAAAACTAAACGACAACACCACCCCCCGCCAAAACCTTGCTTACAATTAATCTAAGTATTTGAAAACCCCTTAAGTTCTAATTGGAACATTCAGTTTTCTTCCAAATGCCCAGCATTGCATAGATAGAGCCAGGAATTTTGAACCATTGGCTCATTTTATCCCTTTCTGTTCTATAACTCCTTCACTTCATTTGGTACTAATCTGGTGCTTTCTATTATGTTGACAGACTTATTATTGTTAGTTGGCTCTAAGCTGGGACCTTCAGCTATAAATGTTAATTATCTCTTTATTTGCAAATGTATAAAATGACAACTCCAGGAAGAAATCATGTTCCTCCTGAAAGAAATCTGAAGCTAAAATTCACAGAAGGATGCAAATTTCTGTCTCCTTGGTCTTTTCACTATTAGCCATCTAAAGCTATAATGTGTGTTTCAAGATTCCAAAATGAAAACTTTGGAACCACGGTTTGGAATAGGCGACATAGAAAAATCAGCAGAAACTGTAGACACCGTGTGACAAGGACAATTTGAAACCATCAAGAGGAGAAATAGCCTGGCAAAATAAAATATCAAAGAATTTGGGTCCCGAGTCACAGATGCAATTGTCAAAAGCTTGCAGCTAAGGGTGAAGTAAGGAATTAAATAAAAAGTCACTCCTCTGGATTGGATTCTCTCCAGGTCAACAACACTGGGTCGTTAGGAAAAACTCGAGTCCGAGAGTTCCCAATTGCCAGTGACAGGCCTCTGCGCCCCATATGGTGTTAGCCTGCTGCCCTTGCCAACAGCACTGACTCGCCCACCTCTGCGGGGCGTGCACGCCAGCTCCGAGGAGCAGAAGCAGAATCTGGCTGCATCCAGTTGTGCTCCTGGTCAGCTTGCATGGTCAGCCTCAGGGTGAGGGGCTCTGATTCAAGTGTGGACATTTCTGTTAAGTTCAGTTCATCCAGACTGTGTGTAGAGGCCCAAATGCAGCAGCATGCTGAGGATTTTCTTATACCAAGAACAAAATTAAATGTTGTCTATCAGCTGGACTAGGGGAAAAAAAGTGATCCAAGCCACATAATATGCTATTAGCATAAGTGCGTGCAATGATAATCACCATGATCATCTCAGCACCCGGGCTGTAATGATTGTGGAGTAATGATGAGGTGGTACGAGGCTGGCCATACTCTTTGAACTGATCAGAGTGATCACCCTTGTGATGAAGGGCATTATAGAACTTGCTTTCATTGGGTAGACCCGCGTTTGCTCTCTCTTTGGAGAGAGTGGCATCTGTGAATATGCTTTTCCTTTTCCGTGAGGGTCTGTCTTACTTTTTTGATGCACAACTTGCAGAAGTCTGCTGTCCTAGACTCCCAGAGCCAGCAAGTCCCTAAGGGTCCCTGAGGTTGATGTGCACGCTGCACACAACAGGGTCAGTACGGGCACATCTGGCCGTTGCAGCAATTTATACAGCTGGGACCCAGAAACATCGGTTCCACTGTGCATGCTGTGCCAAGCACCCCGTAGAACCCCAGCCTCCAGGAGATCTGTCCACAGCGCTGGATTCTACACACACAGGCTGCTCATGGGTAGACCAGATGATGCTGTGTGTTATGCTCTGGGAGGAATCATCCCTTGTGCCCTCAGAGTCTCCCCATCTGCGGGCATTTTGCCCAAATTCCTAATCAATACAGTCCCTCCTTTGGGTGAAGGCAGTCGTTCCCTACCTCTTTTTCTTTTCTTTATACAAAGAACCCTTTTTACCATCAAGAAATATTACAGATATCCCACATTATTAATAGCTATGTTTTCAGTTTCTGATGAGTGCAAAAAAGGTGCAGAACAAGCCACTAAAATCTCATGGTGCTTTTACACAGATTCATACTTAATAGATTGCAATAACACCTTAATATATTTGACAAGTAGTCACCCATGTATCTGAAAGCCCTATTTATTAAGTTTAGGTATAATGCTTTGCAAACCTATGTATTCATGGATACCTAGGTCTGTATTTTTACTCCCTTCTTTCCCACGGCACACATCCCATGCTTTATCACTAAGATTTACAGGCCATTGAATGGGGCCAGTGAGTTAACCAGCATATTATAAGTGTGTGTTCTCTGGAACATTGTTTCATAGGGTTCAAAATAAATATGCAAATAAAAAATTTGGTAAAACCTGGGTTACACGAAGTCAAGAAGTTTTCTTGACTGCAGGACTTCTCAGAGACTTGATTGTTGACATGCACTTTGAATCACTACAAAGGAAGCAGAGATTTTAGAATTCACTGAACTTCTTGACCCATGGATCCTTTTTCCAGGCGTACCTATTGACATGCTTGGCAAAAGTGTTCTGAAGAACACCACTTTGGGTTAAAACATTATTTCTCGAAGATCTCTATTGAATATAAACATATAACTCAAAAGAGGGAAACCAGTAAGCCTTTTGTCTCCACTAGGGTATTACCAAGATTAGTTCCTAAGAGAGGTTGTTGAATTGCCAAGGGAAATGTCTTGAAGGAATAGCTTCTCAGACATCTCTCCTCTAAGGAGCTTGAAACATGTGAACAGCATAGCTTCTTGTTTCAAGTGACATTTATAGCTATACGTAATATCTCATTAGCTTCCTCCCTCTTTTATAAAAATTGCAGAGGCCATGGGAGCAAATAGCTGAGAGTCTGTCAGAAGATCACATAGTACAATACATGAAAACATTTTGGTACCACAGAGATGAATGTTCACTGGGTGTTAAAACAGAAAGTCACAAGGGTACCTGGGTGGTACAGTTGGTTTTACGTCCAACTCTTGGTTTCAGCTCAGGTCATGATCTCAGGGTTCTGAGACCGAGCCCTGAGTTGGGCTCCCTGTTGAGCGTAGAGTCTGCCAGAAATTCTCTCTCCCTCTCCTTCTGTCCCTCCCCCTGCTCTCCTTCTCTGTCTCTAAAATAAATAATTAAATCTTAAGAAAAAAAAGAAAATCATATGCTAAATTTTTGTCTTTAACTGAATACAGTTTACTTTTGCTTTGTGGGGCATGTAAGACTCACATAAGTGACATAGAGGAGAGGCCTAGCTCTGTTAGAGCCTTGTGTGTCCTGGGTAGATGTATGCAGGCTGGACACTGCCTTCTGCCTTCCGAGTGTCCCCAAACCTGAACCCACTGTGATGATCTACCTTCTCTCACCTCTGCCCCCTACATGAGCTGAGCCCCAAATTGTACATAATCAGAGCTTCACACACTTTACACTTAAGATTTGGACTCCTGTTGAAATTCTGAGTTCCCTGGAAAAGGTAAAAGTTTAAATGCATTAGTCTTTCACATCCTTAGTGTGACAGGGAAAATGGGATTGGGGAGACTGGAATTGTGTGTGGAAAGTGGAAAGCATTAGGGTACTGGGGACAGCCCACTGGAGCCACCTAGGTGGGGCCGTCTCTTGATAGAGACCCAAGGGACTCTGGAGGGAGCCCGTGTTGCCCCAGTTAAATGGCAAAGCTGAAACAGCCAAATCACTGGAGGTAAAACAAAGGGCAGACCATCTGCGCTTGCAGACACAGCTAAACCAACGTGAGGGAGAAAATAAGAGCAATTACTTAGAAATTTGAAAGCCTCAAGCAATGCTTCCTCAATCAAGTGAATATATCAGGTTAAAGTGATTTTTAGACTTGAGGTTACTAGCAGAATTGTTTCAATTTGTCATTCTCCGCTCATGTGTAGACACCGTTAATAAGCACATCTTTGCCTCTCACTTATCTCAGTGGAGACATAATTTTGTTTTATAGCCCTTTCACACAACATCATGTTGATCAGTTAATAATTTATCAAGAACCTCTAGCCAAATATTAAAACAAATGTGCACCATAACACATCACTAGATCTTTCTTTTGAACCATTCAGAGGGACAGCTATAAAATTAAATCACAAAACATCTGTGCTTCTTCATGTTCTTGTAATAACGTGATTTAACTTTCCATGCAATTAGAACGAAAACCATCCCAATGAGAAGGTTTGAACCAATGTGGTGTTCCTATTAAGGTGTTAAAACATTCATTCTGTCAAATAGGGAAAAAAATTGGTTCCCTTTTGAGATTTTCTCCATTAAACTAGTTTCCTAATTGCTACATGCTATTTAAATAGCTTTGACTGCACTTATCTCAAATGATACAGTTCAATTAGCCTGCAAAAAAATGTAGGTCTCCAGTGAAAAGAAATATCACCCAAAAATCCAGTCTATAGCAGAGGACACATATCTATTAAAATATTCTTTGTAAATGCCACCTTTTCTTTTTTTATGATCCCCATCTCAATTCCATTCTGTTTTCTGAATATGAGCTATTATGATCAATATTAATAGCAGTGTCGGGGCGCCTGGATGGCTCAGTGGGTTAAGCCTCTGCCTTTGGCTCGGGTCATGATCTCAGGGTCCTGGGATCGAGTCCCACATCAGGCTCTCTGCTCAGCAAGAAGCCTGCTTCCCTCTCTCTCTCTCTCTGCCTGCCTCTCCATCTACTTGTGATCTCTCTCTGTCAAATAAATAAATAAAATCTTAAAAAAAATATTAATAGGGTCAACTATAATTTATTAAGCATCTACTAGGTACCAGGCACATTGCATACATTAATGTATTTAGTTATTTTTAACAATAGTCCTATGATACAAATATCTTATGTATTCTACAGATGAGAAAATGAGATGGAGAAATAATTAGAAAGCTTTACTTCTTATGTAATGAGTGTCCAAAGTGATATTTAAACCCAGATCTTTATTACCAGAGTTCTTATTCTTAATCAGAGGGCCTATCCTAATCTTTGTTTGCTCTTTAAAAAGATTCACTCAAACTATGGACTCTGAAAAACGATCTGAGAATTTTGAAGGGGTGGGGGGTGGGAGGTTGGGGGCACCAGGTGGTGGGTATTGTAGAGGGCACGGATTGCATGGAGCACTGGGTGTGGTGCAAAAATAATGAATACTGTTATGCTGAAAAAAAATTAAAAAATTAAAAAAAAAAGATTCACTCAATATCATTATTCTTTAGTTAATTGAACAGTTAATGTAGGATTAAAGTACAACTGTTCTTTATGTCACGATTTTTAAAATATATACATAAAACTAGACAGAATCATATAATTGATATATATGTATACATATATATCCACTTCTTTTTCAGGAGTGTTTAAGGGCACAGTCCAGCCATCCTGCCATCCATGAATATTTCAGGATGCATCTCTGTCTGGAGACATTTTCCAACACAGCCACCATGCCATTATCATGCCAAACAAAGTTATTATCTAAACATGTAGTCTGCATGAGTCAGGGTCCTGGTAGGAAAACAGATGGCTTATTCAAAAGAGGTAATTGAAGAGATGTTAATAAAGGGACTATTTACCAAGCTGCAGCCAGGGTTCAAGAAAATCAAGGGATGGTGCAGGGCCTGAAGGCTGGCAGTCATGAGAAGCTGTTATCACCTGTCAGCCCAAAGAAGCAAGGGGAGGAAGGTTCCTGGAAGTTGAAGAGAATAGTTTGCCAGAAAGGAGAGAGATGGAGGAATAAATACTTGCATCTCCTTCCTTTCACCCTCAGAGCTCTTCTTGGGGTCTCTCCCATTGGCCCCACCCAGTTGAAATTCAGAGGACAAGGGATCCCAACTAATTAATACAGGGGTCGGTAAATATTTTTTTCTGTAAAGGGCCAGGCAGTTACTATTTTTGGCGGGGTGGGCCACATGCGGTCTCTCTCCCATATTCTTTGTTTTCTTCTGTATACCGCCCCCCCACCTTTATTGAAGTATAGTTTACAAATGAAGTTATAAGATTTTTTAACATATACAACATAAGGATCTGATATGTAAAAATATGGGGAAAGGGACTGAACCCACTGAGTTAACATATCCATCACTGCACACATTTACCTGTTTTTGTTTGTTCTCTTGTTTTGCGGAGAACATTTAAATTCTCATTTCTTAACAAGTTTCAATTATATAATATAGTGTGAACTATAGTCACCATATTAAACAATAGATCCTCAGATCTTACTCATTTTATAACTTCAAGTTTATACCCTTTTACCAGCCTCTCCCCATTTCCCCCAACCCTCAGCTCCTGGCAGCCAATGTTCTACTCTGTTTCTATGAGTTCATTTTATTTTCAGATTCCACATATATGTGATGCCATGTAGTATTTGTCTGATTTATTTCACATAGCGTGATATCCTCCAGATTCATCCATGTTGTTATAAAGGACAGGATTTCCTTCTTCTTTAAGGGTGAATAATTTTCCATTATTATACATTATATACATATATAATATATGCATTATATACATTATATACATATATAATATGTGTTTATATACACATTATATATATAAATACATGTAAATACATGTTTATTTTTAGCTCACCAGCTATACATAAACAGGTCAGTGGTGAGATTTGGCCCACAGGTCATAGTTTGCTGATACCTCTTAGTTTATAAAGACTAATAACCTGGGGCACAGATAGAGTCAAGTAGGATGTTTGCTTTCTGGAAAAGCAAATGCAAAATATCTAGACACAGTCATTCAAAGAGGGTTTGTTCAAATGAAGATCCTAATGATATCTACACATTTAGTGGTATTTAGTAGCTATGTCTCTTTATTCTATAAACTCTTCCCTCCCCTTTTGGATAAATGCTACTGATTTTAGGGGGAAACAAGTTCTTTTGTCCTGTAGACAAAAGATTTGGCTAATTGCTTTCCTTGAGTATCCTTCAACGTGTTTCTCTGTATTTCCTGTAAACGGTTAGATCGTGAGGCTTGATTAGATTCAGGTTCAAATGTTTAAGAAACAGTGATTCAAAGTTGGTACTATCTACTTCCAGTTACATCATTTCAGGGGGATTATGATATTTCTGACTGTCCCCCCTTGAGTGATGTCATTAAACTGATGTCTACTGCTTTACAACACCCATTGATGATTGTTTTCTGTGCCCAGTATTTCATAATGACTTCAGAAAATAGTACTTAGTTTTAATTCCATAATTCTTTTTGCATTTATTAGCTAGAATTCTTCTGTAATGATTTTCTTTACCTTATTAACTATTTGATTACCCTGAAATATAGTTCATATTGGGAATGCAAGATAAACACGTCATTCTTCTCTTTACCAATTTTAACTTGGTGCCCTAGTCATCTCCAGCAGTGATGTAAAAAAGTACTGTTTTGAAATTTTAAAATATATTATATATGTATATAATATATAGAAATATCTATAAACTTAAAGTAAGAAAACACACATGGAGTGTATCAATCTATTGCAAAAATCATTCTTTGTGTTCCTGACATTATCACATTTTAGGCAAATGGGCACTGTGTGTGTGTGGGGGGGTGGGTGTGGGGGGGTGTGGGAGTGGCTTAAAAAAACAAAAATTAATTTTCTCATAGTTCTTTTTTTTTAAGATTTTATTTATTTATTTGACAGAGAGAGATCACAAGTAGGCAGAGAGGCAGGCAGAGAGAGAGAGGGAAGCAGACTCCCTGCTGAGCAGAGAGCCTGATGCGGGGCTCCATCCCAGGACCCTGAGATCATGACCTGAGCCAAAGGCAGCGGCTTAACCCACTGAGCCACCCAGGCGCTCCTTTCTCATAGTTCTTAAGTCTAGAAGTCAACATATGGGCTCTGCTGTATTATCCCTAGAGGTTCTGGGGGAGATTACATTCCTCATCTTGTCCAGTTTCTGGTAGCTGTTGGTGTTCTTGGGCTTATGTATACATCATTCTAATCTCTACTTCTGTCTTGATAAGGCTTTCTTTATGTGTCTCTGTTATCATATGGATGCGTGTCATTGGATTTAGGACCCACCTGGACCATCCTGAGATTTTTTTAGCTTAATTATATCTGCAAACTCTCTTTTTTCCAAGTAATATCACATTCAAAAGTTCAGAGGATTAAAATGTGGACATATGTTTTTGAGAGCTACCGTGCAGTCCACTGCCAGTATCTTTGTGATTTTGTGATGAATGATCTGTGTTTTTTGAGGCCAGTAATGTATTATAGTCTATAATATTGCAAATATAGAATCACTGATTGACATTGTGTTTTACATCAACATGACACATAGTAAAAATTTACTTGTGACCTATGAAATATAAAATTATCAAATCAGTTGTAATAAAACAGCAAAAGTAGGAAAAATATATATTATTTTTGCCAGTACAATTATTTGGTTTTCTGCCACCTTTGGTTCTCTATGTGTATTTTTGTGCTATGGAAGAAGGAAGTAGGGTCAGAGGTTAAAAAATAAAAGAATGCATTTTGGGGTTTTGCTCCCATTTGATCGCAGACACTCAAATAGGCTTGTCATGTCTCTGAGGATTCTCTTTGAGTCTCCATTGTAAATTTCCTATCCCAATGCCATTCCTAACACTTTTGTATAGTAGTAGAGTGGCTTATCCATTCTGCAAAATCACAGAAGAGTTGGAAGATACAGAAGCATAAGGTGCATTTTTGGAAAAGAAAAAGGTAGAAAAAAAAGTTGATTTTTTTTTTGGTTTGAAATGTATGTGCCTTTGTTTCAAAGAATTGCTGTTTCTAAGAGAGAACTCTTGCATGCATTCATACAGAGGCACCTTATGTTGCCAGAAATCTGCATATTATCTCTCAGTGTCACCCTAGTGACTGCAGCGTGAGCTCCTGTGTCCTTTTGGGAGCTTTCTTCCTTCCTTGCCTGGCAAAATATCTCAGGCTCATCCTATACATTTTCTGCCCTCCATCTGGAATCATCATCTCTTCCTCCCAGCAAATCCTGTTTCTTTAGTATGAAATGATATTGCAAGCCTACTCTCTTGGTGCTGGAGAGCATTCCCTTGCTGGGTTATCATTGTTTTCCAGGTTTATTTCCCTTAAAAATTAGGTGTCTCTTATTTATTTTCTTTATAATTGGGTGAATTTACATCTCATTTGGCCAGAGTCAGTCTGGGTTTACATCTATTCACCCAGCACTGTCAAGGGTACCCCTTAAAATTATCCCAGTTAGGATAAGTTATATGACCACCCTACTGAGAAATGACTTAATCTCCATGCCTGGCTGGTTAAGTTGGTAGAATATGTGACTCTTAATCTTAGGGGTGTGGGTTGGAGCCCCATATTGGGTGTAGAGATGACTCAAAAGAAAATCTTTAGGAAACAAACAGACAAATGTCATCTGTTTAATAAAAACTTCCCAAAATATGTTTCCTTTATTTTTAAATTCTGTAGTTTCACAAGAATATGTCTTGGTGCGTCTCTCTGGGTCAGTTTTCTCAAAGAAATATATGGTGTAAACTTTTCAAAATGTAGGCTTGAGTCTTCTTTTATTTCAAGAAAGCTAACTTGTCTTATAGTTTAGAGGGATAATTCTGTGCCATGGTTTTGGATTTTTCTTGGAAGATTCTAATCCTACATACTGAATTTTCCTTATCCATATTCTCTCTATTGTTTTCTTTTGTATAGTCTTAGTTTTCATTGATTTCTTCATTTTCTTCTTTCTGCCTTCTATTTTTCTTACTATCCACTCTCTCTGTTACTGAGTCTTTCATGTTTCCTTTAGTTTTAGACTTCATTCTGAAGTGGGTTCCTTTTTTCTTTATTTTCACAGTTTTTTTCCTGAACCCTGACAGAACTTTTTCATACCCTGTCGGCTTTCACACCATCGTTTTTGATATTTTCTACTTGTAAATTATGCTAAGTTTTCATAGTTCCCATACTGTTCTTATCTGTATCTTAGCCCTTTTTTAATATTAAGCTATGGTTTTCATCAGCCTCGTGGTCATATTTTTCTGTATGCCTTTTTTTTTTTTAAAGATTTTATTTATTTATTTGACAGAGAGAGTGAGCAGAGGCAGATAGAGTGGCAGGCAGAGGCAGAGGGAGAAGCAGGCTCCCTGCTGAGCAAGGAGCCCGATGTGGGACTCGATCCCAGGAGGCTGGGATCACGACCTGAGCCGAAGGCAGCTGCTTAACCAGCTGAGCCACCCAGGCGTCCCTCTGTATGCCTTTTTAACAGTGGTTAATTTTCCCCTTTATATGGGGTTGAATCATGATCCTTTTCATTTTCTCTTGTTTATTTGAGATGCCCTTCCTTTTTTTCACAAGAAGGAGATTCCTGTCAGATCAGGGTGGTTTCCTAGGAAAGTGGTTCTAAGTTTCTGCACTGTTGTTGCCTTGAAGTATTAAAAAATACAGCCTTTCAGTTCAATAGTTCTGCTTCCTCTGGACCCCCTTTTCCTCATAGGAGTTGAATCTTCTCTGTTTTTCACCATTGTTTCTACACTGCTGTTTTTATTTTGATTTTTTCCCCCCTGTATGCATAGCAGTTTGTCTCTGAGTTGTTCTCTGTCTTCCCCCAGAAGGATATTTCTGAGGCCCTCGAGAGATGAGTCTGCGCAGGTCCTTGCGATTTCTTCATGGGTCACCCATCTGCTCACGACAGCCCATGGAGTTCTTCCCCAGTATTACCAATCGGTTGTTGCCTGGCTTGCTTGCTGAGGATTCCACTGACAGGGAGCTCCTCTCACTTTGGGAATGAGCATGTGAGGCACTTCCTGGGTTCCAAGTCTCTTGAGCCCATTGGAACTCTCTTCTCTCCTCGAGTGCCAGCCCCACACATGGCTGGAGCAGGCTCTGCTGTTGACGGTGGTTTGGCAGTAACCACTTATGATCTGGAGCTCTGGGGAACTCCTTGGCATCTCATTTTGCTGAAGGTGCTATCCCTTTTATTTTTAAATTTTGCTATTCTGGTTTACCTATCTGTTTTGTTTTGTTTTATGAGAAGGTTTAGGGATTTTAAACAGTACACTGTCATAATTACTTTGTTCTGCCTGGAAATTTGAGGTCAGTTTAAAAAAAAACTGACCTGACACAGTTAAGTTTGGAAGCATAGAAAATAAGACAGGACCTCATAGAATTCAACCCCATGCCACATGGGGAAAACTTCAACCTGAATCAGGAATGAGCTTCCCATACCAGCCCCAACTGTCTGCAGCTGCCATCAGGGCTTCGGGCAAAATGGCAAGGAGGACACGGTTTGTTTCTGGCTGCTTCCTCCTACCTCACTTACCATTGTGTCTGGGCTAGTGGGCACAGGGGCTGGAGTCTTCTGAACCTGGCTGGTGTGGGTCATTAGCGGGCAGACCTTAGGGGATGTGGAGTCAGAGTCAGGCCATGTCAGGCTAAGGCAGAGAAGTTGGAATTGGATGAAGCCAGAGAGGGATACCATCTGTGAGCCAGGGTACAGGCCAAGGAGTCCACAGGCAGAGCCCATGATTGCTTTGGAAGGGCCGAAGAAGCAGGTGCCCTGACAGGCAGCTACCCAGGCTGAGGCCACCCGTCTCCTATTCACTCCTGTGTCTGGGGCCAGATTGGCTGCACTGAAAATGTTCGCTCACTGACTATGTTCCTGGACGATGCTGGGGAACATAGTGAAGCATCTTCTCCATCTGGAGCCTTAGAAACTGGTCAGAGGTTTTCTCCCTGTCAGTGGAGCTGCCATTCTTACTGCAATAATTTTCTCACACACAACGCTATTATAATTTGAAAATTCTCATGCTCAGTATCTGAGGGCAGATCAAAACCGTTTAAAACAAGTACCCTTGATGACCTTTTCCTTTCCTCAGAAGGACTCCATCTCTTCATAACCTTTCGTCCCTGTTGGATCAGAGAAAAAACCAGGTTTCTTTCTCACCAAAGCTAAAGTGTTCTGGGGAAAAAGTGTCCAGGAGATGTTCACTGGAAAAACATTGGTACCATTTGCTAAATGCTTATTACTTGTGAGGTCCCATGCCACAAGTGTCAGTCACATTATCTTACATACAGTTTTCACAAAAAGTTGCATAGTTGGGGTATCAGTTAAGGTTTTGTTGCAGGTAACATAAGCCACCCTCACTATTCTAAGTAAGAAGAGATTTAAAAGAGGGAATTTGGTGCTTAGGAAACCATGGAGAGTGTTAGAGAAGCGGGCTCTAAGCTAGTCCTTCAGCAATGAGTCCCAGAAAACCACACAGACCTGACCATCCAACCAGATGCCTCTGGTTGGTAGAATATAAATTACAATAGAAATCCTTGCTGAAAGGGAGCCAGGGACATGCAGTTTTTGGCATTCTGGCCTCAATAATACAGAGAGGCACCACCAGGATGGCTCTGACCCATTCACTGATGAGGAAATGGAACTGGCTCTGACCAGAAGAACCAGTCACGTGACTGGAAACAGAAGAGCCAGCCTGAGCCCAGATGTAAACTCACATGCTCAAGGCCACCATTCTTCTGACTGCCCGAAGAGGCATCTGTGGTCAAGGAGTGGAAAGGCCAGTTTATCAGCATGATCAGGGCTTTCTTTATCAACAAACCTCTTTCTTTGAGCCATTTTTCCTCTCTCCCCTCAAACTGCTCCAGTGTGGGAGGAATCTTCTAGGATCTCACAACTTATGAAAACGAATGTCCTGGCTTCCAGTCTGCTGTGCATGGACAGGTCCATACTTTGACTTGTTATTCTGAACTGTCTCTAAAGGCGGCAGTCACACTGCTTCAGTTTTTCGTGGGAAAGTAGTTACTCACATTAGTATAAATGAAATTTGACTTGAGATGGAATAAAACAAAAGTACTGGTTCCTGCTGTAAATGGGCCTCAGAAAGTTCTACCATATATCAAAATGCTCCAGGCCATTCAGTCAGCCATTATGTCTTGACATCATCATTTGTTGGCCATTTATTTGCTGAGTGTCCATTATGTGCCAGGAAGACAGTGGTATGTAGACATGTGTTGTTCCTGTCCTCATGGTACTAATAGTCTAAACACGAGGACAGACATTAAATCACTGTGTAAAGATATTTGGCACAAGAGAGGAATGGTACTATGGGAGTAACAGCTGGAGGGTGAGCACACGCCTCCCTAGAGGAGTTTCATCTAAGCTGAAACATGAAGGATGTGTAGAGGTTAGCAAGGCAAAGGAATAAGTGATGGGTGTTCTCCTCAGAAAGGGGCTGCATAGCCAAAGTCCTGGAAAGGAGAGGGAACAGGTGCATTTGTGCTAGTGAATGAGGAGCAGAGTGATTGGAATGTGGGATCAGGAGGACTGTGGACCAAAGTGAGCTGTAAGGATGGGTGTGGGAGGTCATTTGCAAACTTGTAGGTTGGTAGGTTGATTTAGTAGAATGAAACCCACCGTTCTATTCAGCGTGGTCATTTGAAGTTGCTGCTAAGCCAGAAGGAAACACATGCTGAAACAGTAACGATCTGTAAATTAAAAGGTTCCTGTCAGTAAAGAGAAGATGCTACTGGACCATACATGCAATTAAGAGATCTTTTTTTAAAATGTATATTTGTCCCTCTGTAATGCAGAGGTAAGAGATGACAAATATGTACTCTTTTTAAGTCTGTTTCTGATGTTTAAGGGCTATTAGAGCAATGACGGAAAATTATCATTTTTAAAAAATGCTTTTTCAGGGGGCACCTGGGTGGCTCACTCGTTTAAGTGTTTGCCTTTGGCTCAGGTCATGATCCCAGGATCCTGGGATGGAGCCCTGCATCAGGCTTCCTGCTCAGCAGGGAGCCTGCTCCTCCCTCTCCCTCTACCTGCTGCTTTGCCTACTTGTACTCTCTATTTCTGTGTCAAATAAATAAAGTGTTTAAAAAAATAGTTTTTCAGTATGCCAAAAATCAGAAATTGTTCAATTATAGAGAATAGATATTTCAATTGTAAATAGTTAAATTTTGTCTTTCATGTGTGCCCCAAGATTTCCTATATTATTCATGAAAGGTGGATTATTTCATAATAATTTATTACAATGTTTCCCTTTTCCCAAAGTTTTGAGTTTTAGGATATTCTGGCAGTGGGGCAAGTGCTGGTAACTGGGGATATGATGGAGGTAGTCCCAGCTGGAGGCGATGGGACAGCTGGAAGGAGATTGCACACAGGGGGTAAGGTGTATTAGGAGAGTGTCCTGCCTCCACACGAGGCAGTAGCTAGGCTGCCGCTGGCATCTGCAGAGCCTGTAGTATCACTGGGCCATGGTGGGGCATGGAGAGGGGCTTGACCTATTACTGATGTAACCTTGAGGTTACTTCTGTGATTACCTGGATCCTATCAGTATGGATGTGACAATAGAGCAGGTTAGATAACTTTAAGGTGCATAATAGCTTCACTTTCACACATGTAAGAATGAAATGAGTGACAGTTGAGTGGTGGCAGATCCAACACACAACAAAACGGGCTGCAGGGGAAATCTGTCTCTGCCTTCCAGGGATTGGGTCAACTTCTGTTGCTCTCTTTTCTGTCCCAATTCACTCCTCCTCTCAGAAAATGTCCAATGAGCCCCTGGTGGGTGCCAGGCTCTCTAGTAGGTATTGGACCAAAAGCAGTTTCTTAAACATTCAACTCAACACTTATTTATTGACTATCAGTTATGTGCCAGGCAATGGTCCGATCACTGGTAAACAAGACAGATAAGGATTCTGCATTCACAGAGTTTTTGCATTCAATGGATATGTGAGATATAGAAATGTAGAAAAGTGCTAAGCAGAGAATTTAAAATCAGGTAAATAATTATAACATGGTGGCTACTTTAGTTTGATTTGTGGGGAAGTCTTCCTGGAGGAGGTGACATACGTGCTGAGATCTGAATGGTAAGAAGAGTAATCCTCTGAAAACCAGGGAGAAGAGAATTCCATACAGAAGAACAGCTGATAGAAAGGCTCTATATCAGGAGTGAGTTTTGCATGTTGGAGGAAAATACAAGTTCCTGTCATTGAAGCTTAATGAGAGAGAGAGAGAGAGCACTACAAGAAAGCCTGGAGAGGTGGAGAAAGATATTTGGGGCCTCCTAGGTGAGAGTAAGATGCTTTATTTTTCTAAATGCATTGGAAAGCCACTGGATTTTTTTTTTCAAAATTATCTGATCTATATTTATCTGTCTGTCTCCATAGAAAATATAGTGCTTGTTTGTTACTGCATACATGATATGTTGCTGTAGGTATCATTCTGCACCTTTTTCACTTAACAACATGCCTTGAAAATCTAAGCCACTGGGGATTTTGAAGCAGGGAAATGACATTATATGATTTAGATTTTTAAAAATATGACTCTGGGGGCGCCTGGGTGGCTCAGTGGGTTAAGCCTCTGCCTTCAGCTCGAGTCATGATCCCAGGGTTCTGGGATCGAGCCCCGCATCGGGCTCTCTGCTCCACAGGGAGCCTGCCTCCACCTCTCTCTCTGCCTGCCTCTCTGCCTACTTGTGATCTCTATCTGTCAAATAAATAAAATCTTAAAAAAAAAAGTATGACTCTGGCAGCTGGGGGAAAATGAATGATATGTGTCTTTGTTTCAGCTGTTGTAACAAAACACAGTAAACTGGATGTTTAAAACAAACAAACAAACAAACAAACATTTCTTTCTCACATTTCTGGAGACTGGGAAGTCTGAGATCAAGGTGCCTTCAAATTTGGTGTCTGGTGAGAACCTGCTTCCTGGTTTATGGATGGCTCTTCTCGCTGTGTCCTCATATGGGGGACTGGACAAGGGAGTCTCTGAGGTCCCCTTTATGAGGATACTAATCCTACACATGAGGTCCCTGTCTCATGACCTAATTATCTCCCAAAGACCCCATCTCCAAATGCCATCACATCAGGGATTAGGTTTCAGTGTGTGAATTTGGGGGACATAATCATTCAGGTCATTGCAGTATGATGGTAAGATTGTATGGGGTATGGAGAATGGAGAGTGAGTAGGTAGGACCCAGCCTTCAAAGGGCTCAGTCTCTGCTTAGCACATTTGTTCTTAGGGTCAGTCTAGTGGTCTGTGTATTTGTCCTTGGTCTCTCACGTTCAACTGTGGGATCCCTGGGGCCAAGCCAATGTCTTTTCTTGTTCATCTCTATTTCTCAAGTATCTAAACAGGTGCCTGAAACTATAGTAGATGCTCAGTGAACGTTTGTTGGATGGGTGAATTAACAAGGCTAAACAGTTTTATCAATAATTCACCTTACCCCAAATAGCATGCTTTTCTTCCCATCAATGGTCAATGTTTGTGGTGGACTATCCATTGTGAGTGTCTTAGTGAGAGGCCTTTCTGTGACACAAAATGGAAACCAGTGATTAGAGTTTTATGTTATCACTTTGGGACGATGGACAACATTCAGGCTGGTGAAAAGCCCAGAAACTAATTCATAAAAAATAACTAAGAATACTAGGGGTGTTGATGCTGGAGAAAATTTAGGGAACTGTGGCAGCTGCCTTCAAATATGTAAGGAACGGTTATGTGGAAGAGACAATGTACTTATTTTATATTGCTCGAGGGAAAAAGGCAGGAGCACAAGATACCCATCTCAAATAAAGGAAAACAATTTTCTACAGCTACCCAGTAATAGAATAGTTCTCTTGTGAGGTAATGAGCACATTGTCTCCAGAGATATTCCAACAGAAATTAGATATGAATTTGTCAGGGATGCTGCAAAAGTGACCCCTGATTTTGTGTAATGACAATAATAGCTGCCCTTCATTTCGCACTTTACCCTGCTCAGACGCTCTGCCAAGAGTTTTACAAATGTTACCTCATTTAATTTTCATAACAACTCTGTGTGGTAGGAATTATCTTTTTTTTTTTTTTTTTTTTTTTTAGATGAAGAACCTCAGGCTTAAAGAAGTGAAGTGATTTTTACAAGGGCATACAATTAGTAGGTGGAAGAGGCAGGAATGCATCCAGATCTCTCTGACTCTAAATTCTTTGTTCTTTATCATACTGAGCTCAGGCATACCCAGAAGATCTCTAAACCATGGTCTCTTTCTCAGTCCTCTTCAGAATTATGCCACAGCATTTCATTCCTCTCCATCACCAAGGCTAAGTGGTGCTCAAAGGCAGGGGCATTTCTTGGCTATTACTGGTGGGTGTTCAAGGCAGATGTGGTGGGAAGAGCCCTTCTGTTACTTCTATGAAGCTGGAGGGAAAGAATTCTGAGATAGCTCTTCCTGAGAGAAGCTCTTTAATTTCTCTAATTCTATGTCTTCCTCAAATCCTTTCTCATTCTTGTTTCTAAAAGACCAGTCGCTAGGTTTGCATCCACCAGTCCTGCCTGACAGGGCCAGTGCTGGGTCGATTTCCTTTTGGGATCTCACAGGAGAGACAGCTTGTCAATGGCAGGATTCAGATACTCATGACCCCCCCAGTCAGAGTCATCCTGACCTTATTCCAACACCTTCAACATATCCTGCATCCTCTGGGAGTTGAGTTTCTTCCATTCTAAGATGTTGACATTCTAATACTCTTGGAGTAAAAGACGACTTCTGTTGAAGTTTCAGAATGGGGGTGACAGTGTTAGAGACTGAATGTGTTTCCCCAAAATTCATGTGTTGAAGCCCTGTCCCCCAATGTGATGGTATTTGGAGATGGGGCCTGCAGAGGATAATTAGGTTTAGATGAGGTTGTGAGGATGGAGTCCCCATGGTAGGATTAGTGTCCTTATAAGAAGAGATGAGACCTTTCTTGCTCTAGCTCTCTCTGCTTTGTAAGGAACACAGAAAGAAGGCACTGCCTACATGCCAGGAAGTAGGCTTTTATGAGACTCCGAATCTGCCAGCACCTTGGTCTTGGACTTACCAGCCTCAAGAATTGTGAGTGATAAATGTTTGTTGTTGAAGCCACCCAACCTATGACATTTTGTTAGAGCAGCCCAGACTGAAGAAGACAGACAGGAAGTGGTTTCTGTTTTGTTTTGTTTGCATTTGTGGAAGGGAATTGTTGAGTGAAAGGACTTTTGTTTAGTTTTGTTTGGTTTGGCCTCTGTGGAGGAGAATGTAATGTCTATAATCTTCACAAAGCCAAAGAGACATCATGTTTGGATCTCTGATGAAGCAGCCATTCTGAAATGCCTGTCTCATATTCATGCATCGACAACCTGGTGATGAAATCATCATGGTTCCCCTTCTTTCCCATGCTGTCCAGAGCCCCACATGGCCAGCGCTCTTTCCCCGGGAAGCTCTGGTGGAAACTCCAGCAGAGAAGTGCTTCACCTATGAGTCCTGGAATGGATAATCCCTCTAGCCAGTGAAAAACCACATAACTAGTTTCCCTCAGTCTAAAGAGAACCCTGCCTAGTGTACACCAGTGAAAATACCACCTACTCGTGTACCTAAGGAAAAAAAAATCTATGGTTTTTCCCAAAGGAAAGAGAACTTTTAGAAAGTAGAGACATATGGATTGCTGTGCGAGATCAGGGAAAGGAGAACGTAACCAATTTTTATTGAGTGGCTACTCAGTGTCAGGCATTTTACAGGGTCAGACAGCATAACCTCCTATAACAACCCTGTGAGGATGTGATGTTCTTTACTCAACAAAAGCGTAATGGGCACAAACTATGTGTTTGGTTCCACTGAGAACACAGTTGTAAGTAAAATCCACAAAGACCCTGCTCTCCAAAAGCTTACCTTCTTAAGGATATGATAATAATGCTAATATTTATTGAATAACCTAGAGTCAGATCTATTTTATGTGCTTTATGCTCACTATTTTATTTAATTATTTCAAAACCTCACAAGCATGGGAGTCTGATCTGTCCCCAATTTGTCACTGAGGAGACTAAGGCACAGACAGGAGGATTAACTAGCCCCAGTCCATAGCTAGTCCTTGATAGGATTACTATTCTAACCTAACCCGAGGTATCTGCATCAAAGCTCATGCTCATGACCTTTTCTGCCTTAAGGATAGGAATATGCTCCAGATGAAGAGGGTGGGGCTCACATGGCCAGCGATTGGCCAGAGTGGGCCTTGAACTCAAGTCTGTCTGACTTTCAAGCCCATGCATCTTTTTTTTTTTTTGGTAAAGATTTATTTATTTATTTATTTATTTATTTATTTATTTATTTGACAGAGATTACAAGTAGGCAGAGAGGCAGGCAGAGAGAGAGAGAGAGAGAGAGAGGAGGAAGTAGGCTCCCTGCTGAGTAGAGAGCCCAATGTGGGACTCAATCCCAGGACCCTGGGATCATAACCTCAGCCGAAGGCAGAGGCTTTAACCCACTGAGCCACCCAGGCGCCCCAAGCCCATGCATCTTTATCAGACTCCTGACCAACAGCTGTGAATCTATGCATCATGGTGATAACGCATCCTTCCTGCCTTCCCTCACCCCTCCTCCCTTCCAACAAGCATGTAGTGAATAACTTCCGATTATCATGGACTGTGTGAAATGCTGCATTCCTAATGTAGATTAAAAGTCTCTTTAGAAACTTTGTTTTTGGTTATCAAGGGTTGAGTAAGCAGAAGACAAAAAGTTACTCACTAGTCAGTGATTTAATCTGTATACATTCAGTAAGTTTGAAAAATTTTCTTGGACGTTCTGAAAAGATGGTTCTGTTTTCTTCAATAGCAGTTATTTTTAAATTGACACATGTTACTTTTCTCTTTCTTTTTTCTCTCTCTTGACTGAGAATGTGCACAAGTCTGCAGAATTTAGGTTGCTTTCCTTTTCTATTCTCAGAGAGGTCTTACCCTAGAGCGCAGGGCCTGGCATCGCCGGCCCAAGTTTCCCCACTTAGCGCGTGTTTCTCCAGCTGGTCCTGTCACTGCTGAGCACACAGCCATGGAGGGCCCGGCCCCAACTCAGTGTCAGCCGTGTTTTCCCTCTTATCATATTTCCCATGCTCAAGTGCACGAGGAAATGGAGAGTCTTTCAGCCGGCATGGCGGGTGCCCCATGAAAACAAGGACCTAGGAGATGAAGAAGCAAGGAGGCTGCTAGTCTGGGAAGCCGCAGGCCTCACGATAAGGAGACAGCTCAGGACTGACAATCCTGTGGAGGAGAAAAGCCGTGAGCACATCCTGTCCTGTCAGAACCCAGGACGGGCACCCTTACATACACCCCACTCCTTCTCCTAGTGCTTCTGGGAAGATCTGGAATAGGATGGAGATTCTCTTCACTTGCATTAACCTGTTTGAGAAACCCACAACAGTGGTTTGCCAGCTGTTCTGTATGACTGCCTAGCTCTGTGAGGATTTAGTGCCTTGCTCAGGAGGCCGGCAGATCTGGAAAGCCCTTCTGTTCTCTGTCACTGAAGTACATCTTGACTTTCTGAGGTCCTGACCCCTCTCCCTGGAAAACCACAAGTCACTTGGAGTTGCTATCTGTCCTAGCCACTGGTTAGAGGTCCCAGCCTCTGCTCACAAATTCCATAGTTTTGTTTTATAACCACAAGTACTTTCCTTGACTCTGAGCCCTCAGGCTCAGAGGCTCCAGCAAAGAATCTATTTTACAGATATGTGGGTATCTTCAGTCCAGTTGAGTGCCTTTGTCCAGTCTCGTTAGGCTACTGGTTCCTCGGTCCCTATTTAGGTTCCCAAAGACCAGTTAGTCTTTCCTTCTGAATCACTCTTCAGGTCAGATCTCTGTCTGAACCATCTCCCCCTCCCTGTTCTGGGCTGGGCAAAAGCCAGTTCACAGCTGCAATAAAGCTGGGCAAAGGCAGGTCACATCCTAGGGCTGGTCAGGCCTTGGTGACAGTTTGAATGTGGAACTTAAGGGGAAGGAGGAGTCAGAGGTGGCTCCTAGACTTGGATCCCAGATGGCCTGGGAATGATGTTTCCATGCATAAACACAAAGGGCAGATCGCAGACACATGTAAGAGGAAGAAGAGCTGGTTTATGAAATGAATATCTGTGATGTGTCACATTTGGGACTTGATGAATTTGAAATGTGGGCCAATAGGATGGCAGGCCTGAGATTCAGGGGAGATCAGAAATACAGATTTGGGGTTCGTCACCCAGACATGCTGGTGGATGCTATTGGATTTGGGCGTCATAGAGAGGAATCGCTGAGAGAAGAGAGTCGAGTCCAGCTTGGAGTAGCAGCCCAGGGGGGAATAAGAGAAGACTGGAGAGGCTGGAAATGAGCCAGGGTAGCACCAGGTCACTGAAGACAGGAGAGGAGAACTTCAGAACATCCAGATCGACTGTAAACATGGACATTTTGTGGTGCCTTAGCAGAAGAACAAAGAAGATATTTTAAATATCCACATGAAAGAATGATAGCAAGAGAGAAGCTCTGGAACTCTTGTGACCTTAGATGGCTCTACGTGAACCCAGGGCAGGTCACAAATCAAGTGAGCTTGATGGATAACCACGCAGTGACACCAGGTCACACACACGTTAACAGGACACGATATGGTGACAGTCCACGTGTGGGGAACATGGCAGTTAGGAAGGCCTTGTTCAGAGGAGCCACAGCTCACAGGCAGGACAAGGAAGATGGTCACCCAGCAGGATCATGTATAGCAGACATCTCTCTGACAGCATCACAGAACATGTTAATCAAGCCTTCAGTTCACAAAGCAGAACAGACCTGAAATTTCTCATTTAAGGGAGCCAATGGTATATTATTATTTCTAAGTGCAGCTTGAATTGACATTCCTGTCATTTGCAATTGAATGATACCTATCTGATACAGCTTTTTACTTGGTCTTTCTGGTTTTAATTCTCTGGCCTACTACAAGGTTCCCAGTGTTTTCTTTCTAAACTATACATGTAACCATATCAGCACCTTGCTTATACCCCTCTGAGGGCTACTGGGCAACTGCTGGAGAATGTCCAGACGTCCTTGAGTATTATACAAAATCTGTTATCTGGTTTCAGATGACTGGTCTCTTACCACTTCTTTCCACCTCTCTCAGATTACCATTTAAATGACTGAACGCTTTCATTTTGAAGCGTTCTAGTTGGTTCTTCTCCAGACTCATCTGTTTTATCATGCTGTTATGATCTTGTGTCTTAGCACTTTGTTTCAGCCTCCAGTTTGTGATTTTGCAGAGTGACTTGGCGGCAGGAAAGGTTTCCTCTGGGAGTCCCATATCTGCTAGGCTGTAGACACTTCCTTCAGGATGGTTGTGTGTCAGCCTCTTCCAGCGTCTTGAGGAATCTATCAGCCTAGGACCAGATTTTAGGTTAACCTCTTTGTTAGGGTCTTGCACAATGGGGACAATTAGAAGTTTGGACCACATCTATTCATGAAGCACAAAGTTGGGGTTTCTTCTCTTGAGAATGATTCTTTTCTGCCAAGGTACTGTCTTGGATGGGCAGAATATTTCCTTTTCACTTCCCTAGGCTTGTGGGGTAGGGATGGTATTAGTTTGTCCTGCACAGTTAGGCAGCTCTTTGAGGCTCTAGTTTTATGCAGGGATTTCTGTTCAATCCTCCCCCTGCCCCCATAGGTGGGTGGGTCCAGACCATGTTTCCTGTTCCTTCTTAGGCATTAAAACCTTGAATCTCAGGGACTAGAGCCACTATACCTGTCTGTTACCCTGAGGACTATAGCAACATTGGAGCTCTTTAATTCTCCAGCTCTGAGTTCCCTCTTTATTTCTAACATATGAAATTCCCTTGATTTCTTTTTCTTCTCCTTCCTCTTCCTCCTTCTTCGTAGCATGCTTGTTTCTTTGAATTCTTTTTTCTGGATTTTGTATATTTAACTAATATTGCGATTTATTTGTGGCTAGAGGAGAGTCTTCTCATTTAAGTACTTTTCTTACCATATCCTACCTCTTTTATGTGTGTGTGTATTCATATCCTACCTCTTTAGCCAGGCAAAAGAGGCTCGGTGTTTTTCCTAATACACTACTTGCACTGTTCATTCATTCACCACACAAATATTTTTTGAGTGTGTACTTTGTGCCAGGCACTGTTCTAGGTACTTGGGATATAGCATTGAAAAAAATTAGAAAAAGTTTGCTGAGCTCTTGAAGCTTACCTTTATACAGGAAGAAATAGAAATGTGATGAATTAGAGCTACATGCATGAATATGAATGAATATTAAAAACAACTGTACAGGGGCACCTGGGTGGCTCAGTGGGTTAAGCCTCTGCCTTTGGCTCAGTGGGCTCATGATCTCAGGGTCCTGGGGTCGAGCCCTGCATGGGGCTCTCTGCTCAGCGGGGAGCCTGCTTCCCCCTCTCTCTCTGCCTGCCTCTCTGCCTACTTGTGATATCTCTCTGTGACAAATAAATAAAATCTTAAAAAAAAACCCAACTGCATAAAAAGTAAGCTTCAAAATAACATGTACGGTACAATATCCATTTTATTATATTAAATATGCACAATATTTCGGGGTACGTCATAGCCAGTAAACTCAAAATATGCAAAGGAAGGGGACTGATCATTTTCAGGGGGTTACCTCTGGAGGAAAGGGAGGGAAAAGAGTGGACCCAGCAAGGGCTATACAGGAAGCAACATCTGCTTAGGTTTTGTTCTGTTTTAAGATTTTATTCATAAGTAATCTCTACAACCAACATGGGGCTTGAACTTAACCAACTCGAGATTAAGAGTCTCAAGCTCTACCAACTGAGACAGCCAGGTGCCCCTCTAATCTTTCAAATATATTTTTTTATTATATATGTGAAGTAAAAGTAACGAAGTGTTCAGATTTAACAAAACTGGGTTGTGGTTACCCATATGGTTATTATAATATGTTCTGCATTTTCTGTATGACAAATAGTTCACAATAAAACCAGAATGCTAGAGGAGAATGCAGGCAGCAACCTCTTTGACCTTGGCCATAACAACTTCTTAGGAGACATGTCTCTAGAAGCCAGGAAAACAAAAGCAAAAATGGACTCCCAGGCCTTCATCAGGTTAAAAAGCTTCTGCACAACAAAGGAAACAATCAACAAAACTAAAAGACAACTGACGGGGTGGGAGAAGATATTTGTAATTGACATAGCAGATAAAGGGTTCATATTCAAAATCTATAAAGAACTTACCAAACTCAACACCCCCCAAAATAAATAATCCAGTTAAGAAATGGATAGAAGGCATGAACAGACATTTCTCCAAAGAAAACATAAAAATGGCCAACAGACACATGGAAAAATGCTCAGCATCACTCATCATCAGGGAAATCCAAATCAAAACCACAGTGAGACACCACCACACACCAGTCAGAATGGCTAAAATTAACAAGTCAGGAAATGACAAATGTTGGTGAGCATGGGGAGAAAGGAGAGCCCTCCTACACTGTTGGTGGGAATGCAAGCTGGTGCAGCCACTCTGGAAAACAGCATGGAGGTTCCTCGAAAAGTTAAAAATAGAGCTACCATATGACCCAGTAATTGCACTACTTTGTATTTACCCCAAAGATACAGATGTAGCGAAAAGAAGGGACACTTGCACCCCAATGTTTATAGCAGCAGTGTCCACAATAGCCAAACTGTAGAAGGAGCCAAGATGACCATCGACAGATGAATAGATAAAGATGTGGTTCATATATACTATGGAATATTACTCAGCCACCAAATAGAATGAAATTTACTATTTACATTGACATGGATAGAACTAGAGGGTATTATGCTAAGTGAAATAAGTCAGTCAGAGAAAGACAAATACCATATGATTTCACTCATATGTAGAATTTAAGAAACAAAACAGATGAACATAGGGGAAAGGAAGGAAAAATAAAATAAGATAAAAACAGAGAGGGAAGCAAACCAGTCAAGAGACTCAACTGCAGAAAACAAATTGAGGGTTGCTAGAGGGAAGATGGGGAATGGGTTAAATGGGTGATAGGAATGAAGGAGGGCACTTCAGATGCGATGTGCTGAGCACTGGATGTTAAGTAAGTGTAAGTGATGAATCACTAAATCACTAAATTCTATTCCTGAAACTAATACTACACTATATTTTTTTTGTTTTTGTTTTTTACTATTATGTTCAGTTAGTCAGCATATAGTACATCATTAGTTTTTGATGTAGTGTTTGATGATTCCTTAGTTACTTATTTAACTAACTGGAATTTAAATAAAATCTTGAAAGAAAAATAAACAAATAAAATGAGAATGCTAAGTGACTTTTAAAATGAGACCTAAAAAGTTGATAATCAAAATTATAAATAAATAAGTAAGTAAATAAATAAATAAGTTAGTGTTTTGGAAGATGGTAATTTATATGGACAAAGAAGAGGACAAGTAGAGGAGGTGAGGGGTACCAGGAGGGCTGCAGGTAGGGAAGAGGCTGAGGTTCTGGACTAGGGTGGCCAGTGTAGTGTTCACTGAGGAGGAAATTTGGGGTAATTGTGAGAAGATTTTGGTGGAGAGATGACTCCTGCCTATCTTAGAATCATTTGCTCTGCTGAAACCAAGGCGATAGCCCTGGGGGGAGCTGTGTGAGTGTGTTAGAGCAGTCGAACCAGCAGGACCCAGTGACAGAGGAGCAGGGACATTCTGGAGGGCATGGCCGGTGAGCAGTGTGTGTTGCTACATTACGGTGAGACAGGTGATGGGGGAAGACAGGTTCTAGAGGAAAGTTAATGAGGTCTTCAGTTGTCTAGAGGAAGCAGAGTTTCTCCTGGAACTTAGGTCAAAAGGAAATTACTCTTGGTGTTCTTAACATAGGGAACAAGAAGCTATATGTGGGACATTTTCAATCATCTCTTTCCAATCAATGCATATGGTTTATTTTTATGGATTATCCCTTGTGTAACTTGAGAACATAATAGAAACTAATATCTGTGAAAGTAATTCTGCATGGATCCAAGACCATGTCATGCAAATAATTAGCTTTCAGCTACCTCTCTTGACCTAGAGTTCTGTTTTTGAGTATTTAGGCTTGAGGCCAGGATCATAAACTGAGTTCAGTTATGCCAGTTAATGTCGCTTTGATTTCCCCCATTCCACCCAGTCCTCCTCCGTCACTCCACTCCCTACCTATGTCTCTCTCAGAAGTCTCATGGGCTAAGTATGATCCATTTTCATACAGCAACTTTTAAGTATCTGAAGACAGTTACCGTAATTCCCCAAGTCTCTTCTCCTGTGTGTAAAAGGAATTAGTTCGAACTAATCTTCATTATGAGCCATGGCGTGTTTTTCAGAGACAACCACATCACCCTCGTGCTACCTTCTTGCAAAGATATTTTGTTGTGTCGTGGTCTGTTTTAAATCCCAGATGTGTGGGGCCCCTGGGTGGCTCTGCTGGTTAAGCGTCTGCCTTTGGCTCAGGTCATGATCCTGGGGTCCTGGGATCGAGTCCCACAATGTGCTCTCTGTCAAATGAATAAATAAAATTCATAAATAAAATCTTTAAAAAAAAATCCCAGACGTGATCAGACAGCGCAAAATATGGTGATCCTATTGCTATCAATGCAGCCCAAGGCTATATTAATATTTCGATTAACACCAGTGTGCAATTTTCACATGGACAGCTACAATGCCTGAGTACATATTCCAAAGTTCACTATTATCCAGGTCACATTTGCATCTCGTTTGCCAAAAGACTGAAAGAATTTATCAAATGTTTCAGTTAAGTCAAGAAACAGTACATTTATGTCGTTCCCCCAATCTACTGGAATCATTTTCATAAAGCAGATAGAACAATTTTGGGTGTCTCACTCTTAATAATCCATGCTGACTTCATATAACAATCCTTGCTTTTCTAAAGGCTCACATACCACATATTTTAAAATCCATTCTAGGATTAGATTCAGATTGATGTCATATTTAATGATCTATAGTTTCTGGAATTTATTTATTCTCCCTTTTTGAGTTCAAAAATAAATTTTTTTTCCAAGTTTCATGAGTGCAGCATGATGGCTGGTGCAGAAGGAAGGGCCGTGTCCTGGCAGCCAAGGCAGCCAGCTCTGCTCCTAGCTAGCTGTGTGACCTTGAGCATCTTGCTTGACTTACTTCTGAAAATCAAAGGTGTGGACTGTAGCCACTCAACCTGCCTCTTGCTTGGTGTCTTTAACATATTTACCTCTTTTTAAAAAAGATTTTATTTATTTATTTGAGAGAGAAAGAGAACACGTGTGGGGTAGGAAGGGGCAGAGGGAGAAGCAGACTCCCCGGTGAGCAGGGAGCCTGATGCGGGGCTTGATCCCAGGACCCTGGGACCATGACCTGAGCCAAAGGTAGACACTGAAATGATTGAGCTACCCAAGCACTCCCATATTTACCCTTTTGATTAGAAATTACCTATATTCTTCTGATTTCAGTATATAGTCTTAGAGTGATTTGCCTCCCCCTTGTTAATAATGGCTGTGACACACTGAAGAAGAGTTCAATATTCAGGTTGATTTGGTTCCTTTTTTTCTTTTTTTAAAAAAATATCTTTATTGAAATATAATTTATATACCATAAAATTCATCCACGGAAAGGGTACCATCCTATTGTTCTTGGCTTATTTATAGAATTGTACATCACCCCAGTCTGAGTTTAGAACATTTTCAACCCTTGTTCCTAAGTGGACTCAAGTGAGAGCTCAGCCAAGCATGTGTTCATGTCAGGGTGACAGACTAAGATCAAGAAGTCAGACCCTTTTCAATTGTTATCTCCTTCCCTGGATTGTGTTTCCTTGTTCAGAAGTACAGCTGGTGCTTAGAACAGCATTGGTTTGCTTAGTATGGATGAAAACTTTGGGAAATGCTTGTGCACCTTTTCATGGGTCCACTAAATGTTTATTCACTGCATTTTCCCAGGGTTTAGAAATCATATGACTATTTCAATAGCCTAAAGAAATTGACTCTTAGAACCACAGGGACCTTCCCCCATTGCTTATTCATCAAAACACACTGAAATCTCTCAATTCATTAAAAAATATTCCTTGAAGCTACCATGTACCACGTTCTGGACATTCAGGGCTCTAGAGATTCAGGGGTGAATCAGATAGCTGTTGTGGCCACCGTTGGAGGAGACTTGGGAAACATTGATTCAATCTACATAATTTTGGATAGAGATAAGACTATATTTAGTCACCATAACAGTTACAGGAGTGACAAAAACATCTGTTGAAAAGGAAGTTTATAGGAGGCAAAGGGCCAATTGCTTGATACTCAAAAATAGGAATATGAAAGACTGGCCTCCTAAAGGAGAAATCGCCTAGGTCAAGAAGGCGGCTCTCAAGGGCTCTGTTCCCTCTTGCAGACAAAGAAATGCAAGTGCAGAAGCTGTCTGTGCCCTGAATACAGCTATCTACTGGGGAACACGTATGGGCTATTCCGTCACTCTGGGTCCATGGAACAAAAAGTTTGCCAGCTATAGTCTCTCCCTGCTCTGGGAGAACTCTGAGTGCAGTGGGTAAGTCAAGTTCTAATGGGACACAAATAGATGACATACGCATGGGTCATTTGAGGACTCTTGACCCACTGTTATTTAAGGCAGGGAGGGGAAACCACCAGAGATAGCAGATAGTGAAGGGACCTGGGGCTAGTCACAGATGGGTGCCATTATTACTCCCAGGATGAAAAATAGCCTTGTGAGCAGGGGACCCTTACAGGAGATGTGCCCTTTGCTCTCTCCAGGAGGGAGGAATTAGATAGCTTCCTTGCCCTTCCCACTGTTCTCTGCTGACTGAACTCAGCTGGAAGCAGGAGAGCAAGGGTGCTCTTTGGGGTGATCCTTGCAGGTCAGTCTTCCAGAACCACAGAGCAGGGTGGAGAGGGTGGAGAGTGGATTTAGAGGGGGACAAAGGGAAGACATCCAGTGCATTGGGGAAATGGGGCCTCTCCCTACACAAACTCCTCTTCTTTCCCTGCCCCCCAATTTCTAATCTAGGTACTTGGTATATTATAAAAGGAAAAGCAAGGGCAGCAGAGGTCTGGAGCCCAGTGTTCAAGGATTCAAAATCTCTGAGCCCCTTATGATATATAAGACACCGAACTTCTCTGAATCTGTGTCCTTTGTGCGCTGGTTAAGAGTGTGGGCTATCTGAGAGCAGATCTTACCTCTGCAACTTATCCTGTAATTCTCTCTCTTTCTCTCTCCCTCTCTTTTTCTTCATGTGTCATTCAATTCCATTTAAGAACAAAGTGCTTGAAGAGTACTCAGTAAGTATTAGTAATTTCTGTCTGTAGATGGGAACTATCTTACCTATTTCTTAGCGCTGTTGGGAGAATTAAACAAGATGATGTGTACCGAAGGATCTCCAAGGTATATAGCATCGCATAACAACACCAAGGCCACAGTCCTCCACTTTTCCTTTTTCTATCCTCTCTTGTGCCTTCTTTCTTTCCTATCCATTGAGCAAATGATTATGAAGCCAGACACTGTCCTGGGCACTGAGGAGCCAGTGGGGAACAAGTCAGTAAGGTCCTTGCAATCCCCAAACACACATCCAAGGGGGCATGTGGGTGATAAGCGAAGAATGAAGTCAGTGAGCAAGGCAATATCAGGTGGGGTCAAGGGCCTTCAAGAAAGCAGAGCAGGCAACTAGGTTAGGGAGTAAGAGTGGGCGTTTGGGTACGGGGCCTACTTAGTGTGGTCAGGAAGGTCTGCCTGTAGGGGGAAATTGACTGAGATGTGAATGAATAGAAAATTCTGGCATGGGAAGATTGTGGGGTCAGGTGGTAGAAGGATCTAGGCTGAGGAAACGGAAGTACAAAGTCCCTAACACAGGAGAAAGCTTGGTGTGTTCAAGGGTGTAGGAAGAAGGCCAGAGTGTTCGGAATGCACTGCGGGACGAGGCTGGAGAGGTGGGCAGGAGCTGCAGCTGCAAAGTAAAGTCACGTCGTGATCCGAATCTGTTTCTTCGTCTTGCTTAGACGCTGTCAAGGTAGGTGTGAGGCTTCAGGTGGCTCAGAGAAGACACGGAGCATTGTTCTGAGAAGAGAACCACCTGGAGGGCTGAAACAACAGGGGAACTGCTTCCCAAGAAGCAGGCACTGCAGCCTGGCCTTGAACCAGGGAAGATGACCAACACAGAAAGCTGGAGGCAGAAAGTTCTTAGCCCGGGGTGGGGAGCACTAGGACACTCAGAGGGGGATGCGCAGGAAGCTTTCGGAGGACAGGAAGAGAGATAATCTGGGCTGATTATTTCAGCGCTGAGGGCAAGTGCTTGGATTTGGTTCTCAGATCCAGGGGGCATGTTTGAGGGGCTGAATGTGAGAGCCACACCCTTGCCCTGTCTTCCACCACACCAGTGACCCACAGGTTTGGCCGAGATCTTAGACTATGGGACAGAGCCTAGTTACGTGCCCACCAGGCCTTGGGACTTCTCTCACACCCTCAGCTGATTCCTAGGCACCAGTCACCATCCAGAAAAGGACAAATCATCATACTTTCAAAGCAAATGAGGATATTAAATTAACTAGGGTCAGATGGTGGAAAGGGCTCTGGAATATGAAACTAGTTCTGCCCCTTTATTTTTTTCACCCTTCACAAACCACTTAATTTCTCTAAGTCACAGTTGCCCCATTTGTTAAATGGAGGCATTGCTTCCTCCCCGGCATGGCTGGAAGCATTTAGTGGCATGATGTATAAGAAGCTGTATTTCCACCTCCCTCTGCCTCCCACCCCCTATGGCCAACAACCCTCTGCAAGTGGATTCCGAAGCTTCTTGGACATCCTATGCTTGTCACTCAGAGAAGCAATGCCGGAGAAGGTATCTGAAGAGCAGGCTTCCTCTGGGTTAAACCTGGCCAGCCCAATAAGCCCTCAGCCCAGTTTCCTTCCGGCCAGGTCAGATATCCAAGAGCAACGTGCTTGTTCTCCAAGACAACAGCAGATGCTTCTAGCAACAGAAGGGAGAGGGTCAGGCATTTTAAAATAGAAAACAAGGTCAAAAAGCTCCATTTGGCTGGTAAATACTGACCTCTTGCAAACATTTTTAGAACCCCAAGTGTAGTGCTGGCTCCTTTCCATCAACTCTGTTTCAGAGTCTACAGATCTGGTTTGTTTCCCTGACTGAGTAACTAGGCCTCATGCCCCCAAGAGCTTACGAATGGGTAGGACCTGTGATCTCCATGCAGGAAAATGGTCTATGCATTTAGATGGAATTTTTTGTAGTCTGGTAGTCTCTATTTGAATATTTGAGTGGATTCTTGCTGCACAAAATGTTTCGTTCCAACTCCAGCTCAGTGGGTTGCTAAGGTGAAAGCGTTTGTGATTAATTCTGTTCATAAACACACTGGAAAGAAGATGAAGAAGAAGGCCCTGGTGTCTATTAGCATTTTAAACACTGTGACTTGGATTCAGTTTAATTATTTCCTCCCCATGGCTTTAAAATTGAAGGGCTTCAAAATCAGGAGTTACTGCTCATAAAGTTAATGACTTTCCCCTGATAAAAGAGAAAGATCTTGGAAATTAAAGGGCCCCAATGTGGTGGCTGTGTGAGGACAGAGAGAGAGCAAAGGGCACTGGACGGGCCCTCGAGAGTCCCAGGTTCTCCCAGCCCACTTGGCTTCTCCTGGGTGTCTCCAAGTCATCATTATCAAAAACAGTGCCAGCAGTCTCTAAAGCCTTCTCTAGGCCTGAACGGTTATGTTCTACCACTGTGGCAGTGATAACGTGGAGATTGTTGCTCTTGCCCAGGACCATAAATCCTGCAGAGTTCTGGAGTGCCAGAAGGAGCAGTTGCCTTGGTGCGTTCACCACTTACTGACCATGATCTTGGGGAACAGAGGGCACCTCCTCCCTGAATGGCAGAAATCATTGTACACCCCTAAACCCACCTCTGTCCGCCTCTTAGAACTGTTGTAAGGCCCGAAAATCAGTCAGCTGATGAATGCAAAAACAGCTAAGCTAGAAGTGCTCCAAAGAGTTTGGGATGGTGAGATCTCTGGATAGGAGTGTGAAGTTAGGGCTAGGGGTGAAGGTGGTGAGGGTAACTGGTAAGTTGGTGAGGATGTGAGACAGACTGGAAAATGCTGCTCTCCTTCTCCTTCAGGTGGCAAGGGGTCAGGGGGAGCCGGCCTCCAGAGACAGACCGTTGTTCCCCGTGTTGCCTAGTGTGAGCCCAGAGCAGAGCAGACTCGGCCTCACATCTCTGCGCATGGGAAGGTGGCGCATGTGTGGGCCTAGGGGAGGCGGCATGGACAAATTGTCCTAGCTTCCCTGACAGACTTATAGAATAGAAGATTCCTGAGGAGCTTCCACATGGAGATGGAAGTTGTGCATGTGGTTGACACCTGCAGTCTGTCCTCAAGGGCCAGTCAGACTTTGTTAGACTTCTCCCTCCACTCCATAACTTTCCCTTCTGCCCCCAGGAGTATATAGGTGACAGGAGTTTAATGACAATGGAAGACATCCTGGGGGGAGACTTCTCAATAGATCAAAGAAGAATGTGAAGGGTGTTTTAAGAGGAAAGGGTCTCACTTCTTTCAACCATTCCTCACCTTTTCTTCTCATTTGCTTTGAAAGTATGATGATTTGTCCTTTTCTGGATGGTGACTGCTGCCTTCTGGGAATCAGCTGAGGGTATGAGAGAAGTCACAGGACCCAGTGGGCCTACAACTGGGCCCTGTCCCACGGCCTGAGAGCTCTCTGCTCTATATATTGATTTTTCGTGTTGTAATGTGGGGATGCTGTGTTTCCTTTGGATGAACTATAAGACTAGACATATTCCTGTAAGCAGGAGTAGGAGGCTCTAATGTGGGGGTGCTCAGCCTTATTTTCTTGGGTCCAGGTCACTGGGATTCTAGAGTAGCTTGAGCGCTTCACCCAGGGCAGTGCTAAGACCACCTGTCCTTCCTCACAGGGGAATTACCTTTCTCTGCTCCCTCTGGATGTAGAGATATTTGTTGTGGGAGTGAAGGGTTCCTTACCCTTTTTGATCCATCTTTCTACCCCACTCATGACACTTTCCTGAGTCAAGGTCTCATCTGTCATCTGGGAGGACGCTGGGTGGCAAGAATAAAAAATCAGGTGTTGACTATTTTCTTTCCTTTGTCCATAATCATCATCATTGACACAGACACTGTTGGTTACCTGCTCAGCCTGAATTCTCTACTCTTCTGGGATAGCAGAGCCTGCATTTTGTTCTGCTGTCTCTCCTCTGTATAGCCACACACCCGGAGCAGGTGGTCCTATCTCCCTCTCAAAGATGATTCCTGAGTAGTTACGGAATTCCATTCTTCTTGTCAGTGATTGGTTTATTCACAGGTTGTGACCCAATCCTGGCCAATAAGATATGGGGTACTTTCCCAGGAGTACTCCTGGGAAAGATTTTCCGTGTTCTTCTGTCAGACTTTGTAACATCTGCACGTGCTCTCTGGCACTGCAGCAGCCATCTTGTGACGAGCAAGAGAACTGCCCCAAGGGCAAAGCTGATGTGTTAAGGATGACAGAGTGGAAGGCTAGAGAGAACTTGGGAGTTAGGGTTGTATTCAAGCCCCTGAAATATCCAACCATGAAGCCATGAAATATCCAACCATGAAATATCCAAACCATGAAGATACACTGTGGACTCATGTCTGGCTAGATACAATACCTTGGAATATCTGATTTCTAAAGTTAGGCACGTGAGGGTACTTTTATTTGTAGCCAAAAGAATTAGACTTATAGGAAAATTGGCCCCAAGAGAGGTTGCACACACCAAGGAAGTGGGGGACTGTGAGATCAGTTAGTTACCTGGCCAAAGGCACTATATCAGGTATATGAGGTGGTGGGACATCATGGCATGGAGTTAATTATGAGTTAATTATTAGCTGTGGTCACCTGAAAGGGAGTGCCTTGTGAAGATAAGGTTTGGGGGGGAGGGGACAAAGTGGCAGCTCCCGGGCGCCTGGGTGGCTCAGTGGGTTAAGCCGCTGCCTTCGGCTCAGGTCATGATCTCAGGGTCCTGGGATCGAGTCCCGCATCGGGCTCTCTGCTCAGCGGGGAGCCTGCTTCCCTCTCTCTCTGCCTTCCTCTCCGTCTACTTGTGATCTCTCTCTGTCAAATAAACAAACAAACAAACAAAAAAAAAAGTGGCAGCTCCCATATAGTTTTACAGAAAGTTTGAAAAAATCATATTCTGTGACAGGATGATTGCTTCTATTTGAGCTGGACAACTTAACAGGGAGAATGTCAAGTTTAAATTTCTAATTCAGATACAAGCTGAAAATCAGGAATTACCTGAGTCTAATTATGTAAGTTTGAAAGACTAAAGCAAAACACCACAGTTTGCTCCTGCAAACTGCTGAATTACAAAGTTGTTAATATTGCTACTTTACTAAGTGCCCTGTGTGAAAGTGAGGATATGCCTCGGAAAAGAGGTGAGCCCCCAGGAGAAACAGAAGAGCTGAATGATGTATTAGTCTGAGTAGTGTCTCTCTCTCTCTCTCTTTCTTCCTCTCTCTCAGTAAAGAGAGACAGAGACAGAGACAGAGAAAGAAAGAGATTGATCTATTGTCAGGAACTGGCTCACGTGATTTGGAGGCAGAGAAGTCCTAAGCTCTGTAGTCAGCAAGTTGGAGGCCCAGGAGAGCCAATGGTTTATGTTTTAGTCTGGCTGAGAAAGGAGAAGATCAATTTCCTACTTCAAAGACAGGTTGAGAGAAAGAACTCTCCCTTACTTTCTTACAAAAAAAGGCTTTTTGTTCTAATGGGAACTTCAGTGGGTCTGAAGAGGCTCACCCATATTAGGGAGAGCAATCTGCTTGACTCAGTGTACTGACTCAAATGCTAAGGCTTTCCAGAAACACTCTCACAGACACACTGTGACTCACATCTGGCTAGATATCTGGGCATCCTATGGCCCAGTCAAGGTGACATACAACGTTAGCCATCATAGATGGCTTAGGGTCCTCTAAGCTCTCCCTTTCTCCGAACCTTCCTTGCTATGCAAAGCAGCTCTTTCCCCCACCCAATGAAGCTGTTTTCCTTACTAAAAGCTTTACAATAACTGACTAAGGAGACAGCTCTCCTTTTTCTCAATTGAACCCATGTCCCCAACCCCTGCCAGCATCTTTTTCTAGAGCCATATCCCAGAGTGTATCAGGGAGCCAATTATACAATTAAACCCAAGAGGAGATTATTTTCACACCAAATGGTATTATAAGAATTTGCTAATTATCTCAGCAAAATTCTAGTAAAGGTTTACAGGAAAGAATTCTGAACATACAAGACCAAGGAAAGAGGAATATAATTCTAAATGCAACTGAATTTGTTAATATGTGAGAACCAACTAGAGATTCTGAATAAAGTGTGTTGGTTCAGTATATTCTACCAATTTGCTTAGTTGCCTAAGACCTAGAAATAATAGTGGGCATTGCTAAATGAAAATAAGTTGCCAGAACTTTCTTGTTATGATGAAGAGGAAGGAATTCAGAGGCCTAGGGAGATGATAGTGTTAGGATGGATTTGTACAGTAAGTTTCACGAAACCACACCTTAACTACACGTCCCCTGATAAGGCCCAAAAGACACTCTCTTCACCAAAGCTTTAGAAATACTTTGGTTAGGGGAATACTTGCATCTTTTAAAAGCTATGTAGTGAATGATCTCTGTGGGCCCAGGATGCTACCTTCTATTTTTCCCATGATGTTAGATGTGAAATCATATACTGAAACTTAACTTGGAATATATAGCAATTGGTTTAGAGAACTTACAGATGAATATAGTCACTGGGGGAAAAGAGGTATGTAGATTATTAGAATTATATGAAATAATGTAGCAATACCAGGGGCCTGGTTGATGTTGGAAAATATGAATGTTCATGGCCTTAGTCCACTTGGTCTTGCGTGCATGCCTGCAGGTAATGTACTCCTAGGAGCAGCCAGCAAGCTAGTTATCGGCGCAGAGAATGAGAGTGCTTAGATTTGTCTGTGGCTGGTACTTTTACAGATATGTACCAGAAAATGACAAGAGGGTAAAGGAGTTAATGGCATGGAAAGGGTCAAGTGTTAGGCCTTGGGGACTAGGCTCTAGGAAAGGAGGATGGGGGAGAGAGCTGTCAGGAGGAAGAAGAATTCAAGGATTATAGATCTCCATGAGGCTGAAAATGGAAGATTAGGTGTGATAAGAGAATGGCAAAGATTGACTAGCCATTTATCAAGCCTGTTTGTTTTTGTTTCCTTCCCACAGATAGATTATTTCCCCCTGTCTTTCTTGTGAACACATGTCTGAGTTCTGGCCGGTGGACTCTCCTGTGCCTGTTCTAGGTCTGGTCCACAGAACCTTCCATGTGCAACCCACCCTGCACTTCCCTTTCTTCATCAGCCTTGAAAGCCATGAGCTGGAGATGCTGGAGGCACCAGATGGAAGGAGCCTGTGTCCTTGAGTTGCTGCTTCGATGAGAACTGCCTACAAATCAGGGGCATCAGCCTGGGACTTTAATCGGGTAAGAAAAAAATTTATATTGTGGTAAGAGGCCGAGATTGTATGTGTTATCTGCTGTAGCAGCCAGCATTCTCTAACTAATAAAGCTGTTTAAAAAAAAAAAAACAGGAAGGAAACTTTGATTCTCCATTAGGATATTTTAGAAATGATACAGTTCCTGTTGATAACCTGCTGAGGAGTAGTGGTGTGTCTGATGTGGAGAGCAGGTGGATGCCAATGGAAGGAAGAAGTTACAAGTGTAGAAAATTAGAGTGTTGGATGTCAGCGTAGATATAAATGTTGTCCAAGAGGATGATGGGATCAGTGGAGGAGTAGACTATGAATTAGAATAATCTGATATCAGTAGTACTGATTGGGTGCCGAGCATTTTGCCTTTAATCCTTACAACCACCAGATGTGGTAGGCATTACCATTAGCCTCTTTCATAAACAGGGCACCTAAGCCTTAGAGGGATTGAACTGAAATTCAGTCTTCAAATCTGCATACTTAAGTACTATATTAAAGTTTCCCTGAACAATACAGATTTAAACAGAAAAAAAAATCCTTCAATGTCATAGACCAAAGGATTTCAAAATTTTAGAGCAAAAATCTCAGTCAAATATTAATGTCAAGATTCCTAAACAAGGTACATAGCTTAGACCCCCAGAGCCATAGTACTCTCTAAGAGTTGCCTTTATGCTATCATCAAGTCTTTTACTAAAGACTCTTCATTGAGTTTCTTTGGATGACCACATCATCTCGTCCTCTGAGCCTCTCTACAGGGTCAGAGAGATGACGTGACTTATACCAAGCCTAGGTTGACCTAGTCAGGTCTTCTGATCCCAGCCCTGTACTTTCTATCTATGGGAGTTAGATCAGAGGTTAACATTTTTTTAAAGCTATTACGAAGGCTTTTTCTTAAAATAAAAATGTGTTTGGAAAACCAATATATACAATGGATAGAAACAATTATGTATTATCCTCTATACTTGTTTGCATGCCAGTAATATTTCCTAACAGAAAAACTGCTCTGCTTGGATGAACAAGGGTAGGCAGGATGTCCCGTTCTATCTACCTTCTTCCTACACTAGCCCTAGAGACACCTCCCTGCTTCAAAACCTCCCTCAGCAGAGCACAGTTGACAGTGAGTGTGGCTTTGAGTTCTCTAGTGACCAGTGTGAAGAGGGAAGCATGACTATTTACAAGATTAGCAGAACTGACATGGTAAAACCAATCCATTGATTAAGAGAAACACAGTAGAAGATTATTCCAAATATTCTGATTATAATCCTTCAGAAATATATATATATATATATATATATATGTATATGCACACATACATATACATATATATACACATATATATGTCCTGAAAACTTTGTATAAATAAGTAAATACATGTATATAATGTATGTATAGGATATTTATTTGTTTTTAGCCCAGAAACTATAGTCTAAAGTGTATATCCCAAAGAAACTATTCCATATACATTATAAGACTGTCAAGAGCATCATTGTTCTCCATAACTTCTAAAAGGAGATTACATATATGCCTAGCAAATGTAGAATGGATAAGCACACTGCGGTACTTTGAGACATGGGAATAATACAGAACTCTGAAAATGAAGAAACTACAGGAACATGAATGAATCTTACATGATATTGATATATATACAATATATTAGAGAGTATGTGTGTTTAGAAGCTGTATTGCTGAGGAAATACAGACAGGTTTAAGATTATAAAGGAAAGCAAGAAAGTGATTATAGTAAGAGTTAAGATGATAGTTGCCTTCCAGGGGCAGGGAGAGTATTAAGAAGGGAGGAAGGAAGAGAGGGGTGCTTGACCTGGATGGGGCTTCACAAGATTGTTCATCTGCCAAACTCTGCTATTTTATGCATTCTTCAGAAATTATGCTCTTCAATTAAAATTTTTTGAACATCATACATACACTCACACACAGACATACACATATTCCTAAGGAGAGAAATCTTTGGTGGGTTTCCCTACAAAAGACACTGTGCACTGTGATGAATATCAAATACTCATCAATATCACCTTCATATTCAACATAGCATATTTTTTTTCAGGACTACTTTTTACACTGGGTTCTGCAGGAATTACACCAAAGTATACTCTGGTGGCTTGTCTGGTTTAAACTAAGATTAAATTCCACAGAACCTAGAGGAAGCGATTGCCAGATTAATTCTCTTTAAGCATAATCTGAGCCTTTCAAAGGTTTTCTGACAGTGTTTTCAAGATGGGCTCTCCTGACAGATCACTGGGATGGGCCTGCTCTCAGTGCTAAGCATGAGAGAGGATCAGCCCCCTCCTCTGAGAATTGAAACATCATTTTTTAAAAAATCTGCCTGAATGGAAGGCTGTTTCTGGTTTTAAGAGAGCTAGAAAGTCCCTGCCACCAGGCCCAAGATTTCATCTGGAAAGTAATTTTGAGTCTGCTGCAATTTATAGAAAAATGAAAAGTTGAGACTCCAGTTCTTTGCCATAAAGCATGGCTGTGATTATTTGAGCCTACACAAGCACCCAAACAAGGCCCAGATTTGATAAATTTAGCTTCTTGGGATACTCTTCAAGACAAAATAGGTATGAAATATCCTTTGAGATACAGCAATGCAGCTAATTGCTCTGGGGTTACTGGCTCTGTTAGGCATCTTCCTAAAATAACTTTAGTTCTAGGACAGTGGATCCAAAACCTCTCTTAATGGTGATAATTAAAAATTGGGGTCAGGTGTCTATTAAAACCACTGGTAGTTCATAATGATAAAGTCCTGTCTGCGGCATCTAAGAGAACTCCTAACTTTCTGTTTCTTGGTGAAGATATATGTGCATCTAGCTCATTCCAAAAAAGATCAAGTTCTTAATGGGCACATTAAAAAGAAGGGGGAACCAGAGCTTATCTTTCTTTTATATCAATAAGAATTATCTGATCAATCAAATCAATTCCACTTCCATCTATAAGTCTCAAAGTTGTAGACTGGTGCAACTTTATTATGCATATCCATAACTGGGAGTATTAAAGCCAGTAGCATGTGATGAGTACATGCCACTTAGTCCATAACTGAGTCTTCCCTACAGAGTCAAAGGCTATTGGAACATCTCTCCATATGGAGCACTCACAGCATGTATCTCAAGCTTTGGCAGTGATGGCCCTATGTAGTCATCTCCCCAAAGAGCATGGCCCCAGGCATTCTGCAGTTCTAAAACATCTGCTTCACCTAAAACCACCAGGAACTTTTCTCTGAATCTTCAGTTTTTCTACTTCTGAATGCTCTTTTCTCATCTGTCTACTCCACTGTTTCAAATGGAGCCAATTCTGCCTGTTCCAAACGTTGGGAAGGTCAGGAAGGCAAGACTGGGCAAAACCCCCTGCTTCCATATTCACCCACATATTTCCCTGCATCCCTATTGAACTGTAGTTCCCAGGCCACATTTCCCTGAGGGTTTGAGTTTTGGGGCTTTGCTCTATTTCCTGGCATCTATCTCATGCCCTCCTTCTTATCATTTCTGGTCTAGACTCACTTCCCTGGCTTACCAACCCATGGCCTCCCATTCATCGAATCTTTGCACTTTCTCCTGGTCTTGACCCTTGCTCTATGCTTCTGTAGCTGATCTGGGTCCACCCACACCAGCCAGGCCATGCCCACCCACCCATTGAGGGAGAGTGATCAATGAACCATACATCTACAATAGCATTTATCACTGTGTTTTAATATTTACATTGTGTTGTAGCTTTAATAGACCATGAGCTTCCAAGGGCAGGCATTATTATATTTATCTCTGATTCTTCTACCACAATTCATGGCACAGAGGACAAAGTTCATTTTGTAAACAGTCCTGGCCACTTTGGGAAAAGGGCATGATGTTATTTATATTATTATTTATATTACTTATATTTGTATTATTTATACTTGTACATATAAGTATATATATACTTATATAAGCATATATATATACTTATATAATATACTTATATTTAGTTCACTTATCAGTTGGCAGAGAAGGTCATTTGGGTTGTTATTTCATTCAGTTATTAATATTATGTGCTTATTATGTGCAAAGCAGTAAGTACAATACAGGAAAATACTTTCTTTTTGTCTCATAAAAATAAATAATCATTTTCTATTGACTGTAGTCCCAACTGGGTCAAAGAATAAAAAAGAATGAAAGAAAGTCCAGTATATGTGTGTGTAGGAGGAGGGGTGGTCTGTGGGCTAGGAGTGTGCTCTCCCTGTCTAGCATTCCTCCTTGAGGTCCCTCCCCTCCTCCAGCTCCTGTCCCTAGTCCCCCAACCCCTAGTCTTCTACCATCAGCCTCCAACCATCTTTTCCTCAAGCCGGAGGAGACTCTCAACCTTTAGATGGGAGATTAGAGAAGATCACCTTTAAGGATTCTCCCAAACAGGAGATTTTCTAATTCTGTGAGGAAGTAATTTTTTGTCTGATTTTCTAGAGCAGCCTAAAACTACTGCCCTCCTTTTCAACAGACATTGGTAATAAAGGCTTTCAGTGCTTGGGTAACAATTCCCTTAGAAGTACTGTGTATCAGGGTGCCTAGGTGGCTCAGATGGTTAAGTATCCATCTCTTGATTTCAGCTCAGGTCACGATTTCAGGGTTGTGAGATCCAGGCCCGTATCAGACTCTGCACTGGGCCTGGAGCCTTGCTTGAGATTCTCTCTCCTCCTCTCCTTCTGTCACTTCCCCACCCCTATCTTTTTTTTTTTTTTTTCAAGATTTCATTTATTTATCTGACACAGAGAGATCCCAAGTAGGCAAAGAGGCAGGCAGAGAGAAAGGGGAAAGCAGATTCCCTACTGAGCAAATAGCCCGATGTGGGGCTCGATCCCAGGACCCTGAGATCATGACTTGAGTTGAAGGCAGAGGCTTAACCCACTGAGCTACCCAGGCGCCCCCCTCTCTCTCTATCTTAAAAAAAAAAGAAAAGAAAGAAAAGTGTCTCGTTCTCAAAAGTTCTTATGCCCAAAAGAGCAGCCACACGTGAAGCCAAGCTCCTCTTGGGATAGTGAGTTTAAAACAACTGTGCTAAAAGGTCTAGAATACCTGTGCAGTGATTTGACTCTTTAATCATTGTGAGTTACTTACTAGCCATTAGCTTTCCATCTAGATGAAGAGTCTCTTGGGATAAGGGCACAGTGAGCGGGAATTTCAAATTCTCCATCTTGTTTTTTTTCTGTTTTCTGTCCTCAGCAGTCAGTGCAATATTTGGTGCTCGGTGGGCACCACGCAGCCCTTTGTTGGGTATAAGTGTATGTGTTTTAACTTTGGGGATATGACCCCTAATTAGTCAGCTAAGGACTAGCTCCTATTCACATGACTTAATGAATCAGTGGTGGTTATATGAGCAGGGATTGTTGTAGGAAATGCCAGTCAATAATATAATTAGCACACATGGAAAGCAGCCCAAGCAGAAGACTGGCCTGATGAGAAATGTTAACTTCTGAAGCCAAACTAAGGATGTAGGTTAATAAGGAATTTTTGAGCTGCTTTCATAGGCAAGATGAAATTTGCACAAGAACTCCTTTCTCTTCCTACTCCTGCACATGAAGATTGACTTCTGTGTCTCCCACCTGACTTCCGCTCCCTCCCATTACCACAGAGGAGCCACCCCTTCTCCATGTGCAAATCCGGCCCCTTCATCCATGTCTGGGTTTTCATTTCCCCAACTTCTCAGGAAATGCATGCTATTGTCTCTTGTGTATTGGAGCTGTTCTTTTATTTTTCAAACATGCTCAGTTCTCATTCGCAAAAACAAGACACAACTTTCTCTACCCCATGATCTCCTCAACCTCCTTCCACTTTGCTGAGATTTCTAAAAGCTGTCCTTTGGTATTCTCACCTCCACCTCTGTCCTCAGCCTCATCTGGCTTCTGACTCTTATCATACCAGCAGACAGCTCCTGCGAAGGTCGACTTTGACCTCTCCGTGACTGGCCCCAAAGGATGCTTTCAGTCCTTACCCATTTCACTCAGATTCATTCAGCGCTGCTGACTGACAACTGCTTCCTTTTCCTCTTAACTTTTGTGACTCAACAGTCTCCCAATTTTCCCACGGATCTCCTGGCCATTCCTTCTTTGTCTCCTTCACGGCTTCTTTCTCCCTACCAGGCTATTAAATATCAGAATTCTCAACTCTTCTTTCTAGTGACTTCTCATTGGCTGCTCTGTTTTCTCTCCAGGCTGGTGGTGCTCAAACGTGGCTGCACCCAGGGAATCACATGGGTAGCCTTAAAAAAATAGTGATTCTGGGATCTACCAGAGATCATTATTTCCTTAGTTTTGTGGACAGCCTGGCCATTGAGATTTTTAAAAGCCTCCCAGGAGATTCTAGGGTGCAGCCCAAGAATCCCATCTCTTGGTTATGTCATCCTCACCCAGGGCTTTTATGACAACCTCGATTCAGATGACTCAACAATTTTCATTTCTATCCCAGAAATCCCCTTGAGTTCCTGACCTGTACAATCCACTGTTTATTGACATTTTCACTTTGGTGCTTCGAAGGAGCCTTTCCACCTCCCCAGGCTCACTGCGCATCACACTGTCCCTTGTCACTTGCCCTCCTTCCATGCCCTGATCTTTCCATGCCCCAGATTCTTTGCGCTGCCTCCTCATCCTCTTCTTCATGTAGCTCACTCTCACTGTTTCTGCAGTTCTGAGTCCTCAGACCATTGCCACTTCCTCCGAGAAACCTTTCCTAGTTCCCCAGCGATCTCTCACAGCACCATGTACCATCCTTTCAAAGCACCAATCACAGCTATTATTGTAACTTTGTTAGCATGACTATTTATTCAGTCTGTCTCCATTACTGGGCTAAAGCTGCACATTTTTTTGTTTACCGTTTTACCATGTTTTGTGAAATCTAAAATGCTGACTATAAGATGCATTATTATTTTATGTATTTTATATAATAAAGTATTATATATTATCTTTAAATAATGTGTTATATGTTATACTTAATATTTTGTATAATAACGAAAAAGCACTGACAAGTATAAGATAGCCATCCATCTATTTTAAGAGAAATACAGATTTTAGATTTTACAAAATAAAAAAGAAATGTTATTAGTGAAACACCATATTACTGGAGTATCACACAATGATTAGTCCTAATAGGTACTTACAATATTTCTTTAAAAATTAGGGCGCCTAGGTGGCTCAGTGGGTTAAGCCGCTGCCTTCGGCTCAAGTCGTGATCTCAGGGTCCTGGGATCGAGTCCCGCATCGGGCTCTCTGCTCAGCAGGGAGCCTGCTTCCCTCTCTCTCTCTCTCTCTCTCTCTGCGTGCCTCTCCGTCTACTTGTGATCTCTCTCTGTCAAATAAATAAATAAAATCTTTAAGAAAAAAAATAAAAATAAAAATAAAATAAAAATTAAACGGAGAATTTGTCGGGGTGGAGCTTCTAGTATGTTTGAAAGTTTTATGGAATTAGGGGAAAGAATACTTCAAAGTTGAGAAACCTGGTTTTTGGAAGCAAAGAAGACTCAAAGGTAAAGGTAGCTCATAATCTAAGATGGCACTTGTTTAACAGACTTTATTTTGGAGAGCAGTTCTATATTCATTGCAAAATTGAGCAGAAAGTGAAAAAAGTTCCCATGTCCCTCTGCCCACCCCCCCACATGCATAACCTCCCTATTACCAGCATCCTTCACTGGAGTGGAACATTTGTTACAACCCGTGAGCCCACACCATCCCAGCATCATCACCCATGGTCCACAGTTTACACTCTGGTTTACTCCTGATGTTAAGTATTCATAGGTTTTGTCAAATGTACAATGATACGTGTCTACCATTTAGTATCATGCAGAATAGTTTCACTGCCTCAAAATTTCTCTGTGTTTTATTTCTTCTTCCTCCTGAATCCCTGAAAACCATTGGCCTAATTACTGTCTCCATGATTTTGCCTTTTCCAAAATGTTATATAGTTGGAACCATACCATATTAGCCTTGTCACATTGGCCTCTTTCACTTAGTCATATGCATATAAGATTCTTTCATGTATTTTCATGGCCTGATAGCTTTTTTTCCTTTTTTTTTTTTAAGCTCTCAGTTCTGTTCCATCCTGTGGAGGAACATAGTTAATCCTTTCACCTATATAGTGAAAGTATAACTATAGTACTATAGTTAATCCTTTCACCTCCTGAAGGATATATTGGTTTGGCAATTATGAAGAAGCTACTATTAACATTGGCGTGCAGGCTTTTGCACAACTCTTTTGGGTAAAAAAATACCAAGCAGCATGGTTGCAGGCTCACATAGTAAGAGTATGTTTAGTTTTGTAAGAAACTGTCAAACTGTCTTCCAAAGTGGCAGCACCATTCCTACTAGCAAAGAATGAGAGTTCCTGTTGTTTCACATCTTCAGCAGAATTTTGTGGTGTTAGTGTTTTGGATTTGACCATTCTAATAGGTGTATAGTGGTGACTCCTGTTGTTTTAATTTGCAGTTCAGTAAGAACGTATGATGAGGAATATCTTTTCATATACTTATTTGTCATTTGTATATCTTCTTTGGTGAGGTGTTTGTTCAGATCTTTTGCTCAGTTTTTAACTGGGTTGTTCATGTTTTTGGTTTTGGTTTTTGCTTGAGTTCTTTGTATATTTTGGATAACACTTCTTTATCAGATATGAATTTTGTGACTATTTTTTCCTAGTCTGTGGCTTGTCTTCTCCACATTTTTGGCCTCTTTGTGCAAGTTCTTCAGAGGCAATTTCTGGAGGCCAGATGAGAGAAGCATCAGCCTTGCTTTTTGTTCAGTATCTCCAAAAGAAGAAGGAGCGCCCCTGTGAAATGTCTACTTGTGTCCAAGTGTTCTTTTTCTACTTGCAAGATGCAGGTCAACTGTCAATTTTGTATTCTGATTTAAATAAGAAGGAGACATCTTTTATGTCTGGGTCAAGAAGGGCAACCCCTCAAAAGAAGTAATTTAATACAAATGAGAGTGGCCCAGGAACTCAGTTGAATCCCACACCTTCCTGAAAGGCCTTGCCTATTCATTCCAGAGCTGCACATTTCCAGGTGCACCGGCCAGGACTGACTGATGTCCTAAAACAGCCCATCTCTGAGCTATGATTCCTCCAGGGTTCTCCTGCTCAGTTTCTCTGTAATAGCAGCCTTCTTGGTTGACATTATTATCATTTATTTTCTTTTAATTTCAACCTATAACTCAGCAAAAATTGGAAAGAGAGGAGACTTGAGGCTCCCTCTCTTTTAAAACAAATGATACCTTGTTCCCAGCAAGGTGCAAGTCAAATGGGAGGCATTTTTCAAAAGAAAAAAAGCAATTCCATCCCCTCGGGGACTTTCAGGGAAAAAAGATCTGTGAGTTAATATCTTTCCTCTGGAGTGAACAAAACAGGATAGACAATGAGGAAATTAGGTACTTCTGGGTGAAGTCTTCTGTGTGATTTCATTAGTCATGTTGAAATGAATTAGCAGGATTTGGGGCATCCACCTATTCAAATATAAATATGAAAGCAAAATACTAGGTAAATTGTGTTTTGGGTTTATCTTTTTTTTTCCCTTTAATGTCCCATGCTAACACCTTCTTCACTGAGGATAACAAATGCGAGTTTCTTCTAGGAGTGCTGGTAAATGGACCACTTGGTGAACGAATCACATGGATAAAAAGGCCCATGTTACTCTCTTTATACAATAAATAATGCATATTATGAACTTTACAAGGGAATGAATGAATGCCTTCTAAATAATTGATTTCTGTTTCTTCCTTTTCCCCTTTGGTCTATCTCTCCTTCCTTCTTTCTCCCTTCCTTTCCTCCCTCTCTCCCTTCTCTCTTTCTTTCCTTCTTTTTCTTTTTTTCTCTAGGAAATTAGGACTTCCTGTGCATATTTGATGGGTTTCCTTTCAAATATAAGAGAAAAATGAGTATGATAACTGAACATAATTTTAAAAAAAGAAAGATTTAAAGATTAAAAAAAAGGCAGCTTAGTGAAAGAAAAGAGAGAGAAGTCTGATTTTCAGGTAGCCTTTGCAGACATTTGAGACATGCAGAAAAGGCAAAAATCAAATGTGGAGACTTGAGTTACCAGGTGGGAGGACAGCCTGATTTAAGCAAGCTCCCGAGGTGCTCTGTTTTCTATCAGTTGTGAGAAATTCTGCTCATATTTCCTTCTTTCTTCTGTCTGCTTTGAGAGAAAGAAGGTTGGCCAATCAGTGGTTTTTTTTTCCCCTTCCACTAACACTCAGTTTTTTATCACATAATTTCTTTGATGGGAATAGGGAATATGTCATAGAAATTAAAGTTCCTTTTTTGCCTCATCTATTGTCTTGGGATTGCAGCACACTTTGTATTTGCAAAGCTGTTCATCAGAGCCCTGTGATGCGGATGGATGATTTCCACCTGCATCAGCCCCAAAGAGCTGGGTCGTGCTCTGGAAATTAATAACCCCAATTCTCACTATCTTAAAACAGCATGGATTATTGCTTATGGTTCATACCCATCTTAGACTAGTAAGGTGAACTTCTTATCATAGATACCCAGGGCGGGCGGACAGAAACTCCAGCTTATCATGTACTTTCATGACAGCAGAGGCAGGGAAAGACCTGAGGGCAGGGCCATGGTCTCCGCTCACCTTCAATTGGTCAAAGTGAGTCATAGGGACAAATCTGATATGATGAAGGTGGGGAATTATAAATACTTCACAAAATATTTGTCAACAACCACACCATCCTCCATGATACCTTACAGGCAAGAAACCTAAAGCTCAGAGAGACTAGGACCCTGGCACTGGGTCACCTGGGTGATGAGAAGGAGAGACATGTCTTCTGAGTTCCGTGTTGGGTATCACTGGCCCTTAGTACTTGACCTGTATTTGCAGACCTCCCCACTACCTTCTGAGGGGGAAGACATTACTTACTTCTTGAGTATCACTTACATCTTGTGGTTTATCAAACCCTTTCATTTCAATGTTAAAATCTTATATGTTTTTAAACAACATGTCACATAAGGGTCATGCGGTTATCTGGCTTCATGGTGACGAGACCAGTGGCTCCAGAGTTATGTAACTGAGTAGACAGCCATCTGGTCTAATTTCAGAGAGCTGAAAAGACTCCAGAAGTACTCACCAACCCCTGCTCCTCAATGCCGGAAGCTCCCCTAATAGCTCCTACTATTAATAGCTCTCATTAACTGAGGTGCTTATGTGTCAGGAATTGTGCTAAGTGCTTTACTTTTACAATCTCACTTAATCCTACAAAGTGAGGAACATCAATGTCCCACTTAACAGACAAGGAATTCACAGCCCTTGAACTTTCCCCGAGTTGTGCCATGAGTGAACGGTAAACAATGTTCTTTCTGATTGCCAAATCTATGCTTTTGACCTCCCTGCTTCCTTGCTTCCCCAACAGAGGATAATACTTTTTGTGTCACAATGACATAAAATTTCAATGCAGATACCTCTGGGAGGGGGAAAATGCCTTGATACAGTACAAGTGAAGCTCCTTTGAGGACAGTCCAGTTTTAAAAGGGGAAGATTTAAACAAAATTGGAGGAAGGCTAGAGGAGGCATGCCATGGGATGGGGGTAGGAAATGGGAAGTTCCCTGTATTAATTTCCTAACAAAGAACAAAGTACTACAAACTAGGGGGCTTAAACAACAGATGTTTTTTGTTTCACAGTTCTGTTGACCAGAAGTCCAAGGTCAAGATGTCTGTAGGATTGGTTCCTTTTGTAGGCTGTGACAAGGAATTTGTCCCATGCCTTGTCCCTAACTCCTGGTAGCCTCAGGCAGTCATTCTTTGGCTCATAGATGGTGTTCTCTCTGTGTCTCTTCATACTGTCTTCCCTCGATATGTGTGAATGTGTCCAGATTTTCCCTTTTTATTACAACTCCAGTCATATTGGATTAGGGACCCAGCCTACTCTAGTATGATCTTACTGAACTAATCACATCCACAACTGCATTTCTAAATAAGGTCAGATTCTGAGGTGGGAGGGAGGGGAGGTTGTTAGGAAGTCAACATCTGAAGGGAGAGCAGTTCAACCCAGAACAATCCCCAGTGAGAGACCCTCATACCTTTTTATTACTGGAATAGGTCACTGCTGCTAGGGTTTCCTCACAGGCTGTCTGGGAAGGCAGGTAACCAACCCAGGAGAAATGAGGGTTTGCTGGTGCCTGGTGAGGTGGATTCTGACCGGGAGGAGGTGTAGAATTGGAGGCCGCTGACTCCATGGTCTTGGGAGCAGCACAAGTCATCAAAGAATCCCATGGTCCTGAAAGTCAGGCAAGTGTGTGCATCTGGAGAAGAAAACAAATATGCACAACAAGCTTCCACAGAGTCCTCCCATCCTACCCCACTGAGCTCCACCTTCATCTCTTTCTTTCCCTGCTTTGCTCCCCCAGGGTTACCTTCCTGTATGAGGCCACAGCTCATAAAATTTCCCTCAGGCTCTGTTTCCTATAGGAACCCAGGGTCAGTAGTCTGCACTGTAGGAGAAAAGGCACTTCTGATCTAGAACATTCTCCTGTTTTTTAATAGCCATTTAATATCTTTGTGAAAGGCCACCCCCACCTTTCCACCCCCAAAGCATGATCTCTCATTCCCAAAATAATCACTTTTACATTTTATTTTGGATAATTCACTGGGAGGAAATTGAAGATACAATATTTAGGCAACAAGTTTGTATTCATTGAAGTGCTTTTTTATGTTTCTCATTACTGGATATGTTTTCTGCTGAAAATCTTCTGTCATGCTCCCCAAAGGTGGCATTATTTTAAAGCTGCAGTGAATAGAGATAAAGAACTGAAAAAAAAATATTTATGAGCAGGTTTGCACACCGCCGTTTTCTTCTCAACCTTGGTCACTCAGATGCCTCCAGAAATGTCAGAGACTTAGGGACAGATCACCCAAAGAGAAATGTACCTAATCCCTTTCATATCAAGAGATTTCCTAGAGAAATGGGATGTGTCAAAAAAATCACAGGTATTTTCTCAGATGGGTTAACTTCATAAAAGTGTAATGCATGTCTAACTTTCATGCCCCGGCGCTGGGGATGGGACTTAGCCATTCTCACTGAGGCAGGTTTATCACTGATGGGGGGCAGGGCTCTGCAGGACTGGACCTGATTTCTGGAGACCTCAGTCAGGCTCTACCTTTCCTGTAATGGGATGTGACCATGGCCAACCGCTTCATCTCCAGGCCTCACGTTCTTCATCCTACCTGGTGGGGAGGAACAACATGGACGGGCCTTCAAGGCACTTTCTGGTACTAGCACTCTGCATATTTTGGTTCACCTCAATTACAAACATAGTCAAATTGCTGGTTCACAAGTGAGGAAAAATAATCATTCTTAGTTTATGTGTAACTGGATATTCTGCTCACAACTTTTCTGAGAACAGATTTATGAAGACCAGCAAGGAAATTCTTATTGTCTAACTTGGTTTAAGCAGCCAGGTTAGCCAGAGGGGGTCCTCTCCCTGGGGCTGAGGTGTCTCTCCATTAATAAAGACTGCAGAGCTGGCTGCTTGGACCAGTAACAAAGGAGAATCATAGCCAGACCTCCGAAGAGTTATGTGAGAAGGAGGCCATTTCTGCCAGGGATCTTTGCCAGGAGCCTGCTGGAGCTGAAAGGATAAAGCCAGTTGTTTCAGCATTGGGGAATATATGGGTGCTTGGTACCCAGACCATCAAAGAGCATGGCCCCAGCTGTGGACAGGAAAGGCACCCACCCTTCCCCCAGCACACTCAGAAGGCTTCCAAAGATGGAAAGGGGGGTAAGGTAGTTCTCTGAAACAGTGGACCTTAAAAAACAAAAACAAAAACCCTTGTAAATATTTAGATTAAATTAAGATTAAACCCCTCTGGACACTTATCTAATTTTCTCTTCTCTGTTCACCATCAGATGAGGCTTTGAATGGGGACCCAAATAGCTACAAATCAAATAAAGAAACTGCCTTTTCCTTGTGCATCTAAGTTGTGCTATCAATTTCTTAAGCTCTGAACTTGAGGAACACCACCATATATAAAAGAGGTAAACAGAGGGACACTCTGCAAGATGGAGTGATGACTAGCCTGAGCCCTGTTTCTCTCAGACCCTCCAGTGTCCCAAGGTACTTCTGAAGGACAAAGTGTGAAACCACTAGTATTAGGTTAGGGTGTGTAGCCCTGTGGCCCCTGGTGTCAGTCCTAGCTCTCCTATTTACTAGCCCTGTGGCCAAGGTCATGTCCCCTAAGCTCTCTGGCAGGATGATTATGTGGCTTCCATGAGAGAAGGAATGTATTTAAAGCACCGGCAGGAGGCTCTACATACAGGGGTGCTACCTAAGCAAGGGGATGACAGAACCACATTGGGAATGATGGGAAATTCCATGGTTGGTGCTTCCAGAATTGTCCTTTGTTCACCTTGGGAGCTCACTAGCTCGTAACTGATACAACCAAATAGTGAAACTGTGGGGAAATCAATTTCTCCTAGTCAAAAGTCTCAACATTCGGTCCTCCAAAAGAAGGTTTCATTTCAAAAGAAAAATGAATCTCACTACGCTAAATTTATAATCAGCAAGTATTACTGTAGCCTTTCAAATGGCAAGGTTTAGAAATATTTTCCCTGTCACTTCATTTCATGCTTTATCACTTCATAGGAGTGAATGAGATGATAATCTCCTACACCACCACTGAAGTCCAATTTCCACCTTGGCACAATTGTTCTTACACCTTCATTCACAAAATTTCTCAAGAGTCACCCAGGCTACCAGTAAAAATACCTCAGTGTACAAGCTCGGAAGAAATACCTAAGGAAGGTAAACAGTTGGATTTCTAAGTAATTTACTACTATTCAGCGGGGGGTGTCATGCTATGGTGGACAGAACCCAAGGGTGTAATAGACGTCTTGGCTTGGCTCGTCCATTAACATGTGGCAACGGGAACAAGCTCCCTTCTTGTCATTCATAAAACGGATTGCAATATCAACTCCACAGGTATTTGCGTCATAGTTATGTGATACTTTTTCGTATCTAAGAAAGAAAGTTACAGATTGTAAAGCTCTGTTTATTTTTATTGTATGGGCCATAGTGATGGTCATTAATAGTGCATGATGCTTCAACACTGTTGCTAGTTAGGATCTATAGTGAACTTCCTGGGGAACCCATCTATTCCAGGGACTTTTCCACCCTACAGCTCAGTCATGATTACTTATGGCAGGGATCAGCCCAGCTGCACCTGTCTGGACCTACATACCTTACGAGGAGTGCAGAGGGGGACCCAGAATGCACAAGGTGCAAGTAGTTGTAGTTTGGGGGGGAGAAAGGCTCTGCGCTGCCTGCCATCCTCAGTACTACTCTTTGCAAATGGCCATTTGACGTGTTTTCTCATTCTGTAACTAGGCCTAAGATGCTCTCATTAAAATTAGTTTGTATATTGAAAGTTAAGAGGGACAGAGTGCGTTTTGGCCGTCATGCTATTTGGCAGCACCGTCCCTAGCACAGAAGAAGTGTCAAAAACATACATGCCAAATGAATAAAAAAAAGAAGGTCAAAAACTTCTTTACAGCATATCAAATTGCCATTAATCACTACAACAGACCAGCTTCATGCTTCTTTCCTTAAATAGGCTGCTTCTTTCTTCTTGCATATTCATCCTTGATATCCCAAACACACACTTAGGCTTTCTCCCTCAACCCTTAGAGGAGCTATGACCTACCCCAGGTACAGCTCTGTCATGGGCCCTTACACTCTAGAGTGAAAGACCCTATGTTTAATTTTGTTACCAGGCCATAATTGCTCACTTTAAAATACCTGCTTTCTTTTTCAGAATAGCACCTTGCAGAATATTGATTTTCACTATTTTCACAATAACAAAAGAGAAACCAAATCTCTCTTTGGATCCGCACTGCCACATTCCAGCTGACCAGCTCTTGGTCCAGGGGTAGGGGGTGAGGTGTGTTCATGCCAGGCTGCCAGCCTGGACCCGCCTTCTGCTCCCTGAGCTTAGGCTCCTTCGTGCACTTACACTCCTCCCTTTACTAAGTGACACGAAGTGAAATGTGAGTGTGCAGTTCTCTCATGAGATTTGGCTTAAAAATAATAAAAACATGGCTGGTGCCACAATTAATAATTTGAGCATTTACTCAGAAAATCATGGGGAGAGACTACAAGAGAAAGAACAACAGACAGAAACCAAGCTATCTCTTTTATGGACTTAGTGAAGAAAACATGCTTTTAGGATTGTGTGTTAAGTAGGGGTTTTTTGTTGTTGTTGTTTTTGTAGACTTTGTATTAAACTTAGCTTCATCTCTCTCCCCAACTTCTTTTTTTTTTTTTTTTTTTTTTTTTTTTTTTTTTAGTAAAGGGGCAAATTTGGGGACTGGGATGCTGGGATCCCCTGCCCCACTGGTCCTCCAGGGGAAGTCAGAGGCTAGAGACCAGGCTGACCTGCAGACCGTGGGGAAGCCTTACTGAGTGTATGATGCACATGGACTCATGGGAGGAGGCAGCTGGAGGTCTCTGGCTTAGCTCAAAGGGCTCAGATCTGACAAAGGCTCAGAAAGTGACCTCTCTTATCTGTTTCACAGCACGTCTGTCCCCAGTCCCTCTCAGAACAGAAGGGGAGGGGGTATGAGTAGGTTAGTTGTGGGTAACAGTAGCTTTAACTGAGGAGATGGAAAGAACAAATCTGCAGGTGTGGCCCTATTAAGATTCAAAGGTCTTAACAGGTGATCCTACCTTTGCTTGTGGGTTTCTAAGCATCTCGGAATAAGTAGCATCAACCTGTTAAGCCTAGAAAAGTCTCTAGAGGGATTCGAGCTCTCTGCACATCTTCATACCAAGACTTTGCTTGGTTCCCTATATTTACTCCATGTTCAACAGCAAAGGATAAAAGTTGTAAGATTCTTGACCTGGACTATATAGTTATGTGCAAATCAAGAAAGGAGACTGTAAACACCTCTGTGATGAAAGGATATGTAGACTATTACCAGATGGCAAAGTCGATAGTCCAGAAACCAAAGGAGCAAGAATTGTAAGCCAAGGTGAATTTGAAATAGCACCTGACTACATACTCTTGGCCTTCTGGCTCCCTCTGTTTCCAGCTGGTCTCTGTCTTCCCATATGCATTGACTTCTTCCATTTGGCCGTCATATTCTCAAGGATAAGGGCTATCCCTGAAAGTATATCATGACCATATCCATCAACTTTTGAAGTTGGGTCTCTCGTTAGAATCTCCTCTCCAAAGGGGCCTTGTCTTAGTCATGACTGCATCCCCAGAGCCAGGCACAGAGCTATGGTCAGGATTCTTTTTTTTAAATGAACAAACTGATGCATTTCTATCTTCTGGCACAGTGCCCGATATTTAGTAGAGTCTCGGTAAAGGTTAAACTGAACTTGGAGACATTTCTCACTCCTTTGCATGACCTGTCTCCAGTTTGTGAACCAGAGAATAAGGCTAATTAGGAAAAGGACAAGGGCTGAGGTGCCAGTCACTGGACTGAGCCAATCAAAATGAAATTTCTCCAAGCTTTCGCACTGTCAGTTCTTAAAAATCTACTTTGACATCGTCAGAGTCTCTTTTCCCTTCACTCATCAAATTTATGTCAGACAGAGCCACCAACTGCTTTTAAATCAATTTCCATTTTCACACAGACAGGTCTCTGTGTTATGTAATCAGAAGTCAGGAACCTATCATCCACACAAATTACTTCTCTCTGCTCTTCAAAAAGAAACAACATTCATCGCAATAAAATGATGACTACCAGCTCAGTTCTGTGCTTTCCCCTGATCTTTGGAATATATACAATGGAGCACTAGCAGTGCAGCACTGGAGGAGATAAGAGAGCATTTAGATGCTATTGCCAGTGACATCCCATTAGGTCTCAAGTACTCGTTCAGACTCTGGTTCAATATATGATAAGAAAAATGCTTATGCCCTATTATAACTCTAAGTAGTCTTCATCATTTTATATCCGATTGCTTCATTTTATCTCTGATTTGAAAGGGCAGGTTGAAAAATTGCAGTAATCCGAGAGAATTTGGGCATAAATCTTGCTTGGGAATCTCTGAAACTGCTATTTACCTAAAGCCTAAAACCAGGCTATTATTGAAAAGGGCTTTAGTTAGCAGATAGAATTATGCATCTGTTGAGACTCTGATCAGAAGAGCAATAAATGAGAAGTCCTGAATATCTATATGGAATGTTGTCCTCATTTATTTTTTCTGGGAAGAAAAAAATTATGTAAGGACTTATTGATCAAAGAGATAGCTGTCTGCTGGTTGAACTTCTTAGTTCTCCAGAGAAAGAAATTTATGTCATGGAATTGAAATGTAAGATAATGACAAAAGGTGACTTCTATCCTCAACTGACACATTTTATCCCTCAAAAATAAAAAATCTATAAAAGATTTTTTTCTCATAAAATTATCAACATTTCTCTTATTTTCACTTTCAAGGGACTCCTCAGAGCAAGACTTGTCCTGTGGCCGTTGGCTTAATACAGACCTAGCTCATTCATGAATTCCCCAAGGCTCCCAGCTCCCCGGGGCTGGGGACTGAGTGTGTCCTATTCATCGTTAGATCCCCAGCACCAAGTTGGGTGCTTAGCCCAAAATGGGTGCTGTGGCTAAATGAACGATTTTCCATGCTTGTTCATATAACCCCCTTGACCTTCCTACCAACCAAATTCAGTCATTTCCTAATTTAATGCAGATTCTTCTGCAGATTCTTTCTAGGTAAAATTCTATTCCCCCTTATTGTATCCTCATTATTACTTCATGAAAAACTCAGTCTCGTGAAGCACTTTAGGCCTTGATTCTCTTCACTGTCAAACATTGTCTTCCAATTGCTATCTCCCAACTCAACTGCAAATTCTCTGAAGACCGAAAGCATTTATTATTTTTCTACCCTTATAGGGCCTAACATGATGTAGGGATATCATAAACAATGAATAACTTGGAATGTTAATGACAACAAGTCTTCAGACAAATCTGGTGAATTTGGTAATAAATGGGTCCATAATCCATTTAACTAGATTCCCTCTCTCATCCTAGCCCACAAATCACTACTTGCTTTCTGCTCAATCTTTTAAGTAAGTAGGCCCTGATGTTTTAGTAATGAGAACGTGGTTGTTGTCGATCCTGGGCTCTATAACCTTGTTCACAGGGTTGTGAGCAATTCTTCTGTCCAGTATAACTCCCTGGGGGGCTCCAGATTCCAGTGGAAGGTTGCACTGAAGTTACAAAACAACAAGAACTCAGCTTTAAGTGCTTTATAGTCAAGTTCTGAACACATGAAAGTTATTTTTTTGTGTGTGGATGTAAAAGTTTGAATATCTGTGATGAAACAGAATTATTCTAATCTTTCCTTTAAATGTAAATCTTACAAGAGAAAATCTTATGGACCTGATCTTAGGGGACCTGATGAAGATGAGTAGTCTTATTTTAGATGACAGTTTGGGAGACTAAGACTGTCTTAGCCTGGGTTCTCCCCCAAAGCAGAACCTGAGAGAGGCTTGTGTGCAGGTAGTTGACTTAGAAAGTGATCCCAGGGGACAGAAAGGAGGGACAAGGGAGCAAAACAGAGAAGGAGGAAAATAAAAAAGATGGATATTGAATTGACCACTGTGAACCTTAACCCTATGGGACATTCTCAGGAAATTATAATCACCCAGGAATGGGGTGGCAGTTGTTCATTAGTTCCTGTCCTCTGTGTCTCCACATTTCCAGAGATGCTGTAGGCAGCAAGGTTGGGTGGGTGCTGGCAGGTGAAGCCTGCATGAAGTTGGCTGAAGCCTCGTTGGAAGGGGTTCCCATATCAGGGCTAGTGGAAGAAGAGGGCTAAGAAAATCTGGAGCCGTGCACAAGGACAGCTCTACGCAGGAATGTTCTCTTTGGCACTAACACCTCCAGTGTGTAGGAAGGACCCTAATGGTCCAGAGGGGCCTGACCTCTGTCATGCTGATTGTCCTGTGCTGTGCAAGGCTTCAACCAGATATGGTTCAGACACAGAGCCTGTTCAATTTTACATGCATTCAGTTTGCTAAAACAAGCCCCCCCACAAACTAAGGTAACACCCCAGCTTACAGAGGAGTGATGCAGCCTTGCTTACTAAGCAGCCTGACTCCCGTGCAACTTTGACAGAATTTGTTATCACATCTCCTTGGAAACCATCCCATTGTGTGAGCATCAGAACACCCAGGCAGCCCGCATATCTCAAAGACAGGTGTTAAGGATAAGGTGGGACGGAAATCAGAGGCTCTCCTTCAAGTGATACTTGAATACTTGGCCCACTAAAAGTTTTAGTATTTATTGATTATTCCCCAAAATTTATCCAATTGCCTATTCAATTATGTCCATCTACTCAAAATTAATTTTAAGAAACCTGTCTATCTTTTGATAATAGGCAATCTCATGACAAATTTATATTTTAATCAATAATATTTAAAGTAAAACAAATCCACCTTCCAGGCCAGTAACTAGGAAAAATGACCATTGTCAACTAACATCTAGACTTCATTATTCTTAACCACTCAATAGTAGTCAAGTGAGTCCTAGGTGCAGAATATTAAAAATTGTATGCACAGGACTTTGCTCTGTTTCCCTTCCCAGATTTTAGGATAATCATACTTGGAACCAAAAAGTGAGGACCATTACTCAAAACCGTCCCAGCCAGTGGGAGGATAATCACTTCCTTAAAATAACTCAGTCAGAATATTAATAGGTGATACACAGAATATTAATAGGTGATACACATATAAATGGTGAAAACACTGATCGACAACAATGTTGTTTAAAGCTTTTCAGACTTTGAGCCGCATGCATCTGTCCATGGCAGGCAGTTTCTCCTCCTATGACGTCGGAGCTGAAATGTTTTCCGTCCTTGTGGAGATCTGGTTCTCCAGTTTTACCTTTGATGTTGTGAGTTGTCCTTACAACCACCACTGTATTCTCCCGGGACATTTTATTTGAGCCATTTGGTTTCTATTGTTTGCTCCTTTATAAACAAGCAAGTCCATGTTTACTGGTCACTGATATTTCCCAAAGCAAACTCCAGTACAATACTGAGGTAAATGCTAAGAAGCTTACTGAGAAGCCACCTGTACTCTGAGAACATTGTCTGATTTGAAATCTAGTACATGTTTTTGGTTTGTTTGCACTGCTGAAGAAATGCTTCTTAGCTAAAATGCTATAATACCAAGCAGCTACTCTTTACTCCAAGGGTTTGGCTAAGTATTAGCTAATTTAATTTTATAGTAACCCTTGCCAAGTAAAGCAGGATTTGTTTTTAAGACTTCAGGGTTTTTTTAGAGCAACTTAAAGTTTATAGCAATATTAAGGGGGAAGGAACAGGGGTTTCACGTACATACCCATACATAGCCTCTCCCATTATCCAAAGCCTTCCACTAGACTGGTACATTTGTTATAACTGACGAACCTAGGACACATTACCCCAAATTCCATAATTTACATTACGGCTCACTCTTCAGTGTTATTTATTTATTCTGTGGGTTTGGACAAAAGCAGAATTACATGTATCCATCATTATGGCATCATACTGAGTATTTTCCTTGTCCAAAATTCCTCTGGTCTCCACCTATTCATGCCATACCCCATCCCTCCAGACCCCTGGAAAGCAGTGCTCACTTTGTTGTGTCCATAGTTTGTCCCAAGAATGTTACATAGTTAGAATCATACTGTATGTCCTCTTTTCAGACTGGCTTCTTCCACTTAATAATATGCACTTAAGGTTCCTTCATATCTTTCTATGGCTTGATAGCTCACTTCTTTTTACTGCTAAATAATATTCCATTGTCTGGAGGTACCACAGTTCATTTATGGGTTCCCTTACTGAGAGACATTTTCATTGTTTCCAAGTTCTGGCAATAATGAATAAAGCTTCTATAAACATTGGTGTGTAGGTTTTTTTTTTTTTTTTTTTTTTTTTTTTTAAAGATTTTATTTATTTATTTGACAGAGAGAGATCACAAGCAGACGGAGAGGCAGGCAGAGAGAGAGAGAGAGGGAAGCAGGCTTCTTGCTGAGCAGAGAGCCCGATGTGGGACTCGATCCCAGGACCCTGAGATCATGACCTGAGCTGAAGGCAGTGGCTTAACCCACTGAGTCACCCAGGCGCCCCGATGTGTAGGTTTTTGTATGGACATAAATTTCCAACTCCTTTGGGTAAATACTAAGCCGTGTGGCTGCTGGATCTTAGAGCAGGAGTATATTTAGTTTTATAAGGAACTGCCAAAGTCCTGCAAAGTGGCTGCATCCTTTTACATTCCAACCAGCCATGAACAGGAGTTGCTGTTGTCTCATATCCTCCTCCGAATGTTTACTGACATCAGCCTTTGGATTTGGCCATTATTATAGGTGTAATGTTGTATCTCGTTGTTGTTATAATTTGCATTTCCCTGATGACAAGTCATATTGAGCATCTCTTCATGTGCTTACCTTCCTTCCGCATATCTTTTTTTTTAATTTTATTTTTTATAAACATATAATATATTTTTATCCCCAGGGGTACAGGTCTGTGAATCGCCAGGTTTACACACTTCACAGCACTCACCATAGCACATACCCTCCCCAGTGTCCATAATCCCACCCCCCTCCCAAACCCCCTCCCCCCATCAACCTCAGTTTGTTTTGTGAGATTAAGAGTCACTTATGGTTTGTCTCCCTCCCAATTCCATCTTGTTTCATTTACTCTTCTCCTACCCCCTTAACCCCCCATGTTGCATCTCCTCTCCCTAATATCAGGGAGATCATATGATAGTTGTCTTTCTCCGATTGACTTATTTCGCTAAGCATGATACCCTCTAGTTCCATCCACATCGTTGCAAATGGCAAGATTTCATTTCTTTTGATGGCTGCATAGTACTCCATTGTGTATATATACCACATCTTCTTTATCCATTCGTCTGTTGATGGACATCTAGGTTCTTTCCATAGTTTGGCTATTGTAGACATTGCTGCTATAAACATTCGGGTGCACGTGCCCCTTTGGATCACTACCTTTGTATCTTTAGGGTAAATACCCAGCAGTGCAATTGCTGGGTCATAGGGTAGTTCTATTTTCAACATTTTGAGGAACCTCCATGCTGTTTTCCAGAGTGGTTGCACCAGCTTGCATTCCCACCAACAGTGTAGGAGGGTCCCCTTTCTCCGCATCCACGCCAGCATCTGTCATTTCCTGACTTGTTAATTTTAGCCATTCTGACTGGTGTGAGGTGATATCTCATGGTGGTTTTGATTTGTATTTCCCTGATGCCGAGTGATGTGGAGCACTTTTTCATGTGTCTGTTGGCCATCTGGATGTCTTCTTTGCAGAAATGTCTGTTCATGTCCTCTGCCCATTTCTTGATTAGATTATTTGTTCTTTGGGTGTTGAGTTTGCTAAGTTCTTTATAGATTTTGGACACTAGCCCTTTATCTGATATGTCATTTGCAAATATCTTCTCCCATTCTGTCAGTTGTCTTTTGGTTTTGTTCACTGTTTCCTTTGCTGTGCAAAAGCTTTTGATCTTGATAAAATCCCAATAGTTCATTTTTGCCCTTGCTTCCCTTGCTTTTGGCGATGTTCCTAGGAAGATGTTGCTGCGGCTGAGGTCGAAGAGGTTGTTGCCTGTGTTCTCCTCAAGGATTTTGATGGATTCCTTTCTCACATTGAGATCCTTCATCCATTTTGAGTCTATTTTCGTGTGTGGTGTAAGGAAATGATCCAATTTCATTTTTCTGCATGTGGCTGTCCAATTTTCCCAACACCATTTATTGAAGAGGCTGTCTTTTTTCCATTGGACATTCTTTCCTGCTTTGTCGAAGATGAGTTGACCATAGAGTTGAGGGTCTATTTCTGGGCTCTCTATTCTGTTCCATTGATCTATGTGTCTGTTTTTGTGCCAGTACCATGCTGTCTTGATGATGACAGCTTTGTAATAGAGCATGAAGTGTGGAATTGTGATGCCACCAACTTTGGCTTTCTTTTTCAATATTCCTTTGGCTATTCGAGGTCTTTTCTGGTTCCATATAAATTTTAGGATGATTTGTTCCATTTCTTTGAAAAAAATGGATGGTACTTTGATAGGAATTGCATTAAATGTGTAGATTGCTTTAGGTAGCATAGACATTTTCACAATATTTATTCTTCCAATCCAGGAGCATGGAACATTTTTCCATTTCTTTGTGTCTTCCTCAATTTCTTTCATGAGTACTTTATAGTTTTCTGAGTATAGATTCTTAGTCTCTTTGGTTAGGTTTATTCCTAGGTATCTTATAGTTTTGGGTGCAATTGTAAATGGGATGGACTCTTTAATTTCTCTTTCTTCTGTCTTGTTGTTGGTGTAGAGAAATGCAACTGATTTCTGTGCATTGATTTTATATCCTGAACTTTACTGAATTCCTGTACAAGTTCTAGCAGTTTTGGAGTGGAGTCTTTTGGGTTTTCCACATAGAGTATCATATCATCTGCGAAGAGTGATAGTTTGACTTCTTCTTTGCCGATTTGGATGCCTTTAATTTCCTTTTGTTGTCTGATTGCTGAGGCTAGGACTTCTAGTACTATGTTGAATAGCAGTGGTGATAACGGACATCCCTGCCGTGTTCCTGACCTTAGCGGAAAAGCTTTCAGTTTTTCTCCATTGAGAATGATATTTGCGGTGGGTTTTTCATAGATGGCTTTGATAATATTGAGGTATGTGCCGTCTATCCCTACACTTTGAAGAGTTTTGATCAGGAAGGGATGCTGTACTTTGTCAAATGCTTTTTCAGCATCTATGGAGAGTATCATATGGTTCTTGTTCTTTCTTTTATTAATGTGTTGTATCACATTGATTGATTTGTGGATGTTGAACCAACCTTGCAGCCCTGGAATAAATCCCACTTGGTCGTGGTGAATAATCCTTTTAATGTACTGTTGAATCCTATTGGCTAGTATTTTGGCGAGAATTTTTGCATCTGTGTTCATCAAGGATATTGGTCTGTAGTTCTCTTTTTTGATGGGATCCTTGTCTGGTTTTGGGATCAAGGTGATGCTGGCCTCATAAAATGGTTTGGAAGTTTTCCTTCCATTTCTATTTTTTGGAACAGTTTCAGGAGAATAGGAATTAGTTCTTCTTTAAATGTTTGGTAGAATTCCCCCGGGAAGCCGTCTGGCCCTGGGCTTTTGTTTGTTTGGAGATTTTTGATGACTGTTTCAATCTCCTTACTGGTTATGGGTCTGTTGAGTCTTTCTATTTCTTCCTGGTTCAGTTGTGGTAGTTTATATGTCTCTAGGAATGCATCCATTTCTTCCAGATTGTCAAATTTGTTGGCGTAGAGTTGCTCATAGTATGTTCTTATAATTGTCTGTATTTCTTTGGTGTTCGTTGTGATCTCTCCTCTTTCATTCATGATTTTATTTATTTGGGTCCTCTCTCTTTTCTTTTTGAGAAGTCTGGCCAGGGGTTTATCAATCTTATTAATTCTTTCAAAGAACCAGCTCCTAGTTTCATTGATTTGTTCTATTGTTTTTTTGGTTTCTATTTCATTGATTTCTGCTCTGATCTTTATGATTTCTCTTCTCCTGCTGGGTTTAGGGTTTTTTTCTTGTTCTTTCTCCAGCTCCTTTAGGTGTAGGGTTAGGTTGTGTACCTGAGACCTTTCTTGTTTCTTGAGAAAGGCTTGTACCGCTATATATTTTCCTCTCAGGACTGCCTTTGTTGTGTACCACAGATTTTGAACCGTTGTGTTTTCATTATCATTTGTTTCCATGAATTTTTTCAATTCTTCTTTAATTTCCTGGTTGACCCATTCATTCTTTAGAAGGATGCTGTTTAGTCTCCATGTATTTGGGTTCTTTCCAAATTTCCTCTTGTGATTGAGTTCTAGCTTCAGAGCATTGTGGTCTGAAAATATGCAGGGAATGATTCCAATCTTTTGATAATGGTTGAGACCTGATTTAGGACCAAGAATGTGATCTATTCTGGAGAATGTTCCATGTGCACTAGAGAAGAATGTGTATTCCGTTGCTTTGGGATGAAAAGTTCTGAATATATCTGTGATGTCCATCTGGTCCAGTGTGTCATTTAAGGCCTTGATTTCCTTGTTGATCTTTTGCTTGGATGATCTGTCCATTTCAGTGAGGGGAGTGTTGAAGTCCCCTACTATTATTGTATTATTGTCGATATGTTTCTTTGATTTTGTTATTAATTGGTTTATATAGTTGGCTGCTCCCACGTTAGGGGCATAGATATTTAAAATTGTTAGATCTTCTTGTTGGATAGTTCCTTTGAGTATGATATAGTGTCCTTCCTCATCTCTTATTATAGTCTTTGGCTTAAAATCTAATTGATCTGATATAAGGATTGCCACTCCTGCTTTCTTCTGATGTCCAATAGCATGGTAAATTCTTTTCCACCCCCTCACTTTAAATCTGTAGTTGTCTTCAGGTTTAAGATGAGTTTCTTGTAGGCAACATATAGATGGGTTTTGTTTTTTTATACATTCTGATACCCTGTGTCTTTTGATTTGGGCATTTAGCCCATTAACATTCAGGGTAAGTATTGAGAGATATGAATTTAGTGCCATTGTATTGCCTGTAAGGTGTCTGTTATTGTATATTGTCTCTGTTTCTTTCTGATCTACTTCTTTTAGGGTCTCTCTTTGCTTAGAGGACCCCTTTCAATATTTCCTGTAGAGCTGGTTTGGTGTTTGCAAATTCTTTCAGTTTTTGTTTGTCCTGGAAGCTTTTAATCTCTCCTTCTATTTTCAATGATAGCCTAGCTGGATATAGTATTCTTGGCTGCATGTTTTTCTCATTTAGTACTCTGAATATATCATGCCAGCTCTTTCTGGCCTGCCAGGTCTCTGTGGATAAGTCTGCTGCCAATCTAATATTTTTACCATTGTACGTTACAGACTTCTTTTCCCTGGCTGCTTTCAGGATCTTCTCTTTGTCACTAAGACTTGTCAATTTTACTATTAGGTGACGGGGTGTGGACCTATTCTTATTGATCTTGAGGGGGGTTCTCTGAACCTCCTGGATTTTGATGCTTGTTCCCTTTGCCATATTGGGGAAATTCTCTCCAATAATTCTCTCCAATATACCTTCTGCTCCCCTCTCTGTTTCCTCTTCTTCTGGAATCCCAATTAATCTAATGTTGTTTCGTCTTATGGTGTCACTTATCTCTCGAATTCTCCCCTCGTGGTCCAGTAGCTGTTTGTCCCTCTTTTGCTCAGCTTCTTTATTCTCTGTCATTTGGTCTTCTATATCGCTAATTCTTTCTTCTGCCTCATTTATCCTAGCAGTGAGAGCCTCCATTTTTGATTGCACCTCATTAATAGCTTTTTTGATTTCAACTTGGTTAGATTTTAGTTCTTTTATTTCTCCAGAAAGGGCTTTTATATCTCCCGAGAGGGTTTCTCTAATATCTCCCATGCCTTTTTTGAGCCCGGCTAGAACCTTGAGAATCGTCATTCTGAACTCTGGATCTGATATATTACCAATGTCTGTATTGATTAGGTCCCTAGCCTTTGGTACTGCCTCTTGTTCTTTTTTTTGTGGTGAATTTTTCCGCCTTGTCATTTTGTCGAGATAAGAGTATATGAAGGAGCAAGTAAAATACTAAAAGGGTGGCAACAACCCCAGGAAAATATGCTTTAGCCAAATCAGAAGAGATCCCAAATCGTGAGGGGGGAGAAAGGGGATAAAAAGAGGTTCAGAAAGAAAGAAAAAAAAATTAAAAAAAGAAAACCAATAAAGAAAAAGTATTAAAAGGGAAAAAAATATATATATATTAGATAAACTAGTTAAAAAATGTTAAAAAAGAAAAGGGTAAAAGTTAAAAAAAATTAGCAGAAGAAGAAAAAAAATTGAAAAAAAAATTAAATTAACTGCAATGCTAAAGAATCATGGGGAGAAAGCTATGAGTTCCGTGCTTTGCTTTCTCCTCCTCTGGAATTCCGTTGCTCTCCTTGGTATTGAAACTACACTCCTTGGTAGGTGAACTTGGTCCTGGCTGGGTTTCTTGCTGATCTTCTGGGGGAGGGGCCTGTTGTGGTGATTCTCAAGCATCTTTGCCCCATGTGGAATTGCACCGCCGTTACCTGGGGCCGGGCTGAGTCATCACTCGGGTTTGCTGGGTTTGCTTTCGGGAGCTTTTGTTCCCTGAGCGCTTTCCGTAGAGTTCCGGAGGGCGGGAATGAAGATGGCGGCCTCCCGGTGTCCGGCCCGGAGGAGCCGAGAGCCCGGGGCCCCACTCCTCAGTGTGCCCCCAGAGAACAGCATCCAATGACTCCCGCCACCCTGGCCTCTGGCCGCGCTCCGAGCTGACCGAGCCTGCGACCGGTTCAAGGTAACCCCGAGCTGGGAGTCACTCCTTGGCTCTGTCTCTGTAGCCGGCTTCCCCGTTCTAATACCTGTGAGCTCTGCGACACTCAGACACCCTGATCCTTCTGTGACCCTGCGGGACCTGAGGCCACGCTGACCCCGCGCGGGCTTCACCCCGGTTAAGCCTCTGGAGCAATGTCCCTCAGCAGAACAGACTTTTAATTTTTTTTATTTTATTTTTTATTTTTTTCAGCATAACAGTATTCATTATTTTTGCACCACACCCAGTGCTCCATGCAATCCGTGCCCTCTACAATACCCACCACCTGGTGCCCCCAACCTCCCACCCCCCACCCCTTCAAAATTCTCAGATCGTTTTTCAGAGTCCATAGTCTCTCATGGTTCACCTCCCCTTCCAATTTCCCTCAACTCCCTTCTCCTCTCCAACTCCCCTTGTCCTCCATGCTATTTGTTATGCTCCACAAATAAGTGAAACCATATAATAATTGACTCTCTCTGCTTGACTTATTTCACTCCGCATAATCTCTTCCAGTCCCGTCCATGTTGCTACAAAACTTGGGGATTCATCCTTTCTTTCTTTTTTTTTTTTTTTTTTTTTTTTTTACAGCTTTATAAACATATATTTTATCCCCAGGGGTACAGGTCTGCGAATCGCCAGGTTTACACACTTCACAACACTCACCATAGCACATACCCTCCCCAATATCCATAACCCCACCCCCTCTCCCAACACCCTCCCCCCATCAACCCTCAGTTTGTTTTGTGAGATTAAGAGTCACTTATGGTTTGTCTCCCTCCCAATCCCATCTTGTTTCATTTACTCTTCTCCTACCCCCTCGACCCCCCATGTTGCATCTCCTCTCCCTCATATCAAGGAGATCATATGATAGTTGTCTTTCTCCGATTGACTTATTTCGCTAAGCATGATCCCCTCTAGTTCCATCCACGTCGTCGCAAATGGCAAGATTTCATTTCTTTTGATGGCTGCATAGTATTCCATTGTGTATATATACCACATCTTCTTTATCCATTCGTCTGTTGATGGACATCTAGGTTCTTTCCATAGTTTGGCTATTGTAGACATGGCTGCTATAAACATTCGGGTGCACGTGCCCCTTCGGATCACTATGTTTGTATCTTTAGGGTAAATACCCAGCAGTGCAATTGCAGGGTCATAGGGTAGTTCTATTTTCAACATTTTGAGGAACCTCCATGCTGTTTTCCAGAGTGGTTGCACCAGCTTGCATTCCCACCAACAGTGTAGGAGGGTTCCCCTTTCTCCGCATCCTCGCCAGCATCTGTCATTTCCTGACTTGTTAATTTTAGCCATTCTGACTGGTGTGAGGTGATATCTCATGGTGGTTTTGATTTGTATTTCCCTGATGCCGAGTGATATGGAGCACTTTTTCATGTGTCTGTTGGCCATCTGGATGTCTTCTTTGCAGAAATGTCTGTTCATGTCCTCTGCCCATTTCTTGATTGGATTATTTGTTCTTTGGGTGTTGAGTTTGCTAAGTTCTTTATAGATTTTGGACACTAGCCCTTTATCTGATATGTCGTTTGCAAATATCTTCTCCCATTCTGTCAGTTGTCTTTTGGTTTTGTTCACTGTTTCCTTTGCTGTGCAAAAGCTTTTGATCTTGATAAAATCCCAAAAGTTCATTTTTGCCCTTGCTTCCCTTGCCTTTGGTGATGTTCCTAGGAAGATGTTGCTGCGGCTGACGTCGAAGAGGTTGCTGCCTGTGTTCTCCTTGAGGATTTTGATGGATTCCTTTCTCACATTGAGATCCTTTATCCATTTTGAGTCTATTTTCGTGTGTGGTGTAAGGAAATGATCCAATTTCATTTTTCTGCATGTGGCTGTCCAATTTTCCCAACACCATTTATTGAAGAGGCTGTCTTTGTTCCATTGGACATTCTTTCCTGCTTTGTCGAAGATGAGTTGACCATAGAGTTGAGGGTCCATTTCTGGGCTCTCTATTCTGTTCCATTGATCTATGTGTCTGTTTTTGTGCCAGTACCATGCTGTCTTGATGATGACAGCTTTGTAATAGAGCTTGAAGTCCGGAATTGTGATGCCACCCACTTTGGCTTTCTTTTTCAATATTCCTTTGGCTATTCGAGGTCTTTTCTGGTTCCATATAAATTTTAGGATGATTTGTTCCATTTCTTTGAAAAAAATGGATGGTACTTTGATAGGAATTGCATTAAATGTGTAGATTGCTTTAGGTAGCATAGACATTTTCACAATATTTATTCTTCCAATCCAGGAGCATGGAACATTTTTCCATTTCTTTGTGTCTTCCTCAATTTCTTTCATGAGTACTTTATAGTTTTCTGAGTATAGATTCTTAGTCTCTTTGGTTAGGTTTATTCCTAGGTATCTTATAGTTTTGGGTGCAATTGTAAATGGGATGGACTCCTTAATTTCTCTTTCTTCTGTCTTGTTGTTGGTGTAGAGAAGTGCAACTGATTTCTGTGCATTGATTTTATATCCTGACACTTTACTGAATTCCTGTACAAGTTCTAGCAGTTTTGGAGTGGAGTCTTTTGGGTTTTCCACATAGAGTATCATATCATCTGCGAAGAGTGATAGTTTGACTTCTTCTTTGCCGATTTGGATGCCTTTAATTTCCTTTTGTTGTCTGATTGCTGAGGCTAGGACTTCTAGTACTATGTTGAATAGCAGTGGTGATAACGGACATCCCTGCCGTGTTCCTGACCTTAGCGGAAAAGCTTTCAGTTTTTCTCCATTGAGAATGATATTTGCGGTGGGTTTTTCATAGATGGCTTTGATAATATTGAGGTATGTGCCGTCTATCCCTACACTTTGAAGAGTTTTGATCAGGAAGGGCAGAACAGACTTTTAAAAGTCCCGATTTTGTGCTCCATTGCTCCGCCGCTTGCCGGGAGCCGGCCCCTCCCCCCTCGGTCTATCTTCCCGTCGCTTTGGATTCACTTCTCTGCCAGTCCTACCTTTCAGAAAGTGGTTGATTTTCTGTTTCTAGAATTGCTGTTCTTCTTCTCTTCGATCTCCCGTTGGATTTGTAGGTGTTTGTAATCTTTAGATAAGCTGTCTAGCTGATCTCCCGCTGCCTGAAGTAGTCTCAGCTGCTACTTCTCCGCCATCTTGACTCCTCCTTACATATCTTTTTTGATGAGTTATCTGTTCAGGTCTTTGGCCCATCCTTGTCTTTTGAAAATGAACACACCCAGGTTTATAGTCATTAAGTAACTGATCAATAGTTTATTTTTCACAGGTAATTTGAATCTAGGATTTTGTCATTTAAAATTCCATCCTCTTTTCACAAATTAAAAAAAACAAATTTAGGTACAGGAGGAAAAGGCAGCTGCTTGGGAATAATCATGTTTTAGGTCTCTTTACAGTTGTCTAACCATATAGAAAACAATTTGCCAAGAGAAATTTTATTTTCAAATTTTTCAAAATTTTCATTTCAACATCTACATAACTCATAAGGAATACAATACACAGATTGCTCATCAAAACCTCACATGCCAGAAAATGCTTGGGGTCTGAGATGGCTTTTGCTCACTTGCTCTTTCTTTCTTTCTGTCTCTTTTAGTTTGTTTGTTTGTTTTCGGCTTTTGCCTTTTTAATCCCACCCCAAAGTTTTCCCCTAGTCCCAAACTACTTGCCAATAAGGAGTGATGTCCGAATCTAAAAGATGTGAACTTTATTTCAGTTTGTGACCTGCTTAGAGAAAACCAGATTGTACAGTTTGTATGTCAGTTGTAATCTTTACATGCTTGCACAGATCAGAAATGCTAGGACACAAAAGAACCAGTTTGGGGTTGTTCTGTCTCCTTACACTTCTTCCCCGCTATGCCTCCTCCTTCCTACTGATAATAATGTATGTTGGTGGAATAAAATCCTTTATCTTGAAAGGAACTGAAAGAGCTTCATATCTTCACATGTTTAAAGGCGTTATTATTCCTCTTTGACCAACAAGGTCACTTGAGCCTGGGGACTATATGCATAAAGCCACTAAGTGGTGGAGTAGACTGAACTCTTCATGTAAAATCTTGGTCTTTGGACATTTCTGTATGTTGTCAGTCCCTTTTCAAGGGCCTAGCTTTTGAGTTGGAGGAGACTAAAAATAAGTTGGGCACATCTGTTTTCCGAGTGCATAAAAGCTGGCCCGTGTCAGTGAGCACTTGGGTAAGCTGGGCCCGGACAGAGTGTTGGGAATCTCATGGGAATGAGGCCGACCAGCGCCGACTGCACAGACGCAGGGCCCGTGGGCTGAGGGGGTGCAGGCACATGCAGTTACTGCCCTGCACCGGGCGCCCTGATACAGGAAGTTCAGGGTGTTCCGGGCCCCAGAGGAAGATCCCGTATCCCTGATCTGCTTTGGGGGAAGGGAGAGCATGTGACACATAATCCATATCTTAGCGGTATCTGTCTTAGACTTAAAGAATAAATGCATTCTGTTCAGTGAAGAAGATAATTTTGTGAAGGAGAGATTTTGGGGAAAAGTTATTTCAGGAAGAGGATAGAATATGTGTAAGACCCAGCGATGAGAGAGAGCAACGAGAGTTGTGGAAACAAAGCAAGGATGTTTAACGTAGAGGGCAAAGGCCCAACATCTAGGCCACGGAACCAAGAACACAGCATTAAAAATGTCTACAGATGGTCGCCTGGGTGGCTCAGTCATTAGGCGTCTGCCTTCAGCTCAGGTCATGATCCTGGGGTCCTGGGATCAAGCCCGCATCAGGCTCCCTGCTCATTGGGAAATCTGCTTCTCCCTCACCCACTCCCCTTGCTTGTGTTCCCTGTCTCACTGTGTGTCTCTCTGTCAAGTAAATAAAAATATTAAGAAAAAAAAAAGCCTCTTGTGAGCTGGGTCTGGCTGGCCAAAACCCACTCCAGGAGCCCGGCAGAATCAGCCACAAGTCTGGTGCTGAGGCCCAAAGGCTCTCTTTGCCTGTGTTGATCCCTACAGTGCAACGAAACCCGGGCCATCCTGAACAGTCTAATTAGTCTACAACTAATTAGAGTCTTCTCAGGCTTGCTAATTGCTTGAGAACCATTTTAGTAGACCACAGCAGAGAGGGGCACTTAAAAGTGCTTTTCCATTGACCCAGCAGAAGTAGTCTGAACCTTTCATATCTGAAGAAATAGTCAAGAAACATTTAGCTCTCTTGATTTTCTGGAAGTAATGTATTTGGGATTCTGGGGAGGAAACATAGTTTTTAGACTTTTATTCTGGGCATGAAATCACTTCTGGAATGAGGGCCCTGGAATAAAGTGTTGAGTCCTTCTAATGGCAGCTTTGCAGGAACTGCTAACAGCGGAAGCATGTGCATTCTCCTGCCATGGTCTGATGGAGTGTCTTACAGAATCAGGACCTGCCAGAACATACATCACTAGGGCAAGGAGCAGACTGGCCTCTTGATTGACCCACTCACATTGCATCCTGCACTTACAAACATGAACCAAACCAAACAAACCCACAGCACAAATCCAAACATGCTTGTATTGCAAATATGTGCTCTTTTACATAAGGGGAAATTTTCCGGATTGGCCAGTTGGCCCCATTTCCCCTCATTGACTCTTAGGGAACTCGATTCAGATTGACATCTTGCCCAGTGCTCTATGACACAGAATAAATGAACAAACAAAACTGAAGAACTGTTTTGAGCACTTAATATACACCAGGCACTAAGCACTTTTATCTTCACTGTCATTTAATCTCCAGAGTAACACCATGGGGTAGATATTCTTTCCCCCTTCTACAGAAGAGGAAGCTGAGGAACAGAGAGGTCAAATGATTTACCCTCCATCACAGCTGGAGGGGGTCAGAGGCAGGCCAGACACAGAGCCCATCTGCTTGCAAAGCCCTCTCTGGTTTTCATGATGTCACATTGCCTCCAGGAGGGAGGCACACCCTACTTCAGGAGCAGTTGCTTTGGGAAGACTTAACCTTGGCTTCTGTTTGCAAACTGATAAAGAAAATAGAGGAAATTAGACAATTTAAGTTTAAGAAAAAAAAAAAAAAACAAACCCAAAAACCTCCCCTTGCCTCTTAAGGAGGGAAAGTCCGGTTCCAAAACATACCTTTAAAAGATAAATGAGTAACAAGCATCTTCTCCTGGAAATAGTTGCCACTGATTTCAAGGAATCGTTACTCTAAGCACATGTCAGTGCTGTGGAAGAGTCTGAAGCCACAGTGCCGAGTCTGAGCCCCACTCCTGACTGCGTGGCAGGGCTCCAGGGGCTAGGGAGAAGGGCATTTGTTGGCACAGGGGCCCAGCGCAGAATGGGTTCCCTTTCTGGCAGAATGAACTGAGCCTGTGCAGTGTGATTCAAGGCATCAGAGACCAGGCCAAAACATCTAGGGCTTTAAGTGACTTTGAGGACAGAAGATCACCCACACTTGTGTATTAGAACACACTGACCATTCAGTTCTGCTAAAATGGCTGATCCAGGAAGTCCTGTTTAAAAACGACTAAAAAAATAAATAAAATAAAATAAAATAAAATAAAAGCAATGATGAACATAGCACTGGAGCCTGGGGATCCCTAAGACCCCGTGCCTTCAGGCCAGCTGCATCCACTCAGCAAGCACATGCCAATAAACTTGGGGTCCTGCTTTCTCCCCAACTTTCAGCCTTCGCCCCCTCCTTTGAATTCACTCTTTCTGTTCTGGGCAGTGCCCAGTTCCGAGAGGGGAAACCACACAGACTCAGTTAACTTGTATCCCAGCCAGATGCCCAGGACCACTGTGCGTGAGGTTCATATGTGTGCTTTTCTTCTCTGGCCATGCTTCCAACCCGAGTGCTGGTACCACTACCGTGGTTCCTTTATGTTATAGACATAACGAGGACAGTTGAACATCTTTTCCTCCTCAAAGAATTGTCACATATGTAAAAAAAAATAAAATTGTCTCATTTGACATAGATGAGGCAAAAGCCACTGATGTGGTGGTGATATTCGTAGGATATCCTTTGCCGCTTGGTCTTTAGCAGCTGACCATCTCCCCTCACCTCCCCTCTCTTCCCTTCCCCCATAGTTCTCTCCCGACACCACCTGCTGCTGGCTTTTTGTTAGTTCTGTTGTTTTGTGGTTGCCACCTTTATCATTTTATTAGGTTCCCATGAAAGTATGAGTCCTCTCTGAATGAGCACATTAATTTATTTTAGAGTTTCCTTGTTTGTTTTTGCACTTGTGCTATCCTGGTTGTATTGTTATGGCTTGTAGCATGATCATAGAAGAGGCAAGTTTTCTTTCTTCTCTCTGATCCTCTTTTTATCCAAGTTGACTTAGCTATTTACGGAAGAATATAGTCTTCCTCACATATCTTCCCCATCTTTATTGAGGTATAACTGATAAATAAAAACTGTATATATTTAAAGTGTGATGCCTCCAGCTTTGTTCTTTTTCATCAAGATTGCTTTGGTTATTTGGGGGTCTTTTGTGGTTTCATATGAATTTTAGGATAGATTTTTAATTTACAAGAAAGATGACATTGGAATGTGGATAGGGCTTGCGTTGTATCTGTAGATCACTTTGGGTAGTATGGACATTTTTACAATATTAATTCTTGTAGTCCATGGACACAAGATGTTTTTGCAGTTATGTGTCTTCTTTAACTTCCTTCATTAATGTTCTACAGTTTCCAGTGTACTTCTTCTAGGAGTTTTATGGTTTCAAGTTTTACATTCACATCTTTGATCCATTTGAGTTGATTTTTGCTTATGGTGTGAGATAAGGGTCTAATTTCCTTCTCCTGCATGTAGACATCCACTTTTCTGCATGTCACTATCAGTTTTACAAGTCTTTAACCTCTTTGGATAAATTTATTACTCAATATTTTATTCTTTTTGTTGCTATTGTGAATCATTTTTCTTAATTTCCTTCTTGGATAGCTCACAGTTTACGCAGAAAATTTATGCAGAAATGCTACTATTATTTGTATGTTGATTTTGTATCCTGCAACTTTACTGAATGTGTTTATTAGTTTTAACCATTTTTTTTGGTGCAAATAGAGATAATTCTGCCTCTTTGTTCCAATTTTTCCCAATTTCTCTTTCTTATCTAATTTCTCTGGCTAGGATTTGCAGTACTATATTGGATTGAAGTGATGAGAACAGGCATCCTTGTTGAGTGTGTGTGTGTGTGTGTGTATGAGTATGGGAGGGTGGGGGAAGGATGTGCTCTGTGTTTGTGTGTGTGTGTGTGTGTATGGGGGGTGGGGGAAGGACGTGCTCTGTGTGTGTGTGTGTGAGTATGGGGGGTGGGGGAAGGACGTGCTGTGTGTGTGTGTGTGTGAGTATGGGGGGTGGGGGAAGGACGTGCTCTGTGTGTGTGTGTGTGTGTGTGTGTGAGTATGGGGGGTGGGGGAAGGACGTGCTCTGTGTGTGTGTGTGAGTATGGGGGTGGGGGAAGGACGTGCTGTGTGTGTGTGTGTGTGTGTGTGTGAGTATGGGGGGTGGGGGAAGGAAGTGCTCTGTGTGTGTGTGTGTGTGTGAGTATGGGGGGTGGGGGAAGGACGTGCTGTGTGTGTGTGTGTGTGTGTGAGTATGGGGGGTGGGGGAAGGACGTGCTGTGTGTGTGTGTGTGTGTGTGAGTATGGGGGGTGGGGGAAGGACGTGCTGTGTGTGTGTGTGTGTGTGTGTGTGAGTATGGGGGGTGGGGGAAGGACGTGCTGTGTGTGTGTGTGAGTATGGGGGGTGGGGGAAGGACGTGCTCTGTGCGTGTGTGTGTGAGTATGGGAGGGTGGGGGAAGGACGTGCTGTGTGTGTGTGTGTGTGTGTGTGTGTGTGAGTATGGGGGGTGGGGGAAGGACGTGCTCTGTGTGTGTGTGTGTGAGTATGGGGGGTGGGGGAAGGACGTGCTCTGTGTGTGTGTGTGTGTGTGTGAGTATGGGGGGTGGGGGAAGGACGTGCTCTTGCTGTAGGGAGTGCTGAAGCAGGTGTTCTGAGCAGCTCCATCAGCTGGAGTCAGCATCAGCAAAGACAACAGAGGTCCTTACTGTCAAAACTCTAGTTGTCCCTGGTGGCAGCAAGGGCTGCTGAGGTCTTCTGTTCTCCTTGTCCCTGGTGGTGGTAGGTCATGGCCAAAGGGATTTCTCTTGACACCAAGCCAAGCAGGTTGAGAGATGAAATTAAATAGGTAAAATGATTTGTGTGCTTTTCTAGGTGTCTGTCTTCAGTGTTTGCACTCCTTTGGATCGCTGAAGCTTCTTAATTGTACTCTGGAGTTCTCTTACAGGGATTTTCGTTGGTGTCTGGTTGTTAAATTACGTTTTTGTAAGGGGGGGACAAAGGCTGAGACCCCCTAATCTGTCATCTTCTGAGGTCACTTCACATGCATTTTAAAATAACTTGATCACATTCCTCAAAATAATCTAGCTGGAATTTTGATTGGTATTGTATTAAATTTATAGATTAATTTCAACAAGGATGGACCATTTTTGCTGAACTAAATTATCCCATCCAAGAGAATGAACTATCTCTTTATTTAATCAGGATTCTCTTCTATTCCTTAACATAGTATGGAGATTTTAGACATTCTTCATTAATTACTGTGAACTTTATAACTTTCGCTACTATGATGAGTGCTGATTTGATTATATTTTGTAGTTGTGTATTACTGCTACTGAGATATGCTATTGATTTTTGTGAGTTGACCTTGTATTTGGCAACCCTGTTGATATCTAATTAGTTAGATATCACTTATTAGAGGTAGAATTTCATTTCTGCCTGCTCTAGCTAGGTTTGGTTCTACTTGTCTTTGTGGTGGGAATGTCTTATAGTCCAGGCGTTGTTTTTTCCTAAAGTATATATTGTTGCAATTAGGCCTTCTCTGTGCAAATGTAAAAATCCAGAAGGAAGACTGGAGGGTAGCTGGGCAGATGGATAACAGTTTCTTTATGGCCAAGGAATATGCAAATACTCGAGCATAAAAACTGTTAAAAAGAAACCATGGACCCAAAATGGAGTCGCTTAGTTCAAGTCACCAAACAAGGGTGTAATACTTAACTAATTGCAGTTTCAACCTTCCCAGAAATGCAGTCCTAACTGGTCGGTCAGACGTATTCTGGTCAGCACCAATGAGGTAATCTGTCACAAGGGCCCTCCCTATTCCCTCAAAGGAAGATGAGGTAATCTGCCTAATAAGAACCCCTGTCCTTTTCCCTGAGGGAAGGTGACCTTGCCTGAAACAATCCTTTCTTTTCCTTTGCTAAATGTCCTGCCCCATTTCGGCCTATAAAACCCTTCCATTTTGTATAGCTCTTTGGGGTTCCTTTCTGTTTGCTAGATGAGATGCTGATCAATTATTGAATTGCTTGATAATGCCAATTAGATCTTCAAACTTACTCAGTTTATTTTCGTATTTTAACAAACCAAAAGTCACCCGCTGGTCCAGAGCTAATACTCAGAGAGTCAATGATAATCATTCCTACAAATCACCTAATTCCTTAAGTTTCTTCAAGTGTGCCCTTCCTCACTTCCTCATTTCTAAAAGAGTTGGGGCCACAACCTGAAGTGAAAAGAGCCAAGTCAACCACGGGTCCAGATCAGCAGCAAATACTCTAGAAATCAGGCTGGGAACATTCTATCTTCTGTCTCTTCCCAGGATGTCAAAGAAAGAAGCACTAGTGCAGGGGCTGCGAACCTGGCAGCAGGAGGGGGTTTTCCTTCAGGAAAATCACCAAGCATTCTTTGTACCACTGAGTTATGAATGGTGTCTATATGGGCAGAATGAAGGGGAGAGTTATGGAGGACACAGCAGAGTTAAGTGATTTGCCCAGTCTCATAGGATGGGGGACATCTGAGCTCTCACCTTGGAATCTGACCCATGTGAAGAGAGTCCAGCAAGGCTGTTGGTACTCCTTCTCTATTTCCACTATAGATTTTTTTAACCTGAGTCATCCAGACAATTTTTTTCAGGTCTTTGCTGTATTTTGTTTGTACAAGTAGTCTTCAAGGTGATGTAAAAATGAAAACAAAAGGTCCAATAGCTCTATGAAGCCGTTTTTCTCCTGCAGTGCCTTCAATGGCCACCACTGGTAAGCACATTCCCAGCGTCTGGATACCAGCCCTGCACTCAGTGCTTCCAGTAATAATTTGTTTCAGATAATTTTGCCAGTGGGGTGTGTTTTGAGATAGGTGCTCTGACACCCCAGAAGGCAAATTCCAAACTCTTCTGGAAATAATTTTGTAAAAGAGAAACAGTCTTGAGGAAGGATTACCAAGAGAACTTTTGGAAGCTGGCCACCCAATTAGGCAACTTTTCTTCTCCAAGGACCTGTAACTTGTGCTCACAGTTTCAGTATTTATACGGACACAGCCCTTGAACTCTGACATTTTTAAAAGAAATTAAGCTGCATCAGAAATCTGGGACCCGTGACAGCTATGTTGGTCTCCTTGGAAAGCAAAAGTGCTCTCAGGAAAATACAAGGGATTCACCCTTTAATCATAGCCACCAGTCACTTCTCCTAAGTAAGATTTGCAAATGAGTAGGAAAACACATTTAGGGGATGAAGGAGGACAGGAGGGAGGGGAGGGAAAGGAGAGTAATGAGGGGAGGGAGAGGAGGGATAGAAGGAGGTTTCTGACTGAAAATTCACTGAGGGAGAAAGATAAATATTGCTGAAAGGAGAGGAATGTTCATGCAGAATCCACAGCCAAAGGGCTCTAAGAGTGGAGCATCAGGCAGATAACCAGAAAGGAGAGACCACTGCTTTTTCAAAGCACATCTGACACTGCCTCTGCCTTGTGAATGCAACAAAGTCTTTAGAAGCAGAAATACTTCAGTGCAAATTCTGACAGGACTGCCTTCTAGCTGAGTGTGCTGGGCTTGTTACTTAACCTCTGTGGAACTCCATTTCCTATTCTGTAAAATGAGATTAACACCACCTACTTACAATGCTGTCAGAGGGATTCAAAGTAAAATGTATAAAGACTCTTGCACACTATAGCTCGTGTACTATGGTATCCTGGTCAAAAACAAATGCTTGGTCTTTCTTCACACTGATTAGCCTGGAATGTTCTGAGGCTGAACTGCTGTGTTCTTATGTAATTTAATTATCTTGATGAAAGCATGAGGATAATACCACACCCCTTGGAGTGGGGGTGGAGCTTTCCCTGAGGAGAATGAACATCACCATGGACATCTTTTTTTAGATGAGGTCAAGGTCAATCCTGGAAGAGCAAATTAGACAGTGGAGGTGGGTAGGGATACAAAGGAGCAATTCTTCCTCTCTGGAGGTGGTTGGCCCTGGGCTTTTCTTCAGGAGACCTACTATAGGGTATTCTCCCTGGAGAGAAGAAAGATGATCCCTTCAAGACTATGGTCCTTGGGAACACATCAAGAAGATCTGCCTGAGATTCTCCATATGCCTAGCAGCCCCAAACGTCACCACAACTGTCTGTTTTATCATTTTCTTCTGCCAGCCCATCAAGAAATGGGCTTAAGTGGAGGATGAAGGGGTACTGGTGAGAGTGACTAAGGCCTCAGAGCTGCCCATCTCCAGATGCAGGTGAAGAACAGATAGACGCTCACAGGAGGGGAGGTGCCGTATCCCAGAGCAGGCAGAGGGGCCTGCAGAAGACATGCTTGCCTCTCTTGGAACACCCCAGCGTGTGGAGAGGACACTCTGAGAATGGCGGGACTTTACACAGCCAAGAGAGATGGGGCATTCAAAAGGGAGTATAATTCTTTCTAATGAATACATTTCTGAATTACTCCAGTTTAGAATTAAGATCTTAGTTATCTTCCAGCAAAAGATTAAAAAATCTCTATATTCCACATGACTGGATTCTGATGTGAAAAACTTGGTGCCACGGTGGTCAGCTTTTTCCAGCCTCCCAGGTGTTCTGGGAAATGGCTGGCCACAGAAAACCTTCATCTCTTGAAATGTCCCCCAACTGCTCACTTGTCCCTTTGCAGCTGACCATGAACTGCCAAATGTACGGAATACCACTTAGAAAATGTCCCCGGCTTCCACACCCCACCTTAGTAGAAAGCCTGGCACTCAGAATCTAATCTCAGTATTTTGTTTTACTCTGTACAACCTGCTATCTTTTCTAACACCTTGGAGGCCCTGCTGGAGTGAACATGATGACACATGGTGTTCCCTTGATGCAGGTTGGTGAATAAAGAGCCTTGTCAATTTCATCTTAGATTTTGCCTGTCTTTGCAGATAGAAAGTCATACTAAAGAAATATGGCATTTACCAAACAAGAAAATTTGGAGTAGAGACCCTAGGGAGGTAAAGAGTTTCCATTGTTTGTTGTTCTCTGGTAAGAAGGGCACTTAGGGGAAAAGGGACAGGAAGAAAGGAGTAAGGGCACTTGTAACAATGAGGCCTGGTGTACCCCAACGAAAGCTTCATGCCTTTCACATCTCCTTCCTGTGACACTGGTACGGGCCTTTGTAGGAGAGGCATGGGGCCTCCCTATGGGTTAACAGGCAAGGGGTCCCCTTAATGACTCAATAACTAGAGAGATAGAAAGGAAAGTGCTTAGGGAAAAAGGATGTCACGTGTCCTCATGGGTATAGGGCTTAATATAATTACAAAATTATGTGCACTAGATTTACACATTAAATCAAAGCAAATTAATAGGTGTTAAACATCTTCCATGTTCAGGGTTCAATGTATAACTGCTAATAAACACTATTCGATGGGCATTTAATTGAGTTAAAGTGACTCTGCCCTCCCTAGAGTTCTTACCGAAGAATCCGGAGTCTAATTTTAGGATTTGAACAAATCCTAGTGGCAGCACATTGGGATAGGATATGGGATGTTATCTGAGCTAGAGCTGGAAGGTTCCATCTAATGAAGACTGTCTTAACAGGAAGTTTTAAGCCCACTTTCTCCACTCTAGATAGGATATCTTATACCATTCCCTGTGTCACTAATTGTGTCCAGGTCTCAGGAAAGTGTAGGCGCACATGAGTTTTTGCTGACACTAATGCCCAGATGCTGATGGCTTTCAGCCCTGGCAGCAGCACCCAGGGCTGCTGCACCCTCCCTTCCCCAGTCTTCCTGTTGTTACTCTTGAGCTTTCCAGGGAGTTGTCCATCCCTGTAGCTGATGCCCTTCGCAAGGACTTGCTCTCCTGCAGATAGCCTCCTCTGGTGCTCCCAGTCCTGGGCAAAGCTGCCCTCAGGTTAAAGACTCAGCATGGGGGCAGGGAGGAGAGCTGGACTTCTCTGCCTTGAAACCCTGACCTCCCCTGAAACATCCTTCCTGGGTGCTGAGACCCAAGCCTCTGAGAACTCATATTCTGGAATGCCTCTTGCCTGTGGGGCTCATGGCCAGTCCCTCAGGACCCTGGGGGATCCAAAGGGAACAGGGACCATGTCAAACCAAACAACCCACTCCTTACTCTTTTGCTCTTTCATTCACCCTCTCCTGCATAAAATCTCCCTCCCCTTTTCTTCAGCGAAATACAAGCCCCCAGTGGAATCTATAGCCAGAGAGGTCACCAACAACTGTTTTCTTAAACAAACACATTGAATCTCAGCTTGACCTTGCTGGGGACACACCAGATACTCTTAATTTAAACTGAGCCTCTGAACTCCAGTCTTCAGAAGAAGGGTGGTTAAATCCCCTACTTGATGCTAATCAGCCTGCAGGTCTAGGACTGATGGAAGGGCAACTCTTGGATGGATGTGCGAGGGTAGCACATGGGTTGGTGGCTGCCCAGAGTTCTGACAGTGGCTGGGTGAGGGAACGTAATGTAACATAACATTTTTCAGAACCGAGGCACCATTTGAACCTCCTGACCTTTCTCTAGAAAGCCTTTCCTGATCCTACTAAGTAAGCATAACCTCTCAGTTTCAACTCACCATAGTTCGATGAACCTTCCAAATAGTTCACACCTCACTCTGGTTTAGGGTTTTTATAGTCTCTATTTAATAATGTAGTTTATATAGTGGGAATCTGTTCCCCTTGTCAAGGCTTTGCTTCTGGCAAATGTTGAACAGTATTTGCTTGTTTGAATTAAATTCTGCTTAATTAGATTAGGCCCATTGATGGCCAATGCTTCCTAGAATGTGACAGGAAAAATTAAGCTTCCCCCACAACACCCTGGCCATGCCCCACAGCAAGTGCCAGTATAAACTTGCCCTCAAATTCTGGATGGGCTCTCTCAATTCTTCTGGACACAAGATTAGCCCTCATTCTCCTGTTCCGTTATCCTCTTGGAAATGCCTTTAACCTCCCAGTATAGCTCCTGGCTGCCCTTCCAAGTCCCTGTGCTGAAAGTTCTTCCCTCCACCCAGCTTTTTCCCTTTAAGGATGAAATTTCTCTCCAGGAGCTTTCTGAAGGGGGTGGGAGGAAGCAAGCCTTGCTTTCTGAAGGAAAGGTGAGAAATGCCCAAGTAAATCATCAGAGACTCTCAAATTGGCAAATGCTTTTACTTTTTTTAATTAAAATACCTAGTTTGGAGGTTACATGCTCTGCTTGTGGGAGGGTAAGTTATTCCATCACTTCTGGAAGACAATTTGGCTAGATGTCAAGCACATTTAAAATGTTCACATCTTTTAATCCAGCAATTTTACTTAGAGCAAGTTTCTTGCAATTCACAGAAAAAAAGCAAGCAAGCAAGAAATTTAAAAAGGCATTCAACCTCACCAGTAATAAAGAAAATGCAAATCAAAACACCAAAATGGATAGTCTTATATACATCCCTTATGAACCAGTAATCCTAATTATAGAAACTATTCTAAAGAGATAAAAGCATCAGTATATGAAAGCACATGTGGAGGGCCACCTTGGTGGCTCAGTTGGTTGAGCATCAGACTCTTGATTTCATCTCAGGTCATGATCTCAGGGTCCTGGGATCGAGCCCCACATTGGACTCTGCACTCAGCACGGAGTTTGCTTGAGACTCTCTCTTCCTCTCCCTCTGCCTCCCTTCCCATCCCCCCCCCAAAATAAGTAAATCTTTAAAAAAAGAAAAAATATGTGTGAATATTTAATGCAACATCAGTAGTAACTCCCTAAATCAGTAAACATACATGTCGATTTATGAGAAATGGCTTAATAAATTATAGTGTATCCATATCATGGATTATTTATACAGTTATTTTTTATTTTTTATTTTTTTAATTTTTTTTAAAGATTTTATTTTATTTATTTGACAGAGAGAGATCACAGTTATTTTTTAAATAATTACATCTATATGTTGTGCCCTAGAAAGTTTCTTGAGATGAAAAGTGAAAATAATAATTAAGTGAAACAATGTAAGGCTTCATTTTCATTTTTATTTATTTTATCTTTTTTTAAAGGTTTTATTTATTTATTTGACAGACGGAAATCACAAGTAGGCAGAAAGGCAGGCAGAGAGAGAAGAGGAAGCAAGCTCTCTGCTGAGCAGAGAGCCCGACTCGGGGCTCGATTCCAGGACACTGGGATCATGACCGGAGCCAAAGGCAGAGGCTTAACCCACTGAGCCACGCAGGCGCCTCTCATTTTCATTTTTAAAAAGTATTCAATGATTCATTTATTCTTTCAACAAATGTTTAGCTAGCTCTGTGCCAGGGACGAAATGGTGAAAATCACATGATTTCTGCCTTTCCGTGTGCTATTTTAGCATAGAAAACACATAGAAAGGAAATGAACCTCAAGAAATCAGTGAAGGGAGAGAAAGGAGGATGTAGATTTTTTATTTACATCCATGCATTGCCTCGGTTATTTTTTGAGCCTGTATCACCTTTGCAATTAAACTAAAAGAATTTATGCACACAAAAACAACAACAACAAAAAAAACAAATTATCTTAGTGAAACAGTCAGAAAGACACCTGTGTGTTTATGTACAAGGAGGTACCATGCAGTGGTTATGAGCTTGGCTTTGGAGTCAGACAGACCTGTGGGTATTTCCACCTCTGCCAGTGACCAGTGCTGTGATCCTGAGTAAGTTATGTGACTTGTCTGTGTCTCAGTGTCCTTCTCAACAGAACGGATATTATAATAATATTCATCTTGAAAGATCATTACAAGAATTAAATGATGTATGTCAAGCATTTAACAATGTGTTTGGCACATAGTAGATATTTAAAAAGTGGTAGCTAGGAAAACACTAAGGATTCTTACCTTCATATTATTTAAAATTGCAACAAAAAACTTAACTGTCCAACAATTGCCATATGAGTAATGGACATTCTTATGATGGAATATTGTGAAGTCATTAAAATCACAATTTTGAAGATGTGTCATGAAATGAGAAAATATAATTTGGTAGTGAGCGTGAACCTATATATTCACTATAATTCCCATTTTGAAAAAAATATGTATCTGTACGTGTGTGTATATATATGTGTGTATTTATATATACACATATATACATATGTGTATACATGTGTATACATATATATACCCATACATATATACAAATATGTATATTTATATACACACATATACATATTTATATATGAAAAATCACTGGAAGGAGATGTCTAGAATATTAATAAGTTGGTCAAAGTGTTTGTCACTTGCTCTGGTCAGTTTTCCAAATAACAAGCAGAAAAATCTCCTAACATAAAAAGGGGCTGTGTGTTTGCCTCTAAGCTTGGTAGATGAGGAAGGATGGGTTGTTCAACCCTTTATTTGGTAGAAGAGGAGAATCCCAAGTGATTGTGAGAATTGTGGCAGTGTTAAATTGGGAAAGAAAGCAGACTAATTCTCTGAAGACCAGAGACCTCCCTCTGCTGGGACTCAGAGGGGTCTACATGAAAACGTAGAGATGCTGTTTTAGGAATTAAAATTTTCCAGCCGGAAGGGAATCTGGTGATTGTCGAATTCCTTGTTTCTCCCTGGGTCTACGGATCTCTCCAGAACTTGTGAGATGCATAACTTCCTCAGATCTACTAAATCAGGTTCTTCATTTTAACAAGATTCCCAGGGGATTCTTTTGCACATTGTAGTGTGAGGAACAAATGGCATCTCCATGAGACTTTTAAGAGGTAGAATGATAGATTCAAGGTCACAAATGGGGATTTTTGTGGCAGAGGCAGGTCTCTGGACCCCTGTTCCATTGTTTCCTCACCGTATTTGCTGCCCTCACTGTGTTCTTCCTCAGTGCACCCTATTTGGTATACATTATCCCTCCTCCCCAGGTCTTTTCTTATTCTAGTAACCTTTATAGGTATGGTGTTTTATTATTAGATATATATTGCACTCAGACATGTTATTCTTTTTTTTTTTAATTTTTATTTTTCAGCATAACAATATTCATTATTTTTGCACCACACCCAGTGCTCTATGCAATCCGTGCCCTCTACAATACCCACCACCTGGTGCCCCCAACCTCCCACCCCCCACCCCTTCAAAATTCTCAGATCGTTTTTCAGAGTCCATAGTCTCTCATGGTTCACCTCCCCTTCCAATTTCCCTCAACTCCCTTCTCCTCTCCATCTCCCCTTGTCCTCCATGCTATTTGTTATGCTCCACAAATAAGTGAAACCATATGATAATTGAGTCTCTCTGCTTGACTTATTTCACTCCGCATAATCTCTTCCAGTCCCGTCCATGTTGCTACAAAACTTGGGTATTCATCCTTTCTTTTTTCTTTTTTTTTTTTTTTTTACAGCTTTATAAACATATATTTTTATCCCCAGGGGTACAGGTCTGCGAATCGCCAGGTTTACACACTTCACAACACTCACCATAGCACATACCCTCCCCAATATCCATAACCCCACCCCCTCTCCCAACCCCCTCCCCGCATCAACCCTCAGTTTGTTTTGTGAGATTAAGAGTCACTTATGGTTTGTCTCCCTCCCAATCCCATCCCGTTTCATTTACTCTTCTCCTACCCCCTCAACCCCCCATGTTGCATCTCCTCTCCCTCATATCAGGGAGATCATATGATAGTTGTCTTTCTCCGATTGACTTATTTTGCTAAGCATGATCCCCTCTAGTTCCATCCACGTCGTCGCAAATGGCAAGATTTCATTTCTTTTGATGGCTGCATAGTATTCCATTGTGTATATATACCACATCTTCTTTATCCATTCGTCTGTTGATGGACATCTAGGTTCTTTCCATAGTTTGGCTATTGTAGACATTGCTGCTATAAACATTCGGGTGCACGTGCCCCTTCGGATCACTACGTTTGTATCTTTAGGGTAAATACCCAGCAGTGCAATTGCAGGGTCATAGGGTAGTTCTATTTTCAACATTTTGAGGAACCTCCATGCTGTTTTCCAGAGTGGTTGCACCAGCTTGCATTCCCACCAACAGTGTAGGAGGGTTCCCCTTTCTCCGCATCCTCGCCAGCATCTGTCATTTCCTGACTTGTTAATTTTAGCCATTCTGACTGGTGTGAGGTGATATCTCATGGTGGTTTTGATTTGTATTTCCCTGATGCCGAGTGATATGGAGCACTTTTTCATGTGTCTGTTGGCCATCTGGATGTCTTCTTTGCAGAAATGTCTGTTCATGTCCTCTGCCCATTTCTTGATTGGATTATTTGTTCTTTGGGTGTTGAGTTTGCTAAGTTCTTTATAGATTTTGGACACTAGCCCTTTATCTGATATGTCATTTGCAAATATCTTCTCCCATTCTGTCAGTTGTCTTTTGGTTTTGTTAACTGTTTCCTTTGCTGTGCAAAAGCTTTTGATCTTGATAAAATCCCAATAGTCCATTTTTGCCCTTGCTTCCCTTGCCTTTGGGGATGTTCCTAGGAAGATGTTGCTGCGGCTGACATCGAAGAGGTTGCTGCCTGTGTTCTCCTCGAGGATTTTGATGGATTCCTTTCTCACATTGAGATCCTTCATCCATTTTGAGTCTATTTTCGTGTGTGGTGTAAGGAAATGATCCAATTTCATTTTTCTGCATGTGGCTGTCCAATTTTCCCAACACCATTTATTGAAGAGGCTGTCTTTGTTCCATTGGACATTCTTTCCTGCTTTGTCGAAGATGAGTTGACCATAGAGTTGAGGGTCCATTTCTGGGCTCTCTATTCTGTTCCATTGATCTATGTGTCTGTTTTTGTGCCAGTACCATGCTGTCTTGATGATGACAGCTTTGTAATAGAGCTTGAAGTCCGGAATTGTGATGCCACCCACTTTGGCTTTCTTTTTCAATATTCCTTTGGCTATTCGAGGTCTTTTCTGGTTCCATATAAATTTTAGGATGATTTGTTCCATTTCTTTGAAAAAAATGGATGGTACTTTGATAGGAATTGCATTAAATGTGTAGATTGCTTTAGGTAGCATAGACATTTTCACAATATTTATTCTTCCAATCCAGGAGCATGGAACATTTTTCCATTTCTTTGTGTCTTCCTCAATTTCTTTCATGAGTACTTTATAGTTTTCTGAGTATAGATTCTTAGTCTCTTTGGTTAGGTTTATTCCTAGGTATCTTATAGTTTTGGGTGCAATTGTAAATGGGATGGACTCTTTAATTTCTCTTTCTTCTGTCTTGTTGTTGGTGTAGAGAAATGCAACTGATTTCTGTGCATTGATTTTATATCCTGACACTTTACTGAATTCCTGTACAAGTTCTAGCAGTTTTGGAGTGGAGTCTTTTGGGTTTTCCACATATAGTATCATATCATCTGCAAAGAGTGATAGTTTGACTTCTTCTTTGCCGATTTGGATGCCTTTAATTTCCTTTTGTTGTCTGATTGCTGAGGCTAGGACTTCTAGTACTATGTTGAATAGCAGTGGTGATAACGGACATCCCTGCCGTGTTCCTGACCTTAGCGGAAAAGCTTTCAGTTTTTCTCCGTTGAGAATGATATTTGCAGTGGGTTTTTCATAGATGGCTTTGATAATATTGAGGTACAGACATGTTATTCTTGCCGTATGGTAATGGGTGAGTTCAAGGTCAGCTTCAAATGCCTGCATTATTGACAGTGTTTTGGTCTAACTCCTCAGGGGCTTTGTAATATCCACTGAGACTAGTCCCTAGTTCCCTATAAACTTGCTGCCACCAAGCCAAGTGAAAGCATGGTTCAAAGGACAACTGAAAGTCTCAGAATTTCTGACCACTGTCTCAACACAAACATCTTTCCTACCCTTACCTTTGTTCTCTGTGTTCTACCTGGGTTCTGCTCCCACCCTCTCTCACTTTCATCAAAGATTTAATTATGCTCCTGGATTTTGATTTCGGATTTATTAAATGTTTAACTCTATGTCTGTTGAATGATAGTTTCCCAGTAATGAGGTGTGTTCAGGAGGAGAATAGCAGGTCAAGCATGAGTGTAATTTGGAAGAGTTTGACATGAGCCATTTCATCTCTGTCAGTGTGAATCACTGCTTTGGTTTTTCAAGCCCTGGGCCTGCTGGACTGTGCCTGCCAAGGTCAGCTGAGGTGCCCCAAATTAATTTTAAAGACATATGGTAGCTTGGAGCTCACGAGTTATCAGCTCACAATATTAAAAAAAAAAAAGACTCATTTGATTTCCCCTCAAATTATGAACCAAAATATAAATTACCTTGAAATGGCTAGAAAATAATATGGCATTGTCCTATAGAATTAGAGATTGCTGCATTTACAGTTCAAAGCAAATTCTTAGAAAGAATCTACCTTTTTGAAGATAACACACAGGACATGCTGGAAGAATTGCTAAGTATTGAATTAATCCTAGTCAGTAAAGATTTGCCAGGTATTTCTTCTGTATAATATACCATTTTAGATGTTGGGTTTTTGTTGACAGAGAGGTGTTGCGGGGGGTGGAGGGTGTCCAAAAATGGTTCCTTGATGGAGTTACAATGTAAGTAAGGTGAAGAGAAATAGGCACCATCTATCATCCCAGAATATCAGAATCATAAGAGAAGTCCATGTTCTGTAGGAGTTTTCACAGAGCACCCATGTTTAGGTAGGGGACTCAGAAAGGCCAGAAATGGTAGTATTTGAGATGGGCTCTTGAATATAGAATTCAAAATCCTTTCTTTTTCATTTATAAACTTAAAAATTTACAAGGGTGGGGTGCCTGGGTGGCTCAGTGGGTTAAGCCGCTGCCTTCGGCTCAGGTCATGATCTCAGGGTCCTGGGATCAAGTCCCGCATCGGGCTCTCTGCTCGGCAGGGAGCCTGCTTCCCTTCCTCTCTCTCTGCCTGCCTCTCTGCCTACTTGTGATCTCTGTCTGTCAAATAAATAAATAAAATCTTTAAAAAAAAAAGAAATGTTAAATTCTTAAAAAAAAATTTACAAGGATGACATGTGGGTTTTCTAATAAGTCATTTAGAGGTATATAAAGAAAACATTGTCTACCATTTTCACTACTTAGGGCCCCCCTTCCCCAGCCCCAAAGTAACCAGTGTTCACACTTTGGTATATCCTTACTCACCTACACTTTGCTACATATATATAGCTGGCTAAAACTTAGCTTTGTAGTTGTTGTTGTTTTGCAAATTAGGATATTATATACATTATTCTGCAATGCTTTTTAATTTAATAAAATCCTGAATATTTTCTCAGCTTAATGCCTATCAATCCAACTCATTCCTTTTAATAGATGCACAGTGTTCTATACAATGACTTTTCCAGAATTTGATTCACTGTTTCCATAGTGATAGACCTTCTGGTGGTTTCCAGGATTTTGTTATTTCACATTGAATCAAATATTGACAGGAAGAAATGGAATCAAAGAATCAAAAAGGCCAGAAATATAACATTGGGTTAAAGCATTTGTAGCCCAATAATTTCTCACCACAGTTATTGCATTGTTAGCAGCTGGGCCAGTAGGGACCTCTGCTTAGTCGCCTCTGGTTCTGAGCTCTTCAGTTATCACTGACAATACTCACACCTTACTATAGTTCATGTTTTGCCAGACTTTCAGTCATTTCTTCCTCTAATCATGGCTTCCCTGTTCCCACACCCTGTTCAGAACCTACCCACACCTCCTTCTCAGAGAGCAGAGATCCGTGGGGCAAGTCACCTGCCTCTGTGGTCACCACTGACGGAATTGTGGTGACCATCTGATTCACACTGGGCTCATCAGATTCTGTCTTCTGAGAATTTACAGGTGGGACTTAGAGACATGGTAAGGGCTGGGTGAGATGCTTGAGCTAAGTGATAGACAACAGAGGTGGGAGATTGTACCTAAGTCAAGTACTTGCTCAAATGGAGAAGGTCAAGTGCATGGAAAGGGCAAAGGATGAAACAGATGTGTAGAGTGAGTATGGGGAAGGGAGAGAGAGAGAGAATGAGAACCTGATTGACTTGTTACTGACTAGTTTCTGGTTCTAGCCCCTTTTGAGGACTGATCGTACTTTCTGATCTTAGGTTCCATTAGATACCTGTGTCTCCTTCTAAATTCCTTTTGTCTGGACAAGACGGAGAGAGGATGATTTTTAATTTGTAATGAAGTGATTTTGAACTAAGACTTCGACCAAGAGTGGGGTTAAGAGGAAGATATTCTTTTCCACCAATTTGAAGCTAGAGAGAGAGAGAGAGAGAGCATAATGATCTCCCTGGGAGGTATGAGAGCCTACTCTCTACCAGTGTAGAAAGAGATATAGATTGTGTGATTTATTAATACAGGATGTTATGTGACAATAGATAAAATACTTAGGGAAAAAACACTCAAAATGCTTCATTCAGTGAAGTTACTCAAGGTTGTACCTCCAGTGGGAATTGAGTCATAAGACTGAGGGCATTCACCCAGATATCCTGAAGAGGATTGGGAATGGCTGGCTTGGGTTCCACCACATCTGTGTTGTATGACACTGGAAACTGGAACCTCATTTTCTCTTCTGTAAACTGAAGACAATATGTAATATTTTTCAGGGGACGGAATAAAATCATGGATGTAATGCCTGACATCATACCTGGCACATGATAGGCCCTCAACAGCCTTAGTTCCATCCATCTCTCTTACCCCTGTTACTCCTGGCTCTTCCTCTCGCCACTGTTTAGGAGTCCAAGTTCCTTTGATCCAACTTCTCTAAGGTTGAAGCTGCTCCATCCTCCTCCTGGTGCCACAGAGTGAGGTATGGAGAGAAGCACATGAGAGGCCATGGAGCTCTAGCCAGATTGAAAGATACTAGTGGGAAACGACGGGGTCCTGGAGGAGTGTGGGGAGAAAGGAAGGGCAGCATGTGTACCAGAAATCCTTGTACATACGGCTGAATTAGAAGCTATCAAACAAAACAAGTTAGAACCAACCATTGCATACTTTTTTACTGCCACAAAGACCTGCTCCAGCAAATAATCACAGTGCCAGGTGTTTGGAGACAGCTATAGATAACGTCATATAGCTGATATCTGAGCAGTTTGTTCATTAGCTAATGGCTATTCCCAAAACTGTTCTAAAGTGACAACATTCATTACTTCTAATTTAATGTTGATTAATATGGCCATGTGCAGGAATCATGTGAATATATTATAAAGATTGACCAGTCGTCTCTTTGAAGAGCTCACAAACTAGAATGTGTGTATAAAAACATTTACACATATACTTGGGGAATAGTAAAGGAAAGAAATTTTTGAAAATTAGACCATGAATAAAATTTCTGATTCAGAGCAAACCATTATGAGGTGCTTAGCCTCACTGGTCTCTGTGTAGAACAAATGAAGGACTTTTTTTTTTTTTAATTTCAAGAATTTCCATTCTAAAAAGAACAAAAATCTTTCTAGAAGGACTAATACTGTCTGGGTTTGTGTAGGTAGGAAGTAGAAAGACGTAAGAACCCTTTGCTAGGGGTGTCTGGGTGGCTCAGTGGGTTAAGCCTCTGCCTTCCGCTCAGGTCATGATCTCAGGGTCCTGGGATCGAGCCCCAAACTGGGCTCTCTGCTCAGCAGGGAGCCTGCTTCCCCCTCTCTCTCTGCCTGCCTCTTTGCTTACTTGCAAGCTCTGTCTCTCTTTCTGTCAAGTAAATAAAATCTTTTAAAAAAGAAAAAGACCCTTTGCCACACTCACATGTCCTGCTGGACAGAGTCATCCTCAATAATATGGTTGACCGACTGATATTGCTGCCTTTTTTCATGCAGCAACAGCATTGTACCTATTTACCAGGCACTGGGAATACAAAGAATAGGAAATTATAAGTTTTCTTACCCATAGGAGCTCTCAGACTTATGGGGAAGACAAACATATGGACAGATAAATTATGCTAAAATTTTGAGTTATTATAGAAATGTAACTGTGCTCAGAGTGAACCTATAAGGCAAAGCTGTTCCATCTGTGTGGGGGAATTGGAAGACTTGAGAGCTAACAGTATCATTTTACATGTCTGGAATTGCATAGACAAGTGTGTATGTGCAAATGGTTATGTATGCATGTGCATATACCCCTATGCACACACAATACACATGATGATGGCTGCTTTCCAGCCCCTTAGTGCATGTACCAATAGAGTGAGAAATGGAGTCCTTTGAGGGGGAGAGGTAGAAATAAAAATTCATCTATAATGGAGGTTCAGACACAGATTTTTGGGAGACCACATACATGTGTGGGTGGATTCTCCTAGAGGCTAAATCTAAGAGCAATGGTAGGATTCTGGAGAAGAGGAGTCACCAGAAGGAAAAGAGCAAGACATGAGCAGCCAGGCTCCATGACAACCCTGAGGGCTGGAGGGGAGCAAGCCATGGTTCCCGGCGGCTTCTTAGAAATGTGTCCTAGCCTGGGTATTCTGGAGACATGGGGGCACACTGGGGAGAAGAAAGATGTGTGTGGACAGAACAAGCTGCCTTACTGAATTCTTAACACATTGAAACTCAAGTGACCATGCTTTGGGAACCCCTTAAGTCTTTGTGACAGAGGGATAGAGCTTTCTACTTCTTACTTCACACCACAAACACACACACACACACACAAGCTGTCATGGAACCATGAAGTAGGAACATTGATGTTCATGGAAGATGTTCATGGAATCAGCAAAAAGTTTCCCTGAATGACTCCTTCAAAATGCAAGATTCCCTACTACACCCAGGAAAGCTCCCTTCATTCAGCCTCTGATAAGTGACATGCCAGTGACACTCAGTGTTTAAAAACATCTGTTAGCCACTTTCCTTGGTGGAAGCAAAGGGCCCTTCTGAAATGAAGGACACACAGAGGCTAAAATAGCACAGGTGGGGTCCTTCCTCATTCAATGAGATGGGAACAGGCTGGGAATGAGGAAGAAATGATTTCTGTGGAGGAAGATCTGGAATCGTTGTAAATGGACGGGGCTACCGGATAAGAACCACTCTCCCTCATGCAACTGGAACAGTAAGACAGGCAGGAATGTGGGGACGCTGAGGAAAGGATGTTTTCCAGGGGACTAAATGAAGTAACAGAGAGTCATAGTGCAGTGGGTTAACCCCACACTTCTGATGTCAGACAACCTGGACCTGAATTTCAGCCTTGACCCTTACTTTGGGTTGGTGTCTTCACTTAGCACTGCCTCGGTTCCCTCATCTCTAAAATGGGGATGCCAATTGTTGTACCTGAAGTGTTTTATAAGGATGAAATGAATGTTGGCAGGTGGTTATCAGATGTTTTCAGAGGAATGCAATTTCTTTTTACATCCCATCCCCAAGCTGTTAATACAAAACTTTTCAAATTTATGAGTGTTGTGTTTTGTCACCCAGATCCCCCATTCAGAACTGAAGTCAGTCAGTCATTTGAAATCCTGGGTGGGGGCCAGAGGGAGGAACAGCCCTGCCCCCTCACCCTTACAGGGACCAACCAGGAGGGGCCATCCCAGCTCCAAACTCCCAGAAGGATCAGCTCAGCTGAGTTCTTGTGTTTGCAACCCAGTCCAATTCCTTCCTCTGCCCAAACCTGCTTCCTTCCTTCCTCCAACAGTGATGATCCCGAGAGCTTTTCCTAATAAACCCCCCACACTAACCTCCATCTCAGAGTTGGCCTCCTGGAGAACTCAACTTGTAGTAGTAGTAAAGTTGAAAGAACAATAAAACCTCATAGGTCCTCCCCTTAGATTTAATCATGAATTCTTAACATTTTGCCAGAGTTGTTGCTTCCTCTCTCCCAATCCCTTTCCTTGGGGAACCTCCTTTTCCCTTGAACCATTTTCAAAGTTAAGTTGCAAAGAGCATGACACTTAACTCCTAAATATTTGGAGATGTATTTCCAAAGAATAAGGACATTTTCCTCAAAATCACGGGTCGTTATCATCCCTAAGGAAATTCCCAGTAATGCTCTGATATCCAGTCATGTTCATATGTTCCCAGCAGTCCAAGAATGTGTATAATAGCTATTTATTTTCCAACCAACTATTTATTTGCAACCAGGATTCAATCAAGGCTCATAAGCTATGTTGGTTGTTGCGAGGTTTTAGTCTCTTTTAATCTAGAATTTTTTTCTTTTTGACATGATGTTGAATTTCTGGAGTCAGTTTTCTTATAGAATGTCCCACACTCTGGATTTTCCTGATTGTGTCCTATGTGTCATTTCAGCTCTTCTTATATACCCCATGTTTCCTATCATTGAAGCACCTTCCCAGGTCCTGTTTTATGTTTCATGTTGCATGTCTGCAGGTTGACCTGCCATAAATGATGCCCACTGGGGATCCGTGGGTAAGGTAGCAGCTACTTGGTCATTCCATCATAAAGATCTACTGTCCTTCTCGGAATTAGTAACTAAAATGTAGACTGATACTTGGCACTGGCCTAACAGTCTGTTCCCCTACATCTTTGACCCCTTGGGGTCATGGTCTTTACCTGAAACTGTTATCCTATTAAGGATGTAAAACAGCAATTTTCCATTTCTGGGATTCATCCCACGTTTATTTATCTGGCATTTTCCTGTAAAGGAGGGCTTTCCTCCCTGTCCCATGATGCTCCTTCTCTCTTTCTTTGTGTTGACTAATACTATGGACATGGATCTTTTTTTTTTTTAATTGATTTGGCCAGTGTGGGCCCTGTGAGCTGGTTTTTGAATATTTTTGGCATGAGCATCTTAGTCTCCGAGCACTTCCGTGCTCTGTGGTACCACGATGAGGTTTCATAGGCTTGTAAGTCCCCCTGTGCTTTTAATTCCCTAGTCCTGGAATTGGTATTTTTGTTTTTGTTTTGTTGTATTGTGTTTTGTTGTGGTGATTGTTTGCTTTTTTAAGTGAGGTCTGATCTTTTTAGTGGGAAATGATATTTAGAATCCAGGACTCAAGGACTGGGCATGCCCATTGCTACTGAAATCTTTTCCAAAAACCCAAAGAGTGAGACATAAAGTAGTGAGACTTTTGATTTGGAATTGGGAGGTCTACCCCTGGAAGTCCAGCAGAGAAGGGATAACCAGAAAGGAACAATTTCTGCTTCTTAAACCATAAACTTTTTTTCAGGAGAGATCAATGTCCCACAGCTTAAAAATGAATGTTCCATTATTGCGCTCCAGGGATCAGAGAACTTTTGCTTTCATCCAGAATAGAAAGAATTTATTGTCATCAAAATTGATGAATGCCAACTTGAAAAGTAGAGAGATTTCAATTAAGAGGTTTCTGTATGTGGAAAATTCTTCTGAATTTGAAAAAGTCATAGACATCAACCATCCAATTTTCCCTTTGTTTTAATATTGATTTGTTTGTTTTTTTTTCTTTCCTTTGTTAAGGGAGGTATTGGTGTTTGTATGCAGAAAAAGAGCTCCATATTGATTTTTATGCATGAATTATTTTTTTCATCAGGATACAAAAGAGAATATATTGTAACAGTGAGAAGGATGTTATTCTTCTCCTGATAATTAGGTCTCCTTAAATATAAGAAATTATACCCTGTTCTCTTGTGATGAGAAGCAGGGCACCAGGACTCCCATTATTGCTTTACTTAGAAGCATTAAGACATATGAATGGACTTTTTATTAGCAACAATTATGCTGTGAGGCTGTAATGGAGAAAGAAAAAGGCAGGGAGTACAAACAGTATAGAAAGGGTTTCCTTTGCACCGCTGAAATCCTTTGCAGTGACGTTCTAAAAAATGCCCAGAGTCATCTATGGGGAGAGCTGATCATTATTTTAAAGGTGGCTTGAAATACATGGGCTTAATTAGAAAGAGAGAAATCTAGATCCAGGCTAAGACTGGATCAGGAAAGAGTCAACAGTCACTCCTGTTAGCCAGGAAGGGGGGGATGTTTGATCATTTCATAGTGGGACAATGTTCATGTTTTGTCTGTGTTCAGACATAGTTATGAAGCGGCCTGTTCTTGTCTTGGTCCTGCCTGGTCCCACAGTGGCTTCTTCTGATGTTGACACTCGTGAAATGATTCATGTTCAACAGGAGAACACCAAGGCCTCGCTGTGTCAGACGAGTCTGGACGGCTCAGGTTGCATGCTATCCCTTGCCTGAGTGCCAGCTCACCCTGGACCCCTCATGGTCCACGCAGGACTCATGGGTTCATCTTCTGCCACAGTGTTCATAGTTCTAGAGCCCAGACCTCAGATACAAAAGTAGGTGAATGCAGGTGGTTGCTTCATACTTCTCTCTTTTTCTGCTTCTTTGTGTATGGGCCAAATATCACCATTCCTCATCTCCCACATCTGTGTGTCCTTAGTTGAAGTGAGCATCCGATGTTGACTAGCTGCTCCCAATCCTTACTCTGAAACCCCCTGGTGAGAGCATGTGATTCACCTCTTTAGGTCAGGTGACCACACCTGCGGTCAGGGACTTTTGACCAGGAGGGAAGGATTATGGAAGAGCAATGTCATTCCCCAGGCCCATCTCTAAAGGAGATCAATCCTTAGGGAAGGGGGTCACATGCTGGCCGTTGCCTAACACAGGGACAACTTACCCAGGTTCCATGTTAGTGACCTCAGCAACACGGTAGAATGATAATGAAGCTAATACCTTGCATGGCTTCCATGCTTTACAGAAGCAAAGCCTTTTCATCATCATTGTTAATCCTTCCAACCACCTCGTGAAATGAGTATGATTTATTTCCACTTTAAAGGAAATATGGTGAGAATCAGAGGAGTTTTGAGATCATCCCAAGCCTATACATCCTGTTATCCTAGAACTGAGACTGAAACACAGACTTCACGATTCCTGGATTGCCGGGACAGCTCTCCCTCCATAATGAGCGTGGGACTTTTCCCCAGACCTGGAGGTGCGTTGGTGGTGGGTCAAGGGGAATTTGCTAGAGGTGAAATAACTAGTACGAAAGCTGGGCCAGGTATCAATCTCAGAGGTCTGACTCAGAGCCTGGTTTGGAAGTAACAGAAGGCTCACAGAATGGGAGGAGTGGGAGATCACAGAGAGAATGGATGGTTTCTCCTCTCCAAGAGGTGAGAGCTGGTAGAAAAGGGAAAGAGGAGACGTGAGGATAGGCAGCTTTTCTGACACAGGGCAGATTTTGATAAAGCACAGAAACCCTCACTGAGGACAGAGACACCAACTAATGGACTCCCATGGAGACCTGGGGACCAAGGGATCCGAATAGTGGGGAAGTGTGTGGACACGATGGGGGTCAGTTCACGGTCATGGCAACGGTGATGCTGTCTCTTCTACCATCTTGTCTTTTACTGAGAGATTAAAGTGACTCTCTTACATAGGGGAGTAGGAAGAATAATGGAAGTAGGGCTGAAATTCCCTCCAGCCCTCAGTTCTGTGATGTATGAATTTAATAAGCTCCACAATGCCAGGAGACCCTATAAAATTGTCTCTGGAGCTGTAGCTCTCTCCGGTTCCCAGTGGCAGGAGCAGTTTGCATTGAACTATTTTTGTATTTTACTGGTTTGGTTCTTTCTTATTTAATTGAGCTATTTCTTGGGGAAAATGCCCCAGTAGCTCAGCCCTGCCTGCAGAGCCTGGCATGGTGGCCATTAGCACGATGGATGTCCTAGATGTCCCGGGGGCTCACACTGTCATCATCTAGACTCTAAGCAGATGCATGCTTTGCCCTGGGCCCCAGGAGAATTTTTAAAGTCCCTGCGTTGTCTCCCAGTGGTTGTTGAGAGGAATGCGGAGCTGGTTAGACCATTCTAGGTACACAGCTGGTAGAATTCGAAAGGATACATGGGCTTTTAGGGAAGATGGGCTCAAGAAGGTAAGAGCCCCCAGTAAGATGAGGACAAATTTAGTGGTTCTCGGGGAATTTGTTTTTCCTCTTCAGGTTTCCATTTAAAAAAAAAAAAAAAGGAGGCAATTTGTTGTTTTTTGGTTTCTCACTCTGGGAGCTGGAGCTGATTTTAAAGGATTAGTAAATTAATCAGTTCAGTTCTGGCCTTCATCTCAGGGCACAGATGTTCCCTCTCTGCAGGGGGAGAGCCTCTGGTTTGGTGGGTGGGAGGGACTCAGGAAGGGGAGGATTCCAGCTCTCAGACAAAGACCCACAGCCTCCTCTGTAGTCTGAAAGAGTCGGGGGAGGGGCTCACAGGGGCCCGTCCTTGCTGGGGGAGGCAGGCCTGCGCACTGCGGTCTGGGGTCTGTGCGTGCGGTGTCTCTGACCCAGCACAGGCGTGATCAGCGAGTGGACGACTCCACTCAGTTGATAGCCCTTCCGAGTCCACGGCGTTCTGATGCCGAATGTTGAAGCCTGTTCATTTTGTCTCTGGCACCCATCATCCCCCTTCCTTCTCCCCTCCGTGGCCCACTGCAATCACAGGATGACCCAAGCCCAGCCCTCCTGCCCCTGCCTGCTATAACTTACTCACATCCCATGTCCCTGTTGCCCCACCCATCCACTCCCTTCCAGTTCCAGTCCTCCTCCCTAACGTCATGCAGACACCACAGTGGACTTGGAAAGGCAGGACCAGAAGCCCCGTCCCTGGAGCTCAGTTGCATGACAGTCTTCTCCACTGACCTGGAGTCAGGTCCCTTAGTGCTGCGTCCATCAAGACCTGGGCTGACCCTTTTCTGCCTGCACCCCACGGTTTTCAAGCTTTCTCCTTTCACAAATCTGCTGCTTAGTCCATTTGTTGGAAGTCAAAGGCTAAATGTCTGTGGTGTGAGGAGACTCCAAACCCTCACGCTGTTGGGTAGCTTTCAGACTCCCAGGCTGGAGTTCATGGCCATTCCAGGCAACGAGAGGAGCTTTAATACTACAAAACTTCTCCCTGGACATCTGCCCAACTTCTTTCCACCCTGGCTCAAACCCAGCCAACCTAAGAACTCTGCCACAGGGCTCCTGGCCCAACCCTCTCCCTGATGCCTTGTGCCACCTCTGACTCGTCTGGGACTTAGGGACAGGCCCTGGGAAGGGAGCGCCTACACTCATTCATTCGTGAAGCAATCTTATTTATTTCTGGAATGCTTTTCCACAGCCCTCAGAAGAGCTGCTTCCTAAATAGAACTGCAGTTTTTCTGTCAAAGGGATTAAAATTAGACGACTTTGTGCTCTAGTCTCATTTCTTGCCTTAAGTTTGCAAAGATATAGATGGAGGTTTTCACTTTCTCCATCCCACATTGGCCATAGAAACAGTATTTGCCTCATTAATTTTTCTTTTAGCACATGGAATAAAACATATCTGTCTCTATCAACATTTCAGGTTTTAGGTTTCTGCAGCCTTACAACGAACAGATGTGCTACAGCCTATAAAAAGGACAAGCATAGAGGCCGTGTATGTGTATATATGTGTGTGTGTCCTCATTTTCTTGTCACAACCATAAAACTTCCTGGAATTATGAAAGGAATGGCTCGGCTTTCAAAGTACGGAAAGACGACCTTGCCTGGTTCTATCTAGTGACCCTGAAGATAATGCAGATCGTGTGTATTTAGTGGTACCGAGTGGAGAGGATAAAGGCTATGGGATTAGTGGTGGAAACGCCTCTGGAAGGCAGAGGCAAGGAGAAGATGCTTGGTATTAGGGCTCTGGGTCCTTCTTCTGCCCCCACCTTGGAAAAGGTTTTCAGACCTGAACTTTAGGATCACATTCTGGTATCCCATTACTTCCCATAACCCAAGTTCCTCAAAGATGGTTGTTGGGGACACAGCTTTTCAGCAGAGTGCTAAATTTATGAGAGAGCAGAAGGCAAAAGTTATTTTGATTGTCAAGCTAAGTAAATGTGAGGTACAATGCCCTGCAGCCAGGCCAGTTACGGAGCCGCTCTTCCTTTACTCTTCTCATGGTCAGCCATGCTTTCGTAATGCTAACCTAACAATCCTTTAAATCTGCCACTTAAGATTATACCTCAACATGCGCGAGGTGCCATATTCTTTGATGAATCTCCGGTCTTTTTCCTGTATGCCAGGTGGACACTGTCTTCTCTTCAGCTGGGATCCACCGGTATTTATCATTTGTTTGAAAGAATAAAAACCCTAAACTATAAAACCCGATGACCGTGTAGGCAAAGATGGCTATACAGGGCTAGTGAGGGAAGTGAGCCTGAATGTCACACATCTCATTGGTGCAGTGGCCGTGGGGAGTGAATTCAGAACACTTGTACCTTGGAAAAGCCCTCATAAATATCTAATGAGTCGATAATCGAGGAAGAGCTGGTGTCAAACCAAGGCAGTAAATTCTACTCTAAGGCATATGAGAAATCTTCCTGGTTGGAAGAATTTATGAGGATGTGGGGGTGGGCATGCAGGACTGTTGGGGGGATTGAGCTTGTGATTTGTTATGATCTTCTTTTCAGGGCTCAAATGGACTCCAGACCGTTTTCTGCCCACTCCAGCATTCTAAAATATGTAATATTATATTTATATATATATATATATATATATATATATATATATATATATATAAAATAAAACCATCAGTCCTGCTCTTAATATGAAAACAAAATACCATTTCACCAATTCCCCAGCCCTGGTTATATTTCAAGGTTTGATTAATTTTTGATTTTTCATTGTTCTCCTCTTGAGTAATCACTGCATTACTCAAAACCTTTCCCAGGACAAGATACCCTGTCTGTCTCTAGTTTCGGCAGAAAGCTGGGAAGGTGAGCTGGTGGCTCAGGAGGCGGTGGCCACTTAGCCAGCCCTGGGGCTCAGGCAGATGCCCCTGTGCTGAGAGGAGAAGTTGCTGGGCCCTTGACATCCTGCTGCAGACACTGACAGGGGAGCCTGGTTTCGTCTGAGGCAGCATGATTCAGTAGCTGGTCCTGAAACCCTAGAAAAAGTAAGGGTTTCCTAGCGCTCTGGAGCCCCTGAAAAACACCTTTATGTTGTCGCAGTCAGAACCTGTCTATGTGGTGCAGTGTTTCCCGAGTGCGTTGGAGAGAATCCGTGCCCACATGATGTCTTGAAGCAAAGGGTTTCTGTACCACAAGGGTGGGACATGCTGTATCTCATAATCCCTCTGGGTCACTTGTCATGTGAAGAACACACCAATGGCTCTGAGACGTCCTGCGCGGAAACGTTGGTCTGGTTTTATTTCACCCAGAACTTCTGAAAGCAATTTGGTCATGCTTCTCGACAAGTCTCTCGCCACTGTCGGAAGCAGGCCTGTCCCAGGCACACCAACCTCTGGTTAGTTCCAAGCAGAAGCTCCTATCTCTCAGACCTGAGCCGTCGCTCGTGCTGTCTCCTCTGCCTGGCAAGACGCTTCCCTCCCTTCCCTTTCCTGTCACCTGCCTTGCTGATTTTTACAAATTCTCTCAGATTCAGTGTGAGGGTCACCCTCTCTAGGAAGTCCTCCCTGATCCCTGATCTGACTGCAGCCCTCTTCTCTGGGCTCTCAGAGCACATGCATCCCTCTGCTAGCACCCAGGACACTGCACTGTGTATTCCTTCCACCGGGCCTTCTCGAGGGCAAGGGGATCAGCTTCTCTTTCTTTTCTCAGAACCCAGCATAGCATCGGGGTGAAGGTCACGGTAATGGAATGCATGAATGAGAATTAATGAGATCATGTGTGTGAAGCAATGGAGTCCACCTTTCCAGTGCCTTTTCTGCCTTGGGCAGGAAGGGATTACCTCAGTCACCTGGGGATTCACCCTCTTTCCACAGGGCTCCCCCAGGATATCCTCTGTCTCTGGGCTGTAGAAACATTTATGGCAGAAGCTTACATAAGAAGGCTTATTGTCATCTCTTGTCAACAAAAGCTCCCAGAAACTTGATCTACTGACAAACTGACCACATCAGAACCAGTATTTTTAAATAAGATCCTTAGTGATTTGCCTGCAATTAAAGATGGAGAAATATTGCTCTCAGGCACCACAGGACTGGGTAAGTCATTGCCAGTTAGGGCACATCTCCAAAGACTTGAATGGAAGGACCGTGGTGGTTTTAAGATAAATAAATAAATAAATAAACACCTAAGAAAGTAGGTTAAGTGAATTTAAAGGTAGTAAATATAAAGAGTCATTGTTCTGGTTGCTCTTGTATGTTTTAACTAATTTAGTTTTCCTATTATCTCCCCAAATGTAAAGAGTGAAATACATAGGGTTGCCACCCCGTTTTGGGCCTAACCTATTTTTTAAAAATAAATTTTAATTTTGAAATAATTATAGACTCAGAGAAAATTGCAAGAACAGTACAGAGAGGTCCAATGTACCCTTCACCTGATTTCCCCCAAAGGTAGTATTTTATGTAACTTTGGTACAATATCAAAGCTGGGAAGCTGACATTGGTACATCTACAGAACTCATTCAGATTTCTCCAGTTTTTACATCTACGTTTGTGTGTGTGTGTGTGTGCACTAGCTCCATATAATTTCTCCATGTGTAGAGATCAGCGGATCTAGTCCTGCAGACTCTCGGAAATATTCGTCACCACGGAGGTACTTCCTCACGCTGCACCTTTAAGAGACTGGCCCATTTTCAGAAGGGCAGTTGGCAGCTGCAGCAAATCCTTAGGTTAACTACTGATGACCATCACATCGCCTGGACCTGGCCTGTGGTGCTGTGCGACCGTCCCCAGGGTTCAGGACATAGCACTGAGAGTTAGCACAACCTCCTTAAGGGTCTCTACCGAGCATGTGCAGAGTTTCCCTGACATGACAGTGTGAGCAAAAGCAACACATATCAAAAGCCCAGGGGGGCACTTCCAGCAGTTTAGGAAGTAGCCAGACTTCTGCCCTCTGACCCTTTCTCCTAGGGACCCTCCTGCCCCCTCACACCCTGGGACCACAAAGAACAACATCCCATGTTGGTGAAAAGCTTTTCTCTACGAGCATTCTGCAGGGAGATCCACCACGTACAGGAAATAATACACCCTGAGTCCTACTGAATCAAACTTGGCCACAAGTGTTGCTCAGGTAGTTGCCCTCCTCGCTTGTTCAGACCGACAACTGAAGGACGCTGTCCAGGAGGAGTCAGTCTCCAGGGCACTGAGCACGTGGGAGGCCACATCCCCCAGCCTGGTGCCTGGCACACAGTGATCACCGTAATAGCTTCTGGTAATCGAGCGCAATCTGTGTGTTGGGTATTGTACTACGCATCTCATTTCATTGTCCCATTGACTCCTCAAATCCAGGTGGTCTCCATCTAAGGTCTGTGGTCCCCAACCCTCTCCCCCACTGTCACTCATCGTCACAATTACTGAGTATATCGCTTTCATAATCCTAAAGCCCACCTTGATCTTCTCTCTTCCCCTTTCATGTTCACCTTCTGGGCACATCCTATCATACATGACAACTGCTAGCATTTCTGAACCCCAACTGTACTTACTTATTCTTTTGGTCCCTATAGAAGATTACGACCAGAGGTCAGTCTTAAGCAAGTTTGGAAGCAAGGTGGCCTTTGTAAGGAGCTGCGGTGCAGTCCTTTACACTTGCTTGCCCTCCGTGTGTTTACAGAGCACTTTCACCAGCAGACCCATCAGCTCCTTACAAAAGCCCAGAGATGTAGGTGTGACAAGGGGACTCCTATCCAAGGAAGTCTGGTGTCAGCCAGGAAGGTGTCTGGCTCCAACCCCACTCTGCTCACGGTAGCCCAGTTTGCAGGCTGGCTTTAAAGAGGATAAAGAGGAGGGCGCCTGGGTGGCTCAGTGGGTTAAGCTGCTGCCTTCGGCTCAGGTCATGATCTCAGGGTCCTGGGATTGAGTCCCGCATCGGGCTCTCTGCTCAGCAAGAAGCCTGCTTCCCTCACTCTCTCTCTCTCTCTCTGCCTGCCTCTCCATCTACTTGTGATCTCTCTCTGTCAAATAAATAAATAAAATCTTAAAAAAAAAAGAGGATAAAGAGGAGTAACAGTATTGAGAAAGCCGTGCCCACCTACAAAGTTATACGTTCCATAGCACTGAATTTGAAAATAGTTATTTTTAGTTAATCTGAGGCAAAACATCCTCCGCTGTTTACACTAGTTGTTTCCGTTTTATGACACGTGCCCTACAGACTGTCCTAAGACAGTGTCAGTGCATCTCACCTACTTAGCAATCTTGGAAGAGAGGGGGGGCAGAGGAGTGAGCCATCATATAATTTATCATCAAGAGCAGGACACTTCTGAGAGGAACAGGAGGCCCTGTCCCCGATTACATCGGGGCAGCAGGCATAATGCTGGGTTGTCCCTGGGCAAGCTGGGACACTTGAACACTCTGCACATGGGAAAATTGAAATCCAGAGTGTAGGGAACTTGTCCCATCACATGACGGCTAAGTGGTGGCGTGTGGATTTAGGCTCAGACTGATCCCAGGGCCCTAAGCTGCACTGCTGGGCCTAATGGCCTCTCTGTTGCACTGTGGGTTTGGAGACCTCTAACCTGTGAGCTCCTGGCCATCGAGGGAGAAGCAGGATTGCACAGGAACTCGGTTGTGTGAAACATCCATGAAGTATGCTGGCACCAACCCCACCTTGTACCTGGGATTGTTAGCTGAGGAGGCTGCCAACATGGGGGCAGCTCCTCAACCTTCTGCCTGCCCTACCACTAGTTACAAAGTGATTCTGGGTAAATGATGTCAGGTTTCATGGATGATGCCATGGATAAGGTGCTTGTTTGTTTGTTTTTTTAAACTCCTTGGTGAAGCACAATAATTTCCCACCTTTTAAGTGAGACAATCTATAGACAAGGGCACTTCGTGAAATGTCAAGTGTCAGATGGATCATTCATTCACTCATCATTCATTCATTTGTCCCTCACAACTCATGGTTCTCCTGACAATGTCGGGAGCCCTGCAGGTCACAATCAGCTTCCCCATGACTTGCCTGAGGCCCCAACTTCTTGGAGGACACCCCCATTTTTAGCCCTGTTTCCCTTCATGTCCACTTCTCTAGCTTGCTCAGGGATCTGGCCACACTGAAGTCTTGTGCTGTCTCCCTCCCTGGCCTTGGTGTAGGCTGTTACTTCTGCCAGCGTCATCTCCTTTCTACAGTGTTTCACTGAGTCTGGAAAATGATTCATCCTTCAGCTCGAAGGTCACTTCCTCCACAAGCCTTCCCTGCCCTCTCTAGGCAGAACTAAGTGTGTTTCCTCTCCGTGCATCCAGAGTATCTTGCTGACACCTCTAACACAGCCCTAAGTTGTTGCCATCCTTTGTTTGTAAGTGTGCTTTATCCACTGGACCATGGACTTGGAGGGACTGAGCTCTGGTCATCTTGACACCCTGAGACTTAGCAGACAAAAGGCACTTGAGAAATGTGTGTCTAATGAATGAATATTGTGCCCACCAGATATGGTGGCATTTTCCAGACTTACCATCATTCTCTTTCAATGCCTCATAGGCAAAAGATGCCGTAACCATATTTGGAATTCACAGGAGACCAGATCATAAAAACCCTAGGCTGTGCTAGTGTTATGGCCTTCATTATCAACAGGAAGGAGGAAACTTACCTACTGAGTGCACCAGGTGTGCATAATTCCTGGAGAAAACTCAGTAAATGTTCATCTAATGAGCGAATATTCTAGACACCAGTTTGGAGAGATAGGTGGTAATAATACCATTTTACAGATGACAGACGTCCACAAGAAAAGGTAGTAAGGGATGGAGCTGAATTTGAACTCAGATCTTTCTGGCTCTAAAGCCTGTGTGCTTCCTCCAAGTCTAAAGAAAAAGAAGGCAGCCCTGGATGCCAGCCCCTGTCCTTGAAGGCAGGAGGTGACGCATAAATGGGAGTGATCTGGGATGAGTCTTTCACTCTAATGGTAACAATGAACCGGCACTTGCCAAGTACCGACAGTGTGCCTGGCACCTCACAGCTCACTTAATCCTTCAATGACCATGAAGCAGGCACAATTAGTTTACCCACTGCTCAGATGGGAACACTGAGGTCCAGAGATGTTAAATAACTTTTTCCAGCAAATGAATGGTTTGTGACCCAAGACGCATTAGTATCTAATGTATGAGGCTACTGGTCCATCTTCCAATCACAACCCTCTCTTATTATTTACAATTGCTCTACTTAGAATTACCCTGTCATTTTCTTGATTGGCCCCTCCCTCCTTTCCCTTCCCACTCCCCTACAAAACATATACTTAGTGATGGCAGGATCTGCTCTGTTGTATTCACTGATGTGGCGTCCCTAGAGCAATGCTCTGCTCACAGTAGGCCCTCAGGACAGATTTAAATGAAAATGGCAGAATTGATATTTGAAAACAAGTCTGGGTTGCCTGAACCTTTTTCCTTCTCTGCAAAATGGAGGTAATGACACCCAGTTTTCCTGGCACTGATAGTGTTCACAAATGCCCTAGTGCCTTGCCTGGCACTTTGACATCACCCTCCATTGGCAGCCAATGTGATTGTCCCTCTTCCTTGGATGTGTGCTCTACTTGGCAATGCAGACTCGAGGCAAAGCAAGACTGGCCCTGACTGGGTCAGCCTTAAATAGGTCATTCCGAGAGGGATTTTCATAAGAAACAAAAACATGGGGCTTCTTTCTAATTCTGGGAACACCCAGAATTCTATGAACTTATTAGAGTTCAAGCCAACTGTGAGGCTTGTGCCTAGGTCTTGGTGTCAGGGACTTGCCCGTTGTCTGTTTAGCACACAGTGTGAGTGTGTGTACATGGCCCAAGAGAGAGCTACAGCCAAGAGGCCACATGTACCACCCACCCATCTCCTCCATGACCAGATGGAGCAGCCTTACCTGGAGCTCGCCCAGCCTGCTATTCCCCAGCCCACGGGCACGTTTGTCCCCAATAGCCAGACTCTGTAGTCAGATTCCAAAGTTATCAGGATTAAGAGTACTGTTTGGGTCCCTAAGTCACCAGCTTAACCCATTTAAAAGAGAAAACATTGTTTGCCAGCATCCCTTCTTTGCCCTACACTTGACTGATCTTAACTGAATTTTCTGACTTAGGAATGAATTACCTCTGCTAACTTTTTTTTTTTTTAAAGAATTTTTTATTCATTTATTTGACAGAGAGAGATCACAAGCAGGCAGAGAGACAGGCAGAGAGAGAGGAGGAAGCAGGCTCCCTGCTGAGCAGAGAGCCCGATGCGGGGCTCGATCCCAGGACCCTGAGATCATGACCTGAGCCGAAGGCAGCGGCTTAACCCACTGAGCCACCCAGGCGCCCCACCTCTGCTAACTTTGACTTTGAAAGAGCTACCTCTCTGGAGATTGAGCCATGTAGGAGGTGTTTTAACTCTTTGAGGCTACAGGGGAGCTTTTACCATTCAGTAGCTATCCTGTTCATCCAGCTGATGTCAGCCAGACCAGCCACGCCAAAGCCTGAACTCTGTTTTCAGGCCAGCCCAGAAGTCTCTAGACAGGCGGCGGGCGGGGGGGAGGGATTCTCAGAGTAAGGGAGACAGGACTATATACACACTGTCCACTTAGGAATTTGGGCTGATAAGACATGAGACTGTGTCTTAGGACATAGCTTCTTTTCTGAAGGAGCACCAGTGGGTCAGTTTAAGAACAACCAAGCCAACAAACAAGACAGTTTAGTGTGGGTACCACAAATCCATAGACATGAGAGAACAGGGATGCCACTGTGAACTGGAATGACTGAGGGAGGTTTCATGGAGGGGGCAGATCTTATGGGAAGCATTGGAGGCTGAGGATTTTGGATAAATAAAGAGGAGCGAGGACAGTTCAGATGGGAAGATCAGCATAGGGAAAGACTCCAAGATTGTGGAGAAGGAGGAGAGGAGTAGTGCTCGTAATTGGGGAGACGGGGAAGACTTGGGAAATTCTCCTATGGAACAGAGGTGAGAAAAAAAATGAGGGAAGGACACAGCTGTTTGGCATATGACTCAATAACATTTACTTAACCTAATTTGTTGCCCCTTGAAGGAGAGATGGAATTTTTCTTAGTTATTCAGGTCACAAGTGAGAGGTTTTGAAACCATACTTGGGTTCAGAGAAGGAAACACATTCTCCTCTGCTGTTCATGCTTTTGCCTGCCCCTTAAATATTGGTATCCCCCAGGAATCAACTCTTTATTGACTTCTTCTGTTTCTGAACATCCTTCTGAGACAGCTGCATTTACTCTCTTGCCTTCAATCATCCATATACTGCATGGGTATACTGTACCCACGTCTGTACCTGCCCCCTTGTCTTTCTCCTGGGCTCCAGCCCCTAAAACCATCTGTTTGCTAATCATCTCAGCATCTCTAGAATTGAACATTATTTAATTTGTTAAAATGAGGACTTCCTGCCAAGGCCTCCTTTTCTTCCATATTCCCTACCTCTCTTAAAGGCCCTTTCTTCCCTTCCTTCCTATCTCCCTTCCTTCTTCTCTATATAAAGCATTAATTGAACACTTGTGATATGCTAGATACCATGTGAAATGTCCTCTTGCTTGTGAGGGTCCCAGGGTATAATGGAAGAGGTAGATGAGTCCAATAACTCATTTTCATTCACTTAACTACTTATAGAAAACTACTTATAGGGACATCTGGGTGGTTTAGTCAGTTGAGTGTCTGGTTCTTGATGTCAGCTCAGGTTTTGATCACATGGCTGTGAGTTCAAGCCTCATGTTGGGCTATATGCCCATTGTGGAGCCTACTTAAAAACAAAACAAAACTACTTATATAACGTTGGGATAAATAGTTCTTGAGGAATCTGAAAACTTTACCCAGGATGGTAAGCTCAAGAAAGGCCTCTTTGATTAAACGAAATATGAGTTGAGTCTTAAATCTGAAATCTTGAGAAATTAATTAGACAAAGAGGAGATGACAGGAGAAATAGATGTGATAGAACACAAAGGTGAGCAAGAAATATTTTCAAAACGGTGTCTGTAATAGTAAAAGTAATAGCAAACATTTATTTAACCCTCACTATGTACCAGTTACCCTGCTAAGCACCTTACATGTGTTTTTTTGTTTTGTTTTGTTTTTGATCCTCATTATAATCTTAGAAATATTTTGTCATAGCCAATCCACTTTGTAGTTGATGAAACTGCTGTCCAGATGAACAAACTTGCCCTTGACCTTTTGTGAAGAAGTAGTTGAGCTGGAAACCTAAGCTTCTCTGACTTGAGAGCCTGGCAGCCGGGATGGTGCAGGAGGGGCCATGAGCAGAAGCAAGATTCTCAGGGGCTCCGCATCCTCAAGGAGGGGTTTGGGTTTTATCTCAAGAGAAATGAGGAGCTGTTTCAGGCTTCTAATCTGAAAAGTTACCTGAAGTAGATCTTCATTTAGCAGAGTCACTTTTGGAGAGGAGTCAAAGATGAATTTGGGAGCAGGTTCAAGACTAGAAGCAGATGGACCCATTAGGGGCTGTTGCCATAGCCCAGGTCAGCTTCAGGAGGCCCAAGAGAAAGGAGCAAAGTCAAGATTTGGATGTAAGGGTTGAGGGTAGGTTAAAAACAATGCTCAGGATTTGAAAAATAATTTGCTTTTTCAAAAATAACTATCATTTGATAATTCAGTCAACAAACATTCTTGAACCTCTGCCTTATATCATGAACCATTCTAGGTCCTAGGGATAAAATGGGTCCACAAGACGTAGCCCCGGTCTTAAAGGAACCACACCGTCAAGATGGAGATAAATGGGAATAATCACGGATAGTAACTGTGAGAGATATGCACAAGTGTATCACACTGAGTGTGAGTAGGGCGAAACACAGGTGGGCTTCCCAGAAAAGGGGCAGCCCTCCCCGAGCTTTCTCTCGACCTACAGATTCATATTTCCAGCCATCAACTGGTCACTAATGCTGGTTGTCTCTCAGGTATTTCTGACATTCGAACTCATGCTCTGACCTCCAACGTAGTATAATCCTCTTCTCATGCGCCATGTTTCATGTCCTTATCAATGTTATTTATTCAATAAATATATTCTTTGAGTGCACATAAAGTGCCAGATATCATATAGGTATGACGCTTAGAGACTTCCAAAAGCATGTTAATATTTTCACTGTGGTGTGCATAAGATTTTTATTTTGGTGTAGTCCCAATAATTTAATTTTGCTTTTGTCTCCGTTGCCTCAAGAGACATGTCTCAAAAAATGTTGCCATGGCCGATGTCAGAGAAATTACCGCCTGTGTTCCCTTCTAGCAGTTTTGGTTTCAGATCTCATACTTAGGTCTTTAAATCATTTTGAGTTTATTTTTTTGTGTGGTGTTAGAAAGCTGTACTGGTTCTCTCTTTTGCAGGTAGCTGTCCAGGTTCTCTATCACCATTTGTTGAAGAGACTGTCTTTTCCCTATTGCATTTTCTTGCCCCCTTTGTCATAGATTAATTGAGCGTATAATCGTGGGCTTATTTCTGGGGTGTCTGTTCTGTTCTAGGCACCAATGGGTCTATTTTTGTGCCAGTACCATACTGTTTTGATTACTACAGCTTTGTAGTATATCTTGAAGCCTGGCATTATCATACTTCCAAAACTGGTTTACGTGAGAAACAGAGGCCACAGGCATCTAAATGATATAGTCAGAAATAATACTGCAAGACTTAATCCAAATAACAAAGAACACCAGCACTCAGATTTTTGCATTCTGCAGCTCTTGACAAAATTCTTAGCCTCTCTGGGAGCAAATGGATGAATACGACTGTGAGGCAGATTTTACCTTGTTAGAACACAGAAACCCCCTCCCATGCTACCATGGCAAAGACCACTGTGAGGCCAGAGTGGCATTGTTTATCCCCTCAAGGTCTAAGTCCAAATAGAGGAAGTAGGCAGGGGGTGTCTGATAAGCCCCATGCTGCTGGCGCCATTCACTCTGGCTGGACTGCATATGATGGGAACAGCTTGTAATGTTCTTGTGATAAAGACTGAGAGATTTAATGGGATGTTTCTACTGAGCACAGCTTGGAACATTTCACACAGTTCTGCCATCCTCCAGGGGTGCTCATTCTTTGTGGAAAGGCACAGCTCTCAGCAGAAGCTTTGAGATTAACAAAGAGGGAAAACTTAGTGGTAAAGATGATTCTGCAGATAACAGGATGACCCAGAGAGAGGTGTTTCCCACATAACCTACCACAGGACCTTGTACCTACCATGCTCTGCATAAATGCTCACTGAATGAACAGAGGGGGTGGGACTGACAGCAAGGTGGCTGGTAGCTCTGGGGTAGAGAGAGGCTGCAGCACCCATTAGCTTTTCAGGAAGGTGGTTTCAACTGCACACCCCTTTATTTGGCTCATGGGTATTTTAAATGCCTGAATATCCTAGGGAAGGAGAAAGAACAGAGCCTGACAAGTCCTAATTGGCCCCATTAGATTCTGAGATCAACACACTGGGGAGCTTCTGCCAAGTTTGTACTCCCTGTGGTGCGAAGAGAGAGCCAAGCAGCCGCAGGTTTCTGGGGAGAGTTCCTGCCACTGATCTAGACTTCAGAGCTCGTATTCCCAGTGTTGTGCTGGAGGAGAGAGGTGACAGGAGGGCAATTTCCAAACCTAAGATCCCATATGGCCCTCCCCTAACCCCAAGACCCTCAAATCCAACCCAGCTACCCACAATGTAGCATAGACCTTGGAAAGTGTTGCCTGAAAGCCGCTGCCCCATGTAAGAAAAGAAACCCGTCTCTACATCTACCGAGAGACATGATCTCTAGCCGACTCATTGAACCATTGAATGAAACCCAACTGGAAACATGTATTGAGTTTCCAACACTGAAACATTTTTATATTTCTCTTTTCATTTAATATTTCTCATTCTTTGGCTGAGTCTGTAGCCAAAAGTCAAAGCACAAACTTGCCCTGAGAAAGTGAATCCATGACTTGAACACCCATTCTGAAAGAGAAAGCACTTTTCTTTCATGAGTGATCTTGTTCTCACATGTTAGATACTTTAGATAAATCTCTGGGGTTTGGAAGAATTTGGAAAATTGCAGGGTCACTGAACAAACTCAATCGTTTAACCTCGAAAACTCTGCCCAATTCTCACTGCAGTTGGAAAATGGGAGCTTCACTTGTAGATGAAAAGGTCGTGGGGTCATGGGGTGGCACTTAGAACAGACTCCAGGGCATGAGCAGGGCCCGAAAACAACATTTCGGTTGAAAAGATATGAGTGCTGACAAGAAAGTCACTGTGAAAGTTTACAAGTGAAACACGCAGGCAAAGACCAAACCACCTCCGTCTCATGAGTGTTTCTGAGACCATTTCCCTGCTCCAGGGGTGCCCCATGTCTAGGGGCTGTTTCGGTGAGGGATCTCATTACAATGGGGTCACCTGTGTGGCCATTGGGATGGAGTATCTGGCAGCCATTTCCTCCCAGCCCATCTCATGGGGCCTCCCCTGGACCCTATACCAGCTTCTTCCAAGTGCCCGTTAGCCTCTGCTGCTCAACAAGAGAGGGCAGAGGCAAAGAGGGTCGGGGAATCCCCTGTGCTCAGGAGGGATGTAAGCTGTGAGGGCACCCGATCCAGGCTCACACACAGGTTGGATTCAACAGAACCTTCTCCTGCTTTTTGTGTCTATAAGTGATTTTGACTTCACCTCTTTTTAGTTTGACTGCTGTTACTTAGCTGACACTGCATTTGCTCTGGTTGACATGAGATAGAATTTTAATTCCTAAGATGATGTTCTAGAATGTAGGATACATTAATAATATATTTATAAGAATATTGATATACTTCTTACAAACGTAGTATTTCTACATCAATGGACTCTACAGAATTAGATAGTAGGAGTGTTATATTTTGATTGAAAAAAGAGATCCACTATTGCTCAAACCACCCCTGAAGTTTTTTTTAATTATTTTATTTTATCTTATTTTTTCAGTGTTCCAAGATCCATTGTTTATGCACCACACCCAGTGCTCCATGCAATCCGTGCCCTCCTTAATACCCACTACCAGACTCATCCAACCTCCTACCCCCTCCCCTCCCCTCTGAGAAACAATTTGTTTCTCAGAGTCCATCTCCCTCTAATTTACCCCAAGTCACTTTTCCTTTTGACATGACTGCATGGAGACTTAAAACAGTGAAGACCACTTCCATATGTGAGGAAGTGCTATTAGAACTCTGTCAAATAATGTAATATTTACCTCAATAGGTTTTGATTAGTTTTTAAAATGACACACATAGACACCAAAAAAACCCTAAACAAAACAATATCCCAAGCTAAACTCAGTAAAGTTTTATGAGGTTAGCCCAACTTCACGGGTCAGTTGACATTTTGCAACCATTTCTTTCTTGTTCTAGAACTCTTTCTCACATTATTTCATTCAGGATATTCTTTGTGTCTAAATGTTTCTAAATTTTTTCAGTCAAGAACTAATTTTCCCCTATGGCAGGAAGGAAGGAAGGAGAAAGGAAAGGAAAAAGGAAAGGAAAGAGGAAAGGCAAAGGAAAGGAAGGGAAGGGAATGAAGGGAGGAAGGAAGGTCAGGTTTTCACTTTGGTATTTCTAGTTGTTTTGTATCATCCAGGTTTCAGGGATACAATGTGTAACATTTTACCAGAAACAGAAGTTTGCTTTTTGATTTTTTTTAAAGCTCTGTCCATTTGATACTTTAGTAAATTAAAAAATGAAATTAAAGTCACAAAAATATTTAAAAGAAGAGGGTGAGAGATAGCAAGTCTTGGGAACATCACCAGCTGAGCCCATGTGGTTCCAGCAAACTGTCCAGCATTACTGGAAGGTCAAGTACAAGGATGTGAGAGAGAGCTGGAGGTTGGTGCCGCTGGGCTGTTTGTGAAGGGCACGCTCACTGAATCTGAGTCTCTGTGTGACCGGATTCTACTTAAGGGACGGAAGAAGGTGTGTGTCTCAGAAAGCTCGTTGTGTCTAGAGAGGCCTGGGGGACAGGTGGTACTGTAACCCAGACAAGGGAAACTGCCTTTAACTAGGGCATGAATACACGAGTAATGACAGGGGAGGGATGGAATCCAGAAACACTTAGCAGGGGCAGAAGAAAGGGTACATGCCAGAAACACTGAATTGGGTAAACTCAGTGATTTGATGAGGAGTCAAGAATGTTCCTTGGCTTCTCCTGCAAGGAACTGAATGCATGAGGACCCCAGAAATGGGGAGATTTGAGAATGAGGGGAAAGCTTCCAGAGGGGAATGATTGAGCTTTGTTTTGAATGTTGGGGCACAGTCAGTTGACCTTGCTGACCTCTGGATTTTGCTCAGGTTCTACACCTCAGTTTGAATTCTGTGCCCCGGGATGGAAGAACTGCTTTAACTTGGGCCTGGACCCTCCACTCTGAATATTTTTTTCCTTAGGGAATCAGTTTGGTGGCTGCAGTTTGTGAATGTGTCTTTCCCCGGCCTGGGGGTTTGTGGCAAAGACATCTTCCCTGCTTTGTGGTGGAAATCCCTGTGCACAACCAACCGAGATGTGTCAGTCCCCACAGGATGCCCAGGGTGTTTCCAAACTGCTTCTTTAAAGGGGAATTCAGGAGAGAAGAGAATGGATCAGGTTGTTGTGCTGGGAAACTGGTGGGCTCCCTTGGTTAGTCATATGAAAGTCACACCATTGTCTTTTCAGTAAATGGTGATGGAGAGCCTCCTGGGCAGCAGGAACTGGGAATTCAGCCATGGGTGAGATAAGCCTGCCCGCGCCTCCTCTACTCTCACCAGTGAGTAGAATAAGATGCAAACAGGCTGATCTAGAAGAATAAATTCTCCTCCCCTTTTTCTACCCTTTCTGGGTTTGCTCTAAACAGGATCTAATAAATTGTGTACCAAATGCCTTCCTTGTGTATAGATTAAATAAGAAAGGGCTAGGCCTGAGAATTTAATTGGACCCAGGATTTAAAAGCAGAAAACAAACCTCTAGTTTTAATTTTCTATTTCCTTCTCAGTGTTTCTGTAGCCGAAGGCGGTTGGTTGGGGTAGGGAGTACCATTGCTGGGTGGGACTTGGTAATGGGCTGGTAGGCCTTGAGGTGGATGGTTCACACAGGAAGTGGACCTCTGGAACTGCCCCTCAGAATGCTCTCTCCAAGGTGGGCTGGGAGGGGAGGAGTGTTTCCAGGTGCTGTTTTTCTCTTTCCTAGATGATGCTCTCAAAATTTCCGAGCGTGTCAGTATGTGTGAGCATGTGGCTGGTGCTGTGTGGACACATTCTCTCTGGACATACCCACAGAAACCCAGAATACTACAGGGAGAGGTAGTGGAGAGGCCTCCGAGGGGTCTTCCCGTGGAGGACCCTCTGCTGAAGCCCACATTCCCCAACTCCATCCCCCACCCCGGTGTGCCTGGGCTTTCCTGGAAGAACAGCTCAGACCATGAGACATTGCTGACCATGATTTTGTCCTGGGGACTGCCCCAGGGGTAAGGGAAAGGGAAGATTCTCCTTTCCAAGCAGAGCTTAACTGAATACTTTCAGGGAAAAAAAGAAACAGTGTGGCATCAAGCAAGCTTCTTGGGCTCCTCTGTCAGCACCCCTGAGAGCCACATCTACAGTGTCGAAGACAAAGCAGCCCTCACTGCTCTGCACCTCCTGAAATGCAGGGGAAACCACTTGCTGTTGAGGGGACAATTTCCTGCTCTAGAAAATCCCCCACCCCAAGTAGTTATCACCAACAAAAGTCTCAGTTTAAGGGGAAGTAAGGGAGGAAGAGCAAAAGAGGAATTTCATTATAATCAAAGGGAAAGAATTGGAGGGGAGAACTCTTCTGATGCAGGAGTGCGTGGGTTTTAGAGACGGTGCTGACCTAACAGATAGGGCGACCTGTGTGGGAACTTGCTGGCGCCCTCTGGAAGGCTGGGCAGGGCTGTGCTGCCTTGTGGGATGGCTACCGGCATCTTTGAGCCGAGCACCCACTCAAGAAGCTGGCACCCAACCGTGTGACCTTAGGCAAGCTATTCAACGTCACTGTGCCTCAGTTGTCTCATTTGTCAAATGGGAAGAATAAAATTACCTATTGCAGAGAGGGATGTTTTGTATTTTTTTTTTAATTCAAGATAATTAACATAGTATTATATTAGTTTCAGGTGCATAATATAATGGTTCAAAATCCCATACATTTCTCCGTGCTCATGGAGATAAGTGTACCCTTGAAATGAGTTAATGTAAAGTGCTTAAAATCAACAGTGCCTGGAACAGCGCGCTGAGGGAGTGTTAGTTTGAAAATGCGCTGAAGTCCTTCCCAAGGAAAGCCACGTGCTGCAGGAGAGGGCAACCTGGTTGGACGTCCTGCACCCCCAGACCCGCCTGTGGTCAGACTCTGTGATGCAGGGGGCCCTCACGTGGCGTGTGTCTGGGAGGAGGGAAGTGATGTCAGCATCAAAGGTCCGTGCGCTCTTGCTGCAGAGCGTGGTGCAGGGAAGGAGGGAGAGGGCTGAGAGGGCCCCAGGGCTTGTCACCCAGTTTGCAAAGATGAGGTTGGAAGATGCGAAGGAGCCCCAGGCTGGTACATTCCTCCCATTCTGAGATCATTTCCTGGCCCAGGAGTTCCTCCAAGAGGAGCTTGAGCCACCGTTTTTCCTTCCAGAGAAGAGAGGTTTCTTCTCTTTCAGCCCCATAAACATCCGTCTGGTTTTACAGCTGCTTTTCTTCCCAGCCAGCTCAGCTAGGTGCTGGTGAATACTTGCGGAGTAACGGGTTCCCGCTAGAAGGATCCTCATGCCTTGCTATCTCTCTGTAATCTCTCTCTGGCATAGGTGCTTTGCTTAGATAAAATAACTGTGGCTCCAGCGTCCTACTCCTTCTGTACTTTGGCCCCTTCTCCACCTGATCGTCACATCCCGTACATGTACCTACTCGTGATTAACCTGTTTAGAATCTAGCAGTGACCGTCATCGAGGTCCCCTGAAACCTTGAAAGGGCTAATCCCACAACAGGTGTCCCTTAGCCAAAATAGCTCTCCTTCCCAGCGCGGACATGCAGCAGGGCGGAGGCGGTCTGCATAAACGCTGGTCAAGTGACGGATGGGATCCCAGCCCCTCATTTTCACATGCGCATGGAAGAGTGGGATGATTTTGGTCCCCAGACTCCATCTGTTCTGGAAGTTAAAAATAAAATGAGAATTCAATTAAAACTGTGCACACAATCCACTGAAAGTTGTGCCAGATTTTCCGATAATACCCTACTTTCCAGCCTATGAGACGCTGAAGTGTGTGTGTGCCATTAAAGAAAATACCTGAGAATGTCAAATTGCTTTAATTAAATAATAGATACATCAGTGTATATGCAAACTAGCAAAGTGGGGTTTTGTTTGTTTGTTTAAGGAGCATATCTTGCCTTTAAGCTTCTTGCTTCTATTTTTCTGCAGAGGGAAGATCTGCAAAAGATGCAAGGAATTTAGCCACTTAGTCCATTTGTTTCCTTTGAGGATGGTCCAGGTCAGCAGATGGGGTTTAGCAGTCACTTAGCTTGTATCTGTGGTGCTCATCCTGGAGTTCAGCTAACAAGGGCCATGGGGAGCTCAGTCAACAGTTCTTGTCTGGAATGAAACCTCTAAGGTGTGGACCCCAAAGCTCAGTGGTCCCTTTTTAATCCCAGTTTTGCTGAGGATTCAGAAGAAACACTTTCTTTAGGATGTGGATGGTTTTTACATGCCTCCACGGAATGGATTTTAGTTTTGATAAAGGAATCCATTACATTAGCTGATGCATGAGTCCCATTACTGTGTCACTTCTCATCTGTGAGATCCAGATTCTGAGAACTGATGCTACAAACAGGGTGTTGAGAGCTTCCAATGGCACAGCTCATCTCTTTTCAATTAGTGTGCCTGGAACAGAAGTATTGCAAACAAGCTTCACCCCTGCAAGTTCCCAGAAGGGTAGGTGCCCACCTGAGAGTACTGGGGGCCGCAGAAGGGGGAGAATATTGAGGAAGGGGTCCAGATACCCCAGAGGGGCAAGCAGATGACCTCTGGATGTACTTCCACTTCTGAGGCTCTAAGTCATCCTCGTCATTCCTTCAAATACTTAGCGGATAGGTGGTCGCCAGAGGCGGGTAACTGGTGGGTGAAATGGGTAAAAATCATTAAAAAGTATAAATTTCCAAGTACAAAATAAAGAAGTCCTGGGCACTAACAGACAGCATGGTGACTACAGTTAATAAGCACCTGGGTAGCTCAGCTGGTTAAACACTGACTCTTGGTTTCAGCTCAGGTCAGGATCTCATGGGTTGTGGGACTGAGGCCAACATCAGGCTGCTCACTCAGCGGGGTTTCTGCTTGAAAGATTCTCTCCCTCTGCCCCTCCCCCCGCCACGTACACTCTCTCTCTCTAAAATTAAATAAATCTTTAAAAAATATTGTATTGTCTATTTTAAAGTTGCTAACAGAAGAGATCTTAAAAGTTCTCATCCACAAGAAAGAAAATTGTGACCGCGTGTGACAATAGATGCTGGCTAGACTTCGATGTTGACCATATTGAATATATGCGATACACACTGAGTATTTTTAAGATACCAGATGCTTATATTGTACATCTTAAAACTAGTACAATGTCATACATCAGTTATATCTCAGGAGAACTGGGAGAAAAAATGACAGGTGCAGAAACCGCTTCCTGTTCCCCCTTCAGAATAGTCCTTCTCCCTTTGCTCCTCTTAGTAATAGAAACTCCAGTGTTTCCAGGGGGCAGTGGATGTTCAGCTAGACACTGCACGTGCCAGCCCCCTTTGCAGTTAGGGTTGGCGTCCAGTAAGTTCAGGCCTATAGGATATGCGAGAAAGCCGTTCTTGCAATTTCTGGGCTGTACCCTTAAATGGAACCTTCTAGTAAGCTATGATAGTTGTTATTACCTCTACTTCTGGAGATGACCTTTCACTACTCCCTGAACCCCAGGCCAAATGCATCTGCACACAGTGTCTTATCACTTATCTCAGTTTGTGCTAAGAAACTTCTTTATCTTCTAGGCTTTCTGTGGAGCTCATCGAGTTCTTAGTCACGTTTGCCTCCCCAGCACTGACTAGCAGCCCCTGTTCTTGCCACATTAGAGACCTCCCATAAATGTTTGCTAAACAAATGAAATTAAGGAATACCCTGTACTACATCAGGTCTTCATGCTGATTAGGGTCTGCTTACAAGATGTTGCAGGGATCACAGAAAGCATCTCATTTGTTTTTGCTGGTAACTCAAAATAGTTGATTGTAATCGATTGTATTTCAAGAATTGACCCCGCTTCTCATCCCACCCACCCTATACACATTAGAGAATGCACCCAAGCCTTCATGTTTCCACCATTATAAGATGTCCAAATATCTAGCCAACAATGATGTTTTATTTTTCAGGAAACATTTTTTAGTGCATTCTTGCATTATTTGGCTGGTGGTTAAATGTTTCAGATAACTCGGTCACTACTTTCCAGGAAAATCAGCTTTAAAAAGAGGCTGATCAAGTATGTCTCTCTAAATAAAGTTGGTCTGCTGGTGACCAGAGGAGGGACCTTGCCTTGTGGCAGACAGTAAAGTAACATTGGCCTGTGTCAAGAAAATCAAGTAACATTCTGGAGGAAAAAAACCACCATAGCTCTGTGGTAAATATGTTTATGGTTTGGCTGAACATTCACTTGGATATAGTAAATACAAAAGAGACATTTCTTGCCTTCTCTATTTTCTTCCAGTTGGTATTATTTTCTAAAAAATCCTGTATCTTCCACATGGAGGTCGTCTGCTGGTACAAGCCGGATTGCACCATCTGAGGCAAATTAAGTGACTGGCATCCATCTTTCACACCTTGATAAAAAACAGACCAAAGTTGATTCAAGTCAAAGAGAAGAGCAAAGCAAAGTCCCTACTCTCTCATACTCCGTAGCACCAAAGTTCACATTTCTTCAGACATTGGACTTCTAGTCAGTCTATGATTTTAGGGCTGTGAGGAGCCATCTTGTGGATGGAAACGCTGCATTGCAGAGACACCAACCAGCAGCGGAGAGCATGAGAGCTTGAACCCAAGGCCTCCAAGCCCAGTCAGCTTCCACTGCAGAACACTCTTTAGTAAATACCAAGGACTATTACTTGAAACAAGCCACATCAAAATAAATAAATAAATAAATAAGAAGAAGAAACGAACCCAGTTCTTTGGAAGATGAAAACCATCATGGAAGTCAGTCACCTGATTTGTTTCAATTACAGATGCCTCACCAGGGGAGGAGAGGGGCAGCCATCTGGACAAATACACATTTTGCCTTTAACAGGAATGAATAGTACAAGCCGACCAGAGGGGTCTGTTTAGCGTAGTTCAGTTTCTCTTTGCTTTTTGATAGAATGCTGTGAATTCTAGATGCTCCTGTACGAGTAAAACATTCCTATCGTGTCTCATGAAATTTTACTTTCACAATTGATTCGAATGACCTAAGGGAAAACGTAGTCATAGGGATTGAAATCTGCCAGAAGAGATGGCAAATTGAGTGTAGCGTGAGGTTTCCCAGGATCCGGGTCTCAAGATACTCCCCAAGGTGGGGAGGCCGCTCTGCCAACTGTCTATGTGGTGCCACACTGAAGTGACCCGGACTGGCCCAGAGACGCAGAAGTAGGTATATCTGAGGATGGACAGACCCAAACACATTAGAAATAGAATTTAAAAAATTCTTTGACAAGCAATTGACTTGCCAATGATGAAGGAAGGGCTTAATAATAACAATAGTGACCACAATAGTAACTAGAAATAAAACCTTTCATGTGGCTTACAGACACCCACCAGTCCCTCTATACTGCTTGCCTAACCTTCTCTTTGTTCCAGCCAGCTTTCTTCTACTTCTCGGAATGCCCTGACTCTGGGTGTTTGCACATGTTCCTCCTTCTTCAGGGAATGTGGTTCCCCATTTCCGCCACCCTTCCACCTGACAAATTCCGACTTCCCCCTTGGCTCTCAAATGAAACAGTATTTCTCGGGGAGACTTGCCTTGATTCCCTGAGAGGAATTGAGCCTCCCTGACCCCCGCCGTCTTATGTTCTCATGACAGCTGATAGTTTCTCATAGCAATCCTGATTATTTTAATGCTTGTTCAGTACATCTTCTGTGAGACCCTCAATTCCGTGAGGCCGGAACTGTGTCTGTATTCCCAGCTCCCAGCACAGTGTTGGGCGCAAGGGTGTTCGGCAAATACTGTTGAGTGAATTACTATCAAACAAAATAACATCTGGATGGTGTTTTCTGGTGAATAAAATATGTTCACTTCATAGGGAATGGGGGCTAATTTAGTAGCTCCCTGAAACTACTGGAAATTTTTTCTATCCAGTGAATTCGCATTTATCTCAGGATAATCCAGAGCACTGAAAAATGACCTGTGACCCTTATGGAGGTTTACCTTGATGTAAGATGAACCTCCATTACTGCATCTCACAGGGGGTAACAGGGGAGGCAGGGGAGAGGCAGGCGAAGGGAAAGCTACGGAGAGAGACTTTTGAAGCTCTCTGGGCAGGGCGCTGGTCACACAGCCCTGTATGAGGAAAAGCCCTTCCCAGTTGGACAGACTCCAGGCCCTCTCCACCTTGACACTGACTATCTCTGTGGGGCTGTCACTATGGGACTCTACTCCTGTGTCCAGTGCAACATGCTCTGTAAACTTTTCAGCCAGCAGAATGCCAAATGAACCTCTCTTTGGCCTGTAGTTTTAATCTGTCCTATGTCTCCTCCCTTTAGAAAAAAACAGTAAGTGTATCACTGGATTGTGCTTAGCTTTTAAGAAATAGTGAGGTGAAAAGTCACTTTTACATTAACGAGACCAATGAGCTGTTATATAGAAAATTGACTAACCGGCACCCAAGTCATCAAAGCTGTTAATATAGCAAAAATACTAAGTTCCTATCTGCTTGTGGCTCTTGCAAACTTCCACCACCTTGCAAATGAGCCTGAGCTGCGGGGGACCGAGTGGGGAGAGGCGTCAGTCGACCCAGCTGTCCTAGACAAGGCTATCATAACCCAACAGCCCCACCAGCTGACTACTAGCCCGTGAGACCAGCCAGTCCTGGCCCAGACTAGAAGACTGTCCAAGTGAGCTCAGTAGACAGAATTGTGAGGTAAACAAATGGCTGTGGTTTCAAGCCCCTCAATTTTAGGATCGTTTGTCCCCCAGCAATTGCCAGCAAGCCCAAGGGCACTTGAGCAGCCTCATCCCCACATATATGGTTCCAGGATACGTGCGTTAAGATCCCAAGCAGACGAGAGCTTCTATAATATGGTTTTCATGGAGCACCTGTGACAGAACATGCTGGAGACCGTTTATGAGGCTACCGGTTCCCCAGCTTCCTGGTAGCACGGTTTGTTGTATGGCCATTGGATAGACATGCCCCAATCAGTACTGAATAATCCGGTTGCTCTTCGCTCCTGTGTTCTCTGGTCAAGTCACATTAGCTTACCCTTTCCTCTCCCCAGGCTCAGCCCAAGGGAACCACTTGTGGGCCAACATGGCCACTTCACCACTCCCACCCTCGGTCTGGGGAAAACTCTACATCTGTCAAAATCATGTTAGAAAGATCATCTAGAAATTGTTCACGGTTTTGATTTCACGATCCCCCAAGGAGGGTGTTTTTTCTGCATAATGATGAGCCATTGATGTTCCTGGCAGGATGCTGTAATTGAAATTATCGACACAAGATTCTGTGTCTCACTGTACTCTAAATTCTTGAAAGTCAGGGATTATACCTTACTTATCTTTGAAATCTCCATGCTTAGCATGAACCCTTGCACATAAATTCTTGGTATATCATATAGGATGAGTAAATAAATTGATGAATCAGTGAGCCGTGTTCTTTGGGCAGGCCCAGTGTCATACAGATTCACTGATAGGCCCAAATGGGAGCATGTTGAGTTCTTTTTTGAGCAACAGATTTCTGCCTTTTGAGCCCTTTGAAACATGAGGGGTGTCCCTGGTTTCTTTTGGCTTATAAGATTTTGCCTTCTGGCTCACTTTTTTTGTGGAGTCTTAGTTTACATGTAATAAAATCCAATGTAGAATTTTTCAATTTACTTCGTTACTTCTACAAAAACAGATTAATGATTGAAGGAAAATAAGTTGAGAGAAACATCTGAAGACCTCTGGGCATAGGTGAAAGGAAACTTGTGGTTCTTATAAGGAGTCTTGGCTTACGTGTAACTTTTTCCATGAAATCAGTGCTTAACCCCCCACATAAAACGGCCAATTGCCAACTTCTAGCAGCCCAAATTCTGCTGCTTCTGCTCTAGTTTTTAAAAAAGTATTTATTGTCTTCAGAGATACCATAATAATGCTTGGCAAATAGTAGGTGCTCAAAAAATTGTTGTTTTATAAATGAATATATCCACGGCTTTTGTGGTGGGCAGAATTCTAAGATAACCTCCAAGGTTCTCAATTCCTGATAATCATGCTATGTGTAATCACCCCCACTTGAGTGTGGGCAGGCCTGTGAATATGATAGGATGTCCCTCCCTACTCTCATGATTAGCTTATGCTCTATGGCAAACTTGAAGGGATTTTACAGGTGTGATTAAGGCCCCTAAACTAATCAGAAGAGATTATCCTGGGTGGGCCTGACCTAATCAGAAACTACACTCTTCCAACAGCCAGTGAGCTCTCAAGAGAAGCTAAGTCTCAGATAAGATTGTGGTCTCAGTGGTACCTTCACTGCAGCCTTGTGAGACCCTGAGTAGGGGACCCACTTAGACTGTGCCTGGACTCCTGACCCCCAGGAACTCTTAGATAATAAGTGTGTGTTCTTTTAAACCTATCAATAATTGCTTTATTTTTTTAATTGAAGCATAATTAACATACAGTATTAAATTTAGTAGTATATTAATTATTATTGATATAATTGTGATATTATAGTTAATTATATTAATTTTTAGTATACAATATAATGATATGACAATGCATTATTCAGTTCTCACTATGAGAAGTGTCATGCTGTGTTAAGTGCTACATTTGTAATTTGTTATGTAGCACTCAAGCTCCCTGAGTGTTGAAGAGAGGGTCGAGAGATGCCAAGCAACTCATGGGACTTTCCTCCCAGGTAAGAAACCTGTATCCCAGGGTCACAGTCCCCGCTCTTTGTGTCCTTTTTTTTCCCTTTGTGTCTTTAATCTGATCCTCACCACTAGTTACTTTACTTCAACCTGCAAAGAGACCCCCAAATCAATAAATCAGCGGGCTACCAGGCACAGATCCTCCTGAATGTCTGGTGGGCAACTGCAGTATAACCCATTCAAAATGGAATCCACCAGGTGCTACTCCCCACCTGCATCTACCTCCCCAGACCTGTTCTACTCCTGTACACTCATCTAATATATAAACACACCCAATTTAAAAACCTTTTCTCATAAGCAGAAGTTCATATAGATGACTATTAATTCTCACTATTATTAAGGTCACAATAACATTTTTCTAGTAACAGAAAAGTAAGCTGAGGCATTAAGCTGGTGATATTGACAACCTAAATTGCATTATATAGGTAACTTTAAACTCTGCAATTACACTAATAAAATATAAAATTTCTAAAGTGACTAGAAACTTGGAAAGAGCTCACAAATCAGCTCTCTCACCGCTGGATGTTGGTGCTTGGTTATTATGAAAATTTTCTCAAATTGGTGGTAACACTCATCATGGTTTTAAAAAATCACTATTATATGAAGGGAGATTTTTCAATGTAAAAATGTACTTTGATATAATAAAATAGTACACTGAGTCACTCTAAGCAGAAACTTGTAAAATCAGAGTTTACCTCCTGGGCTGTAAGCTCCGTGCCTCTCTGAGAGCAAGATGCTCACATAGTTCGCTCCACACGCTGTCCCCAGCACCTAATACAGTGCCTGGTGCATAATCAGTATTCAGTAAATACCCACTGAATTAACAAATCAGTGTGAGAATTTGATGTAATAGTTAGAGTAGGTCAGCAAACTGTGAAAAGAACCAAGTTGCCCTTCAACAGACGAATGGATAAGGAAGATGCGGTCCATATACACTATGGAGTATTATGCCTCCATCAGAAAGGATGAATACCCAACTTTTGTAGCAACATGGACGGGACTGGAAGAGATTATGCTGAGTGAAATAAGTCAAGCAGAGAGAGTCAATGATCATATGGTTTCACTTATTTGTGGGGCATAACAAATAGCATGGAGGACAAGGGGAGATGGAGAGGAGAAGGGAGTTGAGGGAAATTGGAAGGGGAGGTGAACCATGAGAGACTATGGACCCTGAAAAACAATCTGAGGGGTTTGAAGGGGTGGGGGGTGGGAGGTTGGGGGAACCAGGTGGTGGGTATTGGAGAGGGCACGGATTGCATGGAGCACTGGGTTTGGTGCAAAAACAATGAATACTGTTACACTGAAAAGAAATAAAAAAAAATAGGGTAGAGTAAGCTCTGTAACAAACAGACGCCCACTGATGCTTATTTGTAACTCCTGTAACGATACCGAGTAGGCAAAAAGCCTCTGCGATGTCACCCGGGGACCCGGACTATTGGAGGTTCCATCACCTTCACCTTGTAGTTTTAGTTTTGATTAATGCCATGGAAGTTGCCTCCCTTCCAACCAGCCAGAGGAGGAGCCAGTGTGGAGGAATGCCTCATGAGGTTTATGGGCCAAGCTTGAAGTCAGTGTACATCACTTTTGCTCACGTGCCAGTGGCTAGAACCCAATCACAGGCCACACGTTACTGTAACAGAAGCTGGGACATGAAGTCCACCCATATGCCCGGGAAGAAGAGGAGGTCGTGAATTTTGGTAATCACCTCTGGCACATGTGATGTCGTACACCTTTGAGCAGGCTGGAACCAGACTCCAGAAAGCAAAATATCTTTGCCCACATAAAAATATTAGGTGTATACTCTCTCTCGCATTTGTATGAGCAAAAACATGTCATCTCAAGAGAACGTGTATATAACAAGGAATGGAGTAATTTTTCATATCAATTTATGGTATGTCCACTTAGCCCATCTTCACAATTGACTCTTGCTGCCATCATCAAGACCTCCCTCCAGCTCATCTGACATCCTCACATCTGCTCTGTCATTGAATATCCTATTCCACCTCAGCATTAAGACTTACTTCCAGCTTCTTCTCTCTAACTCTGTTGTTTACCCCTTCTTCCAAGACCAGACCCTTAACTTTAAGAGATACAATGGCTAGCGAAACAGTCTTGTTCCAAAGTCTCCTGAGTGCAACTGATTAAACATCTTTCTTCCGTTGAATGTGTATTACTAAAAACAAAACCACTATGTTCCATAGGTTAATAAAGAAAAACAAGCAAAACAACAAAAACTTTTCCTGGCCTTCCTGGAATTCACAGATAAAATCCAAACTCTCTAGTTTAGCCTGAAGGCTATCATCCAAGTGCCTTCCTAGACTGACTCCATCTGTCATTCTATCCTGTAGCTTAAGTTTGTGCCATCAAGCCCTTCTTGTCAAATCCCAGCCCATGTTAGGCTTTATGCCACATCGATTTCTGACCCTGTGCCTTCTTTGTACAGCTTTGCATCTAAAATCTCTCCCCTTCTCACTTCTTGAGTTATCTTTATTATAAGAAACCAGCTGAAGTATATTACCTCTTCTATGAAGACTTCTTGTGACTTTTTGTGAGTTGGTTGATCTGCCCTCTGTGATCTGCAGTACTTTGCTCAATTTTCTGTAATGGCACTCACCACATTGGATTGTACCATTGGATAAAAAACACACAGGTTTTTTTATCCCCATAAGACTGTCGACTCAATTCAGGAAAGGTCGTGTCTTACCTGATTTGGTATCCCGAAAATTTACAATAGCTTGTAATATCTCATGGGTGCCCATTTATTTTTTCCAAGTGAATAAAAATTCAAAGTGAGATAAATGTCCATGTAAAGCTTTCTCGTGGGGGTAGAGGGCCATGCCAAAATTGAGAAAATGGACAGTTTTCTAGAACCTGAATGTATTCTTTTCTCTTTGTGGTTCTCAAGAAGTCATCATCACCACCATCGTCATCTTCAACCAGCCAGCTTCAGCCCACCCTCCCCGCACATGCATACCCCAGTACTCTCATTGCTTATTTTGCCTCAGGAATTCAGCAATCAGACAACCCAACAGGATTATCTTATTTCTTAAGAAGTTCACCAAATGTTCCAAAACTTCTTGCCAGAGGAACGTATGTTTCATCTCTGGGCCTTTTAGCCAATTTGGTCATGACACAAAGCCACATATGAGTCTCGCTGAGACTCCTCTAAGCCAAACGAGGTCAGGATGCCACAGAGCTCAAGAGTAATGTTGCTGTATCATACCAGGACTTGCCCCCCGTGAGCAATAACACTTCTAAACGCTGATTTTCAACTCTGATTCAGAAGCAAGGGCTCTAATCTGGGGATAGGAGTGAGGGAGATGTGAGGGCTTGTTTTTCACAAACATTTCCTACTTCCTATGCATCTGATAAGTTGTTCAGTACATGTTCATGTTCAGACTGTATGATGGTCTGATCTCTGCTTTTCCTTCCCACTTAAGCCCTTGATCTCTTCCCCGTCTATACAGCCGTCAGCCCTTCTGAAACCCAAGATTCTCCTAACCTAGAAACCATGATTTAAAAACTTTCTAGTGAAACACAGATGATTTTCTTTTAGGAAGCTCTTTTGGGACCATTAAACTACCTTAAGCTTTATTTCCTTTCTAGATGTGATGGAAGCATGCATGGGTTCTTTACACATTTTATTTCTAAGCTTAATGTCTTCAGTGTCAAGGCTATAATTTACAAAGGAGGAAACCAAGGCTGAAAAGTCTCATTCCCAAGACCACACAGCCAAGGGCTAAGTGAGCCGTTGTGCCCAGAATCCAAAGCCAGTTCCGTAGAACTGGAAACCTTGGCATTCTGTGAAGGGCTCGTGCTATTTTCACATTACCATTTTGCCAGGGATACTTTGATGGGGTTCACAGGCTGAGGAAGAGGGGAAGCCTTAGGCATAGGGTCAGGGATACATCAAGGATTTCTTTTGAGAACATTATTAAGTAATAAAAAGCAGTGTTTTGATAATTTGATATGCCACTTTAATAGGGCTCCATCAAAATGCTTGGCTTTGTTTTGCTAATCCCCTACCATCTGAATCATAGGGCACACACAATAACAAAGCTGGAAAGGCCCATTTGGAAATGATTTATTTCAGCCCCTTCCTGCTACTGCTGAGAAGAGCAGAGAAAGGGGTCTGCCAAAGGTCACAAGTGCAGTTAGTGAAGGAGCCTGACTTCCTGACACACCCACTCAGGACTCAAGACTCACACCCTACCCCACACACAGAGCCCTGCCCAGCTCCGCCCACCCACTCTGCGCCTTGAAGTGGCTGGGCAGAAACCATCTCCAGAAACATGTCCTGGGATTCAGGCTCCACTAAGCCTTTTTCCCTGATTTATGCAAGAGTTGATCTTAAAGTCTTGAAAAGGCATAACCACGTTTAGTTCATCACCTTTACTAATAAAATTAAATTGAAGTTGGGGACATGGTAGAGAGGAATAAAAGAGGAAGCAAACTTAGAAAAATGAAGTGGAAAGTAAAACCATCTTTAAAAGTTTAATAGATCATAAAAAAGAGTAATAGTAAATAAAAAGTATTAAGGATAATGACTATTAAAACATTTTAGAAATGTGAAAATGATTAATAGATAAAATTTCTAAGGGTACAAATACAGTAAGTTATTAAAACCAGAATATTAAAGATTTCAAAAATGCAAAATAGGTAGTTGGGTAAATTCTTGAGCTGAAAATCTTGAGCTAAGAACAAACTTCGTTAATATGCTTTAGGCAGAGGGCTAAGGGGTACAGAAATGAATCCCTTTTCTTACAATGTACCAGGAATTCTGGAGGCTTCCAAAAATCCAGTGCTGACCGTACCCATACCCAACTCTGGAAGTTAGTTCTCTGCGGTCAGACCCTGGCTGATTTCCTCTGCTGGAGAGCATTCCCTTATCACTGCAGAAATTGTAGATATGTTCTAATGAACCAGATGATGACTGTACGCTATGGGTTTGAGTTAGGAAAAGAGTTCTGCTGTGTCAAATTTCTAATCCTAGCTCTACCTCTTATTACTGTATCTTCTGATGCCCCAGTTGTCTTCTGAACAAAATGGTCATAGTAAGAGTGCCTGGCTCATTGTGGCTGATTGTGAAAACCAAAGGAGATTACTTCAGTAGAACACTTAGTATAATACCTGATCCATAGTCAGGGGCTGGGCATTTTAGCTGTGTACTTGTTTTCGTGGAATGAGTGAGAACCAAGCCCCGCCCCCCCCTCAACAGGAGTCCTACATATATTGTGTTCACTCTTGTGAACAGCAAGCACAGTGCTGGACCCATAGTGGGAGTTCAAATATTCACTGTATAAGTTAATGTACTAATCTCTCCATTACTTCTCATTTCCTTCCTCTTCTTTATCTTATTGTAAAAAACACACATTTATTTAGTAACCACTATGTGTCAGACACTTGAAGGATCAACAAATAATAATACAACAAAGGGTTTTAAGCAGAAGTGTGATTTGGTCAGGTGTATTTGAGGTCATTGCGGAGAGCAGGTCAAAAAGCAACAAACTTGGGTTTAAGCAAGTTACAGAGATGGTGTTGACCACAGTAATGACCCTGGACATAAGGAAAAGTGAATGAAAAGTGGACTCATGATGATTTGAGGCTTCAGGATGGAGCTCCAGGCCTGAACTGAATACAAGGAATGAGAGAGCAGGGGTCTCCTCTCTTAGTGTACAGCTCACTTTCCATGTGATTGATGTATTTTGTGGAAAGCCCTCCACCTCCCCCAGCTTTCACCTGAACATCCACTGCTCTGTTCTTCCTTTGTGTCTGCTACTGGACTTCATATTTTAGCAGATATGAAAAAGTTGTATTACGTTAAATGAAGTAGAATCGAAAGCTAAAAAGCCCAACACACACAGAGGTTTTTTCAGTTTGTTTTGAAACAAAAAGTGAATCACATCTACTATCTCTAAAACAACAACAACACAGAAATAAGGAAAGAAAGACGGAAGGAAAAATAGTAAAAGGAAGAAGGTAAACTGTACCCTTTGAAGTGGGCTTCACGCCACAAACCACAGGCAACCTGCCTATTTCTCTTTAAGATGGAACAACCTGGATTAATAAATCAAATACACATTTGATATTTGCCAATTACAGTCAGTTAACAAAAAGAGTATTTGCAAAGAGAAAAAAGGTGAATTCTTCCCCCTGGCATAATAAAAAAAGAGAAATATATATATGAAAAATGAAAACTATATTAAGACTGTACAGAATTGTTACTATAGTTTTCAACTTGTCTTAAACAAATTTTTTTTTTTGCTAATTCTAAACATTTGTTGAAAATCTACACCAAGTTTATTACTGCAAGCTGACATTTGACAGCTTCTACTATGCCGCTTCTATTCTTCCAAGATAGGAAGTTTCAAGGAAAATGTTCATGAAAGAGCTGCTCTCCTCTTAAAGATATGTAAGTCTGTATCTTCCTCACTAAATTCTTGAGATGTGTCCATGAAATCTCCCAGATTTGAATAGCCAATTCAAAGCCTTTTTTTTTTTGAAGGATGAGAGTTAAAATTATAATTTTAATAGATTTTTTTATAGTAAACATAATTTGGATTCCATTACAGTATAGGCAATAGTGTATTGATTTTTAAAAAATCCTTATTTTGAATTGTAGTCAATTAGTGAACATGGGGATCCAATTCAATGCATGTAAACCCATTATAATAAATGCAAGCAAAGATATCTTCAATGTGCAGACAGCAAGTAACTATCCACTTGTAACCTCACCCTTTGCTAAACTGTTTCTTAAGAAGAAGAGCAAAGACATTTTTGTGCAATCAAAAAGACAGAGTTTAGACAACTATCATATGATCTCCCCGATATGAGGAAGTGGAGATGCAACACGGGGGGTGAAGGGGGTAGGAGAAGAATAAATGAAACAAGATGGGATTGGGAGGGAGACAAACCATAAGTAACTCTTAATCTCACAAAACAAACTGAGGGTTGCTGGGGGGAGGGGGGGTTGGACGAGGGGGTGGGGTTATGGACATTGGGGAGGGTATGTGCTATGGTGAGTGCTGTGAAGTGTGTAAACCTGGCGATTCACAGACCTGTACCCCTGGGGATAAAAATATATGTTTATAAAAAATAAAAAATTTAAAAAAAAAAAACAAAACAGAGTTTATCACTGAAAGAGTCTCACTGGAGGAACTGCTAAAGACTGAGTCACAGGAAGAAGAAATTTTGATGATAAGAATGGAAGTGAAACACGAAGAACAGTAAGCAATGGAACTAATACCAATGTGAAAAAGTCTGTTCAGATACTGACTTAAACAATACAAGGACAGTGCCTAATTTAAGGGTATAGAAATGATGTAGCAAATGATGTAAAAGAGGAGAGTGAGTGGAATTATGATTTCTAAGATCTTTTTGTTTTTCTGGCAAGAGGGTAAAGACTTAAAGGTGATTTTTAAGGAAATAAAATAGATGGCTCCCAAATGTCTTGAAGAAAACATTAACCAAAAATATGTTCATCAATCCAAATGAAAGTAGAAGGGGATAAAAATATGCAAAGCAGGATGAATATAATATAATATTATAAGATGAATAATATTATTATTATTATTATTATAATATAAGATGAAGAAGCAGGATGAATAATAATATAAGCACAAATTAAGATGATGGAGATGAATTCATATACCTCCATAATCACAGTCAGTGTAAATAAAATAAAATTTTGTTGAAAAAAAGAATATCAGTTTGTCAGCTACATGATGTTTACAAGAAACACACTTAAAATATGAGGATACAGACACGTTCAAAGTCCAGCCGCAGATTAAGTTACCCCAGTGGCTCCATTAGCATCAGAAAGAAATAGATCCTAAGGCAAAAATAATTGTAAGGGATGAAGAAAGGTCATGACATGATAAATGGAACGATTTATCACAAAGAGACAGTATTTATAAACTTGTATGCATCTAACAGGATAGCTTTGAAATACACAAAACAAGAAGTAGTTTATGAAGCCTAACTGCTTTGGGTAGAAATTGATGTACATGAGTCATTTACCCACGTCTTAGAAATCATTTATTCTCAGCGTAAATTTTTATTGCAATACCAGTTGGTATTCAGTCCGTAACACGCTCAGTGAACAGGTTTTAAAATACAGAATAGTTCAAAAATTTATTCACGCATCAGGTAGGACAGTTGGCCTCAGGAAAAACAAGACAAGGACCACCGCAGAGGAGCTCTCCTTTGAGCCAGCCTTGCTGCCAGCGTCTGCCTCCCTTCTCTCTTGTCCTTGCTGAGGCTCCCCGCAGGTCCAGCCCCACCCACGCTTCCAGGATCAAGTCAGACTTCACGCAGAAAATGCCGAGCCTCTCTGGTCAGCCGGCTCCTGCTCTTGCTGCCAAACCTCCCTCCCAAGGCCTGAATATTGGTCCCTGAATCCTACTTACAGTAACCAGCAGCTGGACTCAGAGCAATGCTGGACCTGTGGTCAGTGTGCTCCACCTGTCTGGTGAGGCATAGCTCATTCCTTCAGCTCCTCTTCCCTTATCAGTGAACAGTTACCATCATGTCCCTTAGGAATGACACTTGTTGGACAAACAGAGCTAACTCTTTCAGCATTGCAGCTGGGGCAGTGCCCTGGCTTCTGTCCTCTTCCTGTGGGGGGTGCACCTAGTGTCAGGGGCAGGCCAGATGCCTGAGTGTCCCTTCTGATTCCCATGCCTGGTAGTTGCCACACCAGCCTTCTATATTCTAGTTCCAGATCCTCATTGACATCCTCTGATGTGTAACTCTCGCCTCCCCCACCTCTACTGTCTGAGCTGCCACTCAGTGGAAGTCATTCAAGTCCATTAAGTCTCTAGCACTTAAAGTCTACCCCTGCCACACTTGACCTAGATACCACTGGAGATAAGAAGAGGTATAAAACTCTCCCAATGCCCAGAGCCTAGAATAGAAGGGACGTAAGCCCAGTACATGGAAAAGAATCTAAAGGGGGCTCATGTCATTGTTGGTCCCGATGTCCTGGTCTGTGAGCACACAGGACTTGGCGGACACCCCATGACGTCTTTCATGACTCTCTCAGATATTTGTCCCACACTGAACCCCCATAGCTGACACGACATTTTTGATCCATATACCATTTTATATTACTTTTCTTCTTCATCATCCAGTGTTTAATTTGTGAGGAATTCTCCTGTTGAAATACAGAAAGTTGAAGGGAAATACAAAAATGACACTGCCGCTAGACCCACAGATAGCTTTCACAGTTCTTGTATCAGACATCAGGAGGTCACTGTAGATTGACAGTCTTTAAAATACAAAAGATAGCTGTGATTATATGCAGTTCGACTTTCCATCTATTGAGAATAAAGCCTCTCCACAGCTGCAATGTGTTGTTTGTGGAGAAACGCTTGCAAATGAAAGCCTGGAACTGTCTCTCTCATCTTTTAATTTAGAAACAAAACCTGAAAATTATATATATCTAAAAATGGATACCAGTTGATTTTTTTTTAAGTTCAAAAAAAAGACATTTCAACCATCAACTTGTGAAAGCAATTGTTGGTTCTAGAATATATAGTTAGACTTCATTTCATTTTAATATATTTTTGGTCCCTAAGACAAATAAGATATAAAGTCATATTAAAATTTATTTGTCCATAAATCATTCCTTTTCATATAGAATTAAGCTAAAATAAATCAGAGAGTGTATATCACTTGATAAATGAAAATGTAAAAATTTCTTCTTCAAATAATTACTAGACTATTAAAAATGAAATACTGGTATAATATTTTCTTATGATGGAATACTTAGAGAATACCAAAAAGTAGACAATAATGTAATAAATACTCATATTCTCAGCACCTAGCTTAAGAATTCAAAACATAGATTTAAAATATGTCTATCAATTTAAAATAACACTTGAATAAATATATAAAAATGATAAAATAATTGATAAACTTAAGAGGGTTTGCAAGATTTTACTTTATAAAAGGAGATGGCAAGTCAGAAAACCTTAGTGTTGGTTCCGTAATCATAGGAGCGAGACTGATACAAAGTGAAGGTCAAGCAAAGCTTTATTTTGCGCCAAGCATCGAGAACCAAACTGACTGGCCAGCGCCGTCTCTTGAGGTGACCACTTTCTGCCTTACAGACTAACTTTTAAGGGCAAAGGCCATGTGGTTGGGTCTGGCCACACACAGGTGGCCAATGAGATTGTAACACACAGAGAAAGCTGCACAGTCCTGCTAGGTCACACATAAGTGACCAACTGAATCACAATTTACCCTATAGTAGATATTTGAACTAGCCTATCACCTTGGTCAGAATTGGCACCCAAAAGGCACCCAAAGGGCAGGGCCCATACTCCTTGGTAACTAGGGAGACAGTATGCGCCCCCACTGATTGAATACCTCCACCTGGCCTGACCCAGCCTTGTATTTGGGCTTTGTTACCTGGGACTGGTTTCTGGGACTTGTTTTTAAGTAAGTCCCCTGGAGGAAGGGGGGACAGGGACAGTTTAAGCTTTACTGTATAAACAACAAAATCACTGTTTCACCAGATGGAGCTGCTCTGGCTAAATAGGCCCTTACACTGAGGAAATGCTGCTTTATGCATTCACTAAAATCATGAGGTGCATTTTACCTGTGGATGTTGTGACACCAAATTTCCTGGCTGTCCCTCTCCAGATTCACCTATGAAGCTCAATAAAAAACAAAGAGTAAATGAGTTTTGAATATTTTTTTAAATACCATTTTATATTCTTAAGTCTAAAGCGAAGAACACAGAAAATTTCCTTCCTTTCAACATTCTCTATATTCTGAGCCAGTCTGTGTTGTCAAAACAGAGCCAGAGGCTGGAGGAGAGGTAGTTGGAAGCCATGACCATGTTAGACTCCACATCAGACACATTATGTGCCTTTGTTTCTCTAACTCATATAACCATCCCTTGAAATGGGCATTACTGTGGTCGCCATTTTGCGCATGAGGAAACCAAGGGCTGAAGAGATTAGGAGTCTCGCACAAGGCCAGCAGTGTTGGAACCACTGCTAAGACGTACGGGCATCTGACTCCAAAGCCCATGCCTAGAGACTTCAAGGTTTAGAACAAACAGCAGCACGTGATAGAACATCACAAATGAAAGCACACTGTGTTCACCTCTTCAAGATGAGTATAGTACATCTTTCCTTCTTGGAGGAGGAGGATGGCAGAGTTAAACTCAGGCAGGAGCTCTGAGAACTTGCCAAGCTTTCCTGTCTTCATTCTGTCCCTGGTAAACCGGGGGCGTGGGGTTGGGGGGGGTGGGCACCCGACCTCAGCAGCTGCTGATCTCCTCCACTCCTGGAGGTAGAAGGGAAGCTCGCTTGCCAAGGCAACTAGTGGCCTAGGAAACACATTAAGAACACATGCAGTCCTGACTTCCGGCTGGCCAGGGCCTCTGCAATCATCGGTGACCAAAACCCCCAGTGTGTTTCTGAGATCATTTGCCTGTTTCTTGATCCTCTAACTTCCCTGTGAGCCCACATGCCCTTCCGACATCATTCCCACTCTCTGTCTGCACTGGGCCTCACCTGTGGAACTCAACACTCTTGTTTAACATTCATTCAAACCAATGCAAAATTCAAACTATGCAGCTTTGTCACTTTAGGAAGAGAAAAATGGAGAAGTAGAAGAGGCAGAGAAAGGAGCAAGAGGAGCAATAGAAGGAAGAGAATAATCCAGAGAAGGACATGGTCTCTCTGGACGTCATACTGCTGGTCTGTTAAAGGAAGATGCAGCACCAAGTAAGTTATTATTAAAATTTTCTGGATGTAGAATTTATGAAGAAAGCTGAGGGCTCAGTTCTAAGGGGTATGTGTGTACACACACACACACACACACACACACACACAGTATACCTTGTCCACAATTCCAAGTATGCAGTTGGATCTAGATTTCTATGGTTTCTTCCAAGTCTATGTGAGCAATCCTACTATAAATTGAAATCAAGCCTCTTTTATTGCTATCAAATTCTGGTTCTAATTCAAGGAGGGGGTGGAAAAAGAATAATAACGATAGTTGTTTGCTTAGCAACCTACAGGTGAAAATCCAACTCAGGTTGAATGATATTGAGGATAGCATCATGATTCTAGGAACTTTATTTATGTATTTTGCTTCTGGGTTTTTGTTATGTTTTGATTTGTTTTTTTTTGAGTATGGCTGACACACAGTGTTACATTGGTTTCAGGTATACAACATAGTGATTCCACTTCTGTGTTATGCTGTGCTCGCCACAAGTGTAGCTGCGGTCCGTGCAGGCAATGCTATTGGAATATCAGTCACTGTATTCCCTGAGCTGGGCCTTTCATCCCCATGATGCCTTTCATTCCGTAACAGAAACTGGAATTTCTCCCACTCCCCTTCACCCATTTTGCCCATCTTCCCACTCCCCTTCCTCTGCAGCCGTCAGTTTGTTCTCTGTATTTATGGGTCTGATTCTGCTTTTTTGTTTGTTGATTCATTTTTTTTTTATTCTACATATGAGTGAAAACATTGGCATTTGTCTTTCTTAATCTGACTTATTTCATTTACCATAATTCCCTCTAGGTCCATCCATAATGTTCCAAATGGCATGATCTCATCATTTTGGGGGACTGCATATTATATATATTATACACACATGCATGCGCACACACACACACACACACACACACACACACACACATCACATCACATCTTCCTTATCTGCTCACCTATCAGTGGACACTTAGGCTGCTTCCACATGTTGGCTATTGTAAATCCTGCTGCAATAAACATAAGGGTGCCTATATCTTTTCCAGGTGGTGGGTTTTTGTTTTTGTTTTTGGATAAATGTCCAATAGTGGAATTATTGGATTGTATGATATTTCTGTTTTTAATACTGTTTTCCACAGTGACTGTACCAATTACATTCCCACCAATAGTGAACAAAGGTTCCTTTTTCCCCTGCATCCTCTCTAGTACTTGTTCTATCTTAGTCCTTTTGATTTTAACCATTCTGACAGGTGTAAGGTAATATCTTGTGGTTTTGATTTGCATTTTCCTCATCATTAGCAATGTTGAGCATCCTTTCATGTGTCTGTTGGTCTTCTTTGGAAAAGTGTCTATTGGAGTCCTCTGCCCATTTTTTTAATGAGATTATTTTTTGGTGTTGGTGTAAGTTCTTTATATATTTTGGGTATTAACCCCCTTATTGGATATATCATTTGCAAATATCCTCTCCCATTCAGTAGGTTGCCTTTTGTTTTGTTGATGGATTCCTTCATTGTGAGAAAACTTTTTTTTTTTTAAGATTTATCTATTTTAGAGAGTGTGTGTGTGAGTGGGGGGAGGGGCAGAGGGAGAGAATCTCAAGCAGACCCCCGCTGAGCAGAGAGCCCAATTCAGGGCTCAATCTCAGGACCCATGAGATCATGACCTGAGCTGAAACCAAGAGTTAGAGGCTTGACCAACTGAGCCACCCGGGTGCCCCGGTGTGAAAGCTTTTTATTTTGACGTAGTCCCAAAAGTTCATTTTTGCTTTTGTTTCCCTTGCCTCAGAAGACATATCTAGAAAATTGTTGCTATGGCCAATATCAGAGACATTACTACCTGTGCTCTCTTCTAGGATTTTTATGGTTTCAGGTCTTAAATGTAGGTCTTCAATCCATTTTGAGTTTGTTCTTGTGGATGGTGTAGGAAAGTGGTCCAATTTCATGCTTTTTGCATGTAGCTGTCCAGTTTTCCCAGCACCGTCTATTGAAGATTCTATCTTTTCCCTGTTGTATATTCTTGTTTCCTTTGTCACAGATTAATTTACCACATAAGCATGGGTTTGTTTCTGGCTCTCTGTTCTGTTCCATTGATTTGTGTGTCTATATTTGTACCTGTTTTTTTGATTACTGTTTTGATTATTGCAGCTTTGCAGAATATCTTGAAATCTGGGATTGTGATACCTCTAGGTTTCTTCTTTTTCAAGAATGCTTTGACCATTTGGGGTCCTTTGTGGTTCCATACAAATTTGAGGATTATTTGTTCTAACTCTGTGAAAAATACTAGGGTATTTTGATAGTAATTGTACTGAATCTGCAGATTGCTTTAAGTGGTATGAATATTTTAATAGTATTTGTTCTTCCAATCCATGCACATGGGATATCTTTCCATTTGTTTATGTCATCTTTAATTTTCTTCATTAATGTTTTATAGTTTTCAGAGTAAAGATCGTTCACCTCCTTGGTAAATTTATTCCTAGGTATTTTATTCTCTAGGGGGCAATTGTAAATTATCCCAGGTATAGTAATATACTGCAAGTAAGTCTCAGTTCCTCAAACAGAGTAGAGGCTGGTAAAACTTTAAGCTGCCACAGCAGGTCCTGGTCAGACTTCTCCTTCCCACCCCACCCTCACCCCCTCCACCCAACACCAAACTTTCAAAAAAATTGTTGGGAGCTTCTTTGTTCTAAAGAAAAAGGCTGAACGGCAACATGAAATGGGCAATGAAATTTTCCGGGTGTTTTTCCTATTCTATTTTCTATTCTATTCTTTCACAGTTTGAATGATAATCACAGAGGAAGTTCCCTTGGCAGTGTTGTGTTTCCTTGGTGACAGGAGAGGTCAAGGTTAACAAACTCGGGTGCTGGGAACCGTCTGCTGCCCAGTGGATTCAAGGGAAGGGCTGGCAGTCCTAGTGTCACCAGGGGACCCATTTTCACAGCCTCATCCTTTGAACGGGCCACAGAGCCTGACTTGTGCCTTTCTGAATGGACAAACCAGGGATGTCTTGAAAGTAATAATAGCTCTATCACTTCCCCCTATGAAGAAATGTGCTGTGCCCTTCCTCCCAAAGGCCAGGACTGGTGCCTCTCACTAACAACAATCCATGGATTGTTGGAATATGTATGTGCTCTTTGTATTGGCACCAGAAGCTCAAAGATGCCAAGTTTTAGAAACCAAATGTACTTTAGAAAAGCAATTTGATCTTTGGGAACAAGGGAACCTAAATAAGTCCTGACCATGTCAGGGCAAGCTAAAAGATGAATTAATTAAAAGGCTAGTAGAAAGCATACAGTCTAAATTAAATATCAGATAACCCAAATAAATCCCCTTAAAACGTAACACAGCTATTTTGCCTGAAACCAAAACCTCATTTTCCTCTTTTGGATTCTCCATTTATGCTTTTATGTGGGTAGATAATGTCACAAAATTTGTATAGATTTCTCCAGATCAGAAATAAAGGGGAAGAATGATGGACTCAAGGTAAGCTCTAAGGGTAAAGTAATTGATTCAAAACTGTGATGTCTTTGAGAGGAGACAAATGGTTTTACATACGATGAAAGACACAGATGCTCTTCGGTCCTAGATATGGAATAAAATAGGCTTTGTGGATCACAAGGCTGTGGTGAAAAGGACTGACACATGGGGCAGTTGTCTCCATTTTAAGCAGTACTAATACACAGGCTTGGGAGTTCTGCTATCAAGAAGTCTTGAGCATTCCATACACGCATTGACTCGCATGACCATCTGTGTGCTAATGACTCAAACCTCAGCCTGAGGTCCAGATCCATATACCCGGAGGCATGTTAGGTTCTCTGTTTGAGTGTCTACCAGACACACTAAACCTAACAGGAGTGAAACTGAACCCCTTGTTTTCACCTCTTCATCTGTTTGTCCTCTTTCCCTCACTAACCACTTCTACTAGTCCAGCCAGAGATCTGGGGTTACCCTCACCTCCACTTTTTTCCACACCCTGAGCAACAATTATAGAGTCTTGAGTATGTTCTCTTGGAAATACCTCTCAGATCCATTTCCTTCTTTCTGTCTTCATTTCTACTCTTCTTGCCTAGGCTACTGTCGCCTTTTCTGAGGATTATCACATCCTCCCATGCTGGGCATCCTACCTCCAACTTGCCCACATCCATGAATTCATTCTTTACTCCATGGTCAGAGTGAGCTTTCTGAGATTCATATATGATCATGATTCCTCTGCTTAAAAGCAGTCAGTTGGGGGCGCCTGGGTGGCTCAGTGGGTTAAAGCCTCTGCCTTCGGCTCAGGTCATGATCTCAGGGTCTTGGGATCGAGCCCCGCATCGGGCTCTCTGCTCAGTGGGGAGCCTGCTTTCTCCTCTCTCTCTCTCTGCCTGCCTCTCTGCCTACTTGTGATCTGTCTGTCAAATAAATAAATAAAATCTTAAAAAAAAAAAAAAAAAAAAAGCAGTCAGTTGTTCTCTACTGCCCTTGGGATAACCCAAATTCTGTTGCAAGTATTCAAGACTTGGTGGGATATGGCCCCTTCCTGCCTCTCCAGCTTCATCTGTGGATACTCCACCCTTCCGCCTCCACACACATGGTAATATATAAATTCCAGCTGGGGTGAACTACTTGGTTTCCTGAATGCACTTCTTTCTCTTGACTCTGAGTCATTGTCTTAGAACACTGCTCACAGTTGTACCCACTCTTTTCTTCCCTGGCCACTTGTCTTGCTGGGCTAGGACCTGCTCATGCTTTAGATGTCAGTTTAGTTGTCATTTCTTAAAGGATGTGTTCCCTGCACCCCCTGCCCTCTGATTTAACCTGTTCGGTCTCATAGCACTGTGTACTTCCTTCATCAAAACACTTTCACATCATAGTTATTATTATGTGATATCATATTATGATAACTCCCTCTTTATCTTTTTGTTTCTCTATTTTAGATGTCAATTCCATGAGGGCAGGGACTGTGTTGTTTACCAGTATGTTTGCAGAGCTCCACATAGTGCTCAAAAATATTTATGGAATGTTCTTCAAGAATCTCCATGACCAAATAAGCATCTGATGGAAATATAGATTATGATTTAAAAAAAAAAAGAGTTGGGGGCAGAGGAAAAAGAAAAGAGACAATCTTAAGTTGGTTCCATGCCCAGGGTAGAGCCTGACACAGGGCTTCACCTCACAATCCTGAGATCATGACCTGAGCTAAAATCAAGAGTGAGATGCTTAACAAGCTGAGCCACCCAGGTGCCCCTGGAAATCTAGATTATGTAAACTCTGAAATCCTCATGCCTTTTTGACTATGAATCTTCAACATGGACTTACAAAGTGTCAAATACTTCATAATACATTTGTGGCATTTAGTACTTCGTGTGGTTAATATTCTCCTTCCTCTTTTATATTCTCTGACTTCAATTTACATTCAATACCTACCATGGGTTCCCACCAGTATTATATTGTAAGAGAATTTGGCAATACGTCTTTTCTGAGAAAATTCCTGTGGATTAAAATTTGGCTCATGTAGAAACTAAATAACCAGCCCTTCCAAAAGACATGGGTGGGGTGCCTTTTCCCAAACATTTTTGGCATTTTTTTTCCAAGACAGGGAATAATTTGGATGGAAGAGAGGATTAAAGATTATCTCCTTTGGAATTAGCTTATAGAGAAAGAAGAGTTTGCCAATTGTCTAAATATTTTCACCATGATGTCTTGGGCCACTTGGTAATCTCTGTAATTTCTAACAAATGTAGAATGTTTTTGTGGAATTACAATGTTTGAGAAGACTTCTGGCAGTTATTTGGCCTTTTCTGGCACTTTCAATCCAGACATTCACCTTTCTAAAAGTCACTTCCTAAAAGGTGACTTTTACAAAGTCACCTTTCTAAAAACCAGCATCAATAATAACACCTTTCTTTGCAAAAGCCTTTGTTGATTACCCCAATGGGTAGAGAAACAAAACTCAGTCTCATCTGCGTGGCTCACAATACCCTGTATTGAACCATCCTACCTCTCTGAGAGTTCATCTTTTCGGGTCCCTTTTCGGATATATCCTACCATCTGGTCACACTGTATGACTTCTCATTCTCCAAACGCACCATGCCCTTCAAGCTTCCATAGTTTTGCCTCTCTCTGCCCTGTACTTAGATTCCCTTTTCCTTAACCATCTTTGCCAAGGCAATTTTACTCATCTCCAATGCCCAGCATTCTAGTGTCTGTAATTCTTGAATAACTAATGGGGACCTGATTGTCCATGGTTCTAAATATCAGACAAAGGCAGTTGAACTTGGCCCCAAGGGAGTGAGACTGAAGAATTCTGAGTAGGTGGATGGTGCACACAAAATTGTGTTCCGTGAACAAGTTAGAACAAGCCAACAGTCCCAGGAACCCGATAGTGTTGATGTTCACATAGTGTATAGCCAATTAGAAGGAAAAACCATCTCTTCTAACTTTCCTGGAGATGGAATGCAGATATTCCCCTTCTTTCCTCCTAGTCCAGTATGATGTTTTGCTCTTAACGTGGTGTTCTGCTCACCACACTACTGGCCAGCTGTAAATTTCTATTAGACACACCAATCCAGAGAAACAAATAGATGTGACCCTTACATCATGAGGCCCTTCCTCTATCAGCTTTGATTTCAGGCTGCCACATTCATGACTTCTGTCTAGATTTCCCAGTCAGCCACCTGCTAATGAGCTTCATGCTGAAAATGAAGATGAGATGAAGGCATGCTTACTCAATGTCACAGAGATTTTTAAAAAGCAAGGGATCTTTCTAGTTTGTCTCCATCTTCTTAGAGTTTTTGTGAATGGCAAAATAGGAGAATGGGAAAACAAAAATGAAATGATTTGAAAAAGTTCAGCTTAAACTTGAAAAATCCTCATGCTTGGCATCACTGACACTGAGAAATGGAAGCCAGGAATTTCCAACTGACAACATAATTGGAAACCATACATTAAATAACAGAACATGAAATGGGTACCAGTGTTTTAAATGGATGTGAAAAGATCTTACTCGTTGTAAAAGAAACACACACACACACACACACACACACACACACACACACACACACACACACCTTTTCAATTAAGAGAACTTTTCAATTCAAGAGAACCAAGTTGCTTTGGACTTCAAGTTGGTGTCTTCACAGTGAATTCAACCTAAATGGATGTATTTTGCTCATGCCATGTGGTTTGCAATGAAATTCAGAGTTTCCCTCCCTTGTCCTCTCCTTTCACACATCAGCACTGTCTGTCCTCAAGGAAAAGATGTTTGTCTTCTACAGAAGCTAAGAACTTTCTTCCTGGCCCTTGGCTTTCATTACCCCTACTGGGGGAAGAAATTATTTTACTTTTCTGTTAGCTCCCTTAGACAGTTAAACACAACTTTTTAAAAAGTTAAGAAAAAATAGGGGCACCTGGGTGACTCAGTCATTAAGTATCTGCCTTCTGCTCAGGTCATGATCCAAAGTCCTGGGATCAAGACCTGCATCAGACTCCCTGCTTGGCAGGAAGCCTGCTTCTCCCTCTCACACTCCCCCTGCTTTTGCTCGCTCTGTGTGTGTGTCTCTCTCCCTGTCAAATAAATGAATAAAAAATCTTCTAATTTAAAAAGTTCAAAAAAAAAATCTTCTAAAAAAAAAGTTAAGAAAAAAATTAAAAAATAATACTAAAATTTCGTCTAATAGTTATAAACTTACTGACTTCCCCATGCCACCTTCTCCCCCAGAGAAGGGGTGCTTTGGTTGACTCTAGTTGGGGTTTTCATGAACTGTTTTGTGTGTGTGGACCCTGTATGAGAGAGACTACCTGTGACTGATTTAGTAAAAATGTTTGTTTACCAGAACAAATAGCACCTCCCTATTTTTCTTCCCCAGCTCCCACAAAGATTAGCAGGTACGTCTGCATTTCTTTATTGATCTTTGAAGAATTTAATTTGCACTTTGTTTTTATTTTTAAATTTTATAATTTCATGTGACTTTTATCATCACAAGGCACCCCACCCCGACATTTTCAGTAAGTCCTATGTGCATATCAGAATGTTGAGAAATAGTGGCATCTCACTTGGGAATGTCCTAAAAGATTTCCAAGTGGAGTTCTCAGCTCTCAGTGAGGAGGGCAGGGGGAAGAGGAGTAGAGGGCAGGGGGAAGAGGAGTAGGTGACAGCCGGTTTGCTGGGGGATTCCACAAGATTTCCTGCTTCTAGTTTTCTGGTCCTGTTAGGCTTGCTTGAGACCTCCCCTGGTTAAAAACCAACTTCCTGCAAACATTCAAAGGAGATTTCAATAGGTTGACATCCACCACCTGAAGGAAGAAGACGAGAGAGAAGATCAGGGCAGAAAGGCTTCCCTTTGAGAATGTGGTTTTGACAGTAGTAGGCAAAGGGCTTCCTGCCACAGAGGGAGTTGTGACCCAGGCTCTTCTTCATGTGAGGGGGTCATGGTCAAGGTTTGTCAAAACAAAGCCACACAGAACACCCTAATGCCAAGTGGGCAGAAGCTCTGGTCTGCTGCACATGAAGTCATTAGGAATTCCTTTGGAGCAAGAGTTAAGCTAAGTGAATACAGATGTCTAACTGTAACCCTTTTTATCTCCCCGAGGCAACGGCTTAGAACCTGCCACTTCCCTTTGCAAAATCTTTAAGGTTGCCCCCCTTCTTGAAGTAAGTCTAAAATCTTCAACCACCCTTTTAAAGTCTTCCTCAGTTTTGTTCTATGTAATTTTCCAATCTCAAGTCACGAGACTCCAAACAGGCAGATGTCCTAGTAGTAGCTGTGGGTTTTTGCTCTAGCAGTAACTTCTGTCTAGATAACACCTCCCTTGGGGCGGAAGGTCTGCATTTTCTTCAGGGTCCCACTCAGTGCCAGGGTTTCCCATCTTACAGTCAGCCTCTTCCACTCACTCTGTTAGAGCTCTGCTACAGCATTTCTAATAGTATTTCCAGGGAAAATTAGAAGTTCAGACTTTGACATTAAATACATCTGCCAGGTTGGCAGTTTACTGTGATGTTAAGCAAGATATAAATCTTGCCTAAACCTCAATTTTCTGCTCTGATAAATGGAAATTATTCTAAAATATGGTAGTTGTGAGGATTGCATCAGAAAACACCAGGAGAAAAGCAGTTAGAATACTTCCCGGCATCACATACAACTTGGCTATTTTTGTTTCTTTCAATCAACTGTGCTATTATAGGGCCACATCATATGTGACCTGTGTTCTCAGAAGTGCTATGATGTCTACCTGACAGGTGCTAAACAGCTCTTTATTGAATTAAGATATTTACTGAGCAGATCCGTGGTAAGAAGCCAGAAAAATCACACCAAACAATGCAACTGTGTTAGCTCTCTGTGCATAGCCCACCCCTGGCCCACTGTTGGAAGCTTCTCAGCAAGGTGCCCTGTGGGCAAACACCTATTGGCTTACTGTCACAATGAAAAAAAAAAATGAGATAAACAAATCCCAAATAGTCCCCCTAAAGATAATGACATTATTTTTTCCTTTAAAAGCCAAATGGGAAAAAATTATCAAAAGATGGCCTACAGAAATGGTTCTCAAACTTTTGGTCTCAGGATCTCTTTCTATTCTTGAAATGATTGAGGACCTCCAAACACTTCTGTTTATGTAGATTATGCATAGCTCTCTTTCACTGTATTAGAAATTAAAACGGAAAAATTTAAAGTATCTGTTAATTTATTTAAAAATTATAAACACACAACATGCTAACATAATACGTATTAGGAAAATAACTGCGTTTCTAAAATAGACCAACAAAACAGTGAGAGAAGTAACTTTCTTATGTTTTATTTTTTTACATTTTTGCAAATCCCTTCAATGTCTGGTTTTGTAGAAAACAGCTGGATTCCCATAACTGGTAGTGAGATGTTAACTTGAAGAAAATTGGCCCCACAGAAGTAGTGGGAAAGGGGAGGACTCAACAGAGGGTAACTTCTTAAAGGTTCTTGCCATGTGGAATCTGAGTCATATCAGTGAAACTTCCTTACCTGTTATATTAAAATCTACTGGTCTGTCTTGCATTTTAAATGGATCATTCAGCATGCATGATTCTTTAACGTCATGCATCCATCTTTTGAAAAATACTGCTTCACTGAGTTATGCAGACCTTCAAAATTTTAATTAATTTCATTGCACAGCATATAAAACTGCCATTAATATCACTTCCAACCTCATCAGAGAAGTCTTTAAATATTGGGAAGCTGCCAAGTTCTTGGTGAAAGATAGGAGTTTATAATTTTTGGTTGGAAGTTCAAACTTTTACCATTGGCAATGCATGCTCTCATTTTTCTTGAAGTGACAGGCTCACTTGGTTCATTTTGAGAAAATACCCAAGTCTGAATAACCATAGTTTACTTACTAGTTATCCTTCCGAGTGGCTATAATATTTCATTTAAAAGAGACCAGTTTTGCTCACTATGCCAAAAAATGCTTTACCTAGAAGCAACTATTATATGTATGCTGATGTACAATGGGATTCCTTTATGTGTACTTCTCATTTCACAACACAAAATAATAAAAAGATAAGTAATCAAAGCTTAAATTATTTTAAAACAATGTATTAATTTGTTAAAATTAATTATAATTAGTTATAAAAATTATTTTCTAATGCATTTTCCTTTATAGATTATAAATTCATTATTACAGAATAGTTGAGTGTTTGTTAGTAATTTATTAAGTATCTAAAAATTACTAGTTTTTACTGCTTCATCAAAGTTATCCTTAAGTCAAACTGGCATTTTCTTGTTATTCTAAGTGTGTACCTGGCAATGAGAGACACAGTGATGCTATTCCACGGCTGATGGTGTTCAGCAGATGAAAGGCCGAGAAGCTAGGGAGGCTGCCATCAATGAAAACATATTTAAAAGGTACAATCATAAGTAAAGATAAATTTCTTCCCATAACACTGAGCATAGCACAGGCCTTTTCCCTTTTTCTTCCCTGAGTTTCTTCCTGATAGGACATGCCTTGTCTCTTTAGGACAGGATTAAGATCAGAAAGACAGGTGTTACTTATAGAGCAGTCCTGCCCAGCCTTTGCCATCTGATACTTTTCTTTAACTGTGATCACTCTGCAAGGGATAATAGATGGGTATCAGAAGGCCTGAAGCAAGATCATTAAAAGTTTGAGTAAGGGGCGCCTGGGTGGCTCAGTGGGTTAAGCCGCTGCCTTCGGCTCAGGTCATGATCTCAGGGTCCTGGGATCGAGTCCCACATCGGGCTCTCTGCTCAGCAAGAAGCCTGCTTCCCTCTCTCTCTCTCTCTGCCTTCCTCTCCATCTACTTGTGATCTCTCTCTGTCAAATAAATAAATAAAATCTTTAAAAAAAAAAAAGTTTGAGTAAATTCCAGAAGATTGTCTCTAATGTTCTAGTGCTCCCAGTCAAAATATTAGAAAGAACTACATTACAGTGTTTAATTTTCTAATCTAATTAATAAAATTTCTTTTTGCCTTCTTATTCATTTGTTATTTGCAATATATACTTTATCAAGTAACACTGGGCTTATTAGAGCCAGTGATAAATCTGATGATCTTGGCTAAGAATGACAAGAAACCAGAGGTCACTCTCTGTTCAAAGAGAGCAAAGACCTCAGAAGGTGGCCTTCTTGAGAAATTTGTAGTCTTCAGCTTTTAGCAACTCAGAATCAATATGACTCATCAAAACACTGGAAAAGTAGGTAAAGAAATGCAGAAAGGTAACTTGTTTCCAATGGGTTAGGATTGGGCAGATTCCAAGGTTACACATACTTGAAACATTGGAAGGATTCTTAAAGAAATCATATACAAGTGAAATAGTAAATGAACGATCTGATCTAAATTCATCCCGACCAAATTTCATCCCGAGCATACAGATTTTATCTGTTCTAGAGAGGCCTCGGTCATCAGACCTAATCATTTTGTTCTGAGTTAAAATAAGATAATATTAATGACTAAGAGGAAGCAGTACATTTTCTTCTATTCATTTAGACCAAATAATATTTTCTATATCTTTTACCCTTTAGCAATGAAAGCAGTCCTGAGTCTGTCTTTTTATAGTGGAAATATCTTTGAATCAGGACACAGGGGACATGAGTTCTTTTTTGACTTTAAACATTGCCGGGGGTGCCATCAGCAAGTTTCTCTGTCTTTTATGGTGTGAAATGATCACCAGATAGTTCAACTTCCTTAATTCACAGATATTATACCTTTACAGTCTCATTCTCATGCATCATAAAGACAGAGTTCACCTGAGTAAGGTAGATTGTCCTTTAGCTCTAGCTAAATAAAAATGCCTTGAACATACACTACCTGCTTCCAGTTTCAAGGCCTGTGTGATTTTGGGGGGTATTCGGGTTCTCTTGGCACTTCTACCTATTAAGGTCTTTGTTCCCTTACATGCTGGTACTATCCCCTACCTTACCAACTGATGGGGATCTTTGCTTTACATACACCTCCAGTCTATCTTCCTATTATACATTTGAGTGCTTAGTAAAAGTTAGTAAATATTAATGAAGGTGCCAGGGACAGGGAGAGTCAGAGATTAGACATTTTTTTGGTTCCTGTCTTAAAAAGTCATGGGTTAGAATTCTGGTCTATCACTTATTAGTTGGATAATCCTGGGCAATTTACTTAATCTTTCTGAGTCTTAAAAGTCACTTGAAAGACATTACCTCCATTATAGGATTGCCATCAGAATAAATGAGATCATGCATACTCAACTCAGGTTTCTGAAAGACTTCCAGCCTTCCAAGGCCACCCTCTAAAAACAGATATAAATAAAAGCAATATTGAGATTTCCACATCTGGGAATATGGAATAAATTTAATTTTCCTCCCACTGAGTACAAATAAAACCCCTGGACATTATATTTAAAACAAGCTTAAGAAGACTCTAAGAGGTAAAGAGAGGAAGGCTGAGCAGCCAGGAATCTTAGAATATGAGGGAAGACACAGTGGTGAGTTCTCTGGGTTTTCTTTTTGCCTTGTATATTCTGTTTTGGAGCTGAAGAAACCAGCAACTAGTAAACTGCAACAGGAAAGACAATAAGAGCCCCAATGAAGACTTGGTCCCTATAAAGACATTGGTCCCCCAATAAAACCATAGGATCAGGAAAAGGGCAGCTGAGCAAGACAGAAAATGTTTAGACAATAACTTCTCTATTCCATCTACAGAGCACCTCCACACATACCAGCAAAAGAACAGTGAGAAAGCTAGACTTCCACCCTTACAAGGCTTAAATGAGGTGCCCTAATACCCCTTCAGGGTGATATCCAGAAAAGCTCAAGTGGGAAACCAGGACTTTCACCCTCAACCCATAATGAGGTCACTTGCATCCCAGTGTTAGTGGAGACAAGATGAGGAGTTAGAATCCACACTCTCATCTAGCAGTAATGAGGTTGTATGCCCTTTTCCTCTGCTGGAGCAGTGTTGGGGGAGGGGGGGAAGCTAAACTGGAAGGTTTAAATAAGATTCATTATCTCATGACATAAAATGAAAATGTCCAGGTTTCAATCAAATATCATACCAAGAACCAAGAATATTGCAAACTAATGAGAAGAGACCATAAATACCAATGCTGAGATGATGGAGATCCCAAAGTGATCTGACAAAGATTTTAATGAGTCTATTGTGAAGATGGCTCTATGAGTAATTACGAACACTCCTGAAAAAAAAAAAAAGAAAAAATAAATTGAAAGTCTCATCAAGACAAGAGAATACATAAAGTAGAATCAAATGGAAATTTTAGAATTGGAAAAACAATAACTGCACTAAAACAATGGGCTCAACACAAGAATGGAGGAGACAGAGGAAAGAAACCAGTGACCTAGAACATGGAGTAGTAGAAATTACCCAGTCTGAACAACAGAGTGGAGACTGGAAAAAAAAAAAAAGTAAACATAGCTTCAGAGACTTGCGGGACTCTAAAAAAGATCTAACATTCATGTTACCAGGGCTCCACAAAAGGAGGAGAAAGAAGGAGGGCTGAAAAAGTCCTCAAAGAAATCGTGGCTGAAATCTCCTCAAATTTGACTAGAGATAGAAATAAGCAAATTCAAGGAGCTGAACAAACCCCAACCAGAGTAAAAACTAAAGAAGACTATCATAATTAAGCTTCTGAAGACTAAAGACAAAGAGAAAAAAAAACCCTCAAAAGCAGCCAGAAAACAAAACAAAAACCTTACCTGTACAAGAAAGACAATTCTAATATAGGTGGATTTCTCATCAGAAACTATGGGGGCTCGGGGCGCCTGGGTGGCTCAGTGGGTTAAGCCGCTGCCTTCGGCTCAGGTCATGATCCCAGGTCCTGGGTTCGAGCCCCACATCGGGCTTTCTGCTCAGCAGGGAGCCTGCTTCCTCCTCTCTCTCTGCCTGCCTCTCTGCTTACTTGTGATTTCTCTCTGTCAAATAAATAAATAAAATCTTTAAAAAAAAAAAAAGAAAAAAGAAACTATGGGGGCCAGAAGGAAGTAACATAATACTTTGTTAAGTACTGAACAAAACAACAAAACCTCATCAACCCCGAATTTCATGCTGCCAAAAATATCCTTTGAGAATGAAGGGGAAAACTTTGAGCTTCTGGGGAAGAAGGCAAAGGAGGAGGATCTATAGGAGTTTACCTTGTCCCAAGGATGCACCCAGAAGACACCCACTGAAAATGACCAAAGACTCACAGAAGAGACTCTCTACAGCTAACTGTAGAAAGGAAGGCCACATCAAAAACCCTAGGAAAGGTAGATACATGGTTAGGAAACAAATTAACCTGGGAGAGATGAAGGCTAGGGGGAGAAGTGGGGTGTTGGACACTGCAAGCATGGAGAAGGGAGAGGACCAGAACCCACACCAGCCACCCCAGGCATGAGGCACCCACTGGGAAGATGTATCCCTTTACCATTTGGCTTTGAAAACTGGAGGGGCTTAACTATATGAGTTTTTACAGTCACTGGGGCTTAACACCTGGAACTTTAAAAATCAGCAGGCTCAGCTCTGGGAGAGCTGGAGGACAATAAGAAACTGAGTCCCTGCCCTTAAAGAGACAGAACAACAAACAGCCCCTGCTGAGAATCTGCATAGAAGCAGCAGTTTGAAAAATGGAGTATATGGAAAGGAGATATACTTACTAATTTCAGAACTTGTACAGGAGGGTCAGGGATATTATGACACTTCTCGAAGAAGAAAGGAGCTGGCTAGTGCCATTTTTCTCCCCTGCCTCCCAGCCTAGATATACAGACACCTGCAGGAAACAATAGAAATCAGCACAAACGTTTGCCAGCTTGTTTTACTAAGAGTGTGCCCCCCCACACTCTCCTACAGATCCATCCCATTCAACCCACTGCACTCCACAAAGCATGGCTTTATGCCAGCAGTTCCCAGTGGCCAGCACCACTCCAAAGTGACTCCTGCCTGGGGAGAGGGGAATAAACAGTAGACTAAAGGAAGCAGAAAAATGAAACAGTGAGCTGGAAGACAGAGAAATGGAAAACAACCAAACCAAACAGGAAAAAGAAAAAAGAATAATAAAAAGTGAAACTAGATACAGAGAATTCAGCATCATCATCAAGCATAATAACATTTGAATTATAGGGACCACTATCAAGTGGTGTTTATTTCTGTGATGCAAGTGTGGTTCAAAATTTACAAATCAATCAATGTGATACATCATATCAACAAGAGAAAGGATAAAAACCATATGATCATTTTAGTAGATGTAGTATAAGCAATTGAAAAGTACATTAATTCATGATAAAAAAACCCTCAACAAAGTAGGTTTAGAGGGAACATACCTCAACATAATAAAGGCTGTATAGGAAAAACCTATGGCTAACATCATACTCAATGATGAAAACTGAGAGCTCTTCCCCTAAGATCAGGAAGAAGACAAGGCTGTCCACTCTCACCACTTTTCTTCAACATAGTACTGAAAGTCCCAACCACAAGCAATCAGACAACAAAAAGATATAAAAGGCATCCAAATTGGTAAGGGAGAAGTAAAACTCCCACTATTTGCAGGTGATATTATACTCTATACAGAAAATGCTAAAGACCCACAGAAAAGTTATTGCAACTGATAAATTCAGGTAAGTCACAGGGTACAAAATCAATGTACAGAAATTTTTTGCATTTCTATACACTAATAATGAAGTAGTAGAAAGAGAAATTAAGAAAATAATCCCATTTACAACTGCACCAAAAATAATAAAATGCATAGGAATAAATTTAACTGAGAAGATGAAGGACTATACTGTACTCTAAAAACTACAAAACACTGATAAAAGAATCAGAAAATGATATGAACAAATGGAAACATAGTCTATGCTCATGGATTGGAAGAACAAATACTGTTAAAATGTCCATACTACCCAGAGCAATCTATAGATTTAATGCAATCCTTATCAAAATACCAATGGCATTTTTCATAGAACTAGAACAAATAATCCTAAAATTTGTATGGAACCACAAAAGACTCCAAATAGTCAAAACAATCTTAAAAAGGAAGAATAAAAGTGGAGGTATCACAACAGTACAGTATTTCAGATTTAAAGATAAACTACATAGTTATAGTATACAAAACAGTATGGTACTGTCACAAAAAGATACACATAGATCAATAGAACAGAATAGAGAGCCCAGAAATAAACCCATGCTTATATGGTCAGTTAATCTATGAGAAATGAGCCAAGAATATGCAATGGGAAAAAGACAGTCTTTTCAACAAGTGGTGTTGAGAAAACTGGACAACTACATGCAAAAGAATGAAACTGGACTACTTTCTAACACCATACATAAAAATAAACTCATATGTGGAATTTAAGAAATAAAACAGATGAACATAAGGGAAAGGAAGGAAAAATAAAATAAGAGGAAAACAAAGAGAGAGGAAAACTGTAAGAAACCCTTAACTATAGGGAACAAACTGAGGATTGCTGGGGAAGTTGATTATGGGAGGCTGGGGTAACTGGGTGATGGGCATTAAGAAGGGCACTGGAAGCAATGGACACTGGGTGTTGTATGCAACTGATGAATCACTGAATTTTACTTCTGAAACTAATAATAAAGTATATGTTAGTGAAATTGAAATTAAATTTAAAAATTAAAAAAAACTCAAAATGGATTAAAGACCCAAAAGTGAGACCTGAAAGTATATAAATCCTAGAAAAGAGCACAGACAGTAATTTCTCTGATGTTCAGAGCAACATTTTTCTAGTTATGTCTCCTGAGACAAGGGGAAAAAAGCAAAAATTAACAATTAGGACTACATCAAAATGAAAAGCTTTTGCACAAAAAAGGAAACAATTAAAAGAAAGACAGCCTACTGAATGGGAGAAGATATTTACAAATGATATATCCAATAAAGGGTCAGTATCCAAAATACATAAAGAACTTAAACATATCTCAACATCAAAACCATCCAAATAATCTAATTAAAATGGGCAGAAGACGTGAACATTTTTCCAAAAAAGACATGAAGATGGCCAACACACTCACGAACAGATTTTCAACATCACTCATCATCAGGGAAATGCAAATGAAAACCATAACGAGATACCACCTCACACCTGTCAGAATGGCTAAAATCAAAACACAAGAAACAGCAAGTGTTGATAAGGATGCCAAGATAAAGGAACTCTTGTACACTGGTGGTGGGAATGCAAGCTGGTGCAGCCACTATGGAAGACAGTATGGAGGTTGCTCAATAATTTAAAAATAGAATTACCTTATGATCCAGTAATTCCACTACTGGGTATTTACCCAAAGAATATGAAAACACTAATTTGAAAAGATATATGCACCCCTATGTTTATTGCAGCATTATTTACAATAGTCAAATTATGAAAGCAGTTGAGCATTCATTGATAGATAAATGGATAAAAAGATGTGGTATATGTGTGTACACACACACAGACACACACACATACACAATGGAATACTACTTAGCCATAAAAAAGAATGGATTCTTGCCATCTGCAACAACAATGGATAGATCTACAGGGTATAATGCTAAGTGAACTAAGTCAGAGAATGATGAATACCATATGATTTCACTTATATGTAGAATTTAAGAAGAAACCTAATGAACAAAGAAAAAAGAGACAAACAAACAAAAAACAGACTCTTAACTAAATGCAACAAACTGGTGGTTGCCAGAGTGGGGGTGGATGGGGGAATGGGTGACATAAGTGAAAGGGATTAAGAGTACACTTATTGTGATGAACACTGAGTAATATATAGAATCGTTGAATCAGTATATTGTACACCTCAAGCTAATATAACACTGTATGTTTATTATCCTGGAATTTAAAAGAAAAAATGAAGAGAAAATCTAGAGATTTTCAAATGAAGGAAAACAAAGAATTTGTTGCCAGAAGTTCTACTCTAAAAGAACTGTTAGGGAAAACTCTCTAGACAGAAAGGAAACAATAGAAAAGGGAACTCTGAAATATCAGGAAGAAACAAAAATCATGGTAAGAAAAGACATGAGTAAATACAACAGACTTTACCTCTCCTCTTGAATTTTCTAAATTATGTTTAATGTGGAAACAGAATTATAACACCAACTGATGTTGTTCTAAATGTATGAGGGAATTATATTATAAATAAGAAAGGATAAAGGGACATCAAGGAGGGGAAGACTCCCGTTCTACACTAAAACTGGTAGAATGATGACACTAGTAGATTATGATAAGTTGTATATCAGTAGTTGCATATAATGTAGTGACAATAGCTTCACCAAAAAAAAAAAGAACAAAAAAATGCTATATATAAATGAAAATCAAATTCAAAAAAACAATGTCTAAGTAATCTCAGGAAGGCAGGAAAAAGAAAATAGAGAAACAAAAACAGAATAGTCAGGAAACAAAAAATATAATCAGATTTAAATCCTTATGTATCAATATTTATACTGAATGTAAATGGTCTAAATACAACAGTTAAAAGACAGAGATTGGTAGAGTGGATTAAAAGCACATGACCCAACTATATATTGTCCACAGGAAATTCACTTCAAATACAATGATCTAGGCAAGTTGAAAGCCAAAGCATAGATAACTATTGTATGATCCCATGTATATAATATTCATGAAATGATGAAATTTTAGTAAGCTGAACAAAGTAGTGCCGCCAGGTATAAAGGATGGGGTGGGGGCAGAAAGGAAATGGATGTAGCTATAAAGAGGCAACTTGTGGAGTTCTGAACACTATGGGTAGTTTCTGGGGCATTAAAGTATATTTGCTTCTAATTTAAGGAAATCCATCAGTCTTTTCTTTTATGGTTTCTACCTTTCTTAGAAAATATTGCACGCACCAAAATTTCATAGTGAGAGTCATTTTATTTTCTCCTAGCCCTTTTACAGTTTCATTTTCTACTCTCAGCTCAATTTCTCTGTAAATTGGGAGGGGCCAGGGGATAGTGTGCTCCATAGTAATTTTTTTTTCAAAATTCAGACTCAGTTGTCTTAACAGTGTTGAAGAAGCAATCCTTCATCTATTGATTCGGAATATCATTTTAATTATTCAAAAAAAATTCCTACATTCACTTGTACTACCTATATCTAGCCTTTTATATCTTAATGTTTTATTTTTCCCTTTGCCTATGAATCACTATTATAAAACATTTAAGCTCCAGAAGATGTTCATAGTCATTTATCTCTATCATCAAGCACTTACTAGCTGGGTAAACTTTGGGTAAGTAAAGTTCTTTAAACTTGGGTTTCTGTCTGTAAAGTAAAACTAAATATCCCTCTCTGTATTATATTAGCATGCCAAGGTCCTCCCACTTTGAAAGCCTACTAATGCAGGATTCTGTAAGTTCTGCTTACCTGGTTTATCCCTTTTGTGCCCTAGAATCTTGTTTATAACAGTCTTAAAAAATAAGCTTTTTTAATTTTGAGATGGTTTCAGATCAACAGAAGATGTGCAAACATAGTTTACAGAATTCCCACATATCCTTTGCTCAGCTTCTTCTTACATCAGCATCTTAGACAACCATGGTACAGTTATCAAAACCAATGTGTGATGGCCCCATACACAGAACTAAAAGCACCCTTTGATAGCGATCTTTCTTACTGGAGGAGATGATTATGCCAGAGTCTCACCTCCTATTATTTGTGCATTTTGGTTCCTAAATGTCAAAATTAAAAGATAGACTAAAAGCCTCAAGTTGTTTCCTAAAATTAAAAAAAAGAAGAACAAGTAGAAAAAGAAGGAAAATGATGTAACCCCTTGTTACTCTCCTCCCACACAACTGGAAAGGGTTAGCTTAGCTTAGAATCATGAAAGTCAGAGTAAAACCTCCACACTCTCCCTAATTCCACACAATATGCATGGTTACTGTTAGCACACATGCTTCCAATCACCCCCTGTCTTAAGAACAGTGCAAATGTGGGTGCTAAGAGAATTGAAACTGCCAAACATATTTGACATCACAATGCCCTTGAAAGAGCTATCAGCTAAACCCAGATATATATGTACATCTCAGCAGTTTCATTTTATTAAACTCACAACATTTCCACCCAATTTAAACCCACTGTGATAGCACACGTCGTGACGGATTTGGGTGGTGGTTTCCTTTCCAGTTGGCTCAAAGAACATCATATGAAGCCAAACCACAGTTCAATGCCAAGTCCATGATTAGCGTTCTCTTTCCACTTGGGTCTCTTTTGTTTTTTAAGCAGATATGCAGCGTTGGCTACAACCACTTAGGGATGGGGTGAGAACAAGACCCGTTCAAGAAATGTGACAATAGCTGTGAAAATTCATTTTAAGAGCAGCAACTCTTGTTACTTTAAGTGTCAGCTATGAATTTCTAGCTAAGGGTGTATTTCTGTAACAGGGATTGCAAATTGGTGGCCCCTCGGCCAAATATGGCTCACAGATGTGTTTTATTTGGCCAGTTGAATGTTATAAAATCATCTGAAATTTGTGGCCAACATTTACATATTAAGGGATTCTACACAAAAATCTGGATTTCTGGAGTCTCATGAAAAACTTGATGCAGCTACAATGGGCCTACTTTTCCACATGGCAACAATTGGCTGGGGCTGAGCTGCAGCTGCTCTTTGAGACGGCGTATGTCCCATCTGGTTAGCATAATCTCTATCCAGCTCACTTCTCCTATTTATGTAACTTGCCTCATCTCTGTGGCTGTTTGGATTTTCAACACTGGTTTATAATCAAAGATCAAGAGAATTTCAGTTATTTAAGCTTCTGGTTCTACCAAGGTGAGAAAAACTATGATGAGAAAAGATGGCCTGAGTGTTAGTCTGGGTTCCTTCAGAAATAGATCATGAGATTAGGATTGAAGTGTAATTTATTTGGGAGGTGATCCCAGGAAACACTGGAAGGATAGTGGGGAAATGTGTCGGAGAAAAGAAGCCAACCAATAAATAATGTGTTATCAGTTAAGTGACTGGTGTGGTCAGCTGGAGCTTAACCTCACTGGGGAATTCGAGAAGGCAGTGTAAAGTATGATCCTCTGAGTTACCCCAAATGAGACGCAAGAGAGCAGTTCTTCCCATCAGTTACTTACCAATGGTTGCTCCCAGAAGCAGGGAATCCTCAACATTTCCAGAATGCCATTTCTATGGGCAGATCATTCCTGGAGGTCAGAGAAAACCCCCCAGGCAAAAAGAGGCAGAGGCCAAAAGTGGGAAATTAGTGCCCTAGACACTGAAATGTAAAGCCGGAGAGGACATGTACAGGGCACCAGCAGCCTCAGCCACACTGCACCTCTGTGGCTAACTCAAAGAGATGGGCACAGCAAGGATTTTGTCTCTCAGAGTAGAGAAGGCACTTGATATTTGCTGACCAGCCACAAACTTTCTCTCCCTCATGAGAGCCACTCATCCTTTGAACCAACTTCTAAAGTTCTCCATGCTGGCCTTCACTCCCTGCTGCACATTCTGAGCCCCTGGATAAAGGTGGGATAAACTGAACCACCCAAAGCAAGAGAGTTGTGAGGACACCGGGCTAGAGTATCTTTTGCAGATGACATGGGCTTTGGTCCCTTTGGTCCTCTCAGTGTGTATTTATTCCAAAGCAAGGGAACTGAAGCACTTTCTGTAGTTAGCCCATGCTCAGAATCCAGATGTGAGTAGGCCAGATTCATGTTTTTACTGTCCACAGCGGTGAGTCATAGAAGAATTGGATGTGACTCAAGCATGAGTTTGGCGCACGTGAATGCTTTAGTCATATTGCTGTTTCCTTTAGTAAGAATCCTCATAACGTCCAAGCGCCGTGATTTGTTTATGGTGACTTAGAACTAGAATGGTACAGAATTATAAATTATGAAATTATTTACATTGAGTTCCAATCACTAATAGATCCAGTCCTGCTGGTGGCAGTTACCCAATGGAAATTGACTGTAATCTCCTAGGTGGAAGGGGCAACATCAATAGCCCTTGAGCAAAATCTGCCCCTACGTAGTAGGCATTTGCTGGGTCATACTAAGTGCTCACCAACTGTATGTTCTCTCTCCACCTTTTTATTCCTCTCTCCCTCTCTTTTTTCCTTCATTTTTCCCCTCTCCCTCTTTGCTCAGTTCACCAACTAGAAGTGGGATGGGACTGATAAAAAACATTCTGGAAATTATAAGATAGATGTACAGAAAGATAAAATGGGGTAGGATAGAGCTAATTCCTTGAACAGCAGGAAGATATTTTATTTAGGTCTGGTATGTTTTCCTCATCCAGGAGCAGACTTTTAATGATGACAAACCTGGTTGGACATAATTCCACTTCAAGCCCAGAGAAGCCATAGTGTTGGGTATTGACTCTTATGAAAGTTTTTGTGAAGTTGATTTTCTCGTTGGGGAATCTTCCTTAATGTGGTTAGAGTGGATTTAAGCTAGAAAGTACAGAAAATTATTGAATACATATAATTACATTCAGATTCAATTACTTAACAGGACGCTAAAAAGTCAGTCCACATAGATGACATTGTTCATTATCATCTTGGATAATTACTCAGGAAAAGCGCACACATTTAGAAAGGGACCAGGTGAAACACCTAGAATGGTAGTTCCCATGTAGGTATGGAAGATGACGTGCCACTGCGTGTATATGTACGTGTGGCTGAGGTGAGAGAATATATCAGAATTGCCAGGACATACACACACATGCATGCATGCATGGATGAACATTCATACACATGACATCATTATTCCTTCTGCCTCTCTCTTTCTAGATAAACCCAGTATTAAATTATATGTCTCTGGTTGAGTCATGTTTTTCTCTGAAATGTCTGAGGCATAAAGTGCCTCTTGGACAAAATCCCAGCTTCTCTGTCTCCCTGAGAGAGAAGTTGAGGGCTGCCAGGAACACTGTTACAGACACCTGGTCCTTCATTTAGGTTGCCCAAGGCACCAGAACTGTGAGATCATTTGACAACTCCAAAACATCCAGACTTCACATAGGAGCAAATCCTATGGCTTCTTTGATCAGTCTCATCTAAATGATCATTGGATCTCCAGCGACCAGAGAGTATATTTTTCTCATGACTTCCAAAATTCACAGTATGTGGGCTCCAGGCACACAGCTATCAAAACACCTGAACACAGTCCTCCAGGCTTTATGATGTTGTGTGAGCGTGTGTGTAGATGAGAGACATTGTGTGTATGTGAGACAATGTATGTGTGAGAGACAATGTGTGAGCGAGAGAGAGACACTGTATGAGAGGCAGTGTGTAAGAAATAGTGTATGGGTGAGAGAGAGAGAGTGAGAGAGAGACAGTATGTGTATGAGAGACAGTGTGTGTATGTAAGTGTGTGAGAGTGAGAGAGAGACAGTGTGTGTGAGAGAGAGACTGTGTGTGAGAGAGAGAGAGAGACTGACTATGTGTGCGGAGGTGATGAAAGAGAGAGACAGAGAGAAGAGAACATGGTTCCCTGCTGTGATCAGACTCCAGGCCGGAAATCTAGGGTTAACATTCCTACTGTCAGCAGTCACATAGGAGACGGGGCCTCAATCTCAGCATTCCTGGGCTGTCGTCAGTCTGCCTCACGATCTCAGCGTGCCTCGGTGTCTGTTTTGTATTTAACTCTGCCCCACATACAACACCACATGAGACCTGTCGCGGTTTTGCTAGTAGAGGATGGTTAATATCTGCGGAGGGTGGGTACCATTTCCAAGCACCCCCAGGAGAGGTGTGGACCTGCAAAGATAATGATCAGTTTTGTGGAGAAAGCCATGCAGGCACAAGCCCCAGAAACTGATATTTAAACACCAGACCCATAAGGGACCCTACATTTTCCCATTAGCCCGCCCAGTCTGTTTCCCCTCATCAGCAAACATATGTCCTCCGCAGAAGCTGCCCAGCCTGCCTGAACTGGTTGCTATTTCTGTAAGAGGCAGAGAGGCGGGGGAGGCAAGAGGATTTTTGCATTGCAGTCCTGCGCGGGGTTCTGAATGTCCACAGAAAGCTTCAGGTCCCTGTTGGCAGGAATGATACCAGAAAGACAACAGTGCCTCTCTGAGCCCATGCGTCTCTCACTGTGCGCTCAGTGTGATGCTTATGTGCTGGGGTGGGCTCTGGGAGCAGAGAGACGTGGGTTTGAACCCCAGCTCTGCAACACGGTACTGTATGACCTTGAGAAACAGTTGACCTCCATGTTCCAACTTCAGCTATCCACTCTGAACATCGTCTTCTTCCAATTCCCTGCCTTAATCAACTCCATCAACATGCTGACCCTTATCAGGAACGCTGGTCCAGTGATCCATGGGCGTGAGTCCTTCACCACATTCAAGGCCTTTGTTCACTCATAGCCTTGTCAGGATTCCACTGTCATTCAGTAATCATTCCCTTGCATATATCTTTAATTTCTGTGCCCTCCCTCGCTTTGGGCATCCTTGCTTGACGAAGCCACAAACCCAGCTCTGTACTCCTCTCCTGTCCCGTACTTCCCTGCCACATTCCCTATCTACTCTCCTGCCTATGTCCACTCTCTGCACACCTCCTTTCCCATGTTCCCTTGCAGTCACTGGCCTTGCTTCCTACTCTCCTGAGAAAAACTAAGGCATCAAAAAAGAGAACTGTCACAGACTCCCACCTTTACACCACACCCATCTTCCTGTTACATCATTTCTGTCACTGTAGACAAGCTGTCTGCTTTCAGCTAAACAAATCTCGCCACCTTTTCTCTCCAGGGTCCACAACACTTCCCTCTCTCCTTGAACCATTCCCATCCCAGCATGCGGCAATCTCGTTTTACTACAAGCCCCCTTCGACCTCCTGTTTTCCTCTGTAACCACAAACCCCCACTTCCCCTCTTTCCTTTTGTAGCAAAACTCTGTGAAATAGTAGTCTCTATCATGGTCACTATCTCCAAATAATTTATTCCTCGTCCTTCTTGAACCCACTCCAATCAGGTTTTCCCTCCAGTGAAAGCACTCTTACTAAGACCACCAGTAACTGCCATGTTGCTAAACGCAATGGTAGGCGCTCCGTAGAGATTACTGGATGAACGAATGAAGCATTCTAAACGTCATTCCCTTCATGTGTAAAATGAGTCCATAGTAACTACTTCTAAGGTTTGTTGTGAGGATTAGTTGGTATAGCACTTAGCAGAGTTACTAATGCTAAATTATATTTTGAGCAAAGGGATTTTGCTACATTTTAAGAGGAAATATTTACCTGTAGAGCATATGTGGCTTCCCACATGTAGGCCTTAAAATAAAGGTCTTGGTCATATAAGGTAACTACCCCTTGCTCTTACAGAAAGATTTCTTCCAGTTCCTGTAAAGAGGAGGAATTGCTTTTTCCTTAGTTGGATATTAAATATTTCTATTCACTGATGCATTGAAAGGTGAGAATTAATACCATTTGTTAATGAGAGTGTAGGGCTTTTCTCCAGACAGTACAAGAGTTAGGTATCAGAGTGGAAGACCTATCAGCACACTGAATTTGTTTATGAAATAGATCCCAGGATAAGTGGGAAACTGATAATAATTGGTATCTGAGAGAGAGAGAGAGAGAGAGAGACCAAGCAATGCAAAAAGAGTGGCCAGGAACTGAACAATGGGCCTGGTTGGTTGGAGATATTAAAAGGATGGGGTAGCCAAGCCAATCTTACAGGCAAGTTGGTGAGCCAGGGAAGGATTCTAGGGGACTCAGAGTTTCTTTACAAGGTACCCATCGTTAACTTGCTGGAAGGAATATATGTACCTGAAACCTTGGAGGGCAATTTGACAAGGTGTATTAAAAAGGTTTGAAACAAACATGTCCTTTGATCTTGTCACTCCATTTCTAGGAACTCATCCTATGGGAATAATGATGGATGTGCAGAGATTAAATTACAAGGCAGTTTCCTACAGCACAGTCCATTGTATGGTTTTAAAAAAAAGCCTAAGTGTCTACCAATAAGGCATCGGTTAAGTAAATTATTCTGTATGATGTCATTCAACCCAGCCATTATAGAATATCCTGAAGGTTATACTTCTTGATGTTGAAATATGTTCACAATATATTAAGTAAAATGATCAGCTCCAAAACAGTATGTAGAGGAGGAGTTACATTTTTGTAAATTTATAGGGACAAAATTAGAAAAAACAAATAAGATATTAATAATTGTGGGATTACTAGTGCTTTCCATTTTCTTTTTTTATTTACTCATGTTTTATAACTTTTCTACAAGCGTTCATTATTTATACAATAAACGTAAAGTCCACAAAGAAAAATTATCTCATAAGTTACTATAGGATTCATCATTCCTTTTTCTATTTCTCATGGTCCCTAATGTCCATATGTAAATAATATATGAACAAGGAAGCATATATAAATTAATAAGCATACAGTAGGAGGGGAGTGATCAGAGATATTTTACAAGAATGTCCATCCATTCATTCCCACATATTTATGAGTGTGAACCATGTTCTTGGCACTATATAATTATCCCCAAGAATGAGGCCAGTGGGGCTCCTGCAAGTAATTACATCAGGATGAGCATCATTACAAAAGAAAAATTCAGGTGTCGGAGGAGCACATAAGAGGATATAACCCAGACTGAGAGGTGTAAAAGGCTTCTCCAGGTGAGTTATATTTAAGCCAAGGGCAGAAGGATGAATACAAGTTGACCACACATAAAGGGAGGAGAGAATTTAAGGCAGAGGGAAGGAAGGAATTGAGCTCTCAGCGAGAAACCAGCATGAGTGACGGTGCTGAGTGAACAGTGAAACAGAGCCCTTCTGAGGCAGTGAGAGGAAACCAGAGCATTGAGAACACACAGGTAGGTGTGAGAGGTGTGTCTCTAGGCAGAGGCACAGGTCCAGGCACAGGTCCCAGAGTGTGCGGTGAGAACTCTGGCAGGCCCCCTTGGGAAGCACAGTAGGAACTCAAGGGAATAGATGAACCAAATCTAAACCAGAGTTCCCTCTGGTCCTGCTGACTCTCATGGGTGTTGGTCCTACCCAATACCCTTTTATGACTGCAGCTCAGCTACAGAGCTGCTGTGTTGTGGTGGCCATCCAGATTCTAATTTTCATGGGGTTTCTTGCCTTGGGTCATATGCCTGTGTTCCTTGATGTCCACATAACTGACATCACATAAAACCACATGGCAGGAGGAAGGGACATTTTCCCCAAGGAAAATCAGAGTATTCCTACCAGTGTAAAAAGAAAGGGAATCTGGACAAGCATGAGCAACCATTGTCCTCTACTCAAAACAGATGCCACATAAAAAGATCACTGTTGTGAAGATTATATCAACTGTGAGCAACTCTTCTAACTGTAAGACAATAAAAAATGCAAAAGTTGGTATTTTTTCTTTTATACTTTAAAAATCAGTGCTAGATTTTAAGGGATTTCTGCCTTAAAATGTTAGTGCTTACTCTCTTTTCTTCTCTGAAGTCAGTTAAAAACTACAAAGAGAGTGAAAAGCAGAAAAGAAAACATCATTTTCAAAAACACTATGGGCAGAAAAATCATCCATAAGTTCCCAAACAAAAACATTTAAGAAAAATGAAACTTTCCCAGGAAAACCACATAACTTTATAAGTCATGTGTAGGATACAGAATTCTCAAACAGTAGTTGGTACACAAAGGTCCATCTAATGACTGAGGACACAGATTTCCAATGCCAGTGGGTGTGAGAGGACCCCAGTAGCATCCCCAAATCCATTCCACATTCCAGACTGGCAGCAGGAACAGGAAGGATGGACGGCATGGATGAGTCATCTGCGAGGGCTAGAAGTACCGTGGCAGAGGGGCAGGCAGAGGAGAAAGAACAAGCAACAGTGGGTTTGCAGCTCTTGATCAAAGTCAACTCAAACAATATAAATGGCTACAGAGAACACCTGTTACACAAAAGGCTTCATTGTACAGCTTTCTAATCTTATTCTGACCCTAAAGGATCAACACCAAAAGCTGAATAGCTGTATTCGTAGGCAGGGGAGGCAGCATACTGAGAAGGCTTTGTGAGGCAAGGCACCTGAATTCAGGCTGCCAACCAGCCCACCCCCAGCACCATTCTCTGGTCAGTGGTTCTCCCAGGTGGACTGGCCCCCATCCGTGGTGAGTGATCACCAGAAACAAGCCAGGGTGAGATCGATACTTAGATAACAATGGGAAGAAGAGAAAGGAGGAAGAGGAGAAGCATCAGCTGATCAAAAACAAATAGAGATAAAGAAATAGAATTATCCACATCTTCCAAATCAAATTATCCCATCAAATGGGAAAATTTCAGAAAAGTAAGTTTCCATTGGCATCAATAAATAAATATAAGCTCTTGAAAATAAAGTGCTAAAGAAAGGGGTAAAAGAGAATAAGAGATATGGGACAAGAGAACCCACTGATAAAGAGCAGGTAGAGTTCAGAAGAGAAGTAGAAGGAAATGAAGCCATCAAAGAAATGAAATCCAGGTTCGAAATAGCAAACTCTTGGAATAGACACCAACTGAAAAGCATAAAGAAAAGGAGGACAGACTTGAAACAAAAAAACATGCAAGTCCAAAATATTAACAAATCATGAGTTGAAAGCAATTAGAATGTAAATTACTGGTATGTCAGTGGAAGATGGACTAATAAAAAGATCGGATTCTTGACCTTGTGTTAGAGAAAAATGAGACAATAACATTAGAAGAAAAAAAAATATTCAGACATACCTAAGAAGAGAGTTTTCCTGAAGTAAAAGAAATCTAGAATCCATACAGATTTAAATGGTGTATTATATCTGAGAAAAACATTTTATACAGAACGACCAACTCTAAGATATATTCCAATGAAGTTGGCAGATTTCAAGAATAAAGAAGACATTTAGGAAAATCTAGCATCCCTTACCTCCCACAGAAAAGTCACCTACATGGGAAAAGCGGTTGGGTCCTCAATATCCAGTGTTAGAAAGTAATGAGTGACCCAACTTACTTTCAAATGGAAAAACAGCAGATAGACTTTTTCAAATATGCCAGATTTTATGGAATAAGCACTCATGCATTCTTCTTTTTAAAGTAAGTGTAACAATGTGGTGACTCCAAAAATAATTTAGAAGAGTCGAAATATAAAGTGACAAAAAATATAGTAGAAAATATCTCACTCATAATTCCTATTAAAAAGAAAATACCAGGGCACCAGGGTGGCTCAGTGGGTTAAGCCCCTGACTCTTGATTTCAGCTCAGTTCATGATCTCAGAGTTGTGAGGCTGAGCCTCATGTCAGGCTCTGCACTAGGCATAGAGCCTGCTTAAGAGTCTCTCTCCCTCTCCCCCCACTCCTCCTCTCCTCCTCTCAAAAAGAAAAAAAGACAAAATATTTAGAAATAAACGAATAGTGGGAATGCAAGCTGGTGCAACCACTCTGGAAAACAGCATGGAGGTTCCTCAAAATGTTGAAAATAGAACTACCCTATGACCCAGCAATTGCACTGCTGGGTATTTACCCTAAAGATACAAACGTAGTGATCCGAAGGGGCACGTGCACCCGAATGTTTATAGCAGCAATGTCTACAATAGCCAAACTATGGAAAGAACCTAGATGTCCATCTACAGACGAATGGATAAAGAAGATGTGGTATATATACACAATGGAGTACTATGCAGCCATCAAAAGAAATGAAATCTTGCCATTTGCGACGACGTGGATGGAACTAGAGGGTATCATGCTTAGCAAAATAAGTCAATCGGAGAAAGACAACTATCATATGATCTCCCTGATATGAGGGAGAGGAGATGCAACATGGGGGGTTAAGGGGGTAGGAGAAGAATAAATGTAACAAGATGGGATTGGGAGGGAGACAAACCATAAGTGACTCTTAATCTCACAAAACAAACTGAGGGTTGATGGGGGGAGGGGGGTTAGGGGGGTGGGGTTATGGACATTGGGGAGGGTATGTGCTATGGTGAGTGCTGTGAAGTGTGTAAACCTGGCGATTCGCAGACCTGTACCCCTGGGGATAAAAATATATGTTTATAAAAAATAAAATTAAAAAAAAAGAAATAAACGAATAAGCTAGACACACAAGGAAAACCTGTAAGAAGTCTTTGTTGAGAATCAAAAGAAACTTTAAATAAATAAGTCCTATTTTCTATAGGAATGCTTAATATTTTAAGGATATAATGCTCTTAAATTAACATGTAACTGTAATTCAGTCACAATCAGAATACTAACAGGAGGGTTTTTTAAACCTGCAAACCTGCAAACCACAAACTGATGCTAACTTTCATAAAGAAAAACTTAGTTAGCATGGAGAATTACCCAGAAAATTCATTAAAAAGCACAATAAATTTTGGAGGATGGCCCTAAATTACTGTAATCTAGAAAATACAACACTGCCACAGTATAGATAAGCAGATCAATGGGTGGAATAGTCTAGAAACAGACACAAACGCATTTGTAAAGGAAACACATTGATGATGTTGAGATGACTGGCTGGCTATTTGGAGAACATAAATGTGAATTCCTACCTCACTTCTTCCACCAAAAATGAGTTTCTGATTGGTTAAAGATTTAAGCTTCGAAAACAAAACTGGGAAATAACTGGGGAAAATATATAGAATATTTAAAATACAATCCTGAGGGCGCCTGGGTGGCTCAGTGGGTTAAGCCGCTGCCTTTGGCTCAGGTCATGATCTCAGAGTCCTGGGATTGAGTCCTGCATCGGGCTCTCTGCTCAGCAGGGAGCCTGCTTCCTCCTGTCTCTCTGCCTGCCTCTCTGCCTGCTTGTGATCTCTCTCTGTCAAATAAATAAATAAAATCTTTAAAAATAAATAAATAAATAAATAAATAAAATACAATCCTGAGTAATAACATTCTAAGTATGACATAAAAAACAGAATCTTTAACTATCACTTGATACAGATTTTATGCTTTATATGACAAAACCTGTCATCAACAAACTCAGAAGACAAATGACAAATTAGGGGAATATTTACAACACATATCTCTGACAGAGGGTGAATTTTCTTAACATCCAGAGGTTGACAAGAAAATTGACTTAAGGGTAGGAAGAGGCAGTGTATACATATAGAAAGTAGAACAACAGCTCCCTTGGGGCCCCTGTCTGGCTCAGTGGGAAAAGCATGTGATGCTTGACCTCAGGGTCCTGAGTTCAAGTCCCACATTGGGGTTAGAGATTACTTAAAAAAAAATCCCTTTTAAAACACAAAAGGTTGATTATATTGCTCAGAGTTGAAGAAGTAAATTTGTAATTACAGTGAGACATCATTTTCCCCTATAGGACTGGACAGTATTAAAGCAACAGATGGTCTGTACTGTCAGCAAGGTTGTAAATGCACAGCTTGCCCCGGTGTGCTGGGTGGGAATGTGAGAGGTCAGTCTGGGGATGCCGATGGTAGAAAATTACAAGCATGAGCTTGTTCTTTGCCATGGTCTTTTTCGTAACAAAATTTTGCAAACAAACTAGATGTGCATTAAAAGGACATTGGCTAAAGTTTGATAAACACAGACAGAAGAGTTTTGTATGGCTGTTAAAAGAATAAGGTGCTGAAAAGCAAGTATCTCCCACCTAGATTGATTGTTACATTTAAGAAAAGGAGATGCAGAACAGCACGTATGACATGAACTCAGTTGTGTACAATAAAAAGGGATGTCTAAGACACCCACTTTTCTCCTTAAGTGCTTGCACATGCACGGGAGTCTCTGGAAGGTTACACAAAAACTGTTGCCAACTTTGATCTGTGGTGGCTGGGCTGAGGACATGGGATAGGATAGCCCTTTGCATTTTTTTTTTAATTTTAAATTTTTTTATTTTTTCCAGCATAACAGTATTCATTATTTTTGCACCACACCCAGTGCTCCATGCAATCCGTGCCCTCTACAATACCCACCACCTGGTGCCCCCAACCTCCCACCCCCCACCCCTTCAAAATTCTCAGATCGTTTTTCAGAGTCCATAGTCTCTCATGGTTCACCTCCCCTTCCAATTTCCCTCAACTCCCTTCTCCTCTCCATCTCCCCTTGTCCTCCATGCTATTTGTTATGCTCCACAAATAAGTGAAACCATATGATAATTGACTCTCTCTGCTTGACTTATTTCACTCAGCATAATCTCTTCCAGTCCCGTCCATGTTGCTACAAAACTTGGGGATTCATCCTTTCTTTCTTTCTTTCTTTCTTTTTTTTTTACAGCTTTATAAACATATATTTTTATCCCCAGGGGTACAGGTCTGTGAATCGCCAGGTTTACACACTTCACAAAACTCACCATAGCACATACCCTCCCCGATATCCATAACCCCACCCCCTCTCCCAACCCCCTCCCCCCATCAACCCTCAGTTTGTTTTGTGAGATTAAGAGTCACTTATGGTTTGTCTCCCTCCCAATCCCATCTTGTTTCATTTACTCTTCTCCTACCCCCTCGACCCCCCATGTTGCATCTCCTCTCCCTCATATCAGGGAGATCATATGATAGTTGTCTTTCTCCGATTGACTTATTTTGCTAAGCATGATACCCTCTAGTTCCATCCACGTCGTCGCAAATGGCAAGATTTCATTTCTTTTGATGGCTGCATAGTATTCCATTGTGTATATATACCACATCTTCTTTATCCATTCGTCTGTAGATGGACATCTAGGTTCTTTCCATAGTTTGGCTATTGTAGACATTGCTGCTATAAACATTCGGGTGCACGTGCCCCTTCGGATCACTATGTTCGTATCTTTAGGGTAAATACCCAGCAGTGCAATTGCAGGGTCATAGGGTAGTTCTATTTTCAACATTTTGAGGAACCTCCATGCTGTTTTCCAGAGTGGTTGCACCAGCTTGCATTCCCACCAACAGTGTAGGAGGGTTCCCCTTTCTCCGCATCCTCGCCAGCATCTGTCATTTCCTGACTTGTTAATTTTAGCCATTCTGACTGGTGTGAGGTGATATCTCATGGTGGTTTTGATTTGTATTTCCCTGATGCCGAGTGATATGGAGCACTTTTTCATGTGTCTGTTGGCCATCTGGATGTCTTCTTTGCAGAAATGTCTGTTCATGTCCTCTGCCCATTTCTTGATTGGATTATTTGTTCTTTGGGTGTTGAGTTTGCTAAGTTCTTTATAGATTTTGGACACTAGCCCTTTATCTGATATGTCATTTGCAAATATCTTCTCCCATTCTGTCAGTTGTCTTTTGGTTTTGTTAACTGTTTCCTTTGCTGTGCAAAAGCTTTTGATCTTGATAAAATCCCAATAGTCCATTTTTGCCCTTGCTTCCCTTGCCTTTGGGGATGTTCCTAGGAAGATGTTGCTGCGGCTGACGTCGAAGAGGTTGCTGCCTGTGTTTTCCTCGAGGATTTTGATGGATTCCTTTCTCACATTGAGATCCTTCATCCATTTTGAGTCTATTTTCGTGTGTGGTGTAAGGAAATGATCCAATTTCATTTTTCTGCATGTGGCTGTCCAATTTTCCCAACACCATTTATTGAAGAGGCTGTCTTTGTTCCATTGGACATTCTTTCCTGCTTTGTCGAAGATGAGTTGACCATAGAGTTGAGGGTCCATTTCTGGGCTCTCTATTCTGTTCCATTGATCTATGTGTCTGTTTTTGTGCCAGTACCATGCTGTCTTGATGATGACAGCTTTGTAATAGAGCTTGAAGTCCGGAATTGTGATGCCACCAACTTTGGCTTTCTTTTTCAATATTCCTTTGGCTATTCGAGGTCTTTTCTGGTTCCATATAAATTTTAGGATTATTCGTTCCATTTCTTTGAAAAAAATGGATGGTACTTGGATAGGAATTGCATTAAATGTGTAGATTGCTTTAGGTAGCATAGACATTTTCACAATATTTATTCTTCCAATCCAGGAGCATGGAACATTTTTCCATTTCTTTGTGTCTTCCTCAATTTCTTTCATGAGTACTTTATAGTTTTCTGAGTATAGATTCTTAGTCTCTTTGGTTAGGTTTATTCCTAGGTATCTTATAGTTTTGGGTGCAATTGTAAATGGGATGGACTCCTTAATTTCTCTTTCTTCTGTCTTGTTGTTGGTGTAGAGAAATGCAACTGATTTCTGTGCATTGATTTTATATCCTGACACTTTACTGAATTCCTGTACAAGTTCTAGCAGTTTTGGAGTGGAGTCTTTTGGGTTTTCCACATAGAGTATCATATCATCTGCGAAGAGTGATAGTTTGACTTCTTCTTTGCCGATTTGGATGCCTTTAATTTCCTTTTGTTGTCTGATTGCTGAGGCTAGGACTTCTAGTACTATGTTGAATAGCAGTGGTGATAATGGACATCCCTGCCGTGTTCCTGACCTTAGCGGAAAAGCTTTCAGTTTTTCTCCATTGAGAATGATATTTGCGGTGGGTTTTTCATAGATGGCTTTGATAATATTGAGGTATGTGCCGTCTATCCCTACACTTTGAAGAGTTTTGATCAGGAAGGGATGCTGTACTTTGTCAAATGCTTTTTCAGCATCTATGGAGAGTATCATATGGTTCTTGTTCTTTCTTTTATTAATGTGTTGTATCACATTGATTGATTTGCGGATGTTGAACCAGCCTTGCAGCCCTGGAATAAATCCCACTTGGTCGTGGTGAATAATCCTTTTAACGTACTGTTGAATCCTATTGGCTAGTATTTTGGCGAGAATTTTTGCATCTGTGTTCATCAAGGATATTGGTCTGTAGTTCTCTTTTTTGTTGGGATCCTTGTCTGGTTTTGGGATCAAGGTGATGCTGGCCTCATAAAATGAGTTTGGAAGTTTTCCTTCTATTGCTATTTTTTGGAACAGTTTCAGGAGAATAGGAATTAGTTCTTCTTTAAATGTTTGGTAGAATTCCCCCGGGAAGCCGTCTGGCCCTGGGCTTTTGTTTGTTTGGAGATTTTTGATGACTGTTTCAATCTCCTTACTGGTTATGGGTCTGTTCAGGCTTTCTATTTCTTCCTGGTTCAGTTGTGGTAGTTTATATGTCTCTAGGAATGCATCCATTTCTTCCAGATTGTCAAATTTGTTGGCGTAGAGTTGCTCATAGTATGTTCTTATAATTGTCTGTATTTCTTTGGTGTTCGTTGTGATCTCTCCTCTTTCATTCATGATTTTATTTATTTGGGTCCTTTCTCTTTTCTTTTTGATAAGTCTGGCCAGGGGTTTATCAATCTTATTAATTCTTTCAAAGAACCAGCTCCTAGTTTCGTTGATTTGTTCTATTGTTTTTTTGGTTTCTATTTCATTGATTTCTGCTCTGATCTTTATGATTTCTCTTCTCCTGCTGGGTTTAGGGTTTCTTTCTTGTTCTTTCTCCAGCTCCTTTAGGTGTAGGGTTAGGTTGTGTACCTGAGACCTTTCTTGTTTCTTGAGAAAGGCTTGTACCGCTATATATTTTCCTCTCAGGACTGCCTTTGTTGTGTCCCACAGATTCTGAACTGTTGTGTTTTCATTATCATTTGTTTCCATAATTTTTTTCAATTCTTCTTTGATTTCCTGGTTGACCCATTCATTCTTTAGAAGGATGCTGTTTAGTCTCCATGTATTTGGGTTCTTTCCAAATTTCCTCTTGTTATTGAGTTCTAGCTTTAGAGCATTGTGGTCTGAAAATATGCAGGGAATGATCCCAATCTTTTGATACCGGTTGAGACTTGATTTAGGACCAAGAATGTGATCTATTCTGGAGAATGTTCCATGTGCACTAGAGAAGAATGTGTATTCTTTTGCTTTGGGATGAAATGTTCTGAATATATCTGTGATGTCCATCTGGTCCAGTGTGTCATTTAAGGCCTTGATTTCCTTGTTGATCTTTTGCTTGGATGATCTGTCCATTTCAGTGAGGGGAGTGTTAAAATCCCCTACTATGATTGTATTCTTGTCGATGTGTTTCTTTGATTTTGTTATTAATTGGTTTATATAGTTGGCTGCTCCCACGTTAGGGGCATAGATATTTAAAATTGTTAGATCTTCTTGTTGGACAGTTCCTTTGAGTATGATATAGTGTCCTTCCTCATCTCTTATTATAGTCTTTGGCTTAAAATCTAATTGATCTGATATAAGGATTGCCACTCCTGCTTTCTTCTGATGTCCATTAGCATGGTAAATTCTTTTCCACCCCCTCACTTTAAACCTGGAGGTGTCTTCGGGTTTAAGATGAGTTTCTTGTAGGCAACATATAGATGGGTTTTGTTTTTTGATCCATTCTGATACCCTGTGTCTTTTGATTGGGGCGTTTAGCCCATTAACATTCAGGGTAAGTATTGAGAGATATGAATTTAGTGCCATTGTATTGCCTGTAAGGTGACTGTTATTGTATATTGTCTCTGTTTCTTTCTGATCTACTACTTTTAGGGTCTCTCTTTGCTTAGAGGACCCCTTTCAATATTTCCTGTAGAGCTGGTTTGGTATTTGCAAATTCTTTCAGTTTTTGTTTGTCCTGGAAGCTTTTAATCTCTCCTTCTATTTTCAATGATAGCCTAGCTGGATATAGTATTCTTGGCTGCATGTTTTTCTCATTTAGTACTCTGAATATATCATGCCAGCTCTTTCTGGCCTGCCAGGTCTCTGTGGATAAGTCTGCTGCCAATCTAATATTTTTACCATTGTACGTTACAGACTTCTTTTCCCGGGCTGCTTTCAGGATCTTTTCTTTGTCACTAAGACTTGTCAATTTCACTATTAGATGACGGGGTGTAGACCTATTCTTATTGATTTTGAGGGGGGTTCTCTGAACCTCCTGGATTTTGATGCTTGTTCCCTTTGCCATATTGGGGAAATTCTCTCCAATAATTCTCTCCAATATACCTTCTGCTCCCCTCTCTGTTTCCTCTTCTTCTGGAATCCCAATTATTCTAATGTTGTTTCGTCTTATGGTGTCACTTATCTCTCGAATTCTCCCCTCGTGGTCCAGTAGCTGTTTGTCCCTCTTTTGCTCAGCTTCTTTATTCTCTGTCATTTGGTCTTCTATATCGCTAATTCTTTCTTCTGCCTCATTTATCCTAGCAGTGAGAGCCTCCATTTTTGATTGCACCTCATTAATAGCTTTTTTGATTTCAACTTGGTTAGATTTTAGTTCTTTTATTTCTCCAGAAAGGGCTTTTATATCTCCCGAGAGGGATGCTTTAATATCTTCCATGCCTTTTTCAAGCCCGGCTAGAACCTTGAGAATCATCATTCTGAACTCTATATCTGACATATTACCAATGTCTGTATTGATTAGGTCCCTAGCCTTTGGTACTGCCTCTTGTTCTTTTTTTTGTTGTGAATTTTTCCGCCTTGTCATTTTGTCCAGATAAGAGTTTATGAAGGAGCAAGTAAAATACTAAAAGGGTGGCAACAACCCCAGGAAAATATGCTTTAGCCAAATCAGAAGAGATCCTGAATTGTGAGGGGGGAGAAAGGGGATAAAAAGGGGTTCAGAAAGAAAGAAAAAAAAAACTATTAAAAAAAAGAAAGCCGATAAAGAAATAAATATAAAAAGAGGAAAAAATATATATATATTAGATAAACTATTTAAAAAACGTTAAAAAAAAGAAAATGGTAAAAGTTAAAAAAAATTTAGCAGAAGAAGAGAAAAAGAAGAAAAAAAATTGAAAAAGAAAAAAAAATTAAATTAACTTCAAGGCTAAAAAATCATGGGGAGAAAGCCATGAGTTCCATGCTTTGCTTTCTTCTGCTCTGGAATTCCGCCGTTCTCCTTGGTAGGTGAACTTGGTCCTGGCTGGGTTTCCCGTAGATCTTCTGGGGGACGGGCCCGTTGTAGTGATTCTCAAGCGTCTTTGCCCCAGGCGGAGTTGCACCGCCCTTACCCGGGGCCGCGCTGAGTCATCCGCTCGGGTTCGCTTTCGGGAGCTTTTGTTCCCTGAGCGCTTTCCGTAGAGTCCGGAGGACGGGAATAAAGATGGCGGCCTCCCGGTCTCCGGCCCGGAGGAGCCGAGAGCCCGGGGCCCCACTCCTCAGTGCGCCCTCAGAGAACAGTGCCAAATGACTCTCGTCACCCTGGCCTCCGGCCGCGCTCCGAGCTGACCGAGCCTGCAACCGGTTCAAGGTTCAACCCTGAGCTGAGAGTCACTCCTCGGCTCTGTCTCTGCAGCCGGCTTCCCCGTTCTAATACCGGTAAGCTCTGCGACACTGAGACACCCCCGATCCTTCTGCGACCCTGCGGGACCTGAGGCCGCGCTTACCCCGCCTGGGCTTCACCCCAGTTAAGCCTCTGGAGCGATGTTCCTCAGCAGAACAGACTTTTAAAAGTCCTGATTTTGCTCCGTTGCTCCGCCGCTCGCCGGGAGCCGGCCCCTCCCCCCGCGGTCTATCTTCCCGTCGCTTTGGATTCACTTCTCCGCCAGTCCTACCTTGCAGAAAGTGGTTGATTTTCTGTTTCTGGAATTGCTGTTCTTCTTCTCTTCAATCTCCCGTTGGATTTGTAGGTGTTTGCAATCTTTAGATAAGCTATTTAGCTGATCTCCCGCTACCCGAAGTAGTCTCAGCCTGCTACTTCTCCGCCATCTTGACTCCTCCCCCAGCCCTTTGCATTTAAAACAAAGTGCCAAGTATGTGCAAGTGTCAATTTTATAATTTAAATAACCACTTAAAAAAGGAATAGAATGGGAGAAAATGTATTCTTACATGGAAAACAATGTTTTTATGTATGTCCTAAGAGTAGATCACGCTAGCATCTTTCTTTGCTCTCAGAGGACATTGACTCCATTCATTTTCATCTTAATAGATCCATATGACAGCAACAGGGATTTTTCAGGCCACTGACTGGAGACAGTCAGAGGAGGCCACATAGACAAGGGGAAGGAGTGAGGAAGACGTTTTACACTTAACCGCATTATAAAAATTAGCACCTTGATTTTTTTTCTTCATGAAATAACATGGGAAATAAGTTCATATATAGCATCAGAATTAAACACTCGAGGTCACCCGTATAAGAGCGAGAGACCAGTCTGAATGTACCTTCATCCTCAAGCAAGCTGTGCTGGGCTCTGGGGTAGGAAGAAAAATAGAACATATTCCCTGGGGCGCCTGGGTGGCTCAGTCAATAAGTGTCTGCCTTCGGCTCAGGTCATGATCCCAGAGTCCTGGGATCAAGCCCCGCATCACGCTCCCTGCTCAGTGGCGAGCCTGCTTCTCCCTCTCCCACTCTTGCTCTGCCTGCTTATGCTCTCTTGCTTTCTCTGTCAAATAAATAAATAAAATCTTTTAAAAACAAAAACCATATTCCCTCTCCGCAAGCCATTCTGAGCCTGGTGGGAAAGGCAGGCAAGTGAACAAATAATTTGCAAATGATTCAGTAAGTGTGATGGTGGGTGAGCTGTGCTCAAAGCATGAAATAGTGTGCCGAGTAGAATAAAGGCTCCTTAGATCACCATACGGGTATGGGGGCGAGCTTTCTCCTCTCCCCTCCATCTACTCTTCAACAGAAGCTGAGAGAAGGGGACGAACAGGCCACAGTTTATTTTACTGACTAACCCATGATCTCTGTCCTTATAATTTCTTTCTAAGCACAGTATGTTCCATGAAGGAAAAAAAAAAGTAATACCCCTTGTTTAGCAGTTTGTTTTATTTTTTTTTTCCAGGAAGAGAATCTCCTCTATATCCTTTACAAGAAATTTTAGAATAAGTTTCTGCCTGTACCAAAGCTTTTAAATCCAAGCATGTGACGCCCGACATGCAACTAAGCAGAAAACGTAGGGACCAATATGAATTTTCATCTATCATTGATTGGCCAAGAGATCCCCTTTCCCCCCAAATAATGAGAGTTTTAGTTTACAGAACTCTCATGTATGAACTATCGCAAAACCTGTAAGCATTCTCCATCTTATAGGAAGTTCAAGTATGTGAAGGACTGAAGTACCTATGTTATGTCATTTGAAGCTCGAAAACCGCTAGAAGCTAGTGTTGTTAATCATTTTCTGTCATAGATAAGGATATGGGCTAAGTGTTGGAACCAAACTGCCTGGATTCGGTTCCCAGTTTCACTACCTGGTGACCATCTTCCCTTGAGCGAATCGTACAACCTTTCTGTGCCTGAGCACCTGCGTCTGTAAAAATGAGAGGATGGGACTTCTTGAGGTTGTTGTAAGGGTGAAGAGAGTTTATCTATGAAGTGCTCCAGACAGGGCCTGGTCCATGGGAATCACTGCATGATGAGGTCTTCCTCCAATTCCAGAGACCTGATGCTCATTTCGAGCTCTTGTTTCTAGAGCCCTGTCCTCTTGTTTCCTCAAGTGTGCTCGGGAAGCGCTATTAGGTTTTATGTGGGGAAAATCGTCAAGGGAGGAGTCTTATTGTCAGATATGTTCAGAAACTACTGCCTTAAAGATGAAGAACTCTCTTCTCTGCAGTACTTTCCAGAGCATTTAAAATACTTACACTGACTAGAAATCTCCTTATAGGGTTTCCCACCCAGATAAGCAGTGCTAGAGCCCTTCCTTCCTCCATCTCTTTGCCTCTTTGGCTGCTAAGACTGTGTGAAGATGGGGGGCTTATAAGTGTCCTTGACCTTTGAAAAAGAAGGGGCGTCCACCAGACAGCTTCACCAGGACATGGCCGTGTTCTGTGGCCTTGGCTGGCCTTTGGCTACTGGTGATCCCTAAGCTAAAATCAGGCTGCCTGTGGTTCTCAGAGATGAGATAAAAAGCCAGCTGGGCTCCTCCACCTGGTGAAGTGTAGCATTCCCTACATCCGCAGGGAAGGATCGGCATTCCACGCTCAACTGCCCAATGGCTGCGTTGCTTCCTGGGAGGTGCCGAGGGTGGTCCTGACCCTCTCCTCCAGCCTTGTGTAGAGGGGAGGGACAGAGGGCAGCTGGATTTCTTGTTCTTCCTCTAATCTGTCACCAGTTCTAGTGACCTAAAGGATTGTAAGCTTCACTAAGGGGTCAATCGGGGGGACAATTTTGAATGCTATGTGAAAGCAGAGCAAGCCTTGGTAGATGCGGGCTGGGAGGGAGGAGAAGGGGGAGGGAGGGAAGCTGAGATAATCAAAAGTTTAAAAAAATGCAGTCAACCTTTATGTCGTTCTTAACAGTCGGCAATCACTTCCTTCGCAGTCTTTCCTGAGTCTCTGAGCGCTGCGGTGTTAGGTGCTGATGGCGCCCGCTTTATCGAGGAAATAATGAAGGCCTAGTTGGTAGCAAGTAATTGGCAGGTAGTAATCGCCAGGGCTGGGAGCCAAACCACGTTCTGCCACTCCGGGGCCATTAGCCTTTGCCCCACTCGGTGGTGTCAGGCATGAGAGCTGAGGGTCCCCCGAGGAGAGCAGAGAGAGGCAGGAGCGGATGAGAAACCATGAAACAAAAGTGGCAAAGGCATTGTTTCTTTGCAGCGTTGCCCTAGGCCCGGCTCTGAGCAGAGCTGCCAGCCCCCCATGTCTGACAAGACAAAACCTGCTGGGAATGAAAATCTATCCTACTGAGGAGTTTGAAAAATAATTTTGAGCTGGAAATTGCATTTTATCTTTTCATCCCCTGAAGTTCAGACTTCAACTCCCCACAGTTGCCCTGATTTAAAAAAAAAAAAAAAAAGATTCTAGCACCACCACTAGATACGCAGTGAGTCAGAAGTCCCCGTGCCTCCGTGCTGAAAATGGCCGGTGGAATCAGCTTGTGCTGGCAGAGGGGACAGGCAAACCATACCAGGTCTCAGAGCCCATTGCCATCGTGTGTCATTACTGAAGAAGAGATCTGTGCTCGTGTGTGGACAGTGGCTAATACTAGTTGTTATCGTCAGAAACACAGAGACTGGGAGACTCTATTTATTAGTTGTTTTCTGGAACATAGTGTTTTCTAAATCTAAGGGCCAGGAAGAAACAAAGATCGTGGCCAATGAGATTTTCTAAGCTTCTGCTGGAGGAGTGACCTAATCAGAGAGAAGCAGTAAAGCTTTCGTCAGTCAGATCTGAGTTTCTGCCCCTCCCTCATTTCATTCACAAGCCATGTGACCTTTGGCAAAATATTTCTTTTCCCTGAGCTCTGATTTACGTACTTCCTAGGTTTCATCGTGAGGATTAGACAAAATAGCCTGTACAATCAGCAGTGGCTAAACTTCTGTACTCAATCAATTGCAGTTACTTTAATCAACCATCATAATTCAATAGGAAATGAGAGGACTTGATTAGGGCAAAAAGACCCAGTCGTCCCACCAAGAGACGTTCTGATCAGAAACACAGAAGCTGATGAAGGTCAGAAATGAGCAGGAGTTAGATTGGCACCTAGCTTCATTAGTGTTCTCCTCCTATGGGCTCGAGAAGGTAAGGTCTGGAGAGCTGGGGTGGGGGTTGGGGAGCCTCTGATTCATAGCTGGCCATGTGCCAGCTCCAGCAGAGGAAACCAGTCAAGGAGACAGGCCAGACAATAATACCTTTTCTCTCCTGGGGCCTGCCAAAAACATGTCCTAGAAGCTGCCAGGCTGGGGGCCCAGAATGCCCAGCAGGAGCCTGTTGCCAAGGATGTGAAAACTAGAAGCAAAACAAAGAGGCAGCCTGGGGATGGGCTGCTGTAGATTGGAGAAAATACTCTTCTGAACCTCATCCAGGAGCAGTCCAAGGGGAGAAGGTGACTGAGGGCCCTTCCTGAGGGCCTGTTTCCACAAAGAAACGCTCCTGGTGCTGCCAGGATTGGGCCTATTACATGATCACTGATATTATAAAACACCTCTGTGACCAGCCAGGGTTAGGAGTGTAGTAGATAGAGGGGCTCAATCTCCCCAATAATTTGGCTCTGTAGAGACAGAAACAATTTCTCTGAGTTATGGTCTCATGTTAATCTCAAGGCTCTTATTGAGAGGCTAAGAAAAAAAGTCTGGAAAAAGTCTGCTTCCTGAAGTGTCCATTATGTCATTCAGTAGTCTTAAAAAAAAAAAAAAAAATGCTTCATTCAGCAAATTCTTTTTTGACAGGTACAGCAGAAAGGCCATAGATTTTTTTGAGTAAAGAGACCTGGACCTGAACACTGGCTTTTGCCTATACTAGCAAGATACTCTGACCGATGATGCGGCTTTATTCCTTAAGCAGAGGTAGTGACACCTGCCTGGGGGGGTGTTACAGGAATTACAGGTGCTAGTTATTAGATGTTTTCCATGTGCAAGACACTTTGCTACAGCCTTATAAGCATCTCCCTGAGTTCTCACAGCAAACTGATGAATGGGGAATTATCATCACCTTGTTTGCAGGTAAGGGATGACCTGCTTGACACAGGAGGGGTATCGCCCAATGTCCCACAGCCTGGTGGAAGGCAAAGGCGACATACGTGAAAGGTCTTGACATTTATGGAGTGGGCGCCCAACAGATATTAGCTTCTTGTCCTGCTTCTGTCAAAGCTCTATTCCCTTTTTAATGACAGAAAGACTGAGTGCTCATCTTTTGAAATGTTTTTCCTCTTTGGTTCATGAGAAATTCAATTTAGTGTTCAAAACCAGTAACTGTTTCATGAATATTTTATCCCCAACTTGTTCATGGTTTTGAATTTCCTATTTTAAAAGCTCTATTATAAACATGCTTAAGGTAAGTCATACTACATTCTTTTGGAAGCAGATAGGTCATAAATCCAGGATCCTTAGGTGGGCAACTAGCTGTAGGATGACAACAGTCCTGATTATTATGCAGGTTATTTTTTTAATTCAAATATATTAGAATGCCTGAATCCAAGTAAGAGTTTCCCTTTAAAAGGGAAACCTCCAGGGGCTAAGGCACAATTCAATGATAAATAATTCAGAACACTCAAATGACTCCTCCTTGGGAATGACCTTTAATATCTGTGACATAATTTTTCATCCTTAAAAATGATGGCAAATTCATGTTGAAGTTGAGGGGTTTAATTTTTGGAAACATAAGAGTCAGAGCTAAAACTATTGAGTAAGATGAGTGATTCAAAGCCAGATGACTATTGAAAACACAAGACTGATTAGCTTTCTCATGGGGCTTATGAATTGGCTGTGAAGACTTCATCAAGGCCTAACCAGCAGACACTTCAGAGGAATTTGCGTAGGAAGCTATCGAAAAGAAGGTAGTCACTTGGGAAGGAGGGACTGCACTTGTGGCAGGAGTGAGGACTTGGAGAGACAGTGAGGGAGACCAGGAGCGCTCACATGCCAGCCCACGGGAAGAGGGCACAGTGTGGCCAGAGAGCATCTGAATGTGGTGTCTTGGAAGCATGGAGAGGCTGATGCCAACAGCCACAGGTCCTGCTTCTTTGGTTAGTGTACGTCAGATTGCTATGGAAAGAAACATCAGGGACTCTCACTTAAAGGGCCAAGCTTGGGGGAAAGCCATGAAAGAGGAAGAAAATTCAACATCATGGCAGGAAACGCAAAGACAATGAGGAAGAATCTCAGGCTGGTCTCAGGAGGGTCATTGGTCCCTGAACAAAGTGTCACGGTGCTTCCTGACTTGTGATTCTGAGACACTCAGGTTATCACGCCCACATCTAGTTGAGCAGGAATTCTCATTGTTCAAGTGACATTTATGTCCTTGTTTCAGTGAATCCTCACCACATCCTTGTGAAGTGGGGGAGATAGGTAATGTTATGGAACCCACGTAATAGTAAGAAGGCCAAGGCTCAGATAGATGAATTTACTAATTGCTCAAAGTCATTCAACTTGGGGGTCTAGCCTGGTGGGTCAGTCATTTAAGTGTCTGCCTTTGGCTTGGGTCATGATCTTAGTGTCCTGGGATTAAGCAGAGAGCTTGCTTTTCCCTCTCCACTCCCCACTTGTGCTCTCTCTCTCTAATAAATTAATAAAATCTTAAAAAAAAAAAAGTCACTCAACTTAGTAGTGACTGGTCTGTCACTAGAACCTTGATCTGCTGTCCCCAGCTTCTGAATTTAACTATTTGATTTCTATTGTCTTTATCAGCAAAGACCTAGGAATTCTGGCTATTTTCTACAAAGAAATGATCACAGTGACTTCAGCAGTTTTTATTAACATCTCAGAATAATATAACATAGCTTTGAAAATTAGAGAAGCCTCACCTGATCACTTGTGTCTAAAAACCCTGTTACATTTCACACACATGTTGAATTATCTGTTACTGCCTTCCTCTTGAAGGAAGCTAACGGGGCAAGATAACATTCCTGGAGATTGTAAGCATCGCCTCCTTTTCATAGATACTCACAATTTCTAATGAGCAGCCAGTGATTCTTACTAAAACCTACACCCTACACCAGTGATTCTTACTAAAACCTACAGTCAAATATGACTCCATTGGAGTCATATTTGTCAGCCTGTCCTAGTGAATCACTTGCAAATGCCAGAGCAGCAGGTCACGCTCAAGCTCGCCCAACTCCCGTTATTGCTTGCCTCTCAGCAGGCCATACAGGAGCCCAGCAATGTTTGAGCTCCAATAGCCTCGAAACTCAACACCAGCGGTTTTACTGCTAAATCTGAGTTTGAGCCAAATACCTCAAAATGCGTGGAAAGACTAACGTGTATCCTCCTTAAGAATACATGAGAAATTCTCATGAATTCTCATGAATTTCTTTGTCTTCAGCATTGGTGTGATATCTGTAACATAGGTGATATTAAGAAAGACCTTGAAATGGATGAAGGAGAAGGAAAGGGACAGATAAAAGGAAGGAGGGAAGGAAGGAGAGAGGAAGGAAAGGACAGAGAAGAGGAAGGAGGGAGTAGAGGAGAAAAGGAGAGGGACTCAGGAGGGAAATCTGAATCCCTCACCCCGCTGGCCCAACGAAGCCTCAGTCCCTGTTCCCCAACCTTCTGGCAAGGCGAAGGAGTGAGCTCCCTCAGCAACAATGTCAGCTGCAGGCTGCTCTCGTGTTTTCAGCCCTCAATGATTTTAATGAAGAACAGTTATAAAAATACGTGGATTGTGTTCATTAAAACTGCCAAGAAACAGAGACAAATGAAGACGGGGAGTTGACTCTACCCAGAGGCATTTTTGCCAGTAATTCTTGGCTTGCTCTCTCTCTGTGAGCTCTGCCCACCTCAGGAGATTTCATCTGGACAAACTTGAGATATAAAGAAATGACACGCCTACCAGACCTTGTGGAGACTGGTTGCAAATTGAACTCCATCTTCTGGGCTCATGTGTTCACTGAGGAGATGGTGGCGGTCACAGTTCTTCCACGGACACTCTGTACTGTCTTCTGCTTGTCTGCCCCCATGACTACGCTGACACAGTCATCTGTAGCCAACCAGATCCGGGGAGGGAGTTTCCGTGCTATGACTTCTATAAGTTTTTGCCTCATACATTCATTTTACAAGTACTTCCTGATTGTCAACTGTGTGTCAGGCACTGTGTGTTATTTCCCATCCCTTCCTGCCCAGCAGGACCATGGAAAAAAGCACAAGTTTTTGGCTATGGTGATGCCTCCAATGGCCTTTTGCTCCTTTAGAACCTCCTGGACTCCTTCTCAGGCACCTGTGGAGGGCAGCAGGATCCTTGAACCCACTGGGAGCAACATCTACAATGGCTCCTCTTACCAACACACAAAGGTAGGACTCTTTCACCTGGCTCTCAAGACTGGCATCCCTCAGCTGCACCAGACCAGCCTCTCCCTTGTGACACAAGTCTGCCAACCACCTCTTTAGCCTTCCGTACCTCCTTTCCTGTCAGGGTCACTGCAGGTCCATATCATGTCTCTATGCAAATCAGAAAAAAGTGTGTATTTCCGAAGACATTTTCCTTCCATCAGATAGAAGATCGTTCAGAACATACTAATTTCGTTAGAAAAAAAAAACACTTTAATCTTGCAGAAAGTGTCCCACTAATATACAAACTGTGCTCTTTGCAAAGTGAATTGCCCCTTTAGCTCAGACATCTTCGTGCATGTGTGACTATGTGCAGTGGTGCTGTTGTCCTCCTACCCAAGTGGTTCCCTTTCTCATGACTTCTCTACACTCTACCTCATATCTGCACTCATACCTACATATCTACACTCAGATCTCAAACCCTCCACAGCCATTTCCAGAGCCACTTATTCATACATCCCATAATTGTTATCTGGACACTTACTACATGCCAGGCTCTATCCTCAGCACCAGGAATGCAGTGGTAAACAAGATGGTCAAGGGCACTGCTCTCATGGAGACCGAGTATACCCAGGTGAAAACCAATAAGTATAGAAATGACAAGAAAATAAAAGAGTGATTGACTAGCAAGCCATAGGGGCATGTCTTAAGATAGTATGGTTAGGAAAGTTCACTCCAAAGAGCCGATATTTGAGTCAGCCACGCAAGGCTTCGGGAATGAGTCTTATTGATAGAAGGAACAGTGAGGACAAAGGCTATAAGGCAGGTCTGTGTTTGACATGTCCAGGGGTCAGGAAGGATAACTCCCAAGGGCACAGTGGCAAAACTGGTAGGAAATAAAGTCAAAAGAAGTAAGGCAGGGCCTATGGCATATGAGGTCTTATAGCTGTGTTAAGGAGTTTGGATTTTATTCTAGGATTTTAAACAGCATATAAAACAAGTGAGTTATATAATATGATTTCAGTGTTTTAGAAATCCCTCTGAATTGTAGGAGTTAGAATGGACTAGGAACACTGGTTGGGTGTGGGACAGTTAGTCTAATGTCTGAGGCTTCCTTCCAACTCTGACGTTCTGTGATTCTGCCTTACCAACAGGCCCCACTGTGCATATGGTTCTATGTTCCTAGTTGCAAATGGCAGGCTCCATTTTAAGCAGAAGAGGGATTAATTTGAGATTTTAGGTAATCCACAGGATTGAGGAAGAGGCTGGAGAAACAGCCATAAGACCAGGCTTCCAGGAGGACTGCCCCAAACCACCAGACAGGACTGGCTGGAAAAGGACACTGCAGAAGCTATTCTGCTGAGTTATAAATGCTGGAAACTCATCTTTAGTTGCTAGCAGTGAAGTCACTCCTGCATCAGAATGGGGCAGAGCTGTCCCTGCTTCTTCCTTTCCACCATCAGGAGCCCCAGTGGCTTCAAGTGGAATTGGTCTCCACCAGGGCCTGAGTTGGAGCTCATAGTTTCTTCCCAAGACTTTAGAAAGTCTTAGGGACCAGAGGTGGAAGGTCAGCCAGAGTCTGTATAAGATAGCAGGGGTCCAAATACCATGATGAAGGCTTGAAGCAAAGACCAAAGGAACCAGAGGTATGGAACAAGTCTGGGGTCACAACCCTAAGTAATTGGGCTGAGAATATGAGACAAATGGACAGAAAGCTAGGAACCTGAGGGAAAAGCAATTTAGCATTCATTTGCATAGTGACTAATGATCAATGCCTGTCTTCCGTATTTGACAACAAGCTCTGTGAAGGCAGGGACTGGGCTGTGTTTGTTTGCTCACCATAAAATAGCTACAGAATGCAATATGACACTTTTCGGGTTTATTCAGAGTCAGTGTAAAAAACAGCCATATGAGACAGTTTTCATGATTTCTTTAGCTTACAATTTCTCTTGTATTATATTCCTTACTTTAAAAACTATCTGACAAATTCTCTTAAAATTTAGGGGCAGCTAACGACATCTTATTCCTTGATCTGGGTGGTGGCTTCAGGAGTTTACTTGTTTGTGTAAATTTGTTCAGTTGCATACTTATGATTTAGGTCTATGAACCAGCAGATCTGACAATGCTAAAGATACCATGATGCGTACGGATGCTGTCGGAGCCTCTGGCACGTTCCAGCAGGAGACTCACGGAACCCTACACTTATGGAGCAGAGCCGTCCATTTGTGTCAGAGAGTTAGCTAGTTCTGGCAGGCCACAGAGCCCTGGTGTATTGGGGACAACTCATCATGATCTGGGATTATCAGATCTACCATAAGGTTGAGTGAACACCCTAGTACACATTGGAAATGGTAAACTCAGGATTGGGCCTGGGAGGGTTTAAAGAGCACAAGAAATGTCTCAAGCAAGTAGACCCATATTCCCATACACCTTCCTCTGTCTAACTTATACCTGTGTCCTCACAGGGGGTTCCCTATGACCAGCTGGTCAAGGAGGAAAAATATTGGGCTGATTTGCACACAAGTAGGCTTATTATGTTGATGTTAGCTGAAAGAGGAATACTGTTGCATTTTAGCTACACTCTGAGATGGCTCTAAACAGACAAGTAGCAAAGGGAAATCCTATCAGTGGGTAGAGATGCAAGCAGTACAGTTGGTCATTCACTTTATATAGAAGGAGAAGTGGGCTGAGGTTGGGGTATACATGGTAAATGACTTGGTTGATTAGCATCTGGGAGGAGCAAGCTTAAAAAATGGGATATAAGGAATTCTGGGGAAAAAAACCTGTGACTGGATCACTAGAAGTGAGTACAAAGCATGTAGACCTTTGTTGCCTCAAATTAATGCCCACCAGAAAGGAGACATTCAATAACCAGTTGGACAGTCGGCCAGGACATCTTGTCCCATGGATGTCACCCACCCCATTGCTTTCAAAATGGGCAGTTATGGATGAAGGTTATGCTGACAGCACAGACTCCTTCTTACCAAGGCTGATCTAGCAACTGACATAGCTGAGTGCCCAAGCTGCCAGTAGAAGAGACTATGCTAAACCCTCGACATGGTGTCATCCCATGATGAAACCAGCCCCTGGAGGCAGATGGATTCTATCACAGGATTTTACCCTGCAAAGAGCAGTCATTCATCCTAATGGAACTCATCATGTTACTCTGGCTCTGTGTTCACACTTCCTTCCCTTAGTACCTCTGCCAGCACTATACTCAATTGCTTAAGGCCTGATTTATCAGCGTGGGATCTTGCACAATATTGCTTCAGACCATGAGACCATCTTTTTAGCCAAGAGGGTCTAACAGCAGGCACGTGATCACATGACCTTCTTTTATCTCAGACCCTCCTCACCAGAATCTAGCTGACCTGGAATGATGGAACAGCCTACTAAAGAGTTAGCTAAGGCACCGGCTGTAGGATCACTGTCCACAGTGTTTGAGGGCTGTCCTCCAACATGCAGCATATGTATTGAACCACCAGCTGATACATGGTGCTGGGCACCCGACTGTGGAAGGCACAATGCACATGTCATGGGATCAAGAGGTGAATATAAGATTGACTCTTCTTACCATCACTCCTAGGGACTCACTTAGGGAATTTTGGCTCTCTATTCCCACACACTTGGATTTTGCCAGATTAGATGTCCTGGATGTTGGGATGGATGGTGGGAAGGAACACTTCCACCAAGAGACTTTTAAGGGTCCCAGTTATGATTCCTATCTGCTCTCTTTGGGTTCCTCACACTGGTGGGTCAGTGAGAAAAGACAAGAATATTGGTGAGAACATGGACCCTGATTATCTTGAGAAGCTGGAGTTCTGCTACACAATGGATACAGGGAACTCAAGAAATTCTTGGCAGATGAGGAAACTGACATTTAGGAAAGTTAAGTGATGTTCTCAAGGTCTCCTGGCACAGCCGGGGCTTGAACTCAAGTTCTGCTCCAAGGGTTTTCTCATGATATTACTCCTCCTTCTTTTGTAATGGTCTGATATCCTGTGTGGCTCTTATGGGCATGGATGGTTTGCTAACCCCTCAAGACTAGTCATTTTCTCATACAAGCCCCATGTCAGGACACAGAAAACTCAGAAAATGATGTTTGCCTTCACCTGTGCATAGTAGTCTTTCTCTGTGCTTAACCCAGTTCAGCACATCGGTTTACAATTATTAGGCTACGTAAGCCTGAAATCAGGTAACAATCAGAAGGGCCAATAATGAAAAACTTAGTTGACTCATGGATTTCATCCCTCCTGACACATCAGCCCATTTTCATGAGCACCACCAGCTCCCAACTGTTAAGTGAAAAATCAAAAAGAAAAGTTTACTTCTGTCAAAGGCCCAATTTATGCATTGAGGTCCACATAGTCTGGAATACCTGTTAACTAGGAAGCTGAACTGTTTTGGCCTATACTTTCTAAAAACCAGAGAAGCATGGGGAATCAAAATGTTTATCTGATCTTGTTTTAATGAGAAAAATATGCTTTGGAACCAAAAACAAGTTTTTAAAATACTGACTCAGAAAAAGGAGGAAGAACAAGAAATATGCAAACACCATTTGGTGAAACTATTTCCAAGCATATAACCTTAGAAACAACATTCGGCTTAAACAATATTCATTAAGTGCCAGCTACTTGGTAATTGACTGGGTAGAGATTGAGCTAGACCCCAAGATAACTGAGACATGACCTCAGCTCTCAGTGTAGTCCTACAGTGACTCCATCCCTCCCCTCCTAGTGCAACATCTCATTGAAGCCAATAGTTACTTCTTCCTCTAGCCCCTCTTATATCCTTATGTATTTCCATTTACTCCTCAGTTGTTTCTTATTTGTCCAGCTAGAGTCAGTTTTTTGGTTTTTTGTTTATTTGTTTGTTTTATAAGAAAGTAAGGCACTCTTTCCTCTTGATTCAAGTTTACAAAAACAGTCTGTTATCAGTGCCATTGTATTTACTCCCCAAAACTTTCTCTGGCTCTCCACCCGATCTGTTCATGACCACTCATTCCTAAATCCAAATGTATCCCCCCAATCTGATTGTACCCTCCTCTTCTCTTTTCCACCATCTTTATGAACCTAAAACAAATGTGCTTGTATGTGACTTGGTTTTCTTATTCCATTAGCAACGCCAGCTCTTTCCTTTTGCACTACCAAAGTCTGGAATTACTGCACATCCCACTTCTTTTCTCTGCTTCAGAGCCTCTTCCCTGCAGTCAAGAAGGGAGAAACTACTGGGGCTCATGGACACCTCAGTTGGTTAAGAGTCTGACTCTTGATTTTGGCTCAGGTCATGATCTCAGCATTGTGAGATCAAACACTGCATCGGGCTCCATACTGGGAGTAGAGCCTGTTTAAGCTTCTCTGTCCTTCTGCCCCTCCCCGCACTCTCTCTGTCCTTCTCTGAAAAATAAAGTGGGGGAAGAATTATTCATCACCTGAATCTCAGAGAGAACTGATTTGAAAGGTAAATACCTCCAAGCAAACCAAACCATTTTAAGGGTGGGATCCAGTACACAGGCTTTCCTTCTTTCTGTTGTAGCATCTGTATTCCCCCAGCCATACCTACCACTGGCTATGAAGAGATTGTAGCAGCAGAACAGAATTTCTTAGGATGTGCTCACACCCAATCTTCAAGAAAGCCAAGACCTTCGAAATTCTTCCCACACAGCTCTGGGAGGATACAGCCTCCCAGAGGCATGTGCTTTGCCTGGCACATGTCTGCCCCTAATCTTCCCTACTTTTCTCACCAGCTCTGGGCCACAGTAATGATGACTTCAGTGAGAAAGGAACAGCTGTGCTAATGGCTTCTGTGAGCCTGGTCAGGGCCTCTGCCACAGCCAACAGCTGTGTAGGGATGGCCTCTGTGCCAAAGGCCCTGGTGCTCTGCCATTGACCATGGAAAATGCTGCTGCTGATGCCAGCAGAGGGAGCTGATTCTCATCAGTGTCCACTCTGCATCTGCTAACCATCCACTCTTCAACATTCCCCAGCTCACACCAGCAGGAGTGCCATTTCCTTTTTCTGCCAGGCCTGTTCTGCTACTGCCTCGGGCTCGCAGTAGCTCATCAAAAGTCTAGAAAACCAGTCCTTTTAGCTTTTATTTATTTGTTATTGTGATTTGTGATTATTTTTAATTTATTTGTAATATTCAGATATGATTCCATCATTGGTGGATCATTGGACAAAAGATTGATAAGCACTTGACTTCAGACTGTACCCACCCAGCGTGCCCCTTAGCTACACCCTTGCTCAGCGCTCCCTTCCTTAGAGTGAGTTCTGCCTCTCGTGCAGACAGACCTTCGGCAGGCTCATCCTGCCAGTCCAAGCAACATGCCTGAAGAGAAAAGTCCACTAAAATGTTCAGGAGACAACTGAGGTCTGAATGAGTGACCAACAATCAGAGCATTAGGTCAAGAAGAAGCTCCCTGGGGAAGACAAACCATAAGTGACTCTTAATCTCACAAAACAAACTGAGGGTTGATGGGGGGAGGGGGGTTGGGAGAGGGGGGGTGGGATTATGGACATTGGGGAGGGTATGTGCTATGGTGAGTGCTGTGAAGTGTGTAAACCTGGCGATTCACAGACCTGTACCCCTGGGGATAAAAATATATGTTTGTAAAAAATAAAATTAAAAAAATTAAAATTAAAATTAAAAAAAAAAAAAAAAGAAAAGCTGAAGAAAAAAAAAAAAAAGAAGAAGAAGCTCCCTGGGACCACCTTCCATGTGCAGAAAACCCAACACCGTGATTCTCAAATGATGAGCTGCTCCAGAAGAAAAGAAATTAGAAAAGTCAGCAATGAGAATTCTGTTTATTCTCCCAGCCATTTGTTTCTTCTGAATGAGAGCTTTATCCCTTAATTATAGCTCTTAGTAATTGTCTATGACTGATGATTGACTGTTGCACAATTTCTTAGAATTCACTCTCTCATGATTGTAAACAGTCAGTATTTCCACAGAATCTAAGTTCTTGATCCCATGCAGGGGATTATTTAAAATTAATGACTGACCTTCACAACAGCACCACAAGCTCAAGTCCACAGACCTCCTTCTTTGAGCCTATTCTCCCAGGTAGATCTTTGCAGGAGGGACAAACCCCATGTCTTAAGAAAGTACAATTCCTCCACTGTGCTGACCTACCAGGTTCATTCGAATGCTGCATCATCTTTTTCCTAGGAAAACTGAACTCCCCTAAACATTCTCTCATAAACTGTATGTCTTTCTTTCGAAGAGCCCTGTTGCTTATGTAAACCATCCACTTTTCTTTGGTCACACTGTGGTAAAACAGGAGATGTCTGTTTCTAATTTTTTTCTTACTCCTGGCTTTGAACTTCACACGCTTTCAGCCTGTACACTTCTTAAATCCCGTTTTCCCCTTGACTTGTAGCATTGTTAATGCAAACCATGGTCAGCCCCCTGGGCCATGTTTTATCTGAGCAGGAATATCTTGATTAGAGATTGCAGTTCCTATATCCTGCTTGGATATGATTTGATTTGATTCTATTAGATCAACTTCATGGTAGACTGTCTTCTCTTTCTATGCTACACTGATTTTATTACACTTTTTATATGCCAGTGGTTCTCAACACCACCACACTTAACCTTTCCTCTGAGAACATCCCTTCAGTAATTTCTCATGAATTGCACACTGAGCTGAGCGTGGGTATAGTCGGTCCTGCTTTCTCTTTACCACAATTTTTGTCCCATTCTGCAGCTATTGAAACCACAAGGACAAATAAATAGGGGGGAAAGCATAAAACTAGGAATTACGAGTTTTATATAAATACTGTTTATGAGGAAGAATTTAGGGTAAATTCAGCTTTCCTAAAAAATTTTATTTGTATGTATTATGAAATTTTACGTTTCTATCACTTAACTAGTCCTGTCTTTGAGCAGGCTCTTAATTTCTCTGTGCTTCAGCTCTGTATTATGCAAAATCAGAATAATATTGTCTGTCCTACGATCTCATAGGGGTTACAATCATATGAGATGACTGCATGAGATGATTTTAAAATATATAGAATACCACTCACCTGTAATTTGATAATATGGTCTCTAGAAGAACAGAAATAACATCTCTAGAAAAATAAGTAATTTACTCCTTAAATGATATCCCCTTAACTCTCAGGGTTGGCCTTCTGATAAACAGGATAGACAGTTTCTGTGTGGTGAAATTCCAAGAGACTTGGAAAGCATCTTTAATCCCCAAAAATGCCTTTGCCACCTGCTCATGATATTTGAAATATGATCAATTACCAAGGACATGTTTGTTAGAGATAAGTCTGGCAAAGAGAAACTTCTGAAGGAGGAACAAGCTGACATAGGTTCAAATCTATGGTGTAAATTAAAAACTGGTTTTTAATTTTAATTTTACTTAATTTTAATTTGGCGGTGGGATAGTTTGGATGTTAAGGAGTGGGATGACCCTTACTTGGTATACCAGTCTTCTAAAGGACATATTTCTTGGCTTTCTCCTAGCAGTTTCTCACCTCTTGGTCATCGGTTCATTATAAAAATGGCAGGAAAAATGTGGTAAAGCAGCATTAACCTCCTGTGATAACAGCTAACCACCCCATATAGGGAACTGCTGGTTGAGTCCATGGGCTGGGATATTCAAGGCCCTCTTGCTATAGGATTACTTTGAATCACAGAATTTCAGAAGCAGGTCATTTGAGAGACTTGGGCTTGGTAATACAAATATCCGTAGAGGATAGATAGGTAAAATGATTACATGACTTGGGCTGCTATGAGTAATAGGGAGTGGCGGAGTCTGTGGCAAACTGAGGAGAGAATGTGGGTGCCCTACTGCCATTTAAATTCAAATCTAAACTTGAAGTTAGATTTGAATTTGAAAAAAGTGGTGTTGAACCTACCAAATATACCCACAGAATGACCACAGTAGTCCTCCCAGGCTGCTGGTCTGTGACTTCTGTCAAAACCTACTTGTTATAAAGGTGAACTGTGGCTACAGCTATAATCACATGAGCCTAGAAGGCATGAGTTACAGTGGCCCAGCCTGTTAAACTCCTTCCCTTCCAAGTGAACCATGCTGGTTCCCGGGACACATCACAACTTTGTGTCCTCAGTCACTACATGCCATCTTCTCTGCCTTTTCCCTTCCTCCCTGCTCTGTCTCCTCCTGTGCTGCTGATCTGAAAGTTGGGGAAGAGACCCTTCCCCCCAACTAGGACTGAAGGTGCCTGCGTGGAAACACCACTATCTGTTCCAAAGGTGTCTCAGCAGTGCCTCAGTGCCACGGCTCCCCAGATGGCAGAAAAGGGAGACTCACCCTCTGTCTGATTCTGGGCTGCCCTTAGGCACTTGAACCCCAAAGCCAGCCTAGGTGAGCCCCAAAGAGCAGAAGGCCTTTTGTGAAAGGAGCCCCTATGGCTTCCTTTCTCTCCACTCATCTCTTATGCACAAGGATAAGCACACAAACACCATCCATCTCTGTCAGAAAGAGCCAGGGCACAGCATCGTGCACACAGCGCCAAGAAACATTTTTCCCCACCTACCCCACCACCAAATAAACAAAAGGAAATGTGCAAAGACATTGCTCTAAAACATGCAGAGGAGTTTACATTAACTAAAAGAACCCAGCTCCTCTGCTGAAAGCCTCAGCATTAAGAAAACTGTCAAGTCAGTGCAGAGAGTCAGGCCTCAGTTTACATTTATGCAGCCAAAGTGACTGTTCCGTTGATTCTGCCTGAGCAAAGGAGTAGGCTTCCCCAAGAAGTACTGAGTCTAACCTAGAAGTACTAGTCTGACCTAGCAAGACAATCAACTTCTGGCAGCTTTCGACTGAAATGTTTCAGCCTCTACCTATAGTACCTGCAAAAACTCTTGGGGCTGAAGTTTAGTCTACTTATTTTGAGGTATATCCATGATGATTTTGAGACTTGAAGAAATGACAAAGAAAACTCAGAATGGAAGAAAACATTTGTAAATGATATATCTGATAAGGGACTTGTATTCAGAATATCTAAAGAACTTTTGCAGCTCAATGATAAAAAGATAAATGACCCAATTTAAAAGTGGGCAAAGGATCAGAATAGACATTACTTCAACAAAAGTATTCAAATGGCCGTAAGCACAAGATGCTGCCCATCAGTAGTCATCAGGGAAATGCAAATAAAAACCACAGGAAGGTACTTCTTGATTCCCAGTAGGATGGCTGCAGTGAGAAAGAGGGTAACAAGGGTCAGTGTGGATGAGGAGAAGGCGACCCTCTTACACACGCTGATGGAAATGTTGGCTGGTACAGTCTCTTTCCAAAGCAGGTTGTCAGTTCTTCAAAATGTGAAACACAGAGTTACCATATGACCAACAATTCCACTCCTTGGTATTTTGCCCAAGAGAAATGAAAACCTGTGCCACATAAGAACTCAGATATAAAGATTTCTAGTAGCATTTTTCGTAATAGCCAACAGCGGAAACAATGTAAATGAGTGTCAACTAATGAACGGATATAGAAAATGAGTTCTACCCACACAATGAAACATTATTCAGTAATAAAAAGGACTGAAATATTGACACATACCATGGGTATGGGTGTTCCGTGGATGAACCTTGGAAACAGGGTGCTAAGTGAAAGTAGCCCCTCGCAAAAGATCACCTATTTGAGGATTCCAGTAATAAGAAATATTTAGAATAGGAAGAAGAGGGAGTGATTGCTAATGGGTATGGGGTTTCTTTTGGGGGTGATGGCTGTACAATCCTGCAAATATGCTACAAGTCACTGACTAGTACACTCTGGGTGAATTGTACAACATGTGAATTATAGCTGAAAGTCCTACTTAAAATGTATTTTTTTTTTAAATAGAGAATGTGACCTGTGCACGACTCAATGCCACAGAGTACTTGGTGGCATAACCAGATTGGGTCCTCCCAATTCCCATTCGTAAATAACTAGTAAGGTCTGAGGTAGAATTGGTATAGATATATATAGGAACTGAGATACAGACATAGACATGGGTTTCAAAATTATTATTAATATTATTGTTATTATTACTGTCATCTATATTTAAAGAGTTCGACTCAAACAACCTTGCAAAATAGTACAGAAAACTCACATATACCCTTCTCCTAACTTCCCCCAATGATAATATCTCATACAACTATAGTTTGTTAAAGGCACACATTTTAAATCCTAGTGCTCTTCCCCTGCTCTTTGTAACGCAATTCTTTGTGGTTGAGAATCAACCATCTGTTTTGTCCCTACCCTTAAGTTTGCCAAAACAGGACACCTCCTTCACTACCTCCTTCACTACCAATACCACAAACTCAACACTGCTTAAAATTGCTGAGTTTGTCTCTGATGCCCATAAAAGGTAAGTTGTGCTGCGATATCTCAGCCTCCTTGGAAATGACCTTCAGGAGGACTCAGGCCTGTGGCAAGATGCACCACAGGCTGTAGAGCACGGCCTCAGGCTGAGGGGCCCAAACCAGAGACATCCTGGGCCCACCACTGACATCTGAGCTGGGAGCCTGAAGAAGTAAGGGGGAGAGAGAGCAAGTGTGAATGAGAGTGTGAAAAGCTGCACTTGCACATGTATCCCAAGGGTGGGAAGTGAGAAATGAGGCTGATGAAATGTCAAGTAAAGAAATAGCAAGTCAAAGCAATGGATGGGCCATGGCCGCCAAACCAGATCTTGGGAGCAAGCAGGGACAGAATGCAACCCTCCAATGGCTGAAGACAAACATGAGAAAAATAAGAAAAACCCTGGTTCAGTGCCAAGAGGAACAGCCAACCAATTCTAACTGCAAAGCAATGTGCATAATATGCAAGGAAATATTGAGTCACTCAAGTTGCTTTGAATAGGAGAATGCAAACTGAGTGGCCTCCTCCAGGGGAATTTGCAGGGCTCTCTTGCCAAGCTCTCCTGGGGCCACTTGTAGATGCCATCATCTTATAGATGTCTTTAAAATTTGGCTAAAACTCAGACAACCCAACGCATTGACTAAACCAGGCTTTCAAGTCAAATGAACATGTGTCCCACCTATTCTAGCTGCACAGTCTTAAACAAGTTATTTACTCCCTATGAGCCTCAGCTTCCCCATCTATAAAATGAAAGTACTAGCAAAAATTAAGAATAACACCTAAGTAATAATAGCACAACAAAGTGGTTGTGAAGATATGTGCGACTAAGCATAGAGAGCACTCAGCATAGTACTAGCTTAAAAAAAAAAAATTGTACCCAGTGAGGAGTGGCTGTAATTAATCCAGGAGCGTTGCTTGTCTGTAAAGAACCTAAAACATACATGGTCTTAGAGAATCTCAATTCTTCCAGGCAAGGATTCCCAGTATCCCCCATGAACCCACCTTGATTGCTCTCTTACTGTGTCATTGAGACAAGAAGAGTGCACCAGGCTCAGCAGCCTTCACCTCTCCACTGATACGTCCCCATCTATTTCTGGATGATAAAGGGCAGTTAAAAGAGTCTTTAAAGGCATTGCAAGTCTAACAGCCTGGATGGAAACTGCTGGGATCCAGAGAAAATAGAGACCACTTCCCTTACTGTCACTCCATCTGCCTTGGAAGCAGCCACGAGGAGATGTCTGGGACTGTGTGAATAGAATGCAGTGGAGGTGACATCTCAGTGGAGGTGACATTTCACGTGGCCAGTGAAGAGAGATTTCTGCAAACCAGTCTGAGAAATGCAGAGACTTCAGCTTCAAACCAGAGAAAGGAAAGAGCAGGGGCTTGACCTTTAGTTATGTGGTCTCTCTAACCCTCTGAGCTATTGCCTCATTTCTGCGTACTCTTCCCAGAAAGTAAACTCCTCCATTCCATTTATATGAAATATCCAGAAGAGATAATTCCATAGAGACAGAGGCAGATCTGTGGTTGCTACAGGGCAGAAGAGAGTGAGGAATGGGGAGAAGTGTTTAATGGGTACATGATTGTATTCCTAGGTGAGAGGAATATTTTAGAACTAGCTAGAGGTGTTTACACAATATTGTAACACTGGATTGTTCACTCTAAAATGGTTAATTTTATGTTATGTGAATTTCACTTCAATAAATTAAAAAAAAAAAAAAAAAACTCCCTGGGAAGATGTCTCTGATGTTCTGCTCGAATTGTTTGTCTCTCACTTTCTTTGGACCTCACACAGACCAGGTTCTCACCTCCACTGTTCCACCCAAACTGCTATTGTTAACGCCATTGTGACATCCATGATGCTAGACCTCATGGTCACTTGTAGCCACTTGTGGCTTCAAGGAAAGTTGGAAAATGTGCTCTTTAGGCAGCTACATCTCAAATAAAATCAGCCTGTTACTAAATAGAAGGGGGGATTGGATATTAAAAGATGACTAGCAGTCTCTGCTAGTCTTCTTAGGGAAAACCATTTAAACTCTAGAAACAGAATGTATAGCCTCCAAATTTGAGGGGGGGAGTTGGAGGGAGAAGTGTATTTAAAAGAAAAAATTAGATTAATTCAATAGAAGATGAGAAAGAAAAAGACAGGGAAAAATGTTGATAGACAGGAAACACAAAGTGCAGAAATAATGCAAATATATAAATAATCATAATATTATGAAAGAATAAACTTACTAAAATGCAGAGTATCAAATAATTGATCCATTTCATCTGAATTGTCAAATTTATGGGCAAAGAATTGTTCATTATATTCCATTACTATCCTTTTAATGTCCATGGGATCAATAGTGATGGCTCCTCTTCCATTTCTATAACTAATTTGCATCTTGTCTTTTCTTAGCCTGGCTAGAAGCATATCAATTTCATTGATCTTTTCAAAAAAGTGGACTTTGGTTTCATTGATTTTATTGTTTTTCTGTTCTTTATTTCATTGGTTTATACTCTGATATTTTATTATTTCTTTATCTTTTTTCTTTTCTTTTTGCCTGCATCTTATTTATTCTTTTTTCTACGTTCCTAAAAGGAACCTTAGATTATTGATTTTAGAACTTTCTTCTTTTCTAACATATGCATCAGTACTATAAATTTCCCTCCAGCTACTGCTTTTGCTGCATCCTACAGATTTTGATAAGCTGTATTTTCATTTTCATTGAATTGAAAATATTTTCTAATTTCTCTGAATCTTCTTTCTTTCACCTGTGTGTTATATAACTGTGTGTTGTTTAATGTTCATATTTGGGGACTTCCCAGCCCCCTTTCTGTCATTCTATTCTTTTAAACTTGTTAAGGTGTGTTTTTATAGCTTGAGATTTGGTCTATCTTGGTGAATGTTTCATGTGAACTTAAGAATTTGAATTCTCCTGTTGAATGAAATAATCTATGAATATTAATTGATTCAGTTAATTGGTACCACTGTTCATTTCAACTACATCCTTACTGACTTTCTGACTGCTGTATCTGTCAATTACTGATAGAGTAGGATTGGTGTCTACCTATACAGTTGTCTATTTCTCCTTGTAGGTTTATCAGTTTTTACCTCACATATTTTGATGTCCTTTTGTTAAGTGCATACATATTAAGGATTAAAATGTGTTCCTGGAGAATTTACCCCTTTTTCATTATGTAGTGCCCCTCTTTATCCCTGATGATTCTCCTTGTTCTGAAGTCTGCTTTAAGACAGAGGTCTTTAGATTAGATACAAAATCAAGATAAAGTTATTTGCTATTTATTAAAGAATCAACTAAAGAGAATTTTTACACAGAAAGACTGAAAAGACAAATGGTAAAAAGGCAAAACTGACCAAAAAGATCTGGTACAAATTTAAAGTATAATTCAGTAGAATTTTAAAAATTAACAACTTTAATTAACAAAATATAATTTAGCCTAAATAAAGAGTGATACTATATAGTAATAAATATTATATTCTCCAAAAGATATAACAAGCATAAATATTTAGACACTTAGCAACTTAACCATAAAATACCTAACATAAAAATTGACCTGATTACAAGGAGAAATTGATAAATCTACAAGCATTGTGGAAGATTTTAACATATTCTTCTAGAAGGAGGAAGCAGATAAGAAAGTTGTAAGAATATATAAATTGGAACAATATAATTAATTTAATTATAAGTAATTAAATTTAATTATTTATTCCCAAGGATATATGTATATGTCCTTGAGATAGAAAAATATCCCTGTACTTACAAATAAAGAGCATGTTTTTATTTCTCAAAAAGACATGACTCAGTTATACAAAAGGACCATGCACTAGTACTTGTTTTTCTGTTCAGAGACTATTAGACTCTAGAATGCTGCCTCTGTGACTCCACAATATCTTCTCTTAAATTGGAACGGGTAGTTTCCTTGCAGGAGTACAAATGAAGTTAGTCAAATTTAAGCATCCAAAGCTGCTCATAGAGGTTGTTTGAAGATAACACAGATTCAGAAATAAAGCCTCTAAAAGAAGTATCAACGTTTTCTGAAGAATTAATATGATTTAAAACATGTTCTCTGATAATGCAATTAAATAAGGAACATTAAAAATGTTCTTAAGCTATAACATTTCATTTAAAAAACAACACAAATCACAGTTCTTCTCACCACTCTCAGGAAATAAGTCTTTAAGTCATTTTGATCCACAAGAATAATCCTTTTAACAATTCAAATATCCATTCCCGGGTCATAATCATTTACCTCCATATTCTTATGCATTTTAAAACTTTCCCTCTTCTCTAGCTTCAGCCAGGAAATTGCCAAAGAAACAGCAAGAAAGAGCTGACTTTTCCCTCCTTCTACACCTTGCTTGCTCTTCCTGTCTCTGCTTCCCTCCAGCTTGTCTCTGGGTACACAGAGTTGGAGGTGGGGAGGAAGGAATGAGGGAGTCATAGTGAAACTCAGAAGACTTAATTCTTATTTAAAGTTACACAACCGAAAATAAATAAGTAAATAAAGGTAGGCAGCTGGTTCTTAGCACAGGAGAACTTGAACTCCTGCCCTCTCTCCGGGGTATGACAGACATCCTAGGCTGCCGGCATAGGAGGCCCACACAGTTTTAGCTTCTTCTTACCAAGAAGTTGAGATGGAGTAGATTTTCAGAAGGCAGATTCCGAAAGAGCAGGCTGAACACTCCAGCTAATAAAGCCTATCATTCAAGTCAAGAAGTTCCACTAGGTGATCACATACACGTTTGGAGCTGTATATTGCACAGTCTCTTAGATCTATGGTTTTCTAGGAATACATGTATCATGTCTGGAGTCCTAACTTGTTTTTGACACTGGAGATAAGTCTCAGAAAATATTGGTCTAATAAGTAAGAAGCAGTAAGCAAAATGCTCCAGATAGGGAGGGCTCCAAGTTGGGCTGGACACAACTTTTGATTAGTTTGTGATTTATCACGTGTTAAATTCTCAAAATAAGTTAAAATATTTTTCCTGAGTTTCCTGGCCCAGAGAGTCTTGTTACTTAAGGCAACCTCCTTACTGGTGGGAGCTGTTGGGAACAAGTAAGTGACCTCACCTGAGAGGGAGGGAAAGAATGCAGGATGGCATCACCCCTGTGGGATGAGACCCCCCAGCTCCCCGATGTGTCCCTAATAAATGGTTTTGTCAGAGGATGCATTCATGTGATGTGTAAGGCAGGCATCGGGGCTATTGCTACTGGCCTCTTCAGCCTGGATCTGTTACCAACTGTTAGGCCAGTGACAACCGGGAATCCGCAGCCGAAGCAACAGGCCTTCTAGCTATCTTATCGTGATTGTGCTTCTGTGTTTTGTCAGAAAAGAAATCCATTTTGTATATGGAATTTAATTCCAATTAGAGGAAGGGAATTCTATGAATCTGTGTGGGAAACCACTCTTTTAAAGTTTCAGCTGCCCAGACCATGGTCATTTATAAAATACCTCCAAGTAAAAATAAATGAGAGCAGTTTGATCTCACAGGGATTCAGGGAGCTGATGCAGGCCCAACATACACGAGCTGGGAGCAATGAACTGAATGGCTCAGGAATGCGAATTCCAAGTACCTAGCATCACAGACACAGCCTGAGATTAAGGAGCTTAGGTTGTACCAAGGCCCAGGAGATTTTCTTTCCGTGCCTCAGTTGTCCCGTCTGCAAAATGGGACTGAAATGGGGATGAAAAAGCACAGAAACCAATCAACTGTTTCATAAGGTTTCCTCAAAAGGTTACAATTATGATCTTGTAATATTCTGTCCGTGAAATTCCCTGAATGAACTGAGGGACAGAAAGGGGCAGGTATCTGGATCTTGTAAGAGGCAGTGGCTCTCATAGGAGAGCTGCCTGGGTATGATGGAGGCGCCGCCACTCTCTGGACATGTGACGTGGTCAGAGAGATTGCTTACTCTCCTCTGCCTCAGGTTACTATCTGTAGAGCCTCACAGGGTTGTTATAAAGACCAAAAACGTTCACGCGTACAGTGTTAGAACAGAGCGTGACACAAAACAAGTACTCAGCAAGAATGAGCTGTTACTGCTCTTCTTATGGATGTAGGTGAGCATAGATAGTCTTAACCTGAGGGAACATATTCAAGATGGCGGCAGAAGGAAGGCCTGGGCAGCACAGTGGAATCTGGACTGTAAAAGTGAATCTCAGTTATATCTAAATATTTAGTTGAGAAAAAATCAGTATTTGATGCCCTATGACACCCAGACACTGTGCTGGGCATTGTTGTGCATTATCTTTGATGTTCTCAGCAATACTGCAGGGTAGATAGTAAGACAGTTACTACTCTGCTCATTTTGCAGACAAGGAAAGTGAAGTTAGAGTAAGTTGTCCAAATCCACATGGTAAGCAACAAAACCAGTTTTGCATCCAAGTCCGCTGAAGCTCCAAAGAGCCAGGGTCATTGCTCAAATGACCTGCCTATCCCTCTTCCCTGAAGGGCTGCATGGGGCCAGGCACTGTGCTGGACCCTTGTCCCTCGCCTGCACCTCTGCGCCCTACAGGGTGGACATTACCATCTCTGCTTCTCCTCTCAGAGAGCTAAACCGAGCCTTCTCCTTGACACTACAGTGTGCTCACTGGTGACAGTGGGTGGGAAGTATCTGACATTTTTCAGAGTAGGAGCTGGGATGACAGTGCTGAAACACTCGGATATATTTATTTCCAACCACTCCAACTGGCACTCCAGCACCTCCTTTTGAATAATGAGCCTCATTCAAGCTGGAAGGATGACTCATCGCCTGTCAGTGCTACCCGGTGAGGCTTGTCCACTGCAGCCTGAGGCTCCTAGAGACAGTCCCAGGACCCTCTCTCCTTAGTGCCAAGGGGACACCCACCTCCCCTCCCCACATGAATGTGTCTCGGGGCTTAGATAAGCTACCCTACCATTTCCAGCCACCAGCCTGCTCCCCCTCAAGAAGGCAATGCACTAGAGAGGCACACACAGCCTAATTACCCTAACTAATGGCCTGTCACAGCACAAGAGACCGTGAAATCTTTACCTAGAGGGGAGTGCCCAGGCTTGCATGTTTATTTTTAATTATGACATCTCATAAAGTTATAAGAAGTTGGAATTTGCCTTGCTGTGACATTTAGGCATCCCAAATCCCCTTGTGTTCTGTTTATTTTGGGTGAGTCTTCTCATTAGGCATGCTCCACAGTGGGGCTGACCATTTGTGGTCATCACACATGTCTTGTTGGCTTGGCTGCAGCCAGAGGCGCCGGGTGCAACTACGGGTTGTTTGCATCTGTTTGGAAGGTTTGAAGGCAACAGGTGTTACTGCAGGAACAATGAGCTCTGCCGTCAACCTGCTTGCGAACCTGTGTGGTCCTTGCACTTCCCCGGCCTCCATCTTTCAGATGTGGTTTTCAGGTGATGGCTAAAATGGATGATTTTTAAGAATGTTGAGATAATCTAATCTATCCTCTGGCTCTAGAAACATCCACACCTGAGACTTGCCAAGGGGAGGCTATTCTGTTTAAAATCCTGCAGAGAGAAATATTTCCCAGCCCCTCCCTTTCTGGGACCTTTCCTAGTTAAGGCATTGTTGGAGTTGACAAGCTTTCTCATAATCAAGGTGCTTTTTAAACACTCTCTTTTAACACCCTTTCTATAGCATTATCTGTGGTTTCACAAAGTCTGAGCCTACTTATCATCATAAACCTGTCCCTCTGGGTTTTCTTCTCCTGCAGCTCTCCCCACTTTAGCTTTCTTCTAGCTTGAAGTCAGCTTTGTTACTTGCTCATATGTGTTCTCTTTGGTCCAGAAGATAGTTAAGCCTTGTTTCTCTTAAAAGGCTGCCCTGTGGTGAGTTAAATGGAACATTTCTCAAAGAATGTTCCATGGAACACCAGTTACCATGAATATGAAGTAAGTGCTTTGAGAAAGAGCTGCATGGTAAAGGACGTTTTGGAAGTGCTAGGCTGAATAGAATAAAAGAAGCAACTCTAGCCTAAGAAGCTGAGATCCCCTTTTTTGCCTCTTTGAGCTGTGGGGACTGTAGGATCAGGAAACCAAGGGCAGGAGAATTGCCTGTCCCTGCATTGTTACCTCACCCTACACATGAGAGAGGAGGTGAGGAAGACAATTTCTCCATCTCCCCTCCAGGGCCAAACCCCACCTCATGCGGGAGACATCATGGAGGAATGGACACATTCAAAGACTTAAGAGGTATACAGACCGAGGTTCAATTCCCAGTCTTGCACTTTCTTTTTGTGTGATATTAAGTGAATTCTCCCTCCAAGTTCTGTAACCTCATCAATGGACTAAAGATAAAAATACTTGCCTCACAGGGTTGTGGTGAAGAATAACTGAGAAAAAACATAAATAAGGAAACTAGGATCACTCAGGCAACGCCAAGTACTATCAGAACTGAAATCTAAGCCCCCTAATGACCAACCAGGTCTCCTTTCCCCATTTGAAGACGGGGTTGACTCCACACTTCTCAGGCACAGCTCCTCCCATCCCCACTTCCTACCAGAGGTAGTGGTGTCCAGACTCCCAGCCAGACACACCCATTTGAGGGACGCAAAGTCTGACTTTGGATGGCATTGACTGCCAATCCCTAACAGGGGCAGGAAATTCTGTGGCTGGCAGCTTGTCGGGAGACTGAAAGTCCATAGAGACTGCGAAAGTGGAGGATGGTGGTGTGCTCTAGAGAGTGGAAAGGGAAGTGCCCCCATTCCTGATGTAGGCAGACAGAACTGCAACAGCCCTCCTGGCTCCGAGAGAAATGGGGTCTCCTCTGGGGACCAGTCAACACTCATTCACCCCCTCCAGTCTCTAAACGAGATGGAAACTGGCAACCCTCAAATTTGTTTTACTTGGCTTCCTCAGTGGTTTTGAAAGTTCATGTTAGTTGCCAGAAGTTTATAATTTAGAAAATACACATAAAAATTCAGGTCTATGGTGTTTTTGTTTGTTTGTTTGTTTGTTTTTAGTCTAAGTATTCCTGCATAACAGCAATTGCTCAGGGTAGATGCAGCCCCTTAAGAGATGTCAAGGAATCCTGTTCTCCCACCTTCACCCTTCCCCCAGTTATACTTTGCCTTCTGAATGTGTGCCTCATTGGCTCTGCCAGGTACCTGAGTTTGAACCCGATTCATTTCACAAAGGCTGTACCAGGTACTGTGCTAAATGCTAGGGTACGAAACCATCAAATGAGGGAGAAAGATAGGCACGCATCAGTAAGAGCAACTAGGTGCTCTGACATTTACAGACAAAGGACTGTGGAAATCCAGAGGTGGGAAAGGCTAATTACCTAACAATAAAAACACCTATGATTTATTGCATACTTACTATATGCCTAGCACTTGGCCTGCCTGAGGAGTCAGGGATGCCTCTCAGAAAGTTTTCCCTTCAAGAATAAAATTGTCATCTAGAGAAAAACATTTGGGACAGAACTGTATTACCCAAAGGCTTATGAACTAGTCAGGAGAGTTCAGTGAACAAGTAAAAATTCTTACATGGCTACAGCTTGAGCTCCACAAGGCTCTGGCGTGAAGGAAGAGCCATAAACATCATCTGGAGCAGGAGGGGGCATGAATTCTATCCTGCAGCCCATGGGAAGGCATCTGAATTTTTTTTATTTTTTTTAAATTTTTTTATTATTAATTATTGTTATTAACATATAACTTATTATTTGCCCCAGGGGTACATGTTTGTGAATCGTCAGGCTTACACACTTCACAGCACTCACCATATCACAAACCCTCCCCAACGTCCATAACCCAACCACCCTTCCCACACCCCCCGTTCCCGCCAGGAACCCTCAGTTTGTTTTGAGAGATTAAGAGTCTCCTGTGGTTTGTCTCCCTCCCAATCCCATCTTGTTTCATTTTTCCTTCCCTACCCCCCAATCCCCCAACTTTACTTCTCAAATTCCTCATATCAGGGAGATCATATGGTCATTGACTTTCTCTGGTTTACTTATTTTGCTCAGCATAATACCCTCTAGTTCCATCTATGTCATTGCAAATGGAAAGATTTTACTTCTTTTGATGGCCACATAGTATTCCATTATATATATGAACCACATCTTCCTTATCCATTCATCTGTTAATGGACAACTAGGTTCTTTCCATAGTTTGGCTATTGTGGACACTGCTACTGTAAATATTTGGGTGCATATGCCCCTTCGGATCACTACATTTGTATCTTTGGGTAAATACCCAGTAGTGCGATTCCTGGGTTGTAATTTTCAACTTTTTGAGGAACATCCATGCTGTTTTTGGAGTGGCTGCACCAGCTTTCATTCCCACCAAGAGTGTGGGAGGGTTCCCCTTTCTCCTCATCCTTGCCAACATCTGTAGTTTTCTGAGTTGTTAATTTTAGCCATTCTGACTGTTGTGAGGTGGTATCTCATTGTGGTTTTGATTTTTATTCCCCTAATGCCTAGTGATGTGGAGCACTTTTTCATAGGTCTGTTGGCCATCTGGATGTCTTCTTTGCAGAAATGTCTGTTCATGTCTTCTGCCCATTTCTTGATTGGATTATTTTCTCTTTAGTTGTTAAGGCTGATACGTTCTTTATAGATTTTGGAGACTAGGCCTTTATCTAATATGTCATTTGCAAATATCTTCTCCCATTCTGTCATTTGTCTTTGGTTTTGTTGACTGTTTCCTTTGTTGTGCAAAAGGTTTTGATCTTGATGAAATCCCAATAGTTCATTTTTGCCCTTGCTTCTCCCTTGCCTTTGGTGATGTTTCTAGGAAGAAGTTGCTGCAGCTGAGGTCGAAGAGGTTGCTGCCTGTGTTCTCCTCAAGGATTTTAATGGATTCCTTTCTCACATTGAGGTCTTTCATCCATTTGGAGTCTATTTTTGTGTGTGGTGTAAGGAAATGGTTCAGTTTCATTCTTCTGTATGTGGCTGTCCAATTTTCCCAACACCATTTGTTGAAGAGATTGTCTTTTTTCCATTAGACATTCCTTCCTGCTTTGTCAAAGGTTAGTTGACCATAGAGTTGAGGGCCTATTTCTGGGCTCTTTATTCTGTTCAATTGATATATATATATATATATATATATATACACACACACACACACACACACACACACACACACATACATACATATACATACATACACATACACATACAGATATATATCTGTTTTTGTGCCAGTACCATACTGTCTTGATTACAGCTCTGTAGTAGAGCTTGAAGTCTGGAATTGTGATGCCACCAACTTTGGCTTTCTTTTTCAACATTCCTCTGGCTATTCTGAGTCTTTTCTGGTTCCATATAAATTTTAGGATTATTTGTTCCATTTCTTTGAAAAAAATGGATGGTACTTTGGTAGGAATTGCATTAAATGTGTAGATTGGTTTAGGGAGCATAGACATTTTCACAATATTTGTTCTTAAAATCCAAGTGTATGGAACGTTTTTCCATTTCTTTGTGTCTTCCTCAGTTTCTTTCATGAGTACTTTATAGTTTTTTGAGTAGAGATTCTTTGCCTCTTTGGTTAGGTTTATTCCTAGGTATCTTATGGTTTTGGGTGCAATTGTAAATGGGATTGACTCCTTAATTTCTCTTTCTTCTGTCTTGCTGTTGGAGTATAGAAATGCAACTGATTTCTGTATATTGATTTTATATCCTGACACTTTACTGAATTCCTATATGAGTTCTAGCAGTTTTGGAGTGGAGTCTTGTGTGTTTTCTACATAAATACATATTTACATATTTTCTACATAAATCATATCATCTGCAAAGAGTAAGAGTTTGACTTCTTTGCTGATTCGGATGCCTTTTATTTCTTTTTGTCTGATGCTGAGGCTAGGACTTCTTGTATTCAAAATATGTTGAATATCAGTGGTGATAGTTGACCTCCCTGCCATATTCCTGACCTTAGGGGAAAAGCTCTCAATTTTTTCCTATGAGAATGATATTTGCTATGGGTTTTTCATAGATGGCTTTGATGATATTGAGGTATGTACCCTCTATCCCTACACTTTGAAGAGTTTTGATCAACAAAAGATGCTCTACTTTGTCAAATGCTTTTTCAGTATCTGTTGAGAGTGTCATATGGTTCTTGTTCTTTCTTTTATTAATGTAGTTTATCACAATAATTGATTTGCAGACGTTGAACCAACCTTGCAGCCGAAGAATAAATCCCACTTGGTCATGGTGAATAATCCTTTTAATGTACTGTTGGATCCTATTGGCTAGTATTTTGGTGAGAATTTTCGCACCTTTTTGGTGGGTCTTTGTCTGATTTTGGGATCAAGGTAATGCTGGCCTCATAAAATAAGTTTGAAAGTTTTCCTTCCATTTCTATTTTTTGGAACAGTTTCAGAATAGGTATTAATTCTTCTTTAAATGTTTGGTAGAATTCCCCTGGGAAGCTGTCTGGCCCTGGGCTCTTGTTTGTTGGGAGATTTCTGATGACTGCTTCTATCTCCTTACTGGTTATGGGTCTATTCAGGTTTTCTCTTCCTTCTTGGTTCAGTTTTAGTAGTTTCTATGTCTCTAGGAATGCATCCATTTGTTCCAGATTGTCAAGTTGGCTGGCATATAGTTGCTCATAATATGTTCTTATAATTGTTTGCATTTCTTTGGTGTTGGTTGTGATTTCTCCTCTTTCATTTATGATTTTATTTATTTGAGTCCTTTCTCTTTTCTTTTTAATAAATGTGGCCAGGGGGTTATCAATCTTACTATTTCTTTCAACAAAACAGCTCCTAGTTTCATTAATCTGTTCTACTGTTCTTTTAGTTTTGATTTCATTGATTTCTGCTCTGATCTTTATTATTTCTCTTCTCCTGCTGGGTTAGGCTTTCTTTACTGTTCTTTCTTCAGCTCCTTTAGGTCTAGGGTTAGGTTGTGTACTTGAGACCTTTCTTGTTTCTTGAGAAAGGCTTGTGTCGCTATATACTTCCCTCTCAGCACTGCCTTTGCTGTGTCCCACAGATTTTGAACAGTTGTGTTTTCATTTTCATTTGTTTCCATGAATTTTTTCAATTCTTCTTTAATTTCCTGGTTCAGCCATTCATTCTTTAGTAGGATGATCTTTAGCCTCCATGTATTTGAGTTCTTTCCAACTTTCCTCTTGTGGTTGAATTCTGGTATCGAAGCATTGTAGTCTGAAAATATGCAAGGAATGAAACCAATCTTTTGGTACCCATTGAGACCTAATTTGTGACCCAGGATGTGATCTATTCTGGAGAATGTTCCATGTGCACTAGAGAAGAATGTATATTCTGTTGCTTTGGGATAGAATGTTCTGAATATATCTGTGATTTCCATCTGGTCCAGTGTGTTATATAAAGCCTTTATTTCCTTGTTGATCTTTTGCTTGGATGATCTGTCCATTCAGTGAGGGGGTATTAAAGTCCCCTACTATTATTGTATTATTGTCAATGTGTTTCTTTGATTTTGTTATTAATTGGTTTATATCGTTGGCTGCTCCCACGTTAGGGGCATAGATATTTAAAATTGTTAGCTCTTCTTGTTGGACGGACCCTTTAAGTATGATATAGTGTCTTTCCTCATCTCTTATTATAGTCTTTGGCTTAAAATCTAATTTATCTGATATAAGGATTGCCAAGCCAGCTTTCTTTTGATGTCCATTAGCATGATAAATGGTTTTCCACCCCCTCACTTTAAATCTGGAGGTGTCTTTGGGTCTAAAATGAGTTCCTTATAGACAGCGTATTGATGGGTTTTGTTTTTTTATCCATTCTGATACCCCGTGTCTTTTGATTGGGGCATTTATCCCATTAACATTCAGGGTAACTATTGAAAGATATGAATTTAGTTCCATCATACTGCCTGTAAGGTGACTGTTACTGTATATTGTCTCTGCTCCTTTCTGGTCTACCACTTTTAGGGTCTCTCTTTGCTTAGAGGACCCCTTTCAATATTTCCTGTAGGGTTGGTTTGGTGTTTGCAAATTCTTTTAATTTTAGTTTGTCCTGGAAGCTTTTTCTCTCTCCTTCTATTTTCAATGATAGCCTAGCTGGATATAGTGTTCTTGACTGCATATTTTTCTCATTAGTGCTCTGAATATATCATGCCAGTTATTTATGGCTTGCCAGGTCTCTGTGGATAAGTCTGCTGCCAGTCTAATATTGCTGCCATTGTATGTTACAGACTTCTTGTCCTGAACTGCTTTCAGGATTTTCTCTTTGTCACTAAGACTTGTAAGTTTTGCTCTCAGACAACAGGGCGTGGACCTATTTTTATTGATTTTGAGGGGGATTCTCTGTGTCTCCTAGATTTTGATGCTTGTTTTCTTTGCCATATTAAGGAAATTCTCTATTATAATTTGCTCCAATATATCTTCTACTCCTCTCTCTCTCTTCTCCTTCTGGAATCCCAATTATTCTAATATTGTTTTGTCTTATGGTATCACTTATCTCTCGAATTCTCCCCTCATTGTCCAGTAGTTTTGTTTGTCTCTCTTCTACTCAGCTTCTTATTCTCTGTCATTTGGTCTTCTATATCACTAATTCTCTCTTCTGTCTCATTTATCCTAGCAGTAAGAGCTTGCATTTTTTATTGCACCTCATTAATAGCTTTTTTGGTTTCAACTTGGTTAGATTTTAGTTCTTTTATTTTTCCAGGAAGGGATCTTATTTCTCCAGACAGTGTTTCTCTAATATCTTCCATGCCTTTTTCGAGCCCAGCTAGCACCTTGAGAATGATCATTCTGAACTCTAGTTCTGACATATTACCAATGTCCATACTGATGTCCTAGCCATCAGTACTGCCTCTTGTTCTTTTTTGTGTGTGTTGAGTTTTTCCACCTTGTCATTTAATCCAGATAAGAATATATGAACGAGAGAATAAAATACTAAAAGGGTGGCAAAGACCCCAGAAAAATGTATGCTAACCAAATCAGAAGAGATCCAAAACCAGGGGGAGAAAAAGTGGGGGGGGAGAAATAAAAATTAAAAAAAAAATACGCACACGCGTGTGTGTGTGTGTGTGTGTGTGTATTAGACTGGTGAATAGAACAGAGCCACCCACTTGATTTTGGGTGTATTTTGGTCTCTTAGAAGAAACTACCTCCCAAAATTTTAAAGAAAGAAAATCATATATATATACAAAAATAAGGGTAAACCTGATGAAGGGATAGAATATGACTGTAAAGATGAAAATTTTTTTAAAATTCTTAAAAAAGAAATGATAAGATAAATTGGTTGGAAAAAGAAAAAGGAAAAAAAGAAGGAACTGTGCTCAGGCTGGAGACTAGAACAGAGCCATGTGCTAGTTTAGAGTATATTTTGATCGGTTAGAAGAAATTTTATCCCAAATTTTAGGAAAAAAAAACCCTATATATATACAAAAAATAAGGTTAAATACAATGAAGGGATAAAATATGACTATATCAATGAAAGTTTTAAAAGATTTTTTAAGAAAGGTATTGTTAAGATAAACTAGTTAAAAAGTCAAAAGAGGAAAGAGGAAAAGTTAAAAAAAATAGAATAAGAAAAAAAATAAAATTAAAAAAAAATTTAACTTTGCAAGACTAAAGGATCATGCAGGGAAAGCCATGAATTCTATGTGTTGCTTTCCCCTAGCTCTGGAGTTCTGCTGTTCTTCTTGATAGGTGACCTTGGTCTTGGCTGGATGTTCTTACTGGTCTTCTGCAGGAGGGGCCTGTTGCAGTGATTCTCAAATGTCTTTGCCCAAGGTGGAATTGCACCACCCTTGCCAGGGACCAGGCTAAGTAATCTGCTCGGGTTCACTCTCTGAGGTTTTGTTCCCTGAACACTTTCCATACCACTTTGGAGGATGGGAATGAAAATGGTGACCTTCCAATCTCTGGCCCAGAGGAGCTAAGAGCTCGGGACCCCACTCCTCAGTGCACCCTCAGAGATAAGCAGTCAATCCCTCCCGTCTCCCTGGTCTCCAGCCACATTCCAAGCTCACCCAGCCTGTGATGGAGCATTTCTGTCTCTGGTGCATAGCCCCTTTTGGAGTTGCTATTCTTCTTCTCTTCTATGTCCTGTTGAGTTTGTAGGTGTTTGGAATGGTTTGATACCTATCTAGCTAAACTCCTGGGATCTGATGTCATTTCAGTCTGCTACTCCGCCATCTTGCCTCTCACACAAAGGCATCTGAATTTTAAGGGGCTTCTCCACTAAGTCCTTTCTGGGCTCCAGCTTAGAGAAAGGTTAAGGGTCAAGAGTCCTGAAGAGGAGGGACAGGGGATGGAGTCACTGCTCTTTCTGGACCTTTGGGCAAGGAGATGCTGGGGTGTCTTAGCCTAGGGTGGTCCCCCCTATCCTTCACCCAACCTCCTGTAGGATAAGTTCAGGGAATTCAAAGTGGCATATGGATTAGTCCAAGTCCAACACAGTGAGGAAGGTAATGCCGGATGTACTGACAATGCCTTTGAAACCCAGGTGTGCTTCTGTTGGTCATCCTCCTGCCCCACAGAAGAGAGGTTTGAGTTTCTCATAATGCCTATGAACAGACAGTTTTCCTCTCAAAGCCAGGCACAAGTACCTTCATGAATATATGCTCTCATTATTGCTCCATCCAGCACCTCTACTTTTCATTAAATACTCCTTCTTTGTGAATGATTTCTTTTTTGGCAACACCCATTTACACTAATATTCAGAGGGGTCATAGGACAGGTCTGGGGCTACTTTGCCATGCAGATTATTTAGAAGAAGCAACACGAGAGTCCTTTGGGAAATTCTCAAATGGAACTAAATCAGAAAGTAATATCCTGTTTTGTCTGCACTCTGCACTAGTCCTCGTGTGTCCTGGAGAGGAATCCTGGAGTTTCTCCCCACTGGCTGAAAGATAAACAAAACCCTGGCTCCCAGCTCTGCGCTAGAGTCATTCTAAGGGATTACACTGAAAACAAAGTGTCCTCAAAACCAAACCAAAAGATGGAAAAAAAAAATCTTAAAATTCTCACTAGCTGCTGATTTCAATTCTCGGTGCAGAAATTTTGATACTTTTTTCATGAAGGACAAACATATATATCAAGATTAGTCGACTCTCAACTTTTCATTTAAGAGGGTCCCCTTTTTAAAGTTGAATAATTTCAAGAACTCTTCAGAATACCATTAGTATAAAGCAGTTGAGGAAAAAAATACAATAAAAATCCAGTACCAATTCAGTAAGAGTTTTTAGAGGAAGTTTAACTTTATTTATTATAACTGTGCATTTAACTGCCCATTGAAAGATGGCAACATGCGGAAATGAGAGGCATTGCTCTTCTGTTCAGTCTTAAGTATCGTCAGCAGTTACGTGGAAAGCATATTAACTAGGGAGGACTTTGCAAGAATTCTTTCCCACACTCCATCCCCATTGGGAGTCATCCACCTGCAGATTGAAAATCATGGAGAGTCAGATACAACAGCAAGAGTGCAGGGTTTTGTGTTTTTTTAGGTTTGTTTTATATTTTGTAAAAGAACAGAATTCATTGTGATATATGTAGAAAATGGTGTTTGGTGGAGGTACTATACACTGTGCTCTCTGTCTGCCTTCCTTCTGTTTGAATTATCCACTGTCTCCTCAAATGGTAGGCCCTTTGAAGGTCTCTCCTATCATTTACTCCATCAGGGAATAATCTTGTCGAGTCTGTAGCTGCATGCTTAGTACCCAACACGAGTACTACAGTTTCTCCTCCAAGAGCTAATCCTCCAAGAAGAACCAGGTTTATCTGGACTTAACACGAGAAGAGACACAGTAATGACACTGGAGAGGGCAACCCAGGTCATCAAGGTCCAGAATTCCATAAAGAACGTAGCAAAAAATGGCAGTCATTATTTTATCATGTGTTGATGTGCAGCATGTGTAATAAGTGAGGCAAAAATAAAAACTCTGGCCTCGAGGGTGTGTGACACATGATATGGAGGTGTTTTGAGCTCACTCCAAAGCTGTGGAGGCACAGAGACCTAAGTGAGAAAGTCTCCCTGAAAGACACAGATGAAGTGTCACTGGAGTTCAGAGAAGGGGAGATGGCCCTCCTCATGGGGGAGATCTGAGGAGGTTTTCAAAGGAAGCAATGTTTTGAGTTGGGCCTTCAAAGATGAAGAAACTGGACACTATATATATATATACATATACATATACATATATATATATATATATACACACACACACATATATATATATCCATACACACACACACATGTATACACACACGTATATATATTTGATATTTTATTTATTAAATATTTTAAAAATATTTTTCTTTTTTAAATATTTTATTCATTTAAGAGCAAGAACGAGAGAGCAAAAGCAGGGCAGGTAGGGAAGGTAAGAGGGAGAAGGAGAAGCAGACTCTCCACTGAGCAGGCAGTCTAATGTGGGGCTCAATCCCAGGACCCCAAGACCAGTGTGGAGTGGAGCAATCTAATGTCCCCCTTCTCTGAAGTTACCATGAGTCAGACTTATGTTGGCTCTACATCTTGCTCTCACAAGTTCCATGAGTCCCTTTTCAGAACAAGTTCTAAAGCCCAGAAGACTTAGATCGAAATCCCAGGTCCTTATCCTCCAACACACACACACACACACACACACACACACACACACACACACACACACACACGCACACTGACCCTGAATCAACTTGGGTGCAGAATTCCACGAGAAGAGATTTCTGGGATGATGATCTCTCCATTCTGTCATTCTAATCCTGAACTAGTTCTTTTCTCCAGATGGGTAAATACAGGTTTTAATATGCCTCCCTCTGATGGAGCACAAGGCCCAACATTCTCGAAAGTAGAATCCATTGGAAAGAATATTCAAGTGCTCTTGGAAATTAACGCCTTTCAGGTCCATCTCTCCCACTTAAAAGTGGAGCAGCTGGCCAAGGCTTCTCTCTCCATGCATCTAGGCAAGTGTCCCATATTGGGAATTGATTCACAGGGGCAGTTCAAGTGGGTAATCTCCTGTTTTTCCCATTCCACCAACAAACCCACATCATATCTCTTACCCTGGAGACTTTCCAGATCACCCCATCTTCCAGGAACACTGAAGAACCCTGCTCTTGAAGGGAGGTGAGGTATTCTTCTCATTGTTGTCCACCACTTTCTGAAAGAAGAAGTGAGAACCTACAGGACAGGTTCCATCTTCAGGCAAGATTTCTTATAAAAATCTATGCTCAGGGAAAGAAGTTTGATTAATCAGTCCATCGTAACTTAAGTAATAAGAATTTTGCATGGGCAGTTCAACAACTAGATATATTTGTTTTCCAAGAACTGTATTTAGTATAGCTAGAAACAAATGTGAAAGTGGCTTGAAGTTTACATAGATAGATTGTCATTGGTTTTAAATAAACAAATATTAATTCTCTCATTCTTCCCTTAATATCTTGAGTGGAGGACAGGAATGATTATTGATGTTGTCTTCATACCTTTAGCATACACACACTTTATAGAGGACATTTGGCCCTCAAAAACCATCTGTTGGAGGAAAAATTATGAATAAATTGATCCATGAATTTTGTTAAGTTGCTCTTGCTTCTAGCACCTCTCTTTATCTTAATTTCATATTCATCACAAAACAATTTCCTAAGTTGTAGATCAACTGTTCTGAAATGCAGCACTTAGAATTTCCCTGGTGGATCCATGAGCAACACCAGTCTACTTATCCCAGTCTTAGCTTTGCTTCTGAGTGTGTTTGATGTTCGACACCACTAATCTGTTTAAAGACTTCTGGGCATAGGGGAGCCTGCGTGGGAAAGTCGGTTAAGTGACAGACTCTTGGTTTCAGCCCAGGTCATGATCTCAGGGTCTTGAGATTGAGCCTGCATGTGGGGCTCCATGCTCAGCAGAGAGTCTGCTTGGGATTCTCTCCCTCTGTACCCTCCCCCTGAATTTGCTCTCTGTCTCTCTCTCAAATAAATAAATGTTAAAAAAAAAAAAGAAAAGAAAGAAAGAAAGAAAAGAAAAGACTGCTGGGTATTACTCCAATGATAATAATGATGAGTTAGCATTAATACAGCCTCAGATGCTGTGTGCCAGACTCTATAATGGCCATTTTACATCTAGTATTTTATTTAATTTTCCATAAGCTCTGGAAGGTAGGTGCTCTTATTTTCTCCTTCTTAATCTTAAGGCCAAAGATGTTAAATTACTAACTAGTGAGTGAAAAAGCCCTCCCTTGAACTCAGAGATCTTATGTTCCCTCTCTCTCTCCTTCTCCCTCTCACTCTCTCTGTGATTCTAAAATTTAAGCTCTTCTTCATTGTGCTATACCCATCTCAGTAACAGGGTAAAGTACTCGTTCTTAGAACATAATGTCCTAGGCGTACAAAGTATATTCTGTATAGACCCACCTTCAAAAACCCTACATTTTCTGTGTAATTATTTAATAGCACTTATGGCCTTTGGCCAAGCCACTTACACTTCTTTGCCTACTTGTCGTTTTGATTCATGGTCCATGCTCATTTATTAGGAGGAATGTAATCCTGCCCTATAAACCTCAGTGATAGGTTAACTTAGCTCCTGTGTTCCATATGGATCACCAGCTCATCTGATCCTAAGAACTCTATCTTCTAAAAAGAACTGCCAAACCCCATTACCAAGGATATCTTCTGGTCTAAAGCCATTATTAATTAATTCTGGGAAATACTCAAGAAATTTAAACCAGGACTTTGAAGGAAAAAGAATTGATGTTGTGTCTCATGGGTGACATCCATCTTAATGTGGTGAGTTTCCTTATTACATTCTTACTTGATCCCACACCAAGAAAGAAGTTCCAGATGAGCTTCCAGGTGTCCTCGAAAGAAAGGGTTACAGAAACTTTCTGGTGATTGTTGTTCTTTTTCCCTTTCAAATACAGCAGACAAGGCTGATAAGCTTTGTTGTTATTGTACAGCATTGTTTTCATCATTGATTATCATTTCTCTGAAAGTGCTAAGTTCTAGAATTTAGAGAGAGAATTCTTAATTGTGAATAGAGCAGTGACAAATTATAGATGACGCCAGTTGTTTTCCATTTTCTCTGGCCAATTTTTCTTTGCTGAGAGCCAACTACTACCAGTGGAGGAGTCTACAACTTCATATCCTGTCACTTTCCCAGATGAAATTAATTCCTGGTCTAGAAGTTGATGGATAATAAAATGTCCTAAAGAGGATTTTTTTTTAAAGGACACTTAAAAAAAAAACAGATATATATATATTTTTTAAAGGAACTGGAGGGACACCTGTGTGGCTCAGTCAGTTAAGTGTCTGCCTTTGGCTCAGGTTGTGATCTCAAGATCCTGGGATCAAGTCCCACGTCAGGCTCCCTGTTCAGCGGGGAGTCTGCCTCTGCCTCTCCCTCTCCCTCCAACCCTCCCCCCTTCATGCTCTCTCTGTCTTTCTCTCTCTTAAATAAATAAATAAAATATTTTTTTTAAAAAAAGGAACTGGAATGTCAGTGGTCACTGAAAGCTGACTGCCACAAAACAACAGGAATTGAATACTGGAGGGTGATATTTCAAAAATGCACAGAAATCCCAGTTCTCCTGAGAATGCTAAGATTGAATCTTACAGATCAAATGAATTTCTCTAGAAATGCTCAAGCATAAGAGAGAATTATGATTAATATTCAAGTAGCATAAAAATAGAACTGTCTTTTCTGCCTAGATTCTTTCTGAAATGCATTGTTGTGTAAGATACAGGGAGCTGGCTGCCCAGGCTGTATCCACACATGCTGTAGCCCCAGGTTGGATCCTGGGCACAATTACTTGCCCTCTTTCTCAGCACTGGAGAAGGGCAGGACCTGAACCAAAACAGAGGCTGCCCAGTCATGCAGGGCCTGGTGGGGGCAAGTCTATCCTTCAAGCACAGGAGAGACAGGCCAACAGGGACCCTGCTGGGGGACTGAGGGTCCCATCCCCTTGCAAATGCATGCCAGTGGAAGACCTCTGCTCACTCTCCATTTCTCTCCTTCCTTTCTGAATTCCCGTTATTGAACTATTGCTGTTCATCCTCTAGATAAAAAGGCAAAATGAACAAATTGAAGGAACATTGGGAAAATGACACATATTCTAGAATTTTATACAGTTCCATAGTTTTAATTTCCCAACTTCCATTTTCAAAGCATATTCAAAACATGCTCAGTAACCTATTTCAGGTCATTTCATAGACCAGTCATTCGATATTAGGCATATAGCTGCTGGCAGGCAATTCATGGTGGGTCTCTTGCATCTCTGCACATCTTGCAAGCAGAGACATTAACTGTCCTTTGTTCTGGGCTGCCTTTTAAAGGCTCTGTGTGCACCAAACAGCCTAGGGAAAGTGTCTCTTTCCAGAGAAAATGGCAAGAATGCTTACTGCTCATTAAAATAGATGCTGCTTTAAAAAAAGAATAAAACAAAGTAAATAAAATAAAATAAGATACTGCTCACGAAGGAAAAAGAAACGGTAACTCTGTGTGGTGACTGATGTTAACTAGTTGTTGCGGTGATCATTCCCCAATATATACAGATATCAGCTCACTACCTTGTATACCTTGAACTCATATGTTTTTTGTCAATTATATGTCGATTATTTTTTAAAAGATTTGGTTTATTTATTTGACAGAGAGAAAGATCACAAGTAGGCAGAGAGGGAGGTAGAGAGAGGGGAGGAAGCAGGCTCCCTGCTGAGCAGAGAGCCTGATGCGGGGCTCGATCCCAGGACACTGGGATCATGACCTGAGCTGAAGGCAGAGGCTTTAACCCACTGAGCCACCCAGGCGCCCCTATATGTCAATTATTTTAAGTGTGAAAAAAAACCAACTCATCAAGATGAGTTGAGAAAAACTCCTCAAAAGGCCCTCCGGGGCTCCACAGGAGCCTAGTGAGGCGCAGTCATGGGAGATGGGGAGGGAACACAAGGTCGGGGCTTTCCTCTGAGCCTGCATCTTGCGGATTTTAGTTATTCACGTGCGATATCTTTTTCTTATTTAAACTTTATTTTTTCAGTGTTCCAAGATTCATTGTTTATGCACTACACCCAGAGCTCGATGCAATCTCTGCTCTCCTTAATACCCACCACCAGACTCATCCAACCCCCCACCCCTCTCCCCTCCAAAACCCTCAATTTTTTTCTCAGAGTCCATAGTCTCTCATGGTTCGTCTTCCCCTCCGATTTCCCCCAACTCCCTTCTCCTCTCTAACTCCCCTTGTCCTCCATGCTATTTGTTATGCTCCACAAATAAGTGAAAACATATGATAATTGACTCTCTCTGCTTGACTTATTTCACTCAGCATCATCTCTTCCAGTCCCGTCCATGTTGGTACGAAAGTTGGGGATTCATCCTTTCTGATGGAGGCATCATACTCCATAGTGTATATGGACCACATCTTCCTTATCCATTCGTCCGTTGAAGGGCATCTTGGCTCTTTCCAAAGTTTGGCATGTGTGATATCTTTAAAACACTTTTATTATTTAAAAAACAAGACATGGGCTCCCTTAGCTGCAGGGCCCTCCCTGTAGGGAAACGTGTAGGCTTCTGTTTGGCCCCATCTGCATTGCCCCCTTCCAACTTGAGCAGGGGAACCAAGGCTCATGCCTCTTGCTGGGCCGCCCCTCACCCCTCACACCTCTTGGGCCCTTGCTGGGCCTCCCTTTCTGCCTCCTACCAGCACCCAGGAAACCTGCAGGCTGACTCGATAGGGTAAAATCTCAGACCTTTCTTCGCTGTTCCTGGCAATAGCCTGGCAGATGGCACTCAGGATCTGCTAGATAAATTGTGGCCTCCTTGCGTCGGCTGCCCTCCTGCAAGTCCCGGCGGGGGCTGCTATTTCTAGGGTCTGCTTCCCAGTCAGCCTCCCAGTATGATTCTTTCCTCTCCTCCCTGTCCTGCAGGCCGGTCCTTTGGGTCTTTTGAGTTAAGGAAGACTTGAGTTAAGGAAACTTGAATCCCTCAAGTTTCGTCCACTTTGCAGGATCTCTTGCCTCCTACAGGCTTCTCAGGCTTCGCTTATTGGAAGTCCTATCACTGTGTGTAGTGCCATCCACATCTGGTCCCCGAAGAGTCTCTCCTCTGGTTTTCAGCTACTCTGCTTTCCATGTGGCCTGTTCTTCTGCCCCAGATCCAGGAGCAACATTCCAGTTAGCCATGCCACCGGAGGCCTGTGGTGCCATGATAGGAGCCAGCCTGTGGCTCAGAGTCTGAGCATTAAACACTGTCCCTTACTTTCATTGTCCTCTGTATTATTTGCTGCCTAATATGTCTTTCCCATTGGCCTATAAGCAATTTGGAGAGCAGGATGTTATGCTCCTTGATACATACCCCTCACAGACTAGTGCTTTTACAAATAATAGTTACCGATTAAAGGGAGTTTGAATCTTATACATAAAATTAGTGCAGGCATATAAAGTCATGAATATCTTTGACCTTCACGAGGGAAAGAGGAGGGCCATTCTGCCACACAGGGCTTTTTGTCTCCCTCACTCTTCCTTGCATCGCTGTTGGAATTTTTATCTCCCCTGCTGCACACACTACTTTGGCAAGAGCTAGAGAAGACGGCTTGGTGCCCTAGCCACTGCTGAAAATGACTCAGAAACAGGAGTGGAGTTACCGATGAGCTCGTTGGGAGGTCTGAGCAGCCCTGGAGAAAGTCTGCTGGTTGTTGGAGGAAAGCAGGGAATCGAGACTGGCTGGGGGCCCCCAGGGAAGAGCTCTCAACCCAACACACGTGGGTATGCAGACAGCGGGACAGACTTTAAGTGACAAAGAAGGCTCCAGGGTCATGTTAAATTTCTGTGGGTCAAGGGCAACGGGATAATTGCAGACAAAGGAAGACCTTACTTAATCTAGCTTTTAGAAAGTTTCTCTAGGGCTGCTCAGGGCAGAAGAATGACCCTGGAGGGGACCGTCTCAGGAAACCCAAGTGCCCTCTGGTCTGCTCCCACCCTTTCCCTGCTCTTGGCCTTCCAAGTAGGTTCTCCAGGCCAACCGAGCCCAAGCCCTCTCTTCCCCGCCTTCTCTCCAAGAGAGTGTCATTCTGCAAGAGAGAAGGAAGGCCCGGGAGAGCAGCTGCTCCTTCCCCTGCACCATTTCCCACGTGTTGGAGATGAAGACACAGGGCGTGTACGGCCTCTTCATTTTATTTTCTGATGTGCCTGGCACAAATGCCAAAGACAGCTACAAGTAATTGCTCTCCAAGCTCCAGTGAACTAGAACATCTTCATTTAAATCATGCATGGCCTGGAATTTTTTTTAAAGAAGAGAAAGATGACTTCATGTGTTGCTAGGCAGCTGGGTGCTCGGGATCTCAGACATACACGCGGCTTCGCTCACTGTCCTCCTCACAAAGCTCTCCTTGTGCAGCACTCGCAAGCTTCCGCCACATCCAAAAATATAAGCTCCTCTTGTAGTTAACTACCCACCACTCGCACACCCCATGAACAAGTGATAAACCCGACGATCTGTGTTACCTGCTCTCCAGGCCCACTGACGGGCAAGATGTGGCCCAGTCTTTGGGCAACATTCTGGCGAAAGTATGGGAAGAAATGGCTTTTTAAAGCATTTCACTTCTTGTCTTACATGCACATGGAGAAATTTTGCGAAATGCAGAGACGCATAAGGCAATTAATTAAAAAAATATGATAATCCCACAACTCAGAAAAATCAATGGTAATTATGGTGATGTTTCCTTCTACAAAGATATATAGCAAAACTGACATCACTAAATACTCAGGATTTAACACAATGCCTAAAAAAATATTTGGCGCTTGCACCAGCAAATAATTTTAATGAATGATTTTATGTCAGTTTTTTCAATGAATATTATATATAGGACTATTTTTATGGTATTAAAGATTTTTAATGTTTGGTTAATATTTTGTCATATATCTGTATTATGAATCATCTACTTTCATCTTGTCTACTCTTATTAGGTATTTAATTTTTTTCCTAAATTTTAGCTAGTTTAAATAATGCTGTTATGAAAAGCCTTTACATATTTTTTTGCCCATTTTCTAGATTTCTTTAGAATGGATTCCTAAAAGTAGAGTTATTTGACCAAAAGGCATGAATTGTATTTAATTTCTCAATAGTTAATCAAGGTGTTTTCAAAGACCTTGGTAATAAATTATGTTTCCATCACAGGTTATGATCATACCTGTCCCACTGCACTTTAATTAGGATAGTGATTAGAATATTGCCATTTTTTTAATCTGTCAATTTTGTTCACATTTTATTTTATAAAGATATAATTTGCTATTGGAAATCGATACCTTATCTTGACATGATACTAAATATTTTTTTAGGGTTCGTGGCCATTTACATTTATTTCTTCGTGAATGGTGAATTAACAGCCTTCAGGGACTCCTGAAGGCATGGACACCCAGGGGCAAGGATTATAAGGCCACCTTCAATCCTGTCTGACACAGTCAGCACAAAGTCAGCTTGAGATTTTACTGAGGCTTTAGGAATCCTTGAATAGTCTAGCTCGAGAGATAAATGTACTGACATCTAAAAAGCCAAGAGGAAGGATTTGTTTTCAGAAACTTGTAACATGTTTGGGGCTCCCCATTTCACCATCCCTATGAATGGAACAGGGACACAAAGGGTTTTCTCACTTTCCACCAAGTGAGAATGAGAGCTCCATGCACAGCACTCCAAGAACTTGACACGTGTCTCCTGGCATTTGGAGAGTGCAGATTCTGAGAAGTGAATCTTATCAATGAGATGGGGCCCTGGAGAGATGTCCTGGCTCCTGCCTGAGACAACCACTTGGAGAGGTGATGGAAGGGGTGGAAAGGGTGGCCGCCAGATGCCCAGGGGCTGAGAGAAAACTGGAAGTGCTTCCAGAGGAAAACCATGGCATGTGCTAAGAACCTTCCATCTGAGAGCTCCCCAAGAAAGAGATAATCAGCACTGGAGACAGAGAATCAGCACAGCTGGCTGGTAATCATCCCTGCCAGCCAGCAAGACTAGTCCTCTTCCCCATCTCTTCTCCATCACCTTCTTTAGCCCCAGCAGAGCCAGAGCACAGGGTAAATCAAAGCGTAGAGGAGCAAGATCCCGAGGAGCCAGGAAGCCTATGGCTTTCTCTGTCTCTATTACTGTAACTCTCTGGTTGGTCCTGGTTGAGAGAGAAGAAAGGTTATAATTGTAAATGAAACTTCCAGTTTTAAGTGAACGCTACATTGGATGTTATAATCACTAAGATGAGAATGTTCTTGTCATTAAAGTAACCAAAATGCATTTTTAAAAATCCAAAGGTAACTAGAAACTTCCAAAACCCTCCCATGTTTTCATCCAAGGGATAGAAAAGAAAGGGTCCTCAAGGCCAGGGGTCAAAGGTCAACAGTGAGGAAGACTAAGGTTATTTTCAGCCTGTGCTCTATCAAGTCGACTTCAGTCAAGTATGTGGCAAAAGGAGAACCCCAGGCATTTCTTTCCCCTTTAAAAAACAAGTTCAGGGCACCTGGGTGGCTCAGTGGGTTAAGCCTCTGCCTTCGGCTCAGGTCATGATCTCAGGGTCCTGGGACTGAGTCCCGCATCGGGCTCTCTGCTCAGCGGAGAACCTGCTTCCTCCTCTATCTCTCTCTCTGCCTGCCTCTCTGCCTACTTGTGATCTCTCTCTGTGAAATAAATAAATAAAATCTTTAAAAAAAAAAAAAGTTCATAGCTATTCTAATCTGTTTCTTTTTTAGATTAAATTTCTTATAAAATTCCTAATTAGGATTTTTATTAGAGTAGGCCAGGACTTTTAATTTAGAATTTACTTCTCTACAATATACATGTTACCATCGGGAATAATGTATCTCTCCTTTTATTCAATTATTTTTGGATTCCAGTAAAATTTAATATTACTCATCCTCATTACATCCTACACAATTTTTGTTGGTTAATCCCATGATTTTTATAGTTTGTTTATATTAATGTTTCTGTTGTTGCTACTACTGATGCAGTATTTTTTCTCTCATATCTCAAAACTAGCTATTGAGTTTTGAATTAAATATAGCAATTTGTACATTTAAATTGTGACCAACCACTTTACTAAATTTACATTAATTTTAAGAATGCTTTAGTTGAGTATTCATCCTTTCTGATGGAGGCATAATACTCCATTGTATATATGGACGACATCTTCTTTGTCCATTCATCTGTTGAAGGGCATCTTGGTTCTTTCCACAGTTTGGTGACTGTGGCCATTGCAGCTATGATCACTGGGGTACAGATGGCCCTTCTTTTCACTACATCTGTATCTTTGGGGTAAATACCCAGTAGTGCAATTTCAGGGTCATAGGGAAGCTCTATTTTTAATTTCTTAAGGAATGTCCACACTGTTTTCCAAAGCGACTGCACCAACTTACATTCCCACCAACCACGTAAGAGGGTTCCCCTCTCTCCACATCCTCTCCAATACATGCTGTTTACCATCTTTTTGATTTTGGCCATTCAAACTGGTGTAAGGTGGTATCTCAATGTGGTTTTGATTTGAATCTCCCTGATCGCTAATGATGATGAACGTTTTTTCGTGTTTCTGTGAGCCATTTGTATGTCTTCATGGAAAAGTGTCTGCTCATGTTTTCTGCTCATTTTTTGACGTGATTATCTATTTTATGTGTGTTGAGTTTGGGGAGTTCTTTATAGATCTTGGATATCAGCCCTTTGTCTGTAGTGGCATTTGTGAATATCTTCTCCCATTCTGTGGGTTGCCTCTTTGTTTTCTTGACTCTTTGCTTTGCTGTGCAGAAGCATTTGATCTTGATGAAGTCCCAAAAGTTCATTTTCACTTTTGTTTCCTTTGCCTTTGGAGACATGTCTTGAAAGAAGTTGCTGTGGCCAATATCGAAGAGGTTACCGCCTATGTTCTCTTCTAGGATTTTGATAGATTCCCACCTCATGTTGAGGTCTTTTATCCATTTGGGGTTTATCTTTGTGTATGGTGTAAGAGAATGGTCAAGTTTCATTCTTCTACACATAGCTGTCCAATTTTCCCAGCACCATTTACTGAAGAGACTGTCTAATTTCCAATGTATATTTTGCTCTGGATCTTAGTGTGAAAGCATCTAGTTTCCCACTATTAAGTATAAATTTGGAAGTAGGCTTCTTGTAGATATTTTTTTGCCAAGTTGAACTGTTACCTCTATTCCTAGTATGTTAAGAGCTCTAATTTTGAGTGGGTATTAGACATTGTACAATGCTCTTTAGCTATTTATTAATATGGGCATGTGGTTTTTTTTATTTAGTCTTCTGATATAAAGAATTGCATTAAATGATTTTGGAATGTTCAATCTCACATAACTGGAATAAATCTATTTAATTGTGATCTATAATTCTTTTTTATACATTGTTGCATTCAATTTGTAGTACTTTTTGAGGATGTTTGCATCTATGTTCATAAGAGACACTGATGTGTCATTTATATCATTGTTGGAATTATAATAGGGTAATGATGATATCATAGAAGGAATCAGAAGTATTCCAATTCCTTTTATGCCCTGAAAGCAACTGCAGGTAATTAATTTAATCTGTTCTTCCAAAGCTTAATAAAACTCACCAGTGAAACCCCCCCCCTAAAAAAAAGAATGCTTTGGTTGATTATTTTGCATTTCATGGGTTTGTAGTTAAACTGTCTGCAAATAACAGTAGATATGTCTTCTCACTTACAGTTTTTGTTTCTGTTTTGCATTTTACTGCATTTTAAAAAAATAAAAAAACATCAGAGAAGATACGGATCAGATAGGTCATGTTCTTTAACTGTAATTTTTTCTAGTGTTTTAACCTTGAGAATGATGTTGGCTATTGTCTTTAGAAAGATTTCCTTTGTGTGTTAAGGAAGTAAAATGTTATTCCTAGTTTTATAAAAATTAGGTCAAGAATGGCTATCTAAACTTTTTTGTCAAAGGACTTCAGTTAAAGTTATTTAAAGGCCTCCAGTAAAAAACCTTTCAACACCCAAAATAGCACCTCCTTCCAGTGTTTAAACATTCTGGTTTATGCAAAATTTAAGCTTCATATTATAAATTCAGTCTATTTGTTTCTGTTTTGCCTGAAATAAAGATACAAAACATTGTCAGCTTTTACAGATTTTTAAGGCCCACATAGAACTAATAAATTGGCCAACAGGACTCCTAGTCACGGAGTTGTATACATGTTCACTTTTCGGGATAGGAGAAATGATAGATTTTTAAAAATTCCATAGTCATATTAATAGCAGCTAACATTTTCAACACTTGTGGGCATTTATGGGCATTTATTAAAGAATAAGGTACCAGCAGGAGCCCATGAATGTTCACTGAGAATAACACATATCAAATTAGCAACTTTTTTATAAAGTTATAAAATGAGGAATATATGATAGACAGAGTGAATCTGGTTTTCATAAATTCATCTACCTAGTAAAGCCTCTCTTGATGTTCTTCTTGGTAAAATGGAAAAATATGGATTGTAGTGCAGCCTTGCAGCTTTGAGTTCTTACCGGTGGTTCTGTGCTCCTAAGAGGAATTATCAGGAGAGGCTCTTAATCCTTCCCATTAAACATTTTTCTCAGTTATTGCGATGGAAGTACTGGAAGCCATGCATGCCAAATTCCAAAATGTCACAAAGCTGCAAAAGAGAAGAAATCAAAAGGCCAAAAACAAAGAAATACATGAATAACTTAAATGATCTTAATAACTTGAAACATAAGGTCAAAATCTAAAGCAAAAACAAATCTTAGAAAAGTGAGTACACACAAGGGACAGGTGTACAAGTGTCACACAAGCACCAGAGCAGGAAACGACTGGCTTGGTAGCTGTTTACACCAACAGCATCAAGACAAAATTATTTTTTATAGATTTATTTGCTTATTTTAGAGACAGAGCATGGAACAGAGGGAGAGGGAGAGAGCGAATCTCACAAGCAGACTCTGTGCTGAGCACAGAACCCGACAAGCGGCTCTATCCCAGGACCCCGAGATCAAGACCTGAACTGAAACCAAGAGTTGGACTCTCAACTGAGTGCCGTACTCGGGTGTGCCCCTCCCCACCTCAAGCACCTTCAAATGTGAGACTTCTGGTCAACACAGAGTGGCTCGAGGTGGTGTCCCAGCAGCTCCCAGACAGTGGAGCTTAGACACCAGCATGGGTTTCAGGAGTGCCCTTGGAATCGACCCTTGTGGAAGGGGAAGGAAAGAAGCAGGAGCAGGTGAAAGGAAAAGCCAAACTGACAAAGGCCCTGTAATGGCCTTGGCCAAGCTCATGAGGAGCTTTAGAACCAGAACAGCTCTTCAGAAGTGTCCCAAGTTGGTGCAAGGTGGCCCAGCCTCTGTACTCCCACATTAATCAATCCCTGGATATGGGCCACCCAGGGAAAGGGGCACGACCTTGGACAAGGCGGCTCTCTGCAGCTGAGGCAAACCCTGAAGGGGCTGACAGCTGAAGACTATCGACATACAGCACTGCCAGCAGCTGGGTCAACAAATCCTTCAGGGAAGGGGTTTCTGGGCCATGAATCACAGTGTCCACCACGGTGGGAAATCCCAGTGTCTGCTCCAAGCCAGTAAGAAATGCTGGGGAGAATGTATTTTTTTTTTTATGTTTTTAATACATGGCGAAGCATAAAAAAGCAAGAGAGTGCCAAAAGTGAAGAAGGCACTGACAGGCAAATCCTAAAAACCAGATACATGCCTTAGGGGGACATGGTTTTAAGCTCACTGAGGAGGATATTAGAGCGTTAGGTTCTATTTCCAGTCATCTACCAGAAGGGAAAACTGCAAACTCCTATCTTGAGTGTTTGGTCCGAATCTATATTATCCTCAAGGTGAAAGAACCCTAAAAGGAGATATTAACATAAAAATGAATCTAAAAATGGTTCTGTGCATAGAGCCTCAACTGAGAAAAATTAAAAACACCCCGTGGATGTCCCCACCCTCCCCATACCTAAGACTCCAATGGTCAAGAGTATCAGGTAGGGGGGAGCTGACGTGCACAATGAGGACAGTACAGGTAAGAACCTTTAAGTGCCAGAATCTACAACTTAGAGCATCCCGAAAGAGACTTCAAGATACATGTGCTCGAATGGTCAGAGAAATAGAGGTCAGAGAAAAAGCAGATCAACTGGAGAAAATAACAAATAGAAATTGTAGAAACGATGAGTACAGACATTGAAATTTTTTCTGAAACGGTCAACTGATGACCCACTCAGCACACCATTAGAGAGAAAAAGATTAAATTGGAAAACTGATATGCACAGTTTACCTGGAATGCAGCCCAGAAGGATAAGAAATGGAAAATTATGAAACTGTCTACTCTGTTCAATTATTAAATACCTAGTCTGTACCAGCTGTTGTGCTAGACATGAGGAACACCACAGTGAACCAGGAGTCACAGTGACTCAGGAGGTTTATATCGGTGTCACCAAAACATGCTCTACACTTTTCTAATCTATGGCCCTTACAAAACAAAGTCAAGAAAGTAAATGATGAAAAGCAAGAAGAGCTACCTGGTAACGTGGTCTGGGGCTCCGTCAACATAGTGAGGAAGAATTTGTCCCACTCCGCTTTGTTACTGGTTAACCAGATCTGGAACAATGCACTCTTTCTGGACCTACAGTTTAAAGCTGGATGTTGACAAATTATGGAGATTCCAGACACAGGAGACAAAAGTGTCGAACAGCCTAGAACATACATCATTTAAGAAAAAGTTGAAGCGTTCTCCAGCCAGGGAAGAAGAGCACAAGGATGCCAAACCCTGCACAACGTTCCAACCCCAAAGTATGATCCAGCTTAAGGCTTCCGTAGCAGAAATAAACCATTTACCCCTTTCTTTCCTCCAGTTCCACAGCTAAACTATAGTCCCAGCTTTTCCTTGGGTTAGGTGAGGTCACGTGACCAAGTTCTAGCCAGTAGACCGGAACTAGAAGCTCCGCTGGTGCCTTCTGAAACCTGGACCGGAAAAGCCTCATCTGCACATCCGCGCCCTTTCACTGTCTGTGGACTCGGTGCAGAACACGGGGCCCTTGGAAACAATGTTCAAGGTTGTAAAGCCACAGTGTGGAGGGAGGCAGGGTCCCTGAGTAACTGCACGTCAAGAAAGCTTCTCCCGATTAGGCATGTTTATTTCCAACCTGACATGATTGAGAAATACACTTAGCCTACTTGAGCATTATGCATTTTGCTTTTATTTCTTAGTTTTTTGCAGTACTAGCTCACATTACCTTAACTAATACAGTTTCTTTAAATAGGATTCCCATCCAATTTTCACTCCCAATCCCTGCCTGCTTCATTCTAATGGAATTCTATTTATGGCAATTCTGTGTCCTCTTGGGAAACGCTCTTTCAGGGAGAGAGCTTTGCCTCTACCTTGAATTCTTTTTGTTGCAGAGCTTGGTGTATCATTTTGTCACTGCTCCAGATTCTCTCAAGGAGAGGGAGGTTTTTACTTATTCTTCTCCTCCAGAAATTAACTCAGACCTCTGCTCCTCAGCCAAACTGAATGACTTGAAACCTGGGACTCCTTCACATTCATGTGCATATCCTTAAGACCTATCACAATGCTAGGCATGTGGCAGGTAATTTTCGATTAAATCAATAATCAAACAATAGAGGAGCATCACAAATGTGAAGCTATGTCTATGATCTCTGGTTCTTCATGAGAAAACTAAACAGAATTAGCTAACAAAAAGAACACAGAGAGCTATGTATGCAAACCTATATAAAACTATTTCCGTGCAGATTACACACATCTATGTGTATGTTTGTGTACAGAAGAAAACAGGTTGATTTCAAATCAGTTATATCTATGTATAAAACCAGCAGCCTCTTTTGTTTTTGTTCTTTTTACATGATCAAGGAAACCTGACTGTGTAGCTATTTTTAAAATGCACTCAAGGCTCCCCCAAACAAATGGTCTCCCGTTAAATTAGTAAATGAGTAATGGTAATGAGATTACTCTGAGAATAGCACATGTCAGAAAGCTGTAGTGCTTGCAAACATGAAACCAGCAACCAAGCCTTTTAGGAAATCTTACTCTGCTATTGCACAAGCAGGTCTGTCCAGCTCAAGGCCAAATATCTAATAGATCTCTGACTTTTATGAACAGAAGTAAACATTTAGACAATGCTCAAGGGCAATGCATTCTTACCTTTCTCTGGGATCTCTGCTGGGAACAGAAATAAGAGAATGAGAAGTGTTTTGAAAGACAAAGAGAAAAAGGCAGTGCTTGCAAAATAAAAAGTGTCTAATTATGGTGCCAGTCACTGCTATAAAAACCTAAACCCGCTCCTCTTGGGGCCTCTTGCCCCTCTCCTCCTGTATGACGTGATGCAATAGCTATGAACTCCTGGGTCTGCCTTCTCCTTGCATAAGATTTATGAGGACAAGAATCATTGTTTACTGCACATTTGATCCCAGGGACCTGGGCCATCTGAGGCTTTAGTAAATGTTTATCAAGTAATCTTGGATTTTCCTAAAAGCACTAAGTCAATTGTGACAAACTCTCCTGTGGTTAAGGGTACACTTACAAGAACAGAGCACAAAAATAATCAATAGCCACACACCAGCTTTTCTGGCCAGGATGTCAACTCCGCAAAAACAGGAAGTTGGGGGCACCTGGGTGGCTCAGTGGTTAAGCCTCTGCCTTCAGCTCAGGTCATGATCTCAGGGTCCTGGGATCGAGTCCCACATTGGGCTCTCTGCTCTGCAGGGAGCCTGCTTCCTCCTCTCTCTCTCTCTCTGCCTGCCTCTCCACCCACTTGTGATCTCTCTCTGTCAAATAAATAAAATCTTAAAAAGAAAACAAAAACAGGAAGTTGGTCTTACTCATGCCAGTAACCCCAACATGCACCCCATAAGCATTTGTTGAGTAAATGTATGGCCTCCCTCATAATCCTTCGAGAAAATTCCACTCAATAACATAGCTTTATCCTGATGAATCCTTGACATTATCACTCCCCGAGTTCACTCTGTTTGCTCAAAGTTGGAACGCTGGCTTCCTGCAGTATCTTCACTATCTATAGATGCTGTAAAGATGACTGTAAATGTCACAACATAGAACAGCCTTCACTCTCACACGGCTCCATGGGTCCCATGTCCAGCTGGGCTTAGAGCCTCTGCTGAAATCACTGTGTCAGCCAGACTGGAGGCTCTGGGGGGAATCCACTTCCAGGCCCATTCAGGTTGGTGGCAGAATCCAGTTCCATGTGTTAGTAAGACTGGGTCCTCGTTTCCTTGCTGGTTGTTGACCAGGGGTCACACTCAGCTTCTAAAGCCAGCCTCAGTCCCTGGCTTGTAAACCCCTCTATCTTCAAAGCCAACAGTGACAAGCCCTCACACCTCGAATCTCTTTCGGTTCTCTGTCTGCCCTATGTCTCCTGCCTTCTTCTTTTGCCACATCTTTGCCTTACTCTTTTGCTTTTAAGGGTTCATGTGGTCACAGTGGGCCTCTCATAATTGCCTGTCTTAATCCACGTGGGCTGCTATAGTCAAACCATCCTTGATTGAGAGGCACAAACAACAAATATTCATTTCTTGCATTTCTGGAGGCTGGAAAACTCAAGATCAAGGCCCCGGGAGATGCCATGTCTGGGGTGGGCCGGCTTCCTGGTTCACAGACAGCAGTCCTCTGGCTGTGTCCCCACAGGGCGGAAAGGGTGAAGGTGCTCTCTGGGGTCTCTTTCATAATGGCACTAATCCCATCATGAGGGCTCCATTCTTGTGACCTCATCACCACCCAAAGACCTCCCTCTAACAGCCATCACTCTGAGCAGTAGGATTTCAAATTGTGGATTTGGGGGAGCACATTTAGTTCATAAAATTCCCCATTTTAAGGTCAGGGGCCTTAATGATTAGGAACCTTAATTCTAACTGCAAAATCCCTTCAGAACAGTACTGAGATCAATGTTTGAATAACTGTGTGATAGGAACTTGGGAGGACATCTTTAGAACTCTAAGACGCTGGGAGTGAGCAAATAAAGAAAATCCTGCAGGGGCTCCTGCCTGACTCAGTCAGTAGAACATGTGATTCTTCGATCTCAGGGTTGCAAGTTCAAGCCCGATGTTGGACGTAGAGATTACGTAAAAGAAAAGAAAAGGCCACAGACAGAAGCCAGTGTGTATGTAACCTCATCTCAGAAGCAACTTCTCATTTCTTCTGTCATTTTCTATTTGTTAGAAGCAAGTCAGGGAGCCCAGCTCCTGCTCAAGGGAAGGGGACACAGAGGCCTTGAGTACTAGTAGGCAGGGATCATTGGGGATCGTCTGGGAGGCTGCTTACCACAGAAGGGGAAAGTAATTACACTTTATTACGGTGCAGCTGTTAAGAGCACTTGTATAATCATAATAATGTGAATACCGAACATACTGGGTAATGTCAATAAATTTATCAATATTATACTGAGAGGAAAAGGTTATACAGTAGATAAATGTGTTTGCTGGGAGCAGAGGGTTGAAAGAAAGCTAAATCCTCATAGTCAATCAGGAGGAGTCAATATAAAATAGGTTTAAATGGCAGATCAAGGCAAAGCAGTCAGTCTGTTATTTAAAGACAAGAGGGTAAAATGCCAAATAATCAGGTGAAAGAAGTGAAAGTGCCTCTGGGATGGTGAACGTGAGCACGAGGGGCTACTCATGGAGAAGGCCCCCTGACTCTACATGTGTGTATGTCACCTCGACTGAAAGAACGGAAACCAGGGGTGGGGGTGATGAGAACAAGAAATGAGCATGCAGAGCTTTCTCACAGAAAATTAGGAAATTACTTGCATCCAGTGAAAACAATGTAATGCATCGGTAGCTAAGATGCAAAATCTTAGGCCCAAGCAACACTAACCAGGATGCGGAGAATGAAAAGACATGCTGGCCAGCCTGGTGGAGTGCCAGCATCTGCCCCGCTGCACACGGAGGCCAGCCCGCCCCACCCTGGAGGCCTCTGACAAGTGGCCAGAAGTCCACCCCAGAACCTGCCTCTGTTTTCTACCACCCTCGTTTTCCCGGTCTGGCTCAGCTGCTGTCCAGGCTTGGTTTTATTTCTAGATGTCAGCCCCACTTTTGACTTTGGAATTATTTTTATGTTAATTTTATAGCTTTGGGTTATTGGGGAGACACTTAAGTCTGTTCCTGAGCCAAGCCCTTCACCACTGTAGGACTTGCTCTTCTGCAGAAATGCACTCCAACCACATCTCCTGGCTGCCTCCTCCCTGAGATTCAGGTCTCATCCAAAGGTTTCCTTCTCTGAGGCTTTCCCTGACCACCCGCACTAAAGGTGCACTCTGCCACAGCTCCCATCCGTGTTTTTCACCTCTCCCCATTTCGTTTTATTCATAGCATTTGTCAGATAGTGAAATGGCCTTGTTCACAACTTTTGCCCTTTTGTTTTACTTCCCATGGCATCCCTGTAGCCCACAAGTATCTGGTATCTACTAGTAACCCAATAGAAAATTGTTGAATGGAAAAATGAGTTGTGTAGTGTATTCATTAGTTTTTTTCTGCAATAATGGGATATAACAAATCATCCTAAAATTCAATGTCTTAAAATAACGAGCATTCCTTTCTTGCCCATGGATCTGTGGGTTTGCTTGAGTTCAGCTTGAGTTTTGCTTGATCTTGGATGAGCTCGGCTGGGCTTGGCTCCAAGCTGGGGTTTGTGCACCGTGTGATTCCTCATTCTTCTTGGACTAGAAGCTACCTAGGCCATATTCTTCTCTCAGTACACCACTGGGAAACAAGAAGGCAAGCAAAATCATGCCATGCTTCTTGAAGCTTTAGCTGTGATTGGCACCCTATTACTTCTGGACACATTGCACTGGTCACAGCCAGTCCCATGAGCAACTCAACATCAAGGAGGTGGGAAGTAGACTCTACTTCAACGAGGTGGGAAAGTAGACTGTGCCTGCTATTATTTCGGATCATGACACTAAATTAAAAACAAATATACAGATAGGAATGTCTGTATTATTGCTGACGATTAAGTATTAAGTATGTCACAGAATATTAAAGCTATAAGGAATTTGATCTTGTCCAGCCACTTCATTTTGCTGAAGAGAAAACAGACCCAGAGAAAGGAGAGCAAGACAACACCTCGAGTTCTATTGCAAAGGGGTAGACCTTAAATCCAAGGAAAGGGGAGTGAAGGATTAAGATTAATGATTCAATCCGATCTGAATGAACAAATACAAGAATGAATTGGACTGAAAACAGTGAGCCAGCAGAGAGAGAAACTGCAGATGCAGAAGTGAAAGCAAGGTCTTGGAGAAGGCAGGGGAATGATACAATCAAATGTGCCAAAGGAAGGTGGACCTTGGAAAGGAAGGATCCTGCTAGAAGGGAGGAGAGAATGGGTAGATGTATAGGCATATTCCTAGGTCTTTTTTTTTTTAAAGATTTTATTTGTTTATTTGACAGACAGAGATCACAAGCAGGCAGGGAGGCAGGCAGAGAGAGAGGAGGAAGCAGGCTCCCCGCCGAGCAGAGAGCCCAATGCGGGGCTTGGTCCCAGGACCCTGGGATCATGACCCAAGTTGAAGGCAGAGGCTTAACCTGCTGAGCCACCCAGGCTCCCCATATTCCTAGGTCTTAAGGAAGGAAAAATAAGAGTTGTAAGAGTTCAGGTCTGTGACATAGAGTACAACACTTGACTGTGTACTGTCCCATAATGTGCCAGCAATAACACTGTCAGATGTAAGGTCATTCGCAATGGGTTCCCAGTTCCCAGAACCCCCAACCAGCTGGCTGCTCCACTTCACAGCATTGTGGGAGGGTGTTACAGTCTGTAGGACATTAACCTGTACTCAGCACAAAGTCCTTGAATGTAAGCATCATTTCACTGGTGTGACCTCATTTTCTGCACTGAAGTGGTGTTGGAGTCATTTGCTCAGAGTGAAGGCAGTGAGGGTTGGAAATGTGGCTTCTGGTAAATGATGAAGATTTGGAATCCAATCTAAGAGAAATGGGGGAAAGTGACCAAAATCACCTAAAGAATTGACCACCAGCAGAGGGCTGGCTGCACCAAGATGAGCCCATGAATGGAAGCAGTGTCCATGCGTATGGTTGGATGACTTCCTCTAGCACTCCTGCCTTGAGTCGTTTACAGAGTGCTTTCCGAAGGCCACGAGAAACAGTTCCTAGTTCCAAACAGATTATCTTCTAATCAATACATCTATAAAATGACTTAATGACTAGGGAAAGGGCTCTGTTATAATTCAGAACCTAAAACTAAAGACTAAAGCATGGATTCATGCAAATGTAACCTTTCCATCTCATCTGCCTGCACCAAATGTCACTGCCATTTGATTTCCTAATAAATTACAGACATATACCATGTTGAAATGCAAAGTTTAATGAAGTCAATAAAATATAAGCATAAAGCAATAGAATTTAAACTCTATTCCTGTCCTTTACTATCTAATTGAGAGATACATGTCATTTCCCTTGAGATACTATTTTCGCAAACACACTTAGAAGAGTTTCAGCAGCGCTATTCCAAAAGGACCCCTCCTGACCACCAGTATTTATGATAAGCACACATCTATACATAGAAACATCTACGTCGTTGCTGCTGCTTAACTGTTAAGTGTCAGTGTCACAGAATAAGGGACCTGTAAAGAACTTTGCTCTAGTCCAACCATCTCATTTATAGAAGAGACAGAAGACACGAGGAAATGAAATGAATTCTTTTTCAGAGGGTACACAACAAATTAGAGGCACAAGAGAAATGAATCTCAAATGTCCTTTTTTCCCCCACTCTGGGGGCATTCTGTGGCACCAGCTGGTTCCTAGCCCGTGCTTGGCACTCTTGCCACAAAAGTGTTGCAGGTTGCCAACAAAGAAAGAAAAGAAAGGCCCGGAGGACTGGCTGTGCACGCTGTCATTCTCTGTTCATGCCATCAGAGCCCGCGGGGAGCAGCCCCATCACACAGTCTGCTGTGCCAAGTGCATGGTCCCCGCCAGACCGACCCTCTGGAGGATCAACGGAAGCAGGGTCATCTGCCGCTCAAAGAGGCTTTCTGGCGAACAGGATGTATCCCCGCTAAAAACTTGAGTGACTATGGTCAGTGTGAGGGGGGCACAAAGTGTCGTTTGACTTCCTTTGGAAACTTTCTGAAGTCACTCAGTACTTAGCTGCAAGACAGATAGCACGCTGGGAAGAATATAACAATCCAGCCTGTCTTCACAACAGGGACGCAGTCCGGTGAAGGGACACTAGTGGGCTCTTTATCTGATTTCCAACCTCTGCAAACCTCCTGGCTGCTGCAACAATAAAATATTACAGATTAAGTAGCCTATAACAGAAACTTACTTCTCACAGTTCTGGATGCTGGGAGATCCAGGAACATGGGCCCAGCAGACTTGACTGGTAAAGGGCCCACTTTCTAGTTCATGAACAGCACCTTCTTGCTGTGTCCTCACATGATGGGAGGGGAGCAAGTTTCCACTAGTTCACAATGTTCCAACCTCATGCCTATTCCCCTCCCCAAGGCTTCACCTCCTAGTACCCTCGCATTGGGCATTAGGATTTCAACATACAAATTTCTAAACATCAGAGATATTATATAAAAGATAACCATTTCTAAAATGATATGAAAATGTTATGGGGTGGGGTCATGAGAGGTCTTTTTCATTTAACTTTAAACAATATTTATTAACTCTCTGATGGAGAAGACAAGGAAGTTACTGCATTGCCCTTCCTTCCTTTCCTCCCATCTTCCCACCTCAGTTTTCTTTGATTGTGTGACAAATTACCATATTATGTTCTATTATGTCACTCACCATACAGTACTTGGTGTTTTAAAGAACAGAAATGTATTCATTCACTGTTCTGGAAGCCAGAAGTCCAAAATCTCAGTTTCAAAATCCAGTCCCACATCAAGGGGTCAGCAGGGCCACAGTCTCTGGAGGCTCTGGGAGGGAATCCTTGCCTTGCTTCTTCCAACTTTTGGAGGCTGCCTCCCTTCCCCCGGGACACAATGGCATCATTCCAGTCTCTGCCACTGTGGTCCCATGGCTTCTCCTCATCTGCCCTGTGGGTCAAGTCTCCTCCTCCCTCTGTCCTGTAAGAATATATATGACTGCAAGCAGGCCCTACCCAGATAATAGACGATGATCTCTCCACCCTAACGCTTGTGTGTAATCACATCTAAAAAGTCCTATTGGCCATTTAAGACAGCAGTCCCAGGTTCCAGAATTCAGACATGGCTAACTTTCGGGGGGCATGATTCAGCCTAACACTGTTCAATGATTTCTGTTCCAACAAGTGATGGTTTGTAATAGTTGCATTCTCTTCTGTCATTGCAATCCACACTTTTTCTTAGTTCCACATTTAAGGAGATCGCATGTCCACTCCCAAGCCTTTATCTTCATTTCTCCATTTCTGAATTCTGGATTTTGATTCATTATGCTAATGTTAGGCTCTGATTCATCGATTTCAGTCCTTACACCCAGCACATCTTTCCCCTTTGCTTGTTTCAGTTTGCTCTGTTACTCTTTTTTCCAATTTCTGACACTGTCAATCTCAGTTTATTTGTTTTCATCTGTGTAGTTTTCTCATAAAAGATTTTTAGAGCTGTAACTTTCACTCAGTACTGCTTTAGCGGGGCCCACAAGTTTCACATGTTTTCATTCGTGCGGTTTTAAGTACCTTGTGATTTCTCTTGTGATTTTTTTCTTTCACCAGAGTTATTTTGTAATGCATTGACGTTTTGCTTAATTTAGCAGTTTCTGAAAGGGTTATGTTTAAGTGTGTTGATGTTAAGTATGGTATTATTTATTTTCTCCCATAATTCGGTTTGTGGCTTTTACTTTCGCCTATTTTGAAAGGTGCATATATGTTTCTAATTAGCTTCTGGATCTGTGTTCTTTTATGTTGCACTTTTACCCTTATAATATTTTTCCCTTGAATTCCACCTAAATATCAAAATTGCTATCAGGACTTTGTCTAGTTTGTATTGGTCCATACATTTATTTTAGAGCTTTCTATATCTTTCATTGTTGTTGGGTTTTTTTTTTTTAATTTTTCAGTGTTCCAAAAGTCATTGTTTGTGCACCACACCCAGTGCTTCATGCAATACATGCCCTCCACAATACCCACCACCAGGATCAACCAAACCCCCATCCCTCCCCAAACACTCAGTTTGTCTCTCAGAGTCCACAATCTTTCATGGTTTTTCTCCCCCTCTGGTTTCCCCCAACTCACTTCTCCTCTCCATCTCCCAATGTCCTCCATGTTATTCCTTATGCTCCACAAATAAGTGAAACCATATGATAATTGATTCTGTCTGCTTGACTTATTTCACTCGGCATAATCTCTTCCAGTCCCATCCATGTTGATACAAAAGTTGGGTATTCATCCTTTCTGATGGAGGCATAATACTCCATTGTATATATGGACCATATCTCCTTTATCCATTAGTCTGTTGAAGGGCATCTTGGTTCTTTCCACAGTTTGGTGACTGTGTCATTGCTGCTATGAACATTGGGGTACAGATGGCCCTTCTTTTCACTGCATCTATATCTTGGTGTAAATACCCAGTAGTGCAATTGCAGGGTCATAGGGAAGCTCTATTTTTAATTTCTTAAGGAATCTCCACACTGTTTTCCAAACTGGCTGCATCAACTTGCATTCCCACCAACAGTATAAGAGGGTTCCCCTCTCCAACACACGTTGTTTACTGTCTTGTTGATTTTGGCCATTCGAACTGGTGCAAGGTGGTATCTCAATGTGGTTTTGATTTGAATCTCCCTGATGGCTAATGATGATGAACATTTTTTCATGTTTCTGTGAGCCATTTGTATGTCTTCATGGAAAAGTGTCTGTTCATGTCTTCTGCCCATTTTTTGACGTGATTATCTGTTTTCTGTGTGTTGAGTTTGAGGAGTTCTTTATAGATCTTGGATATCAGCCCTTTGTCTGTAGTGGCATTTGTGAATATCTTCTCCCATTCTGTGGGTTGCCTCTTTGTTTTGTTGACTCTTTCCTTTGCTGTGCAGACGCTTTTGATCTTGAAGTTCCATAAGTTCATTTTCACTTTTGTTTCCTTAGCCTTTGGAGACATATCTTGAAAGAAATTGCTGTGGCCAGTGTTGGAGAGGTTACTGCCTATGTTATCCTCTAGGATTTTGATAGATTCCTGTCTCATGTTGAGGTCTTTTATCCATTTTGAGTTTGTCTTTGTGTATGGTGCAAGAGAATGGTCCAGTTTCATTCTTCTACACATAGCTGTCCAATTTTCCCAGCACCATTTATTGAAGAGAACTTTTTCCACTGTATATTTTTTCTTGCTTTGTCAAAGATTATTTGACCATACAATTGAGGGTCCATATCTGGGCTCTCTCTGTTCCACTGGTCTATGTGTCTGTTTTTGTGCCAGTATCATGTTGTCTTGGTGATCACAGCTTTGTAGTAAAGCATGAAATAGGCAACACGATGCCCCTGGTTTTGTTTTTCTTTGTCAACATTTCCTTAGCAATTCAGGGTCTCTTCTGGTTCCATACAAATTTTATGATTATTTGTTCCAGCTCTTTTAAAATTCCAGTGGAATTTTTATTGGGATGGCATTGAAAGTATAGATGGGTCTAGGCAATATAGACATTTTGATAGTTATTTATTCTTCCGATCCATGAGCATGACTTCCATCTTTTTGTGTCTTCTTCAACTTCTTTCATGAGTGTTCTGTAGTTCTTTGAGTACAGATTCTTTACCTCTTTGGTTAGGTTTATTCCCAGGTATCTTACGGCTCTTGGTGCTATAGTAATGGAATCGATTCTCTAATTTCCCTTTCTATTTTTTCATTGTTAGTGTATAAGAAAGCCACTGATTTCTGTACATTGACTTTGTATCCTGCCACATTACTGAATTGCTGTATGAGTTCTAGTAGTTTGGGGGTGGAGTCTTTTGGGTTTTCCATATAAAGTATCATGTCATCTATGAAGAGAGAGAGTTTGACTTCTTCTTTGCCAATTTGAATACCTTTTATTTCTTTTTGTTGTCCTGATTGCTGTTGCTAGGACTTCTAGTACTGTGTTGAACAAGAGTGGCGAGAGTGGGCATCCTTGTCATGTTCCTGATCTCAGAGGGAAGGCTGTCAGCTTTTCCCCATTTGAGGATGATATTCACTGTGGGTTTTTCATAGATAGATTTTATGAAGTTCAGGAATGTTCCCTCTATCCCTATACTTTGAATCCTTTTAATCAGAAATGGATGCTGTATCTTGTCAAATGCTTTTTCTGCATCAATTGAGAGGACCATGTGGTTATTCTCTCTTCTCTTATTGATTTGTTCTATCACATTGATTGATTTTTGAATGTTGAACCACCCTTGCATCACATGGATAAATCCCACCTGGTCATGGTGGATAATCTTTTTAATGTACTGTTGGATCCTATTAGCTAGGATCTTGTTGAGAATCTTGGCATCCATATTCATCTGGGATATTGGTCTGAAATTCTCCTTTTTGGTGAGGTCTTTGCCTGGTTTGGGGGTTGGGGTAATGCTGGCTTCATAAAAAGAGTCGGGAAGTTTTCCTTCTGTTTCTATCTTTTGAAACAGCTTCAGGAGGAATAGGTATTATTTCTTCTTTGAATGTTTGGCAGAATTCTCCAGGGAATCGGTCAGGTCCTGGGCTCTTGTTTCTTGCGAGGTTTTTGATGACTGCTTCAATCTTGTTACTAGATATTGGTCTATTCAGGTTGTCAATTTCTTCTTGATTCAGTTTTGGAAGTTTGTAGTTCTCCAGGAATGCATCCATTTTGTCTAGGTTGCTTAACTTATTGGCATATAAGTGTTGATAATAATTTCTGATGATTGTTTCTATTTCCTTGGTATTAGGTGTGATCTCTCCATTTTCATTCATAATTTTATTAATTTTGGCCCTCTCTCTTTTCTTTTGGATTAGTGTGGCCAATGGTTTATCAATCTTATTGATTCTTTCAAAAAACCAGCTTCTAGTTCCATTGATGTGTTCTACTGTATCCCTAGTTTCTAGGGATCTAGATCTAGATCTCTGCTCTAATCTTGATTATTTCCCTTCTTGTGTGTGGGGTTGGCTTAATTTGTTGTTGATTCTCCTTATCCTTCAGTTTTAAATGTGTTTCCTCAACAAAGTATATTCATAGAACATACTTTTTAAATGAAACTTTAAAATTCTCTCTTTTGTTCAGTAAGTTAAACCCATTTACATTTATTATTATTTGTATAGTAGAATGTGTTCCCCCACACTTTCCTTATTTTCTATTTACCATACTTTCATCCTACTTTCTTTTTCTCTTTTCTTGCCCTTCAAAAAATAGAGTTCTCTTCTCCTGATTTGAGAGCTGCACATTGTTTTTATTATTTAATGGTTATGCCCAATTTAATATCAAAAGTTGCATTTACATTTATCTTCCAATTTCTTAAATTATTGATGTCAACATCCACTACATAAATAAAATAACTACTTTGCAGATATAAATTGTTATTAAACATTTAACTTCTTAGGGCCATGAATCCAGTTGTGCGGGGTATAATTTATTCATTTTGTAGTTTTTGTTTTGCTTTGTTTTGTTTTGGTGTCTCCTGTGAGGTGTATTTCCCTGGTTAATAATATGAAATGAGAGGAGGAGCAAGACTCATTCCTAGTTGGTGTGCCTCTCCTTGTGTGTTTGGAGAAGAAATGGGTATGTGTCACAGTGGGATACTCTGGATCCACAACTTGACTCTTCTCATCGTTTTCTGCACCACTCCTCTCAGCTGCCCCCAAGAGAAGTTTTCTGTCCTGACTAGCCCTAAACAAAAGTGAAGGGTGAGGGCTGAACTAAATGCCCAGCACCACCCACCACCCTAGTGTCCGACTGCCATGTTCCTCTGCACTGTGAGCACCCACATGGCCCTGATATTGCCCATGGACCCAGGTAGCCCTGGGCGGGCACCAAGGGGAGTTTCTGTTTTTGTTTGTTTTTGGTGTGGGCTTTGTTTTTTAATCCACAAGTGAAAACACGGGCATAGGTCCTCAAGTGTAAGGTAGGAGGAGAAAGAGAACACAACTGGGAAGCTCCCCAACTCCACCCCTAGATGCTGATGCCTCCTCCAACACACCTACTGCTCTCTCCCTCTCAGAGAAACAACCATTCCCTGTCTGCCCAGGGGCAGCCCAGTGTTTCATGTTAAATGTTCAGATTCATGTACTTCCTTGCTACTCCCATGGCATCTCTAAGATTGAGTCCAGAGAAGGAACCAGAAGTAGTTCTTCTTCTACCTTCGCCTTTTCATTGTGGGTGAGCTCCCCTAAAGTATATACATGTTCATTAATGCTGAATTTGGTTATGACTTTTCTGATAATTTTCATTGCATGTGATGTGACTCTTACCTTTAAAAGTTTCCCCTTTTCATTTCCATTTCTTTCCTGATTGCTGACAAATGGGTATTTCACATTTTCTGCCATTTTATAATGTGTCAGGTTTCAAAAGACTGTAAGAGAAGTCAAAAGCATAAATTAGTGGATTTGGAAGAATATGTGATGAGTCAGAAAAAGCATTCCCATTCTGGGATCTCATTAAGATTCCCTGGGTTAGGTTAGGAAGAGAGAGTCTGAGAAGTAGCAAGATTTGTGTAGAACTTGTGAATGTCTGAAAAAAAAGAAGCTTGACAAGCAAATGATAACATCTCTGAACAGGATTCAGGAGTCTGAGAGGAGAACCCAGACCCTAGGAGACACAGAGCCAGAGGAGAAAGTCTGGGCGCTGTGTCAGCAAACCCTGGCCTCAGCTGTCTTACACACGGTCCTTGTCCTACTGACCTGATAGCAGTTGCGAAATCTGGGGTGGCCAAAAGTGGCAGAAGGTTGGCAGGGTCCCGAGTGGTCCCTCAGAGAGACGTCTGGTGGCTTGGCATGGAGCTAGAGCTTCAGATTAAATTCCTGGGAGGGACTTTGAGAGGGATCAAGGAGATTCTAGGAACCTTAACAGTCTTTCCAGTAGGAACGGCGACCGCTAGTCAGCAACCCACAGAGACTGATCACCGACAAACACAATACGAATCAGGACTTCCCAAATGTCAGCATCTGTAGAGGACAGGGCCCTCTCTTCATCCACCCCAAGCCCAGAGCTCAGGCACAAATCCAGGGCAAGGGACAGGGCAGCTCAAATAAGATGAAACTAAGTACCACAATCTCAGTGCCGCAGAGGCTTGTAATAGAAACTTCTTTCCGTTCTACACACTCTGATTTCTTTCCTGCCCCTTGACTTGTGAGCTGAGATTATCGTATGGGGTCTGGGTGTGCAGTCTGCAGCATATGGGAAGCCCTTCCTCAGGCCTCAACCAGCTCCCTCTAAGGAGCAGGTAATGGTCTCTCCTGAGCTTGAATTCTGAAGCTTCAGGGATGAAATCCTATTGGTCAAGTGAAGTTTGTGTTTCTTTCTGCATAGCTATCAACATATCTGTACTAGATCCTCCTTATCAGGCCAAAATAGGAAGAACAAGCCTTTTTAAAAAGTATAATTCAATGCAGAAGTTAAGACAACTGCTGAGGGATGCCTCTGAGTTCAGTGAAGCCCTCGAGCCCTCAGTGGAAGAGGAAGAGCTGCGAGGAGGAGGCCGGGCAAAACTGTGATCTCTGGCCGCGGTGGCTCGGAGGGATACGCGGTTGCACATGCCGCTCATTTCATTCTCACCTTAAGTATTATAATGGGTAACATTTGGGGCAGTTATGAAATGACTGGTATTTTGCATACACTTTGTATACCGTTAATCATTTATTCCTTACACAAACTGTGAGCTATTGACTATGAACCCCACCGGCGGCTCAGGAATCTGCCAGGCACAGACAAAGTGACCGACGCAGGTCCAGAAGGGGGTAGATGACCCTCCTAGGTCTGCAGGCCTCCAAAGACTCTTTTCTTAACCATTCAGCTCTTCCGCCAGCCCAGTAGGATTGTTACCCGCCCCCTAGTTCAAATTATCCCAGCCAATGCGGTGTAAAAGAAAACTATCTGGTTACTCAGGGACACAATCCTTGAAAATGTATTTATAATTCAGGAAGAGGAGGCAGGGGAGGGCATTCTCTCCTAACCATGGTAAGCAATCTGTTCAGTTCCCAAAGCAAGAAGTTTGGTTTTCTTTCTATCTGGTTTTTTATGTTCGAGGGAATATAAATGTCAGGAATCAAGCATCCCCTCTGGATGACAGAGCAATAAATAACTTTGCTACCATTTTGCACAGATGCTGGGACTAAATTAAGACCAGGAAAGATATAAACAACTATAGCAACAGACCGATGATGAATCTATTTTTAAGAGCAACTGTTGAATTAGAAAGATTTGTCCAATTAAAAAACTTAGAAGAAAATCATTTGGGCATCAATTCGAAGAAATTCAAAGGCGATCCAGAGCTGGAGTAAGTGAGCAATCCACTCGGCCCAGAAGGGCTGAAATCACTTCCCCATGTTAAGCAAAATACTGATTTGTTTTACGGCATAAAGGAGAGTTTATACCTTGGAAAACTTAAAATATTACTGAGAATAGAAGAAAATATTTATGAAATAATAAAAAGTGTATACCCTTGATATAAATAATGTAAATATTAACAATATAAATAAAATACAATATAAAGAATAGTATCACTTATATGTCCTTAAGGAAATCCATACTTAAAACTGAGATAAATATTTATTCTAAATTGATTCAATTTTATCAATTTAGCTAATATTTTGAACCACTCCAACATAGTAATACCAATCTCAGGTATTTATCCCGAAGTAAATAGATACAAAAATATCAATAACCACAAATATTCAGTGAAACATTATTTAGTAATAGTAATGTATTGAAAATGGAATCAAAACAAAAGAAACTAATGATTTGTTCAGTAACAATTATTTGTCATGCATTATCTGGATACTTTCCTTAGGTTATTATTTTTAACATAATACTCTAAATATGCTTTTCCTAACTAGGAAATGAGCTCAAAGAGGATAAGTTGTCTGTGAAAGATAAGACACATGCAGAGGATTTAGTATTTAGTTGAAATACACACATCCATAATTGCCTCTATATAATGAAGTACATAAAATTATATTTACGAATGGGCATTGAATAGAACATGCGGACCACTGGTGTTTATTAGAGTAGTGGTATCCTGACTGCCTCTCTGTGGCTTTAAAATTTTCCCTATTCATTTATTCAATGAATAATTACCAAATGCCTTACCAAATGCCTACATCAACGAGCAAAATAAAATTCCTGTCCTTGTGGAGATTGTATTCCAGTAGAGGAGACAAATAATGGATAAATATATACATACAATTAGTATGTATATATGAAATCAATTAGTGATAAATATTATGAAGAAAATAAAGCAGGATGTAAGGGCGGAGAGTGACACGTTACTCTTTTTAGCAACAGTGGCCAAGGAAGGCCTCCTTGATGAGATGGCATTTGTACAGTGAAGTAAAAGGGAATAAGCCATATGGAAATATGGGAGATCATGATAGGCAAGTGCAAAGGCCCTGAGGCTGAACTAGAATGCCATACAGACATTTAAAAGATAAAGGACAAGGTTCATATAGTAATGTTAGGTAGAAATAAAGTAAAAAGGGTACCAAATTATAGCCCTCATCCAATTTTTTAAATCTATGTTAAAAAGCACACAAAATTGAAAGACATTAAAGTGAAAAGTGATGATGAGTTATCTTGGTATAAATGTAGGTTTTGAGCTCTAGATCCAAACTGCCTGGGTCTAAATCTTAGCTTTATTAGCTCAGGAAATTTGCATAGGTTTTCCATGCCTTATCTGTGAAAGTGGGTAATAATAATAGTAGTGCTTGTAGTACTGTAGTGTTGTTGAGAGGTGTGGTGGGCAGAATAATATGCCTATAATGTGTCCACATTCTAATCCCCAGAAACCTAGTGTGTTACCTTATATAGCAGAGGGTAATTAAGTTGCAGGTGGAATTAAGGTTGCTAATCAGCTGACCTTCAGATAGGGAGGTGATGTGGGGTTATTGAGCTAGGGCCCAGTACAGTCAAGAGGATCCTTAAAAGTGGAAGATGAAGATTGAAGAAGGGAGTCAGGAGAAGAGATGTGACAACAGAAGCAGTGGTACAGAGATGCTGTGTGGCTAACTTTCAAGATGGAGGAAGAGGTCACGAGCCTAGGAACATGGACAGCTCCAGAAACTGGGAAAGGAAAGGAAGCATTCTTTCCTAGAGCTTCTAGAAGCAAAGTTCAACCCCCTGAAACTTGGACCTTACCCCAATGGGACCACTTGGAACTTTCAAACTACAGAACTGTAAGCTAATAAATCTGTGTTGTTTTAATTCACTAAGCTTGTGATAATTTATTATAGCAGCCATAGAAAACTAATACAAGAGGATTACGTTAGCTTCTATAAGTAAAATATTTAGAATATCTGGCACGTGGTGAGCATTTTAGAAGCTGTTATAATATTTTGGGTGGTATTTTCTCCTACACTTTCCCATAAACAATAAGCATGCGTTGGCTAAATATTATCTTAAAAATAAGTGGGAAAAGACTACTTAAAAGGAGGAGATATTATCAGCAGCATTAATAATACGTGGAAAGGAAATTTTTAATTGCAGAAGAACACAACTAATTCAAATATAAAATAGTAATAGAAAAACAGGAAAAAAAAGCTTTCCTTAATTAAAAAGGTTTTATATGATATGTTCTTCTCTTGCTAACAAAATACTGACAAGCAGCTGGGGCTGGAGCAGATTAAAGAGGTTTTATTTTGGATGTGTGATTTATAGACTATGAGGAAAACCATGAATCCATCTAGAATCCAGATGTAGGTCACTAATCTAAGGCATGGAGTCCAGTAAGTTCCTTTACAGACAAGGATCATAAAAGCTTGGAATTTCACTCCTAGTAAAAGCCTCTAGGAATTTGTGAATTTCATTTTCATTCCAACAGAAAAGTGAGAAATCAAATTGTAGCAAGTCAACAGAGAGCACCCCTTCCCTTAATTCTTGGCTCGATCAGGTCTCTAGGGCACTCAAAAATTTCAGTTCCATCCAAACATTAGTGAGCATCTCCCATATGTATGGCCAGACCCTGTGTTAAGTACCATTGAACTTAAATATAGACAGCACATAATCTATAACTTGTATAGTTGAAAAAAAATACAGGCTCATTATTTTAAAAACTTGAAACATTTACTACTCATGCTCAACTTTTTACTCAAAAATATTTCTTGAGTGTCCTTCTGAATATAGTTAGGTATCATGAAATACTTTCAAATAAACCTCATGGTTTTTCAAATAATTTGTGTGAGAGGAGCAGGAAACTTTGTAGCTTTTCTACTTTACTGCTTTGGATTTTTTTTTTTTTCCAGATCATTTAGATGTTTAGCTAAAAAACTCAGAGTATTTATAATTCCATAAGAATTATATAACGAGGGGTGCCTGGGTGGCTCATTGGGTTAAGCCTCTGCCTTTGGCTCAGGTCATAATCTCAGGGTCCTGGGATTGAGCCCCCCATTGGGCTCTCTGCTCAGTGGGAAGCCTGCTCCCCCTCCCTGCCATCTCTCTGCGTACTTGTGATCTCTGTCTGTCAAACAAATAAATAAAATATTTTTTAAAAAAAGAATTATATAATGAGATGTTGGTCGAAATGTTAGATTTTAAGATAGTACTTTTAAAGTTTCATTTCATTCTTATTAATCAAAATAATGTACAAAAAATCAGATACCTGCTCTGTCCATCTTCTTTCCCAATTCCAATTGCCCAAAAACAAACACTTTCTATGTTTTTGGCTATTTGTTCTGGTGGTTGCTTCCACATTTCTAACTGGCTGGTGCAGTTCGCTCTTTTGTTGTGCATCCTGTCGACTGATCACTAGTGATGGGGCATGAGATTCCACATGCCAGCCACACACCTCGTCCCCTCACACACAAACATGTACTTTCATCTTTTCCTAGTCTTCCAAAAGAGCTCCATCACCCTTTCCAGTTGAGCCAATGTTTATTGTCTACATTTTATGACAATGTAAAAACAAGGCAGAGTAGCTCCAGGTACTGGACTGTAGTTTCATTTCCTTTCCTCCGTAATAATTTGCGCCCTGGAATTAACCATTTCCTCAGTTTAATCCAACTCTTTCGTTCAAAGTGCAACTTCACAAACTCATTGCCCAACTCTTTGACAGAGCAGGATTTGGGCATGGCAGGAAACTCGTCAGCCGTGGAGTCTCCCTTGCAGACATCCCTGCTGGATGGAGCTCTCTCCCCTGCTGCTCTGAACTGGACCTCTTGCTCCAGAGAGCTGCCACTCATCACTTGTCCTGACTTTTGTCCTGGGTCATGCCTGGGAGTGGCCTTCACCTCATTCCTGTGTCCTCAACCCTGTTTCCAGGACACCTGGCCTACTCTCTTGGCTGATGGCCAGTCCTTAGGGAAGCACATCTTTCAAGAGCATCCCCCAAAAAAGATACTTGGGACAGAAACACATTAAGAACTTTCAGGTCCCAAAATGTCTTTCTTCAACCTTTGTGCTCAGTTATCAGTTCGACTGTATCTAGAGCTCTATTTTGTAACTCCATTGTCTCTAGCTTCCCATACTGTCTGCAGGAGTCTGATCCTATTCTGATTCCCAACCATTTCTATGGCACCTATCTCCCCGTCTGGAGGCTTTGACAATTTTTCTCTGTCACTAGCTTCCTAACATTTTTATGATAATCTGCCTTGTTTTGCTTTCTGTTTTTGTTTTTTTGTCACTCAGTTTGCTGTCCAATCATGCTGCCTATTCTTTGGAACTTAACTCCTATGGTCTGGGCAATATTTTCAGAGTAGGTCTTTAATCATTCTTTTTTTCCCTTGGTCTCTCTTTGTGAAACCTGTATCACTTCAGTCTTTTGGAACTCCTCAACTGATTCTTTAATTTTCTTGCCTTTTTTCACTACGTTTGGGAGACTTGTTTTGAAATAGTTTCTCAACTTTGTTTTCCAAGCATTTCACTGGATTTTTAATTTCTGCTATCACATTTTAATACCCAAGATCTTTCCTTTTAAAGCAATCTATTATTTTTCATGGGCACATTTTCTTCTCTCATTTTTCTGAGAATATTAAAAAGGTTCAATCACTTTTTTTTTCCTGTTTGTTCAGTTTGTTATTAAAATATCTGGTGATCTGGGCTTTGATGCAAGAGGGTCTAGGGACACGGTCTTGTTGTCTTTTTAAAGGCTCACAAAAAGTAGTCACTGTAACACTTCACTCTTGGACACATCACATTTCCCAAATACAGATCTTCCAGTCTGTATTTAGTTTAGGTTTGGGGAGATGGTTGCAAGCTTCGGCATTGGTACTCAGGAGGCCGAGTGGGGCCAGAAGTGGGAGGTGTCACTTCCAGCATGCAGCTCTTCACCTAACATCCTCTGTTTTCAGAAAGTGTCGCTGTCATACCCTCAGTTGTTTATAAGCTCTCCAACTTGAGAACCTGTGTGATTCATCCTCTCTAGACAGTAAACCTCAGACCATTGGCCAGAGTCAGGGAAGGGAAGAGTTGCCCTGAAGAGGGCGTGGGAGGGTCTAACTGCTAATATAAATGAGGATTTTCAGCAATCCACCTGTTTTTAGACCCGCCCTTCACCTCCTACTTTTCCAAATCCCTGCTGTCCCAAATCCACATGAGCCTCTGTCAAATTCTGCAGGATGAGTCAGTTGGCTTTTTATTGACTTTCCACACCACAGGCTCATATTTCAGATTTTCCAAGTCAGTTAAGTCAACTATTTCTCATTCTTCCAAATTCCTGCTTCCAAATTTTTTGAAATGTGTTGTCAGATATAAATGTGTGCCTTTCTGACCTTGTAAATGTATACCTTTAAGCCCAGAGTCCCTAGAGATACAAGCGGACATCCACACCCTGTAGGTTTTTCTTTCTGATTGCAAATCCCACTCTATTGTCCCCACACCCCCCCACCCCAGGCAACTCTAAGCTTCACCTCGATGAAACTGAAATTTAAATGAATTTCTGTTATTTCCAAGTTGTAGGACTATAAGTGACTTTTATAATCTCTCTCTCTTCATAATTTTTTTTTTTAGATTTCACATAGGGAACATGTGTTAGTTATTTAATCATAAAAAAATCCCATATATTTTTAAAAATATGTTCTTATCATGCATCTTATATTTTGGCAGTCTTCTCAATAGTCTCTGAAAATTTTATTCAGTAATTATTTTTTAATCTGGTTTCTCAAATTAACATTTAATTTACAAAAAGATCCAAATGGGAAAATAAGCCAAGCTATATATCTTTATAAGTAATAAATCAGTAAAATTGCAGAATGTTAGACCTGGAAAGATCCTCAGCATCATTTAGTCCAGTAATTTTTTCAAACTATCTCCATGAATCATAGGGTTCTAGAGATAAGTCTTGTGGCTACAGTAGAGGGCAAGGGGGAGACTAATTGGTATGGACCCAGATCTTCCACCTTTAAAAAAAAAAAAAGATTTTGTTTATTCATTTGAGAGAGACAGAAAACAAGTCAGGGGGTGGAGGAGGGCAGAGGGAGAAGAAGAAGCAGACTCTCCACTGAGCAGGGAGCCTGATGCAGGTCTCCATCCCAGGAGTCTGAGATCATGACCTGAGCCAAAGGCAGGCACTTAACCAACTGAGCCCCCCAGGTGCCCCTCAACAATTCAGTCACAAGACCTCAAGCTAATTATAAGAAAGGGCATTTCTTGTTACCTTTTCATAAGATATTCTTTATGTAGTTTTTTGTATAACTGAATCCTCCTCATCTTTCAAGATTAGACTTAGTTTTAATCTCTGAGAAACCTTCTCCAATAACTTTCACTAAAGCAGTCCACTATGGCAGAGACTGCTGGTTACCTCTTTTTATCCTTTCTTTCCCTCACCTTGAGAGAACCCTTATGTTTAGGCGAGGCGGGATAAAAAACTATATATTATCCACTATACTTTGCACCAGTCTGGTCATGTGACTAAGTTTGGACCACTAAGACATAGGAAGGATTTTGTAAAACTTCTGGAGTTTCCCTGCGGAAATGGGTGGGCCTTCCTCTGCCCCTTCTTCCCTTCTAATTCCTTTATGATGAAGCTTGGATGGATTCAGGCAACCATCTTGGGCAGTGAGGCAGCACTCTAACCAGGATGGAGCATGAACCAGAATAAACCTATGTCCCTGCTAACTTTGTGGTACCACCATAGTGGACCTGGGCTGCTTATCTCAGGATTTCTTGCATGAGAGAGAAAAATGAACTTCTAAGATACTTTAATTTTATAAATGGCAATTTAATATGACCTCCTTATTATGCAGATAAGAAAACAAAGACATTATGAATATGTGACCATAAATATGGAAGGCCAGGACAGACTCAGTTCTCTGATCTCTGTCTAGCCCTCATCACATCAACAGTCTTAATGTGAATATTTCAGGAAAAACAGAAACCAGGCATACTGAATCATTACTGTGTGTGAGGTGCAGAAGTATGAAGCATTCATAGTCTGACTTGTCGTCATACTGACAAATGCCTAAATAATTATGATACAATGTGGTGAGTAGTATAATAATAGAGATGTACATATGCAGGAGAATGAAAAAAGGGTGATTTAATTCTGCCTTACATTATCAGGAAGATAAGAGGTAACATAACAATTAGGCCATGATGGAAGAGTAGGAGTGCTCCAGGTGTAAGAATAGAAGAGGAGTAAGAGAGGTATAGTAGGCAGATGAAAACTAGAGTATAGAAGCATGAAAGGACATGGTGTGTATAATGAATAATCTGAAGAAAGCAAAAAAAGTGACAAATAAGCCTAGAAGTTTAGAAATTTAGGCTCAGGGCAGACCCTAAAGTCTTTGTATACAAATACTGAAGTAGATCCAAAGGCAAAGAAAGTTCATTCTATGATAGTTACTGCATTGGATTTTTTAAAATTTATTTTCTCTTCCCAATAGAAGCGTAATTTCTTTTATTGGGATTGAGTCTTTGACAATACCTGTAGACTGATGGGACCCACCCACGGTTCCAGTCACCCTTGTCCATGCAGAGCCATGCAAACCAAGCTAAGCCACTTCAACACTCCTGTCTTGTACCCTGAATCTTAAGCAGCAAAAAAAGAGACCACACCTGGTTGTCACTTCAGTCATCAACAAGTCTTGTTCTTCACTATGACATTCCTGCCACGAAACTGTCTTGTGGCCTCCTTAACCTAATCTCAACCCAACCCAAGCCCCCAGGGTGGTTTGGCTCTTATCCTTCTTCCTGTCCATTCTGAGAGTCCTCATTCTCCTCCAACATATTTATTTTGCTTAAGTTAAACAAGAGGGTTTCTTAAACAGGATGCTTGAGACAAAGAAATCTAGCACATAAAGTATCTCAATATGAATCACCAAGGTTAGAAGGAAATGTCTCTCTCCAGCTCCATGTTGTTCCAGGGTTGAAACTGGGGTGTCAGAAGTTACACACTCTTATTGGCTCTTCCACTATGCTATATTTATCAACCTAGCTTTTTCAGTAAAAGCTTACTAACTTTTTATGTTGTTTCTCAATTGGTTCAGAGTTTAATCAGGGAAGATGGAGCTATTTATTGGAATTTCTCAAAGACCCCAACCACCTATACTACCACAGTAAACCTACAGGACAACCCAATGGGGAGAGAATATTATCAATGTCTCCATAAACAGCAAGAAATAGGGTCCAAGTGACAGCCAAGGCCAAAACTCTCATTTCCTAACTCAAAATCCCAGTTCTTTCCTAAAAGGGATTGTCCAGCTGGCTTTTGATCCTATTGTTGCTGTCCCAAAACATTTTCTATTTTACAAATTCAGAGACATTAGTAATGATTTTATCTTTGTCAAGGCAGGAAATTCATGCTTCCCATGAGGAATCTTTTAGGCCTGACCCAGATAAAACTAAATGGCCTTTATCTGGATTCTTGCATTCCTCTGGATTCAAGGAGAAGGGGCAAATGCCGAGAAGGAAGTATGCTTAACACAGCATACAATGGACTTCTGAATCTTCTGTAATTAAAAAGGGATTTTGAGAATTTATTTTTATCAAGATCCTCAGATGATTCAGAGAACACATTTTTTTGAGATAAATGATCATGTTACCAAGAGTAATAGGAGATATTATTAAGGGTTGCATAAATACTTGGAGAGTGACAAAGAATTTAAATAATGCAGGATAGAAAAATTTCCTTCTCCTAAAAAATGAAAGTCCAGATTAATGGAACAACTTGAAAGACATCTCAACTATTTCATCCCAATGCTTCACAAAAATACACAGATGGGCCCTAAAAAGGGGTTATGAAAAGGAAAACACATTATCAACCTCTTTTATATTCAACCCTGATTTTAAAGTCAAGTGAAATTCAAGTGAGATGGAGTGTGAAGCTCCTTCCTGGAGTCACCTTTCTAGACTCACACATAAACTCCAAGAGAAGATGCCAGCAGCTCACATTCTCAGCCTTCATGCTACCTTTATCAGTAAGGTTTTGCTCTTATTTAGGGATTATCTACAGGTTCCCATCTCTGTAAATCATCAAATCGTGCATTTCAACATAGATCATCTATTCTAATTACTGCACTTAATCAGCAGATAAACTTACACCTAGAATGATAAATCAGACACACCTAGGCCCAACTAGCCAGTTAGGGGCAAAGTCCAGACCCATCTTCTACCTACACAGGACCTTGAAGGGAGAAATTAGAAGATTTTTTTCTTTGTTGACACTTGTATATTGGGAAGGAGATGGGTGAAAAAGATCACTTGTCCCCATAGTGATACTAAAATTACTTTTGGTAGCTGGCAAAGGAGGAATCGACTTTATTTGGGAAAATACCTGTGTTATCTCAGCCTGCTATAATAAAACACCATAGACTGGGTGGTTTAAACAACAGAAATGTATTTTCTCACTGTTCTGGAAGGTAGAATCTGAGATCAGGGTGCCAGCATGGTTGTGGAGGTGGTGATGTGGTGTTGATGGTGATGATGAGGTGGTGGTGGTGGTAGTGAAGATGATGGTGATATCGTGGTGGTGGTTGTGGTGGTGGTGATGATGGGGATGATGTGGTGGTTATGGTGGTGGTGGTGATGGTGGTGATGGTAGTGCTATGGTGGTGATGACGGCTGTGGTGATGATGGCAATGATGATGATGGTAGTGATGGTGATGATGGTGGTGGTGATGTGATGGTGATGGTGGTGATGGTAGTAATGATGACGGTGATGATGATAGCGATATGGTGGTGATGACAACTGTGGTGACGATGGCCATGATGATGATGGTAGTGATGGTGATGGTGGTGATGGTAGTAATGATGACGGTGATGATGGTGGAGGTGGTGATGGTGGTGATGATAGCGATATGGTGGTGATGACAACTGTGGTGACGATGGCCATGATGATGCTGGTAGTGATGGTGATGATGGTGGTGGTGATGTGATGGTGATGGTTGTGATGGTAGTAATGATGACGGTGATGATGGTGGTGGTGGTGATGGTGGTGATGATAGCGATATGGTGGTGATGACAACTGTGGTGACGATGGCCATGATGATGATGGTAGTGATGGTGATGATGGTGGTGGTGATGTGATGGTGATGGTGGTGATGGTAGTAATGATGACGGTGGTGATGGTGGTGGTGGTGATAGTGTTGATGATAGTGATATGGTAGTGATGATGGCTGCAGTGATGATGGTGATGATGATAATGGTGATGATGGTGATGTGGTGGTTGTTGTGGAGGTGGTAATGTGGTAGTGATAATGGTGGGGATAGTGATGATGATGGTGGTGGTGATGGTGGTGATGGACATAGTAGTATGTGTGAAGAGAGTAAGAAACAACAGAGAAATGTGGGAAGCCAAAAAGGGGGCCACTAAGCAGATTTAAGGCTGAGGCACCTTGTGATATGAAATGATCAGGGAAAATCCCCAGGGTGGGGTACCCAGAGGACTTCAGGTACAGGACACCTACCATTCAATTTTAAGTCTGTTTACATTTGTTTTGGAGATAACTCTTTCTCTGATCCTCAACATCCCCGGCTGATATGATTACATACCCGTTATGCTCTGTGAAGTGAGTACTTTTATGGAAATCAAGGAAGAGTCCTGATTTTATATCTTAGCCTTCTGTAAAGCAGAGGTGGTTATTACTAAATGATTTGTAAGACCCACAGATGACTAGGAAGCTCTTACCCTCTCATAGATCTACAGAAGAGTAGAGCCAATTGTGTCTGGTTCTCAAGAAGCAGGGAGACCCCAGCTAACATGGACTACACAGGTAAAAGAAATATTGCAGGTATTTACTCAATGTGAGGTTTGTTTAGAGATCATCAAAGCCCATTGTTAGAAGCTGTTATGTGGAGAAAGAATCCCCTCGCTGGATATATTAAGGTTATGTCAAGGCCCCAGCTTCCTGCTGAGCACTCCCTAGTGAGGCAGCTGTCTGCTCCTTCTCTCTTAGTCAGCAAGAAAGGCTGAGGGGTTCTTTTCTTTTCTTTTTTTAAAGTTAACATACACTTGGAGTGTTTTCTTTGTTTGAGGGTTGGGGGAAAGGGGAAAGCCTTTAAGTACATCGTCTTTTCTTTCCCGTAAATGATCAAATAGTCTATTCAAGTATTTTCAAAATGGTTATACTTTTGAGGAACTATTATCTTCCCACCTCACAACCCTGATGAAAGATGATTCCAAATGCAATAAAATGGGCTCCGGAGACATCCGTTTATTTATTCCAAATATTTCAGCTAATGAGAAAACAAATTTGAGCTCCCTGTCCTGGGGGCTTTGCAACCAAACTCTTTGGCAGTGCTCTCGGCATGGGCACCCACTGCTTGTCTTGCTGCCTCCAAGGCTCCTTGGGGCCCACTCTCTCTCCAAGTTTCTCATTAGTAGGAACTCCATCACTCACATGGGACGCAGAGGCCTCACCCCTGCTGACACTTTTATTGTGCTGGCCTTGCCAGCCTCTCGTCCCCTTTTGCACCCCAGCCAGCCCTCCCTCTCTGCTGAACTCCCTCCTACTCTCATCCTTCTGTGAGGCTCCTGGCAAGAAACTGCCTTTGATGGATCCCACAGACCCCTGACCTCATTTGAAGTCTCCACAGCTTAATCAAACACACCCACCTCAAGACTCAGCATTGCCCCTTTAACCGGCTTACCAAACTCATTAGGCACCCTGGGGGACCAGTTTGTCTTCTATATGACAGAATAATAAGTAGGTTTGGGGGAAAGAAGGGAAGTGAATATTGTATTGTTGGACACACACCACTAAGAAAGCAGAGTGTCCTATTGGAAGGAGGTAGGAGAGCTGCTGCTGACAGCCATCCCTCCTCCAGCTCCCGTGTGGACTACAGATCCAGGCTTTGGGGACTGAGAGATGTGAGCTCAGCATGAGTTTGATCTCAGCTTTGCTGCTGTGGTTGACCTTGGACAGGCCACTTTGAGCAACACCCCTTAAGGTCACTGTCAAAATTAACTTAAGTACTTTCCCCAGTATGTGGTAAATAAAAAAAGTATGATCTCAAAAAAGCAAACTATTATTATTTCCAACGTTCAGCCTCAGTGAAAGGTGAAGGGCTAACTGGCCAGCTCATGGAGACCCACGTCTGTACTCTCACTGAGGTTGTTAAGGAGGCATGACTTCATGCTGTTTACAATGATCCTGCCTAGTCACATACCATTGGTGATGAGTGCTTCAGGGCCTCAGAGCACAGAATAATCATAATAAAAACCACCATTTAAATGGCTTCTATCTATTGCCCACTTATCTTGGGCCAGATACTGTACTGGATAATTGAAATATAATACTACCATTTTGGTTGGTATTATATCCCCATTTGACATTAAGGGAAACTGATAATCTGGAAATTTGCATGCTTTGTTTAAGGGTCTTATATCAGAGCCTTGAGAGGAAACAGTACACCCATCTATAAGACATGGCGAAGCCCCCAGAAACTAACAGAAGTGGAAAGCTGTTATCATCTCTAATCTTGAAGGGGCTGGGTGGTGGGTAGCAAGGAGGAGTGATGTTATCGTACTCCAGGGAGAGGCAGAGCCATAGAAGAGCCGCCACCCAGCAGGACCAGTGGCCACAGCTGGGAGGCAGGGAAGGACAGGAGTAAGCATTGGGTTAAATACCCCATTAGCTGAATTCGAGAGGAAGCCAGAAGACAAGTGAGTGGGATGCAGTGGTCCATAGTGGTCAGCCTCTCTGGGCACAAGGAAGAGCAGAGGACGGTAAAGAATGGATGGCAGGCACAGGGATGCCATGGAGAATAACCAAGTCACTCAGCTGCTCAGTGGAAAACCAAGACCTCGCTCAACTTGTTTGTCCGAGAGCAAGTTGTCTCCACCACCTGGAAGATATTAGTACAGTCTTTTAAGTAAATAAGCGAAGGGAAATTACAGAATGCTATAAAAGAGAATGTTAGAAATAAGTAAATCTGATTTTGAATCCAGGATCTACTACTGGAACACTTTGTGGTCTCGGGCAAGTTCACTCAGCCTTTTCAAGGCTTGGCTTCCTCATCAGTGAAACTTGGAGAGTAGTCATCCCTAGGGCAGACATTCAGGGTAAGGGGTAAGCAAGATAAAGGAAAGAAAGTGGAGAGACATTGTCATAGCAGCTACAAGAGCAGAATTGGGAGTCAGGCTGCCCAGGCTCAAGCCCTCACCATGTTCTCTGAGGCAAGTTCACCTCTCATTGCCCTACACTTCTCCTCTGTGAAACAGAACAATGAGAATACCGCCCATACAGGTGCGCTATGCTGTGACTCAGTCGATGTAAAACTTAGAATTACCCAACAGTTCACAAGAGTTCAGTACATGTTGGCTATTTTTACTCAAATGCTTAGCACACGGCCTGTTGCAGACTAAGTAGTAACCTAGAGCTCACCTCAGGTGGGTGGGAGCAGGATGAAGAAAGTTTGCATTTCCATGTCTTTGTTTCTCTTCCCTCTAGAGCACTCGGAACCCATGCCAAACTGCGCTTCAAACATCAGTTCAAAGAAATACGTGCAGCCCTATGCTTACTGCAGCACTGTTCACAACCGCCAAGCTATGGAAGCAGCCCAGGTGTCCATTAAGAGATGACTGGATCAGAGGTGGGGAATACATATACAATGGAATATTACTCAGCCATAAGAAAAGGATGAAATCTTTCCATTCGCAACAACATGGGTGAACCCAGAAGGAGTTATGCTAAGTGGAATAGCCAGAGGGAGAAAGACAAATACCATATTTCTCTTATATGTGGAATCTAAAAGACAAAACAGACAACCAGCCAAGACAGAAAGACACAGAGATGCAGCAAACAAGCTGTTGGTTAGCAGAGGGAGGTGGAGGGGGCAGGGGAATAGGTGAGATCTGAGAGAGGAGGAGGAAGGTGCTTCTTAGGCTGACATAAGAAATGATGAATTTGGGTTTTTGCTGTTTTGATCCATTAGAGAACCATGGAGGAGCTGGGATAAGCTCTGAGCCGGAAGTCGCTCCCACAGGTCCACACACGAGATCCCTATGTTGACCTATTTCATGTTCCTCAAATGCTCAGAGGTGAGTTTTTATGTGGTTTCCCCCACTGCTTGTCTCCTGCCTTCTCCCTGAGGGACCCTTGTATATCATGTGGATTCTTCCCCCCAATAAGCTTATCTAATTATTCTCCTTTGCTATTTTCCTTGAGATCTGAAATGAAAACAATTCCCAGTTTCTGTCTCCAGATTTTGGCCAAAAGAGATTTTTTGCTGTATTGACTCATCTAGTTTCTACTTGTTTGGAAACATGACAGCTGAAAATTGAATGAGGAGATTCTGCATATCATCTTCAGGAAAGTTGCTTTATTAACATTTTCAAGTAAGCAATAAAGAGTTTTCTCTTGTTACAACAGATGGTAATGTTGTTTTATAGTTATGGAAGTCAGTGCTCCACACCTCAGTGACTCTACCCCTCAGCACTCAAATGCTTTAATGTTTTATTGTGGGCTTTGCTGAGCACAAGAGAGTAATCATTTGGTATTTCAATCATGCCCAGTGCTTGGCACATAGTAGGCGCTCTGTGAATACTGTCTGAATAACTGAAGGAATTAATCAATTGATCAAAGCTCAAAGAATTTTTTTTCACACAGTACATGTCAAAAATACAGTGACTAGGCCACAAACATCTTTTGAATGGATTATGAATAAAACCACTGAAAGCAGAGTTTCTGGAATTCTCCTTCTGGATCCAGGTCAGGACAGCACATAAGTTGCCCTCTTTCTTGTTGCTGCTATCTGTCAAGGACAAGTAGTGCTGCTTCAGAACCAGTCACCTCGGTCAAGGTCATTAAGTTTTAGCCACCGCGTGGTCACTTCGTGAGCCCCCAACTCTAGCACACCAATTAGAGCCCATGTAATTGGACCCCACTTCTTGACAGCTACTTTTTTTGTGGCTAAATATTCTCCCTACCTATTTGTTGATGTGTCGCAGATACGCATACAACAGGTAGCACAGAAATGAGGTGTAACACCTCTAAACCCATGCGGCATCGATGAAGTGGACAGTCGAGGCCGCACAACATGGATGTGGCAGCCCAACACACTGACATGTGATTATTCAAGAGGTTGTAGTATTCATTGCCTCTCCACGGAAGTTATCAGAATGAAAAATAAAATGTTGGGGAACCTTTCGTAGAATGTGTTTCTGCGGCAGCATGAAAGTAAAAAATGATTATTGTAATAATATAAGCAACAAAATATATGTTATATACAAAGTAAAGGCCACCCCTTGGCTCTTACCCTCCCCCTCTGCCATTCCCAATTCAAATGACCACTGAGCTTACCATGATCAACAGATTGTGATTACCCTTTTCTTCATTTTCTATGCACATATCTTCTTTTTATACAACTAGACTATACTATATATTACCTGCAACTTGCCATGTTTGTTTAACAGACATCATTCTAAGTCAGTATGGAGAGATACGCCTTTTTCTCCTTGGGTTTCACATGTGGCATTGTAGGTTGATTCTAGTTGCTTGTTATTGTTTGGGAGGTTTGTTTGTTTTTTCTGTTAAAAACAGTACATCATGATCATTTGTGTACATACATCTTTTTTTTAATCATTTTTTTAATTTATTTTCAGCATAACAGTATTCATTGTTTTTTGTACCACACCCAGTGCTCCATGCAGTCTGTGCCCTCTCTAATAATCACCAACTGGTTCCCCCAACCTCCCACCCCCCCACCTCTTCAAACCCTTCAGATTGTTTTTCAGAGTCCATAGTCTCTCATTGTTCACCTCCCCTTCCAATTTCCTCCAACTGCCTTCTCCTAACTCCCCATGTCCTCCATGCTATTTGTTATGCTCCACAAATAAGTGAAACCATATGATAATTGACTCTCTCTGCTTGACTTATTTCACTCAGCATAATCTCTTCCAGTCCCATCCATGTTGCTACAAAAGTTGGGGATTCATCCTTTCTGATGGAGGCATAACACTCCATAGTGTATATGGACCACATCTTCCTTATCCATTCGTCCGTTGAAGGGCATCTTGGTTCTTTCCACAGTTTGGCAACCGTGGCCATTGCTGCTATAAACATTGGGGTACAGATGGCCCTTCTTTTCACTACATCTGTATCTTTGGGGTCCATCGGTATTCTTCAAAGAGCTGGAGCAAATAATCCAAAAATTTGTATGGAACCAGAAGAGACCCTGAATCGCTAAGGAAATGTTGAAAAACAAAAATAAAACTGGGGGCATCACATTACCTGATTTCAAGCTTTACTACAAAGCTGTGATCACCAAGACAGCATGGTACTGCCATAAAAACAGACACATAGACCAGTGGAACAGAGTAGAGAGCCCAGATATGGACCCTCAACTCTATGGTCAGTTAATCTTCGACAAAACAGGAAAAAATATAAAGTGGAAAAAAGACAGTCTCTTCAATAAATGGTGCTGGGAAAACTGGGCAGCTAAATGTAGAAGAATGAAACTCGACCATTCTCTTACACCGTACACAAAGATAAACTCAAAATGGATAAAAGACCTCAACGTGAGACAGGAATCCATCAGAATCCTAGAGGAGAACATAGGCAGTAATCTCTTCGATATCAGCCACAGCAACTTCTTTCAAGATATGTCTCCAAAGGCAAAGGAAACAAAAGCCAAAATAAACTTTTAGGACTTCATCAAAACCAAAAGCTTCTGCACAGCAAAGGAAACAGTCAAGAAAACAAAGAGGCAACCCATGGAATGGGAGAAGGTATTTGCAAATGACAGTACAGACAAAAGATTGATATCCAGAATCTATAAAGAACTCCTCAAACTCAACACACACAAAACAGATAATCATATCAAAAAATGGGCAGAAAATATGAACAGACACTTCTCCAATGAAGACATACAAATGGCTATCAGACACATGAAAAAAATGTTCATCATCACTAGCCATCAGGGAGATTCAAATTAAAACCACATTGAGATATCACCTTACACCAGTTAGAATGGCCAAAATTAGCAAGACAGGAAACAACATGTGTTGGAGGGGATGTGGAGAAAGGGGAACCCTCTTACACTGTTGGTGGGAATGCAAGTTGGTGCAGCCTCTTTGGAGAACAGTGTGGAGATTCCTCAAGAAATTAAAAATAGAACTTCCCTATGACCCTGCAATTGCACTACTGGGTATTTACCCCAAAGATACAGATGTAGTGTACATACATCTTTGTGTGTTTATTTGTAGGATACATTTCCAGCAGTGGAATTGCTGGGTTAGAGGGTGGGCACATTCCATTTTGGACTAATACTGCCAATAGCCCCCACTAAATGGTCATACCAACTTATACTCTCAGGATCTCTATTACTTGGTATTTTTTTTCCTAAAAATGAGGGTGAAAAAGATGGAGAATGAATGCCAGGGACTTTGACTAGGGAGGTAAAGAAACAGCAAGATCCAGGGTGAGTCGCTTCAGCACTGAGCCTCTGGCTGAGTCTGCTGGGCCTGACGCACCACCCAAGGAGGGAACTGAAAGAAGGAGCTGCTGATGAACACCTCCCACCAAGTCAGGACGTGGGAGCTGGTTTCTGTCCATTACAGCAAACTTCAGAAAAGAAAGAAGGAAAGGCTCAGAGAACATCTTCTCATCTACCTGTCTGGCTTTGTTCAAGGCTTTCTGTACTTCACTCTAAGGGATGAGAGGCCTTTCGGACAAAACTTTCTGTCAAAAGCAATGAGAACAAAATAAATGGTGGAAATTTAATTCCAACAGCCTTTCACAGTTCCCAGAAGAAACACCATCCAGTGCAATGGGTGATTGAGTCATTCAGGCGAAATGGGGTTAAGGGGACTGACATGGATAAATCGGCTTTTTTTTGGCCTGCCCTGGATACATGAATAAAAATCTCATGGAACATCTTCACCCTATGCTTGTCAAGCTCTGAAGCAATCCGCTGCTCTCTCTCAGCTTGGATTTTCTCTGAGCGCAACAAAGAGCTCTCGGACCCCAAGATAAAATCCCACAAGTACCACCACCTGCTGCCAAGAAACTTTCTCCTTGAAAAGTAGGAAGAAAAATTAAGTTTGTGAAGGAAAAACAAATGCCAGAAACAGGCAGCCTTGCCACTGGAATGTTCTCAAAAGAATCACCTTCAATTTTTGGAAAAACTGGCGAGTCCATTGGCATCCCTCCCCCCGTTTCTAGTATCATGGTCTGCCAGCTTTTTCCCTCTTTTGAAAAAAGCGCTTTAGATGAATTGACTGTCACAATCCTAGAAGTGAGAAAGTCTAGGAGGTAGAAGGTGATTCTCATTATGCACAGTAGTTAAAGTCACAGTGAACCTTAAATTCGAGAACACTGAGTCATGGCTCCCAGGGGAAATGCGCATTAGGTTCCTGTGAGCCACAAGCTCATGCCTATCAGTGGATCAATACATAAGCATGTTGGATATGTGTTTCTGTTTAAAGATGCCTTATTATGTATGGAACTGGTTATGTATTATGTTATAGCGATCCTATGTTCATTGGAGAGGTAATTGCTGTAGATGAATACGGTTGCTCATCAACATTGGATTCATGCCCAACGACATGACTAATTCATGGCTGAGCAAAGCGTGGCACACATCTTGGCTCTACGGGGCCCATCACAGCCTTCCTGTGCTTAGCAACATGAGGCTGCACTCAGCGCTGCATTTTGGGGCCATTTCAAACAATGAAATTACCAACAAAAAGTACAACAATGTGAAAAACATGGCACTTACTCCACCACAAGGAGGATGGTTGTCTGCTGTAGGACAGCTAAAGCAAACCGGGCCGAGCATCGCCCTGCTTTCCCTTGGCGGCATCGGCGTATGTCAGTTGACTCAAAGGTTTTGCTGTCTTGTGCACATACATGAATGACAACCGAGTGCCACAAGTATTGATTTGGGCTTACACATAAATGTTTGCCAGCATGTGACTGTGCAAACATGGAAATTGTGTATTCCATACACAGGATTGAGTGTATTTCATGCTCAAGCCAGAGCAGCAGATCAGACTCCCCACCACCACCACCAGGCATCTGTCCCCTTGTCTTCCCTAACTCCTCTGGGTTGGCTCAGTTTGGCTTGGATGACTCCCACAGACGGAGCCCCTTCATGAAGGCACTGAACGAGGAGGCACTGAAGAGAGGAGGGGCCAGGTCATGCAAATAGTCCTCTCTCCCCACAGCTGCTTATCATCTGCTGGGGGTGGGGGTAAGAAGCTCACACATAATGATGGTTTAAGACCTAGTCTGGTAAGTGACCTTCCCAACTAATGAGGCGAGAGAGACTGTGCATTAAGAAAGTGGACAAGTACTTCCTACAGTTTGCCTTTGTATTCTTTATTCTTTTTTTTTTGTATTCTTTATTCTTAATTATATCCTCTTATATAGCACAAAAATAATAATTCTTTCAGGGGGTGCCTGGGTGGCTCAGTCATTTAAGGGTCTGTCTTCGGCTCAAGTCATGATCTCAAGGTCCTGGGATGGAGCCCTGCATCTGGCTCCCTGCTCAGCAAGGATCCTGCTTCTCCCTCTCCCTCTTCCCTGGCCCCCACCACCTCTGCTCGTGTTCTCTTGATCTCTCTCTCTCAAATAAATGAATAAATTCTCTTTAAAAAATTATTTCAAAGGGAATACCAGAAATAGGATTGCCAGATTCAGCAAATAATAATACAGGACAGACCATTAAATTTGAATTTCAGTTAAATAATGAATGATTTTTTTAGCCTAAATATGTCCTGTGTTTACACTAAATACTTTATGCTTATATGTTAGTGTAATTGTGTCCCCTGCCATGAGAAAGGCAAATAGTGAGGAGGGGATGAGTCTGTGATGTGGGTGATGCATGGGAGTCAGGGGAAGGACAAGAGGAGGGAAGGTCTTTCCTGCCTGCTCCCCTAATTCCTACCTTAAAGTCACTTCGATTTTGCTGAACTTCATTTTCTTTATCTTTTCCATGGGTATAGTTTCTTCTTCCTCATAGACAATTAGGTTAACCAACTGTGGCAATGTATGTAAGTCTCCTTTCTGGTGCCCCAAATAAGCCGTTGTCATTACTCGTATTATTCCTGCCTAAGGCAAGAGACAGAACCAGTACTTCCGTGACCATTGGATGTTTCATTTCACTTTCATTCCCAAGGCTGTTGTGGCCCAGAAAAGGTCACCATAGAAAGGCATCATCAATTGCCTTTTTTTTTCAACCTAAGAGAAAGGAGCTTGTTTTACAGTGGCTCTAATTTCCTTAAGGCTGAGTCTCAGCATAAAAAGTAAAAATGTCAATTATATATCTGCTTGTACCACATCTCATCCAACATCTGGATGTTTGGAAATGTCTAAACGTCAGTTTTTCCAATTTGAAGACAGACACTTGTTGATTTTGTAATATATGGCTGCGAAACTCCATTTGGATTACTTTGTACCTTTGCTAGCATTCCTAAAGTGACTTTCCACACATCTGATTGATTTCTGGCCTACTCCCCTTTCAAGACCTAGCAACACGGGGTTTGGATGATGAAGGGTTCAAACCAGGAATCCTGGCAGCTCGCTCTGTAACTTCTCTGAAATGGAACTGGTGCCTTCGGTTGCTTTTCTTAGTTAATTTTCATACCTTGAGAACTTAACGGTGGCAGCAATGTTTTTCAGCAAAAACAGTGGGATTCGTTTGTTCATGCAGCTGGTATTTTTATAGTGTGCGACTCCAGTGGGTCAATCACAGCGCTAGGCACTGGAGAAATATAATAAACAACAAAAATAGAAATCTCTGCTCTTTTTGAGCTTACAGTCAAGGAGGATGGACAACAAAGACTGATAAATAGATACTAGCAATTGATCTTGGTTAAATATTTGTAATACACGACAGGTCCTCTGTCAGCCAAGGAGCTTAGAGCTCTGGGGATAAATGGAACAGGTTAGGAACGTGCCCACAGGTGTCCTCCACCAGAATGGTATAGTCCGCATTCATCTTTAGACCACATGCGAATAGGCAGTGGGATTGGGCTGAGCCAGTCAGGCTACCAGAGGAATGCAGCAGGCCAGAGGCAAGACTAGGAGATGTGGCAGTAGGGATGAGTATCTCAACCCTGGGTGGTGTGCAGAGCACTTCTATTCCCCTCCACCCCCCAGGTAAGCCAGGCAGAAGACAGATCCTGTCTTATATGGAATGGGGAAGAGGAGAGATCACCTGGGGTCAAGACAGAGGTCCAGGTCCTACCGTGAACTATGAGATAGACAGCCCGACCCTGGGGCCAGGTGTTCATTCATTCTAGAAATATTTATTAGGTACTCATTCATGTGTATACACTGTTCTTAAGTCCTGGAATGCAGCAGACAAAGCTCTCTTCCTTGTGAAGTTTGCACTAAGAGGTAGAAAATAAACACAATAGATAAATGAAACAAAGAAGGAAGGTAGGGAACTTGGAGAAGATGTAGCAATTTTAAATAAAGTGGTCAGGGTAGGACTTACCTAGATGACAGCTGTGATGGGAAAGATAAAGGAGGAAGAGAGGTGGCTAACCGGGAGGATGCTTGCAGGCGGGGGTAGCAGCGCATGCAAAGACCCTGCGGCAGGTGTGGTCCTCAGAAATGGGGGAAGGTCAGGTGGAGGACGTGAAGAAAGCTAGAGGAAGAGTAGAAGTCGCTGAGGCCAGAGAGGCAACAGGTGGGTGGGTGTGTGGAGTAGAGAGAAAAGGAGGAGCTACAGAAATCAGGGAGGGGACTTTTGTTTTTCCCATCAGTGAGATGCTGGAGGGTTCTGAGCAGAGGACCTCCATGGTCTAACTTAGGTAGAAACAAGCTTGCTCTGGCTGCTGTGTAGGAAGTCAACGGCAGAGAGACCAGCACAGTTTCTACAGTGGGAGACATTAGGTAGGTCACTGCTGCCCGGTACATTCCTTTGTCTAAGAACGAGATGCACCACTGAGCCCCAGGCAAGGCAGTGGCCATGGCAGCTGGGGACAAAGCCACCTCAGCTGTGGGCGAATCAGGCTGAGAAGCTAGGGGTCATCGAGCTTGGTGGCTCTCCATCTCAGCTTCACACACATCGCCTCAGGCAGCTTCTGAAAATACCGTGCAAGACCCACTTACTTATTCCTGGGTGGTGTGTTTTTATTAAGCTGTCCAGGTGATTCTAACATGCATCTAAGTGGCTGAGCGCCACTGATGGGGACCATCACAGGCTGACACCAGAAAGAGTAGTATGTGGTCACACATCCACACTTCGTACATTTCTTAAATATTTCTTATGCCCAGCTGGGAGCCCCTCTGCCCAGCGCATAGGAAGTGTTCAGGAAATGTTGCGTGTTACGGGTATTAACAAGAGGGAGGTCAAAGGCCCTTACCCTAGTGGGTAACATGATCATATCTATGCTTTGGCAATTTTATCTGACAGTGGTGGGTAAAATAACCATGGCTAGGAAGAGGACCCAGCAAAGGGAAGAACGCTCAGAGCTATGGTTCTCAGTCTTTAGCAAGCATCAGAATCACTGGTAAGACTTGTTAAATCAGCCATCGCTGCCCCCCACCCCAATCTCTGGAGGAGGTCTGGAGAGAAGCCTGAGAATTTGCATTCCTAACGAGGTCCCAGGTAGTGCTGATGCGGCTGGTCTGAAGACCAGAACTCGAGAACCACACTGCATTAGACTTGCCTGTAGCAAATGGGCAGGTGAGAGGCCGGAGAGAGAGCAGGTGGAGGGATGCGCAGGTCAGTTCAATAAGGCTATTGCAGTTGATTGGTTGGAGAGAGGGCTGGGGGCGGGCTCATGAGAGGAGCAACTCCAATCAGACATGGAGGTCCAGGTGAGCGTGAGCAGCCCCCTTTTAAGGCATTTATGTTCATTTCTTTGTTAAAAGTGAAAGAGCTTCTTTGTTTTCTCTGTACAAGTTTTTGCTCTGTTTTTCCCTACCAAATAGTACACTGAATTCCACTGCCTTGTTTTATCCAATAGAAGAATGCCTGCCAATATCTGTTAGGCTAACATTATAGCTCAATTGCAGAACATCTTGTAGTGGTTAATTTCTAACAGGTTCTGGAATCTGCATTTAGGATACTCAGTGCCTTCACCAACCCACATTTGAAAATGAATCGCTGTGCAGCAGCTTATCAAGGTTATTATGCCTGCCGAGTAATTTAGAGCAGATGCGGGGGGTGGGGGGGGCGCTCTGATCCTGCAATTATCTCAGTCATCTATAAACTTACAGGCTGGTGATAGAGCAAGAAATGCTGTAAAAAGTTTCTATTTTTGACGGACTTTTCTCGTAGAAGAAGCAATACAAACAGTTTAAACTGAGTTCCTCGTGAATGGATAAGATGTTGAAAAACCCTGTGATTTTAAAAAGCGGGTATCGTGTTGAAGAGCTTTTTAGTTGATTTAATAGTCTGTAATTTGCAGAAATGGTACAGATGAGGTGTCATAGAGAATCCAGCATGGCGTTCAGACCACCTACTGATAAATTGCCCTTTCCTGGGCCTCACCTCAGACTTTCTCAATATCCTGGCTGTGACCTCAGAATCTGCGTTTACACTAGGGCCCACAGGTGTCAGAGCTGCTCGGAGGAGGAATACTTTGGGTTCAAGCAGCAGGCGATCCATGCTAGACATTAGAGCAAAGACGCTTCACAACATGGGGGGGTTCCCATAATTCTGTGTCTTCACACAGTTAGTATCCATAATCCTCATATTTCAGAGCAGAAAACGGAGGCTCACCCAGTCCAACACCAGCAGCTTTTCTCTAATGTGTCAGAGGGAACTCCTCCCAGAGATTGGGTCATCCTTCTCTTAAGTCAGTACCATTTTTACCACATCTAATGGGACATTTATATACTTCATCATTTGTTTTTGTGACTGTCACCATACCAAAGACTTTATGGTTATCATACAATTTAACTTGCTTGCCAGCCACAAATTATATATTTGCTAGCTAAAAATAGAGCTGAAACAGTTTGAGCAGAGACTATGAAACCCTTAGGGTTCTTTCTGCACATACTGTGGGACCTCCCATACATATCTTCTGAAACACATTCTGTCTTTTCCTGAAGGATGATTCCTTTATTTTAGGTTTTATTCAGCTTGAGACGTAATCGACATACGATAAACTGCACATATTTAAAGTGTGCAACTTGATTACTGGAGTCATATGACTATGTCATAATCGAGAATTTAACACCCCAAAAGTTTCCTGGTGCCGTCCATAATTCCATCTTCCCCTTCCTGTCCACCTCTGTCTCCAGAAACCATTGAACTCTTCTCTGTCACAATAGATTTGTTCCTATTTTCTAGTTTTAAATATATCATGTAACAGAGACTATTTTTTCTGGTTCCTCATGAAAGAATTGTAAAGTGATAGCAATTTTGAGGTTCATTCACGTCATTGTGTGTACAAATAGTTCTTTTCATAGCTAAGTAGTATTCCCCTGCATAGATCTACCGTAATTTAGGCAGCCATTCACTTACTGATGGCCAGTAGGACAGTCTGCTGTGTCTGGTTGCTATAAGTAAAGCAGCTGTGAACCTTTGCACACAGGTTTTGTCTGCACATCTCCAGCTATGTTAGCTATGTACCTGGGTCATTTGGTTAGTATATGTTTGACTTTTTAAGAAAGTGCCAAACTGTTCTTCGAGGTTTTCTATATTCATCCTTTTTCCATTCCTGCCAGCAGGTGTATGAGCATTGGTCATGCCAAATCCTCAGCGACACTGGACACAGGCAGGCTTTCTCCCTGTGACCATTACAGTGTGTGTTCGCAAGGACCTCACTGTGGCTTCCGTGTGCATCTTCTAATAACCAGAGCTTCCGACTGGCAAATGTTACTCTGGTTTTCAAAGAGAAGGAATGAAAGGGCTGTAAATAGAAGCCAGTAGAGTCGATACCAGTCCCTGTCAAAACTCTAGAACAATTAATCAACCAAGTTGTTAATAAATATTTAGAAGACTGGAAGTATCACTAGCTGCCCACCTGGGCATAATATTAACAATTCCTACTTAGTGAAGATCACTAATATTTTAATAAGACATTATTAGACCAGCAGATAAAAGAGATAATGTAGGCACTAATCACCAGATACAGTCATTAAAACATAACGGTTAATTTTCATTATGGGAAATACTTATGTGTTCCCAGGTTTTCAGATCACGGGCCCTTCTGTGCCCTCCTCTGTCTGCAGCCTCATTTGCGCCTTCACTTTCACTCTGCCGTAGGGTCTCCTCACTTGTTGTTGGATTAAATCCAAGTAAGTCCCCCTACAGCCCCATGTTTGATGACACTCATTTCTGTTCAGTGTGTACTTTTCCGTTTGCAATGGCCCTCTTCCAATCTCCTACATGTCTTTCCATTTAATCTAGTTGTCAGCTCAGAATATTTTATGAAAAAAATCACTTGTACATTTCTTTCCTGTAAATTGTTATAATTTTCTAACTGGATGGCCTAAACAGAATGGTCTATCATATATGCTTATTCATTACACTATCTACAGAATGTTCAGTTTGGGGGCAATCTGGTTATTCTGGTCCAAAGGTCCATATCTGCTAATACATAATGATTGTCTTTATCCCTTTAATACCATGGATATTAAACTTGATCTCAATTTTAGTCTTATTTTCAAATTTACTTCTGCAAATTAATCCTAAAAGCAGTTCTGAATTTAAGCAGATCATAATCTACATAGAATCTCTTATTATTAAATTTGAACAGCTTTCCAAATCTGTTTCAGTTGTCAGCAGAAAACAAATTAGAGATTTTTCCTAAGTGGGGGGGAGGAAAAAAAATCTCCTTATGGATAAGGGGTGATCATGGGATTTTCCCCCCCAGAATGTTCCCAAGATGCTCCCGGAAATCATAGGACACTGTGCCCTGCTGTATGTTTCTAGTAGTTTCTAGAGGAGAAAACAATATTTTAGCAGGGTCAAAATGAGAAGATAAAAATTTTCTCAGCCAACAGAGAAAACTAGAAAAATTGCTTACTACTCTCTCTTTCCTAAACAAAGAAACTAACAACAAGAAACAAGACAGCCCCCTCCCATAGTGGAAGGGATCGGTAAGAAGAATCTGTGAAGTCACTGAGCCTGATGTTTATTAAAAGAGGAATGCTTAGCAGTAAAAAAAAAAAAAAAAAGCCTTATTTATCCAAAAGATACAATAATGGTGATTTGAAAAGGCATATGAACCCCAGTGTTTATAGCAGCATTACCAACAATAGCCAAAATGTGGAAAGAGCCCAGATGTCCACAGACAGATAAAGGTATGGTATATATATATATACACAGACACATAAACATACATAACATTCTTACACACACGCAATGGAATATTACTCAGTCTTCAAAAAGAATGAAATTTTGCCATTTGCAATGACATGGATGGAACTAGAGAGTATTATGCTAAGTGAAGTAAGTCACTCAAAGACCAATACCATATTATTCATGTGTGGAATTTAAGAAACAAAACATATGAACATATGGGAAGGGAAGGAAAAATAAAATAAGATAAAAACGGAGGGACACCATCCATAAGAGATTCTTAACTATAGAAAACAAACAGGGTTTCTGGAGGGGAGGTGTGTGGGGGGATGGGGTAACTGTGCAAAGGGAATTAAGCAGGGTATGTGATGTAATGAACACTGAGTGTTATATGCAACTGATGAATCACTAAATTCTAACCCTGAAAGTAATAATATGCTGTATATTAATTGGATTTATATTAAAAAATTAAATAAATAAAAATTTAAAAATTAAGCCTAAATAAATAAATAAAAATTGAGCCTTTATGTGGGTATGAAAACAAGGCTAGCTTGGAGACTGTGTAGCTAGAAATGTAAGAAAATTTTTTCTCACGCCTTCTGTGAAGGTTATTTCCCTTGGATTATATTAACACATTCTTTAATGTTCTAAATGTATTTAAGAAGTGAATTTGCAATCCATGAAAAACAAAACCTGTAAGTCTACAGGTATACCAGTTGTCCATTCCCAGCCCGGGAGGCAATAAGTTTTGGGATTTTGTTTGTTTATTAAAACCCTATAATTTGAATTAGTACAGTGTACAGCAGCATTTCTCAAAATACAGTTTTAGTATCATAAGAAGCTGAGGGGGTTATTAAATGTAGATTCTTGGGTTTCCTCCAGACCTCTTGAATATCTGGGGTTGGTGTGTAGGAAATGTGTGTTTTTCCCAAGCATCCAGGTGATTCACATGCTTGAAGTTTAAAACCTTCGAAGAAGATATACTGTAGGTCCAGTTTGGTGCTAAGAGATTAGAGCATTACATTTACAAGAATAAGTGAATATTTTTTAGTTTGGAATCAAGTTGTAGTTTGTAAATCTGCTGATCTATTATCTTACACCTACTTATAGCCTGGGAATCCCCTATAGATGACTGGAGATTTTATTAAGCTGAACTTCCACTATACATTATGGAAATCCCACCATGTTCAATTGCTTGCATATGAATAGCTACATTATGCTTTGACTTTATACTTTGGTGCTTTGTGAGCATAACTTTGGTAGGGTTATGGGACTAATTTATCTTAAACTTAAGCTGAAAACTTTCTGGGACAATATGCCTGGTATACTACCTGACATATAAGAAGCACTCTGTTAATATTTACTTAATGAAGAAATAAGTTAATAAATGTTTGTTTGTTTCATGTTTTCTACCCCTTCTTGCCCTTCAGTATATCTTATAGTAATTAATATTGTCATTCACCCAGATTTCCTGGCTAAAGATGGGAGAATTATCCATGGAGCTACCTTCTCATTTACATATGATTAGTTACTAAATCCCCTCATATTTGTACTGTCTAGAATTTTCTCACATCCCTGGTATTTCCCTAGTCGAGTTATTGTGAGATGTTATATATTAGTAAAAGGAATGATAAATCAAATGTATAATGATAATGAGCATATACGTGCCTAAGAATATAGCCTATAAATATATTAGCATTGTCCTACAGAGGGCAAATCAATTAATTGAAGATTTTAACACAACCCTTCCAGAAACTTTTAAATCAAGTAAAAACAAAACAAAACAAAACAAAAAACCAAACATGCAAAAGATTATGGACTTGAATAACACTATTGATAAGTTCAAACCAATAGATGTATAGAATTTTATACCCAACGGAGAATATGTATTGTTTTTTAGCAAACATGGAATATTTACAAAACCCTGTGTTAAATTGAAAAAATCAGTATCACACAGACTATAGTCTCTGCTCATCATGCAATAAAATTAGAATGCAGTGACAAAAGACCTTTTTTTTTTAACCTCCTATGCCTGGAAACTAAGTAACATACTATTAAATAACCCTTGGGTTAAAAAGAATACCATAAGGAAAATTACAAAATACTCATAACTGAGAAACAAGGAAATACTACATGCCAAGATTTTTGGAACACAGTTAAACTAGTACTTAGTGGGAAATTTCTCATTTGGAATATGTTTGCTGGCAAATAAGGAGTACTGAAAACAAATGCCAAGCATTCAACTCAAGAATCTGGAAAAAGGAGCAAAAAGCACACAACCCCAAAGGACCAAAAAAGGAAACAATAAAGAGAGGAGGGAGAAATCGGTGAAAGCACAAAAGAGAAGTAGAGAAGACAAAGTGCCTGAAAGTGCCTCTGTGAAGAAATGTGTAACAGAAACAAACCATTGGTAGAGAGGGTAGGGGTGTGGGGGGGTGTGGGGGAACAGGATAGGGAGAGGGGCTGCTCAGTGCAGAGATAAGTAACTATAGAATGAAAGAGAGTAGTAACTATACATACTATAATACATATAACAGCATTTAACTTCCAGTTATCCTTGATGTAGTATATTATTACACATATCTTTCTATTATATATTGTACTTATGTATTATAATTGAATGGGTATATAGAAGCATATAGTATCATACGTGATACAGTGTATTTTTACCTTATGTGTAATATATATCCTATATTGTGTATATGTTATATATAGTATCTCATATACTGTTGTGTATATATGTCATATACTATCCTCTAATTCTTAAATGTATTATATATTATATACTATATAAATACCCAAACAAATTATTACATTATGGAAAAGAGAACAGCTGGAAGTGGGGGCAATCTGTCTGCAACATCTGTCACCCCATTGATCTGGCTGGCTAGGCAGCTGTCTCCTCCGCCTGCTGAAGCAGAAGCTCCAAGAGGATGACCTTCCCCGACAGAGGAGACTGTTATGAGTAGCTATGCTCCCCACGCTGGATCCTCCAAACAAGCTCTGGACAACAGCTGCAAAAGGAGCTAAAGAAATAACAGTTACACAGTAACTAATTAGACTACATATACAAAAAGAAAAATATAACATGGTCAGAATTGGTTCAAAAAGAAATTAAAAACCCAAATAAACAAATAATTTAAAAAGTGAAATGGTAGTGAGGTTCTCTACACAGCAAAAGTCTCAAGGCTCGAGATAATTTTATAGATAAATTATATCACATATTCAAAGAACATGTCCTTATTTTGCATGTCATTATAAAATGTAGAAAAATAAGAAATACTGTTCAACTCATTTTATGAGACTAGTTTATCCTTGATTCCCAAAATAGGTGAGAACAGGTCACAGAAGGAAAATTACAGGGCTATGCAGGAGCATTGGTAAAAGATCCTAAACAAAAATATTTGCTGAGCAAACCCAAAAGTGTATTAAAAATACTACAGTGTGCTTAAGTGGGTTTTATTCCAGAAACTGAAAGTTGGCTCAACATCAGAAATATGTCAGTATAATTCACCCTATGAGTAAACTGAAGGACATAAGTCATAGGATTATCTCAACTGATACAGAAAAATAATTTGATAAAATTGAATAACTATATATAATTTTAAAACACTTCTCAAAGAACTGAGAATAATGAAAGGAAATTTCCTTAACTTAATAAAGATCAAGTACCAAAAACCTAAAGCAAAGAGCATTCTTAGCAGAAAAACTTTAAAACTTTCCATTAAGACTGGAAACAATCTAAAAATTGTAAACTTCAGTAATTTAAAAAATATTTGGTTATTTAGAAAATGTACTTATGCAAAATACTTCATTTTCTAATTATGTAGCTAAGTAAGATACTACTTCCTCCTCATTTTTACTTATTATTTGTGGCACTTGGGTCAGTTTTCAGTGTCAGTTTGAATCATGATTTAGAGTTGTACTCAACGTGAGTTGAAGTTTGCAAATTAAGTGTCATAAGACATTATTGAGTAAATATTTCTTTGAAGCCCAATTATATTATATAATCTGAATTCCTAATTTCTGCAGCTTTGTCAGGCCAGACGAGGAGGCAGAACTGAGAAGAGTAATTCATGACTGACTTATGTCTTAGCTTCATTTCCTCTGATTTTACCACTCCTTGAAACAACCCTGTCTTACCCTTGACAGGAAGAAAAGTATAATATTCCTACAGTTAAATAGACACAAACAAATAGTTGACTTAGAATCTGTTTGGAATCCTTCTGATTGGCTGTGATATTTTTCTACTGTCACAGGATGTTGGAACCAACCTGTTGGCAGACTGTAGGAACTAGGCAGCTATCTGTGAGTCCAGAGAGAGAAACGGGGGTAACTAATCAAGCCATCAAGGAGCAAAGCCAATTTCAACGACTGAAGGTAATTTCCATTCTCTAAAAAGGAAGAAGTAGGATTTGATAAATATTCCCCCAATACTGCTACAGTTATCTAAAGCCTCAGAGAGAAGCAACTTCAAAGTCACTTTCTCATCCCCAATCATGCATGTTCTTTTTGGTTTTCATTCTCTTAACTGTTCTGTTTGCCTAAAGAGGTTGGCATCATGCCTGTAGGGTGATGTTTCACAGCTGGTATTCACTGATTCCAAGTTCTACACATAGTGACTTTGGTCATAAGCAAAAGGTAAGGTTTTGTGTGTACACCCTTTAGGATAAGACACTTTTCCAGGTAATGCTGCTTAAGAGAAGTCACACTGACTTTGCTAATTCCTGGATGGCCCCGCCTGCCATCTTGTGTCTCAGAATTTCAGAGCAGAGCTTTAGCTGGCACCACTGAGCCTCTAGTTGAAATTCATTTTCTAAAAACCATGTCTTAATATCTTCCTATAGCCAAAATGGGTGATTCATTGTTGAACATAGTTATAAAAACTCTTTTGGTTGTAAATGATAGAAATCCAACTTTGACTAGTTTGAGCAAGAGACTAGGGTTATTGTCTCAGCATTCATGAAAGATTGAGGCAAGGGAAGACCTTTGAAATAGCATATACCCAGATGGTTTCAGGGACTATTGAAATTAGCAACCCTGATGGCACCCCACCTACCTCTTCTATGAACCTTATTGAGTATCACAAAATATTTTTGTTCAACCCAAGAAAAACCCAGTAGATCTAGAAAAGCTATAGAGAAAGATAACAAATAACAAATTAAGGCAAAAAGCATTGCTGCAACTAGAGGGTCCTTTCACAATAGCAAAAGATTTTCTTTAATAGGAAGAAATAAAAATTCTCAATACATACATAGCTACTAATTTTACATGAAAACATATAAAGCAAAAGCAACACATGGAAAAGTAGACACATCTACATATTTAAAAGTATCTTCCTGAAATGTATCAGTTCTGTCCAGATTACCTAGATCATCACTGCCAAAAGCAAACATTTCACATGAGGTTTCTTAAAAGCTTAGGCTTCTGTGGTTGGTAGATAATGCCCAGGAATTCCTGTCTCTGGCACAGAGGAACAACCTATAGCAAGCAACATGTTAAGGGCACTTGGTTTTTGATCCATAATAACTATCACTAAACCTACTATTGGATATCATCTAGTGACTGGGTGGTTAAAAAGCAATGTGGCAAAGAGATCTCTGCCTCACCTTTCTTGGATAAATCCAAGCAGTTATATGGCCTGTGCAAAAGCATAGCTTCTTATGGAAATGTTGGTCACAGAAACACATGGCTTCACAGACCTGACAGGGCTTTCAAAAGTCAAGAGAAAGCAAGTCATTTCTATTTCTTGAGGATTTTAATAATATTTTTAAAACATGAATGGCAAGAAAGAGAAAATTTGTGGAATATTACTTTAAATATTATGTTTAACAAATCAGCCCTTTTAACACATGGTAAAGACAATAACTAAAACTATAAAGTGGTGGATTTTGGCAGATTTGAGGTCCAGGCTGAATGCCCCCACACGACTCCTCACCCCTGGGGAGGGACTACTCCCCTCTCTAGAACCAAGCCCCACAAGAGGCCCCAGGACACATGCACAAACTACTTTGATTTAAATTCCACAGACCTCATGCATTAGTCTTGGGAATTAAGTGTACTGTGATCATATATTGCTCAGATTAAGATCCACACCATTTTCTTAAAATGTTAAATCTTTTGTCTAAGATCAGATAATTCCCAAGAATCTAAGTAGAATGATTACTGAGGGGTAGCTTCCTAATCAAAATACTTTCTTAAACATAAAATTTGAACCTATAGTGAAACTTTCCTGGGACTGAGCCAATTTTGCATATTCATAATGTTAAAAGGGGATAGAATTAGCAGGCAATAAAGGAAAATAATTAGCAGAGGCCAAGGAACCAACTCTGATGATCAAAATGCATTTTTATTTAAAATGTTTCACAGATGAAGAAACCAGCTTTGGGAAGATGTCATCCATCCACATTCCCACAGCTAATAAAAAGTAGGATGCATGTATACTCATGTCTGTCCTATTCCAAGACCCACACTAATGGGTATTAACATAGTAGGTATTTTGCTGGATTCAAATATGTTTACTAAATTCTTTTATTCATATTGGTTTTTGTTCCTACAATCTTACATTTGATACATTTATATGAGCACCTAACAATAAAGGCATTATGCTAGGTCTAAAGAAACATCAAGGAACACAAAGAAATTCTTGTCCTCATAAACATACAGTCTAATGAAGAAGACCTAATACAATGTAAAAAAAAAAAAAACAACCTAATATATTTGGGCAAACAAGACTTGAAGGGGGTTTGTTCATATAAGCACTATCTATAAGAAAGTAAGTGTTTTAGCAATAGAAGCAAAACAAACAGTGTTGAAACAAGAGTAAGATAGTCATAGTTGGCCTGGTTCCTAATATAGTCTTATTATACTTATATAATTTTGTAAATGATTTCATCCCACTTCATTGAGTAGATAGATGGGTAAGTAGCTAGATGATAGATACATACACCCATACCTGGATACATACATAGATGGTAGCCAGATGGTGACAGGTAAATCCATGATAGATGACCGGGGATAGGAGTGGAGAATGAAGAAAACCCATAACTCAGACAGAAAAAGGAAGAATCTTACCTTTGGACCACATTCCTCCTGAGATGCCCTAAATTTTGCTTTCAAAGTATTTGCAGAAACCATTCCTACTTTGAGAGCGAGATGATCTAAGACACTCAGCTACCCCTGTGCTAGCTCTCAGGGAGCCTCGCTGATGTCCCCACCTTGGCATTCTTTCCTATTCTGTGCTGATCGAAGTGGGAGGTGACCTCTGCCAGAGCTGGGATGGGCCAGGAGCATCAAGGGCCATGGATGCCACTGTTGCTACTTGTTCTCTGTTTTTGGTGTTCCTGCTTAAGCTTTGCCATGAGTTCAGACTGACTTTCTGTCCACTGGTCTTAATAAGTGAAATTGAGCATTTTATAAACAGTTGAATGGGATCCATCATCCCTTAAAACACGCCACATTCCCTATGTGGGGTAAGGGTGCACTGGGATAAACAGGGCTGGGGTGAGCACAGACTGCTCCCACCATGGGGTGTTCCTGCATGGCCTTCGCAGGGCAGGAATCTTGACCCAAATAGGCCCGTGATTCTCTTTACCATCTAACACCTGAGAAAAATATACATCTAAGACATAGATCTCTTATATCCTCAGGCTTCTTGATCCTGACCATTTTTTTTAAATTAAAAGAAACTTGATTTAGGGGCAACCCGGGTTGCTCAGTCAGGTAGGCATCTGACTCTTGATTTTGGCTCAGGTCACAATCTGTGTCATGAGGTCAAGCCCGACATCAGGCTCTGCTTAACATTCTCTCTCACTGTCTCTCTGCCTCTGCCCCTCCCCTCACTCTCTCTCAAAAAAAAAAATGATTTCTTCATTAATCCCCTCATAAATCCTTTCAGTCAACACTTTCAAGCATCTGCTATGTTCACAGCGCTAGTGGAGAGCTGGGAAGACAAAAATCAGTGAGGCTCTGGCCTGGAGAAGCCCTGTTCACGAGCCAGCTCCTGGGTGAGCTCAGGCAGAAAGACATGTCTGTTCACCAAGTATTTCGTAACAGTCCTGTCCTTCTATGCGGAATTGTTTATGTAACTTTCTTGTATAGCTGCATACTCCAGGTGTCTAGCTTTGTCCAGGCATAGGTTTCCAGAATTCACATGAATTTTCATAGTTTTACATTTGTATAGCTTCCCAAATGTAACTCTCTTGTATGAAATGAAAACATAGAAGCACCCAGAAAAACAATGGGTCACATCTTTGAAATCTATAAGAAAGTGAAATAGCAGTAGGGGAAAATGGCCTTTTTAATGCCAATTATGCTATGTCAGCTCTATCTTAAATAAATGGAAGTGGGAACTAGGAAGTAAATTTGGTTTTCCAGAAACAGATATTCCTCTCACTCGGGTACTAGAGTTTGATGCTGCTTTCTAATGCACCAAACAGTGACATCTAATTGCCTTATGAAGCCAACACTTCTTGATACTATTTGCCAGGAGCAGGGTCAGGCCCCAGTGATATGTGGATAAAGATGACACAGTTTCTGTTTTCAAAGAACTTTGCTTATCAGAGTGAATCCTCAGAATTGGTACAGACAACTATTCAAAACTGTGTCTCCCCAAATGACATCATTGGGATGGTCACACATCTCTGCCTTAAGCCAAAGAACAAAACTCAAGATATCACCAAAATCTGGGGATAGTTCTAAGCAGGCAGGTGCGAACATCACAAGGCAGGCTCTGATGGAGTCCAGAGGGAAAGTCGCCTGCTGCCCGATCTGGAAAACAAACACAGGTTGCACAACTTGAAGAAGAAATACTTACGTGTGGTTCGAAAGGAAAGTGATGAAAAAAGGTGACTTTGAGGGTAATGAGGAGTCTTGGGGAGTGACAGGTCATACTGTCCTCACAAGACGTCAGGACACGCAGACCCGCCACCCTAACACACGTGCCCTGTGGAGCCTGGAGAACAGAGTGCACTCAACTCTGTCAGCACCCGGTGCATCCTATTCAACAAGATTCCTACCATCTTCAAATAACGCTGGTCGGAGAAACCTGTGGTGTAAGGAGATTTGGAAAAGAGCATCGGTAGCACGCTGTTTGTCCAAATACTTGGATCTTGTTCTTTAAGCCTCCAGGTCCGCAGTTTCCTAATCTATAAAATGGGGATAATTTCATTTGGATTGAATTACATGAGTGTTGAACACCTAGATGATGCATGTAGGGCACACTGCCCGGATCAATAAACGTCGGCTTCCTGGAGAGAAGGTTCTAGAAGATTCCCAGAGCACATGCCTGGGGATATATTTGTAAAGGTTATATTTGTATTTATAATGATTATACTTACAGCAGCCAGGATATTCTGGGAAAAGGGTAAAAAACAAATCTGTAAAGCCTTAATACTGGAGACTGGAACATAAGGTGAGGGTCTGGGTGACTGGCAAAGGTCCAGCAAAAAGACTAGCTCATTGTATGGAACTCAGTGCCTCCTAGGAGAGAGCTCTGTGAGTCCCTTGGAAGTAGGGAAACGGTCAAAGCAGGCAGGCATTCAGCTTATGCATCAAACACAAATGAAGTGTCTACGTTGTGCCTACACTGAGTGGCATTCTCTTAAGAAATGGAAAGAGAAGGAGGTTACAGTCAACAGAAGATGGAAGAGACCCCACCATAGAGAGCACTCAAAGTTTGGGCCGCTGGGTAGACTCCCACAGGAGTAGATCTCCTCTTCCACAGAGCCCCTGCCTAACTGACAGATCGTCTTACCCTCCCAGGAGAGCAGTCAGAGTTACAAGTTGGGAAACAGCCACTCTGAGCGATGGAGGGATTGCTGACTGCCTAACTACAAACAGGTTTGGGCAGTGCAGCCTTGCACTTCTGAAAGCTTAGCAGCTCGAACCCCAGGCCAGAAGGGCGCCGCCTACTACAGGACTCGGAGGAGGGAGAATTTGCTTTCAGCTGAGCATGTGTCGCCTCCTTGCAGGAACAATTTACAGATATATGCTGTTGTCTTGGGCTTGAAAAGCAGTTTGGAATGGAACTTGAGTCATATATATATGTATCATATATATATCATATATACATATATATGATAATATTGTATAATATTATATCAAGAGCTAGGTTCTGAATGTAATGCCATTCTAACCACTGAGCTACAGTAAAGAAAGCCTTTACAAGCTAACAAAGAAATATTAAATAATCTGCCAATCATACCACCTACCAATGAAAGAAATTGCTTTTGAGGTGCTGCTGAAATAGGGTGGAAGGAACAAGTGGGACTTTGTTGTAAGCTCACAGCTCAGTTTGTTCCCAGCAATGTTAACTCTGAGGCGTAACAACCTGTGCTCGCTAGTTCCCAGCTGTGGCTTTCTCTAACCAGGTCTTTGTGCTGGAGGGGAGGACGGTGGTTATCACCATTAATTAAAATCAGCTATTTAGGGGCGCCTGGGTGGCTCAGTGGGTTAAGCCGCTGCCTTCGGCTCAGGTCATGATCTCGGAGTCCTGGGATCGAGCCCTGCATCGGGCTCTCTGCTCTCTCGGGGAGCCTGCTTCCTCCTCTCTCTCTGCCTGCCTCTCTGCCTGCCTCTCTGCCTGCCTCTCTGCCTGCTTGTGATCTCTCTGTCAAAAAAAAAAAAAAAAAAAATCAGCTATGTAAAAGGAAGTAGGAAGCAAAGGACCCTTTTCATATTAGATAAGAGGAAACAAGTTGTAGAGAGTCGATTGTCACTTTCCTTAGGAAAACCATTCTGCACGAGAAATGGGAAGAAAACAAGTGTAATGATCACACCAAACGCAGTCTTTTTAAGAGAGACTCTGGGGTCTCTTGTGGAAAGGGTCTGTTTCAATGCTGTCAACATTCTTGTGAATGTGTGGGAGTTTTAGACCCTTCCACTACTTCTTTTAGTAAGGCTTTCCAGTGTATGAATTAACCTTTTTTACACAGGCTCGTGACGCACTTCCTTTGATTTACCTACACAACAACCAGGTGTGTAAGAGAGTTTGGGCTTCCGGGGACACAGTCCTGGACACTGGAGAATATAGGCTTTCCATGTTGGCACTCAGCTGCCCATGTTCTCGCGGGACTCTTGCCCTTGCATCCACAAAACTAACAAAAAGCAAAGAGGGTTTCACTCTGAGAAATGTCCATGCTTCCCCCGCTCAGGAGCTCCCCCACCTGACTGGGGTTTCTCTAGGCTGACCTAGCCACATCAGGTAAAACAGCCATTTCCCTGACCTCCACCAGGTGGCACAGTAAAATGCACAGACATTAGCTCCTTTATTAGCTTGACGAGTTTGAACCTGTGCACGCACACACGTACTGTCCACGCCCCTCAGACTGCGGAACTGTTCCATCACTAGAAAGTTCCCTGCGCTCCTTCGGGGTAAACCCCTTGACTGTCCCTCCAGGCAGGAACCCACTGGTCTGATTTCTATCCCTAGAGAGGGGGTTTGTGTCTGTTCCAGAGATTCGTATAAATGGAAGAGTACAACAGGTACACTTTGGGTGTGGCTTCTTTCACTCAGCAAAATGTGCTCGAGCTCCGTCTATGTTGTTGAGACCGTCCGTCATTTCTTCTTTTTCATTGCTGAGTAGTGGGCATTATATAAACGCCCTTGAGTCTACTGATCCCTTCTCCTGATAGTGGACATTTGAGTTGTTTCCAGGTTTGGGCTGTTAACATTTGTGTGCTGAGCTTGCCGTGTACTTACTCGTTTCTCTTCGTCAACACCTAGAAGTGGAATTGCAAGGACAGAGGACAGGCATGGGTTTAACTTAATGAGAAAATGGCAGACCACTTTTCAGAATAGGTGTGCACCCCCACAGCTCCACATCCTGGCCAACACTGGGTCTTGTCAGTATTCTTAATTGTATGATGTAAGTGGCATGTGGTGCTTCATTGCATTTCTCTGATGACTAATGATATTGAGCATTATTTTCACGTGCATACTGACCTTTCAGATCTCTTCCTTTGCGAACTAAATCTTTTGCTCACTAGTAAATTGAGTTGTCTCTTTATTATTGAATTGTTGTTCTTCATATGTTCTGTTTATAAGTCCTTTGTTAGCTATCTATTACAAATATTTTCTCCAGAACTCTTTCTCCTAAGAGTTCTCTGTTCATCTTCTTAACATTTTCTTAACTTTCTCTGTTCATGTCAGATCTTAACATGTCTAACCTTTTGGCAATCAGAAGTGTGTAATTTGATAAAGACCTATTTTTCATTGTTTTTTCCCTTATGAGTAGTGCTCTCTGGAGCCGTCTAAGAAATCCTTGCCTAGCCAAAAGTTACAAAAAGTTACAAAAATATTTTATGCTTTTTTCTAGAACAAAGTTTCCTGACCTTTTTTATATTATCTTCCCCCATAGGAGTTTCCTAAGGCTGCCATAAGAAAGTAACAAACTGGGGGCTTCACACAACAGAAACATAGTGTTTTGCAGTTCTAAAGGCTAGAAGTCCAAAATCAAGGTGTTGGCAGAGCAGTGCTCTTGTTGACAGCCTTGGGGAGATCCTTCCTTGCCTCTGGCTAGCTTCTGACAGTTTGTAGGAATCTTTGGCATTCCTTGGCTTTTAACACTTCATTGCAATCTCTGCTCTGTCTTCACTTGGCCTTCACCCCTGTGTGTCTGTCTCTGTGTCTCTTCTCTTCTTCTTATAAGGACACTAGTCATATTGTATTAGGGACCTACCCTACTCCAGTGTGACCTCATCTTAGCTTCTTAATTACATCTACAAAGACTCTATTTCCCCACAAGATCACTTTGACAGGTACCAGGGGTTATGACCTCAACATAAGTTTTGGAGAAACATGATTCATACCAATAATATTTCCACAGGAGTCTTTTTAAATACTCTCTTTCTAATCAGCCCCATCCCCTAACATGAAATGTATTAATACCCACAGATAAAATGTATATCTCTTCTTGTACCATGACCTTTTGGAGAGCCAGCAACTGTTGTAATATCCAAGATTTTTTTTACCCTCCAAGGGCTGATTTTCACCCCCTTCCACATTCAAATATATTAAACATCTCTAATTCATTTTTGTGTATAGTGTGAGGTATAGGTTGGAGATCACCTCTATATATGGATATCCAGTGGTTCCACCACTGTTTGTTAAAAGCCTTTCATTTTGCCATTGAATTGCTTTGATACCATACTTTCAAGGTGTAGTTTTATTTCTGAACTCTTATTGAGCTGTGTGTCTTTACACTAATAGCACACACTGTGTGTCTATAATGCAATTAATACTGAAACTCTTCTTTTTAAGGATTATGTTAGCAATTCTACATTCCTTGAATGTCTAAATAAATTTTAGGAATGACATGCTAATTTCTGTGTACACACACACACACAAAGCCTACTGTGTTTTGACTGGAATCATGTTGAATGATTAATTAGATTAATTTGAGAATCATCATTTTAGCAATATTGAGTCTTCCAATCATGGTATAACTCATTTAATTTATCATGGTATAACTCATTTAATTTAGATCCCCATTAATGTCTCTCAGCAATATTTTTATATGTTTGTTTTGTCAGTATACAGATTTTACACATCTTTTGTTAATTTTGCATGCTATTCTAAATGATATTGAAGTTCATTTTACAGAAATTTATTACCAGTATATAGAAATGCAATTGCTTTTAGTATATTGACTTTAAATCCTACAACCTTACTGAATTCACTTACTCATTCTAGTGGTTTCATGTAGATTCTCTAGGGCTGTCTTATATATAAAACATGTTGTCTATGAACAAAGACACTTTTTTCATCCTTTTTCAATCTACATGCCCTTTATTTCTTTTACTTGACATAATATTCTGTGTAAGACCACCCATGTAATGTCAAGTAGAAATAGAGAGGATGTCTCTGCTTTGTTTCTAATCTTAGGGGGAAATTTTTCAGATATCACCACTAAGGAAGATGTTAGCTGTAGGTGTTTTGTAGATGCCCTTTATCAGACTGAAAATGTTTCTCTTTTTTTTCTTTTTTTTTTTTAATTTTTTTTTTATTTTTTTCAGCATAACAGTATTCTCTTTTTTTTTTTTTAATTTCTTTTCAGTGTAACAGAATGCATTGTTTATGCACCACAGCCAGTGCTCCATGCAATACGTGCCCTCTCTAATACCCACCACCAGGCTGACCCAACCTACCACCCCCCACCCCTTCAAAACCCTCAGATTGTTTTTCAGAGTCCATAGTCTCTCATGGTTCATCTCCCTCTCCAATTTCCCTCAACCCCTTCTCCTCTCCATCTCCCCATGTCCTCTGTGTTATTTCTTATGCTACACAAATAAGTGAAACCATATGATACTTGACTCTCTCTGCTTGATTTATTTCACTCAGCATAATCTCTTCCAGTCCTGTCCATGTTGCTACAAAAGTTGGGTATTCATCCTTTCTGATGGAGGCATAATACTCCATAGTGTATATGGACCACATCTTCCTTATCCATTCGTCCATTGAAGGGCATCTTGGTTCTTTCCACAGTTTGGCGACCGTGGCCATTGCTGCCATGAACATTGGGGTACAGATGGCCCTTCTTTTCACTACATCTGTATCTTTGGGGTAAATACCCAGTAGTGCAATTGCAGGGTCTTAGGGAATCTCAATTTTTAATTTCCTAAGGAATCTCCACACTGTTCTCCAAATTTGTTGCGCCAACTTGCATTCTCACCAACAGTGTAAGAGGGTTCCCCTTTTTCCACATCCTCTCCAACACAATTTGTTTCCTGTCTTGCTAATTTTGGCCATTCTAAGTGGTGTAAGGTGGTATCTCAATGTGGTTTTAATTTGAATCTCCCTGATTGCTAGTGATGATGAACATTTTTTTGTGTGTCTGATAGCCATATGTATGTCTTCATTTGAGAAGTGTCTGTTCATATCTTCTTCTGCCCATTTTTTGACATGATTATCTGTTTTGTATGTGTTGAGTTTGAGAAGTTCTTTATAGATCCTGGATATCAGCCTTTTGTCTGTACTGTTATTTGCAAATATCTTCTCCCATTCCGTGGGTTGCCTCTTCATTTATTGACTGTTTCCTTTGCTGTACAGAAGTTTTTGATCTTGATGGAGTCCCAAAAGTTCATTTTCGCTTTTGTTTCCTTTGCCTTTGAAGACATTTCTTGAAAGAAGTTGCTGTGGCTGATATCGAAGTAGACAGTAGAACGCATCAATGAAACTAGAAGCTGGTTTTTTGAAAGAATCAATAAGATTGATAAACCATTGGCCAAACTAATCCAAAAGGAAAGAAAGAAGGCCCAAATTAATAAAATTATGAATGAAAAGGGAGAGATTACAACTAACACCAAGGAAATAGAAACAATCATCCGAAGTTATTATCAACAGTTATATGCCAATAAGGTAAGCAACCTAGATGAAATGGATGCATTCCTGGAAAACTATAAACTTCCAAAATTGAACCAGGAAGAAAATTGACAACCTGAATAGACCGGTATCTAGTAACAAGATTGAAGCAGTGATCAAAAACCTCCCAAAAAACAAGAGCCCAGGACCTGATGGATTCCCTGGGGAATTCTACCAAACTTTCAAAGAAGAAATAACACCTATTCTCCTGAAGCTGTTTCAAAAAATTGAAGCAGAAGGAAAACTTCCAGACTCTTTTTATGAATCCAGCATTACCCTGATCCCCAAACCAGGCAAAGACCCCACCAAAAAGGAGAACTTCAGACCAATACCATTGATGAATATGGATGCTAAGATTCTCAACAAGATCTTAGCAAATAGGATCCAACAGCACATTAAAAATATTATCCACCATGACCAGGTGGGATTCATCCCTGGGTTGCAAGGATGGTTCAACATTCACAAATCAATCAATGTGATAGAACAAATCAATAAGAGAAGAGAGAAGAACCAAATGTTAGAGAGGATGTGGAGAACACGGGACCCTCTTACACTGTTGGTGGGAATGCAAGCTGGTGCAGCCACATTGGAAAACAACATTTGTTGTTTCAAGCCTTGTTAAATTTTAGCATTCTAACTGGTATAAGGTGGTATCTCAATGTGGTTTTGATTTGAATTTCCCTGATGGCTAATGACAATGAACATTTTTTTCATGTGTCTGTTAGCCATTTGTATGTCTACATTGGAGAAGTGTCTGTTCATGTCTTCTGCCCATTTTCTGACTTGATTTTTTTTTAATTATATTATGTTAGTCACCATACAGTCTCTTATGGTTCGTCTCCCCCTCTGATTATTTCTTTCTTGAATGTTGAGTTTGAGAAGTTCTTTATAGATCTTGGATATCAGCCCTTTGTCTGTAGTGTCATTTGCAAATATCTTCTCCCATTCTGTGGGTTGCCCCTGTGTTTTGTTGACTGTTTCCTTCACTGTGCAGAAGCTTTTTATCTTGATGAAGTTCTGAAAGTTCATTTTCGCTTTTGTTTCTTTTGCCTTTGGAAACGTGTCTTGAAAGAAGTTTCTGTGGCCAGTGTTAAAGAGGTTACTGCCTGTGTTCTCCTCTAGAATTTTGATGGATTCCTGTCTCACATTGAGGTCTTTCATCCATTTTGAATTTATCTTTGTGTTTGGTACAAGAGAATGGTTGAGTTTTGTTCTCCTATATATAGCTGTCCAAGTTTCCCAGCATAATTTATTGAAGAGAGTGTCTTTTTTCCATTGGATATTTTTTCCTGCTTTGTCAAAGATTATTTGACCATAGAGTTGAAAGTCCATATCTGGGCTTTCTACTCTGTCCCATTGATCTATGTGTCTATTTTTGTGCCAGTAGTATGCTATCTTGGTGATCACAGCTTTGTAATAATGTTTGAAATCAGGTAACGTGGTGCCCCCAGCTTTGTTTTTTATTTTTTGTTTTTTTTCTTTTTCAACATTTCCTTGGTGATTCAGGGTCTTTTCTGGTTCCATATGAATTTTAGGACTGTTAGTCCTAAAAGCACTTTGAAAAATGACTATGGTATTTTGATCAGGATGGCATTGAAACTATAGATTGCTCTGGGCAGCATAGACATTTTAACAATGTTTATTCTTCTGATCTGTTACTAATTTCTTTTTTTTTAAAGATTTTATTTATTTATTTGACAGAAAGAGAGATCACAAGGAGACAAAGAGGCAGGCATAGAGAGAGGGGGAGGCAGGCTCCCTGCCGAGCAGAGAGCCCAATGTGGGGCTCGATCCCAGGACCCTGAGACCATGACCTGAGCTGAAGGCAGAGGCATAGCCCACTGAGCCACCCAGGCGCCCCTGATCTGTTACTAATTTCTAATTTAATTCTATCATAATCTGTACAATTTCTCTCTTTCCTTCTTTTTAAAATTTATTGAGACTCATCATATGGCCCAACATATGGTCTATATTGGTGAATGTTCCATATACATTTAAGAATGAGTATTCTGTAGTTTTTGCAGATAATGTTCTATGAAGGATAATTAGGTCAAGTTGTTAATTTATATTCTTCTGTTCTCTTTTATATCCTTTCTGATTTTCTGTCTAGTTTTTTTTTATCAATTACTGAAAGAATGTTGAAATCTCCAAATACAGTTCTAGATTTGTCTATTTTTCCTTTAAGTTTTATTAGCATTACTGTCATTTTGTTTTGTAGCTTGTAACTAGGTGCACATGCATTGAAGATTGTTATCTTCACACTATTACCACAGTATCTTAGATACTGTAGCTTTATAATAAATCTTGAAGTCAGTACTATACATCTTCCAACTTTCCTTTTGTCCTATCAAAGTTATTTGGTATTCTAGGTTCATTGCATTTCAAAATGAATTTTAAAATCAAATTCTACAAAAATTCTGCTGGGATTTTTGATTGAGATAACTTTGAATCTATTAATCAGTTAGGGTAGAATTGATATCTTAACAACATTGAGTCTTCAAGTTTATGAATGCGATATATAGATCTATCTATAGATATGGATATCTATAGATAGATCTATATATCGCATTCATATATCTTCATTTATTTTTTTCATTTCTTTCAGAAATGTTACTTGGTTTTCAGTTACAGGTCTTCCATGTTACCTACTAGATTTATCTCTTTATATTTATCTCTAAATATTTCCTATTTTGATATGATTTTAAATGATAGGGTCTTTTTTTCTGTTTCTGATTGTTCATTGTTAGTGTAAAGAAATGCAATTGATTTTTGTATGTTGATCTTATATCACACACTCATTTATAAGTTCTAGTGCCTTCTTATAGATTCCTAAGATTTTTCCATATAGATGATCAAGTACCTATGAATACAGGTAGTTTTATTTCTCCCTTTACAGGCTACATGTCTTTTATATCTTTTCTTTGCTGCATTACATCCATAGAACCTTCAGTACAATGTTGAATAGAAGTGGTGAGAGCAGTCATCCTTGTTTTAGAGGAAAAGTATTCAACATTTCACCATTATATGTGATGTTAGCTCCAGATGCCCTTGATCAAACTGAAAAAGTTGTCCCCTAGTCCTAAGTGGCTGAGGGTTTTTATGAAGAATGAATGATAAATTTTATCGGATACTTTTTTTGCTTTTATTAAGACAATCAGACAATTTTCACTTTTCTTTCTTTTTCTCTTTTTCCCCCTGGTCTATCATGGTGAATCATATTGATTGATTTTCAGAGTTATTATAAACCTGGCATTCTTGTGATAATTCTTACTTGGTCATGATATGTTTTTGTATGTATGTTGTTGGATTTGATTTTATAAAATTTTGTTAAGCAATTTTTCAACTATGCATTTTTCTTTTCTTGTGATTTTCATGCCTTGTCTTAAAATGTTTTAGCTTACACCAAAGTAAGGCTCATAGAATAAATTGGGAAATATTTCCTTCCTTTCAATTTTTTGAAGATTTTATAGAGAATTGCAGTTACTGATTCTATAAATATTTGGTATAATTCATCAGTGAAGCCATTTGGGCTTAGATTTTTAATCTAAGCAGGACAATTTTTAACCTCAAATTTCATTTCTCTAATAGATAAATTTTGTTTGGGTTACCTCTTTGCTCTTGAATTAACCTTGATAGTTTGTATCTTTTATGAAGTTGGTTCTTCTTGTTTAAGTTGTCAAATTTATTGGTATAACATGTTTGTAATATTCCTTCATTACCTTTTTAATATCTGTAGAATTCTTGCTGATGACACCTCTCTCCTGATATTGGTAATTTGTGCTTTTTCTTTTTCATTCCGGATCAGTGTGGTTTGAATTTCATCAGTTATATTCAGTCTTTTTCAAAGAACTAACTTTTGCTTTCCTTGATTTTTTTCTATTGTTTTCAACTTCACTGATTTCTGTTCTGCTCTTTATTATTCCCTTTCTTTTCCATATTTTGGATTTTGTTTGCTTTTCTTCCCCCAAGTTTTGTAATATGTAAACTGAGGTCACAGATTTAAAAAAACATTTTCTTTTCTCCTATAGGTGTTTAGTGCTATGAATTTCCCTCAAAGTAACAGTTTAATAGCATACCAAAAATTGTAATATGATGCAGTTTCATTTTTATTCAGTTCAAAAATACTCTCTTTCCCTTATATTTCTCCTTTGATCCATGGGATATTAAGATATATAAATGATAAATAAGCATATGAAAAGTTGCACATATTCATACACAGACTTGTATACAAATGTTCATAGCAGTTTTATTTGTAATAGAGAATTGGGAATGATCTAAATGTACATCAACAAGTATATGGATTTTTTGAAAAACCAGAAGTGTTCTTATAGTGGTACACTTCTCAGTAGTAAAAAGGAATAACTAGTGATACATGCAACAACATGAATGAACCTCAAAATTATGCTGGATGAGGAAGGAGAGATAAGAAGAGCATGCACTGTATGGTTCCACTAATATAACATTCTAGAAAATGCCAGCAACTTTATACTGGCACAAAGCAGATGATTTGCAAGGGAAAGTGAGAGAAGACAGAGAAAGACAGAAGAGAAGGATTCCCAAGGGGCAAGAGGAAACTTCTGGAAGAAATGGACATGTTTATTATCTTGATAGTGATGATGATTTCACAGGTGCCTACATGTGTCAAAATCTATCAGATTTTACACAATAGATGCATGTCATTTACTGCATGTGAACTCTACCTCAACACAGCCCTTAAAGAAAAATGCGAGCCAGAAAGGAAACAGAGGCTCATCACTGCTCAGAGCACTGTGGCAACTCCGGTGACTAGGTTATCTTGTCAGAGGATCCCTCTTTCCCTACTTCAGGGGTTTTGCAGTCTTTGACTCAGTTTCTCTGTCTTCTTGTTCCTCTCCTACCCTCTGTTTCACTTCCCTGTGTGTATCTGTGTGTGTGTCTGTGTGTGTGGTATTAAAACTCCCTACAAGAAGACCACGATTGATATTCATGAAGGAGCCTGCCTACCTCAGAGGTCACAAGACCTCATTTTCCTGGAGTGAATGGCTGCCCTTGTTAGATTAGTGTGCACAGTGTCTTGTTCAATCTGTTGTCATCAGGGTGCCATGAAGGAAAGCAAAGGACCCTGGATGACTGGAAGTACCTTTGGCTGCTTCCCTGAGAGAAGGCCGTGACTGAGGGCTCATTTCCTCCTCCCTGGCATAACTAGGGCCCGATCTCCAGATCAAGCATGTTCACATGGGCCCCTAGGAGCTCAGGCAACCCTTCTATGTACCAGGTCCCTGATGTGGGCATACCAGGTCCCTGAAGTGGGCTGGGCATACCAGCTCCCTGCAGCCCTTCTCCTCAGAGGCAGGAGCTCCTAAGGCAGTGAGCACTTTGTTGGGCAAGAACAGCAGGAAGAAATGGACACATTGCTGAGCTATCTCCAAAGCACAAATGGTTCTCAAGCACAATACATTCCATAAACAGAAAATGTTCCTGTATTCTCCCCGTGGTCAGCTCCTGGATTGCAGAGAAGTTTAAGGGTATAATATATGTGCAGATCTGAAGTCTTACACAAATGTGTGACAATGAAGAGGGGAGGAGAATCATTGTTCAAAAACGGAGCTTAAGCTCTATTGTATCCAAATGTTGCATGCTGAAGGAGAAGGTCCCACTCAGAAAGAGGCTCTCTCTGGTCAGACCCAGACCTGGTCATCTCAGCTGTTTTCTCCAAGGTCCAGGAACAACATCACCCTGGGGTGTGGGTTTGTTTTAGTTCTTTGAGTTGCTGTTTCTTCCAAGAAACTCCTTGCCGCCTCTTTGTCCTGCCTGCTTGTGATTCCCACGGTCATTTCCACGTAAAGACTCGAGAGCCCATCGCTGAGCCGAAGGAGATGGGGAAGCATGAATGTTTGTTATCGTTAAGCTCACTCATGTCCTTCTGAAATGTGTGGCACATGTGTAAAAGGACAGACGTAGGAGATGGATGTTCTAGCCGAAGAAAATTCTCCAACACAAAGGCAGTGGGTCCACAGCTTTGCAATAAAGCCCATTGTCTTTCTTTTTTTATCCCCCTTTCTCCTTTCAAAGATTTTGTTTTTCACTGACTACTCCAGAACAAGTAATGTGACATGGAATGGATATCACAAAGTGAGGGACGAAGGTAAGGCTGAAAAATGGGAACAAATGTAAATTAAAGAATAATCTCCCGGTCTACCCCCACAAGCACACCAGTCGGCCCTGCTGTCGCTGGAACAACATACAGATGGGGGACTAATGAACAGCAGCAACTTTGTTCTCTTAGTTCTGGAGGCCGGAAGTCTGGATCAGGGAGCCAGCATGATTGGCCGAGGGCCCTGTTCTGGGTCACAGACTTCTTATATCCTCACAGGGCAGAAAGGCAAGGGAGCTCTCTCGAGCCTATTTTATTCAGACACTGATCTGATCTTATTCATGAGTGTTCTGCCCTCAAGACCTAGTCACCTCCCAAAGGCCCCACCTCCCACTGTCATTCACTTGGGCATTAGAATTTCAGCATGTGAATTATGGGAAAACATAAACATTCAGACTATAGCCATAGCCATCTCTAAAAACTGGGGTACTGCACCACACACACACACACACACACATGCACATGCACACAGAGGACAGAAATGAAAAGTGACAAAATGCACAGAATTTAGAATCGCCTAACTGGGGCCATGACTCAGCCTTGCCACTTACCAGTTCTGAGCAAGTCTCTTCAAACTCCAAGTTGCATCAGCAAATGGGGCTAACAACACCTGACCTACTCATTTCTGGAAGATATTTTAAGAACAACATTATAGGGGCACCTGGTTGGCTCCGTTGGTTAAGCATCAGCCTTCAGCTCAGGTCATGATCCCAAGGTCCTGGGATGGAGCCCCACATGGGGCTCCCTGCTCGACAGGAAGTCTGCTTCTCCCTCTGCCCTCCCTGCTGCTGTCTCTCTCTCTCTCTCAAATAAATACATGAAATCTTTAAAAAAAAAAATCATGTAGCTACCATATGCCATAATTTTTTTCACCTATGTAATTCTCTGAAATAGCAACCCTCTTTCAATGAAGGAGGAGTTTCCCTTATTCACCCATTCAAGAACCATTTGTTGAGAGCCTACTATGTGCCAGACATTCCTCTTCTTCCTTGACAATTGTCCTTTCAGTTTTCCAGATTTCTGCTTAAATGAGGATTTTGTTGCTTCTACCTCTTCCCTGTAACTCCTATATATATAAAACTTCAAAAGAAGCTGTGTATGCATAAAACACACAGAGAGAAAAAAAATCATGTCAAAGTCCCTGACAAAGACAGGTTCCCAGCAAGCCAAGATAAAAGTGAAAATGTAAGAATAACGGTGACTTACTCAGAAAAATGAGACAGTAAAGGATTTTAGGAAAAGAAACTGCAGATCGTAGTTCCTGGCAACTTCATACTCTGTGCTCTGAAAAGGAAAAACAGAGTTTTAACCTTCGTCGTCATTATTTTATCAGAGCTTTCAAGCCATTGCGATCTGTCATCCCACACTGTAAACTTCTTCCTGATCTCCCATTTTAAGGCTCTTGGTCCTCCAAATGTGTGATCCTGTTCCTCATGTCAAGGAGGTACTAAGTCAATATCTAAGTCAGTAGCTAATCTCAAGAAGACAAAAAGAAGAGGGCAGAACCAGAACTTAAGCTTGAAGTCCCTAGTCAGCTTCATCTTGCACTTTCCTTTATTTTGGTAGTTGAAAAGACCATGGGTGCCCTGCGGAAAGTGCTTCAGGAATAAACAGTAAAAACTTCTTTCCAGAATTGGAGGATGATTTAAGATCCACGTGTTTCCTCCTTTATAATTTACAGTTTGAATAAATAGACAAATTAGTTTTAATTCAAGACAAAAAAATCACCTCTTTAGCTTCACATATTCATTATATGACTTCAAGTAAAAAAATTTTTTTCATTTATTTTTTCTCACCATATTTCCCAATGTCCATCACCCAGCCACCCCATCCCTCCCACTGCTCTCCCCTCCAGCAGCCCTCAGTTTGTTTCCTGACATTAAGACTTTCTTACGGTTTGTTTCCCTCTCTGGTTTCATCTTGTTTCATTTTTCCCTCCCTTCCCCTATGGTCCTCTGTCTTGTTTCTCAAATTCCTCATATCAGTGAGATCATGTGATAATTGTCTTTCTCTGATTGACTTATTTTGCTTAGCATAATACCCTCTACTTTCATCCACATCTTCAAAAGGCAAGATTTCAGCTTTTTGATGCCTTCATAGTATTCCTTTGTGTATATATACACCACATCTTCTTTATCCATTCATCTGTTGATGGACATCTAGGCTCTTACCATAGTTTAGCTATTGTGGACATTGCTGCTATTAACATTGGGGTGCATGTGCCACTTCGGATCACTACATTTGTATCTTTAGGGTAAACACCCAGTAGTGCAATTGTAGGGTCATAGGGTATCTCTGTTTTCAAATTTTTGAGGAACCTCCAAGCTGTTTTGTATTCCCACCAACAGCATAAGAGAGTTCCCATTTCTCCGCATCTTTGCCAACTCCTGTTGTTTCCTGACTGGCTAATTTTAGCCATTCTGATCTGTGTGAGGTGGTACTATACTGTGGTTTTGATTTGTATCCCCCTAATGCCGAGTGATGTTGAGCACTTTTCCATGTGTCTGTTGGCCATTTGGATGTCTTCTTTGTAGAAATGTCTGTTCATGTCTTCTGCCCATTTCTCAATTGGATTATTTGTTTTTTAGGTGTTAAGTCTGTTAAGTTCTTTATAGATTGTGAATACTAGTCCTTTATCTATTATGTCATTTGTGAATATCTTCTCCCATTCTGTTGGTTGTCTTTTGGTTTTGTCGGCTGTTTCCTTTGCTGTGCAAAAGGTTTTGATCTGGATGAAATCCCAATAGTTCATTTTGCCCTTGCTTCCCTTGCCTTTGGCGATGTTTCTAGGAAGATGTTGCTGCGGCTGAGGTCGAAGAGGTTGCTGCCTGTGTTCTCCTCACGGATTTTGATGGATTCCTGTCTCACATTGAGGCCTTTCATCCATTTGGAGTCTATTTTTGTGTGTGGTGTAAGGAAATGGTAGAGTTTCATTGTTCTGCATGTGGCTGTCCAATTTTCCCAGCACTGTTTTTGAAGAAAGTGTCTTTTTTCCATTAGCCATTCTTTCCTGCTTTGTTGAAGATAAGTTGACCATAGAGTTGAGGGTACATGTCTGGGCTCTCTATTCTGTTCCATTGATCTCTGTGTCTGTTTTTGTGCCAGTACCATACTGTCTTGATGATTGCAGCTTTATAATAGAGCTTAAAGTCTGGAATTGGGATGCCACCAACTTTGGCTTTCTTTTTCAACATTCCTCTGGCTATTCTGAGTCTTTTCTGGTTCCATATAAATTTTAAGATTATTTGTTTCATTTCTTTGAAAAAAAGTTGCCGGTATTTTGATAGAGATTGCATTAAATGTGTAGATTGCTTTAGGGAGCATAGACATTTTCACAATATTTTTTCTTCCAATCCATGAGCATGGAACATTTTTCCATTTCTTTGTGTCTTCCTCAATTTCTTTCATGAGTACTCTATAGTTTACTGAGTACAGATTCTTTGCCTCTTTGGTTAGATTTATTCCTAGGTATCTTATGGTTTTGGGTGCAGTTGTAAATGGGATCGACTCCTTAATTTCTCTTTCTTCTGTCTTGTTGGTGTATAGAAATGCAACTAATTTCTGTCCATTGATTTTGCATCTTGACACTTTACTGAATTCTTGTATGAGTTCTAGCAGTTTGGGAGTGGAGTCTTTGGGGTTTATAAAATTTTAAAAAATACATACTATAATATTTTGGTTGCTCTTTTATGTCTTCCTTAAACCTTCTGGGGAATGGCTTCTTTCCTTTTAAAGTGCTTGATAGAATCTCTTGTTTATATTTTTATGTATCTGTTTCTTTGCAGATTAGGAAAATGATAAAACAATAAAATAACTTGAATAGACATTGGCAAAGCTGACCCACGTGGCAGATAGCGTCTGATTTGTCAGACCAGTGAGGGGTGGCGGTAGCAGTCATGAACCTGCTTTATATCTACCCAGAGTTGGAGCCACATCTCCTACTCCATCCTTTCCTTTTGGGGCAGAAGCGCAGGGATCCACCACTCTCGTAGGCACCTGTGGCTGCCCTGCCTGCAGCCTGACCCTTGTCCATGCTGCCTTCCCATCCCTGCCACTCCTGTGGCTCTCCCCTTGCTGGGACTGGGTTTGAATGGAAAATTCTCCAGTGCTGAAAGAATGCTTTGTTTCTCCAGCATCCAGGATGTTCTTTGAATACCTGTAAGAATGGCAGGAAAGACTGGGCTGATGAAGCCTCTGACTGTCAAATCAGAGAAAGGGCTCCTGTGGTCATGTCCCAGGACAGTTTGGGGAAGACAGGAGGTTATGGCTGAAACCAGCCTCCCATGTGCTGACTCAGCTCCAGGCACACATCGGTCCCCCAGGCACTAATCTATCTTCTCCTTACTGGTGTCATTGGAAACTTGCATCCTCCCACAGTACAGGTCTAGTCTGTGTCCACTTCTCTCATGCCCCACTGACCAGTATCAGTCTCTCCCCATTTTGGTAAAAGGCAGAGTTCTCCTCAGCGGCTTATAAAGCCATCATCACTGCATCCTCTTTTCACCCAGCAAGCCCAGGAAGGGACGGGAAGGGTAGTTATGGATACATCACACTGGCTGAGCAGAACCAGTTGTTTATTACAAGGATGAGCCATGTGGGAGGAAGAAGGAGAAAAGGCAAGATTTGTACAGCATTTTCCAGTCTGAATTCTTTGTTATTAGTGCAAATAAATAAGCCTGAAAAAATGGCTCAGTCTTCTGACCCTTGGATATCTGGGACTATGAATGATTAGAAGATGACTTTTGGTGGATTGCAAGTAAGAAGAAATTTTTTAAAAAGGTAATCACATCACAGAAATGTTAAGAACTGGATTCTGGTCTTGAGCTTTAAACCTCTCACTTTTAAAAATGGCAAAAGAAAGCTCATGCCAACATAGCTTATCTGAGATGATATCGGCATAGACCATTTCTTCTCTGCATCCTGTGTCTTTATCCTGAGCAGATCCTCTCTGACTTGGATCACCTTGACCCAACCTCCCATTATCTACCCAGGAACAAGAAGAAATAACAAAACTGTTTTCTGTGATGGTGGTTATGACTTGGTTTTTATAATGAGCCTAGAGAGAGCTGATTCTGTTTTATGTTCAAAGTTGTAAATCTTTTATAAAAGCTCAAAAGGCCTTGAACTGGGAATCTGGCTCTCAAGAATTAATTACAATGGAGCATTATTAAAATGCCTCATTTGGAATGTGTCTTGCATCTTGTGCTTTCTTTTAAATGCATATCAGAAGTTATACTAACAGAGTAAGCTTGGCTTATATCCTGGAGGACAACACTGCTCACAGTGGCTGTAAATACAGGTAACTTGTGCCACTTTCTGACCCAAGAGACCACATGAATTTCTGGACATTCCTCCAAATGTGAAGAATTGAGCCATGATTATTTCCTATAAAAGATGTTTAGTGAGAAATCTTCACAGTATTTTTACATCAGATTTATAGTCAACAGCATCTTAGGTAAAACAGCAATAAAAATTTAAAAAACAAAACCAAAAAATAACAAAAAAAAGTAAACTTAAAAGAAATCTTCAAAGCAGAGATTGTTAGTTGTTTTCCTAGTATGTATTCCCTTCTTCTTCCTTTGAATAAATGCAGAGCCCTCCATCACTGGGTGTGGCAACTTGCCCAACTACAAAACTACATTTCTAAGCATCCCTTAGAGACAGAAGTGGATGGTAAGATACGGGTGGAAGTCACTGCATGCAGTCTCGTTGACAGGAGGTTGATTCAAGTGGGCAGCAGAACAGGAAAGCTATAGCTGCTCCACCATCTTGTGAACAGCCAGTTGCCCTGAAAATGAAAGGTGTTTACTACGGGTGGTAGAACAGAAGGAAGGAGACTAGGTCCTCGGGGACCATGGAGTCACCATACTTAGCACCTTATTAGCCTACTTCTAGACTTCTCTTGTTACAAAAAAAAACACACCTCTGATTTATTTTAATTACTTTTACTTTGGATCTTTCCTACTAGCAGCCTAATCTTGTCTCCCTATTCCCTTCCCAATTGTGTTGGACAGATATAATGATGGAGTATTAAACTAAATTATTAAAATTTAACTTAGATGATTCCAACTAAGGGGACATGGAATCCATCGTTCTTAAGCATGACCACGTCAGTGAGGAAGAATCTCGGGAGTACAAGAGAGGCATAGAAAGAAATCACTTACAAGAGACTAAGAAAACTTCCATATCTCGGTTATCCAAATTAAAAACAAAAAGACCCATTATAAAAAGTAAACTGTAGACATTGACCTTCAGAAGAGGAGAGTCGTACACACAGTGTGATTAAAAACAAACAAACAAACAAACCACCAGGTAGGACAGAGAGGCAAAGGAGAAATGTTTGTGTGGGTATTTAATTATACACATTAATTACACATTTAATTACACACATTAATTAATTTAATCAAAGGGAATAAGTGAAATTTTTTTAAGTGGTATGGGCAATAAGGAAAAAAATCAATAGCAATAAGGAAAAAAATCTAAGAAGACACACAGACGGCCAAACACATGAAAGGACGCTCGATGTCACTCATCACCAGGGAAATGCAAATCAAAACCACAGTGAGGTATCACCTCCACCTGTCAGAATGGCTAAAATAAAAAAAAAAAAAAACACAAGAAACAGCAAGTGCTGACGAGGATGTGGAGAGAAAGGAACCCTCGTGTACTGTCGGGAATGCAAGCTGCTGCAGCCACTGTGGAAAACAGGGTGGAGATGCCTCAGAAAATTAAAAATAGAAATACCTTACAATCCAGTAATCAAACTACTGGGTATTTACCCAAAGAATACAAATACACCAATTCAGAAGGATAGATGCACCCCTCTGTTTACTGCAGCATTATTTACAATAACCAAATTTTGGAAGCAGCCCAAGTGTCCATCGATAGATGAATGGACAAGGAAGATATATATAGATTGATAGATATAGATAGATAAATATAGATATTTATTCAGCCATAAAAAAGAAATAAATCTTGCCATTTGCAACAACATAGATGGATCTAAAGGGTATAATGCTAGGCAGAATAAGTCAGAGAAAGACAGATGCCATCTGATTTCACTCATATGTGGAATTTAAGAAACAAGACAAATGAATAAAGGAAAAAGAGAGAAACTAAGAAATACTCTTAACTATAGAGAACAAACTGATGGTCACGGGGTGGGTTGTGAAATAGGTGATGGGAACTAAGAGTATACTTACCATGATGAACGCTGAGTAATGCACAGAATTATTGAATAATTATATTTTACACCTGCAAATAATAGAACACTGTATGTTAACTGTACTAGAATGAAAATTTAAAAATAAAATTTTTTAAATTAAAAAACAAATCGTAAATTTTTAAAAAAGAAAAAGAAAAAATCTTCTGAAATGGGAATTTGAGACTTGCAAATTATAGGGTGGATATCATGTTCAGCAGGAACATTTAAACTTAGCAGAATGAATTAAATTCTGGGTCCTGGAAAGCCAGGCTTGTGGCTAAACTTCCAGGAACAAGCCTCAGACCCCCTGGCAGACCTGGCCTGTTGAGGCAGTCGCTGACCTTTCCCAGCCAGAACAATCCATGCTACTCGACCGAAGGTCTCACCAGAGCTCCTGTCCCCGCATTGAAGCTGACCTCAGCAGTACCACCAGGTCTGAAACAAAGCCTATTCCCCCACAACATTCTGCTCATGGTTGTCAAGTATCTTCTTGCAAAAAAAAAAAAAAAAAAAAGCCTGGAGATTTGAGTATTGACTTCTACTTTAGGAGGTGAGACTCATAACAAAGGCCATTTCCCTCAAATACACAGAAAGACTTGTCAAAATATGATGGGGAGCTATGAATAGGATAAATGTGGGCCACACAACTGCTAAAGGATGAAGAATTCAGGACGTTCTGAATGTTAAAACAAGGAGAAAAAGCAACTGGTATCAGGATTCAGGCAGTTGGTAGAAGTGCAGTTTCAGGCTGAAATGAGGGCCAGCCCGGAGACGAAGCTGAGAAGGTGATGGTGTCCATGGTGACCCAGGGTTGCCGGTGTCCTCCCAGTTAGCAAATGGTTACTGATGCAAATACATGCCGGAGCCTGGAGATTGAGCAGTGAACTGCTAATGACCAAAACAAGTCCTCGCCGCTGTGAAGCGTGCATTTCCCTGATACAACAAATAGGACATGGAAGGCCGGATACAGGAATCCACTGCCGCATACCTGCGATTTTTCCAGGCTTATCAAGCTGCATTTCCTAATTCCTTTACCAGTATCTCCCAAAGTAACTTTTGCCAACTTTGTGCTTCAAGAATGAAAGGGGCTTGGTGATCAAATGCATTTGGGAAATGACAAGGAGACAAGAGTAAACATGTTTGTCAGAGAGAGCATTTCTCCGAAGCTTTAATATACTTAATATATTCCAGTATGTGCATCGGAAATCTCCCAGAAGGGGATGGAATGAGTCTGTATGCCATGTGTCCAAAGTTATGGGACCACAGAACCTTTTTTTGTGAAGCATTTTTAGAGAACTAGAGTACCCAGGAACATTTTATTTTTTTATTAACATATAATATATTATTTGTTTCAGGGTTATACAGGTCTGTGGTTCACCAATCTTATACAATTCACAGCACTCACCATTGCACATACCCTCCCCAATGTCCATCACCCAGCCACCCTATCCCTCCCACCCAACTTGCCTCTAGCAACCTTCAGTTTGTTTCCTGAGATTAAGAGTCTCTTATGGTTTGTCTCTCTCCCAATCCCATCTTGTTTCATTTTTCCCTCGCTTCCCCTATGATCCTCTGTCTTTTTTCTCAAATTCCTCATATCAGTGAGATCATGTGATAATTGTCTTTTTCTAACTGACTTATTTTGCTCAGCATAATACCCTCTAGCTCTACCCATGCCATTGCAAATGGCAAGATTTTGGTTTTTTGATGGTGGCATAGTATTCCATTGTATATATACACCACATCTTCTTTATCTGTTGATGGACATCTAGGTTCTTTCCATAGTTTGGCTATTGTGGACAATGCTGCTATAAACATTGGGGTGCACATGCCCCTTTGGATCACTACATTTGTATCTTAAGGATAAATACCTAGTAGTGCAATTGCAGGGTCATAGGGTAGCTCTATTTTCAACTTTTTGAAGAACCTCCATACTGTTTTCCAGAGTGGCCGCACCAGTTTCCACTCCCACCAACAGTGTAAGAGGGTTCACCCAGGAACACTTTAGAAAATTCTTCCTTACTCTGTAACAAAGTTGATTTTACTTTCTTTTTTTTCTTTTTTTTTTTTAATTTCTTTTCAGCGTAACAGTATTCATTGTTTTTGCACCACACCCAGTGCTCCATGCAATCCGTGCCACCACCTGGTTCCCCCAATCTCCCACTCCCCGCCCCTTCAAAACCCTCAGATTGTTTTTCAGAGTCCATAGTCTCTCATGGTTCACCTCCCCTTCCAATTTCCCTCAACTCCCTTCTCCTCTCCATCTCCCCTTGTCCTCCGTACTATTTGTTATGCTCCACAAATAAGTGAAACCATATGGTAATTGGCTCTCTCTACTTGACTTATTTCACTCAGCATAATCTCTTCCAGTCCCATCCATGTTGCTACAAAAGTTGGGTATTCATCCTTTCTGATGGAGGCATAATACTCCATAGTGTATATGGACCACATCTTCCTTATCCATTCGTCCATTGAAGGGCATCTTGGTTCTTTCCACAGTTTGGCAACTGTGGCCATTGCTGCTATAAACATTGGGGTACAGATGGCCCTTCTTTTCACTACATCTGTATCTTTGGGGTAAATACCCAGTAGTGCAATTGCAGGGTCATAGGGAAGCTCTATTTTTAATTTCTTGAGGAATCTCCACACTGTTTTCCAAAGTGGCTGCACCAACTTGCATTTCCACCAACAGTGTAAGAGGGTTCCCCTTTCTCCACATCCCCTCCAACACATGTTGTTTCCTGTCTTACTAATTTTGGCCATTCTAAGTGGTATAAGGTGATATCTCAATGTGTTTTTAATTTGAGTCTCCCTGATGGCCAGTGATGATGAACATTTTTTCATGTGTCTGATAGCCATTTGTATGTCTTCATTGGAGAAGTGTCTGTGCATATCTTCTGCCCATTTTTTGATATGATTATCTGTTTTGTGTGTGTTGAGTTTGAGGAGTTCTTTTGTCTGTACTGTCATTTGCAAATAACTTCTCCCATTCCGTGGGTTGCTACTTTGTTTTCTTGACTGTTTCCTTTGCTGTGCAGAAGCTTTTGATTTTGATGAAGTCCCAAAAGTTTATTTTGGCTTTTGTTTCCTTTGCCTTTGGAGACATATCTTGAAAGAAGTTGCTGTGGCTGATATCGAAGAGGTTACTGCCTATGTTCTCCTCTAGGATTCTGATGGATTCCTGTCTCACGTTGAGGTCTTTCAAAAAATTGAAGCAGAAGGAAAACTTCCAGACTCTTTCTAGGAAGCCAGCATTACCCTGATCCCCAAACCAGGCAAAGACCCTACCAAAAAGGAGAATTTCAGACCAATATCACTGATGAATATGGATGCTAAGATTCTCAACAAGATCCTAGCAAACAGGATCCAACAGCACATTAAAAAGATTATCCACCATGACCAGGTGGAATTCATTCCTGGGCTACAAGGATGGTTCACCATTTGCAAATCAATCAATGTGATAGAGCAAATTAATATGAGAAGAGAGAAGAACCACATGGTCCTCTCAATTGATGCAGAAAAAGCATTTGACAAAATCCAGCATCCGTTCCTGATTAAAACACTTCAAAGTATAGGGATAGAGGGAACATTCCTGAACTTTATAAAATCTATCTATGAAAGACCCACAGCAAATATCATCCTCAATGGGAAAAAGCTTGCAGCCTTCCCGTTGAGATCAGGAACACGACAAGGATGCCCACTCTCACCACTCTTGTTCAACATAGTATTAGAAGTCCTAGCAACAGCAATCAGACAACAAAGAGAAATAAAAGGTATCCAAATTGGCAATGAAGAAGTCAAACTCTCTCTCTTCACAGATGACATGATTCTTTATATGGAAAACCCAAAAGACTCCACCCCCAAACTACTAGAACTCATACAGCAATTCAGTAACGTGGCAGGATACAAAGTCAATGTACAGAAATCAGTGGCTTTCTTATACACTAACAATGAAAATACAGAAAGGGAAATTAGAGAATCGATTCCATTTACTATAGCACCAAGAACCATAAGATACCTGGGAATAAACCTAACCAAAGAGGTAAAGGATCTGTACTCGAGGAACTACAGAACACTCATGAAAGAAATTGAAGAAGACACAAAAAGATGGAAGACCATTCCATGCTCTTGGATCGGAAGAATAAACATCGTTAAAATGTCTATACTGCCTAGAGCAATCTATACTTTTAATGCCATTCCAATCAAAATTCCACCGGTATTTTTCAAAGAGCTGGAGCAAATAATCCAGAAATTTGTATGGAATCAGAAGAGATCCCGAATCGCTAAGGAAATGTTGAAAAACAAAAATAAAACTGGGGGCATCACGTTACCTGATTTCAAGCTTTACTACAAAGCTGTGATCACCAAGACAGCATGGTACTGGCATAAAAACAGACACATAGACCAGTGGAACAGAGAAGAGAGCCCAGATATGGACCCTCAACTCTACAGTCAAATAATCTTCGACAAAACAGGAAAAAATATACAGTGGAAAAAAGACAGTCTCTTCAATAAATGGTGCTGGGAAAACTGGACAGCTATATGTAGAAGAATGAAACTTGACCATTCTCTTACACCGTACACAAAGATAAACTCAAAATGATTTTACTCTCTTAAAATAACTGCCAGAAGAAATGGAGGATGTGGCCCCTAGAACAGCAGTGAAGCACTGGGTTCGGCTCCAAAAAGAACACTCCTTGCTTTCCAGGTGAAAACAGGGGAAGATGAGGCCATGCATATGAAAATACTGTTTTAGGAGATCCTGGGCTGTTTTCACAGCAGAGAATTAGGTTAAGTAGAAAAATAAAGAACATCCTGGTTGAGTTGAGAAGGGAATCCAGCAATAGGCAAATATATAAAACATGGGTAATGAGCATCCTATATTCTATCAAGGGGCCTTATTCACAGAAAAAAAAAAGTAAAGATCATCTACAAAGCAAACTTTTTCTCTCTAACTGGGAGAACAAAATGTACAATCTGTATGCTTTTGGAATTATCAACAGGAACATGGTATTGAAAGCAGTAATTTTAATCCCTTTCTTCACCAAACCTTTCATTACAACCATGAAAAAAAAAAAATCAAATAGCTCTAATTTTAATATGACTTGTCCATACCCTTGTGGGGTGCTGGTGAGTAGGTGAAAAATCAGAGAACAGCTCACACACACAGAGCGATGGAAAAAACATAAGGAAAGTGGGTAACTCTGTAGGGTAGAGAAAAAAGCCTTTAGATAATTGGCAGGTCACAGGAACGCATGAAGGGAATAATGAGAAGTCTAACCATAAAAGGCCAATGTAGGGAAATATTTTTAAAAGATTATGTGAATCTTACCTCTTCCCCAGAGGCCAAAGTCAGAGAAAATGGATCAACATTTTGAACTCAAAGAGCCTTTCTCCATCTCTGAAGATCCTGACTTAGAATATCAGAGGCGGGGGAAAGATCCCATCCCTGCCTCCCATGTCCATGTATGATGACCAATCAGTTTTGAAAGTCTGCTGAAAGTGGACGCGGTACCCAAGCCACTAGGGATGGGAAATTAGACAGTTTATTTTCTAAACCTCAAGAGGTATTTTTCAGGATTCAGTGAAAAATAATAAGGCTTGAAATACACAAACAAAATCATTTCTGTTTGGAAAAATCTCCCTAGACACCCTCCTCTCTGCGTTACTGGCTTTCATCAGGTGCTGTATGTCTGAACGAGCGTGTGAATCCTGAGGCCATACTGACAAAACCAAATTTCAAAAATTACTGTGGAGCAGAGTCTATGGCCTCAAAATTATGTTGGTTTTTATGAGAGACATATTACCGAAGTAACTGGCATAGTCTTGCCTCAGGAATTGATAAATCCTCTTGGGGAGATGAGATTATCTATAGGGAAACAAATAAGATTCCTTACCAATGAGGACCCAAGTGGGAGTAAGCCTCGATCCTAGCCTAGAGCAATGGGAGAAAAGAGCCAGCTTCACAAAAGGGAAGAATCAGTTTGACATATGGCTTTGGAGTGTACTTCAGAGAAGCCAAAGGGGGACAGAGTGAAACGGAGCAGAAGTGCAGGCCCCTTTCCAAGAGCCAAAGCTGAAGAAAGAGAAAGGGATTATTGAGAGTCAAAAGCCAAGGGGAAGGAGCATTTGTGGGCAGCCCAAGATTCTCCTCCACGTGGGATGAAGCATTCACCCACTCTGCCGATTTAACGATTCTACTCACCACAAAGCATTGCAATCACTTGCTGCGTCTTTTCCTTGCTAGACAATTAATTCCTCCCGGTCGGGGGCCAGGTCATAGTCAGCTTGGAAGCATATACCACAACAGTAGAGCCAAGTGGGCACCTAACTGGGTGTTGTGTTTTGTTTTTTTCACTGACACAGCTGCAGAGGAACCATCTAGCCACCTGGAGATAGGAAGGAGATGGAAGTCTCCCAGAGGCGAAAAATCTGGTAGGTCTAGGAATCCGGTCGGAGGGCTGGGTGGATAAGTCTAAAATCCATACGAGAGAAGCCAGGAAGAACAATCCGAAAGGCAAAACCCAAGTTCCATTTCATTTTCATTCCCTTTCGTCTGCCAAAATTGATGTTTCTGCACAATTGCCTCCTTTAAATTTTTTTTTTAAATGGCTTAGAAGTGCAGCCTTCCTTGGACATCAGCCAGATTTTTCTAGCGAATATATTACAGTCTTCTTCCAAAGGACTAGCAGAAGTATTTGGAATTGTTGAATAGATCACTAATTATTTTCAATTCTTGCCAAAAGAGGAAAAGGGAAGAAAGTGATTCATTTGTTACTTGACCATAAAGTCTTGATCCGAACCACAATAATTAGTTAGGGCTGGTGTGGTAAAGCCAAAGCCTGCTGGAACAAGGAGCCCTGCGGCCCCTCACCTAGGTATGCTGGGACCCTCCTTGCTCTGCAGTGTGCAGCCCTGGCATGTGGACTTTGCCTCCAAGCATTGCTGTTGAAGATAGAGGGCATGGCTGGCTCTCTGGCTGTGTAGTCATAGCCGCATGGGCTCTGCCCGAGTCGGGACTGCCTGCTCATTTTGTGATCCAGCAGCTTGGCAAGGCAGAGCCTGTACAGTTCACCTCTTCACGACCTAAGAACTATGATTCTCTTGTCCGTGGTAGTGAAAAATGCAAACCAGTGTCTTTGTGATTTACCAAAACCACCCAGTAATGATGACAGGTCTTCAAGAAGATAAAGAAATAGACATTAGACACAGAAACAGAGACAGAGAATCATTTTCAAGAGGCAAAGACTTACTCAATGGTAGAGTATACATTTAAAGAAATTTAAATGGCAGATCAATTCAGTTGATGCTGAGACTGTGAATTAGGTACAATCAATGAAACAAGATGGGATCAGGAAGGAAACAAACCATAAGAGACTCTTAATCTCACAAAACAAACTGAGGGTTACCGGGGACAGGGGGGTTGGGAGAGGGTGGTTGTATTATGGGCATTGGGGAAGGTATGTGCTATGGTGAGTACCATAAAGTGTGTAAACCTGGCAATTCACAGACCTGTACCCCTGGGGCTAATAATACATTATACATTAGTAAAAAAAGAAAAAAATTATTTAAAAAAAATGAATCACATCTGGCCTCCTGTGCCTTTCCGAATCCCTGGGACAAGTACCGGTCTGCTTGTCTCTCTCTCTTGCTGGACTACAAGCTGCCCAGGGGAGCTTGGGCTCTCATTGGCTGCCTCTGATCATCTCATACCAGACCCGCAACAACTGGTATGATGACTGGCTTCTCCCGTTGAGGAGTTTCTGAAAGAGTACTGGGGGTGAGGGTGGGGGGCAGTTTATGGTATGATATCTATAATACAAGAGAGAAAGTAATACATTTTCTAAAGAAAGTTAAAAATAAAGGACAGCTGATTCTCACTATTTGTGGCAGTGATGCTCTCTAAAGTCACTCTGGACACCAAGTTAGCAAATACTGAGCCATCTATGGCTCCTAGGGGAAATACGGATTAGCTTCCTGCAAGCTGCAGATCACATTTTCATCAAGGAAACACATTTGCATCATATACGTTTGTTTGCCAACTTTCTTATAAAATAAGCAGGGCTCAGCAGCACAGAAGACCTGCTCTCCACATTTCCCCTTTCCTGTGCAACACTTAGCAGGTATCTTCTTAATTGGTCTACAGCCTCCCGACCAGCAGATCTTGGCTGGCCTGCAGGTTTAATGTCGTCCTTGACATACTGCCTTTTGGGACGTGTGGAGCAGCCAAGAGGACCCGAAGAAGAAGGGTATAAAGCCTGACCCCAGGTAACGTGACCACACGTCTCTTTGGCTTTCAGGGTCCCCACAGGGAGGCCCACTATGTTTTCATAAGGTCTTCATCTCACGAAGCAACAAATTGACCTGCTTTTCCTTCTTTTCCATAACTTCATCACACACCAACAAGTGTCCTGTAGCACTTTCTCAGGCAGCCTCGTGTATAGATCGGTGAATGTCCCCATTTTTTCCTGGACGGACTGCAGTGGTGATGCATTAATGTTGAACTCACAGGCGTCCACTCACGCCTGGATAAAGCTTAGCTAACACATATGTGTCATCTGTCGGGCACGTCACAGCCCTGTGGCACTTAGGAACACGGGGCAGCACTTCAGCATTCTTCTTAGGGCCATTTATAAACCACAAAGTTACTAACGAGATACGCACAAAAATGCAAAAAATTGCATGGCACGAAATAGACTGAGAAAAGGACACTTGTTTGTAGTATAAAGCTGAAACAAGAGGGCAGACTTCGCCTTGCTTGACCTCAGCTGGGAGGTGTGTGTGTCAAATGGTTTTAATTTTTCTCCACTCTGAACATGTTGAAGAATGACCCGATAAGAATCAGTATTGGTTATGGGATTAGAAGTAAAAGTGAGTGGGTGAATTTGCAAACAAGAAATCCAAAACAGGAAGAACTACTGGACTGTGGGGATGAGGTCCAGATGAGGGAGTTTCTCTCTTAGATCATTTCGAGACTTAAATGAGACATTTCAGGGTGCCTGGGCGACTCAGTCAACGAAGCGCCTGCCTTTGGTTCAGGTCATGATCCCAGGGTCCTGAGATGGATTCCTGCATCAGGCTCCTTGCTTGGATTGGGCGGGGGGGGGGGGGGGGGGGGGGGGGGGGGCTTCTCCCTCTGCCTGCTGCTCCCCCTGCTTGCACTTGCTCGCTCTCTCTCTCTCTCAAATAAATAAAATCCTTTTTAAAAAATATAAAAAATAAATGAAATAATCCATATAAGAAGTTCAGCACAATGCCCTACAGTTAGTAGCACATGCTAACCCTATGGTTCCAGTCAATAAATTCGTATTCTCTGACTGGTAAGATGAGGTCCCATCTCAGAAAGGAGGTAAATTCGGAGCTGGCCCCTGAAAGATAGAGATGGACAAACATAGATGAGCGGAGAGAATAGGCAAAGAGTCAGGACATTAAAAAGTCAGGAACTTGGTAAGAGAGAATCTGAAAAGACAGGTCAATTGATAGAGTCCCTGTAGTTCCAGGCTGAGGAATCTGACTGTAATTCTCCATTCAGCGAAGCTGCCATGGTATTCTTTGGGCAGAAAAATAGTGATGAGAGCTGAATTTCCAGATGAATAAGCTGGTGATGTGTATAAAATGAATGGTGGGTGTGAGAGCAGCAACCCAGGCAAAGATTCAGAAAGAGAGCATCGTTGATGGCATTGAACTAGTCGTAATGTGATTTTAGAGAAATTTAATAGGAATTTTTTTAAAAAGGAAGAAGGGAGCTGCTTCAAAGTGATTATGTTTGCCTGAACTTCTTGATGAATAAAATTACTTGAGGTTCTCATTAATAACACAAATTCCTGGCACCCAACCCATCTCTATGAAATCAGAACTTCCAAGATGGTGGTCTGGGGAAGCCATCTATATTCCAGGCATTTCCTGTTATTCTTCTATCAGCAAGTTTGGGAAACATTGTCTCCAAGCTGTGGTAACTGATAACAGCTGCTCTGTCTGCTCTAGGTGGGATCAACACCCCCCTTCCAACCTTAGATGTCATCCACAAGGACATATTTGAGACAGAGACTAAATGCCCAGTTCCCGCCATCACCACCGTTGACTGGTTTTGTCAAGCAAGTCTCTCTACATCCTAAAGAAAGAAGCGTAATGAACTACCATGGAGTCCACCACCCAGTGAGGGTGTGCAAATGGTTTCATGAGTAAGTCCACCTCTGAGAGGAATTTTATTAAAAAACAGGGACAACAGACTATATTAATTTGAAATAAGTTTTGTACTTTCTAAACTCTGAGGACAAACTCCTTAATTTATAATTCTTTTTAAAATTTGATTTGTATAAATTTATGAATAGTATGAACTATAACTTCTAATTCTAAAGCAGGAATATAAAGTATTTTCTATGCTTACACTTAAGTAAACAGGTATGAAAAAAGTAAAAGTCTGTTTGAAATGATTTGGAGTCTACTAATAATCTATGAAGATCTATTTTATGATCCTTGACTTAACCAATTATATGGAACATAAAAAGAACAAAAAGAAAGAATGAAAATTTTCTATTAGTAGATAATACATATGGTTAGAAAGTCACCAGTATCCAGTGTATTTTTATGGATGCTATTACCACATTAGTTGAATAGATTACACTATATTGAAGAAGGCTGTGGAAAATAGACCAGAGATTCAAAACTACTTTGAGGACTAAATTAGAATTAATATATCTTTTTAAAGTTTTCCCTGATATTATTCATGTACTATTTATTCCCCCCCCAAAAAAATGTTAAAAGTCACATATCATTAGTACCTCAAAATTTAAAGATAATCTAGTCTAATCTCATGTTCTAATTAAGGAAAATGGGACCCAGACAAATTAAATGACCCATGATTACACAATTAGTTAATCAGGAGTAAGAATTTTAGTCTACTGCACCACCTTGCCTATTAGCAAAAGGAAAGAAATCCTGATTGCCACTATACACAATCCCATTTGTATCTTAAGATAAAAAGAGTTAAAAATAGACAACGTCTTATAGTCATTAATAACAGCCATCACTATAATGAATGAATGAGAGACAACAATGGATGTTTGTGTTCAAAACTTGGCAATATCATAATTAATTTGCATTTGTTTTTATCACTTGTGGTCAAAGAATCCTGATCTACAGTCTCAACATACATTGATTGGAACTGATTAAAAATATCATGGCAGATAAATGCAGTAAAGAATTGTTTAGCCTCTAGAAAAAAATGTTATAAATCATTGATATGGAAAGGTGTTCATGACACATTACTGAGAATAATTAGTACTTGTAGTATGATTCCATTTAAGTAAAATAACATAGATACATATATGTGTGTATGTGTATATATATATGTAATTTTTAATACTCAGTGTTAAAAGAACTCAGAAAAAAAGAAAGCTGAGAAGTTTGGTGAAGCAAATCAGAAATGGGCTGTTGAGTTGTTTGTTCTTCCATGTGGCTTTATTTAAGACTGAGTAATGGGAATTTTAGGAATTGAACTTATGTGATAAATGGTTAAAAAAAATCAGAGTATGTCTTCATTGGAGAAGTGTCTGTTCATATCTTCTGCCCATTTTTTGATAAGATCATCTGTACTGCTCCAATGAAGACATACAAATGGCTATCAGACACATGAAAAAATGTTCATCATCACTAAAAAAAAAAACAAAACAAAAAAAAAAAAAACAAAAAAACTTGGCAATATCACAGACCACTGATCAAAACTTTGTTTTGTGAGCAATATTACAATCAAATATATTCTCAGTGCATGAGTGTTTAGAGACTATCAATCACAGATCCCTGGTACTCACAGACTCCTAGGGGGTCCACAAATCCAAATAAAGAAATACCTCCAGAAATTCCCTATACCTACAGGATACTGGCACATTCTCAGCCACCAGTTAAGGACTGTGGTCTGCATGAAAGATCTGTGCACAGCCCGCAGGGAAGCTGGAGGTCTCACACATCCCTGAGACGACATCTAGCAAGCTATGGGCATCTGGAGTCTCCACTGACAGGCCCCAGTCCATCTTCTGGAGTTAGTGGCCAATGGCACACACATACCCACCCCATAAATCTATTTGCCATCACTAGTTTACATGGAGACTAGCAGCCTCACTGTAGCAAACACTTAACAGTGTCCAGGACTGGAGTTCGGCTGTTCACAATGGGTCAGCATCTAAGACGCAATGGAGAGCACTGTAGAGGAAGGAATTGAAAATTTGCAGGCAGAGCAGACCAACAAGGCCTGGCAGGTCACCATCAGATGCTGGCTGAGTCTTGGACGTTTCTTACCCACTGTCCCAGCAGTATGTTGGCCCTGGAGATAATGGCGCCTCACAGGAGAATGGGAAGGCCCGTGACACCAAACCCTGCAACACAAGAGCGCATCCTGCCCCGAGGAAGTACAAGACAGAACAGGGGCCTTTCCTGCCCCATGCCAGGGGTGGTTGACGGCACTCGTGGCCAGGATAAACCAGCAGGATCTGGGCCTAACTGGGACGGAAGCCTATGCAGAATGAACAAAACCAGCCATAATAGCAGGGGCTCTAATAGGTGTGGCGGAGTTAAAGAGTGACCAGACACATGGTGCTGGTGAGACACCCCCTGGGATCTGCAGAAATACTTGAGAGAAGGGTTTTTTAATTTTTTTTATTTTTTATTTTTTTATTTGACATACAGAGATCACAAGTAGGCAGAGAGACAGGCAGAGAGAGAGGGAAGCAGGCTCCCCGCTGAGCAGAGAGCCCGATGCGGGGCTCGATCTCAGGACCCTGAGACCACGACCTGAGCTGAAGGTAGAGGCCTCAATCCACTGAGCCACCCAGGTGCCCCAAGAGAAGGGTTTTTAACATCAGCAAGGACTCAGCCTGAGTGTGTGTGTGTGTGTGTGTGTGTGTGTGTGTGTGTGTGTGTAAATTTTAAGTGAGCAATCACAAATCCTCTCTGCTCCCTTGGTTCTTTCTTTGGTCCAAACTCTTCCTCCTGGCTCCATTCTTGCCAGCCTCCTAGTCCAAGACACGTAAGAGTCTTGAGCCAGTATTCTGGACTTGAAACCCGACTCTGCCATGCAGTGCTGTGACACTTCTGCAATTGTGTTAACTTTCTGTGCTTCAGTATTCCGGCATTAATGTCATTATGATCCCATTCATACACACCCACCCTGAAGAAGTAATAGATGTGATACAAAAGCTAGAGTCAGAGTCACATACTTGCAAAGAAGAAAGAGCCGTTTTGCAAAAATTGAGAAGAGTGATGTTGGCGGAGCCTGGGAGGGGGAGGGAGAGGAGGCTGACTGCACTTCTTATCCTTGGTTCAGGGAGGCACTCCTGTATCTTTTCAGTGATGTTTGCACGTGCTTAGGCTGACCCACATGGCATTCTGATTCTTGGCAGCTGTCTCAATCTGTTTGGCCCGCTATAACAGGAATATTATAGACTGGGCGGCTTAAACAATAAACTATTATTTCTCATAGTTCTGGAAGCTGGGAAGTCCAAGACCAAGGTGACAGCAGATTCAGTGTCTGGTGAGGGCCCACTGCCTGGTTCATGGATGGCCGTCTGCCCACTGTACCCTCACATGGATTTGACGGACCTCTCCGGGGTCTCTTTTATAAGCTCACTAACCCCATACAGGTGTGTTCCACTCTCATGACCTGATCACCTCCCAAAGGCCCCACCCCTAATACCATCATATTGGAGGTTAACTTTCAACATATGAATTGTGGAAGGACACAGAAGTCATAGTACTGAGCAAACCCCACATGGGAGCAGACAGGTTAGTGCCTCTCCAAGGGTCATCCTTAAACAAGTTGTGACCATAGACAAGACCAGAAGCCAGACCCCAGATGTCCCAACTTCTCACGCTGTTGCTACTGAAATAGTATGAAGTTGGAAGTTCCAGATTACCTCAGGGGCAGTAGATAAAAGTCATATTGTTCTCTAGTTCAGACTGAAGAGCCTCTGGACAGTCTTCAGGGTGACCCTGTACATCCTCAGACCAAATTACCCACCAAGCCCTTCCATTCATTCGTATTTTATTTTTTTTAAAGATTTTTATTTATTTATTTATTTGACAGACAGAGATCACAAGTAGGCAGAGAGAGAGGAGGAAGCAGGCTCCCTGCTGAGCAGAGAGCCCGATGTGGGGCTCGATCCCAGGACCCTGGAATCATGACCTGAGCCGAAGGCAGAGGCTTTAACCCACTGAGCCACCCAGGCACCCCTTTTCCTTTGTATTTTAAAGCTAGCTCTTAATGATCTGTTTTAAAGTATATTGTAAATAGCTACGACCAAAATTACCACATTTCAGAATTCTCATTTTTAATCTATATTTAGCTTTAAGCTAAAAAAAATCTATAGATGAGAAAAAATATCAAAGCAAGTGTGATGACACATTGTTCCTATTTTGGCTTCCCAGGGTAACATCAGGATGCTGTTACTGGAAATGGGAGGGTTTCTTCAAAGGCAATATCCTGGTGTGCCCTTTACCGTCTGTGTGTCGGGGGAGGGGGAGCATGCATGTGTCCATACATGTGTGCATATGAGCATGTGTATGCATATGTATGCACATGAGCATGTGTATGCATGTTTGTGTGTGGGCATGTGCATACATATTTGCATGAGCGTGTGTGCATGTGTGTTTGTGAGCATGAGTGTGTGCATGCATGTGTGTATGAATTACACGTGTGGGTACGTGAGCATGTGTGCATGCATGTGTGCACTTGAGCGTGTATATGCATAGGTTTGTGCGTGATCGTGTGTGTGCATACATGTGTGTACATGAGTGTGTGTGTGCGCAAGAGCATGCATGTGTGTACATGTGTGTACAGGAGCATGCATGAGTGCACACATGTGTGTGCATGAGGCTCAGAGGCCGTGTTCTGGGTTCTAATCCTGACCCTACCACATAGGGCTATGACTTTGGGCAATTGTTTTAACTTTTCTGTGCCTCAATTTTCTCATCCACAAAAAGGGGATACCAATACTACCTACTTCATAGTTTTGTTAAGATAAAATGACATGAAACCATTAGAACCATGCTTAGTACTGAATACTCAAAAATTCTAAGTGTTATTGTTATTAGTCATACCCTTTATTTGTCAGAAAATAGTTTCTTCTTTGACTGAATCCCAGATAAACGCCTCAATTTCAGTTTGAAACTGCTCTGTTTATTCCTGAAATCCTGGCTCAGTAAACCCAGATTTAACATAAGATTTTCTGGTATTAAGCCCTTTTTTAAGGATCTGTTAGCTCCTAGGGGGTCATCATCTCAGGGATGCCCTCACTTTTAAGATTTTATAAGTTGGCCTCTGCCTCATGTAAGCCCCAGCATTCCAGATTATCTACCTTTTCTCTCAAGAGCTTTATCTTCTCTTCTTCTGACACCCCACAAGCTACTTTTACATCTTCATCATCCTAGAGACTCCCCTCTCTCCTAGAAAAGATTCTCTCTGCTTCTACAAGGAGTAAGTCAGCACATTCAAGGTTCATGCCCCAGTTATACAACCTGTTCTAGCTTATCCTCCCTCTTGCTAGGCCAGAGTATTCAGGAAGTCCCACTCTGGTAATGACCAGGCCTATTATCTTGGGTTACACTTCAATCCACACAGTTTATTGGGAAATTTGAAGACATGATGTCATGTGCAAGAATGGACTGTTCAGGAAACAGCAGCAGTTTTGGCATGACTGGGGCATAGCCTGTGTGGGAAGGATGATAGGAAGAGCTAAAGATGGGGAAAGGTCTCAGTGGATCAGGTCAAGGAGCTCAACATTTGTCTGATTGTCACTAAGGAGGCATGGAAGAATGTTAAGCAGGATGGAGTCATCAGAATCAGATCCGCATTTGAGAACTAGAACTCTGATTGGAACAGAGAAGAGGGATAAGAACAAAAGTGACCACATATATGGAGGACAGGTGAAAGACAATTTTCAGAACCACCTTTGAGAAACGGTAAGGAAGTGGCTTTGAGGATAGAGAAGAAGGACCAGCTGTGAGAAGTTGGATACACTCAACAGTATTTGAATTTTAAGATTCTGAAGGTGATGAGTGGGAGGAATAAGTCTAAGATGACTCTAAAGCTTCTGGCTTCAGTGACTAGAATAGAGATGACATGCCTTTGACTAAAGTGAGCAATATGGGAGAAAACAAATGACATGAAAACAAGTTCAGTTTTAGATGATCACAGATATCTAAGTGAACATGTCTACTAGACACTTTGAAGTTCAGGTCTGGCACTCAAGAGAAAGATCTGGAGATACAAATTAATATAATATGCCAATATAGATATTAGCATAAAGATAGAAGTTTGAACCCCTGGGAGTAATGAGATCAACCCAATACATTAATCAAATAGGGCAGATAGCATAAGAAAAGAAGGTAGTCAAATATGGAACTCTAAGGAAGACCAATATTTCAGGAATGCACAAAAAAATATGGATACTGGGAGAGAATGCCAGAATGATTGGAAGACAACCAAGAGAGAATACTAGCTTGCAAGTTTAAGAGATGAACAAGTTCAGGAAGGAGCTGGTCAGAAGTGTGAAATGCTACCAGTCAAGTAAAATGAGTAGAGCAAAGACTAGAGGGAGAAATGGCCATTGGATTTGGAAATTACATGAGAAAATTGGAAACCTTAGATGGTGATTCTCAATAGTGATCCTCTCTTGAAGTGGGGAGTGGGTGGGGTGTTTGGATTCTCAGTCATTTGAGTTAATTTCAACATTAGCTTGTTACAGATGACATTTGATAATTAGAGACTTTAGAATGTGTGTGTGTGTGTGTGTGTGTGTGTGTGTGTGTGTGTAAAATGTCACAGAGCAAAAGCCTTAACTTCAATGTCTACTGTGATACCATGCAAGTCCCAGCCCTGGAAGAGTCCAGTGAGCTCGGGATTTAGTTGGATTGGTTCTAACATCAGGTCTTCAGAGACAAAAATTCTAAATATATATTCCTTATATAAATATAAGGAATAATGACTACCTCTAAAAAAAAAATGTGGGTGTTATACTAGATGAACTCACTCTGAAAGGAGAGAAATTGGAACACCACAGTAAGAAGATTGTCCATTTTTAGTATGAAACAAAAGCACGTGTCTAAAAGGTGAGAAGTAGAGTGGAATATACCAAAAGCGAGTCAAATACAAGACCTCAACAGCCTGGAGACAAATAATAAATTTGTGTGCATGGCTCCAGGAGCAGTGCCCTGAACATCAATGGACAGGAGACTTATTCTTTACATCTGGATGGCAATAACCGGAGGAGACAACATCTAGGACAGAAAAATCAATGAGAGTAAAAATCACATGAGACAAGTGGTGTTGACAATGGGGACTAGAAAGTCAGTCACAATGGAGTTACAGTGAAACACTGTGAACTCAAAAAGATCTCTGATAAAACTGTGACTCTCCCCTCATGGACTGTGACAGGAGCAAGTGATTTTTGTGGCGACGACTGTGATTCAGATATACTATGAATACAACTGTCTTCATTAACTCAGCATCAGGCTGCTGTTATCTGGGCAAATGTGTATCATCTGCATAATATATACTCCTCCACTCAGCAAACTTGAGCCACACGAGGAGCTGAGTGCTATGGGACAGACTCTGAGTTCTATGAGGCACAAAGGATATCTGTGTTACCGGCCTTACTATTCCAAGGACTGTGCCCTGTATATAGTCTCTGATGTCAAGGGGCTAAGATTTGGTCAGAAGTAAAGTCTGTGTGGATGCAAAGAGAGAGGTAGAAGGAACTATAATTGGTGGCTCAGATTTTCATTGGAGAGATAAGAATAGGACAATGCTGGGGTGCTCAGGTGGCTCAGTGGGTTAAGTGTCAGACTCTTGACTTCGGCTCAGGTCATGATCTCAAGGTTGTGAGATGGAGCCTGTGTTGGGCTGCATAGAGCGTGTAGCCTGCTTAAGACACTCTCTCTCTCTTTCTCTCTCCCTCTTCTGCTCTTCCTCCCTCTCTTTAATAAAAAAAAGGAAAGAATGAGTTGTGCAATGCATGAAAAGAGAACATTGAATAAAAAGAACATCATAAAGCATGTGCTGTACCTGGCACATAGTAAACACTCAATAAATGATTGCTATTCCTAACATTAGACAGTGGGCTCATTTTAGGCAACTCCTCTGAAAATAAGGTATCTTGGGGGAAATCCTAAAGCTTTCAGATAGATTTGTAACCAGTCACGAATTTGGCTTTGGGTACAGTTTCAACCTCCCTAATAGAGAATAATGTAGTCTCTTCAGATGAGCAGAGTGTTTTTAAGACAGATGGTTTAGATCAGTTGCCTTATTATTCAAAAGTCTGCCCCTCAACAGGAATCCATAGAAGTTTAAACTGAAGATGAGTGGTCATTCTCAGCTAGAGTCATCCCCCATCTTGAAAAATACCTCTTCCCTTATGTTTTGGTTACATTTTCCTTTGATGGACAAATAGCTCCAGCTGTTTCAACCCTTCAAGTGCCTCAAGCCATTCTGGGCAGGCTTTGTATCCCACTCTTCCTATGGAGACAAGGGGATCTGCATTCAGCCCCTGAGGAGTAGAAAGGACCCACGTTTTCCCTCTGATCTTAGCCTAATTATTTTTGTAAATATAAATACTACCCCTTAGACTGTACTCTGTGGCTCTCGTTCACCCAGCAAAAGGAAACACCTTGGATTTGAGTACTGAGTACAGTCCCAAGAAGAAAAAAATCAGGAATTTTAACACACTAGTTGTTGAATATGCAAGTGTTCTCAGGTGAATAGAGGAAAGTTTGCCAATAGCTGGGGCTTTTTCTAAATTCATACTGACAAACATTCCAGGGTATGACCAAATCATTAATGTCAATTTCATTTGATTTTCTTTCACACACAGTGTTCTGGGTTTTTTAGGTAGTTATGCTTTTTTTTAACCTTCTGGCCTTGGTTTGTATAAGATCAGGACCAGTTTGTAACCCAAAAAGCAAGTGAGAATTGATTCCCTCCTCAGTGAAGGACAGTATGTTTGGAACAGCATAATAAAGACAGATCTGATGTGACAAACAGCAAGACAAAGCTACCTTCAAATGAAAAGCCAGTCACTGCAGTTCTCATCCTAAGGAATGTGGTAGCCTCCATTTTGTAGTTGGATCCTTATATTTCATTCACCCATTTGATGTTTAAGATTGAAAGACTCAAGATTGAAAAATATATTGTCCATTAGCCATGAACCTGATAGATAGACCTTGGTTCCTTTTATTCAGGTGGAACTATGTGCTGCCTCCTAAGATGTCCAATAGCTCATACCAACTGTGTCAGTGACATCCCTGGAGAAAAGTGCATTTTTCTTGCCAACAGCAGTTCTACTGGAGCCAGCTTTCTGGCTTGGGTAAAAATATCTGTTTTCATCAGTCATCACACTTCCTGCTCAGCTTTTTTATACATACAATTTCTACAAATGGAAAGAATGTGGGGAAGTGGGGCTTTCGATGTTATGAAATTCATAGGCTGCATCTGTATTGAAGTAGAGTTTATGGCAGAAATTGCAAGGGAATAAAAAAGAGCAAGGACTTTTCAAAAATGTCAAAAAAACTGCCAATTGCAGATGCTTCCCCTGATTGAGGAAGAGACCAGCTCTCACAGGTGCAATGAAATATGTACATCCCAGCTCATCACCACCTTGTGATCTCCAACAACAGACATCACTGTTAGGGAAAGAATATGTAGAAATAAAGTATGTTGAGTTCTGATAGCTGCTTTGAGACAGCTAATGAGAATAAAAACAAAAGTGAGAACTCTAAGATGTGGTTACTCAGGGTTATCCCTTCACCCCACCAGGGAAAACACTTCTATACTGAGGATTTTTCTCCTTGGTACATCCCATAAAGTTACCAAGATGTCATTGTTTTTAGATAACCTTTTTATTGAGATATGATTTAAATATAGAGCAATGCATGAACCTTAAGTGTACAGTTGAAAGAGTTTTGTTTTAATTGAATACATACAGTATTACATTAGTTTCAGGTGTACAACATGGTAATTTGATATTAATGTATATTATGAAATGTTCACCACTATAAGTGTGGTTACCATATGTCACCAAACAAAATTATTGCAATATTATCGACTAAATTCCCTTGCTGTACTTTACCTCTCGGTGACTTACTTCTTTTATACCTGGAAATGTGTAACTCTTAATCCCTTTCCCTATTTTGCCCATCCCCCCCCACTCCAACCACCAGTTTGTTCCCTGTATCTATGAGTCTGTTTCTGTTTCATTTTTTTTCCTTCCTTTGTTTTCTTTTTTAGATTCCACATATAACTGAAATCATATGTATTTATCTTTTTTCTTCTGACTTATTTCACTTAGCATAATAACCTCTAGGTCCATCATTGTTGCAAATGGCAAGATTTCATTATTTTTTATGGCTGTTTTTCACAGTGGCTGCTACATCAATCTGCATTCTCACCAACAGCCCACGTGGAGGTTCCCTTTTCTCCACATCCTCACCAACATGTGTTGTTTCTTACCTTTTTTATACTAGCCAGTCAGACAGATGTGAAGAAGCATCTCATTGTAGTTTTGATTTGCATTCCCCTGATGATGAGTGATGTTGAGCATCTTTTCATGAAGTCAAGATGTCCATTTTTAATGTCCTAAAATTACCTAGATATAGAATAAGGGTAATAAAGGCAGTTCACACATTTCTAAAACATAGACTTCCTTTACTATCTAGTTTACTTGTCAACCTTTGGCTTAAAACAACAACAACAACAACAAACCCGAACAGTTCAGGACGAAATGATCAGACTAGTTGTGTATTTAACAAAAACATATTTCACCCCAGTTCATGAGGCTAGATGTTAAAATCATGGGACATCAGAGCTGGGAAGGACCTCATAAGGTTTGAAAAGACTGAAGGTTTGAGAAGCACAGTTGATTCCAACATGCATCCGAGTTTGAGAAAGTGTTCCAAATTAGATCTCAAATTTTAATGGGCAAATAAATTACTTGAGGATCTTGTTGAGGTACAGATTCTGACTCAGTAGGTCTGGAGTAAGGCCAAAATTCTGTATTTCTAACAAGTTCCGAGGTGAAGCTGATGTTATCCACGATCACACTCTGGGCAGTGGAGTCTTGGAGATCTCCCAGCCTAGGGGTTGCCACACTGTGTCCTCAGAACTCTAGAACCCTGTGGAGAGTGCTGGGCAATTTCTGTAATCTCAGTTTGCATTTGCTAGATGAGGCTCATCTAAGCTCGAATCTCTCATCCATTCTCCACCATCACCATTTGCGTCTCTCATCTGTTCTCTACCATCACCTCTTCCAATTTAAATTGTCTTTTAATGTCATTGTCTTTGACTGACTTTATAATGTGTAAATATTATAAATGTGAACAGAAAATATATATAGACCTATTTTACATATAACATTTTGTTTGACAAGAGTGCACACTGCTAAAAAGTACTTCTCTGGTTCCTTCCATTATACAGATAAGGAAACTGAGACCCAGAAGAGACAACTGACCTCATGGAAATCACATCACACTTAAATATAGCCAGCACAATTCCCTGTCTCAGCACCCAGTTTCCGTGTATAATTTAAGAGAGACCCATGCAACTGAGGCCAAAGCAGTGGGAATGCAATCTGAGTTGCATGTCTTCCCGTTCATATGCCAGTGTTTGTGCCAAGGAAGCAAAGAAACTCGGGAATGCCGACATAGCCCTTGGGCATGCTGGGTACAGTTTGAAGGTTGGTTCCAACCAGGGCTATATTGAAAATGGAAGGAAAACATAGAGATGTATCTATTCTTTGAAATTAGTGTTTTTGTATTCTTTGGGTAACTACCAGTAGCATGATTACTGGATCATATGGTAATTTTATTTTTAATTTCTTAAGGAACCATCATACTATTTTCCACAATGGCTCCAACAGTTTGCATTCCCATCAACCGTGCAAGAGGATTCCTTTATCTCCATGAGCTCTCCAACACCTGTTGTTTCTTGTGTTTTTGATACTAGCCATTCTGACAAGTGTGAAGTGTTATCTCATTGTGGTTTGATTTGCATTTCCCTGATGATGAGTGATGTTGAGCATCTTTTCATGTGTCTATTGACCATCTGGATGTCTTCTTTGAAAAAATGTCTATTCGGGTACTCTACCCATTTTTTAATTGAATGATTTAGAGGATTTTGGTGTTGAGTTGTATAAATTCTTTATACATTTTAGATAATGACCCTTTATCAGATATGTTGTCTGCAAATATCTTCTCCCATTCAGTAGGCTGCCTTTTAGTTCTGTTGATAGTTTTCTTCACTGTGCTGAAGCTTTTTATTTTGATGTAGTCCTGACATTTTATTTTTGCTTTTGTTTCCCTTACTTCCAGAGACATATCTAGAAAAAATATTGTTATAGCCTATGTCAGAGAAATTAATGCCTGCACTCTCTTCTAGGATCTCATAATTTATGATTTCATGTCTCACATTTAGGCCCTTAATCCATCTTGAGTTTATTTTTGTGTATGGTGTAAGAAAGTGGTCCAATTTCATTCTCTTGTGGTAGCTCTCCAGTTTTTCCGACACAATTTGTTGAAGATACTATCTTTTCCCCATGGCATACTCTTGCCTCTTGTCAAAGATTAACTGACCCTAAAGATGGGTTTATTTCTGGACTTTCTTTTCTGTCCTATTATCTATGTGTCTATTTTTTTTCTAGTAACACACTGTTTTGATTACTAAAGCTTTGTGGTATAACTTGAAATCTGAAATTGTGGTATCTCAAGTTTTGTTTTTCTTTTTCAAGATTGCTTTGGCTATTCAGGGTCTTTTGTGGATCCATACAAGTTTTAAGATTGTTCTTGTTATGTGAAAATGCTATTGGTGTTTTGATAGGGATTGCATTAAATCTGTAGATTGTTTTGGGTAGTATAGTCAAAGAATATAAAAACACTAATTGGAAAAGATATGCCACCCCCATTTTTTTGCAGCATTATTTACAATAGCCAAATTATGGAAGAAGCCCTAGTGTCTACTTGGGTAGATGAATGAATAAAAGGATAAAAAATTATATATATACAGGGGTGCCTGGGTGGCTCAGTGGGTTAAAGCCTCTGCCTTCGGCTCAAGTCATGATCCCAGGGTCCTGGGATCGAGCCCCGCATCGGGCTCTCTGCTCAGCAGGGAGCCTGCTTCCTCCTCTCTCTCAGCCTGCCTCTCTGCCTACTTGTGATCTCTCTCTGTCAAATAAATAAATAAAATCTTTTAAAAAATTATATATACATATATATAATTTTAAAAAGAAAATAGAAGGAAACCCAAGAGTGACTCCTCCAGAGTTCTGTGACCAAGAAGGAATTTGTGGAAGCAGAGGTCTGATGGCTCAGAGGGCTGTAGAGACCACACCTTTGGTTTGGAACCAGACTAGACTTGGGGGTGAGGCCTTGATTATTCAGACATGGAAACAATAAAGACAGTACTCCAGTTCTTATCTGGTGAACATACTAAAGGTGAATCCAATTTAAAACCACAGGCGCCATTAAAGATCTAATTGTTGTGTTCACTTGTGCAAGTTTGCCATGATTACATATCACAACTCTATATTCTTTTATCCTAGGGTCTACTTAGAGTTTTTGCATTCTAAGTGGCTGAGTGTGAGTGAGCTATAGCACAAGGACCCCTGGGGACAGGCAGCACATGGCTAGTGAAGTGAAATGCAAAGGCACAAATCAAGGGGGTAGAATTCTAGGCAAGTCCCCTGTCATTTGGCTGATAGCAAAAAGAATCATTTGGAGAACTTTCTATTTGGGAGCTCCTTAGAGGTTTTCATTGTTCTTACAATGCTAAACATTAAACCTAACGAAAGACATCTTAAGGTCAAAGCATGTGATATAGATAGATAGAGAGATAGGACATATATGTAACACATATGTGTGTGTGTTTCTTTTTTATTTATCTGTTTCCCCAGCAGGAAGCAGATGGCACACTCAAACAGGATAACCAAGAGATTTTAGTGAAGGACTATCCACAAAGAAGCCCACAGGGTCGAGAGAAACCAGGATTAGTGAGGACCTTGGAGCTGGCAATAGCGGAGAGCTGCCCCTAGATCTGATCAGGCAAGGAGAACATGCCTTTATAAAAATTCAGTGAGACCTACAGCTGAAGACGAGGGCTTCCCAGGGCAACAGCAGCCTTGACCTCTGGTCGAGCCACTGCCAACCCACAGCCCAGCAACAGGGGCTTCCACGGGAATAAATACCTTGATCTTTTTTTTCTTCGACCCAACTTTCTGTTGCGAATTACTGGTACTCTCATCGGCCGAACGTGACCAGATGCCAAAGGACAAGGGAGCTTAGTTGATTCAGCCCAGGGAGGCAGCCTCTTGGGACACAGAGTGAGGCAGTAAGTGAATCTGGAGCACCCAGAGACCTTGATGTTATGTCTGGATACCTGGTCATCACTGTGCCCCTCCCCTTCCCTGGCACATACCAGCACCCCCCCTTTGTCTCCATGCTGGAGTACCCTGTTGCCACCTCTTCTGTGGATCTACATCCTCTCAACCTTAAAGGCTCTGGCTACACAGGTGATTTGCACAGTAAACCTTCCGTCTTGGGTACAACTGTGATGTCCCCTCAAATGACAGTAGGGTTTGGGAAGGCTGGGACCATGACCATCTCTAGCAGAGAAGGCAGCCTATTTCCAGCAACTTCCTCAACAAAAACCGTCATGTGACCCTCATGGCCCAGGGCTGATCCTTTGCAGACAATCAGCATACCATGGAATCAGAGAGAGAGGCAGCACGCCCATGAGAACCCATAGCTGCCTGTTACATTTTTGTCCCACCTGCCTGTCCCTTATGCCCTGCCCCCCCACCCCAGCCTCAGTCTCATGATCCTTGACCATCATGGTATCAATCCAGCCTGCATAGGGACTTAAAGTCTCTACAATGCATGAACATTTGTCAATTAGCTGCCATCATTTAAAATTCAGGAGATGCCACATAATCTTGGTGTACTGTTTTTTTTAGAAAATGGGACAGTTTGGCAACACTGATTCCCAGTCTCTTGTGATGACAGCCAGCTGGAGCGGCACAGTGATGTTCCTTCAAAATGAGCACATGCTGTCCAGTCCATTCATTATACTTCCCATCTAGCCTGCCTTCCTCCCTGACAGTAGCTGACCTTTCCTCCAACTATGCAAGTTTGCAAGCCCTGCTTTGTGGGCATCTCGCTGCTACAATTCCCCCTCCCACTCCCAGCCTTCTGCCCAGTCATCCCTCACAGATCCTCCGTCTAATCCTTTCTGCTTAATTCTATAAAGCCTTCACCCTACTATAAACAAGCTCATCTCTTCCCTCAGCCCCATTTCACAATGTCTCTTCCATTCCCTTCTATTGTGGGTTGAATTTTGTTCCCCCAAAAGATATGTTGTAGTCTGAATCTCCACATATGTGAATGTGACCTTATTTGGAAATAGGGTCTCTGCAAATATAATTATACTAAGATGAGGTCATACTGGATTAGGGTGGCCCTTATAAGGAGAGAGAGGTTTGAAGACATGGAGGGTACACAGAGAAGGTCATTTGAAGTTGGAGGCAGAGACTGGAGTTATGGTGCCATGAGCCAGGGAATGCCAAGGATTGCCCACAACCACCAAAAGCTAAAAGAAGCCAGGAAGATTCTTCTGGAGCCTTCAGGGGGATCATGGCCTGGCTGACACATTCATTCATACTTCTCACCTCCAGAACTTAGAAGGAATAAATTTCCGTTGTTTTAAGCCACTGTGTTCATAGTACAGTTGACCCTTAACACAGGTTTGATCTGCTCGGATCCACTTATACGTGGATGATTTTCATGAACTACAAGATAGTACTATAAATGTATTTTCTCTTCTTTATGGTTTTCTTAGCATTTTCTTTAGCTTAATTTATTGTAAGAATACAGTATATAACACATGCGATATAACAAAGTATGTGTTAATCTGCTTTTTGTGTTATCAGTAAGTCTCTGGTCAACTGTAGGCTATTAGTAGTTGAGTTATGGGGAAGGTCAAGAGTTATCCACATATTTTCGACTGCATGGGGGTGAGGATCAGTGCTCCCCTATGTTGTTCAAGGTCAACTGTGTTTTGGTTGTGGCAGCCCTAAGAAACCATTACTCCTCTTCCTAACTGAAGATGGGATTTCCTCTTGAGATTCTCACAAGGGTGCTTCAAGGATTGACATTCTTGATGTCATTCTTGATATCTTGGTGCCAGGGGTCTGAAGGTAAATAATGTGAAAGTATTTCTTGCTCCTTGGTCTCAGACTTTGACCAGAGAAGACCGCTGGAAGCACTAGGGCACTGTGAGAAGACCAGGAAGCAGGTTCTCTGCACAGATACATTTCGGTGTAGAACTTAAGCTTGAAAGCAGACATTCATGAGAGCTATAGTTCCTGCTATGTCTCCAGCATTTCTACAGTGCTGACATAGAGTCAACATCTACTGAATGTTTGTTGAATGAATGAATGGGTGTTAGCAATTAGGGCCTTTGAAAAGCATGCCATTCTGGCTAAGTCTCTAGGCCTTGCATACTGACCAACTTGACCCAAAAGTGTGAGCTAGATGCATGCTTACTCCAGTTGAAAAATGTCATTTCTTTGAAACATTGTAAATGAAAAAGCAGTTTCATGATAGAAATATAGGAAAATTAAAGGGTAGTACTGAAGATTAATTGGACTAAGACCTACTGTTCTCAAATGATGGTTCTCTAATTTCTTATAATAGTTTTTATTAAACCAAATGTTTTAATATTTAAATAAATATTTAAATACACATTTAAGTATTTAAATAGATGCAGTTACAAAAAATGTGTTATCTCAGTCTGGGGAAAGGCAGCAGCCATTCAAGACAAGAGGCCACATGGTAACAGGCAAAATGTGGGAACAAGATGTGCCTTTCCATCACCTGATGTGACGTGGGGCACTGGGCCAAATGGGCTCCAGTCTTAACTCCTTGTCTAAAGTCAATCTTGGCAAATTGGAAGTCTCCACTAATTACCAAGAAATTACGAGTACTCTATTGATTTAGAGGGTTTGTGATTTGGCTATTTTTCAAATACCTACAATTGCTTTGCTGTTACAAATTTGACACAACACAACAGCAGAAACCTTATTTTTTCACCAGTACCAAATTTTGGTAAAATGTATAAAATTTGATTTTCTTATAAACATCGAGTACTCCTAGTAACAAATGTTCCCCAAATACAGACCTTCAATTGTAGATTAATGTGAGTAAAGTAAACACACTCTACTTTAAGCAGTATTCGAAGACAAACAATCTCTGGGTCACTCAGAACTGATGTTTGCATAGAATGTAATCCCAGTGGAAAGCCATGTTTAAATAATAAAAATATTTTCCTGTGAAGTTTCTGATAAAGGCTCAACTCAAAACAAAATAACTCATATTTATATAGCTAAAACAGAAATATTTTTTAAATCTTTTTTGGGGGAGCACCTTAGTGAATTTTATTTCTTAATTCCAAATTCCTTTTGTGAACCCACTCTAAAAGTAGAGATTATCAATTGCTTCTGACTGAGGCTCTGGGTGTAGATAGCTCTGTCTCTTAGGGGATAGAAAGCATAGGAAGTGTTGGCTCAGCAAAGGCACCATGTTTCAGATCCCACACATGAGGAAGAGCAACAGGCCTAGACACTCTCCCAGGAGATGGGGAGGACCATCAGGGGAGGACCTTCCCACTACACAGGCTTCTACCCTCCTCTAAAAGAATCCTGCCATGTTTCATACCTGTTATCCCCCCAAATCTCATCTCCATCCTGTTCCCTCTATGACTAATTCCAAACAAATTCTTTAGCCCAGTCCTTGGACCTTCCAGTCATCAATCAGCAAACTCCCCTGTGTCTTCCACTTCTTTTCTTGCCTTAAATGAGAACCTGGCTGTGTCCTAATGAAACTCTCTGGCCCCCAGCCCTCTCAGCCCTCCAGAATTAGACCCACATTCCTCTGGTGGCTGGTGCCCCCGGCGACCTGGTGCCCCCTCTCAGACCACTTTTTCCATATTCTTGATCCTGAGACTTTCCTGACACCTTCTCCCTCTCCTCACTGTTAACGTCTCCTCAACTTGTAGTCACTTCCCTCATTTTTTGAAGAATTCGACTTCTAGCCATGGAAACCTTTGCCACCCCCCACCGCAGCTCATTATCATTCCCTGTTGTCTCATATGGGCTTTAACACATGGAGGAGGCAAGAACAGGTCAGCTGTTCAATGTGACTAATAGTCAAACAAATGCAAACAAAACCCATCAGTTTCAACACTGATGTTCAAAACGCAACACTTTTGATATGATGAGCCTGGTACTATTGAGTGTGTTGAAGATGAGGATACAGGACAATCTTCGCACACTGAGGAGACCATACATTGGTGCAGCCACAGTAGGAATCATTTTGTACTAAAAGCCAGGTTGGAGATGAACAAACCCAGAAATAATGCCTCTAGATACATGTGCATGGAAACAAAGATTGCAAAGTTGATTTCATTATTGTTTATACCAATATGACAACCCAAATGCCATCAACAGATGGATAGAGGGTTAACTCGGCGTACTCGTACACTGGAATAGTACATAGCGATTAAAATACACACACAAAACAATCAACACAGAAATTTGGGTGGAGGTTATCTCTGGGGTAAGAAACGAAACAGCGTGGCTGGGGAAGCATACAAATGGGTCTTTATCTATACCTATTATATTTTATTTATTATATTAAAAAAGAGGAGAGAAACATGAAATAGCTTAACCTGAGGAACAAGCAAATTTTTTAAAATGAGAGAAAATGTCCAGTCAATTCCTCTTGGCAACAAGATTGGAGACCTGAGATGACTTAAGAATTTAGAATAATCACTCAGCAATACAAATGCTTTCCACAGAGGAAGAAAGAAAGATGTTTGGCTGTTATTCAGCTAATTGTATCGGTGTTAGACATCTAAGCTTAAAATCTGCATGAAATTAATTCATGTGAGGAATCACTTATTTTTGGGTATTTAATATTGATCGCAATTACCAAAGAGCAGTCGGACCCCCACCACACTTTGTACTATATGGAAACAATCTTATGCAAGTACAAATCTCCAAAAGGGTTCAGGGGGGGAAAAAAAGTAATTTGTTTCTACACCTGGCCTTACTTAAGGAGAGCAATGCTTTATTTATTCAACATCATTGTGAAATGAAGTGTTTCAAATAATTTTACGCCTTTAAGTGCCAAGACTTTTTTTTTTGTTCTTAATAATTTTAACCACTTGGATTGAAATCACTTTTAGAAAGCTGTTACACATGTGGATGATTTTTCTCCCCTTTCTTAATACAGAAGACAGAATATGCTTAAGGTTTTCATGTTAACCTAGGGTCAAGATCAGTTAGGCTTCCTAATCCCATTTTGTCATATAATCCCAGAGTCCCCTTGTCCACCATTGTCTCCCAGAAATACACATGGTAGTGGCCCTTGGGGATGCCCCATGGTTGGAGCGTGTTTTCTCCAGAAAATTGCTCGTGTTCATAAGCATTGAAGCCATGACTTCGGTCATCTTCCCTGTGCCTGAGTCACATCTATTCATAAACACACAGATATCAATACCCCTTTATGCCCAGGATGCTTCTGACTGATCTTGTCCATATTTCATAATTATCATCGCCAAAATCAATAGCAGCCATCTGTGTGTAAGGACAGTTGATCCCGGCAGTAAATGACTATAGGGCTGGGGGTTTGAATTGTTGTATCTGTTTTAAGCTCATGTCCTCCTTTTCTTGCAGGGTGTCAGCCTCCAGCAACGGCTTCTCACTCCCCCTTCCTAATTTGCTGATTGTCATTCATCCATGACTAAGAAATTAGGTAATGTATTCTAAAAGAACAAAGCCACTCCTTGACAGGGTAGAGTCTTTCCTCTGAGGGAAGTGTGCAAGCCTGGGTGTGTGTGTGTCTATTTCTCACTGCATGTTATCATTTTGTCTCTGATATTGAAGTGAGAGAAGAGATATAAAATACCTTTAAAGTACTTGTTCTATTCAGAGTAAGACATAATCGATGTAGTGTTAGAGCCATGATTTGGGAAAATTGCAAGGCCTGAGGAATGGTTGGTAATTAAAAGGCTATAATGTTATTAAGGAAATCTAAAGTATATACTTTTAAAGAGAACAAAACAGAAACATTATTTGGAACTACTCACATTGTATTTGGGTTATATCTATAAACATTAAGAAAAGGAAATTCAGCATAATTCTTTCCTAAGTGTGGCACCAGAAAATAGATTTAACATTTATAATTTTTTATACTTGATGATACATTTCAAATATTTACATGTTAGAAATACTTCCAATGTTTGAGCATACATGATTTGACCCATGCTAACCCAAGTGCATGAAATAACTATTTAAATGCTATACGAGTTCTAATGTATTTATGTGTTGGACGCATGTGTTCAATAGGCCCATTTAGTGAGATTTCACTGAAACTCAACTTTATTTTTATCTCCCCAAGGCCCTTTGAAACTATTCAGTGAATGAAGTTTTGCCCCTGCACTAGATAAAAACTCAGCAGGTCACCTGAGTTTTGTATTCATTCTAAGGTAACAGACACTGCCATAGTCACTTTAACAAAATACAGTCAAATTTCAAAAATTAAGAGTCCAGGTCAGGACATTAACAAATACTCAATCTCCACTCAAGCTTACATGTGTACCTTATACTCATCTAGTCCCTCCTAAGGACAGGTACTGTGATTCTACCTAAAAAATGAAAAGCTACAATAATCAAAACAGCATGGTGCTAGTGAAGGAACAAGAACATAAAGATCAGAACAGAATGGCAAGTCCAGAAATAGACCCAAACTAATGCAGTCAACTGATCTTTGAAATACAAGCAGCAGTTCAATAGAAAAAGAATAGTCTTTTCAACAAATGGCACTGGAACCATTAGATGTACACACGCGCGCGCACGCACACACACACACACACACACACGCACACACCCACTCACACATGCACAAGTTGTGCACAGACCTTTTCTCTTTTACACAGACCTTCTATCTTTTACAAAAATTGACTCAAGAATAGACCTAAACGTAAAACGGCAAAATACAGAATTTCTGGAAGAAAACAGTAGAAAATCTAGATGACCCTGAGTTTGGCAATGAATTTTTAAATACTGTATCCAAAGCAAAAATCCATGAAAGAAGAATTTGATGATAAGTTAGAACTTACTAAACCTAAAAACTTTTGCTCTGTGAAAGACACTCTTAAGAGAATGAAAAGAGAAGCTACAGATCGTGGAAAACAAATCTCTGCAAAACACTATCCGATAAAGACGTTGTGTTCAAAATAGAAAAAAAATTCTTAAAACTCAACAATAAGAAAACAAACAATCCAAGTAAAAAATGGGCAAAATATCTGAGCAGACACCTCACCGAAGAAGACATATGGATAGAAAATAAGCATATGAGTTCAACTTTCTTTGTCATGAGGAAATTGCAAATTAAAATGATGAGATACAACCAAACATCTATTAAAATGGCTAAAATCCAAAAAACTGACAATACCAATTGCTGACAAGGATGCAGAACAATAACAACACTTATTCATTGTTGGTGAGAATGCAAAATTGTAGAGCCACATGGGAAGAAAGTTTGGCAGTTTCTTAGAAAGCCAAATATAGTTTTTTTCATAAATTCTTACATATTTACCCAACTGATTTGAGAAGTATACGTCTACACAAACATCTGCACACAAATGTTTATAGCACTTTTTTTTAAACATTTTATTTATTTTTTTGACAGACAAAGATCACAAGTAGGCAGAGAGGCAGGCAGAGAGAGAGGGAGGAAGCAGGCTTCCTGCTGAGCAGAGAACCCGATGTGGGGCTCAATCCCAGGACCCTGGGATTATGACCTGAGCCGAAGGCAGAGGCTTAACCTACTGAGCCACCCAGGAGCCCCTGTTTATAGCACTTTTATTTATAATTGTCAAAAACCAGAAGTAACCAAGATGTCCTTCCATAGGTAAACGGATAACTAAACTTTGTAACATCTATACAATGGAATACTATTCAATGATAAGAAAAAATGAGCTATCAAGACACAAAAAAAATGGGAGAATCTTAAATGCATATTACTAATTGAAAGAAGCCAGTCTGAAATGTTATATTCTGCCTGACTCCAGTTACATATTTTTTTCTCACATCTCATTGTGGTAAACAGCATTTTGTATCTTAATGCCTTCGTTGAAACTTCAATGTTAATGTCCTGCTATCAATTTATGTAAGAATTTATTCATGGGCCAAGAAATATTTATCCATAAGATAATTCTAAACATAAACCTGCTAACTTTATATGTTTACATGAGCCAGATTACAGTTGACCCTTGAACAACCCAGGTTTGATCTGTATCCACCACGTTTCCACTTACACACAAATTTTTTATGGTACAGTATTATAAATCTATTTTCCTTATGATTTTCTTAACATTTTCTTTTCTGTAGCTTAACTTATTGTAAAAATGTCATATATAATACATGTAACAAAATAGGTGTTAATTGACTGTTTATGTTATTGGTAAGGCTTCTGGTCCACAGTAGGTGATTAGTGGTTAAATTTGGGGGGAGTCAAATTTATACCAAATTCTCTGCTGGGCAGGGGTCGATCCCTCTAACGCCGTGTAGGGTCAACTGTAAAAGCTCCTCAAGGGCTGTAATCACATCTTCTACTACTTCGTAGCATACATACATACACAAACACATTCTTGCATGAAGAAATGTCCTTTTTATCCCAAAATCGACTCAATAAATCCTGGTACCTGACTTGTTGATGATATATCTGTGTATACTTAATTCTGCAAAAGCAATCAAGCCTGAGTCTGTCATTGGGACACATAATTTGAAGCCAGAGCTTGAATTTCTGAGTTTCCAGCTAAATCACGGTTTGATTACTTGAAAAGCTGGCATTGGCTAGTACAACTCTCATTAACAGAAAGACCCAGATCAGACAGTCAATGCTGAAGATCAACAGGATGACCAATGCCACAGTCAGAGCCAAGTGAATGTGAAAAGAACTATCATAAGACCCAGGTAAGATATTATCTGTAAAATATAATCTGTAAAATTACCATTTTTAGTTGAGAGTTTAGCCCCTCTAGAATTAGCAGATGCGGAACTTAAAACTCAGGTGAAATGCATCATTTTCACCCACAAGCTAGCAAACCAGCTCAGCTCATCCTGAAGTATATAACAGTGGGACCTCGATCTTGGTTTCCTTGGGTCAAAGGGAGTTCCAACAGGTTCTAAACAGTCCCTCTTCCGTGGGGGATGAAGTTTTCCCTTTATAGCCCCTTCTCTCACAAGGTGTCCTAAATTCTTCACCTTCTGTTCACGAGGCTTGCAGGATGCAGGACTATGGGACCACCAGTTGTGCATAAGCAGTGGGAAGATTCATGGATGACAAGGACTGACCATTGGCTCCCTCCAGAATGCTCCCCGAACCTGGGTGTCTTCCCCTCCCCCTTTCAAACACGTCTAACTCTCTAATCTGTCTAGTCCCTCCACCTCCTCTTCCCTTTCCCCTGCCTCCAGGCTTACTTTGCCTTTGGGGGTGGAAACTCTAACTAAATATAAGTTTGCAGGGGAGTCTCCTCTTCCTGAAATAGGCCAGCAGCTCTTTTAATCTTTGTTTCTGCTTCTGTGTGGGAGGGGGAGGGGAAGACAGCCCCCAGGGCACCAGTGAAAGAGCAGAGGGAGAAAGATATACTGAACTTATATCAGAAAACACAGATTTAATACTGTGAGATACAGCCCTGCCATAAATGCTTTCCTACTAGTATCCTTTCCTCTTCCCAAAGTCCGCTGTCCCTAGTCACCTCCCATGTTGTGTTCTTAAACAGCAAAATGGTTTGAAAACAAACCGTGACAGTGTGAAAATATTTCACCAAGGCAGACAGCAGAGCTTAACAGGCAGAGCAAAGGTCTCGGCCAAACAGGAGTATTCAGTAAGTTAGGCTAAGTTGAGGTTATGGTCAGGGGCAATGAGAAGGGGAATTTTAGTCTAGCAGAACTCAGGTCAAAACTGATAGGCAATGACCAGGCAAAGAAAGCCTTATAGGCTGAGAGAAGGTGTGCCGAGTGTCCTGGCAAAAGTGATGACCAACACAAGGTAGGTGCTTTTTCCTGACTTGGCCGTGGGGGTTAAGGGACGGTTACTCAAGTTTTGTAGCAATCACTAGTCCTAAGAGAACGAATTGAAGCTCTAGATCCTGAGTATTTGGACTAAACCAATCCAAATGGATGTAGATTCTAGAATAACTCCAGAGATGTTCTGATACTGTAAGCCTGCTCTGAGGAATGTTTAATTGACATGAGTTTCAGAATGCTTGGTGGGTGCTGAGCCTACTCTAAGAAGGCTAACAAGAGAAGTTCAGGCCAATAATCCTTTTTTTTTTTTAATTGCAGTACAGTTGACACACAATCAATAATCCTTAATCCTAACCCTCAACTCTTACCTCAAAGTGCATGGAAATCTATTAAGACCTGGGGACTGTCTTCCCCTCCCCAATCAAGTGGCCTTTTATAATTTGCTTTTGATTAAGATATTGATGTTAGGATAACTTTGTGTCTTAGAAACTTTTGTCGTTTCCTGCTAATAAAGGTATCTCTAAATATTTGTCTTAGAGATGCCTATATCTCTTTTAGGACAAACCATTTGTAAAGGGCTTGTAATTAGTATATTACTCTGTCTCCTCAACTCTAACCTCAAACTGGATTTGCATATCATATCTCCGCCCATCAGCATGGTTTTAACCTGAGACCCAAGGAGAGGCCCTGGGAAGCACTAAGCCGCCTTCCCAGGCCCTCCAGGGCTTGGTCTCTCTAGTATGCTGGCAGGAGGGAGGCAGAGAGAGGGGTCTTTCATTGAACTAGTCTCGGTGCTTCCTCTCCTCAAAGGCTGTTCCTTTTCTTGGGGTGACACCCACTAGCTGTAGACACCCCCCATGTGGTTGGTCTTCAAACCCCTGCTCTTCAAAAAACCCATGTGGGAGCTCTGGCTGCTCTGATTTGGGAGACCCGACCCTGCCTCCACCTCCCCCCCCTTTTCTCCCTTATCCCCACCCCTGCCACCCACAGCTTGCACCTGCAGAGGACGAGCAGACCCTGTCACAGCGCCATGTCCCCTCTCAGAGGCAGCTCTTTTAAGTGACGCAAGCGCTCTTACCTTCCAGGGTGTTCTCCAGGCCCATAGGAGGCACGTGTGTCCTCACCACAGCCATACCTCTCAGCACCCCCATCTCCCAGTCCTCGTTCCGCTGTTCCAGTGAAATCAGATGGGACCAGCCAGCACATCAGCAAGTCACCCGCTTGGAGACCAGGATGCCCGCCTCCCCTTCTCCAGCTTCTACAGGTAATTTCCTGGGCTCCTCTGTGTCACTGGGCTTGAGGAGGGGAGTGGCGTACAAGTCCTCCTTCCCTTGCCCAGAGGACAGAGAGGAAATAACTTCTCAACACAAATATTGCACAGCTATGGCTTCTGTTCTCTCTTTCTTCACTCCTTAGTGTTCTTATATAGATGTGGGTACAGGAGGTGGGGGATGTGGGGCTAGTGGCTGGTGGTAGAGGGACTATTCATTGCTTCCTAGTAAGCCTAGAGGAGATGGCTTCCAGGGGCTTCCACGAGTTGGTGGCTCTCTCCACAATGGCGGATAGTTCTCACCTGTTGTTGTCAGCGGTGGGCCCTAGCTCCCATGCGGGGTATCAGCGAAAAGATCGCTCACAGACTTCAGCAGCCTTCAATAGAAAAATGCACAAGCTTTAAAACAAACAAACAAACAAAACACACACAATATTTTCACCACAGAATCCAAGGCACAAATCTGTCAAGGATGAGAGGGACAATGCGTCTTGTTCATGTACGTGCAGAAATCCTTTCTTATCTGAAAAGTCATTGTCTTGGGAGCCAGTCAGGAAGGAAGGACTGTTTGCCAAGCTGAAGAAGGCAAACAGCTGCTTGGCGACAGGGAACAGACCCCCAGGGCTTCAGGACCCTCCCGTTCCTCCTCTGATACCTGAGGGAGGTCATGCTCAGAATTCCTGAGCCCATGGAGAAGTCAGTCTTTCCTCAAACTCCAGTCCCCACTTAAACCCAAATTTGGTGGATAAGCCACTAATTGGAGGACAAATCTGAAGAACAGAAAACACAGACAATTCAGGTAAATCTGAGGTAAGGAGATCATTATCAATAGAGAACAGGATATTCCCTCTGTGATTTTCAGAGTAGACCCCTGAGGCGATGTGGGTCTTTTCTTACAGCCCGATAGAGAGAAGAAAGGGCTAGTGTGTCAGAGGGCTGTCCTCTCCCTTCACAGCTCCGCATCCCCGCGGTCACCCAAAGCGCGATGACACTGATGATGGCTTTGCTTTCCTGGCTGTTCACTAGGAGCAGAGGGTGGCTAGAAGACACACACTCCAGGAATGGTGTCCCAACAGCTAGAAAACACACTAACCAGTACGTGGCTGAAAGAGCCATTGAATAAATGTTTTTAAATGAAACTGACTTCAAAAGTTTCATATCAAACAGAGGGCCCAAAAATATGAAGAAAGATACCAAGCTAGATACACAATAGTCACGGAGAGAAGTGCCCAGGGCTGGCTGACAGGGGCAGGAGGACCATCCTTGAGTTGGAGCCCTGGCCCATGGTCTGGGCGCTCTGCCTCCAAGGGCACAGACAATTAGAAGCTCAAGAGCAAACAAGCGGGCTCACTGTCTTCCACCAGCCCTGCGCTCAGAGGTTGGGCTCCCCAGCCCTAGGAGCGGGAGGCTCACCAAAGTCCCTTCTTGGAGAAAAGACTAGAAAAGTTCTCTCACCAGAGCCAGCAAGTTGGCAGATCGAAGCTACTGAAAACTGAAGTTTGCTTGGTTTGATCTGGTATCTAACCAGACAGTGTTAATAAAGAAAAGCTACAGTACCGCAGTGTAACAGTCCTGCAGCAGGTCGCTTTCTTTTTTTTTTTTTTTTAAGATTTTGTTTATTTATTTGACAGAGAGAGATCACGAGTAGACAGAGAGGCAGGCAGAGAGAGAGAGAAGCAGGCTCCCTGCTGAGCAGAGAGCCCGATGTGGGACTCGATCCCAGGACACTGAGATCATGACCTGAGCCGAAGGCAGCGGCTTAACCCACTGAGCCTCCCAGGCGCCCCGCAGGTCGCTTTCTTTATCCCCATTTTATAGATGAGCAAACTGAGGCGGGGAGAAGTTATGTGACTTGCCTGTGTTTACATTGTTTATAAGTGGAGTCAGGTCTAAATCTGATCCAATAAATGTAGAGCCCGTGCTCTTAACCACTTGGTTTTGCTGTCTCTCCTGAACAAGGGAAGAGTTCCCACCCGGGACCACCCAAAGAAAGAAGCCTCCTCCTGAATGTGCTATTTCCTACTCTCATTAACCCCAAAGGACAGGTGGAATGAGTCAGGGGGAAAAGAAGGAGAAGTTGGGAAATGGCCTCCTTCTTCCAGGCAGTCATGGAAGGAATATATAGGTTGACTTCCAGGGTTTTCAGGAAGAAAAGAATAGCATTCCTTCCATCTCCCTGCAGTTGCCCACCCCTCCACCCCCCAAAATCCTCGCTTATAAACCCAGCTAGAGCCAGCCCTTTGGTGAGTGACTGATAGGGTTGAAGCACCACCTAGTGGCGTAAACTGAAAATACCCCCAAAGGATGTCCCTTGAGAACCAGAGGCAAGGAGGGAAACCCTGATCTGTCCCAGGAAGGAAAAGGGAACTAGAAAGACTTTCTGCCTTCCCTGTAGCCCATAACCACACATCATTAAAAGGCAATTTTTTGCCAGCCTGTGCAAGGGTTTACCCAGCATATTGGGAAAAAAGAAAGAGCTAGAATCCAGGAGACCTAAACCCTAGACCTTGGCCATTTACTGTCCAACAAATGGGAAAACTGAGTCTCTTAAGATCTCTCCCCAGGACCATGGCCCCCTGTATATCTGTGGGTCACATTCAGCATCTGAGGGAGACTCAGTAGAGAGGTTAGTGACAATGAAGGAGCTGGGAAAGAAAGGGAACATGGGAAAGAGAAGGTTCTTTCTTCTCAAAGAGGAGTTTCTGCCGAGTTTATGCAGAAAGCTCCAAGTCACAGATGGGAGGAAACCTCCAAGTGACAGATGCGAGGAGAGCAGAGGGCACGACTGCAGGAGGGACCCTCCTTCCTTGTCATTCCAGGAGTTGTTAGTGGGTGTCCATCCCTTGTCCCTTACTTCGCACATGTTAAGGACCCTTCCAAGGAGACCAGACCAAGTGGGAGCACGGCTGCCCACACGCCCCTGCAGGAGACGGTTTGGCAGGTCAGCTCAATGCCCCCAGCAGAGCTCTAGTGTAGATCAGGCACATGGAAAGAAGGGACAACTAGGAGGTCCGGTCTGAGAGAACGGGATATAGGGACATCTAGAGCACTGAGCAGTGTTCATGCCAATTTGGTGCCTGGTACAGCAGAGGCTGATAACTGGTGAAATCAGTGCAGAGAGGTAGGGCCCTGGCCCAGGAAACCAGCCTGCTGACTGGGCTCCCTCCACCCTGCCTCTAGAAACTTAGGGGATGGAGAAATTAGAAGCAAGCAAAGGATCAGACAGGAGAGGTCTGCACAGACCACAGGAAGCAGCCGAATGCAGTGTCCGTCAATGCCAGGTTCAGCCACGGTCCATCTACATAGATTGGTCCCAAGGCCATTTAGGTTAGCATTGAGCTTGGTGTAATAGACTCTTTGACTCACAGGACCCAAGGTTCTGGTACATTTTCTCAGGATGAGCCTCCAAATGATCATTTTAGTCCCTGGGCTTTATTATATACATACACCTGCTCTCAGGTACCCCAGGACAAGCCCAAGACTCACACCAAAGCAGAGGATAATACTTCCCCTATTTGAGCCTTGAAAGTTCTTGCCCTTTGGCATGGCTGAACTGGCATCATCCACCCCTTCACCTTCCTGTTAGTCTCTCTGCTTGAGTTCCTGAAGCTCCAGGCTCCCCCGACCGCATTCTCTCTCATCTATTTTGGTTCACCTTTATTTTCATTTTTCAGTGTTGTTTCTATCACTTGGGTAAAGCGTGGCTTCTTCACCTGCTGTTCTAAGCTGAGCTCAGGGTTTAGTCTCAACAGTGGTCCTGTGGCCTTACTGGTCAGGGATGTCCCATCGGGAGCCTCTCCCATCTCCATCTGACCCCTCCCACAGCTGCCAGACCACCATCTCTCCCTATTGCAAAGGCTGAGACAACCAAAGAGCTCCCTAAACTCATTCCAACCTGAGAAGTCACCCCAAGGCCATCATCTGTTTGTCCTACAGAGCTGGTTTGCATGCCCTGAGATCAGCGAATGGATGAGCCTTGCTCTGTAGAGGTCGATGGCGTCACCTACTTGTATATGTCCCCCCCATCCCCAGATTTGTGTAAAAGACTAAAGTGCTGTAGAAAAGATCTTGAATTCCACCGGCTTAAAAATCAAGTTCGCTTCTCTTTCATGTTACAGTTCAGAAAAGTGGCAAGCCGTTTGCTGCACACAGTCATTTGAGGACTCTTCTAATTTATTTCTTCCCCATGTTTTTGAGAATTCTTACAGATTCAGTAAATATTTGAGCACTTGCAATTTAAAAGGTGCTGGGATATGTTCTGCAGGAGACACAGTGTGAGCCTCGGAACTCATGATCTAATGAGATGACGAAGCTAGTCAATGAAGAAGTGTGTTCAGAAAAGAGAAACTAGAATCTGTAGAATTTGTAGAATCTGTAGGAATGAAAGGAGGGAGAAATCACTTTCCAATCAGAGCAACGGGAAATCCTTCACTGAGGAAGCCTACAGGCTTGAGATTAGAAGGACGTACAAAATCTCAGGAGATAAAGAAGAGAACAAAATTTCACCAGGGGAAGAACAGGGGGAGACAAAGCTTGAAGGTAATGAAACATGGAAAAACCAGGAAGCAGTGAGCATGAGAGTTTAAGGTCCAAACCCAACAAGATTCCAAGGGGGAGGGCAGAGCCCCTACAGAGGACCAGATGAGGAACCTGTCCTACATTGGTGGGCTATTGGGTATCTTCTGGGATTTGAGGCTGGGGATGAATGATCATAACTCTGAGAAAGCCAACACAACAGCCAGGGAGGAGAAAACAGGCTGGAACAAGCTAAAGGTACAGAGAAGGTGCCTGAAGGGAACCCACAAACGAGGCGGGACTGACAAGACCTGGCAACTGGTTGAACACACAGTGCACAGTGTCAATGACACACAAAATCATGGAGTGTCTTGTAGTCACTGGCGCTTAGCTTCAGTGAAATAGGATACTTTGTCCAGATAGATGCAAAGACCTTCTAGATGCTGCAGGCTATCTATCAGGAACTCCCATGACCTCACCCTTGGATTTACTAATTTGCTAGAAGGGGTCACAGAACCCAGGGAAACAGTGTACTTGCCATTCCTGATTTATTGTAAAGGATGCACGTGGGTAACGGTCAGATGGAACAGGTGCATGAGCCCAGGAGTGGGGAGGGTTTGTGCCCGCTCTGCGGTCCCCTCCTCCGGGCACCTCGATGTGTTCACCAGCCCTTCAGCTTCCCGGACCACGTAAGTTAGGGATTTCCATGGAGACATCATTATGTAGGCAAGACGGGTTATTAACTCAGTCTCCAGTCCCTCTCCCCTGCCCAGAGGATGGAGTGTGGAGCTGAAAATTCCAAGGTTCTCATCATGTCTTGGTCTTCCCAGTGACCAGTCCCCATCCTGAGAATATGCGGGAGGCCACCAAGTGTCACCTCAAGTAGAGCAAAAGATGTTCCTGTCATCCAGCAAATTCCAAGGGATTTAGGAGCTCTAGGCCAGGAACTGCAGTCAAAGACCAATATTAGAAAAAAGCAAAATGCTCCCAGCACCCCTGTCATTCAGGAAATTACAAAGGTTTGATTGAGGAGCTCTGTGTTAGAACCCGGGGTGGGGACCAAATACATATTTCGCATTATGTCACAGTACCTTTTTTTTTTCTCCATTTAAGAGGCGCGTGTTGCTAGCACATATCTCCTCTGTCTCCCAGTAGAAGCCTTCCTGGCCCCTGTAATAAAGGGACCCCTGGGCTCCTATGCATTATGTCAATGGAGCTCGAACACTGAATCACCTGCTCCCTTCAAACATCCCTCAAAGAAAGGCCAGAGAAATAGGAAAGTCCTGGAATAAAGGAAACAGGGGGTGCCTTGGTCCCCACTTTGGCATGCCTGCTCCGGGGTCCCTCACACCTGCCACATACACCCTTACCCACCAGAGCTACCTTATAGCAAATTTATCAGCAAAGTCCCTGCCAAGTTGTCAGGAGCTACCCAACCACACAGCAGGTGCCCAGCCCTGGAGTGAATAAAAAAGCTGATACAGAAACATTGTGGTTGGAATATCTGACGGGTGTTCCCGATACAAGATAAAGGAGACAAATACTAATCGTGCCTGTGCTATGTGGATCCGTGTTTATTCTACCAAAACATACCCTTGTTTCTCCCTCCTTAGCGGGCCACCCCAGACCATCATCAGACCTCACTTTGACCCAACAACCTGCTTCTGTCCGTGCCATGTTTCTGAAGCCGCCAGCAACTGAAGCAAACACAGAAAAAGCTTATCACCAACCCACACCCTTCCAGCAACCACCATCCACTCCAATCTGCAAAGACTTGTTTCCTCGGAATAAGAAAACAACCTTTCTGGGAACTTTCTAAAAAGTGCGTTTAATTCTATGTAAACAGTTCTGGAGTTGTATGCAAATACAGCAAGCGTCCAAAATAAAGGGTATTTTAAAGCAGAAGCAAGTATCTGTGGCAAAAGAAAGCATTCTAGCTTTTCCAATGACATCTAATATCCAAAATGCCACTGCAGGATTCTGGACATTTCTACATGAACTTTGCTCTAGAAAATCATTATGTTGTTGAGTTATGAGTACAGGACCCCCTCCAGGGAGATGTTTACAAACTCCAGTGGTGTGTTCAGCTCATGGAAAAAGAGAGGTATACTCGTAGTGACATTTCTTTACCATGCAAAATAACGGGATCCCCTCTGATACACTTTATGTTTTTTGTCTTGCTGCTTGTCCCCAGAAACTTGTTTCTGATGGATTTTACAGCCGGGTTCTGCGTGGCCGTGACCTACCATAGCGGCGACGTACCCTTGCAACCACTCACCGTCTACACAGCTGAGTGCCGTGGGGATATGGAGAAGAAGAGAAAGACGGCCTGGTCGGGGATGAAGGAGGAATATGCAAGCCACCGAACGGCATGGAAAGCAGCATGAAACCAGTGCCACTAGAGAGATTCAAGCGAGAAGCACCATGAAATGAGCCGTTAAATCCATCTTGGCAAAGGTAGCCTTGGTGTTGAATCTTGAAAAATTTGTAGAATTTCAATCACACAAAGTGAGGGAAGGGTGCTTGGATTTGAGAGAACACCATGAGCAAAGGTAGACAAATGGAAACGCCGATGACTTATTTGAACACCAACCATTATAGTGAGAGCAGGGGCCCCCAACCTTCAGTATTTATGAAGAATCGCATGGGGGCAGGGAGCTCGCTTAGCATGAAGATGGCCCGGCGTGATCGTCAGATATTCCAACTCAGCAAATCTAGAAGAGACTACGTTTTCTAAGAATTGCAGGTGATTCTGAGGCAAGTGGCCCAAGATCCCCACGGAGCGCTGGGGTAGAGACTGTGAGGAATGCAGACGTGATAGATACAACAAAAGGTAGGCCAGACCCGGCTCCTAGGGAGCCTCAAATGCTGTGCTGAGAAGGTTGGGCTCTATCAGCAATGCATGTCGTAGCCGTGTTTGAAAATGGTTCCATCCTACTCGAAAGGTTGAAAAGCTTCCAGTGCAATGTTGACAAGAATCAACATGCTTGGGGAATTCATTGCAGAAATAGTAGAGTTCACTTAAGAGTGTTTACTTTATTTTACTATGTTACTATGGAGCTATTCGGTTAGAGGAGTAAGAAAGAATGAGTTGGGGTGACCCCTGCCTGGAAAAGAATGCAAATAGCGGGGCTGTAGGATCATGTGGCAATGGCTCTTCCTCATCTCGTTCACTTAAAGGAGTAAAGGAAACAGGTGCTAGACACTGGGGAATTGAGACAGATTTTGTCCTTTTGGTTTTGTTTTAGAAATACAGAGACCCCGAGAGGCGTATTCTGTCCATAAGAGAAGCGCAGATACAAAGTTTATATATCTGTATTAGAACACTCTAGAAACTCATTTATACTACAGGTGCTCTTCCAAAGGATGTGATCTCAAACCATGTGGTCTCGGAACTCCTTTACTCTCTTACAAATAATTGAAGAACCTGCTTTTTTAAAATATGACTTATATCCATATATATATATATATATATATATATATATATATATATATATCTTATATTGGAAATTTAAACTAAGCATTAAGAAAAGATATTTATTATTCATTTAAAATAACAATAATGAACCATTACATGTTGATGTTAAAAAATTTTTAATTAGGGGCGCCTGGGTGGCTCAGTGGGTTAAGACACTGCCTTCGGCTCAGGTCATGATCTCAGAGTCCTGGGATCGAGCCCCGAATCGGGCTCTCTGCTCAGCAGGGAGCCTGCTTCCTCCTCTCTCTGCCTGCCTCTCTGCCTGCTTATGATCTCTCTGTCAAATAAATAAATAAAATCTTTAAAAAAATTTTTTAATTAAAAATAACTATGCTTCTCAAATAAACAAACAAATTTATTGAGAAGAGTGGGATTATTTTATGATTTGGCAAATCCCTCCTGAAAGTCTGGCTTCATAGAAAACAGCTAGACTCTCACATCTGCTCCTCCATTCATATATCCCAAGTCACCTCGCCTCTAGAAAACCCTTCCATACATTCATGAGAGAATGAGAGAGTAAAAGGCAAAAAAGTTATTAGTTTCTGAAATTGGTTTACACTTCACAGACCTCCTGAGTCAGTGCCCTGGACTGCTGGGGACCTCCAGATCCCACTGATCTGAAACGGGGTAAGAGCCTGTGAGTCAGAGCCAGGGCGGAGAACCACCAGGCAATCGCGATTTCAAGCCCTGAAATTCCAAGTCCCAGACCAATCCAGACTGAACTAACTGTTCAGGACTGGGAGACAGAACCAAAGTTAGATTAAGCAGCAATTCTAGGTCCTTGAAGATGAATAAGGGAAATGTCAGAAAGTACCTAAAATTTGGTTGTTTGGGGTTTTTGTTTTTGCTTTGTTTGTTTTTGTTTTGTTTTGTTTTATTTTGTTTTACTCTAAAGGAGTTCATGACACTGAATATTCCTCAAAAAGACTGTTTTTTAAAAAGATTAATAAGAGTTTTTTTTTTATTTTTAGAGGGGGAGGAGTAGAGTGAGAGGGGAAAGGGAGAATCTTTTTTTATTTGAAATCAATTTAATTAACATATCATGGATTATTAGTTTCTGAGGTAGAATTTGGTGATTCATCGGTCGCATATAACACCCAGAGCTCATTCCATCAAGTGCCCTCCTTAACACCCATCACCCAGTGACCCCCATCTCCCCACTTACCTCCCCTCCATCGATCTTCAGTTTCCTTCCTATAGTTAAGACTTTCTTATCATTTGTCTCCCTTTCTGATTTCATCTTATGAGAGGGAGAATCTCATGCTGGGCAGGGAGCCTTACGTGGGGCTCAATCCCATGACCCTGAGATCATGACCTGAGCCAAACCAAGAGTCAGATGCTCAGCTGACTAAGCCACCCAGGTGTCCCAGTATCTCAGAAACTTCTGAATTAGAATTGGCTGGGGCCGGGCATAGGTATTTTTACCACATCCACTGCTAATTCTGAGGTACTTCCAGGTTTAGGAGCCTCTGGTTTAGATCATAAGTTTATGTTTTATATATAACAAGAAGGTTATCCAATTGTATTACAATGTATTCATTTGGTATTCATTTTTATTTTTTTCTTCCTAGAATTCTTTCTATATCTGAGAGATGCATAGCTTTTAAAAATTATATACCCACAATCTGCGAATTACAGGCATAGAACCTATATTTCCTACCAGGACGTAAGAGCTTTCTTATATGCACTATTTTTTTTTTAAACCTAGCTCTAAATTAAAAAAATAGAAAATGCCACTGCTATTCACAAAACAAATAACGGATTCCTTGTTTCCATAATAAACTTTTAAGAGAGTCTGTTCCTAATGGAAACTCATTGTTACTAAATAAAAATCTTCTTGGAGAGGAAAAAAGTACCTTATATATAATCTACATCGGGGATGCAAATTGTAGAGAAACAGACACCAGAGGATTTGCATGTAATCAAATCTAAAGCAAGTCATTGCAGAAGCATCATAACCATGTACAGAAGCCTTTCCCATCAGGATCAGGCTTACCTGACCAGAGACCAGGATCCCTTATCAAGGAGAACACGACATTCACATACGACATCGCCGCTAAGAAGGAAATTCACCAGAACCATCCAGAATGGAAAGTGGTGAGTCAATGTCAAGTATTACAATGTTTAAAAAAATTTCATAGTCCTAGCGTTTATTCTTGACATCACAAAGTCATAACGTGAAGCAAAGAACAAGAACAAATACCCCTAAAATCTGGCTAGAACATGCAGAACTATAAAAACACAGACCAGAGACTGACAATTTAGAACTCTTGGTAACATTTTCATAATTCTAGTCGCTTTGAATTACTAATTGTTGGGTTTACCTTTGCTGCCTAGAGTTTAGGCAGGTGCTTATTTTGAAAGATCATTCTACGGAATGCTATTTTTATAAAACAGAAAGTTGGGTATTGCAGCATTCCTTTCCATGATGGTGAAATGTTGTGTGAAATGGAACTTCTGGAAAGCTCTCGATTATAAGGGAATTGCAGGAGAAGAATATATATAAATGTAGAACCTGAGATACCTTTTATTCATGCATCTTGTTTTAGGTTCTTAGTTTACGAATGAAGGACTTCCCACGTGCATGGGATAAGGAATAGCTTTGGCTGTCATTTCACGAGATTCATAGAATTTCATGTCTATAGATCTTTTCCAGTTTGTTCACTTTGAGGATACAGGTTTTCGTGTGAACATAGAGTAAAACCCACCCCTTCAGGAACAAATTTGAGATAAAGAAAATGATAATTTTCAGTGTGAATAAATAACGAATGAATATTTCAAAAATACCTTGTAAAGGAACATGAAAGAAAAATTAGTATCTTTAAAAATGCCCCAGCTCTTCAAAGTCTGATCTCGAAAAATAAGATGATAGAGCCATCACATAAGAGCATCTCTGCACTGCGGCCAGGAGTGGGTAAATGACCGAAGTGCTAAGTTTTGGATCCAGGTGTGAGACTTCAGGTGGGGGGAGGGTAGCCCTGGGGAGGGGGTTGTGGGTGCCTGCGGCGAGCCAACGAAACCCCCACAGAATCCTAACACACTTAACTAACTTGACCTCACTTTAAAAAGTTTAATCTTTCCAGTTGAAACTTTCATAAATAGTATATATTATTTTCTGCTTAGTAATTAATATTTGCACATTTTATTGTTAATCGCGGAACTTGCCTTTCCTGGTATTCTCCTGGAGGTTTCCCATACTGAAACTAGTAGGACATCTACCCCACACGTCAGAAGTGGAACCACAAACACCAAGCCTCTAGCAGGTGCAGATCGAGCACTTTGTATTCCTATGGGGGCACCTGCCTCCCTTCTCATCCCTAGCAAGGCAGGCTGAGCTGGTCAGCAGGGCAGAGAGGGGCACTTGGGCAAGAGGAGGGTAAGCCAACACACCGTATTGACACCTGACCATCTGGGACTCCATTCTTGGCCCTTCCCTGACAGGCCAAGACATGGAACAAACATGAACACTGTCCATCAATAATCCATCATTCAGGATTTTATTCTAATCTGTCTTGAGTGGGAATGTGTGAATCCATACCATGAGGGACTACAATTCAGAGAGACATCACCTATTATCTTACTTTTTCCATTGTCAAATGATGCGACTCAAAACATGAATTGCTCTTTCCTAAAGTTGTGGGAGAGTTTTCGGTTCTTTTCTCTTTTTGTTTCAAGCTCTCTCCATTCCCTTACCACAGATAGCAAGCACCCTCTTAGGAAATGCAAGGAAGTGTATTTGAATTTAATAACTAGAAACAATTGATGAATTGCCCACATTTTAAATATTCTATTTCAGGGGCACCTGGGTGGCTCAGTGGGTTAAAAGCTTCTTCCTTTGGCTCAGGTCATGATCTCAGGGTCCTGGGATCAAGCCCCACGCTGGGCTCTCTGCTCAGTGGGGAACCTGCTTTCTCCTCTCTCTCTCTCTGCCTGCCTCTCTGCCTACTTGTGATCTCTGTCTGTCAAATAAATAAATAAAATCTTTAAAAAAAATATTCTATTTCAGAAGATATGGGTTTGCTGTGATGGAGAAAATATTTAATTTTCAAAAGCAATAGAGCAACAGACTCTTAAGCATACTATGGGCTAAATTCTTTACCAAAATAAATAGTGGAAAGGAGAGGATGTGAATGAGATAGTTTCCTGAGTGTACATAGTCACAATACAGCAGTACAAAATTTTTTCCCAAGTTCTAAAGGATAAGTTGATTCTTCTTAATAAATTTGCTTGTGCTTTCTCTCTGGAAACACAGGTCTTTGTTTTCTCAACAACTGATCAGAATGCAAGTTTGTATCTAGAGTATTTGAATAAAAACTCTTAAGCAGCTCCTGGTTTATGCAGGTGTGGGTTCTTCAAATAGACACAATGCACAGGCGGAAAGAAATGTTTGGGGAAAGGAATACTGGTAGAATTTTTAACTCCTCTCTATAAAGGGAGGACAGGACAGGTTAAAGAACTTTCAGATTTCCCAAAGCATAAAGAATACTCTGGGTGATAGTTTAAAGAAATTGTACCAGGCTCCATTGCTTAATTAAAACGTGCTTGTAATTCATTTTTTTGTGCTGTGTCAAATGTAAGTACTTGCTTTTTTTGTAGCTTCGTAGCTCTGCTTCAGAGCAGGACACTGATGTCCCTGTGTCCCCGTCTCCCTACTTCCCACACCCCCGTGAAGCCCTAGAGAAAGGATTTCATCCACCCCTCTTATGAAAATGCTGTGTCCCACATTCTGAGTATCTCCACCTTTCCAAACCCTATAGTCTTTCTGTGCCTTCATTTTCCTGTAAGTCATTTTATTTACTCCACAAGTATTTATCAAGCATATACAAGGTGCTGGATTCTTGACAACACCAATAATTTCTTTTTCTATGCTGTCTTTCTGCACTTCCCTGATGCTAACGCTCTGATACATTACATACCTCCATTTCTGACCTCTTGTCCCCGCTCCCACCTTCCCAGTCCCCTGCCTTCCCCTGGGCATCAGAACTGTAGCGGCTTCCAAGGCTCCCTGCTAGGATGTCTAACTTTCTATTGCCACAAAGTCTTCCTTAGAGAACTTTATTTTTATAATTCTATTTACAGTAGTTTAAAAGGAGTTTCTTAGAAGTGCTGGTCAGAGCCCCTATCTTGTCTATAGGATATTTGAGTCTGATAACGCCCCCACAATCTCAAAGCCAACACGTTCGAAACCGAACTATTATTTCCCCATGAAAACTGACTCTCTTCCCTGTCTTGACTTTTTTTCTTAATCCTGGAGGTCATTTTTATTGTTTGTATGCATGTGTGTATGTATGTGTACGTGTATGTGTGTTTTCTTTTGAAAGTTCTCTTAAATCTGTGCTTTCCTTGTCATTTCCACTGTTTCTGGTTAACCTCTGTTTTACTTTTCCCGTCCTCCCCACTTCCTCATCCCCAACCCTTCCTAGAACTCCAGCCTCAGATTAATCTTCCAAAACGGTATTTTAAACCTTCCCACAAAATGACAAAGACACTGTACTCTCCTCTTCAAAATGTTTAGTTAAAAAATCATAACTTTTACCCTCTGGTTTTCAATCTTCAGCATGTGCATTAATCTCAACCCCGCCCCCAACAAAAGGATGCTTTCAACAAATAATTACAAGAGCCTACTATACACCAGGTCCCATTCTAGGCATTGGCACTTGAGATGTTTCAGTGAGTGAAAACAAGCAAATATTCCCACCCTCATAGAGCTTACATTCTAGCAAGGAGCAGACAGACAGCAAGCAATAAAACTTAATAAGGAAATTATATAGGTCATTATAAAGTAACAAGTGCTACGTAGAAAGAAAAAGTAAAATGGGGTGAGGGGAATTAGGAATGTTTTATGAGAAAGATGCAACTTTAAATATGTTTGACATTTGAGCCAAGACAGGAAGGGGGCAAGGGCACGTAGCCCTGTGTATAACTGGGGGCAGAATAATCCAGATGGAGTGGACGGCCAGTGCAAAGGTCCGAAGGCAGAAGCGGTGTGCTTGGTGCATTTCAGAGACTGGCAGGAGTACCGTGAGCAAGGGAAGATTGTTAGGAGGTGAGCTCGGCAGGATCACGGATCATCCTAGGGAGTTTGACTTTTACCCTGAGCGAAATGGGGAGCCATTGTATTGTTCTGAGAGGAAAAGTGACACAGTTGTGCTTTCCTGTCTGGCTGCTGGGCTGACAATAGACCGGGTCTAGACTGAAGGGGGCTGAAGACTGTTGCAGTAATCTATATGACAGATGACCCGAGATCAAGACCCAAAACTAACAGTGGATGGGGAGGAGAGTCAGCAGCTTCTGGATCTATTTTGTTGGTAGCCCCATCACAAATTCCTAAAGAATAGTTTGTGAAGCGGGACAAAAAGAGAAAACCCAGGATGATGCCTATAGCTTTGTGACCGAGCACCTAGAAGGGTAGAGATGCTACCAACTGAGAACAGGGAGGTTTCCAGATAAAGCAAATGTGGAGAGGAGAATAGAATTCAGGTTTGGACATGAGGAGTTTTCGATGTCTCCTAGACATCGGAGTGAAGATGAATATCTAAGTCTAAAGTCTGGGCTATAGGATATCGATTTGTCATTCATGTACGTGGAGATGGCATTTAAGCCCATTAACTCCATTTACACTTGTTCCTTCCCTTTCTGCATGCGCCTTGTTCCTTCCCACCTCTGCATTTGTTCATGCCATGCCCAATGCCTGCAAGACCTTTGTCCCTGCTCCTAACACATCTACATCCTTCTGCATCCAACCTGAATCCCATCCCTTCCCACAAAACTGACATCGACCACCCAAAGTGTGCTCTTCCCCTCCCCTCCCCTTTCACATGTGAATATCTCATTTCTCTCCTGAAAATAGGATCTCTTTGAGGACATCTGCTATATGTTCTCATCTTATTTTGCATCCCCTGTGGCATTTGGCCCATACTTTGTACCAAGTTGGTGCCAACTGGTACATAAGACTGATTGTTGATGACAAAACTTCAGAAGTTTTGATCTGGCTATTTGCCGTCTCGTAAATTTTATCCCTCTATCAATTACCATGTGGTTATTTGTTAAACTTATTTAAAATATGTATATTTCTCCTAGGCTTCTTGGCATGCACACAAAGTATGAATTGATGAATCAGATTGAAATCATCAACTCAAAAGCCCTTCAGGGGAAAAGTGAAGCCAAGCCTGTCTAGAGACAGACAAGGAATCCGGGCTGGACCTCTTCAGCTCCCCTACCTTTCTCTCTCTCAGACCTGTACCCATGCCCACCGTCAATCACCAGCTGTTCCCATTTTTCACTCCACCAGGAATACCCACGTTAGAGTTGGCCCCCACCTGAACAGGAACCCTATGAAGTCCTCCCTGTTATGTGTACCTGTGGTTCTCAAACTTCAGAAAACACTAGAATCACCTGGAGGGCTTATTAAACTATGGTTTGCTGAGCCCCAGCCCTGATGATTCTGATTGAGTACATCTGGAGTAGGGCGTGAGACTCTGCCCATCTAGCAAGTTCCTAGCAGTGCTGGTGCTACTTACTGGTCCAGGGATCACGCTGTGAGGATACCTGGGGTGCCTTCTCTCTTTGACCTGTCTCTCTGGCTTTGCCACCTGTCTTATTCTATTAGTGCTTGAGTCACTCTCCTATCCAGGTTGCTTCCAGTCACACGGGAGCTGTCTCGGCCATGGATCAGGCCACCTGGCCACCACGGCTCTCTGGTCCTTCTTTATCCTCATCTCAGGGATTGAAAGCCAACCTATGCCCTTGCCCCCAATTTCTTGCTTTATCTTCAACTTCCTTCCATCAAACTCTCCCCTTTCCTAAATCTTTAATTCCTTCCTCTGACCTGTTCAAATATCCTCAAATCTCTGCCATCCATAAATTGAGAGACATAAAAATATAAGCAAACCTCTCCTTGACCTTGTAGCTCTTTCCAATTATCATCTAATACCTGCTTCCCTTTCTCATTCAAACATCAAGAAGAAGTCTCTATCCCTGTCTTGACCCTTGACCTGGCTTCTAGCTACACTTCCAAAGCTTCTCTTGCTAAGGTTGACATCGACCACTGAACTGAAAGCAGTGGAAGTCCTGCTGTCCTTGTCTTCCTGGACCACTCTCTCCTGCCTTTCATGCTTTTCCCTTCTTTCTTGGAATCTCTCCCCCTGAATTCTCTGGAAGCCTTATTCCGCTGGGTTTTCCTGGTGCTTCTCCAACTGTTTCTTCTACATTATCTTCTTCATTTCTCTCTTCTTCCTCTGACAATGCTTCAAATGTGGATGTTCCCCAGGCTTTCATCTGTAACTTCCATCTTTACCCCAGAGCTTCCCCAACCAGTGTGTTAGGAGTTGGAATTAGAGGAGTTCCCAAGATATTGATCCTCTGGGGCCTTGGGAACAGCCTGGCCTGCTTCTCCCAGTGTACCAGACACCTGGTATTATTCCTATGTGTGCCATCATGTGACCAATCTTTACTCCCCCAGGTAATTCTATCCTCTTTCCTGGTTTCACTACCAGCACATCATGTTGGCTCCAAAACGTACATACCCAGACCAATCCCATGGGGGAAAATTCGAGAATCACCCTTGAATCTTCCCTTTTCTTTCTCTCCCACACAGAAATAATTTTCAAATGTCTGCTCCTTGCCCTCCTGTCTCCCACTACTCAGAACCCATTATCTCCTGCAGTGGGAGGGTTCAGTGGCTCAGTCGGTTAAGCATCAGACTCTTGATTTCAGCTCAGGTCATGATCTCAGGGTCATGAGACTGAGCCCCACATTGAGCTCTGTGCTCAGCATGGAGTCTGCTTAAGATTCTCTCTCTCCCTCATCTCCCTTCCCTCCCTCTCTAAAAAACAAAACAAAACAAAGAGGACAACAAAAATGAACCTGTTATCTCTTGTGTGAATTCTTCTAGAACCCTCCTGACTGATCTCCCTGTGGCTTTGTGATTCATAAATCCACCCCCTACACAGCTGCCAGAAAAGTCTATCTAAAATGCAAACCGAACCACACTAGAGGCTTAAAAGCTTCCAGTGACTCATTACCCACAGGATGAAGTCCAAACTCCTTTGCCCACCAGAAACTCCACGACTGAGCCTATTTGTTTCCTCTTCCAGCCTCACTTCCTCCATCACACATCTTGCTTGATTTCTGCCTTCAGGACTTTGCCCCTGGGGTCCTCGATGCCTGGAATGTTCTTGCCCACTTTACCATCAGCCTCCCCAGTCCCTTCCCACCCTCACAGGGAATTGACATGTCTATGTTTTTCAGAATGTCCTAGGCATAATTCTGTTGTTGCCCTGAGCACCCTTGCATTGAAATTATCTCCTAAGTTTCTCTCTCCTCCCACTAGATAGCAAATTCTTTCGTATCCCCAGTTCGGACGCCATGCCTGACACATAGAAAATACTTCGATAAATCACCGATGGGTAAATGTGGCCTTACGCTTCTCCAAAAAGGAAAGTATCCCATACATTCTAGAGGCAGCACCTAGATTCCTTCAGAACAAACATAAAGTCCTCAAGCTTTAAACTGGAGGCCAATTTGAAAGAAGTATTTCAAGCCTCTTCATTAAAAGATATTTAGACCAAAATTAGGTCCTGTTGAACTTAGACCCAAGGGACCATTCAAATAACTTTATTTTTGTGAAATCAGGTCTATGTGGCTTTATTTGAGCTAAATAATATGTTGCCTTGAAACCTCCATTTTCCCCCCTCCTTCATTTTATCTAGGCATCTTGTATAAAACTTGGTAGTTCAGGATATTTTCACATGGCCATCTTAGAAAAGGCTGCAGAGAGATTTTATGGACAAAAAAGCTGGGTTTAAGAGGTTGTGGTCCTCTCCCATCTGTGCGCAGAGGAACACATGGTCATGGAGGCACTGGCCACTGAGCCAGCAGCCTCCTCCCTCAGATGGGTTCCTCGGCCTCAGGTTTGGGCTGTGTTTCTTTCCTTCCTGCCTGCCTTTTATTCTCTTTGTTTGTGAAGTTTGACTCAGAAGTCAAATATATCCTAGACTATCCAAAAATTTAACCAGATTCGAGAATTTTTTTGGTAACATGCCCACACATATACGCGTGACTACCTTTCGCCATGCGTACTGATGCTGAATTCTATACCAGCTGAAATCGCTAGTGAGTGCAACAGCTCAATTAAAATGAACTGAAACCATCCAACCTACTATGGAACCATGATCTCACAGTTAGAAAGTATCTTCTAGTTCCTGCCATTCGGCTGCGATTCAGTGCTTGAATGCTTCTGTAGTTGTCCAAACAGAAGGTTCTCCTGTCGTTTCTTGACTGTCCTCCATGACAAGGAATTCACCATCCCTAAGAGCAGTGTTGCCAATTTCAGAATCTTGGGGAAAATTTCTTCTCTATAGTCTGTTATCTCTCTGTTAATTTCATCACAGTCAAAACAGCAAATGTTCCCAGTTATTAGAGCTAGAATCCAACCTGAGTCTGGATCCCAACTCCATTGCTTATTAGCAGCTATGAGACACTGGCAAATAATTCAGCCCCAGACCTCAGTCTCTTCATTCATAAAATGGATCAAATGAAATAATACAGGTTAATTACCGAGCATACTAATATGTTTGATAAGTACTCAATAAATATTTGTTAAGTCATGAATGCCTCTTCCCTTATCCTTAGCCTAGTTTCAAAGCAGCAGCTCTCCATGTTGAAAGACTGTATTTTCGGGTGCCTGGGTGGCTCAGTGGGTTAAAGCCTCTGCCTTCAGCTCAAGTCATGATCCCAGGGTCCTGGGATCGAGCCCCATGTCGGGCTCTCTGCTCAGCATGCCTCTCTGCCTACTTGTGATCTCTGTCAAATAAATAAATAAAATCTTTTAAAAAGAAAAAGAAAGACTGTATTTTCAATAATAAAAACTGCTTAATTTGGTGCAGTAAACAGAAACAGATGGCTTTCTTCTTAGGAACATAATCTTAAAGCAGTCTTAAAGCAGCACACCCACATCAGTCTGGTTGACCAGCTCACCCGCATCAGGTAGGAATATGATATGGCAGAAATGCTGTCACTCTGCAAACTGAATCATGCAAATCAAACTTTTGCATCAGGTAGTAAGAAGCATTATTTCAAGGTGCATCCGATTCCTCATCTTGCAACTGAAGCATAAATTGTAAGCCTTCCTGGAATAAATCTTGACAAATCAGGATACAAAAACAGAGACATTCTGAAGAGTTGTTGTGTAGAAGGTGGAAGGGGGTGGGGGTGTTCCAGGTAAGTAGAGCTTGGCCAAGTTTCTTTCAAAGAAAGTGACTAAGTGACTTCTACTGAAGCCACTTCAGATTCAAGAAGTCTGTCATTCTAATGAGCAAACCACACCACAATGACGAGTCCTTGAATACATCCCCTGGGGAGGTTAACCTATCATTTCATCCACCTTTGATCATTGGTTCCATTTGCTTAAGTCCCAGGAGACTACAGCAAACGCGTGTATCAAGGCGTACGAGTGAAGCACACAGTCAAAGATCTACTGGCAGAAAAACGATCCAGGCAGACAAATAACTCAAGATTTAATGTAAGTCTCGATTTAATTCATTCTGAAGTCTTTGCAAGCCGAAGTCCTCTTTCAAGATTAGTTATTCCCCTCTCCCTTCTCTAGACACCGGGTCTCACTTCTCCAGTCTGATATTAAGTGTCGACATGTTATTCTAAATCTGGTAGAGACAGCTTAGAAAAAGCCTCTCTGTAGCATGCAAAATCGGATTAAAACATCCTAGTTGCAGACGTCTTCCATCTGAAGCCTCTGCCTGCCCTCCATGTCTTCCTAAATAGCTCCACCCTGCTTCAGATGTTTCAGGAGTTGCACCCAGATCTCCCAAATTGATTCTAGAATGGGAGTAGTGGTTGGCTACCAAGATGGGTTTGTGATTGCTTAGTCTGTTAACACGTAGCCACATGAATGTCCTGTGTCGTCACATGTTGCTGGGTGCAGGACACAAGAGCAAACATGGTAAGCATGTACAGCACCAAGAACAGGGGCTGACATAGAAGGCAATGGTTCTTGGGGGCGGGCGGCTCTGCTCAGAATGTGGGCTCAGGGTTCAACACCGCTCCACAATCAAACTGCCGGGATGCATTTCAAGTGAACCAACTCCAGATTCTATTTCCTCCCACCCAAGAACTTTTATTGCACATCTTCTGCCTTCCTTTATTTTAAAGCACCTCCTCTCTTCTAGTTCAACAAATGGAGCTTAGTTGATAAAAATATAATTGGAGTAATTTGCTCCTTGTCTGTTCCTAGCGCAGTGTTTCTTACTGTCCGCTCAGAAGTCATGGGGGTGTGCGTTTCAAATATCCATACCAATTTAGTCTCTTGAGGGAGAGAAAGGAGGGGATTCAAACTTATTTTTTTAGATTTTATTTATTTATTTGAGAGAGAGAGCATGAGCAGAGGGGGGAAGGGCAGAGGCAGAGGGAGAAGGAGACTCCCTGCTGAGCAGGGAGCCCGTTACAGGGATGATCCCAGGACCCTGAGGTCGTGACCCAAGCCAAAGGCAGATGCTTAACCACCTGAGCCACCCAGGCACCTGAGAGAGGGAATTCAGAGACTATTCCAAAGGAACCACAGCTTTGTGGAAGTAACGTGGATTGGCCACAGCTACAGCCAAACTTGTGAGATCTAAGGACGTTCCAGTCATGTTGTCAGTGGGGAAGGCAAAAAGCACAGATCAAAGTCATAGTCAAGGAACAGATGTTGTATCTGCCCAGTGTGAGTGAGCTCTCACTCACCCCTTGGCATCATTGTCAATACATCATTCAGTGACAAGGCACAAGGCCAAACAGAATTACAGAAAAAGACAAGAAAGCATAGTATTTCCAAATGGGAGCTATAACTATATTCTTTGAAAAATTACCTAACATTTTTTGCTTAAGATCTGTGGCTATCACATAATATGTTTACATTATTTTTTTTGACATTTCACTCTTTCAGAGATGTAACAATATAAACATAATTCATAATGGGCCATATTGTTTGATTTTTTTTAAATTGCAGATTCCAGGTCTCTGTCCCATGTCTTACTAATGTAGAGATTTTGAATGGCAGCCAGAGAATGGTCATTTTTAACCTGCTCCTTGGGTGATTCCTTTGCACATCTGAGTTTGAGAACTTGACCAGAGAGCAAAGAATAGAGAGGTTTAAGCCTCACACAGCCAACGTTCTTATCTCCACCCAGATCAGTTTGTTGAGCTACTGTTGTGGGCCTAGTGACACTGAAATGTTATAGTGAAAAGGAGACAAAATCTGTGTTCAAAAAATACAAGACCGCATAACAAACTCTAGACTAAAGACAAAGAACCAGGCAGCACAGTCATGTGATATGGGGAGTACAGTACTATTTGCATAAAGACAGTTTAAAGTGCACTTCCCTGTGTTGTCTCATTGGATGGACACACTAGTCCTGTGAAATTGATATTTACACGGTTTCCCATTTTACAGATGGAAACATTGAGAAGAAGAAGAGGCAGGAAGTGATGGTTCTCAGGTTGCACAGTTAGCAGGTGGCAGGTCTTCTGGCTCCCAATTCAATATTCCTTTAAAAGGGACAGATTGATGCGGACTGTGTAGAACAATCTGTGATTCATGCTGCCTTAGTCCCTTTGGGCTGCTATAACAAAATACCACAGATAGGGTGGCTTCTAAGAAGTGAGCATTTATCTCTCACAGCTCTGGAAGCTGGAAGTCTAAGTTCTGGGGGCCAGCATGGCCAGATTCTGGTGAGGACCCTCTTCTGGGTTGCAGACTGCTGTCTTCTGATTACACCCCCACTTGGAGGAAGGGCCTAAGGAGCTCTCTCAGGGCTCTTTCATAAGAACGCTAATACCATTCATGATGGTTCCCCCTCATGACCTACTCAGCTCCCAGAGTCTCCAGCTCCTAATATCATCATGCTCGGGGTTTGGATTTCAACATGGATTTTGGAAAGATAGGAACATTCAGACCATAGCCCATGCAAACAAGGGAAATTAAAACACAGGAAAATATATCATGTGGGAAGAACTTCCAGAATAAGAAAGGTACAAACCCACCCTAACTATGGTACTCATTCTCGTCTTCGACAAGCTTACACAGGCTGTGCTAATGCATCTTTACCACACTTTCCTTCCAGAACATCTGTTTTTGATACCATGAGATATTTTTCCAATCTTTGCAGTAGGAATCAAAAGGAGAAAAATCCCTTTCACCAAAGAGATTTTCACCAAAGACTGGACTTAAAACCACTTCTGTACATCCTCGCCATGAGCCTGTGGTTTCACACTATTACTGTGGACATCTGGTTTTAAATCGTGGTTTTTCTCTTTCTTTCTCAGTCTTTTCTGTGTTATTCTTTACCATACTACTCCATCTTCAATCAGGATATTTAAAATATGAGCTATTCACCCACAGCTAGTACCAAAACTATGTGTGTGTATTTACCTAATTAGACTTTTGATGTAGATTTTTGTTACATGCTTTTTTCAATTACATGACTTCAGTTGGGCTTCATAAAAGCAAATCATTGAAAAAGTCTAATAACATCACAAAATTCAGTGAACTCTCAGTTATCTATAGTAAAGAACAAAAAGGGATAACAAGAGGAAGCAATAAGGCTAATAGCCACAATTTTTTCATTTAGCTTTGAAATTGAGTGAATGATTTGCAGGCTCTTGAGCTTTCTAATCAAGTTTTTCTTAAGCTATCATAAAGATTCGTTTAAAATCATTGAGTACACAACAGCTGGCATGAGGGTAGAAATTTTAACTTACAAAGTAGGAAATGGAGATCACTCTGGAGTAAAAATTATTAGCAGCACTGGGGTTTACAGGGCACTGTGGAGGACATACCGATGAGCCTGGGATCAGCGTCTGTTGTTCAGTTTCTTTTATTGGTTTATGGGCATGCTAATAACTATCTTGCCAATTCATCAAAATGCTATAGTGAGGAACAATAAGGAAATAGACAGGAAAGTTATTTTAGATTAATATTCTACATAAACATGAAGGAAAATACATGAAGTTTTCTAGGTTGTTTGAGAAGGCCTGAACTGAAGAACATGTTAAGACGAGACAGCCCAAGTGGGAAATATGTTTGGATTATATCAGTCTTAAATTATAAATATTACATACACGTACAGACCGAAAGTTAGCCATTTCCGTTGTCACGATTCTTTTACATCAACCTCGATTGTTTGCTTTCCAAGTCATAACGACTTTCCTCTTCTGTATTTTCCTAAATCATTACACTTAAATTAGCTGCTGAATTCTCCATGCCAAGAACACATAAGATAGAGCCATATTGTCAGCTGGGTGTCTTGGTTAATAATATTTCCTAATTATTTCTGGAAGGAAAACGTTGTAAACACAGAAAGAAGTACGACAACAGTAACTATTGATGGAAGAATTTGGAGTAACAGAAGGTAAATGGGTGCCATATAGTGCATTTATGGCCTAGAGTAATTGAAAGTGTTTGATCTTTGTTGAGAGATGGCGAAACTCTGTGAGACAGATGTGTATTGCCTAGCTCCGTCCGTAACTGTCTGCCTCTCTATCAACACTGCTGGTTACAGGTTTGTTTGGTTACATACCCAGCTGCTGTTTTGCAGCTCCAATCACAGGCACACGTCAGTCACCACCGAGTGCAAACATGGTGATGTCCGTATCTGCAATTTGCATTTGGATTTCTCGTGAAGCATTTAAAAGAAGTAAGGCAATTGGCAACTGTATATTATAGCAGCTCAAGGTGTCTCTGATTCCTCGGAAGCTTTGAAAAACACATGCAAGACATCTCTTCTGCCCCAAAAGTAAAGGCTCCTTTCTCAGTCTGTTTCAACCCTTCCTTCTGGCTCGAAGTGATCATGGGCAGCTCCTTTCTTCTCACTGGGCCTCAGAGCCCTTGTGAATAGAAGCAGAGAGTTAGGTTCTTCCCATCTCAGGGTTCAGTTTGCCTTGATAGCTCTTCCTGACCTCAGAACATGCCCCACCCACTGCCAACACTATCCCCAACTTCCAAGGCCAAGTTGAAGCCCTCTCTGTTCTGAGAAAGATGAGTCGCCTTTCCGCTAGTTCAAGTAGAACTTTGCAGATTGAGTTTTCAAGGGAAATGAGGAGCAGAGAAATCACAGAAAGCACGAGACCGATTATGTAGAGCACAAATGTTCTGACACTAACTTAATGTCTAGTCGAAGACGGTATGGGTGGCACCACAGAGATGGGTCTCCTCCTGTCACCTCAGTTCTCTCTGGGATAGATAAGAATTCTTACTAATGATAGTTATCATTTATCATTAGGCTCTGATAGAGGGACTTATGAATTTTCATTTATATACTTTACAACATATGCCATTTGTCAACAGGAAGCACATGGACTTGAGAGGGTGGCACTCATAGCTATTTTTCAGATGAGGAAAATAAATATCAGGTAGAAAGCAGTGGAGTATAGATTTGACCCAGATTTGCTGGATTGCCTTTGTTTTGCCTTCTTAATTTACATCTGTGGTCCAAGGAAGGACTAGCACTGGAATAACCACTTTGTCTCAGGCCCTCCACTCAGTGCTCTTGTGATCCTTCAGGTTCCAGGCATGATGGTGGGTCATGACCTTTGACCTCAGCCCTCCTGTCCCTGCAGTGGTTCTTGTAGGTTGTTTACGTGATGCCACACCCAGTCTCAGTTAGAACCATTACCCTCTGTATCTGTGATGCCCAGACATCCTCAGAAGAACTAGACACAAAAAGTTCTTGATCTTCTTCTAGAGCCTATCTCTAGCTCTGTCCTAGAACTTGCTTCCAGACTGTTGTTCCTCTCTGTCATTCCCCACCACTCCTGGACCTCTGATCTCTTGGGCTCACCATGGCACCTGGCCTCTCTATCAAAAGAGGAAAACAGGGATGCCTGGGTGGCTCAGTTGGTTAGGCAGCTGCCTTCGGCTTACAGACTCCTCTCTGCTGCTCTCCTAGAGATCTCAAGGACCTCCCTCACCCAGCCTACTGCTCACTGCCCTTTTCCTCCTGCCTGTAGCTTCCTCTCCTGCTGTGCCTTTTGATAAAGTGTGGTTTCATTTTTTAATATTACCTAAATACCTGAGAAGCTGGTATCCCATGGCTCACTCCATGGGAATGGATGTAGAATGTCACTTCGCCCTTGAGAAGGCAGAGAGCATATCGGCTCCCTTTCGAGGGCTGGAAGAGACAGAACCCTGAGCCCAGGGAATGCAGAGTTGATCAGCTCAGGTGACCTGCTGTCTCTGGTGATTCACCTCTTATATGCTCTCCAAGTCTCCATGGTGTCCAGCATTCTCTCATAATTTCACACACTATAAGACTCATATGTATATTCCTGATACATATAACAGCCACTAAGGAAAGGAAGAGTAGTTTCCTTATGCTCTTAACTTCTCATGAAATGTTGGGAAAAGAAGAAACAAGGTAGACCACCAATGGTCTCATTTCCTATACACTAAGCCGATTTTTAGTGTTCAATGCTAATTCTGATGCTAATGCTAATGCTGATATCAAAATCAGTCTTTACTGATTTTAATCAAGATATTACCCCCCAAACCCTGCTGAAACTTGGACAATGTATAGGTTGTGCTACTTCTCTTTGGTATTCTAATGGTGGTACCTTAATAATGAAGAGGCTAAAAGAAGAAGACTATAAAATGATTATCCATGCTTTAAATTTAGGGAGTCAGCCACACCTTCCTTTTTCAAGGAAGAAATCCCAGCCATTGTAGCCATGACTGTCTTGTCAAATCAAAGAACAAAGCACTTGTAAGTGAAATTGAATCCACAGTTAGAAGAAGGATAAGATTTGGGCAGTGGTCCCAAGCTCTGAAGACATACGAGTGCAAAAATGCCTGTACAACTATTACAAGAAATACCCACGTTCTTCTCTGATTTCTTAAAATTTGCTATAAAAAATCACTTTTTTGCCTCAACTCTCATAAACTGAATCCACCCTACCATGTGATTTGGCTTTATGAAGATTTTCCTGGTTGCCTGGACTCAACAGATGGTCATCGATTGACCCAGTGTGTGTCTTCCTGCTTTGCTAGTGTTTTGTTTTTCTTATTTTTTTAGAAGTAACTGTCCCTCTGTGTTTGATTGCTAAATCTCTTAGGAAAACTGTTATTTTTCTTTAATAAGTACATGTTACTTTTTTTTCTGAATTGCCAGCTGAAGGATCCTGCTTATTTATAATGTTTTCAAGGGAATCAGTGTCTACCCTGGGAGTGTCTCCCCCACACCTTTTGCTCCCTCTTATATTTCAGGGCTTTGCATATCCTTTTTAAGGTTGCCAGCTAACCCCCTTTATGAGCCCAGAAAGAATTAAAAAAGAAAAAAAAATGTTTTCTGAGCAGGCAATGCCTTGTCAACTCAAAATGCCCATGTTTGAATACAGAGGTACATATTATGTCCTTGGCATTCATTTGAATGGACGCTTTATCTATGCCTTTCAAAATAGCCCATTGTCTGACTTTAATTAGCCCACTATCCTGCCTTGTTTATAGAATTGAACCACATTTCCAGGGCTCTTTCCACGTTCCCCACCCAACCACCTGCTCTTTCACAACTCCAGAAAATTTTTAAAATAATAACAATAAAGGCAAACCTTTTGCAAGCAACTTATTTTTTCAGCTGTTCTAGTAGTTCTGTAGGGTTTTTTTTTTTTAATACCACGAAATCTAAAATATTTCCTGGTGGCGAATTCCTTCCCGCAGCTTGCAAAAATCATCATGCTCTGCGGTGAAACAGCCACGGCGAGTCCACGTGGCCAGGCTGAACTTTCTGCATATTCTGTTCCAGCTGCGGTACACAGGACCATTTGTCCCCAAGTAGCTGGTGGCTCCTGTTGTCCTTACTTAGCTACAGAAATACAGATAGCACTCCAAAGGCACACCGGGGTAAAAGAAATGCATTTCACTTTGGAACTTAGGCAACAGAAATCACTTTCTCACAGAGACAGCCTGGACGTCATTTCGTGCCAAGCAGGAGAGTTTTAACAGTAAAATGTCAAGAAACTGTCAGAAAGTTGGAATTCTGTAATCGTGTTAGCTTTCCAAAGGACATAAAATAGTTCATACACCAGAAATGTAAGACACTTGGAATCATAGTTTGTTTGTTTTTTTTTAATTTTGAGATTTACCATAAGGATATGCCTTAAATTCTATTTTTTTAACTTTTATTAAGGAGCTGTTTTAATTACCAAAGAATGCATGGTAAAATTCCAAACAGAATAAAGGGTATAGAGTAAAAAATAGAAGTCTGCTGACCTCTCCAGCTTACTCATCCCCTTGTCCTACTTTCCCAGGGTCACAACACTGAGTTCCATGTACAATCTTCCAGAATTTGGCTATGACATTTTATTAAAAAGAAATTATGTTGTTGTACCAGCAAGTCAATGAACATCAAAATCTATGTTCAATATTTACCCGCACTATTACAAACATGCATAAATTCACATTCTCGTGGTAAATTCCCTTCCCCCAAGAGAGAGTCTAAAGACTTGAGGTCTTCAGTTTTAGCTCTATACATTTGAAGGCTGTAAGCAAACGATTTAACCCTTTTATGTCTCTGTTTTATATCAACTGTGTAGTACTTACTTTGCCAGAGGCTGGTGATAATGAAAACCAAGGGCACAGAACCTGATGAGCGATGTCTTTGTGAGATAAATCCTGGGCAATCTAAGGCTTTGTAGATAAAAGGCAAATGTTTTCAAGCATAGATGTGTCAATATTCCTTCCTCACAAATGCTTATTGGACCTATACAATATACTGTTAAATCATTTCGGAATGTAGGGGTTTTTTCTTTGTAAATAGTACAGTCTGAGGGAGACATGCCAGCCCCCGCTTTACACGCAAGCATCAGCAGGGACATTGGTGATAAAGAAGAAAAGACACAAAGAGCCCTGGGAATTGGTACATCTGGAACAGGTAGCACCCAGCCCTCAGTGGCACTCACACAGCAAGTGTCAGCCCTTGGCAGGCTCTAAAACAAAGCCACCTTGAATTTGATATAAACGTTACATGCTGACCTCCTGACACTCTGCCCCGAGGACAGCCCATCGGACCCCCTCATCACTGGATCTCTGTTGAGTTGCAACAGCCCGTACACTCATCCATCATCCGTTCCTGACCCACCATATTCAGCACCAGATTAAATTTGCTGGAATGCCAATACCGCTGTGTCCACATGGCTAATGAGTTTCTAAAAGACCTTTGCCTGCTATAGGGCAAAGTCCAAGCTCCTTAGCATGGCTCATAAAAACCCTTTATAACCCAGCTCCTACACCCTCCACCACTTCTCTTCAGCCTTCTGTCTGCATGCTTCCTGCCATTTCCATGTCCATGACACACTGGCCACACATTCCAGCCTTTGCTTTTCTCCTCAAATACAACGGCCCATATCCTGTCTGCTTCCTGATTTCCTCTCATCCTTCAAAACCAGACTCAGATCTCTCCCACAATATAGTGTGTCCAGCTGCCTTCCCCCACTCCCTCCTCGCACCTGGGAGTGTCCTTTCTCTTGCCTGCACCCCCTCATCCTTCAGTGTCCATTTTAAGTCCTCTATACCTCAGTTCCCCCCTTGTCTGACTTCCAGAGTGTGTAGAGCATGGGCCACGCTCTAGTGCATGGGCGCATGGACTCCAATATCTCCCCCTGTATGAGGTGCTCAGTTGCCTCCCCCTAGGCAGCAACTCACTCCACCCCACTCCCACTATACGATTTAGCCTGCGCCTCCACTATACAATCTAGCCTGCACTGGAGTTCATGAGCTCTGCACTGTGAGAGACTTTGTCCTGGGTGCGTCTGCACCAGTTACTTGCTGCTGCGTGAGAACGCACCCTAACCTTAGTAGGTGACAATAACTATTACCTATATTTCTCACAGTTCTGTGGGCTGGCAGGATGTTCGGCTGATGGTTTCCCTGTGGCTCAGTTGTACAGTGGCCCTTAGCTGGAGGTTCATCCATGCTGGGAGTCCAAGATGGCCGCCTTCACACGTCTGGCAGTTGGTACTCGCCCTCAGGAGGAGCACTGGAATTCACTTCCACAGTCATTCATCCTCCAGAAGTTGAGACTGACTTCCTTAAGAGATGATAAGGCAGTATTTCAAGAAGAAGAAGGTGAATGTTACACATCCTCTTGAGGCCTAGACTCTGAAGTACACACCACATCACTTCTGTTACATTCTGTTAGAGCAAGTGACAAAACCATCCTAGACTCAAGAGGTAAAGGGACAGACTTCACTTCTGGGTGGGAGAGGCTGCAAAGCAATGATGGCCATAGTTAATCTACCACAGATGTCTTGTCTCCCAAAGTAGACCCCAATCTAAGCTCTGGAGTTGTATTTCATCTCGAACTTGCAACACTCAGCCCCACACCTCGCCCATCAGAGGTGCCCAGGAAGTGACGTAACTTGTTTGTTACATCACTGAGGAGCAGAAATTTGGTAGTCAGAGACTCTGGGTTGAAATCTGGTTCTGGAATTTACTAGAAGGGCAATATTGAGCATAGTACTTAACTTCTCTGATGCTTGGCTTTGGTTTCCTTGTTTGTAAACCTGAGATGATAATATCTAGTTTATAATAAGATAACCTCATATAAAGGACCTGACACATGGTAGATAGATGCTTCCAACTGTAGTTCCTATTCATCATGGACTGTTCTTCTTATTTATGGTTAAATTACTATGCAGCTCAGATAAGTGGCCCATAAATCAAAACCTGCCTCAAACATTGCAAAATGAATAAAATTAGAACAGGTTTGGCATAGTTCATTCATAGTATAAGATTTCACACCAGTCAGAATGTCCCTGCTTCTACCACATACTTTAACATTAACAGAGGCATCTGATTCTCCGTGCCCATTTTCTTCTGGAAGAAGGTATTCCAACCTAACATGGATAACCATGGACTCACTGTGTTACCTCCAGCATTGACTTCATATTCATTTCAAAGTTGAAGGAAAATTACATGACCTATGGTGGGTCTAAATCCAGATCTTAAAACCTGGTTTTAGGGGCGCCGGTGTGACTCATTGGTTAAGCGTCTAAACTCTTGGTTTTTGGCTCAGGTCATGATCTCGCACTCATGGGACCCAGACCCGCGTCAGGCTCTGCATTCAGTGTGCAGTCTGCTTCAGATTCTTTCTTCTTTCCCTCCTGCTCATTCTCTCTCTCTCTCTCGCAAATAAATATATAAATCTAAAACAAACAAACATGGCTTTAGAATGTTGAGTATAGTATCACCAGCTTGACCCATCTCTCGACCATAGGTGTAATGACAATGAGATATTAAATATATAAAGTGCTACGGAGCCCAGCAAATCTTAAAAAAAGAAAGGAAAAAAAAAGGGAGCCCAGCTATTCATAAGGGTCTATGATTATTATTTTAGCATTAGTAGCAAAAATTAAAGAGACGCTTTCTAAACTATGTCATTAGAATTTAAAAATACACCATATACCAGGGTGAAAAACCTTACGCCAGTCAGGGATCTTTTCCTTAGTACGTTTCAAGATAGTTCTTTAAATAGGCTGGCACCCAAAATATTATAGGGTCATAAAAATGATGATAAATGTAGTCAAGGTGAAACTCCTAATCTTATCACTTTACTACCTCGGTGACCCATTAGTTCAAATTAACTCATTTTCATGGAGGGGCTTTGGGGCAGCTGTGAGGCTGCTGTGTTAGCTACAGGAAGTTGCAGACTGGCAAATTTCATTCAAATATAAACCTCTGAATTTGGCTACCTGGCATTGCAGGATCCTGTTGTTTGCAGTATGCAAAATAAAAATTATATACCATCTTATTGGTCAAAAGTTACGGGCTCTTCAATATTATTCCTGAAGGATTCATAGGGTAAGAGGTAAATGTATGAACATAATATTTTGAACAAGGAAGAAAGGAATGTAAGTTTTCCCTTCGTATGTGCAACGACAATTAGTGACATGCTAAAGACTCATATTTTAGGCTCTTCTCTCTCAACCTATAAAATCTGAGAATGAGATGAGGGAATGAGCTCTGAAATCTTTCCAGTGAAGTCCTTCCCAGTCCTTACCCAGGGCCTTTAGAACACAATTCTTTGTTGTTCTGTGAGGCAAACTGACATGGTGCATTATCATTGCCTTTTATATTTACCCCCCTAAATATTTCTCAGGCCACCAGAGAGAGGGCAGGACGCATTAGAGCTAGTAATTTGATGAAAATGTTTTACGTCATAATTATAGTAGTGGGTCATAGGAGTCTGTCAAAATTTGTCAAAATTCATCAAATTGTATGTTTAAAATTTGGGAATTTAATTATATGTAAATTGTACCTCAATAAAGCTGATCCCCCAAAATAGTATATTCATGAATATATATGTGTGTGTGTGTGTGTGTGTGTGTGTGTGTGTGTGTGTATGTGTCAGACAGGAGAGTATTAGTCTCACTAAGTCTTCTTTGTGAGCTTTCATATAATTACATGCTCTCTCTGGATGTCCCTAAGTCTCATGTATACCAAAAAAAATGTTAAACTATATATGATATGTTTGTATTTTTGTTTTTGAGATATTAAAATGCGTGGGAGGCAGCATGGTGCTTTAGTTAAGAAATGAGTTCTGAAATTCCAAAGATGCTTATTGGATCTCACCCACCACTATCACTATCAGGTCCACCTACTAAATAACGTGGGTTATTTCTCTGTTCTCTAATCCTTCATCATTAAGATGAGAATAATATTACCTGTCTTTGGGGATTGTGGTGATTATTAAATGAGATAATATGTATAATACATGTGGGCGTGTGGGTAACAGTTTGCTTATGAAATAACAAGTATGGGTTTATGAATTATTTCTGTTATAATTTAAATCCCTATGAGAGAATTCAGAAATTATGAGAAAATAGAATCTTTTATGCTAGAAAGATATCTACATCTAGTTGCAATATTTAGCTATTCAGTTGTTTTGGTCAGACTAGATGGTCTGGAGTGGGGAGATCTCACCCACAACAAAACTGGGTACTGCATAAAACACGTTTTAATCAGTTGTTGATCTGGCAGAAAATAAGGGAAATCTCTGAAGCAAGGGGGACACTGGGGGAGAAGTGTTGGCATGGGAGTCTGGAGAAAAGTTTGATCAGAAATTAAGCCATTGAGTGATGAGAAGGTGATCACACCAAAAAGGCAAGTTCCCCTGAAAGCAGGTGTCCAAATCAGCCTTATGCATGAACTGGTCCTTGAACAGTAACCATGGTTGGGGAGCTGAACTTGGGACTCCAGGATCAACCTGGGGAAACTGGAAGGGAACTGGCTCCCTAGAAATATAAACATAAATCTTCTGGGGAAAGCAGTCTCAAATTAGGACCCAGATTTTTACAGATTAAGGTTCATCAGATATAAGCTTCAACCAAAGACCACCAAATGCATAAGGAAGCAAACCACTATGAGTGAGAGTCAGCATAAACAATAAACAAATTAGAATTCCTAGAACTTTTAGATAGTAGAATTACCAAATACAAAATATACAGTAACTTAATAAATAGCAAACAGTCAACTAGAGACTATCAGAAATTACCAATCAGGTTTTTTAAAAATCAAATGAAATTTATAGAAATGAAAAAATATGTATTCATTGATCATTTTAAAAATGCAGTGTATGAGTAAACAACCAACTAACTACATTGAAGAAAGAATTAGTGAACTGGATGTAGATCTGAAGAAGTCTGTAGCCATTTATCACAAAATACAGAACAGAGACTCATGGATATAGAGAAAAATATTGGGAAGTTTGGGATATAGAGGAAAAAGGTAAAAGATTTAACATATATCTAAACAGAGTGCCAGAAGGAGAGAATCGTGATGACACCGACAGGGCTATATCTAAAGAGAGGTGAGTTGAAAATTTGCAGAAGTAAAATGAAGTTAATTTGAAGAAAACTGAAGACAAAGGGAGTATATTAAAAAGTAGAGATTTTTAAAAATGGGCAGAAGACCTGAATAGAATCTTTTTTTCCAAAGAAAATACTAGATGGCCATTAGACACATGAAAAGATTCTCAACATCACTTATCATCAGAGAAATGTAAATCAAAACCACAATGAGATACCAGCTCACACCTGTCAGAATGGCTACAACCAAAAACACGAAACAACAAGTGTTGGCAAGGATGTGGAGAGAAAGGAACCGTCGTGCACCATTGGTGGGAATGCAAGCTGGTGCAGTCCCTGTGGAAGACAGTATGGAGTTTCCTCAAAAAGTTAAAAATAGAGTTACCCTATGGTCCAGTGATTCCATGACTGGGTCTTTATCCAAAGAATACAAAAACACTAGTTCAAAGACATACATGCTACAATACCCAGTTTATGACAGGATTATTTACAGTAGTCAACTTACGGAAGCAGCCCAAGTGTCCTTCAGTAGATGAATGGATAAAGAAGATGTGGTGTATATATATACAGTGGACTGTTACTCAGCCATAAGAGGATAAAATCTTGCCATTTCCAGCAACATGGATGGAGCTAGAGGGTAAAAAGCTAAGCCAGTAACAAACAGACTCTTAAATACAGAGAACAAACGGGTGGTTGCCATGGGGGAACGGGTAAAATGGGTAAAGGAGATTAAGAGGTACAAACCTCCAGCTACAAAATAAATGTCACAGGGATGGAAAGCACAGTACAGGAAACACGGTCAACAATCTCGTAGTTACATTGTTCGATGACAGATGGTGACTGCACTCACCATGGTTGAGCACTGAGGGATGTACAGAATTGACAAATCACCAGGTTGTACATCTAACCAGTAATAACATCGTGTGTCAACTACACCTCCATAATACTTTTTTTTAAAAAGCAGTCAGAAAGGAAAGAAAAATTGTCCAAAGTGTAACTGCAAGGTCAACAGCAAGCTTGGAAGCCGAAAGACAGTGAGGGGGTACCTTTGAAATAGGGAAAGAGGGAGCCCCTGGGTAGCTCAGTGGGTTAAGGCTCTGCCTTTGGCTCAGGTCATGATCTCAGGGTCCTGGGATCAAGCCCCACATTGGGCTCTCTGCTCAGCGGGGAGCCTCCTTCCCCCTCTCTCTCTGCCTGCCTCTCTGCCTACTTGTGATCTCTGTCTGTCAAATAAAAAAATAAAATCTTAATTTAAAATATTAAAAAAAAAGAAATGGGGAAAGAGGAATAGCTATAAAGTTACAATTGTGGACCTAGCAGTATTATCTTTCAAGTATAAGAGAAACGATATTTTCAGACAAATGGAAACTGAAACATTTTACCACCAACATCACCTACAGGAAAGAATTTTCTCAAGAATTACTTTAAGAAGATGGAAAATGAATCTTTAAAAAAAAAAGTCTCAAAGAAGAGTAAGCAAAGAAAATGATGAACATATAAGTAAATCTAATACAGATTTACTTCATAAGATGGTGACAATTACGACATCTAACTTGGGAAGATGTAATATAAAGAAACGAGCTAAAATACAAGAGAACACATTCTCATGTAGGTTAGGAGATGCACAGTGAGGGTTAACGTTCTAAGGATTTCGTCAGTGTGAAGACTGAATGCCAGTTTAGTGCTATGAGCTGAATGCCTGTGTCCCCTCAGAATTCATATGTTAGGGATGCCTGAGTGGTTCAGTTCAGGTCATGATCCCGGGGTCCTGGGATCGAGCATCATATGGGGCTCCCTGCTCAGTGGGAAGCCTGCTTCTCCTTCTTCCTCTGCCTGCTGGTCAGCCTGCTTGTGCTCTGTCAAGTAAACAAATAAAATCTCAAAAAACAAACAAACAAAAAAACCTTTCTTTAAAAAAAAAAAAAGCATTCATGTGTAAAGCCCTAAGGCCCAATGTGATGGTGTTTGGAAATGGGGCCTTTGGGAGGGAATTAGGTTGTGAGGTGGAGCCCTGGTGAATGGGATTAGTGCCCTCCTAGGAGAAGACACATGAGAGAGATGATCTCTCTTTCTCCCACATGAAGACAGAGTGAGAAGCCAGCCATGTGTAAAGCAGGAAGAGGGCCCCCACCCAGACCCCGACCACACGGGCACCCTTCCAGCCTCCCGCACTGGGAGAAATGTTTCCTGTTCAAGCCACCCAGTCTACAGCATCTGGCACAGCAGCCCAAACTGATGAAGACATTTGGGGAAATAACGGGTTCTCTTCAAATATTTGAAGAGCCATATATGGAAGAAGGGATGAACCCAATTGTGTATGGACCAAAAAAGATGAGAAAGAAGAAGGTGATTCTTTTCTGCCTGCTTTGTGACAGAAGTGCCCAGAGAAGAAGTGGGCTTTCAGAGTGGGCGCTGGGCTCTGCAGCCCTGGAAGCTAGCTGCACCCAGTGTTAATAATGTGGGCTTTGGATTTTGGCCCTGGTGGGAGGTTGCACGAAGCTCTGTATAAAATCTCTTCCAACTTTTGAGAATCTATAGCTCTGTGAGGGTCAGGAGCTCAGATCCAAAGAACCAGATGTTGAGAACTCTTAATTTCTACAACAGCTTTTTTCCTTGTATCACTTTGTTCCTGGGCATCGTGGAGCTAGAATTTGCAACTGTGTATTTTAGGACTCAGCACACCTGGATACCCTTCCTCCAGAGGTCAGCATTGGCAACACCCCGCCTTCCCCGCCCCAGCATGCGTTCCCCACCCTACTGATCCCAGCTTAGGTGCCCGGCTCACTCCGTCTTTCCCCAACCCCAACACTTCCCACAGGACACTGCCGTGACTGCTTCACCGTCAGTAACTTGACAGTTATAGTAGGTTTCCTAGAGTAACAAGTGCCACAAATGGAGGGCGGGGCTTTTAAAAGTGATGGAAAGGTATTGTCGCACCATCTGGAGACTAGAAGTCCAAAATCAAGGTGTCAGCAGGGCCAGCTCCCTCCGAAGGCTCCAGGGGGGCACACCCCCCTCTTCCTGCCGCCCGTGGTTGCTGGTTCGTAACTGGAGGTCGTATCCCTCAGATCTCTGCCGCTGTCTCCACGTAGCCTTCTCCCCTCTGTGTCTGTGTCTCTGTGTGTCTTTCTCCTCTGCTTAGAGGGACAGCAGTCATGTTGGATTTAGGGTCCCCCCCCCATTCAGTATGACCTCATCTTAATGTAGTTATATTTTCAAAGGTCCTGTATGTATTTAAATCACTTGATCTACATTTGCCATGAACAATAAAAAACAGAAGACAGATTAGTCCATTTCATATAGCCTGTGCTTTTTGGCATGTTTACCAGACTCTAACTTTGGTTTCTCTCATCTCTTGTAAAACTTGGTTCCCTGATACTTGAATTTTTTTTTAAGATTTATTTATTTGAGAGAGTGAGCGAGCACGTTAGCAGGAGGAGATGCAGACGGAGTGGGAGAATCCCGAGCAGACTCCCCCCGCCCTCCACCGAGTACCTGAGATCAGGACCTGAATGGAATTCAAGAGCTGGACCCTCAACTGAGCCCCCCAGGCACCTCCTGACACTTGAATTCTGATTCTCACTTGCCCTCCCAATTTAACCCCCAAATAATCTTAGTATCAGAAAATAAAGCAAATAAAATGTATCCCTAATCTTTTTTTTTTTTTTAATTCAAACTTAACAACTAAAGAAAACACTTGCATTCTCTTTGCCTTTTGCCTTCCAGAGCGGTGCCAGCAACCCCCAGTCTCCTTTCGCTCAGATGCCCGGTGAGTACTTGAGCTCAAGGAGCAGGTGACTAATTCCCGTTTGCGTTCAACTCAGGCTCTGGGGTTTCCATTCTTTTATAACTGCCTTATGGCACTTTGGAAATTTTACTTTTTCAAACTAGGCATTTTTAAAATGTAAAATCAGTGAAGACAGACTTAATTCAGTCATTCCTGAATTCAGAGTTCATTCTGTCTTGAAGGCAGCCTTTCCATCCCTTGCCCAGCAGAAGCTTACCAAGCAGAAACAATAACCATTAGGCCCTTGATACAATTTTAAAATGTATAAAATTCCAGCACCGTGATCCTACAGATTGTGCACCTGCTTTAAAACAAGAGAGAGGCCGGTGGGCAGATGGAGGAACTACCATTTATTGGGTGCTCTCTAGAGGTCAGGCGCTTAGATAAGCATCTGGTCTTCATTTCAGTGCATATGTCTCGTTATGCCCTCCCGCAGGGATGGGAAAGGGGCATTCTCGTTCTTAGTGATAGGATTGGGGACTCCCGTGAACATGCGTGCACACGCACACACATACACACATACTACTTTCAGAAGTGGCACAGGTTTTCTCAGCAATCTCAGTAAGCTTCAGAGCTGGGTAAGAAGAGGAATGAGAACCACAGGAGATGCCGCTTATCTGAGTGTCTCGTGTTGTGTTTTCCAATCATGGTTACCATCCTTGGAATCTGCTCCCTTCTATAGAAGGACATTTTTGCAGCTTTTCTTACTATCTCAAATTATCCTTCCCCTTTTTAAGGAGAAAAAAATATATGCTGGAGAGAGCACAGGTTTTTTTTTTTTTCCTTGGTGGTGGTTTTTATTCGGAAATTGGAAGCGAAGACGTGAGATCCTGGAAGCCTCGTTTACCTATTCTTCATTTTCTTTTCAGCCTTAATGAGTCCCATGGATATAAATTCATGGCACGAAACAGAATTTTTTCTATTGATATTAATTTTCCACGTGCACATGTTTTTTTCTTCTGTGAAACTATGCTTATGATGAAATCCCTAACCGCAGCTTTCCAATTCACGAGCAGATTAGAAGTTTGGGGTTAGGGAATTTAAGAGGAGAGTAGAGTGAGTAGAATTTGATGGAAGTTTCTACACGGAGTTTTGATTTCCTCTGAATGAATGAATAGATTTACATATAATTGTTAAACCCAGTATTATCCTCCTGGATTTACAGCAAATGTGTAAGACACAAGCTCTGCCCCATGGAGGTGACAGGTGGTTTAGAAAGAGGTTGTAACTCCGGTGCGGGAGTAGTTAGCATAACATCCAGCACCACACCGCGTGGCAAGGGCCAAAGAGCCGTGCGGGTAGAGTGATATGTGACTGTGTCCCAGCAACCGGGGAGAAGGGTCTTCTCTCCCTGTGGACGAGAGAGCAGAGTGGGTGGGGACAGAGTCCGCAAGTGGCCCACTCTGTTTGGGGGAAGGTCAGAGAGGCACCTGCATCCTTTCCCAGCTCAGCCTTTCTGTGACCTCGGGGTGTAGATCTCAGCGAATCAGACCACATCCACCACCAGCTGGAATAATCAAACCATTCACTTGACAGAGCTACAGTCTACGTCCCTGAACGTGTGCTAAATGGTCACGTGTTTCCTGCTACAGCCGAGCTGCTGGACTGGAAGGCTGCGGCAAACACCTCTCTTCCTTTATGGAACATTTCCACAGGCCTTGCCATAAATGAGATTCTTCTTAGCTTCCGCTCCTTCCCCTGTTTTCACCAAGGGAAACTTTTCGTGTGAGGTATTCTCTTCCCCAACTCTCCCAGGGCCCAGGTGAACTGAGTCAGGGACTCTGCATGGACACAAGAGGGCAGCAAATAACACGAGACTCTTCGAAGCCAGAAAACACATTTTTTGAAGTCCTCTGATTTGGTGGCACAGACGCTCCACCATCCCAAAGCAGGTGAGCCATCATGCTGCCTGCCGGGTGCAAGACACATGTCAGAAGGTCAGTACACAAAAGAGTAGGAGCTACTCTGATGTGGCGTGGGGTTACAGCACCACAAGGTTATAGACGCCCAGAAGCAGCCTGTTGTTAACAGTCCTGTGATATGGGGACAGAGCTCGGACACTAAGAAAAAGACATTTTCTTTTCCCTTTAGGGCCAGACTTTTCCTAGAGCAGTAACTGGGACACAGGAAATGCACAGTGTGTTGAGTGAGTGGGTGAGAAGAGTGTCCGCACCACGCCCAATGAACTGCTCTCCGAAGGCAGAGTGAAGCCGAAACACATTGGTTATTTGGGCTGGACGGGTTAGAAGAGGCAATGCAGCAATATTTAATGCTTTTCAAGACCTCTCTCTGTTTCAGTGTTTGCCCTGGTATCCGGCCCGCGTTAGAAAGACCATTTCCCTCGTGGAGAGTCTCAGCGGCCGCAGATAGGCCCAGACTTCCCATGGGGACATTTTTGACGGTTTGTTTTCCGTTTGGCAACAGGTTCACCGGTAATGTCGGGTTACTACGGGGTCAGAAGATCGTTCCTCTCTGACTCAGACTTCCACACCAGACAGTTCGCAAACGAGGTCTGCAGCTCAGGCCCAGCGGCCAAGCCCTTTGCCTGCGAGGCCCCCACAGGGCAGAGCCACCTGGGCCTCCTGGATTCCTACTTCCCAGAGCCCTACGGAGACCACCGGCCCCCCGGCCTGACCCCCAGCACTGGCTCTCTGTTTGGCGCCTCGCCCCTGCCGCCGCTCCTGCCGCCACCCTTCGCTGGGGACCCCAGCACGCACTTCATGCTTGTGAGTATGCCCGTGGTTCACGGTTCGGGAGCAAGGTGAGGCCCGGGATCGCGCGCACCTGGCCAGTCCCTGCGCCTGGGAACCGGGTGGAAGCAAGCTCTGGCTCACCCTGCGCACCCCTGAGGCTGCTGGGCCAGGATGCGCTCTGAGGGGCCTCCCTCAAAGGTCCACACCCACCGTGATGGCAAGCAGGTCCATCCTTGGGATCAGGAGGGGACGACCACACCGCAGGATCTCTACCCACTTTGTTAGTACTCTGCTAATCTTGCCAGATGTTCGCCCATCTTCCTCCCACACACAAGGAAAGAGTACGGAGGTCCCATCTCCCACAGACCAGGCTGTACCCCGTCAGGGCAGCACATCAGGCCGTTTTCCCTCCCAGTCCCCAGGCCGCCCCTCCCACGATCTTTCTACCCTATAGAATCTGGTTTTCCCTCAATCCTAACAAAGAGGTGAGTTCATAAAGATCTGAAGAATACTAACACCCATCTTAGAGAAAGCTGCAAAGTCTTCAACTACAGGAATGAATCTCTAAAAATGGGACTAAGGGGGGGGGGGGTAATTAACACGATCATGGAGTTCCTGCTCCGAGCAGAAACTTCCCTGTGCCTCTGTTCATTGAACACTTGCAACAGCTCCGGATAGACTTACTGAAGCCCCATTTTACAGATGAACAAAGTGAGGTACTCAAAGTCAGGAACGGAGTACCGGGCACAGTCAGGGACTGAACCAAAACCTTTCTGGCTCCAAGCCTACGGAAGCTCCTACCTCTTGGCTCACGGAGGGCAAAAGCCCACTACATGGTTCAGAGACCCCCCTCCCTCGTGGAGGAGCCGGAGCTGCCGTCCCCAGGGTGGAAAGGGCATTAGGAGCCCATGTATTGTGAGGCTCAAAAGAAATGCAAGACATGGAATGTTGGAAATGGTGAAATGCTGTATAAATGTCCATTCTGTTGTTCTCTCATTTTACTCATTTAATGTTGTTTTCTGGGAAAGGAGACTGTAATAGATCTAGGGGGTCCAATGCTAGAGTCAGACACTGCTGGTGTCAAACCCCAGAGGGGAGAGCTGCCTGGTAAGGAGGCTGGAACAGCAGAGAGGGGACACCGAGTCTGCCCTGGAAGCCGCGTCTGCCAGCAGCTGGTGTTGGTGAGGAAATCTGTCTGCATCCAAGTGTCCCCTGGTGACTAACCCCAGGCACCTTTCCATTCTCCTCAGAGGGACTCGTGGGAGCAAACAGTGCCCGATGGTCTCAGCCAGCCCGACCCCGTGCCCGCCGACACCCAGCAGACCCTGTCGCCCAGCGTGAGTTGCCTCTCCCAGCTGGAGTCGGGGAGCGCCACCCCGCACAGGAGCTCCAGCTGGGGGGCCCCCCTGCCCGGGGCTCAGCCCTACTCACTGCACGCACTAGAGGATCTGTACCACGTGCCAGGGTACCCCACGCCACCCCCCTATCCCTTCACCCCTCTCATGACCATGTCCAACGACCTACCACACAAGGTGGTGCCCCTCTCCCTGGATGAGGGGGCAGACACGTCTGGCCTTCAGGACCCTTCTTCATGGACCAAGGAAGACGGAAGCATGGCCTGGGGGTCGTACGAATGCCGTAGAGCTTACTGAGGCGTGTGCCACGGGACTCCAGCCATGCTGGCCTCTGAGCTGGCTTCTGGATTTGGCAGATTGTTTTCAGGGTCTTTCCAGCTCATTTGGAACTGGACGTCCAGAAGAGGCCATCGTGCCACCCTTTGTAGAGGGACCGCAGCATTTATTCGTAATCCTCCCTCCCACAGCCCCACTGAAATACAGCCTCACGTTAATTCAGGATATCAGGGACTATATTCTAGTGAGACACAGTCTATGCGTGTGGCGTTGGAACTGTAGTAACCCATCACATTTCCAAATTTCTGTTACCTTTGAAATATCACCATTAGCACTCATATTTTTCTCAAATTACATTAAAAAGTTTGTGCAGATCATGAAATGAACTGTTCAGTTTTTCTTAGTTATGAACTAAGTGTGTTCTATAGTAAGAGAGAAAGCATAGGACATAATATAGATTAGGGCACATATAACAAAACTCATTTTATGCCATGTGATTTTTAAAAAGGAAAGTATTGGGGCACTTGGGTGGCTCAGTCAGTTGAGCAACTAACTCTTGATTTTGGCTCAGGTAGTGATCTCAAGGTCGTGAAATCGCGCCCCACATCAGGCTCTGTACTCCGTTCTCTCCCTCCTCCTCTGCCCCTCCCCCCTTTCTAAATAAATAAATGATAATAAATAAATGATAAATAATAAATAATCTTCTTTTTAAAATTTTTAAAGAGAAAAATATTTTTTTTTAAAGATTTTTTTATTTATTTATTTGACAGAGATCACAAGCAGGCAGAGAGGCAGGCAGAGAGACAGGAGGAAGCAGGCTCCCTGCTGAGCAGAGAGCCCGATGCGGGACTCGATCCCAGGACTCCGAGATCATGACCTGAGCCGAAGGCAGCGGCTTAACCCACTGAGCCACCCAGGCGCCCAAGAGAAAAATATTATATACATTTCTTCCTTAGTGACTTGTGAAGGCCCTGTAAAAATATAGCACCACATACAAATGTTTTATTGTCTTTAAAACAGGATGAGGGCAGGAGACTATGGCTTCATAAATACATAGCTTTGATTCTGCCCTAAAGTCTGGGATGTCCAAAAATAAGTCTCATCCAAAAAATGATATGAGCCCAAAACTTTCTTTGATCCGTGGTAGCCTTAATCATGCCAGACATTGTTTCTCTGGTGGAAAAACCTATAGTCATCAGAGTGGATTGATAAAATGGATATCCTGTAATGAAGTAAGAATAAATAAGGAAAATAGTGAGAGCAGAACTGGGCTGCTGGCAAGAAACAGCAGACCACAAAACACCAAGACGTACAGGGGCCTTGGAGCAGGACCTATGGCCAGGTGTGCACCAACAGCATGATACACAACACATACCATTTGAAGGAAGACCTTGCTGATGGCTCATTGGTCCAAAATGTACAGCTCTTACCATATATAAATGAAGAAATACATCTGACGCCTCCCTCGGTCTCAAGTAAGTGTGATCGGGGTACATTCCTTCGCCAGTTGAGTTCACAAAGTAATTCCCATCAAGCCGTGGGCCTGGCTACTGGCCAAGCCAGTCATAAAGGCCTCACACACACTCTGACTTTGCAAAGTGTGAGTCGAGGCCCACAGGTCCCACCCCGACTCCTTCTACTACTTTCCTGACACCTTCCTTTCTATATTCTTTTATCACATTTTCCTGGCCCTTCTGGTGCCTCTTGGCCCAACACTTTTTTTCTTCCATCTCTTGGGGGCCCTTTGCTCTCATTTCCACTGGTTGTCTAAAGCCACTCAATACAGTTTCCATCACACCCTCTGTTACAGTGTCCCATGCTCTACCATCAAACAAGGACATTAATTCACATTTAGAAGTGACTGATACTCTACCTTCTCCGTGCCTTCATGTCTATTTTCTGGTTAAGCAGTCACACTTCCAATTTATGGAGTGCCCACAGAAATGCCGGGTACAGAGCCTCCCACGAGAGAGCATCCCCGAAGGAGCAGATCAGGAAGGAGCACTGACAGTCCCCACATGCTGGGCTGCCCTCTCCTGGGTCCCCTGCCCCTACTTCCTCCCTCCCGCCACACGGTGTCACAGCCTGATCCTTACTTCTCTCCATATTAGCTCTTCACTAGAAAGGGGCAAATCCTACTGTGGCCAAGAAAGTTGCTCTTTCTTAAGTCCAGTGAGACTTGAGGCCTCAGTCCTGGTCCTGGGATCTTCGGCAGAGCCATTGGTCACCCAGGTCCCTGCACCTGAAAGAAGAGATCAAGAGCCATTTTTCTACATGGGTTGCATACACTTCATAATAGTTCCAGCCACCTGCTGCTGATCGTTGTTACAGAGTAGCACACAGTACAATACCAGCGTGTAGACCATCAGACTGTCTTTAGTGGCTTTAACTTGGGTTTGGTCGTAAAGCTAAATGTTAGACATGCTCACTTCCCTTGGTCTGCACTTGTCTTCTCACAGATTATGTCATCTCACAACCTAAGGGCACGCTGGCCCTCAGGTAAGGAAAGCTTAGCAGCCAGACCTCAAAATGGAGGGAAATGCAGGAAATGCACTGCCATGCACATTCTTCTTAAAGCATCTCAGCCCTTTCACGATGCTTCGCAAAACTGATTTACAAGAAAGGAGACATACACAGGCCTGTATGGCGTCTAGTACCCATTTCAGCCACCTGGTCTAAAGGGGATGGAGGTGTGGGAAGTGATGTTAGTAATTCCAAGTAGTAAATGATTTTTAGGCATTCTAGTTAGTTTGACAATATGTTTCTATATTATTACATATATTTCGATTTGGTTCTGGTTTACTCTTCTGAGGACATTTCGATTTGGTTCTGGTTTACTGTCCTGGGGATTGACAATACTTTGTCAAAAAGTGAAACCAAGCTACAAAATTATGACACGGAAATGAATCCTATTACTCTACCCCATTTCCCACTCGAGTGTGCTCCCTGTCCCTCTGCACGTCAGAGACTTACTGCATCTGGGCACAATAATCCACAATGTCAGCATCAGAAAAAAATATATATACATTCTCCTCTCCCTCTGCTTCTTTAAACCTGCTATCCTCAAGCTCATAACTTTGCTGGGGAAAGCAGGGAAAATCAGAGAACTCAGGTTCACAACACTATCTCTTTTAGGTCCTTTAAGGGTGAAAGTAAGCAGAGATGGTGACGGCGAGTTCAAGTCACCCAAGAAAGCTAGCTAGATAATAATGTCAAGAAGAACCAGAAAGTGAATTTTCTCCCTGCAAAAACTGTGATACACAGTCCTCCCCCAAATCACTGGAAACGGACATTAACAGTGCGTAGCTGAGAGTGTTTGTGTTCCTCTTGTAATGTTATGCAAACCCCAAAGAATGAAAGAAAACCACATCTTTACTTTGTTTGTTTTATAAATGCTCTTACATGAGCAGTATGATTTGCTACAGCTCAGTTAATAATGGGATATAATGGTACTCTTGTGGGAAGGGAGGAAATACTCTAGTACTCTGAAGTACTAGCATTCTCAACATGAAACTCCACAAAGGGAGAAGAATTCCTAACCCTTAAAGTAAAATACACATGTGCCCACGTACAGATGTGTATACACACACTCACGCACACACATAAATATGTATTACTATTTGAGCACCTGGGTTGCTCAGTCAGTTAAGCGTCTGCCTTTGGCTCAGGTCAGGATCCCAGGGTCCTAGGATAGAGCCCTGCATCTGGCTTCCTATTTCTCCCTCTACCCTTCCTCCTGCTCGTGTTTGTGCTCTCTCAATCTCGCCCTCCCTTTCTCTCTCACACACAAAAATAAAATCTTTTTTAAAAGGAGTATTACTAGCATCTTTGTGCTCCTTTCTTTAATATGTAAATCTAAATAATATAGTCACAAGAAATAAAACATCAGTAACCCTTTAAAAACTGAAATGAGGGACGCCTGGGTGGCTCAGTTGGTTGGACGACTGCTTTCGGCTCAGGTCATGATCCCGGAGTCCCGGGATCGAGTGCCGCATCCGGCTCCCAGGTCACGGGAAGTCTGCTTCTCCCTCTGACCTTCTCCTCGCTCATGCTCTCTCTCACTGCCTCTCTTTCAAATAAATAAATAAAATCTTTAAAAAAAAATAAAAACTGAAATGGCTACAATGGATGGATCCAAGGTTGAAGTCGCCTCAACATTATAGTGATTCTACCAACCCTACACCAAAATCATACTTTCTCTAGGTCCTATCTTTGGGTTCTGTCTCAAGTATCCTTTGTATTAAAAAAACTACACTGTTCCTTTACAGGCCATATTCAGTAAGTACTGACTCTAGAGAGCCTAAATGTGAAATCAGCCACTGTAGCTAAAAAGTAAGTCTCTGACCAGACTCATCCAGCCAGGACTCATAAATGGCTCAGCCATGTGTCCCCAGCACCCAGCTTAGTTAGTGCCCAGCATGTTCTAGGTGCTCAGCAAAATCTTTGTTAAATTGAACTTAAAATTATACTACAAAAAAGATTCACTCTTTAGACCCTGACTCTATGGGTGACATCTCTCTGGGACTGATATGTAAGAAAACCCTACCACGTTTAGTATTTCACATTAGACATCGTCTCTGCAAAAGCTGATAGTAGCAGTGGTAATATATTTAAGATGATTGGCTTAGTATTTTTAAGTATCTCCAAAAAGGAATACTACTGAACTTCGACGTAGGTTATCTATAACCATATAAAAATGGTTATATATTCATTTAGTAGCTACATGTACTATAATAGGTTGTTAAGAAATCTTACAAATAAAAGATATTCAAAGTTGGGTGTTATCTCTGCTGGAATTAAAACGAATAGGACAAACAGATATGGAGCCAGAATCCCTAAAGATCAGGTTAAGGAAATCTTCTAATATTATCTGTAAATGATAACACGATGTTATCTTTGATCTTTGCTACAGAAATATCCTCTGCTCTTAACCTCTGATTAATAAGATGTGTGGGTTTGCAATTGGCACTATCATTGTTAGCGTATTACAGGCCAAAAGAGGAGGACAGTAAGAAATCTTCACAAGTTCCAAAGGGAAGAAAATGTGGACAAAACAAATAATATTTAAGAATGAACTCTTCTGCATTAGGAAAAGTGATAAATATCCCTACTGACCTACTTCCTAATGAAATATCTTGAGTGGAATCAGCTAAAAGTTTAATGCTCAATAAATTAATTTAGTCTTAAATGAAAGGTCACTCGATTTTCTTTTCTTTCTTAACCTTGGTAATATATTCATAGGCTTCGAGCCCCGCATCGGGCTCTCTGCTCAGCAGGAAGCCTGCTTCCTCCTCTCTCTCTCTCTGTCTGCCTCTCTGTCTACTTGTGATTTCTGTCTGTCAAATAAATAAAAAAAAAATCTTATATTCATAGGCTTTTATCACAGTCATCTTTATATATTTTTGTATGTCTCAAATATTGCACAAGAAAATGTTTTAAGTACAAGGTGAACTTGTCAAGCAGTATCTGACAGTATCTTATTTGAATGATAAATTATCAAATGCTTCTTCCCTACAGAAGCTTCTTGAGGGAAAGTTAAAACTTCAGATGTTTTATGGGAAGAGACTGAGTTACCACAAATCATTAAACAACCTCCAGCTGTGAGTCTTCCTGGTCATTTTCCTATGAACCAAACATTCACTTTGGGCCCAGGAAGGACTTGCTTCTGCCATGTTTCTGGAACTTGATATTCCCCTCAAGGTTTGGTAACAGTGTCCTAAAGTTAAAATGACAAAGGAACTTTGCATTAATAAAGAGAATTTTAGAGCCTTAGTCAAATTTGGAGGAAATAAACTCCCCCTTCTCCTTATACTGAAAATCTTTTCATATTCATGAAATCTCCTACTTCGGGACAGGGGGGGGACATAATGCTCTGCGGTGTCACTTGCATAGGAAAGCCTGCCCCCAAAATTCAGTTAAATATTCCATTTAAAACTTTCAAAATAAATGTATTCTCTTCCCATTATTCTGGGTGCTCGGTAACTCTAAGAAGGTCAGTGACAAACTAGAGGGTTTCTGAGCTCAGTGGTTCAGAGACCTGAAAAACTATAATAAGTGAAAAATTAGAGAAACTACAGATAATGAGCTTCAAAAAGAAATGGCTCAGGGCAGAGGCAGGCTTGGGCATGACCTCTTTAGGCTCAGCACGGAGCCTGGCCAGAGCAGGTGATCAGTATATGCTGTTAAAAGAGTGAATCAGTGAATGAACCAGACAAACCCATAGTGGAGAAAGAGTGGAATGGAAAGGGGAAGACAGGTATCCCATGTTATTTACAGAGCAGTTGATGGCAGAAGCCAGGATGCTTGATATCATTCTCAATACGTAGTAGTTGCACAATTAATACCTCATTGCGTTTTGACTCAATCAGTGGTCATTATATTTAAATGGCAGAATGGGGTCCCTTACGAAGACAGAGCTCCCATTTCCTCCATGGGCCAGGAGCTCAGCCAAGCAGTGGAGGGAGCCAGAGGCTAGAATGTTGGGAGAAGAATCGAAGTCTCTCTCACACCTCAAAGGTCCCTTTCAACATCCAAACATCAGGACCCTGTGTTGTGTTTTGAAGCAAGTGAGCCTGTTAAGACCTGTTGAAAGCTCATAATATTTTTCTTTTTTCTGTCTTTTATTAAAACCCCAGATTGATTATCAGGATTTCAGGGCAGACACCTTGGAGGTGACAGTGCCCTCAGCGAGAGGGAAGAGTCCCTAGTCTGAGAAGCACAAACTGTAATTAATTACCTTAACGAGCAGCTCACCCTCTCCTCCAGCCGGGCTCCCCTTCAGGGGTTCTGGTGCTCCCCGTCTCTACAGAATCCTTCCACATCAGTACACCGCCCTGCCTTGGTCTCCTCGCACACCCTGACAGGAATACAAAAAACACTTCGAAACACTTCCACATGTACCGTGAGGGCAAGTGTGCGTGCCTGTCTCACAGAATTTTTCCAGTGCTGGTCACAACTCATTCGTGGCTCAGCAAATGATCTTCCTGACGCCCAGCATATATTTCTCACAAATATATTTTTCACAAATAGAATGAAATGGAAAAGATAGGATAGAGGATGTCAGAATACCTCATATACGTAGGTGTACCTTGTTGCATGAAGAATCTGTTAAATAAACGTGTATGTTGTTACATAGTATGTGAACATGTAAAATGGATTTATTATTGTGGGTTGAAGTCAAAAAAGTTTGCAAGCCTCTGTTATAAAGGATCAGGAAGACAACCCTGAGAGTTAAGAGAGACAGTGTTAGCATCATATTTACCAGAGTTTAAGACCCAATCCTGACATTTATGTGCTCAAGAATCTTGGGTGCATCGCTTAACACTCCGAGCCTCATCTGTGAAATACGGAGACTGTACAAGACAGCGCCTCATGTCCAATAAACACTCACTAAATGACACCTTTAAAAAAAAAATAGTCTCCTGGGAGGACCATCCAACTCTATGGGGTCCCGGGGTAGACCTGGTTGCTCCAGGCCTCGTGACCCACGAGGATCTGGAGGTAAGACTGATGGGACTTTCTAGAAAGGACTCTCCCTTTCACCCACAAGTGTGATGATTGGATCTTAAATATCTGTGCTGGGGTTTTGCAATTATACAAATTATAGCAACCCAAACTCCTTTATATAGAGGTAAAAATTGGGAGACGCATTTCTCAAAACAGGGCTGAGGTGTGAGGAAACCCAGTTTTCTGAAATTGCTGGCTAGTGCAGGTGCTGGAACATCCCTCCCAACACAGAAACCCCCAGAAAGGCTGCCATGGTCCAGGCAGAGGCTTCTCAAGGAAGGGGCAGTGTTCCTCTCTGTCTCTACAGACCCTGTGACTTCCAAGGATCTCGTGTCTTGTGGCCCCCAACCTCCGCCTGCCTTCAGCAAATACCACGTAGCTGAACCTCAGCCTCAGGGATGTCACCGAGGGAACTCAGGTGCCTCCTAGCACCGCTGCCCATCTCCACGCAAAACGAGAGGTTAGCGAGGAAAGGAAGCCCGAAAACATGAGAAAGCTCCCCAAATAGACTCAGGGGGCCAGGGAGAAAAACAGCAATGCAGGCAAGAAATGGAGGAAGGCAGTGACAAGAAGTAAGAAAGAAAAAAGGAAGGAAGAGGGGAAGGGAGGGAGGGAGGGAGGGAGGGAGGAAGTTGGAAAAAATAGGAAGTCCAAAAGAAAGATCTTAAAAAGCAAACAAAAAATAAGTGGAAAACAAAAAGGAGGAAGACAAAAGAGAAAAGAAAAAATGAACGAAGCTTTGAGGACAAGAGACCCTCCCACGTCCCCAGGTTTGTTCACTATTCCATCAGAAGGAGCAGTGCCCACACCGGGCAGGGCAGGGAGACAGGAAACAGGGGCTCTCTGAACTCCCAGGGTCCTTCCCTCCTCACGAGTCTGTTCCCCAGGCCCGACGCCCATCAGGGAGACACTATCCAGGCTCAAAGGCCTCTGTGGAAAGAGACTGCAGAGGCTGACAGAGTCCAGAGGGACTAGAGACAGACACACCCCATCCTGCCCTCCAGGGCCAGGTGCCATCTCAAGTGCTCCCAGCCCAGATCCCCTGCCAAGCCTAGCTCCTCCCCATCCCAGACTCCCGGTGCCTTGTCACCTCGGAGACCCCCATTCCTACCCTCCAGTGGACACACTCAAGGGAATTCAGATAATTTTTCTGGTGGCCTTCGGGGCTCAGCCCCACTCCTGGCATTGCAGAGAACTCAGGGAACAGGGCCCGTAACCATCGTCTGGACTGGCATCCTGGGAGTGTCTTGGCTCATTTGCAAAGGGAACCCCCTCCTGCCTCTCTGTCTTCTGGGCTTCCCTCTTCCCCCAGGGGCTAGAAGGGGATCTGGCCTGGCACTGACTTCCTCTCTGGACACCACTCCTGTTTCCCTGAGCTTCCAAATCACACACAAGAGAAACAACACGTGCTTGGAGAATATTACCCAGCACAGTTACATCATTTGGGAGGGGCTCAGCTTCCCCAGCCCCGCAGCCCCGTGTCCGGAATCTCCCACCTCACGCAGAGTGTGAAGGCCTGAACACAAAGCCATGTCCTTTCAGCTAAAATGAGCAAGAACCAAGATCAAGGTTTCTCAACCCATACTCGTGCAGCAAAAAGGGCAGGGATGGCTCGAGCCAGAGCGAGAGGAGAGCAGGGGGAGCTTCCCAGGGCAAGAAACTCCAGCCTCAGAAAATCTCAAGGGTGAGGCCCCACAGACATCCCAGCTCCTGGTGGACAAGCAAAGGGTCTTACTGGGCAGGCATTCTGTCTTGAACCTGCAGGGTCTGGGGCCCAGTCAGAGAGTCGGCCAAAGGCAGGCAAGCAAGCCGCTGGTGGCCAGGCGGGGCCAGGAGGAGATGAGGCACAAGGCAGAGGCCTCTGCGGGGCCTGCAGCCTGCAACCTGGGGCCAGAGGGACTCCCTGCTGTGTGATACCTACTGGCTGCCAAGGTCACTCCCCAAAACCTGAGATTTTCCCTTAAATTGAAGACTAGGGATCCAGAAATCAGTCTGGTGGGCCAGCCTGGCCCCAGGGGTCAGGAAGGGCCCCCTAAGTCACTCGGGTCTCCCAGAGCTACCTTTGAGGCAGAAATACAGAGCATCTTTGAGGACTCCTGCTCTGTCTGTGGAAAGGTGGGCAAAATGTTTAAAATACAATAAAAGCAAGGCCCGGGATGCAAAGGGGTCTCACTCCCTGTTTCTTTGGGCTGTCTGTGGGGTGTCTGTGTGCAGGATTTCTGCAGAAGATAGTCCATTTTGTTAAGCCTTTGAATATTCAAATTGAAAGTATCGCGCAATCATTGATTGTCAAATCATGGGTTTCTAGAGGTTTTAAATACTTGGCATGAGGGGGGAAAAACTCAAACCTATACCCGAAGGTATAAAACATTAATTCTGTTTGTCTCCTGCTCCGGGAACCTGGGTGCAGCTGGATGCTTTGTGAAACTTTAAAAATGTTGCATCTCTGCTTCTCTCCCTGCACAGGGGCCCTGGGAGGCGCCGAGTGCCTGGAGCTCCAGCACCCAGCCAGCGCCCCAGCTGCTGCTGACCACGATGTCGGGTAACTGGGCTGCTTCTCCTGGGGTCGGGTCACGCGAGCCAGGGGCCTTGCGATCCGGGTGCCTTTCCACAGCTTTTCCTGCATAGAACAGAGAGGCACAAAGTCAGGTATTGCCAAGTAGGAGCCGGGGATCCCGAGAGGGCACGGGCCACGCTGTGGCCGCTCCCAGCTCGCGGCCTGCTCCCCAGGGCAGAGGCCCAGAGGCCGGCTTGGCCGCTGTGGACGTCGCGTACCCCGATCCCCCAGCCGCTCTTCCCTTGGCCACGGTTGTGACCCTGGGATGTGGCGCTGCGGACTCGGCGTGCCCAGAAGCGGCGGCGGGGGGAGCTAGAGGCTCACGGAGAGCCCGGGACGCGGGCCGCACGCGCCGCCGGCCGCGCAGGGGTGGGCGGTGGCAGCCCCTCTGCGGCCCCGGGGCCGCACCCCCTGCCCCCCGAGCCGCGAGGCGCTCGGCGAGCGCGTGTGGGCGAGACGGCACCGCCATGAGGGCGTGGAGCCCAGGCCTGGCGGGCCAGGCGCGGGGCTCCCCGGGTCTGCGCGGCGAACAGCGCCGCCTCCTTTCCCCGGGAGACCCCCTCGCTCCCCGGACCCGGTGCGGGGCCTCCCTGCTGCGCGGCTGCGCTCTCCGCAGTGGCCAGACGCGGCGCTGGCGGCCCTGCACTGGAGCCAGGCGCCGGGGCAACCCGCCCGGCCGCCGGGAGCTGCGGGACCCGGCCCCTCCCGCGCGATCGCCCCGGCGCTCACTCCAGGGTCGAGGTCAGGGCCGGAGCTGCCGGCGCTCCCGCGGCCACCCCAGATGGCGAAAGCTCGCCGGCCCGGCCTCGCGTGGCCCAAAGCCCGCCGAGTCTCACCTGCTCACTGCGGCTTCGCCTGGTCGGCCCGGGACCGCGGCCACCCCGCTCCCGGCGCGCCCGGACTCCCTCCCCGCCGACCCTCCCGCGCCGCTCGGCGTCCCCGCGAGCCGGGCAGTGCGGCCAAGCCCCGCCGGCCCCGAGGGCGGCATCTCCGCCGGCTGCACTGTCCCCGGAGGCTCAGTGCGCCGCCGAGAGCCGCCTGCACCAGAAAGGGAGGGGGGGGGGGAAGCGGCGGGAAGGGAGAGCAGGAGCGGGGGCCCGAGGAGGGAGGAGGAAAAAGATGGAGAGCGGGAAAGGCGGAGAAAGGGGGCGAGGGTGACAGGGCTGATGAAAAGTTCGGAGGGGGGGAGTGCCCCGGGCCTGGTCCCTTCCCTGTGGTCGGTCTGGCAAGTTCCTCAGCGGCCGGAGGACAGGGCTCTCCAACGCGCACCCCCGCCCACCCTGTCCGCCGCTGTCCCCGGGGCTGGCTTCCAGACCAAGGGCATGTAGAGGTTAGAGCCTCCTCAGAAGCCTGATTGGCTTGGTGAAGCCTGGACGCAGAGCTTCTTCCGCAAGGTGGGGGCATCACGGTGGGGTGGGCTGTCAGCGGCTCCTGCTTGCTGGGTGGGCCCCTCCCAGGCCCGTAATACCTGCTGCCACACGGCAGGCTGGTCCCAGAGCCCGAGGTTCCCCTAATTGAGCCAAGGTGGTGAGCTTCCCTAGGCTGCTGTCCACATTCCTGAGCAGAAAAACCTGTGTGCTATTGGTCTAGGGATAGGGCCTAGCCTGGGATGGGTGGCCCCACAGATACCCATAGGTTCTCTTCCCACTAAGGCCCTGAAACCTGCCCAGCTTCTCCTCATCCTTTGAAGTTGAAGGAATGTGGGGTTCCTTCCCACCTGTCTTTCAGCATTCTCTTTGCATTCTTCAAACCTAGAAACCTGGTCTCCTGCGTCATAGCCTATAACGAGGACCCCTCCCCCACATCCCAGTCTGACATCCAAACCACCCGTTGGACCACTGACTCAGTCGCTTTTCCCCCAGAAAAACCGAAGGTGTATCAAGGTGTCCGGGTCAAGATCACGGTGAAGGAGCTGCTGCAGCAGAGAAGGGCACACCAGGCGGCCTCAGGGGGAACCGTAAGCATCAACCCTTCCCGGGCTCCCCAACTTGCCTTGGCCTCATTTAACCCTGTGTCTGGAAAGGTGTTGGAGGCCACACTAAGCGCAGTCACCGTCCCCAGACCTGGCCTTCCTCAGCGTCTTTATAACTTTTCTGCCCCTTACCCCCTCACCCCCCTCCCCACCGGAAGCCCCAAAGAACAGGTAGAGAATGTCGTGGGGTTCAGGATTTGGGGGGGAGCTCGTCCCTCATTGATCATAGTTGAATATAAACAGCTTGTTGGCCTGGTGCTGGGAGAGGAGCCCCCAGCAGCTAAGTAGGTTGTTATGCTGGTAGGAAAACGGTGTGTGGGCCCTCACACGTGCAAAGAAAGTCTCTCCCAAAAACTCATGTCATTTTAGCGAGCCCTTCAAGGAGAGAATCTCGGTGCAAATGCCCCCTGCTTCTCATTCGTATGAAACCCAGCCTCTGAGGTCATTTATCCGTAAGTCACCAGGCATAGAAGGTTCCCAGCAGAAATGGGCCATGTGTCTGCAGAAGAGACAGCTCGGGGTGTAGAATCACCTCCTTCGAATGAAGCCTTAAGCCGGTCCTGGTTATCAGGAGGTGATGTGGGCAGTCCTAAGGGTACCCTGCCACTTTTTGTACTTTCTCAAGCAGACGGTGCTGCCACGAGTGCTCAGGGCAGCAGCAGAACCAAATAAACTAGGCGGGGTTCTCCTCCAACAGAGCGTAATTCATTGCTGAAAGCCCTTGATCGTACCTCTGCCGGTGGGTTGCTTGTGCGCCTGCGCAATATGACAGCGGAGTCCGTATCACCAGCGTTAGGACCCGTCCGGTCTCTAGCTTCTGGCGTCCTCCCTGCAATGGTTTTGGAGCCTGGTGCCGTTTGTGCGCAATGTTCGACTTTCTTGAAATGGGTCTTTGTGGGAAGAGGCAAATGATATAGGAGTGGGGAGAACAGGCTCTAGAACCAGTGGCCTGGGTTCAGATCTCAGCTCCTCCGTGGTACATGTGGATCCTGGAGCAATTATTCGGGGTCATCACCTGGGTCCGCATCTTTAAGCTGGAGACGATAGGATTTTAGGAGGGTTAGATGGATTATGGCATATAAAGCACTTGGACGAGTGCTTTCCATTTAGCAAGTGCTCCATAAATGAGAGTTGTCATTATCATGATTTATGAAAAGCAACTAAAATTACAACCAAGAACTGAAAGCCAGCTCCCCAGTGATGTCCATTCACTCCCTTTGCTCAGAGTTTCAAGTTCAGGTGCAAGCGTGCTGTGGTTCAGCCTGTACAGCACAACTTTTACATTCATTGGAGAAGTTCGTATGTAACTTTAGCTAACATAAAGCTTCCTTCCGTTTGCAGAAGGTTTGTACAGTGGTTAAAAGATAGCACTTTTGCACACTCCTTATCTCATTTAGTTCTTATAACAACCAGGTGAGGTAGATAGATGGGGATCTGCATGCTTCTAGTCCAGCTGAAGTTCAAAGTCTTACAGTCAGTTTAAAGGCAGAGCTAAAAACATGCCAGGTTCTTCTTAACTCTTCATGTAAAAACAAAAACACATTCCCACCTATTGGTTCCCTAAATTCATCCTTCTGGTAGTCTCAACCATCAATTCCTTCAGTTCAGAGATAGTTATAAAATTAATAAAACCAGGAACAAGAGAACTAGGAAATGCCTCTGATGCAAAAAAAAAAAAAAAAAAAAAAAAAAAATCAGGATGTTCAAAACAAAGTATAATCTTTCATTAAGGAGCTTTGGTACATGGTAGAATTCTGCTTCAGTGCACCTGGAGAAGTCCCACTTGGGCATGATGATTTTATGGCTGTTGGCCTCCCGCAGGTTTGGCCACCGTCCCCCTGCGAGCTAACTACAGGATTGAAAGCAAAGGATAAAACATTTCACTTGTGTATCTGACCAGTATCCATTTCCTGGAGCTGTGTGATTTATCTAAGTTTTTTCTGAGAGCTACTCACCCCACCACCACCACCCCCAAGAAATAATAAAGCAGTCCTTCTGAACCAATGCCTTTTGGGGACATGTACAGCAAGGCTCACCCTTCTTGGCTTCCTGGAATATTATATCGGCCCAAGCGCCCTCACAGGCACAGGGAAGTAACACTGATGATTGAATCATGAGAACCAGCTGTAAAACCCCTCACTCGGAACCATCAGAAGGATCTGGGATTCTAGGAAAGCAGTAAGGGTATATGCAGCAGGCAAGGACGGCGGCTGTCAGGGGACGGTGTATGCCTGCTTCTTGGTAGAGAACCCTTGGTGTAGCAGAGATGATCTCCAGTTTGTTCAGTGATCAAAGGACACCTCCAGGAAGCTTCAAGGCAAGGAGAGGGTTAATGCTATCAACTATATAAAGCAGGAAAGTATTTATCTTGATTTGTTATACACAGTTGTACCCACCATTTGAAATCTTGAAGGCAATCATGAATGGAAGTCATAGATTGAAGCAAATGTCAGGTGACAAACAGTGCCAGGAGAAAGGTGTGCATGTCAGATTTTTTAATTTGATTAAAAAAAAATTTATTTCGGCCAGATCAGTTTGTAAACAACCCTATACACACACACACACACACACACACACACACACATTCTTTTACCTTTAGGAGAAAGGGAAACTTGAGTTAGTGTTTATGAAAGGATATACGTTACCCTTCTTTAACCATTCCCTTTTTTTTTTTTTAAAGCAGCCTGGATGTGTTTTTATAAATTGTAGACTGTATTTTTTTGTGCCGTTTTGAAACCTAAGAGAAAGGTGCCTTTCTTTGTATTCTTGGGGTGAAGGAGAAAGTGAACCCATGGCTGGAGAGATAATATCGAGCAGGAGACTGTAAACAGAACTGAGGGAGATAACGCGGGTAGGCAGACACACAGACCATTCCCAGAGAGGAATGGGGTTAATGTGAGCTCAGCCATAAAGCAGATTTTTTAAAAACCCACTCCTTCCAAGTCCTTCAGCTCAAGGTGCAGCCAAATATTTGCATAAAGAGCTGGTGAAGGATTCCAGCTTCCTGGTTCATGACATTACAGCATGGATCATTTTCAAAATTAACACCACCTCCTGCTTCAGCAGAGGCCAACAACCCCAGAGGCACGCTATATGGGAGTGAGTATGCCTGTAATCTGAGAGAGAGAGGTGCGGTGAACTTGGCTTCCCAGCACAGATCACGGAGCAGTGCTGGTCCCTTTAAACTTTAAAGGCACCATCTGAAATTTTTTTTTTAAAGTCCTAAATTACTCAGTACAATTACCAGTTCAATTGGAAGGTACAGGCTGCTTTACTTTAAATAGTTAAAAGGGATAATATCATAAATTTCACTAAATCTCAGGTATTCGGGTAGAATAGTGAAAAAAAGCAACTCATACAGAGTTGAAAGACTGAGCATTACCTAGAAGGTAGATAGGCTTCAGCTCACGGACAACAGCTTTAAGGACATTTTCTATCGTAACATTTCATAGCTAGTAAGCATGCGTGCCTACTTTTAGCTACTCTGGATTAGCAAAGTTAGGAATTGTGTCCTTGTGGGAGAACAAATTCCCAGGCTAAGCCTCCAGACAGTAGATGAAAATTTTGAAGAGAACGATGGACTAAGTCACAGAGGGTTGGGATTAAATAAGTTTAGCTCTTATCACTTTGAAATTAAATTGTTTAATAGAAAGGCTGTTTACTGGGCATACTCAAACTATTCCATTCCTCTGTAATCTGCAAATCATTTGAATTCATTTTTATCTACACTTAAATTTAAAATTTAAGTGGGAAAATCTATTGGGGGAAAAAACCCAAGCAAACATAAAAACTGAATTGAAATAAAGTTGGTTGTATGTAATGACAGCCACCTTTTTTTAGAAAAAAGAATCTGGCTTACCTTAGAGCAGAAGGCACCAAAGTTCATAGAAATGGGAGATGTTCATGGGAAAATGTCTTCACTTTCTCCTGAGAGCACTGAGTCCATGGTCATGTTCTTGCTTTGGCAGCTGCCCGGAGGCAACGGCGTCCACCTGTCAGACCCAGCCCCACCATCTTCTGCAGGTCAGTACAACGCGTGTCACGGTTCCCTCAAAATCTCTCTCGAAAGTCCATCTCAGAAGAGTCTCTCAGTGCTTGATTCAGGGGTAAAGATAGACACCACCATTTAATTGGAATCCAACCAATCAGAAGGGGAACCAGGCATAGTGAGTCCAGATCAAGCTCCGCAAGTCAACAAGGGCACACTTTTGTCCTTCTTTCCCGAAACGTCTATTTGCTGCTTCCTATTCTGTCCCGAGAGTTAGTTCTTTACATTTGCTCCAGTTTCTCATCACCAAGTCACTGAACTTGACTAACAGATCAGAATCGTTTTCAGAAACTTGTTGTCGTTTTTATGGGACTGTTAGATGGAATACAGGACACCCTCAGGTTCTCGAATAATGCCTTTGCTCCTGTTGATTTAGTGTCTAGCCACCGACAGGGGCTTCCCTCCCCTTCCTCCCTCTCTCCCCGGGAAGCAACTCGAACAACTGCACATTTTCTCAGCCCAGTTCAAGTAACTGTATTACCTACGCCAGCCAGCAGGTAGGTGTTTCAGGAGCTCGGACACAAGGAAACCTGTGCTTGTGGTAGCTCACCCCTGAATGTGCCACTTTCTCTTAACCTTAAGGAACCTTGAGACTTCAAGAAACCCAGTGTTCTAGTGTCATCTAATTGATACACTCTAAACCTGTCTTCTCTGAGCCTTTAAGGCTGGCGATCAGAAATCGAACCTATTTATAATAAAACAGAAGAGGAGTCTCGTTTTCAGAATTCTGCTTGATGGGTAGCTAACTTATTTTAACTCCGTTAGCATGTGAAAATATTTCCTAAGGACACATCTTTGCTTTTTGTACTGATTCACTTTACATTCTTGGTTTCTATTTTTATCATTTGCGTTGCCCTTTTTATCACTCCTCAAACTTTAAGTTACTGAGAAAATATGAAAAGGTTAGCAAAGCTACAAGCCTAAATCAAGAGACTTGTTTCCCATGACCTCAGATGTTTTCCTAAAGCCTTCCTTCTGAGAGGTGAGACTTACTTGAACCACAGATGGGATGTCGATGCCTTATCGTCCAAGAAAGTAGAGTCTTGAGCCATTATTTGACTGTGACAATTAGACACAGGTTGGACTGTCATTCTTTTATTTGTGCCCTGGTCATATTTACAGCCACTCTCCACATTATTAACCAGATTTGAGCAACTGGGACTCGAATTCACTAGAGCAACAAAAAACATCCAATTTGCCTGGCTGTTTACTTTTCTAGAACTTCTTAAGCCCCGCTCCTCCCTAACATGGTAAAATATTCAGAATACAGTATTCTATTCAAAGTCATAAGTGCAACTTTTAAACAAACAAACAAACAAACAAAAAAGTCTCTCTTTTTCCCTTTCTCTTCTAGGGCTGTATTTGGAATCTGAACCGGTTTCTTCCACATCCAATTCCTTTCAACCCCGAGAATTTTCCACTTGTGTTTCTTGTGAAGAAAATACAAGCTGCATCGACCAGGTGTTTGAGTCCTACCTTCAGACAGAGACACACCTGGACCCCTTGCTCAATTCCACGCAGAGCACGTCACCCTATTTCCCTGACAGCTTCCAAGCTGCCCCTTTCTGCTTTAACCAGAGCCTGGTAATTTATCTCCGTTCTTTGCAAAACCTTATTGTTGCCTCCTCTGGAGTAGTAAGGCTTTGTAAAAGGGTTTCATCATCTCATGAGAAATCATACAGACCCTGTCAACTAAGAAGTCATCCAGGAAACAGCCCAGAAGCCACTTAAAACTCAGTGGGGGTCGGAGTAACCACACATGGCAGGGGGCAAACCTTTGGGTACACACAATTATGATCTCCCAAGGCAGCTACACCCGAATAAAGTGGTGTGTGCCCATAAAAAGGTTTCCTGGCAATCTTCATTGAATGTGTTCAAACTGTAGTGAAGGCATCTGTGAATTGGAAATCATTGACTTAAGTGATGGTCCTTGGATCTTCGAGTTCTGGAAAATGACATTAAGGCTTCGTCAACACAGTACCAGACTGTCATCCCGATAAGGGGTTTTGTTTCGTTTTGGCACTGAGCTGGTCCCACTAACTGGTGTTTTGGGTCTGGTATAGGCATGAGAACTCATTTGGGTCTGAGACTACTAATAAAAAAAGAAGCCCTCATACTTCAGAGAATTTGGATTTTCTATTCTTGGAGAACCTCACGTGCTTGAAAATGTGGTATCATTTCAACGCAGTAAGATTTCCATTAGTAGACACCAGTTGTTTGAGAGGTCTTTTAGATACTCCTATAGTTTTTTAAACCGTAAAAAGTAAGTTTTTTTTTTTTTAATGTACATACTTTTTTCTTTTGGTTTGTCAAAAGTCCACGTAGGTATCAGACTAAATTTTCAGGATATGAGAAATTAACTCCAAGAAAATACACACCAGACCCCAGTCACCCAGCTCCCTTCTGACTTCCAAAGAAGGCTTTCTCAGTAATAATTGTAGACCAGCTTAAGAGAAAGCAGAGGTACATTTCTCCTCTGGGGATAAGACTTCAGTGAGAGTAGTTGTGCATCTTGGAGTCTGCCAGACACGGGCGCACTGAAGAGCCCAGTGGTACCTGTGTCTGGTTCGCTTTGCTCTCCACGGTTAAGCGTGTGGAAGAACGTCCAAGGTGCCACCTGCAGCTTCTCCTGTGGCCCACAGCAAGATTTGACGTGCAGGTGACTTGAAGCACGATGGGATTTTGTGGTTTAAGAACAAAGCGTCCTCTAAAGTAGGGTTACAACAAAGGAAGCCAGTGAAGCAAGGCGATTTATTGTTGGGGAAGAAAAAGGCAAATATAGACTAAGGTGTCCTGAAATCATGCAGTCAGCAAATAAAATTACTTCTGCAGCCCTGGGTTGGGCTGGGTGTTTTGTTGTGTTGCATTGTCCCCTCCCTACTGTTCTTACTCTTGAGTTAATAAATCCTCTCTATTCAGCTTTTTGAATCCCGTCTAACTGATCAAGCTCTTTGTTCCCTGGCTTTCTCTAGACCCCAGGATCGTCTTCGGATTCCTCCACTCTGTCTGGTTCCTTAGACTACAGTTACTCGCTGGCTCAGCTACCTGCGTGTGCTCCGGAGAATTACAATTCTCCCCCTTCTCTGGACCCCAGAAACTGTGGCAATCCCTCAGAAGAGTACTCCTACTCACACTTGCCCTCGTACACTCAGTACGACTGCTTCCCCTCTGCCGGCCCCTCGGTCTGCTACTGCACGTCCTGTGAGGCAGAACACGTGGACACCCTCAGAGCGGCGGAGTGCTTTTCCTACCCCAGCACAGACTATGTGAACTTGGCCCCCTCAGCAGCTGTGGCCAGCGAGTTCTATAAAAGGGGAACAAACTGGGACATCTGCTATAGTTAATAGCAATTGCATTACATTGGAACACGGTGTGAGTATCTTGGTCCTTCGGCCACACCAAATGACAACTCGAAACATGCAGCCTGTTAACAAAGTATCACAAAGCCCCGTTCCCGTGTCACATTTCCAATGTTCTGATGCTCGCTTAGGCATTAGTACGAAGTCGTCAGATCTGGTCATCGTGCCACTCCTACTTTGTATGCTTACAGTTAAAATTGTCGTAGGGAGTGTTCAGTTTTCCTTTTCTATGTAACGAACAAATTCTAATTTTTTTAACTAATAAATTTTGTATTATTAAACGTTGGCTTATTTTTTTTTTAATTTTCTGATGAGAGTTTCCGGTTGCTTTGAATAATACCAATTAATTCTGGAAATCACCAATTACTTCTCAATATTTTAATCTCACTAATTCATGAATTTTAAATGACTTTAATTTGGCAAGATGCCTGGGCTGTCATAGGGATGGAGGGTAGACACAGCTGTGATGGCTGAAAGCAAGAGGCAGCCTCACCTCCAAACGAGGGTGTACATCTTGGAGCCACATCAGAGAAAGACATTTATGAATCATTATAGCTTCTTGTATCTAACATTAGTCAACGAAATGTTAATATGTCCAAAAGGCACATCTTGCCTACAGCAATATTAACCCATAGATCATTCTTTTTCATGTCCAAAGTGGTGTTTTGTAAACTTTCTGGGCAAATACTTGATCTTTTTTTCTCCTGAGAACCGCCATGCTGTTGATGGACCACAAAGTCTGGAATTTGTTGTTACCTCAGATTTCCAAATTTCCACAGTAAGTCCTTAAACATGCGCTGTTACTCGTTTTTTACAGGTTGATTGAGACCATCGACCACATTGTTCGTGACTGAATTTCAGAGTTCACTGCCTCTGATTAATCCATTTGAACGAGCCCAACCGTCGTTCAGGGTAAAGAGGAGTTACTTAAGTTACGCATGTCAGAGTATACTGTTCCATCCTGTTTGCTGAGGGCATGGAAGCAGAGGACCTAATCCCTGCAGTGAGTCCCTGAAGTCTTGGGGGAGCGGGCGTTTTCCATGTCCCAAGCTTCCACACAATGGCACCAATGGTACCATTGGTCCTGGCCACGGCTACCATTTTCCGAGCCCTCCCCAAGCACCAGAGTTGCCTTCGGGTTTTCTCAGTCCTCTCTCCTCTCACGCAAGCTCCACAACAACACTGATGGCAAAATCAGGAGTCTGAGACTCAGAGAAGTCAAGTCACCCACCCAATGTTACCCAGTCAGGAAGTACCTGGGCTTGGGTCTGAAGAACACCGGAGCTGTGCTTTGTACTCACTCTCTGGAGGTGAAAAGTCTGAGCCATCGTTGGTGAAAGACTGCTGTGGAACCTGTGAAATCACCCCCCACCCCATTAAACTCCCACTTCCTCCTACAAACACAGGTGTGTCCCCCACACAGCCAGTCAGAGTTCCCCAGAAGGGCCAACTGTCCACAGATATGAAGGTGCCAAGCACGAGAGCCGAGGCCCCCACTCTGGGGACCGAGGGAGAGAAGCTGACAAACCACCACCTCTGTGGGCCTTGTTCTGTCAGGAAGCAGACAGGCTTTCAAAATGACATGCCTAATTGTCACCTCCCTGGGGACTCCACTAAGGCTCGGGCAAACAGAACAAGTTGCAACCTGCCTCCTGGGATAGTTGTGCCCAGGAAATAAAACAATCACTGCCTTTCTGAGATGCCAATAAAATGAAATTTTTTTAAGAGTTTCCAACTAAATGGAAACGGGCCTGGCATCGAGAAACATCTGTTGGGACAGACAGAAACCGCGGCATGCCATCTGCCCCACCCCACCCTGGCTGTCCCAAGGGACAAAGAGCAGAGAACCCAAAGATGACCAAGGCTTGACACAAAAATATCCTTTTCCTGTTGCCATTCTTCTTTCTTTCTCTCTTTTTCTTTCTTTCTTTCTTTCTTTCTTTCTTTCTTTCTTTCTTTCTTTCTTTCTTTCTTTCTTTCTTTCTTTCTTTCTTCCTCTGCTTCTGTCTTGCACCTTCCGGATCCGGTATCTTGCAGATCTCACAGGGACTGCTTGCTCCTAGCTTCTTGTTCTTTCTTCGTATGTCCCTTAGTGTTGGCCTAAATCTAGTTTGGAAAAAGATTCAAAAAAGACTGTGACACACGGGCTAACATAGCTCACGACACCTTAAACTGGTCCTGAAGAACTGACCAGATATTTGGGCCAACAGGTCGACCGCACACGAGGAGGTGAATGAACACGACCCACCGGTCTCCCAGGCACTAGCTGAGTAGCTCACACTGAGCAGCTCGGAGCCCTACGGCAGCAGGGAGAGCTCCACCCGCAGTGCTGGCACAAGCCAGAGGGGCTCTCATCACCGTGTCCCGGGGAGGCTGCAGAAAATCCAGACGCCTGTGCCTCGGAGTCAGAAAGGAGGATTCAGTAAGTCTGTGTCCAGTAGGATTTCTTTAACTCTTTATTTTGAAATTATAGGAAATTACAAAAATAATGCATAGCCTTTATCCAGCTTCTCTCAGTGGTGACTGACCCTCAAATAACTATTGTATAATATCAATATCAGGAAGGTGATATTAGTACGATGCTAACCAGACCATGGATATCATTTTCTTTACAGCATGTATTTATATGTTGTCGGTGTCTGGAGGTTTTTTTTTTTTTTTTTTTAAGATTTTTTATTTATTTATTTGACAGAAACCACAAGCAGGCAGAGGCAGGCAGAGAGAGGAGGAAGCAGGCTCCCCGCCGAGCGGAGAGCCCCATGCGGGGCTTAATCCCAGGACCCTGTGATCATGACCAGAGCTGAAGGCAGAGGCCTTAACCCACTGAGCCACCCAGGTGCCCCTGTGTAGAGGTTTCTATGAATAAGTATCAGTATATTTTAAACTCCCCTCCCCCAGAAGAGCCTAATACACAGCCAGGGCTGAGAACCAGTGGTTTTGTCCAATCGACCCTTATTCCCCCGGCAAGGAAATCGAGCCCAGAGTAGCTAAGTGACTTGTCCAGGACACCACTGTCTCTCATCAGGGAAGGCAGTGAACTTTCTCAGTCCAAAGATCTTTACCATATGTGCAGTTGTTACAAGTCAACAAAGTGTTATAAAAAAGAGCAGATTGTCTTAGGGTTGAAGCATGAGAGGAAGGGGCATGTGCCTCATTTTTGAGGTCACTTTAAGGGACACACACAAAACACAACCTTGGGTAGCTCTTCCAACCTCATCAGGTTGTTGACAGGCAATTGTTTCAAAATTCCACAAAAGCATGGGTCTCGGACTATAGTCCACATCCCCCCACATTCATTATTATCATTAATGGACTCCAACCTGAAGGAACAGCAGGGTGGGTGTCACATGGGATTCTTCGACTTTCTCTCTGCGTGCCTCCTCCTTTCTTTGTGCTGCAAAGGGACTTTGCATGTTTGGGGACACATGCCAGACTTTAAAGCCACCTCCGGCCATGCTCTCCCTCTCTTCTCATCTCTGCTTTCAGGCCCTGAGCTGGACAGGTGGGAGAGATTGCCTACTTTCTGCGGCGCTTGGTGTCTCCACTTTAGGTGTTTTTTGGCCTGAATAAGGCACAAAGATGTTTCTTCCTTTGCCCTCAGCCTGCTCCCACGCGGTGAGCCTCCAGCTGCTCCCTGTGTCCAATGCGGCACACTCTGCGAGCAGAAGAGGACAAGCACTCCGGGAGGTCTCCCTGCAGCTGTTTTCAGTCTCTCTGCCGAGGGTTTTCTGTGCTACTCGCAGCCAAGCTTTGTGAATGAGAAGATGTAGAGGATGAGGTCTGCCCCCTGACATTCCTCAGGGGCCAAAGGAAGGAGCAAAGCTACAATGGGCTTGCCTGCCCCTTTCGGACACTTGTCTTTTTTCTTGTGGAAATGACTGGAGAATCGAGAGCTTCCCAGTGAACTGGAGGGGGCCATCTGCAGAGCACGTAACTGAGCCATCCCCTCTGGTCCGCCACGGGCAGCCCGAGCCTCGGTCTGCCCTCCCATTCCACCGTGGGGGGGGGGGGGAGGCGCAGCCCCTTCCTGCAGCCCAAAGGGGAGGAGTAGGAGTCCAGCTTCCCAAACACTGACCCCATTATCTCCACACAAAACAGTAAAGCCCAGACTTCAGAGCCCTCGAGCCAGACAGACCTGGGTTTGAATCCTGATACCATCACTTACTTGCTCTGTAATGTTGGACAAGGACCTTAACCTCTTTGGGCTACAATTTAGTGACCAAAACGCACAAATCACTGGAAGTAAAACCTACTCTCGTTTTTGTCCTGGGGATAACTGGTGGAATGTTACTCTCCTTGATCACAAGAGGCTCACACCACAGGCATCATCCCAGGAAGTCCAGTGACATGGCATGGCCAGGCCCTCCAAGACCTTTCCAAATCCTCCAAGTTACTGACACAAGGGCCATCCCGTCTTGGACGGAATGGGGATTCTAGGAACACCGTCAAGGGCACAGACGTCTAAGAAGGGTCATATTCAACCCTTTGGGGAAGCCTCTCCTGCCTTTCTGGCTTTTATGTTTTCTCTGCACTTCAGGAGAAAATCATGCTTCTGCTGACATCAGTGGGTCACAACTACAGATGGGGTTCCCCAGCTACTTTGGGTCCACCAGACCACCCCTCTGCCCCTGTCTCACTTGGCCCCCATCATCAACCAACAGACTGAGTATTGTTAATTCCATTTTATAGACAAGAAAACTGAAATCCAGAGTTGGAGTCAAGTGCCCAAGTCAGTAAGTGAGAAGACCATAATTCAAGCACAATCTGTCTAATCCCACAGTTTATGTCCTCGTCCCCCAGGGGAGGTCCTAGATGCTCCTAGAGCAGAATTCTTCTGAGTGGGGAGTTCCCACTGCTGACCCTGTTTCAGGTGTCCAAGGCGATGATCTCCATCCATGTTTAGCATTGTCCATCAGCAGAATGAGGACATCTTTGATTCTGACAACAAAATGCTGAATTGGAAACATGCAGAACGGAAGAGTAACTGAGGCTTTGGTCAGATTACCGGGGCCTCTACAGGGAAACGCTCCAGTATAGCTCCGTTTCACGTGATTCCTTGGAGCTGTTATTTTAAATGTCTTAAACGCAATCAGAAGGCCCGTTTAGGAAGCATTCTTGAGAAGAGCCTGGAGTCACTCTTCCACATTCCAAAGACATTAATTGTGCAGCTACTGTGTGTAAAATGCTGCCCCAGGCTCTCTGCAGGAGGAAAGGCCATGAAGACACCGTCCCTGTCAACAAAACCTCCCAATGCTGAGTGAAATTCTCCTTCAGAAAATAAGCTAGAAGAGACGCAATCATGGAAGTGCCAAACAAAAACATTACAGACATACAAGTGCCGCGGACTGGCAGGAGAAGCATTTAGTGACAGCCAGCCCTCTTCATTCTTCCCCACAGTGAGTGCGCGCAGGTGGCTAAATGCGTTTGTTGAGCTCTGGACTTTCAAGGACCTCTTCCAGGGAAGTGACTCGGGAAAGGCTAAGACTGAAAACAGGGGAAGCTCAGTGGGCGAGATACTTGAAATGTGCCCGGGGATTTGGTTTCAGCTCAATTTACTATTTGAAGGAGGTGTAGAAGACAGGACCAGCCATCCAGGGCTGCCACAAGCAACCATCAGCTGTGGAAGGTGCCCCAGCGGCAGCTTGAGCCACAACCAAGGAGAGCAGCCCAGAAGGTGGAGGGAGGACAGCGGGGTCCCTGCCTTGATCTCCGCAGCACTGGCACAGGCCACAAAGGACACGGCCTCACTGAGAACGAGGCTGACACCTGCCTCTAGAAAGTCCCTGCATGTGCCCGGTGGGGTGCAAGTTCAGACATGGTCCCTAGCCTCGCGGAGCCCACAGTTTTGTCAAGGAGGCAAGGTGTCAGGGGTAGAGACCAAAATCAATGCCTAGAAAGGGGGAGAGCTGGGGACAGAGAAGCTAGAAAAAAGGGAAATAGAGGAGGCAGAGGAAGTTGAAGGAAGGAAGGGAGAGAGAAAGAGAAAGCGGATGAGGGAAGGGAGGGAAAGAAGAAAAAGGGTACGGAGTCTATTCCCAGAACGGGTCCCGAATACAGACTGAACAGAAAAGGACGGACGTGGGGACCCTGGAGCGCCCCCTGGTGGGTGCACCCTGACGCCTCCAGGGAAAGGAACCCCCTCCCATCGCATGAGAAAGGAGGGGGGGGCATGCAGTAGCCCCCTCCTCCGCAGGGGACCTTGACACTGCAGGTGGGGGGACCCAGGCGCACTCAGAGGGACTTGATACGTTTTGGCAGCTTGTGCTGGGAAGGGCAGACCGGGTTCCCTGTCCCTTTTTTTTTTTTCTCTCTGCTTAAATTTTAATGAGCATATGAATCACCTGAGGGGGGATCTTGTTAAAAATGATTGTTCATTAAATAGGTTTGGGGTAGGGACTGAGCCGCTGCATTTCTGTTTTTCTTGAGGTGTAATTGACATATAACATACCCATTTCAGGCATCCAAGGCGATGACTCAGTATTTGTATATGTTGCAAAACAATCACCATAAGTCTAGTTAATATCCACAGCACACGGTTACCAAAAAAAAAATTTTTCTTGGGTGAGAACTGTTAAAATCTACTCTCTTAGCAAATTTCAAATATGCGCGGGAGTATCGTTAACCAGAGTCACCATGCCAGGCTCCGCATCCCCAGGACTTCCTTCTCCTATAACTGGAAGTTCGTACCTTCTGATGGGCTACCTTTCCTTAAAGGAAGGCTTTGAGAAATTCTTTTTGTCTTCTATTCCTTCTACTTCCGCCTGTGAAGGTCAGGGGGATGACACCCCCGTCAGGGCTGGAGGGTTGGAACGAAGAGCCAGCCAGCTCCCGAGCCCCAGCTGGATGCCTCTGAGAGGGCCAATCCCACCACCGTGTTTCCAGCCCTGGACCTGGTTCGTGTGACCGTCCCCTGCCTCATCCTCTCGCAGAGGGGTACAGGGCTTTCCATGGCTCTCCGCGCTGGCCGCTGGGCAAGGGAAGAGTAAGCCGAGGTCTCAGACCTCCACGAGGCCTGATTGCAGGAATCTGCCCCTCCTGGTCCCATGCGGTCCTCTAGGAGGCCCTTGCTCTCTGGCAGACCTCACCACAATCAGCTTCCAAGTGCTTGTGCAGACAAGTGCAAGGCCAACGGGAGGAAACAGTGCTAAGTTTGGTTTTTAAATGTTTTTTTTTTAAAGATTTTATTTATTTATTTGACAGACAGAGATCACAAGTAGGCAGAGAGGCAGGCAGAGAGAGAGAGGTGGAGGCAGGCTCCCTGCGGAGCAGAGAGCCCGATGTGGGGCTCGATCCCAGGACCCTGGGATCATGACCTGAGCTGAAGGCAGAGGCTTAACCCACTGAGCCACCCAGGCGCCCCTAAGTTTGGTTTTTAGAAGCCACAGCTTCTCCAGACACACTGACTTTTTTCTCCATTTGCTGGAGAAAAATACAATTCTTTTTTTTTAAAGAATTTATTTATTTGACAGAGAGTGAGAGAAGGAGAGAGAGCACAAGTGGGGGGAGCAGCAGAGGGAGGGGGGAAGCAGGCTCCCTGCTTAGCAGGGAGCCTGATGCAGGACTTGAACCCAGGACCCTGGGATCATGACCTGAGCCGAAGGCAGAGGCTTAACCCACTGAGCCACCCAGGTGCCCCGAAAAATACAATTCTTGTTCAATCCACTAGACCACCAAGTGGAAGGGGTCAGTCCGCTTTCTGAAACTCAGAGGAGAACCACGAGTGAACCAGAACTAGCCCCGGTCTCCCACCCAACCCTGTGTTGTGTGCACCTGACTAGGGCTTTGGAGCTGCAGGCTGGCCAGCCAGGGGTTTGGGAATAAAGTTGATTTCAGGCTGAACTGATCAAAATCAAACCCCCAGGCCAGTGAAGACTGTTCTTTAGAGACTCTCCCTAAAGCCAGACCCACCCTGCCAAAAAATGTCTCCATAAAAACACCGCGCAGTCCCTTGAGAGGTTTTGCTTTTTTGTTTTTTTTTGTTTTTTTGGCAATAACTGTCCAGAGAAGTTTTACAACCCTCTGAAATCGTCAAGGTACCCTCTCTGCTCCCTGACAGGAGACCAGTGGTGCCTCATATAATTAGTCAACTTCTCATAAAACGTCAGACTTTTGGCCTGAGATTGTTCTCAGAGATACACTATGCAAATATCCAGCTGGTAACACCCGAGAACAGGAATTTAGTTTGGAAAAACACAGTGATTAGGAAGCCCAAGGATGGGCTCAGGGTCTCCACTGGCCCAGAACATCTTTGCGGGGGTCCTAGGGGTCCTGGCTGAGGTTTGCAACACAGGAGGCTCGATCCCAATGTGACACTTCGTTCTCACTCTGGGTTTCTTGGAAGTGATCTTGGGCAAGTGCCCTAAGTGGACTGAGCTCGTTTGCTCGCCGGGATAATAATGCTAATGACGCCAACCTAACCGGGCTCCTACAAATGCCAAGGGGAAAGGAGGGGTCAAGGGACGCAGGCCTCCTAGCGTGAGCAGGGCTCAAAGAGTGGGGAGGGGCACCTGGGTGGCTCAGTGGGTTAAGCCTCTGCCTCTGGCTCAGGTCATGATCTCAGGGTCCTGGGATCGAGCCCCACATCCTATTCTCTGCTCGCTGGAGAGCCTGCTTCCTCCTCTCTCTCTGCCTGCCTCTCTGCCTGCTTGTGATCTCTCTCTGTCAAGTGGATAAATAAAATCTTAAAAAAAAAAAAAAAAAAACGAATGGGGAAGGAACCTGCCTAAGATCCCACAGTGGTGAGCTGCAGTTAAATTCAGGGGGGCCGCACATGCCGAGTTCTCTCCACTAAGCCCTGGATACGAGGGGCAAGAGTCACCCGCCGGCATCTTCACTTGATGGTTGCTACGGTTCCCAGCTGGGTCGTATGTGTGAGCTAAACCCCCCCCCTCGAGCCCCATGTCAGCCCAGTGGTGACCTCTCAGGGGTGAAGCTGCGTCACAGTCACACGGCCTGTCCGAGCAATTCGGTAAAGCACAGAATTTCCACCTGTTCAAACTCGGCACACGGTGCTTCGGGCAGCTGCGGACCTAGAGTTGGGGCTCCTCCAAGCGTGAACAAGGCAGATAGCATCCAGCCTCCCAGCACACTCTCGTACTCATCTCTGCATCCACCTCTCTGAGCACTGTTTGAGAGCTCTGAACTCTCACTATTCCAGAAGCAGCTGAAACCATTGAAAATGGTGATTATTAATTTTATGGAGCATGTGGCAACTAGGTCAGGCTCTAGAATATTTGATACTCAAAATGAAACTAAAGGTAAATAACTTTTATCCGTCCCATTCTATGGTAAGGAACAGGAGGCCTCGAGAGTCGAGGTGACCTGCCCAAGGACATACAACGGGAGAAGATGGGCAGGATTCAAATCCAGGTCCTCTTACAGCAGAACCAGGTTTGTCCCAGGAGGCCCGAAGCCCGGTCGGTGCTACAGAGCAACCAGCCGCTGAGGCATCGCCCCGAGCACGCCCGCCACCCCTGCAACCAGGCCAAATTCTCAAAAATGCAAACTTGAAGGATGGGCAGGATGCAAATGTGTACACAGCTCCAAGTGGATCAGCCCTGACCAAGACACCCCACGTGGCCACTTGGCCGTGGAATGTGCCCAGCCTGATAAGAAGGCAAATGCCTGGCACCTTGTGGGCCCAGGGCACAAGTCAGGTTTCGCTGCTGGGCTGTGGCAAGGCAAAAGTCACCCGTGGTCTCCACCTGCCCGGACTGGTTGGCACTGATGCCCACAGCCTGTCAGGCATGACAAGCCCAGTGGTGGGTCCTGAGGGGGCCTCCTCGAGCCCTAGACAGCATTCCCAAAGGCTTCCTAATGAGGAACACTTCCACAGCCCATAAGGCAGCAAACCAAGCCTCTACCTCTTTGAACCCCACCTCTCCTTCGAGGTCAGCTCAAGCCTGCCCTCCATGGTACAGACTCCAGTGCCAACCAGCCACTTCTGGCCATGTGCCCTCAGACAGGTCATTCCATGCCTCTGAGCCTCGGTGCCCTTTTATGAATAAAGCAGGAGTGAACATGTTCACCTCCCAGGGCTCTGATAGGGACAGAGCAGTCCAGCCCTATGGAGCCTGGCACATAGTAAGTGCTCAGTAAATGAGAAGCGTTTCCTCCCTCCTCCTGGGGACACTTCTTCCCTGCATTTCCATTCCTCTCACCACCTTACTGTTCTGTCACACACTGGCTGGTATCTGTCATCTTTCTCCAGTCCTAGGTAAATCTTGTCTCTCACAGATTGCCTTAGAGCGAAAAACAAAAAACCCGCAAAAACAACAACAACAAAAAAAACACACACACATAAAACTAAAAGAAGCAATCAAAACCAATCTTTCTCTTATGTCTGTGCCCACAGTACAACCCACCAGTTTGAAGGTGGGTTGGGGCTGCTATTGGTCAGTAACACATCCGAAGAAGGATTAAGCACTCCATGAGAGTCTGTAAGTACGGTGTACTGTACTGTGTTGTGGGAATTTCATCCTGGCAAAGTGAAACAGATGATCTTCTATTCTGTCTTATAGGTAACCGAGTTATCTGTAGGCTAGGGACGGTTAAATGAATCGCCCAGAGTCACAAGGACAGAAAGAGAGGAAAATCAGGATGTGAATCCAGAGCACATGCTCTTAACCTTTATCTTAATTAAAATTATGTACAGTCTATTCTGTTGGACCAGAGTGTCCCACAAAGAAACCTACAGGAATTGAAGGAAAAATAGACCAAAAGAAGAACCAAAATGAGTTCTAGGGGAGCCCCAGTGTTGCCCGGCATCTTTCTCTCTGATCCAAGATGGACCCAACTATCAACCAAGCAGCAGCCCCCAACCCACTTGTGCTAAATCCACACACAGAAAACAAAGTGACATATCCAAGAGCAGTGGGGAAAAATCCTCTTACTTAGAATTTTCTCTTTGTTTTCTTCCTTAACCCCTAAAAGGACTTAACTGCCTAAAGGGACCACAGGATGGAGGAGACTCAAATGATTTCTACAGGGAAAAAATAATCTTGGTTTTTAGTGATCAGCTTTATGGCAGGAACTGGCAAGGAAGTGCTGGCTCTGGAGTGTTAATTCCACCTGTCGTTACACCTCAAATTAACACCATTTGCATATTGGCTAGAGGGCTTTGGAATTCAGAAATTCGTGTGCTGTGACTTGAAAGCCAAAATAAATCAATCAAAGCCAGCCAGGACATGTTCCCAGGAGATAGAACTGAAATGCACAAGAATCCATCCACCCCAGCGGGTTTGGGGTGATTTCCCTGCACACGGACTGTCACCGCTGGCTGGGTCTCAGCCAAGTCTGGCCTCCCCTCTCCAGAGTGCTGGACGGGGACCATGGCCTGGCTTTGTCTGTCACTCTATGCCCAAGCTCTAAGCATGGGGCCAGTTGAAGGGGCTTTGGGCCCTCATCGATGCTTGTAGGCTCAGGGACAACGGCAGATTGTCAGAGAAGGTAGCCGCAGGACCAACGTCTTCCTCAGACAAGGAGTGATTCCAAGGCGAGACAAGAGGAATGCACTCTTGTTCTAGACCACGACCTCTGACATATGGGACCACCTTTAACTGAACCAGCCAGCAGCTCCAAGATCTGTAATATTATCCCTGTTTTATAGATGAAGGAACTGAGTCTTAGAGAAGTAAAGCGATTTGACCCAGCATCACGAAGTTAGTAAACGGAGTCAGGATTTGCACTCAGGGTTGCCGGCCCCAGGGCTCACTTCCTTGCACTGGGTCATTTGCCCCGCAGTGGCCAGCGTGAGCAGCCTGCAGATATGAGTGGGGGTTCTTATCTGCACATACCACAGCCCGGCAGCTCGGGTGCCCCCTCCTGGGTGGAAAGTCAGATGGGATGATAACTGGGGCTGAAGGTCAAGTGAGATGGCCCCAGGGATCACTGTCTGACCGGTTCCGCATCTTCACGAGGGTGCTTGGCGCCTGGCAGCAGAGACAGGGGCTGGGTGCGGGTCAAGGCCACAGTCTGGGACAAAGGACAGGATCCTAAAGGCCCCGGGAGCCCCCCAGCCCCTACCTGCCCGCTGGCTGCAGGGCCCTGGGCTTTACAGGTCTGCCCCAAGCCCTGTTCTCTCTCTCTCCAGGCTTCTGGCCTGTCCAGGGCTTGGCCCCAGTCTGACTTGGCGACACACAGAGGCCTGCAGGAGCACCCTCTATGGCCACCAGCCCCCCGCCATCCCCCACCCCCAACTTCACAAACACACATACAGTACGTGCTCCTCTGGCTCAAAATCCATTCCTGGGTACAGAGGGATCGGATTCAAAGGGTGAGAGCTGCGGCCACGTGCCTCATTTTTAGTAACAGAAGACAGCAAAGAGAACAGAATCATCAGCTACAGAGCATCTCCTCTCTGCCAGCCACCGTGCACATAAATGCCTTTTTCGAACCTCTCGAAAATTCAACAGGGGAACAAATACAGTAACAGCCTCCCGTACCCAAGGCCACAGACAATAGCAGTTAGGGGCATAGGCTCTGAAGAAGAGTTTGCTTGGGTCCAAGTTTTGGCTCCACTGACGTTTGCCCTTAGGCCAGTTACTGCACCCCTCTGTGCCTCAGTTTCCACTCTCATCCGTCCTTCCCTGGTCTCCAGCCTGCCGGCCCACGCTGCGGATTTTGGATCTGCCAGCTCGCTTCATCACCTGAGCCAATTCCTTACAATAAATCCTGCCCCTACCCCACCTACTTCTGGAAAGCATAAGCCCTTCTGCTTCCTCTCGAGCTGGGGACAGCCAATACAGGTACCATTGACCCAACCCAGAGTTCACTCCTCAGGAGAGCTGGCCCAGCCCTGGCACTTGGGGTCAAGCATTGCTCTCATGGTTGTATTTACCTTGGTTGTCACAAAGGTCTTTATCTCCCCGACTTCCAGCCCAACAACCAGGGTGGTACCTGGTAGGGGCATCATGGTTGGGGGGCTTGCTCTCACACCGAGATCCCACGGGCTGTTTCTGAAGTCTTGTATATCAGTCCATTATCCTCTACAAAATTTCCTGAGTCACCGAGACACTCGATCCCTTTCCCAAGGCTCCACGGCCAGTAGATTTCAACCCAGATTTGCCTCCAGGGACCACCTCCTACTTCTACTTATTGTGAGCATTAAATGAGGTAATAAACCAATAACACACATAAAGGGATTAATAAGCACTACGTCTGGCACATTTTAACTGTTCCTAAGCACTGGCTTCTCTCACGGGCATTTTTGTCACCCAACTTTTACAAAGGATGGAGACTTAAAACGTTCCATGGTTTTCTCAACGTTACTCATAGCAAGTGAAGGTCAGAGCCAAGACTGTGCCGTGCTGATAGGAAAGTGAAACCCACCAAGTGAAAGCATGACCCCTTGACTGGCAGTCCCTCAATGGCCTCGAAGCCTGTGCATTTGCCACACAAAATGTGAAAGAAGTTGAGGTTAAAAACGTTATTTCAAAGTATTTCAAAGGCAAAAAGAACAAAAAAGTATTTCAAAGGCAAAAGGTGACAACTCAAAAGCACAAGAGCATTTCTTGTAAATGTCTAGTTGGCATGAAAAGATGATGAATGTCCACGCTATATGGCCTTCCCCCTCTCCGAGGCTGGCCTGTCAAGGTTGAGGTCATGGCTTGCGACTTCTAGCTCTGCTCTGAAATTGGCTGGTCATTCATAGCCCGTCATCCAGTCTTCTGCCTCCAGGAGATGGCACCTGGGTCCAGTCCAGGTGTGAGCTCGCTGTACTTAAGGATTTTCCAGGAAAGACAGCTCTGAGTGCTCCCCGGTCATCATTTCTTTCCCAGGTAGCTAATGATCATTGTCATCGATTCTTCATAGGTACATGGCCACACGCTATGAGCTTTTCATATATCATCTCAATCAATCCTCACAACAGCCCTCTGAACTAGTGAGATTGTTGGCTCCACTTTGCGGATGTGAACACTGAGACTCAGAGTGGCTGTCATCTCCCCAGCTTTGAGGCTGTGAAGCCACAGCACGTATCACTTACGGCCTGCTGCCTCTTTGTGCTGTTTCCACTAAAGCCCATTTTCTCTTGCACTGTCCTCCTGGAGAGATGGTAATTTTCCCCAACATGGGTGTAACCATTGTTAAAAAACAATTTATTGGTGCAACCACTTTGGAGAATCATTTGTCAGTATCAACTAAAGTTTTAAATTTGCATACTTTAGCACACAGCAGTTCTCCTTCGTCTGCCATAGAAAAATGCTCAACAAAGCACACCAGGAGCCATGTCCACGGATTTGGGATAAAACATCGCGATGATGGAAATTCGGCAACAACATAAATGTTCACCAACTGTGGAATGACAAACAACACAGGAACCAGACAACAAAGGCATGTACCCGTAATAGGAAATTCTAGGCAGTGGCAGACAGCAGTGAACGAATCCGCCGTGCTTACCTGGAAAGAGGGTCAAGACATGAAGTGAAGGAGGGTCCAAAATGCTGGTTATGAGCACAGCTCTGTGTAACGACAAGTACCGAGCAATGCTGATGGTTTCTATGCACGTACTCATGTGACTGTGAGGTAGGAAAAGCCCTGATATTACATGAGCCACGCTGAGAATAATGACCCCTTGAGGAGGGGAAAGTGACAAAATCTAGGGGATGTTGAGCGAATGGAATTCCTGCCTTATCTGAGCAGTTTTAGCTTGTTCACAAGAATTCCGTATTCCTGAGCTACTTGTGCAATTATAGTCAATTGCAAATAAAGTTGCTTTAAATATTCACATTAGAGGAACAGTAGCATATGGTGTTAAAGGCTGCAGTGTAGACTCAGACAGACCCTAGCTTCCAGGAGGACTTGACCACTCAGTAGCTGTGTGGCCTTCAGTAAGTTTACTGAACCTCTCTCTGTCTCATTAGCCTCATCTATAAGATGAAACTGGTAATAGCCCGTCGCTCAGAAGCTGTAGTGAGGAAATCAATGAGGTAAAGGAGAAGGCACTTTGCGCCCAGAGCCTACAAGCTCAGTCATTATTGGCAGCTGGTATTACTCCTGAAGACCTGTGTGACTCGTGCTACGGAGCTGCAGGGGTCTCCTGGGGAGCAGTAGATGCCCCAACACCACTGCAGGATTTCTACCAGGGAGCTCTGGACAGCTCATGCTGCAACCCCCTCCCCAACACACACACACACACACACACACACACACACACACACACACGGAGTGAAGACACAAAAGGGCAAGTGATAGCCGACAGGGGAGCTGGGTGGAGAATGGGAGTGACAGCTCTTGTCCGTAGAGATTAGAGGATGTTCATGGAAGCAGGTCCTAGGACTTGGGACTCATCGACCATCCTATCCCTGGCATGGCTGAGCCCCTCAGCTCTTAGGGCAGGAGATTCCCCCGGGGAGACCAAATCCCTAGTATAAGTCATTTGGAAATAGAAAGGAGGAGAAATGCTTCCTGTAAGTCCACCACTCAGCTGACCCTGCAGAGAGCTGGCTGAGCAGGGAAGCCAGACAGGGCAGACCCGGATAATAATGGGGGCCTGCGGGGAGGTCCAGTGAAGAGGATGGGAGGGACCTTTCCCAGAAAGGAAGGGCTAGAGCCCCAGGCTCTGTCAGGCCCAGCCCAGCCCAGCCCAGCTCAGGCCAGACGCAAACTGGTTCTGGGAAGGAGGCTGCTTCATCTCCATCCAAATCCTGATGACTGCCTTTGGGAAAAACAGCTCGGTCATCTTGCCCTTAAAGCGAGGGGACTCTCCTTGGCACTTAGCCAGGGTTCACAAACACAGGTCCTTGGCATTGCTTTACAGAGCCAGTCCTGTGTGCCCTGATTAAATACTGGTGATAGTGCTACCTGCCTTATCTCGACTCTGCGCTGCCCTGGTCCCCAAGGAGCCGTGCAGGGTAGAATTCGCCTCCCACACTGAACACCAAGAACTCTTTCAAGAGCCCATCTCTGCAAAGAAACTGCTCTAAAATACGTAAAATCCAAATGCGTACACTGACAAAATCAGTTTTCCGACTGTTAAACCCTAAATAAAAGTCTCCTTCAGCCATCTGGGTCTGGGAAGTGAATGACAGGAATGTCACCTGCGGGACTTAATAAATCACTCATTAACTTTCTCTGCCACAGGTGACCTGGGCGGGGAGGGGTGTGAAGGGCCTGAAGCGCGGGATCCCTGTTTCCCTGTGCCTGAGGCTGCTGACCATCCAGCCCTCCCCCACCCAGGGGCCCGGGGCCTGCTGGGTCTGACGGAGGGTCAGAGCTCCAGACCGGAAGTGGCGTTTTGAGGGGGCAAAGGTTATCCTTGATCTGGGCTTGTCAAGTCCACCCGGGCCGGCAGACTATTCCAGAACCTGGACCTCTTCGCCGTGTCTTCCCTGGAACATCCCAAACCCCTGCTTAGGACTCCTGCCTCTCCCTACCCAGCCCGCTGCAGGGGCGAGATTAGACTACGATGATCTCCCTGGAGATGAGGAGGGGCGATCCCATCGATCCCATCGATCCCATCGATCCCCGCCCTCGGTCTCCTGTGGACAGAGGTCATCGGGCGCCCCTCACAAGGAGGCTAAGGAGGGTGGGCGCTGTAACTCCCCCAAGCAGGGGCCCTGCTCTGCAGGGGTGAGCCAGAGGGTTCTCTCCCCCCTCACCCACCCCCATTCCCCCGGAGAAGTGAGTCTGGCCAGAAGCACGATTGCGGAGGACTGAGTGTCCAGTTCGCGCGGCGTCCTGAGCGCGGATTCACTGCCATCCCCGGCCCGCTTCGCCCCTCCGCAGGCGGCAGATCGCCTAGGGATGGAGTCCAGAGTGCAGTGAGAGAGGGGACACGTGTCTCTAGAACCCTGAAGATGGTCTTCGGTTCACGGAAGAATGTTTCTGGGGATCCCATGAGAGGATCCCATGGGCGACAGAGAGGGACCTCTGGGAGATGGGGTTTTCCTCACACTTCTCGGTGCCAGCACTCAAGACACCAGGCTCCAGGCTAAGAGCTTTGCGTATATTGCATTATCTCCTCTAATCTTCGGGGCAATCCTTTCAGAACCCCCTTTACAGATGGGGGAGCTAGGGCAGAGAGGCACCAAGCCACTGGCCCTTGGTCACATGGCTACGAAGGGACAGAATCTGGATTTGAAACTAGATCCATCCGACCCCATAGACCCTGGTCTCAGCCAACCACCCAGCACGACTGCGGCGGTTAGGAGAATATGAAATGAGTGAATAACCATGAAGTTCTTAGAGCAGAGCCTAGAACATAGTGCTCACTGTGCGAGCACTTATTAATTAACAAGTCTTGTGGGACCACGGGAGAAGATGACCTTGAGCATCTGTGTGGCCAGGACAGAGTCACAAGTGCAGGAGTCATGGGACTGGAGCCAAGAGCCTCCCAGCTCTCTCTGCCCGGTTCAGACTCCTGCCTCTACTCCCAGCCCCACGTGGGGAGGAGGAGGTGAGAGTCGCCCCCAGCACCATCCCCACCCCCGACAGGAAGTTCCACTTACACTTTACTGTCCCTGGGGCTGGAAAGGGCAAGAGTGATCTCCCACCAGGGCTCCCAGCAATGGCGCCATCAGCCCCCCCACCCCGAGCCTGGGACGTTACTACAGCTGGAGTTCGTTTGCATCGGGATTGCAGCTCCCTGCGGGAGCTAAGTCTGCATTATGCAAATGACTTGTGCCAGGACTCTCCAGAAATTACCAAGGCACGGGGGATTTGTCTGACTGCTTCACCCTTTCCATCCAGCTCCAGACTGAAAACAAATACCGTTGGTCAATGCACAGTTTCAGGACTTGACAAGCCCGGTGAGCAGAGGAGGACCGCTCAGGACGGGTGTACGGGCAAGTACTCATCCCCTCCGTTTGCATGGTTTGCCCTGCAGCTGCTTTGAAGGCCAAACTCTGCCTTCCCACACCTCTTGAAGGGGAATGTTTTTCCTCCAGGGGATCCTTGGGGATCACCTACAGTGGGAGGATTCCTACAATGGGCCCTAGGGGCTCAGAGTCATTTACTCTGACTAACAAGGCTGGGGAGCAGTTGTCAGAGAGGGTGGTATTTGAATTGGGCACCGGAGGTGAGTCAACAGAGAGAAAGGGCATGTCAAGGACACAGTTTAAGAATAGCAAGTGACCGAAGTGAAGTGGACTGGGAGGCAAACAAAGGCAGAGTGTATTTTTTTGTTATAGAAATCACTGTAAAGCTAGGAATATTTAATAGAATCACAAGCTCATGTCCGTGAGTTATATTATTCACCACTTGTGCAAATGACTAACAAACAAACAAACGATTGTCTACATTCCCTAGGCAGATTTCCTTCACCAGGCAGGCATGTGAGCATTGGAGGTTTCAAAGCAAAAGATGAGGTCAGCACAAACTCAAGCTCATAACTGGTATTTGCATAGCCGAGCTCCCCAGTCCAGCTGGAGCAGACAAGCCCCAGGAGGACCAACAGCTTGGCCACCTGTGGCTTAGTTTGCCAGGTGAGAAGCAAGGAAAGGCTGCTTCAGAGAAGGTCAGGCTCCGCATGTGAGGGGCAGCTCAAGACATCAGCTTTTCTGATGGCTTCCACAAGGAGGAGTCATAGAATCTTCGTGCCGGCAGGTGACCAAGCAGAGAGCATCTGATCCCTCCCTCTATCTCCAGGCCAAGCTGTACTATGTGTAACAAAATGCAAACACACAGCTGACACTCCTCAAATGCATCTTGGAACCCTGAGACTCACAGCCCAGACCCCCTCTGAGGCCCAGAGATCTTAATGATTCCATTCACCCTATAGTGACCACATCTCACTGCCTTTATAACCAAAAGGTTATTCTTTAGAGTCAGCCTGGAGCCTTGGAGAGGAACTGTGGGAATCCGTGTCTTTAGATGTTAGAAAGTGGACCACGTCCTCAGTATAGGCTTCCTACATTTGCCCTCGCTTATCACCAGGCATGCCACACTGGATTTTTCCAATTCTCCTTCCACTTCGTCTACGAGAAAAGCATATCATAGCAGCCAAGAGCCAGACATTGGAGCAAGATAGGAATCCGGCTCTGTTTCTACTCACTGACCACCATGCTCTTGGGAAAGTCACTTAATTCCTGTGGACTCAGTTTCATCTCTGTAAAATGCAGGTAACAGCATCATTTTCCCTGTAAGACTGCTCTGGAGATCAAAGGAGAACGTAAAAGCTGAATCCGCTCAGAAATAAGGCAGTATAAATATAAAATGCTATAGTATTAGTTCTCCTTACAAAGGAGGACCAATACTGAGCAAACAGTAAGCACAAAGGGGCTAAAGTGGTTATATTAACATGAAATAAAGTAGACTTCAAAACAAACAGTATGACCAGAGACAAAGAGGGATATTTTATAATGATAAAAGAATCTTTTTTACAAAGAAGGCATGACAACCATAAATGTTTATGCGCCTAATAACAGAAATTCAAAACACACGAAACAAAAGTCAACAGGACTAAACACAGAAATAAATAAACTCACAGTCATGCAGATTTCAACACCCCCTCTTACAGCAATTGATAGAACTGGGCAAAAATAACCAGTAAAAACATAGAAGACCTAAACAATACTATCAATCACCTTAACTGAAATAACATGTATAGAATACAACAACCAACAATTATAGAATTTGATTTTTTTCCCCCAGAGAACATGGTATGTTCGCCAAGAAAGACCAAATGGTGTTCCATAATACAAGTCTTAATACATTTGAAAAGATTGCACTCTCACAGATTATATTCTCTCACAATAGAGTTAAAAGGCAAACCAGTAATATTATGATATCTGGAAAATGCCAAAATACTTGGAAAGCAAACAGAACATATCCACATACCCATGGGCCAAGGAAGAAATCACAAGGAAAATTAGAAAATATCCCTGATTTAATCGTAATGAAAATGCAATTTATAAAAATTTGCAAAACACAGCTAAGGTAGTGTTAAAGGGAAATTTATAGAGAAATATGTATATTTTTAAAAGGTATTAAAAGAAAACTCAATGACCTTAGGATATGCCTCTAAAATATAGATCAAATATAATTCTCAACCAGGAGTGATTTTTATTCCCTAGGGGTTATTTGGCAATGTCTGGAGACATTTTTGGTGTCACAGTTGGGTGAGGGAGAGCTGTTAGCATCTAATGGACAGATGTTAGTTTTGACCCTAACCATCCTGCAAAGCATCAAACAGCTTCCCATCACAAAGAATTATCTAGTCAAATATGTCAATGGTGCCAGGGTTGAGAAACCTTAATTAAATATGGCATCAAAAACATTCCCACAAGGAAAGCTATAGGCCCAGGTAATTTCACTGGTAAATTGTAGCACACATTTCAGGTGAAATGAACACCAATCTTACACAAACTATAATAGATTATGGAAAGAAAACACTTCCCAGTTCACGTTCTGGGGCTAGCATAGCCTGATATCAAAACCTGATAAAGAGAGTGCATAAAAACTATAGGCCAATAGCCCTCATAAATATAGATGAAAACTTTTACTAAAAAAGTTACATTTTGGCCTAGTGAGATTTATTCCAAGGATACGAGGTTAATTTAAATTTCAAAGAAACCTATCCACGTAATTCACCATATTGACAGAATGAAGAAGACTGGATGATGATTTCAATGGATCATAAGGACATTGGGGAGGGTATGTGCTATGGTGAGTGCTGTGAAGTGTGTAAGCCTAACGATTCACAGACCTATACCCCTGGGGCTAATAATACATTATATGTTAATTTTTTTTAAAAGATCATATGACAAATTCAGCACCATTGTGATTTTTTTTTTTAACTCAGAAAATTAGAAATGAAAGGTTATTTCTTTAAACTTTCCTCAATCTTTCCTCAAAGGGCATCCATTAAAAACCTACAACCAATATCATACATAATGGTAAATATTGAATGTTTTCCAAGATACTCATTTAATTTCAACAAAAACGTCAAACAAATCCAGTGGAAAAAAGAAAGGCTTTTCAACAAATGGTATTAGAAAAAAACCTTGATTCCTATCTTATACCCCACCAAAAAATGGATCTTAGATTTCAATATAAAACATAAAACTACCAAGCTTCGAGGAGAAAAAAGGATATCTTAACAACTTGGTATGGCGGAGGGTTAGGCAAACATTTCTTAGATAAGACACAGAAATAAATACCCATAAAAGAAAATTCTGAGGGGCGCGTGGGTGGCTCAGTGGGTTAAAGCCTCTGCCTTCGGCTCAGGTCATGATCCCAGGGTCCTGGGATGGAGGCCCCGCATGGTATGGGGCTCTCTGCTTAGCAGGGAGCCTGCTTCCTCCTCTCTCTGCATGCCTCTCTGCCTATTTGTGACCTCTGTCTGTCAAACGAATAAATAAATGTAATCTTTTTAAAAAAAATTCTGCATCAAATTTAAGAGCTTATACTCATCAAAAGATAGTAATAGAAAAATGAATACAGAAGCTACCGCTGGGAGAAAATATTCACAAAACATATATCAGGCAAAAGAATTGTATTCAGAATACATAAAGATCCTATAATTTAGTAAGAAGACAAATGCCTTTTGAAAAATGAGCAAAAGATTTGAACAGACATTTCACAAAGGAAGATCAACAATAAATATGTGTCAGACAGTGCCCAACATCATCACTTATTAAAGAAATGCAAATTTTTTTTTCAAGATTTTATTCATTTATTTGACAGACAGAGATCACAAGTAGGCAGAGAGGCAGGCAGAGAGAGAGAGGGGAGGCAGGCTCCCTGCTGAGCAGAGAGCCCGATGCAGAGCTCAATCCCAGGACCCTGAGATCATGACCTGAGCTGAAAGCAGAGACTTAACCCACTGAGCCACCCAGGAGCCCCAAGAAATGCAAATTAAGACCAAAGTGAAGTACACCAAATATTAGCAAGGATGTGGGATAAAATGGCACAACCACTTTAGAAAAAGATCTGGCAGCTTTCTTATGAAACTAAACATATACATACTGTATGATAGTAGTTTCATTCTTGGGTACTTACCCAAAATCAATAAAAGCGTATGTGTAGACACACAGACATACACAAAGTAAACCAACTTGTACAAGAATATTTTTAGCCACTGTATTCATAAGAGCCAGAAACTGGAAACAGCCCAGGGGTCAATCAATAGGAAAATGGATAAACAAATTGTGGTATGTTCTTGCAATGGAATACTACTCCGTAATTCAAAGAAACAAGCTATGTATATGTGCAACAATGTAGATGAATATAAACGCATCCTGCTGAGTGACTGGAGAGTTACCCAAGGGAGCCTCCGCTGTGTGACCCGGTCCGCTCATATGAATTCTGCAACAGGCAACACTAATCTATGCCGAAAAATGATTGGTGGTTGCCTCCCCGGAAGTGGCAGCAGAGACGGGCTAGGGGCAGGAGGGAATTGGGAAGTGATAGTAACGTTTTTTATCTTGATAGAGATTCTGATGAATCCACATCACAGCACTGAACTTTTCCAGAATAATGTACCGCGTTTCCAGTAAGTCTTTGCATACATTTTAATTTTAATAACTGGGTTCACCAGTATGATTAGGGTTATGACAACTACATTATTTAAGTACATGAAAGATACTCTCATGTCAGACCTAAAACTGATGATAAGCAACTGCTGTAAACAGCAAGGTAAATTATATTGTAGCCAAGAGTTTCTGTTTTAAGATCAGCTAGAAGAAAGCTAATTTACCTTTAAATTTTGTTTATGAAGTATTCCTAGCATACCTGTGAGCTGTATTAAAATGCTAAGTGTGGGGGGCGCCTGGGTGGCTCAGTGGGTTAAGCCGCTGCCTTTGGCTCAGGTCATGATCCCAGGGTCCGGTGATCGAGCCCCGCATCGGGCTCTCTGCACAGCAGGCAGCCTGCTTCCCTTCCTCTCTCTGCCTGCCTCTCTGCCCACTTGTGATCTCTGTCTGTCAAATAAATAAATAAAATCTTTAAAATGCTAAGTGTGAGATGAAAGATGATCTTCTCACCTTCTACTCAGGAGGAACGAACATTTATGGAAAGCTTCTGATAGAAATGTCAGACATTACAATGGGTCCTTAATTATATTATTACATATATTATACCCATTCCAACCTAGTTTTGTCTGCTCTAGACTGTTCTTTTCACTATGTACCACTGCCTCAGATGAGATTACAATGGCTTTCAATGTGTGAAAGAGTTTCTTATTCCATTTCGAAAGTGCATCTAATCAGAACACAGCCCTGAACACAGAGACTCGGAACTTGTCCTTGTGAGTTGCTGAGTCACCGCGGTGAGCTGGCAGGTTAGCTCAAAAGCCCCTTCAGCATCATGGGAATCTCCTCTCTGCCTCCTTGTCTTCAAATTCACAGGCCAGCGCCAGCGTTACCCCGGGGTCAAGAGGGCCAAATGCTGCAACTCGAAAAAAATCTTTATCCTGACTTGCTTCCCTAAGCAGAAACAGAGAAATACAAGTCTGCCACGGCGAGTGGGCAGTGTTAATGCATCTTTCCCCAAAGCCCTTGTGCTCTTTCTGGGCTTTTCCGTTTAGTAAAATGGCATGTAGATTTCTGTTTCAAAGGGGAAATGTGGATATGTAAGTCGAAAACAAAACAGAATCCCCTTCACCAAAAGGGAAATCCCTATTTTGAATGATCTCATAAAAATGTCATACCGACCACGGCTTTCTTTCCTCTGAAATGCATTTTTTAAATCAAATCTACAGGATAGGGTACCCATAATTTGCAAGAACTGAATTCTATGTTGAAATTGACCGAGGTGTTTAATACATTTAATTTCAGCCCCTTAGATATTCTGATTTATGTTAACTATGTCCGGAAACAAGAAAGGCAAGATTTATCAACTTACTCACTACAATACTGTGACTTAAAAACAAACAAACAAACAGAAATTCAGCCTTCATCCTATTCCCAGCACAGTGCTCCCAAAACCCTTGGAATTTCCTGAGTGAGCGGGATAAGGTGTTTTTCGTTTTGTTAATGAAGCGATTTAGGAAAGCTCCCTAGGTAACCTGAGGAGGGGCTTGTGCGGGGGAACCGACCTGTGATTGGCGGCTAGAACCGCCTCAAAGGGAAGCGGGCAGGAAGTTGGATTGATCTCCAGGGCGGATGATTTTGTCAGATCAGTGACTCTTTAAGAGCCTCCACAAAAAGACCAAAGCCTGGGGGCGCTTTCGGGTTCGGTCTGTTAAGCGTCTGTCTTGGGCTCCTGTCAGATCTCCGGGTCTTGGGATCTCGCCCCTCCCCCCATCAGTCTTCTTGCTCAGTGGGAGCCTTGTTCTCCCTTTGCACTCCCCTAAATAATTCTTTTTTAAAAAGGTAGGGTTCGGAGAGCTTCTGGATTGCTGAACACTTGCAGGTTTGGGGAGAAGGGTGAGCCCCCCACCCCCCATTTGCTTTGTGCACCTCTTCCAACTGCCGGTTAATAAAATACGCTGGATTCCAAACCAGAGCCCGTGGGGTCAGAATTTAGGACTGGCATCTGAAGTGGGGGGGAGTGGGGGCCTTCCTGTGGGACTGAGCCCTCAACCTGTGGGATCCAAGCTATCTCCAGGTAGATAGTGTCAGACTTGAGCAACGGGATCGAACCCTCTAAAGCACCTGTTGAATGGGTGAATACTCTGTCAAAACGAATGCAAAAAATGGAGCATAATGAACATGAACCTCATGGCGTCCTTCGCTTTGGGAGAGCACCACGCAGAAGCTTGTGTAGGGGACTTGCGGCCACAACCTACTAAACCTCAGAATTCCTCACCCTAAGAAATGATACTCCCCTAGACTGAGAGGAAACAAAATCTGGGCCCACAGGAGCCATGGAAGGCTCCGACTCTTTTTTTTTTTTTTTTTTTTTTTTTTTTTTTGAGAGAGAGACAGAGAGAGAGAGCATGAGCGAGGAGAAGGTCAGAGAGAGAAGCAGGCTCGCCGTGGAGCTGGGAGCCCGATGCGGGACTCGATCCTCGGACTCCAGGATCATGACCTGAGCTGAAGGCAGTTGTCCAACCAACTGAGCCACCCAGGCGTCCCGAAGGCTCCGAATCTTGACGGCAACTTGGAAATTCAAGACACCTGAGAAACAGCGTCTGGTGCGCCATGTTGCTCCTCCGCGGACACACCCCTTGGACGTAGGTCAGTTGAAGGACAAAGCTTCGTGGAGCCAACAGAAGTATGAAAAGGTAAGCATTCTGGCTTGGGTCTCTGTAATCCGTGAAATATATTGAGTTCTGTAAGTCTACATCCATTCATTTATCTATCTATATCGTGTATGTACCACATATCCAAAATGGTATTATTATCTCATTTAGTAACAAAAAGCCACAGGGTTTGGATATTAGCACAGAGACAAGATGGGACGGGGGAGGGAGACAAACCATAAGAGACTCTTCTTAATCTCAGGAAACCAACTGAAAGTCGCTGGGGTGAGGGGGGAGCGGTAGGGAGAGGGTGGTTGGGTTATAGACACTGGGGAGGGTATGTGCATGGTGAGTGCTGTGAAGTGTGTAAGCCTGACAGTTCACAGACCTGTAACCCTAGGGCAAATAATACATTATGTGTTAATTAAAAGTACCCAGGTGAGACCAATGGAGAAGGCTCCAAACATTCTACTCTTGCCTTTATGTTTCATTCTTGCATTTGCTTAGGGGTCTACAAACAGAGAAAGTCTCCGGCTGTCAAATAATTGACATTTAAGACAGCCTTAGCTGCTATCTCTCAACAAGAGAAGGCTGCTGTAGTGATAAGACCTTTGGGCTTTCCCTCTCTAATGAAGAGCTTATGCAGTACAACCCGTAACACTGCCTGGTTTGGTAGGAACCCCGCTCTGATTAAATAGAAGAGCATAGGGGCGCCCAGGTGGCTCAGTGGTTAAGCAACTGCCTTCCTCTCACGTCATGATCCCAGGGTCCTGGGATCGAGCCCCCGCTCAGCAGGAAGCCTGCTTCTCCCTCTCCCACTTTCCCTGCTTATGTTCCCTCTGTCAAATAAAATCTTTAAAAAAAAATAAGAATAGGGGCACCTGGGTGGCTCAGTGGGTTAAGCCGCTGCCTTCAGCTCAGGTCATGATCTCAGGGCCCTGGGATCGAGTCCCGCATCGGGCTCTCTGCTCAGCAGGGAGCCTGCTTCTCTCTCTCTCTCTCTCTCTCTCTCTCTCTCTCTCTCTGCCTGCCTCTCCGTCTACTTGTGATCTCTCTCTGTCAAATAAATAAATAAAATCTTTAAAAAAAAATAAATAGAAGAGCGTTGATCCTAGGTGTCACACACACGTTGCAGCTGAGATCTGTTTTTCAGCATTCAGGCAAGAGAATTATCCCCAAACCACTGGAGGGGAAAAGCTGGATGAGCCACCGTTCTCAGCTCTGGCGCCATGTTGGAATCACCTGACAAGCTTTAAAAACTCCTGAGGTCTGGTGCCCACTTCGAGCAATTGTTTGAGTTGGGCAGAGTCTCGGTCTGATGCAGGGATTTTTAAACCCCCTCAGGTGGTTCTAATGTGAAGTCTCGGAAATGATGTGTATTTTTTAAAAATATAATCATACTAAATTTTCTGTTCTTTTGTGGTTAATGAGTTGACTGCCCAAAATAAGCTACCTGCGGATGTTTAAATAATTTTTTTTATTTTTAAGATTTTATTTATTTATTTGACAGAGACCATAAGTAGGCAGAGAGGCAGGCAGAGAGAGGAAGGGAAGCAGCTCCCTGCTGAGCAGAGAGCCCAGTGCGGGGCTCGATCCCAGGACCCTGAGATCATAACCTGAGCCAAAGGCAGACGTTCAACCAACTGTGCCATCCGGGTGCCCCTCCGCGAATTTTTTCAATTCTTCTTTAATTTCCTGGCTGACCCATTCATTCTATAGTAGGATGCTCTTTAGCCACCATGTATTTGCGTTCTTTCCAACTTTCTTTCTTTTTTTTTAAAGATTTTATTTATTTGACAGAGAGAGATCGCAAGTAGGCAGAGAGAGAGGAGGAAGCAGGCTCCCTGCCAAGCAGAGAGCCCAATATGGGACTCGAGCCCAGGACCCTGAGATCATGACCCGAGCTGAAGGCAGAGGCTTAACCCACTGAGCCACCCAGGTGCCCCCTCTTTCCAACTTTCTTCTTGTGATTGAATTCTAGCTTCAGAGCATTGTGGTCTGAAAATATGCAGGGAATGATCTCATTCTTTTGGTACCAATTGAGACCTGATTTGTGACCCAGGAGGTGATCTATTCTGGAGAATGTTCCATGTGCACTAAAGAAGAACGTGTATTCTATTGCTTTGGGATAGAATGTTCTGAATATATCTGTGATGTCCATCTGGTCCAGTGTGTCATTTAAAGTCTTATCTCCTTGTTGATCTTTTGCTTGGATTATCTTGTCCGTTTCAGTGAGGGGGTGTTAAAGTCCCCTACTATTATTGATTGTATTATTGTCAATGTGTTTCTTTGATTTTGTTATTAATTGGCTTATGTAGTTGGCTGCTCCCATGTTAGGGGCATAGATAATTAAAATTGTTAGATCTTCTTGTTGGACAGACCCTTTAAGTATGATATGGTGTCCTTCCTCACCTCTTATTATAGTCTTTGGCTTCAAATTTAATTTGTCTGATAGAAGGATTTGCCACCCAAGCTTTCTTTAATGTCCATTAGCATGGTAAATGGTTTTCCACCCTTCACTTTAAATCTGGAGGTGTCTTTGGGTCTAAAATGAGTTTCTTGCAGACAGCATATCGATGGGTATTGTTTTTGTTTTTTTACCCATTATGATACCCTATGTCTTTTGATTGGGGTATTTAGCCCATTTACATTCAGGGTGACTATTGAAAGATATGAATTTAGTGCCATTATATAGTGCCATTAGTGTCTGTAAGATGACTTTTACTGTATATTGTCTCTGTTCCTTTCTGGCCTCTTACTTTTAGACATAAAGGACCCCTTTTAAGGTCTTAGAGGACCCTTTTCAATATTTCCTGTAGGGCTGGTTTGGTGTTTGCAAATTCTTTGTTTTTGTTTGTCCTAGAAGCTTCTTCTCTCTCCTTCTATTTTCAATGATAGCCTAGCTGGATATAGTATTCTTGGCTGCATATTTTTCTCATTTAATGCTCTGAATATATCATGCCAATCCTTTCTGGCCTGCCAGGTCTCTGTGGATAAGTCCGCTGCCAATCTAATATTTCTATCATTGTATGTTACAGACTTCTTGTCCCGAGCTGCTTTCAGGATTTTCTCTTTGTGACTGAGACTTGTAAGGTGTACTGTTACATGATGGGGTGTTGACCTATTTATGATTTTGAGGGGGTTCTCTGTGCCTTCTGGATTTTGATGCTTGGTCCCTTCCCCAAATTAGGAAACTTCTCTACTATAATTTGCTCCAGTATACCTTATTCCTCTTTCTTTCTTCTTCCTCTGGGATCCCAATTATTCTAATATTGTTTCATCTTACGGTATCACTTACTTCTCGAACTCTCCCCTCGTGGTTCATTAGTTGTTTGTCTCTCTCTTTCTCAGCTTCTTTATTCTCCATCATTTGGTCTTCTATATCACTAAATCTCTCTTCTGCCTCATTTATCCTAGCAATAAGAGCCTCCATTTATTATTGCACCTCATTAATAGCTTTTCTGATTTCAACTTAGTTAGATTTTAGTTGTTTTATTTCTCCGGAAAGGGATTTTATTTCTCCAGAATGGGATTCTCCATGCTTTTTTCAAGCCCAGCTAGCACCTTGATAATTGTCATTCTGAACTCTAGATCTGACATATTACCAATGTCCGTATTGATTAGGTCCCTAGACATCAGTACTGCCTCTTGGTTTTTTTTTTGTTTTTGTTGTTTGTTTGAGGTGAGTTTTTCCACCTTGTCATTGTATCCATATATATATATATATATATATATATGGACTAGATGAATATATATATATAAATAGAATATATATATAATATAAATAGAATATATATATGTATGTGTGTGTGTGTGTGTGTGTGTGTATATATATATATATAGAATAGATGAATGAGAGAACAAGATACTAAAAGGGTAGCAACAACCCCAGAAAAATATACACTAACCAAATCAGAAGAGACCCAAAACCAGGGGAAGAAGAAAGGAGAAAAAAAAATTATTAAAAAATATATATATGTGTGTATGTTAGACTAGTTAGATTAGTGAATAGGACAGAGCCACACACTTGATTTTGGGTGTATTTCGGTCTGTTAGAAGAAACTGCCTCCGAAAATTTTAAAGAAGGAAGTGTATATATATACACACACATATATATATGTGTGTGTATATATATATGGGTAAACACAATGAAGGGATGGAATAAGACTATAAAGATGAAAATTTTAAAAGATTCTAAAAAGGAATTGATAAGATAAGAAGTTAGTTGAAAAAAGAAAAAAAAAAGAGAAAAGAATGTTATCAGGCTGGAGACTAGAACAAAGCCATATGCTAGATTTAGGGTATATTTTCATCTGTTAGAAGAAACTGTATCTGAAAATTTTAAAGAAAGAAAAACCTATATGTATACAAAAAATAAGGTTAAATGCAATGAAGGAATAGAATATGACTATAACAATGAAAATTTTAAAAGATTTTTAAAAAGGTTTGATAAGATAACATAGTTAAAAACATTAAAATAGAGGAAAAATTTTAAAACATAGAATAAGAAAACAAAATTTTAAAAATTTAACTTTGAAAGACTAAAGAATCATGGGGAAAAAGCCATGAATTCTATGTACTCTATTCCCCTAGTGCTGGAGTTCTGTAGTTCTCATTGATCTGTGAACTTGGTCTTGGCTGGATGTTCTTGTTGATGTTCTGGGAGCGAGGCCTGTTGCAGTGATTCTCAAATGTCTTTGCCGGAGGCGGAATTGCACTGCCCTTGCCAGGGGCCGGGCTAAGTCATCTGCGCGGTTTTGGTCTCCGAGGCTTTTGTTCCCTGATCGCTTTCCGTACCGCTTTGGAGGACGGGAATGAAGATGGCGGCTGCCCAGTCTCCAGCCTGGGGGCGCCGAGAGCTCAGGCCCCCCTCCTCAGTGCTCCCTCAGAAAAAAGCCATCAGTCCCTCCCATCTCCCTGGTCTCCGGCCGCGCTCCGAGCTCACCCGGCCTGTGACCGAGCGTTTCTGTCTCTGGTGCCTGGCCCCGTTTGGAGTCTCCAAACCCAGTGGATTCCTACAGTACCCTCCCGTGCCGCTTCTCCCAGAGGAGGAAGGTGAGTCTCCCCAGATCTGCCACTTGTGGGTTCCCTGTTCCAAGAGCAGTGGCTGACTGTGCCTCGGATCATGGTTTAAGGTAACCCCGAGCTGAGAACCCCTTCTTGGCTCTGTCTCTGCAGCTGGCTTCCCTTCTCTGATACTTGGGAGCTCTGCCACCCTCAGACACCCCAGTCTTTCTGTGACCCCTGCAGGTCCTGAGACCACACTGTCCCCGCAAGGTCCCCCCCCCCCCCCCCCCCCCCCCCCCCCCCCGCTTAGCTGCTGCAGCGATGTCCCTCAGTGGAGCAGATTTCTAAAAGTTCCGATTCTGTGCTCTGCTGCTCTACCGATTGCCGGGAGCCAGCCCCTCCCCCCGCGGTCTATCTTCCCGTATGTCCCCTCGGATTCACTCTCCACATGTTCTACCTTCCAGAAAGTGGTCGCTTTTCTGTTCCTAGAATTGCTGCTCCTCTTCTCGTCCATCTCCTGTTGACTTTGTCAGTGTTCAGAATGGTGTGATAACTGATGAGGGAGCAGAAGGCTGGCTGAGGACAAAGCAAAAGCTGGCACCTTGCACCCCCTCTCCACCCGCTCCCCTCGGTAATACGTGTGACATTCCTCAGGCACCCCTGGCTGCCCTAAAAGAAAAACAAATAGTTAACTTGCTGAAATCACAATCCTGCAAGACAGGAGTCTCCCTCGGTTTACAAATGTCCCAATGCTAAATCTCACTAACAAGGACACTTGAGAGGAGGAATGTGACATTCCACCAGGAAACTCCCAACTGTCTTCATGTTAGTGCCTCATTAGAGGGAAAGATGGCCTTGGCTTGATAATAATCAGGCCTTCAATATCCTGACAGTCTTCTTTACCCTGACAGCCCTTCTGAACACCCCCTTTGTCCTCACCTACCCAACTCCTGTGTATATAATCAGCCACTCCTCAGGATAGCGGGGCAGCAGGTCTTCCTGCCCATGGGTCCTGTCCCTGTGCTTTAACAAACCACCACTTTACACCAAAAATGTCTCAAGAATTCTTTCTTGGTCATTGGCTCCAGACCTCACCCCACCGAACCTCACCTAGGTTCTAGAACTTCATCATATGGTGCCCAACGTGGGGCTGTGAGTCTTTACATTTGGACTCTGAGCTTCGGTGCAAAATTGGTGAGTACTTTCTCTCCTTTTCCTTTAGTCTCATTTCAGTGGCTTTTCAAGGAGTATGGTCTTATTGGAACACTTGCATGTCAGTTGCTCAGGCTGTAATCCTCTAGCCCGTGGCTACTCTACGGGGAGGAGAGTGTCTGCCTTTTGACTGGAAGTTGGTACCCTGGCCAGAATGGTAATAAGACCCAGAAACTTGATACCCTCTCTTTATTCCTGTTTTTATATAAAGTTGTCTCTCTTGGGCATGGGACAGCCACCTAAGTCACCAGGACAGCTGCCAATCTTAAGACAGCTTTCCTCCTGATTGATCTAATGTGATCCCCTCCACATCCCTGGCCTAGCCACTTCTGGCCGCGAGACCTCCACTGGGAGCCGGCTGAAACCAGTACCCAATTGAATTAAAATGCAACCGGGGACCATTTCCTGGGGAAGTTGGCTGCAAGGACCACATGTGTTGGAATGTCGCATAGACCATGATGGATTTCAGTCTGCACTATTTCTTGTCAGTGTCTTCCGCAGACTACTTAAAGCTACGCAATTGGGTAATTTCCCCTTGCCAAACTTTTCTAGTATTTCCATGGGTTAAAATGGCAAAACAGGGGGCGTCTGGGTGGCTCAGTGGGTTAAAGCCTCTGCCTTAGGCTTAGGTCATGATCCCAGGGCCCTGGGATCGAGCCCCGCATCAGGCTTTCTGCTCAGCAGGGAGCCTGCTTCCTCCCCTCTCTCTCTGCCTGCCTCTCTGCCTACTTGTAATCTCTGTCTGTCAAATAAATAAATAAATAAATAAATCTTTTTTAAAAAATGGCAAAACAGTATGCAGTCTTCAGGACAGAGGATGGCATGGCATGGCACAGTATTTTGGTCCATTCACCAGGCACCCATCGGCAGCACAGGATGCCATGGGGAAAAGGTAGGGGTGCCGGCACCCCTCCAGGGCCTTTTACGGCAGGAATGTCTTCCCGGGAAAGTCAGGATCGTGATCAATAGCAATATCTTGAGGGACGCCTCTGGTCACTTTTGACACACAGGAACCTCTGACAAATCCTGTGTGGGACGCCACCCAGGCATCAGGGAGATTTGGTAATGGACCTTCTTTACTTTTCTGGGAGCATGACCTCAGTAGGCTTCTTCAGTTCCTAAGGACTCTACCTTGGGGTGCCTTTTAACCCACTGGAAATAATTTGGATTGCAAAACTTAGAAAAGGACTGAGCTCCTGTAACACTGCATGGCCTCAATGGGAACTATCAGATCTCCTCTGCAGGAAACAGGGCAAATGCACCTTGGGTACCTTCTTTGCTCACACGTAGGCCTTCATTGCTCTACACCAGGACCCCCACCTAAGGGCCTTTTGCAGAATGTGTTTGCCTGAATGAGTCAGCTAGTAAACTTGCACCTGACATACTGGATGATAATTACGTAAATAAGTCCTCTAGAGTAAACCCAGGTTGCTGGGCCATCCCTAGCAAAGGGGACTCTGACTTTATCTCTCTCTGTTCCTCCTAATAGATCTGGGGGCTTCTCCCTCCCTCATTTCCCATGTTAATGGCTATAACTGGAGCCAACTGGGGTTAGTCTAACTCGAGACAGAGACCGTAAAGAATATTCCCAAGCAGCTGCTGAAACTCCCTTTGTTTCGGGGAAATTCCCTGTTTTCTCTGGCCTGATATGGACCGCTTAACCCCTCCCCCCTTGCTGGTGGGAAAGCATGGCATCTGCTCCTCTGTTGGGGCTGATGGGCTCTAGAACCGGGAACCCTTTCTCTGCCTCCTGGCAGCAGTTGTTTCCTCTGTCGCCCCCTTCTCCTGTTTCTGCACCAACTTGCGTGCGGCCTGCGTGACCAGCCTCTAGACCATGCACCGCGGCTCCTTCTCCTGTTTCTGCACCAACATGCGTGCGGCCTGCGTGACCAGCCTCTAGACCATGCACCGCGGCTCCTTCTCTCCTCACTGTCAAGGAACAAGAAGAGCAGCCCTGGACCCAACACCCCCACTCCGGATCCTCCCACCCGTGTCTCGGGTAAACATTCAAAGTGGACTGGGCCCAGGTGGAACGTAAATCAGTATTGGAACTAAGTTAAGTTTGCTGGTTTAATTAAGATAAACATGTCTTTTAAGTTATCAGCTATAAATGTGAAACTTCAAAGTTTACTGAAGGTCAAATAAGCTCGTGCTATTTGTTAAAATTTGTTAGCAAAGAGATGATTAAACTGATGGCTAATTGTCTGTCTCAAAGTTTTAATGGGTAATTGCTGAGATAGCTTTCAAAGTCTCTAGTAACCTGAAAGTTTAAAGTTTTGCTTGGATATCAAATAAAATTAAATTTGTTGGACGTCTAGGTCTTTTTCCAGATAGGATGAAATGCTAAGTCATTGATTACTGAACATAGGTTTGTGTTTTTGACTTCTTACAACAAAGAAAATAAGAATATTTAAATCTGTTGGTAAACATGTTTTGTGCTTAACTGATTCATAAATTGGCATCTAAAGTGTTCTGTTGAAACAGTTCACAATTGGTTAATAACTGATTAAGGTGTTTCTAAGAGTATAAAATTCTGCTAAGTGTAACTAAGACTGATGGAAATAAGGGAAACAACCCTGTGGAAAAGTAGATGATATGTAAGAAATATTTAAGGAATGGAAATGCATTTTATTAAAGATAAAAGGTAATTTTGTCCTAAATGAGATGGTTGTTTGGAAGGAAATGGCTCGGGACAAAACCTGAACACAAAGGAAAGTTGTAGAAGGTTTGTGAAGGGAAATCTTCAGAAAAGCAATTTTAGGTATGGTCAGGATGGACTAAAAAAAGGGGTGGGGAGAGACCAGATGCCTGATCCTGTTTGAATAGGAAAAGAAAGAAAAACAACCCCCAAGGTGATTTAGCACTCTCCTGACATACCTCCACATAGATTATACTTCCAAGTAAAAGGGCCATTTGGCCTTGAGAGACTGGGAAAGTGGCCCAACCTAGTGGGACTGCGAAAACACCCCGTTACCATCCACCATTGCCTGTAACCGTAGAAACTCACTCTTATTCGTAAAGAATGAAAGCGGAGACTGATCACCTCCCATTAGCCAGGGATACTCATGGGGGGGTGTCCAACCTGTTTGAATCTGAAGAGTGCCTGACTGTGTGAATCTGTCTGTATGGCTCCATCGCTTCGGCTACGGGGTCTGAGTGGGCTGCACCCTGAGTCTCGTGGGTCGTCATATGGCATAACGGTCATCTACTCCACGGAGTAGCCTGGTCCGGGGCTTATACATCTTAGCTTAGCTAAGACGCTCCTAAGTTCCTGCGAGGGACACGAGCAGGACAGCATCTGAAAGATCCCCCTCCCTTTGTCTGCAACATCATTCACGATGGGAGGGAAACCTAGTAAACCCACTATCTTAAGACTGCATGCTTAAAAATAAAAAAGAAAAGACACTGATATAAGACTGAAATTCTCTCTGTTCAAAAAGGACAAAGTTTTCTTAGATTAATTGATCTGCTGTTAAGAAAATGTAAATGGTTTTCTCTTTGCCGGTCCAGAAAAACCACTTTCTCATTTTGCCTATATCAGGGATAAGTATATCCCTAATTATATTTAGGCATGTGCTTTAAAACCTTATAAGATTTTAGCAAATGCTGACAAGATTTAAGTTGTAAATCTCTTTAACTCGGGCTTTTCCTTGGTATGCTAAGTTACTCACGAAGTACTGCTAAACCAATGATAAACCTTGGGTTACATTTGGGAAAATGCTATAACTATTCTAGAGATTCTATGCATTTTCCTAAAGTTTTAATTTTTTTTTTAAAGATTTTATTTATTTATCAGAGAGAGAGAGGAAGAGAGAGCGAGCACAGGCATACAGAGTGGCAGGCAGAGGCAGAGGGAGAAGCAGGCTCCCTGCCGAGCAAGGAGCCTGATGTGGGACTCGATCCCAGGACTCTGGGATCATGACCTGAGCCGAAGGCAGCTGCTTAACCAACTGAGCCACCCAGGCGTCCCATAAAGTTTTAATTTTTTTTAAAAGATTTTATTTATTTATTTGACAGAGATCACAAGTAGGCAGAGAGGCAGGCAGAGAGAGAGGAAGGGAAACAGGCTCCCCGCTGAGCAGAGAGCCCAATGTGGGGCTCGATCCCAGGACCCTGAGATCATGACCTGAGCTGAAGGCAGAGGCTTTAACCCACTGAGCCACCCAGGCGCCCCAAGTTTTAATGTTTTGATAGATCATCACTTGAATTATGGAAATGTTACTTGTCACAGAAATAACCTGATTTCCTTGCCAGCTAAATTGTAAACTCTTGTCTTATCAGCTCTAACCATAACCATTCTGAGTTTTTGTCATTTATAATTGTTTTAATTCTCTTGTAAAATGAGTTTTATCTTCAAGGAGATTCATGTAAAGGACTTTCAGGACAAATACAGGTATTCAATATATTAAACTAAAATGGGTAAGAATTTCCAAAACTAACTAAACCTGCATTCACCGGATTTAGTAATATGGGACTAAATGAACTAAAAGACATAGCGTTGTGTCTCTTAATGTTTTGTCTTATTTTAAACATTGCTGGTTCTCTAATGTTTGCTCTTCCAGACTAGGGATACTTTTTTTTCTTAAGATGTCTGTGACTTAAAGAAATGTAAAAATACTTATTTGCAAACAAATCCAAGCATTCAACTTTTCTATCTGAACCCTCTGAAAATCAAAAGGTCTCAGTAAGTATTCTTTCTTCTGTGGCAATCAGTCATTTGCATAAGTTCAATAAGAATCTGTTCTCCTTGTAACAGGACACTGTTGGAAACATGGGTTATTTTACCAAGGCTTTCACTGGAATGTCATATTTAAGAAAGACATGCATAGACTCAGATATGACCACACAGCTTTAAGGAACTAAGGTTGACGTTATAAAACCTGGAGCCATAAAGCCCTGTTGGAACTGTTGGCTTGATACCTTGCTTACAGACTTCCCAGCAGCCTCACCAGGTGAGTAAAGAATGTCACTTCCTGGCAGGATACTTCGGGAACCTCAGGAAGAGAAATTCACCCAAATCAACAGGTATTTCAGGCATGTCTGATGACAACTATGTGGCTTGGCCTGGAGTGGCTACTAAAAAGTTCAACCTAGACATTCCTTATAAGAAGTTCCAGCAAAGGAGATTCTAGAAGATCTAAATGATCACTCACTGTTCTTGCTGAGCTTAGGTAAATAATTAGGCCAAGTTTGTTAAAACTGGAGTTGTTTTTCAGATAAATTAGTCCTGATTTGGCTATCTCTGGAAATGAGGGTTATTTTAGAGAGAAAAAAATATGTTTTAATAGCACACCTTTATGGATGTTAAATTCTAGGTTTGGTTGTCTTTAAGTATTTGTTTACCTAAGCTAGACAATTTGAGGTAAACTTCAGAAAAGTTGCACAATAGCTCATTTGGATGATCTTCTTGTTTTTTTATTCTGTGGGGATAATAACAAGACCCCATGGCACATGATTAAACAACTGGAAAATGGGATTGATTCCCCAACAATTGTATAACTTAACTGTCACCTTGTGTGTGGCTGGAATAATGAAATTGCCTAAAAGCCAGCATACTGCACTCCATAGGATTAACTGTGGACTTGTGGAGATAATGGATGACCCACTTACTTTATGATTGGATTGGATGATGCATGGGGGAATCCCCTTATCTCTTGACAAGTTTTCTCCCACTTGCCAGTGATCCTCTCTAATCAGGATATTGTGAAGGCTGGACCACTCAAAGGGCTTCTTAATGGTTGCATCCTTTAGTCATATTTATCCTAGAAGCCACCTCTGTTAAGGTGCAATTGCAAACAGATGCTTTAGCGAAGCATGGAACAGCCCTCTTCGTAAAAAGAGCCTCAAAGCTCACTATGGGACAGTCCCTGACTGTAATGACTTCACATCAGGTCCAGATTTGTCTTAGGAGCCAAAGGCCACCAATGGATGATGGAGGCCAACTTGTTAAATACTGGGCTACACTTACAGATATGCCAGAAATAATACTTAAAACTTGTCAAACGTTAAACCTAGTTACCCGTATGCCTGAACCTGACCATTGTGCTTCTTTCTCTATAGAGCAAAAACTATTCAGAGGTTATTGATCTTGCTTACTCAGGATTTAAGATGTCCCTGTTAAAAATACAAATGATAGTTGGTTTACTGATGACAATACTTTTCATAAAAAGAATAAGAAAAGCTAGGTATGCCATAGTGCTCACTAGCACTTTGCAATTGTGAAAGCCTTACAAATGGACATTAATACTGACTCCAAATATGCCTTCCTGGTACTGCATGCCCATGGAACTATTTGGAAGAAAAGGGGATTGCTGTCAAGCCATAACTCTCCAATCAAATATGGGCCCAAGTTACAAAACCTTCCTTATCGCTATACTGAGGATGGCATAAGGCTCTACAAGATCCTTCTCTCTCTCTCTGAGTAATTGGTTAAGTTCCTGGTTTAAAGGAGGACTATGGCCAACAATTAAAAATCTCCTTTTTGGGCTTCTCATTCTTATAGCCTTATTAATCTTAATGTGTTGCTTTGTTCAGTGTTTCTCTACTTGGTGCCGAGACTCCATTGCTGCAATGACCTCACAACGGCAGATGATCCTTACCACGCGCAGAGACACTTCTTCACTATTTGCACTGGATTCAGCTGCCTTCGTCTTTTGCAACTCCCCTACACATTCCTCAACTGATCAATGTTGACCCTAGTAGGTAGGGACAGCTCTACGCCCCTATTCAGCAGGAAGAAGTTACAGAAGATGAGACCTTCCACCTTCAACTACCTTAAAGATTTAAGGGTCAAAATTGTTCAAGGGGGGGAACGATGAGGGAGCAGAAGGCTGGCTGAGGACAAAGCAAAAGCTGGCACCTTGCACCCCCTCTCCACCCGCTCCCCTCGGTAATACGTGTGACATTCCTCAGGCACCCCTGGCTGCCCTAAAAGAAAAACAAATAGTTAACTTGCTGAAATCACAATCCTGCAAGACAGGAGTCTCCCTCGGTTTACAAATGTCCCAATGCTAAATCTCACTAACAAGGACACTTGAGAGGAGGAATGTGACATTCCACCAGGAAACTCCCAACTGTCTTCATGTTAGTGCCTCATTAGAGGGAAAGATGGCCTTGGCTTGATAATAATCAGGCCTTCAATATCCTGACAGTCTTCTTTACCCTGACAGCCCTTCTGAACACCCCCTTTGTCCTCACCTGCCCAACTCCTGTGTATATAATCAGCCACTCCTCAGGATAGCGGGGCAGCAGGTCTTCCTGCCCATGGGTCCTGTCCCTGTGCTTTAACAAACCACCACTTTACACCAAAAATGTCTCAAGAATTCTTTCTTGGTCATTGGCTCCAGACCTCACCCCACCGAACCTCACCTAGGTTCTAGAACTTCATCAATAACTGTCTCGCTGAACTCCTGGGATGCGATGATACTTAGTCTCCTGCTCCTCCACCATCTTTCCCCTCCCCCTTTACTTCTTTTTTTTTTTAAGTACAAGCAGATTGTTTGAGCTTGTTTAAGAACTTTCCAGATAAAGATTTTGAGTAGTTTTATTTCAGTGTGTTAAAAATACAAAAAGGCGATATCTTCAATGAGTTTGTCAGTCTAGTTAATGTCAGCTAAGATGGTGTTTCACTCTTCAGATTTAAAAGTAAAACTGCGGTGCTTGGGTGGCTCAGTCGTTATGCATCTGCCTTCGGCTCAGATCATGATCCCAGGGTCCTGGGATTGAGCCCTGCATCGGGCCCCATGCTCAGCGGGGAGCCTGCTTCTCCCTCTCCCTCTGCCTGCCATTCCCCTGGCTTGTGCTCTCTCGTTCAGTATCTTGCTCACTCTTTGTCAGTTAAATAAATAAAATCTTAAAAAAACAAAAATAAAAAATATTTTGCAAAACCAGAAGAAGGAGTTAAGAAATGATTTTTGTAATTCATTTAGCACAGCCAACAATATACTATTTTTATTTGGATCTCAGGATCTTTGCATAGTATCTTTTTCAGTTATGACATCCACTCAAAGTACTTAAGTCAGTTGAACTTAGACCCAGATCTTCAAATTTGAGTATCACAAAGATGTAAAAAATCAATTTAGACATATTAAACAGTACTTCACCTTTAAATACAGTTAATGAGATTAAAAGAACTTTTATACCTGTAATAAATGAAAATAATTAAAATATTATCTATGTTGTATTTATTTCATCTTTAAAATTTCTATTATTGTGACCATTTTATAGCAGATACTCCTAGACTAATGCAGAGATATATTTTATCAATAACTACATATACATGTGTAAGAATGGACATGCATACCAAAAAGAGATTACTGGTCTTGTCAACTACTTCAGAGTAGAAATCTACAACAATTCATGATGACTGCCTAACCCAGAATTGCAACTCAACGTGGATTCAGTGAGTGAGTAAATGAACCCCTTTATCAGTGTTGTCATGTATTGTAGGATTGCCCTTTTTAAGGCTGAATAATACCCTCTTTATGTATATGCCAGTTCTCTTTTCTCCAGAACATTATGCTAAGTGAAATGAGTCAGTCACAGAAGGACAAATACTGTAGGATTCTACTTACAGTTTTTTTTTTCCCTATATTAGTCAAACTCCTAGAAGCAAAGAATAGAATGGTGGTTGCCAACAGTTATACAGAGGGGGGAAAAGGGAGTTGCTAATCAGTGGGTATAAATTTCAGTTATGCAAGATGTGTAAGTTCTAGAGATCTGTTCTGTAACATTGTGCTTGTAGATTACAATACTGTATGATACACTTGGAAGTATGTTGAGTGTTCTTAATGAAATTAACTTAATGAAAAATTTTAAAGCCCTTCCACGGAAGCCATAGTGGTACGTGGAAGAACTAACAAATAGATTAAGAACACCAGCTTCTGAAAGTTTCTACTCAAGCATTCAGGGGGAAAAAGGCATCTGAGACGCATCACGTGTCTATGAGTCTAAGAAAGGAGGTTTCACTGTAATCCACTGTCTCATCCATATCCATATTCCTTCAACGGAATGTCATTAATTCAATTCAGTGAGGAACTACTGAGTGCCTCAGTTCTGACTCACAAAGGAAGTTACTACAAAACAAGTTATCTACGATTCCTGATTTTAAGAAATTCCTGTTTAAAAAAAAATTCATGTTTAGCTTTAAAATAAGTCTCTCACTTCCACTTAGAGGAAGGATCAGAGAATTTGAGCCTCTTGGGGATGTTATTTGATAGGTGACCATCTTCTTTGTCTTAGCACATACTCATCCTCTCCTTGTTGTCTCTTTCCGGCTAGAAATGGGCAGCTTTGTGGAACACCGTCTGGCAGAGCTCCCACCAAGACCAAGCTAGCCTCATCTTCTGTACTGCAGATCAAGTGGCTCACACTTCAATCATGAAAGCTGGTAAGAAATGCAAAATGCATTTTTAAAAGATCCTCCTTGGAAAAACTAGAGGAGGGGACCCTAAAAGTACCCTACTTTCATGTCTTTTTTCTGGATTGTGATCTACATAGAGAGTAAGAAAGAAGACAACCATGGAGATAATCTAAAGTGAGCTAAGTAGCTAGATGTACTATTATCCCTCAAAATCTGGAAACAAGATACATAGCAAAATAAAGTAGACTATTGGGGCACCTGGGTGGCTCAGTGGTTAAGCCTCTGCCTTCAGCTCAGGTCATGTTCTCAGGGTCCTGGGATCAAGCTCCGCATCAGGCTCCTTTCACAGTGGGGAGTCTGCTTCTCCTTCTGCCCCTAGTCCCACACCCAGCTTGTGCATTCTCTATCTCCCTCAAATTTAAAAAAAAAAAAAAAAAGGCGAACTATTAAAAAAAAAAAAGGAATGAACGTTGAAGGCAGTGAACTCAGAAGTTGTTAGTAACTCAGAAAATCACAGGAAAAGGAGCTCTTTCCAAACTGTTACTCATTCCAAGGACTCATGTCAGAAAGGATGGCCAGGTTTCTTGAATTTCCATTTCACTGTGATGACTGGCCCTGCGAGACAGCTTCCTTTGGGCATAGGGCTCTGCACTGTGTCCCAGGCCCCTAGGTTCTGACGGAAACACCAGTGGTTGAACTACCCTCTGGATACCCAGCATCATGGGACTTTACGCATGTAACAGGAATAGCACCAAGGGCAATAGTTTTAGAAGTTTTCCTTCATTGCCTCAGATCCCTGCTGTCCTGGAGACCCATCCTCCTGGCCGCATGTGTTCTGCCCCAGGAACTGAACAGCGGGCAAGTGGGGCCGGTTCCATCTTCCCTTGCCGTAGATCAAGTAGCAAAGTCAACAAGACTCGTGTAGGCTCCTGCCTATACTCCCCCTGCCTGACATAGGACTGCAAGCTAAGGGGGATTATTTTGATAAGAAATAATACACTCTAGCAAAGAAAAGTCTGAGCAAATCTTTATTAAAATGTTTCCATCTTAGCAGGAAAAACCAGAAAGAAACCTAGAGAGACTATTACAACCAAGACCTTGTATGCCAAGCTAAGGAGGAAAAAAAAATCATCATATAAATCTTAGCAAATACTTAAAGTACTTTATTTCTATACTAGTTTGTCCCAACTGAGACTCCCTCATGGAGATTGCTTCTATGTTATCTCAAAGCCTCAAATAATAAGCTGAAAAATCTTGCATAGTGTTTTCTCTAGGAAACGAAATGGGCCTGAGGCTTCCTCTTCTTTGTCTACTCAACATCACTACTAACAAAGATGTAAATTTGGTATTGAAAATTTTAACTTTTTAAATCTAAATATTAAGTCCAAATATGAACAATTCTAGATATTTGTAATAGGATTTTAAAAGGCAGATGCTGAGAAATGTGGGTCCCAATAATCCCAAATCAGGAAAAAAAATCCAATAAAAGGCAACTTTCTGGAGTTTTTACTGAAGATGGGAAGGAAAATGTGCCATTGAAGCCATCATTTCTGAGAAAAGTTTGTCACTTGGACATGGACTCCACCAACTAGCGTGTTTGCTTGACACTCATACTGGTATTGGCAGACGGACGTGCTGGATCTCAAAGCACAGCGCCCGTCAGCAGCCCTGTACCCCCAACAACACCTGTGCCTGAGCACCTGCAGATCTGCATTTCCCCAGCAAAACAATAAAAATCTAAATGAAACCTAGCGGTTCTTCCAGCTGAGGCTCTAGAAGGCCCCAGGAAGGACGGTGCTTAGGAAGGAGGCCTTGGCTCCACATAGCAGTGGCTTATGGAGTTTTTTTAAGACCCACAAGAAGCACAGTGAGGCAGCGAGTACGCAGTCACCCCTGGGCTTTAGTGGGTCTTGGCTCCCCACCCAGCAAGCACCACAGGGGGTCTGCCCATAGGAGGAGGCAGTCAGACCTGTGCATCCTGGTTACAGGAGCCCAGCTTTCCTTGCAGGTATCCTCAAGGAGAGCAGCAAAACCATCCATTAAAACATTATTTTTGTTGAGTTTATTCTCCTTAATAACCCGGTAATCTGGAGCTAAATGGGTCCTCAGCCTCTTCTTTCAACCCAACCCAGCCCTGCCCTCCACCCCCATATACACACACCTCGTTCCCCTCCCTCCTCTGTCCCTTGACCCAGCCCCAACCCACTCTGACGTTCCCTTTTCTCCCAGGGCCACCACCCCCACTGCCTCCCTGAGCCCCAGGCCTTGAGACTCTGCTGCCTGAGACTGTAAGTCTGGCCGGCCCTGAGAACAGCAAATGAAGGAGCAGCTGTGGGAATGGACAGCTCAAGGACTCTGGCGTGGGTCTGCCTGTGGAGGGACGGTAAGACACCCCATCCATCTCAAAATGACAGAGGGCAGGGCAGGGCATCACAGGCCTGAGGACAGCTCAGCCAGGCTGCTGCTTGCTCCAGTGAATGAAATGAGGCAGAAAAAAAAAGCACCTGGGTCATAGGTTTGCAACAGTGGCATCAATGTCATCACTAAAATCCCTATAATTCCTTCTCCAAAAGGAACAGAAGTGGATAAAGAAATGAGAAAGGATAGAAGGGAGGGATGGAGGGAGAGAGGAAGGGAAAAGGAAGAAAGGAAGGAAGGGAAGGAGGGAGGAGGGAAAGTCTCTCACTCTAGTTGGGGGTGCCAAGTACTGTCATAACGTGACCATTCCAAACAGATGTGAATCCTCTTCCCTGTTTTAAATCCTGTTTTAAATACCAGCATCAGGAAACAGGATTCCAGGCAGGAGTACACCCTAAAAGCCTTCCACGGAGAGCGTGTGGTTGAGTGCGTAGGCGTCGCCATCCTCTTCCTCCAAAAGCAGCTTGTCGATGGTCAGGGAATTCATGGCTCTCCTGGGGTCCTCCATGTCCTGAAGGACTGGCTCGGGGATGGAGATGGGCAGCTGTACGAACTGGGGCCCGGGCAGGGCTGGGGCCGGAGGCTGGTACTGCAGGGTGGAGGTGGGCAGCGTGGACAGGGGCTGAGGCCACGGGAAATAGGTAAGAGGTGCCTGGTGCTCCGGGCCGTCCAGCTGGGGCCCCACTGTGGGTGCAGCTGCGCTTCTCGTCTGTGATGGGGAAGACACAGGACCAAGGGTTAGCAAAGCCGGGGAGACCCACTTATCGTTGCCTGTCTTTGTCCTCGTAGGGGTCTCTCCATGCCCCTTGCCTGCTATCTCCCTCCAGGGGCTCTGTCTCCACCTGCTCAGAGTCTCCCCCAAGGGAGAAGCCACACAGACTTCAGCTGGGTCCCTGACTCTGTCCCCCTCGCTCATGCTACCTCCCCAAGCATCCGTTTTCTCCTCTGTAGAGAGAGTTAGGAATAAGACTGATGCCATAGGGCCGAGCTGATTAGAGACACTTTTCCAGATTTTATTGAATATACATTCCATCCCAAATTCAGGTATACTAAAATGTGGGTGGGGGGACATGTACATCTTAAAAATCAGTGAAAACAAGCCCTTGCTGTGGCATAGTAGCTGTGTCCCAAAAGTGGTCACTGTCCTGCCTAGACACAAAGACAGTCCTGGCCCCATATGGCAGCTCTGACATCCTGGGGTCCACCTGGGCTCCACTCCCCTCCTTTGTGCTCTGAGCCAGACCTGGGTGCTGGGGAAGCACCACTCCGTTAGTAGACAAGACTTTCCTTAGAGCTTCTAGCACCTTCCATGTCCTCATCCTCCTCCGTCTCCGAGCTGGGCACCTCCTGGTTGTCCCAGGGCCATCTTCTCAAGTGCCCTGCAAATAGTGCCTCTCTCCTGTGTAGCAACCTGAGGTCAAGCCTGCATGAGAGGCAGGGCCTGGATCCCTACTATCTCCCACAGCTGAGGAAGCAGGTGGAAGAGGAAGGTCCCTGCATGAAATGATATGAGCGAGGCCCAGATCTCCCCCTGCTGCCCCTAGTTCCCCCCGTCCAGTTGCCGCTGTGTTCTGAGAACAAACCATTAGAGTTCACTTTAATGGGATGACCTTATTTCAGTTTCCTGGGAATCTTGTGACAATGCAGACTTTGGTCCAGGAGGTCTGGGGTAGGGCCTGGGACTCTGCATGTCCAGTCAGATTCTTGGTGATGCCAGTGTGGCTGGTCTAGGGGCTGCAGTGTGAGTAGCAAGTCTCTAGGGTGTTTTCCTAGAGACTGCTGGAGCTGGAAAGTGTCTCCAAGGCCTTCCAGCCTCCCAACAAAGCCTTACTGTTTCCAGTACTTCAAAAATGCACAGGGCAATCCTTTTTTTGAGTCATAAACCCATGCAGGTCACTGCGGCAACACGGTTTCTTGGCTCAGAGATGGAATTCCGCCAACCCAGTGCTACACGAGGTCTTATCTCCTGCTCCTCACAAGTGCTGACTGGTAGCTTGAACCAGCTTTGATGAATTCGTTTACAAAGCAATAAAGCAAATAAATTACTTCTTAATAAATAGAGATACATAGAGCCTTTCAAAGTAGGAGGTGGGGCTAATGAAGGATAAATAATGAAATCCTTGAGATCCTTGGGACTGAAATGACTGGGACCAGTTAGATGGCCCCTACCATCCACACCCAAGGCTCCTGATATGGAAATGAGTTGCTTGGGAAAAGTGTTGAATTCACTCCTTCCTAATCAGAATCATGTAGGCCCCACAACTGGTTCACTGGGTAGCCAGGGGGCATGGGGTAGGAGGGCTTCTGGGGGCCCTTGCCTGGATGGTGATGAAAAGGCAGGAGCGTCAGAATGACGCTGAGCCCTTGAAGGAGATGGGTGGGCAAGCTCCCGCATCAATGTGGGCTTTGCAGCTACTCCTGAGTCTTGAGTCTACCTGCCCCAGTCTTCCCTGAACTGAAGCTGGATACAGCTGTACCTGTAGGCCTCTTCTTCTCTCAACACTTGGGGGATTCCCATTCCTTTGGTCAAACAGGTACCACTCATGTAAAAGTATCTCTCGTGCTTTCTTCATTCCTTTCCCATCTGGCACTTGGAGGTCACCCCCGGTTATTGTCGCTGCCTGACCTTAGCCAATCATAATAACATTTATGGAGTGTTTTCTGTATGCCAGGGATGATGCTAAGTCCTCCATAAGTATCATCCCAGTTGATCCTGACATCAGCCCTCTTGTTAGTATTCCCAACTCACAGATGAGGACACCAAGGCTCAGAGAAATTAAGTCACTCAGTCTCGGGTCTCATAGCTCCTAAGTGAAGGCACAGTGATACGAACCCAGGCAATCTGAATCTAGAGGCGGCACTCAAAACGTTGTGCTGCGGGTGGGTCTGACTTCATCAGCAGTAGTTTTCTGTGGGGTCCCTGGGTGCCTCAGTCAGTTGAGCATCCAACTTGGTTTTGGCTCAGGTCTTGACCTCAGGGTCATGAGAGCAAGCCCCGCTGAGCTCTGTGCTCAGTGAGGAGTCTGCTTGAGGACTCTCTCTCTCTCTCTCCCTCTACCCTTCCCTCTACTCACATGCGTGATCTGTCTCTCTAAAAATCTTTTTTTTTTCCCCCAAAGATTTTATTTATTTATTTGACAGAGAGCGACACATTGAGAGAGGGAACATAGCAGGGAGAATGGGAGAGGGAGAAGGCAGGCTTCCCGCCAAGTAGAGAGCCCGATGTGGGGCTCAATCCCAGGACCCTATGATCATGACCTGAGCCGAAGGCAGATACTTAACTACTGAGCCACCCAGGCACCCCCCTAAAAATAATCTTAAAAAAAAAAAAAAGTAGTTTTCTGAAAAGTTGTGTCACCTGTTGCTTAGCCTCAGGCTCACCTGGAAAATCCCATTGCTGAGTGAACAATTGCCCCCACCCCAAGCTACCTGAAGAGAAGGAGAACACGGACTCTGGTCCAAGGTCCTGTGCACACCTCCCTGATACCCCATTCACTGAAAACTTAAACTTCTAACCAAGACTTGCTGCTTTGGGGGCAGCAGAGGAGACTTAGTGCAGAAAGGCTGGAGAACATCCCAACCCTGAGGTGCCTGAGGGACGACAAGGATGGCCCTAATCCTTCTTTGTGGCAGCTCTTTTAGGTCACTGGGAACAGGAGCTGGCCTCCCTGCAGGACGGGGTGGGCTTGACGACCCCATTATCCTGCAGGTCAGCAGCAGGAACGATTGGGGTCAGGAAGTCAGCCCACGTTCCGCGGGGGCCCTTGGCCTGGGTTGGTGCAGCCCTGCGCTTGTCAGACCTACCGTGACATTGGTGATGAGTGGCTGGGACGCGTAGGTCAGCACGGAGGAGGGCCCCACCACCGTGTAGCTCGGGCACATGGGCTGCACGTACATGTCCGCTGAGTAGGGGCAGCTGACAGCTTCATGCGACACGTATTCCGTGTAGGGTGTCCACGGGGCCAGGGGTTGGAGGGTCGCCGGAGCAGGCTGGGAGAGCCAGCCGGCACACAGGGCCCCCTCCTCGGTCACCGTGGAAGCAGAGACCTCCATGTCAAGGCAGGAAGGACCTGTGGGAAGAAGGAAATAGCAGAGCTGCAGGTGTTACCTGGATGGGCCTGCGGGGTGTCCCCAGGGCTGCGGGAGCGCTTACCCACTGTGGTGTAGGTCGCCAGGGGCTGATGGGGCAGCACCACCTAGAGGGAGAAGGGAAGACGCAGATCAGTGCTCAGCTATCTCCAACTGGCCCTCCTCGGAAGACTTGCCTCAAGGAGCAAAACCCACCCACCAACAGTCACCCCCGTACTTGGGGGGATTCGTGTTTCCATTTAGCAAGAACCTGCGCACTTAGGGAACTGGCAGGGTCCTCTTACCGTGGGAAGCCACCAGCTCAGGCCAGGATTGTGGGAGTTCTCCTCCCCCCCAACCCCCCCTACCCCCGCTGAGCCAGCCAGCCCCTCCCCTTCTTCCTACTTTTACGGGGATCCCTGACTCGTTCCACCCCGGGTCTGTTCATCAGCCACACTATGGTAATGTGTCAGCTGCCTGGCCTCAGAGAGCATCCCATAGAGCAGGGACGCATGCTCCCATCCCACCCTGTGGGGCACAAAGCCGCACACGCGTGTGCACACACACACTGGCCGCGGTGGCCCGCTCACCGCCGTAGGTGTGACAGCCGCCCCACTGCTCGCGTGGCCACGTTTCCTCCGGAGCAGTTCCTTCACCGGCTCCTTCACGCGGACGCCCTGGTACGGCCGGGGCGGGGCTGGGGCTTGTTCTGGAGCTGTCGCTGTGAAAAGCAATGTCACTGGTGCTCATGTCCCTCTGGAGCAAGCCCCCACCCCAGGGCGCTCGCCGCCCTCAGCTGTGCCTGAACACGGAGGACCCGCGAGACTTCCTGGACAGTTTCCCCCAGTATCGTCCCAAACCTTCTATGGCTCCTTATCATCCCACCGATTAAGGCCTGCAAACTTCATGTGCAATGGAAAGTCCTGGGCTGTGTTAGCTCAACCCATTTTCTAACCACTTTGCACACGAAGTGCTACATACACCCTGACTCTGGCCGGGCATGAACCCCGACTTCTCTTCGTGTTCCTTGCATGTCTCATGTTCTCATCGCTCTCTCTCTTTTTTTCTTTTTTTAAGATTTTATTTATTTATTTGACAGACAGAGATCACAAGTAGGCAGAGAGGCAGGCAGAGAGAGAGGGAGAAAAGCAGGCTCCCTGCTGAGCAGAGAGCCCGATGCGGGGTTCGATCCCAGGACCCTGAGATCATGACCTGAGCCGAAGGCAGAGGCTTAACCCACTGAGCCACCCAGGCGCGCCTCATATCCTCGTCTTTACTTGAGATTTCCCATGGTCAGGATTCCTGCTTACACTTCTCAGCTTCTTGACCGGTCCTGTCTGAAGACCTAGCACAACCCTCCTGGGTGCCCACGGCTGCCCACAGAAGTGGCTTCCTCCTCCAACCTCTTAGACCCATGTGGAGGTCCGCATAGGGGGCTCTAGAGGCTGGCCTAAGAGCAGGCACTCTGAGTCCCTATGGTACAGGCCTTGAGGTCTGCCCCTGCCACGTTCTAGCTGTGTGACCCCATCAAGTTACTAACCCTCTCTGTGCGATTTCCTATAAAGGAATGTCATAAGGAGTCACTGGCCTAGTAAATGAGAAGCATAGTAGGTGCTTAGTATAAAATCAGGTGCAGAGTGAGCATTTAATAAGTTTGCAGTCTGCTGTATAATAACGAGTAACCCTTTGGTTGTAAATTTCTTATGCCCCTAACTAGATTATGAACTTGTCAAGGTGAGCTATTATACCTTCTTTCTCGATATCCTCCCAGGTAGCATGTCCATAGCAAGCTCAGTAAGGTCTTTGTTGATTAACGGGTTGGATGGTGATTTGAAATGTGCTGCCCTTTAGAATGTGCCCAAACCTTTAGAATGGCCTGTGGTGAATGGTTCCTGGGGTTCTCTGTAGCCCGCAGAACAGAGGACACATACCCGATGCTGAGCCACATACTTGGGACCAGAGGGTGTCCAGCCTTGCGGCTGTGAGAAGGTTCGCTGTGCCTTTTGTCATCAAAGCTGGGAGGCCAAAGCACTGGGCTGGAACAGGGCACCTCCTGGCCAGGGAGAGCAAGCCAGCAGCGGTCATGGCTGGGCAGTGACCGTCTACCCACCCAGACAGCCCACAGTCTAGGGCCCCAGGCCTTTAAAGGGCAGGCTTGGGTCAGCCAAGAAGAGTGAGTACCACTGGCCCTGGGGACTCACACAGGGAGTCCATTATCATCCAGTGATAAGGGCCCCAGGGACCTGGGCTCTGATCAAAAGCCTGAAAGCCTGGGTACCTATTAAACCCGGAACCACAGTTCAGCTCTGGCTGAACTTTGCTCAGTAAATACCCAGCTGATAAGAACCCAGGCCTGACCCAGCACCAGACCTCCAGCCATGCTCCAGGCACACGCACAGCCTGATCTGGAAGCCTAGCAGGCAGAGACAGGCAGCGGGAGGAGGGAAAGGGGGTGTGCAGAGCCCTAGAGACACACGATGCAGAGAACCCCTGACTCAGATGCATGCAAGGCAGCTTCCTGACCCGGGCGAGCAGCAGAACTGACCAGGAAGGCATGCACAATGCGGTTACCCAGGCTCCCAGAGAGTTCTCATTCTGGGGGATGTTGATGTGGGCCTAGGAATCTTTATTTTCAAAGTCCTTCAGATTCTGAAGCTCTGCTGGGTTAGAACAACTGATAATTCATCCCCGATCTCATACAAGAATCCCCCTCTAACGTCCTAATAGATTGATTATCCATTTCTTGATTTTCCCCATTGTAAGGGATCTCTACCGATACTCATTCATTCTCTCAACCGTCCTAGGGCACTAAGAACACATTACTGAACGGCACCACAGTGGGCCCTGCCTGCATGCCTCTTGCATCTACTGGGGGAGACAGCAATGGAACAGCTGTGAGGACGTGTGAAATGGACACGGACACCAGAATGTGGAGCTGAGAGACCCAGCCTGGGGCCAGAGCCCCAGGACCGCCTGTGAGCAGGTATCCCTACAAGCAGTATTAACCATGGACTTGAGAGCCAAAAATAGCCTGTATTCAAATCAGGCCGTCACTTACAGGTGGAAAGGTCTCAGATGATTTTTAATGCCTCTGGGCCTCGCTCATTCGTGTCCCACAGTGGTGGCGCAGACTCACTGCCGTAACACAGGGGGTGCTCCCAAAGCCACGTCCACCTATGTCACAGGTTCTCTTCCTTCCCTGCCCCCAGCCACTTCCGCCTTCCTCTGGGGAGTGACACCATCTGGAAGCTCTTCTGCCGACTTGACCTGCCACATGGTAACAAACACCATTTTTCCTTGCATTTGCCTTCTGATGCCGCTCACCATTCATAATCCGTCTACGGCCTTCTCATCTGCACATTGAGGATCTTAAAGGTACGTGCCGGTTAGAGTAAATGCTTAACACAGAGCTTGCACTGAGCACGCATTAAATAAATGCGAGCTAGTATTATCATTCATGTTGGTAGTAGTATCCCCGTCCAGCATCTGGAGACAGATACCAGGTCTCCTGTAGAGTCTGAATGAACATCCCATCCTTCCTGCTATTTCTTAATGACATGTTCTGAATCCTTGTAACTCTCTTTCTGGGTGCCTCACCCCTGCATATGTTCCATGTGCCACTTACCCTCCTGATCGTGGATGCCCAGCGTTGGCCCCAGAGCCCACCCAGGTGGGGCCTGATGGCCCAGAGAACAGGGCGACCTGCCGTCCCACACTCTGCTCACTCATTCTCGGTCACACACAGCCACATCGGCGTTGTTCACACCCATATCACTCAAGCTGTGTGCCTGCGATTGGGGTTCCAGCTCTCCTGGGGCACAGCCTGAGGCTGTACTTGGGAGAAGCTCGGGAACAGGGTTATATGGGGGTCTCCACAGTGTGGTCACACTCCTGATTCAGCTGGGGCACAAGTAAGGCTCGATCCCACAGGCAGGCATCTCAGACCAGCTCAAAGACAGGTATGAGGCTAAGCCCCTCTGATTTGCATGTACACTTCTGGGGAAGGGCCCACAGGACTCCCGAGCCCACTCCCCCCCGTGAAGTGGACACATCAAACGCTTGGCTGCCAAGGGCCCAGCTGGGCATTTCCAGGATCTTGTCAAGTCAAGTGTCCGCTTCCTGCCTCCTGTTGTTTTCGAATCAATGAACAAAGAGGGCTTGGGGGAGGTGCTGCGAGCAGAGGGTATCGGCCTCTGATGTCTGGACTTCCTCAGAACCCACAGTGTCAACAGGTGTGCCCAGCACAACGGCCATATGGAGACTAGTTTCTAAGTCCCCACCTCTTCCTGCTGTAGTCGCAAAGCTCCCACAGCTCTCCAGGATCTCCTGCCTACCCACCTATGAGTGCACAACCCGCCGTCGGGGAGTCCTGCAGCTGACCGCAAATGTGCAGGCAGGAGCGAGGGTGCTTCCCACTGTGTCTTTGCAAAGTGGCCATGACCCATCGGAATCAGAAGCCTCAGGACAATTCCCAAAGGACCCCCATGGCCAAGTGTATTTGCAAAGCCAAAACTTGGAATCAGTGCCTTGCACACCGACCTTTGGGAAGCAACAATAAACGTTTCTAATTCTACAGTAAACACTGTACTCCCTACCACCACCAGTCCACAGATACACATTTGGAATAGGAAAAGAACTTTGTCTGAAATGATGATTGCTTTGCCTCGGGGCTTCTGGATCCCTGAGCTGAGCTAGCTTACAGACAACTAAACTAGAATATTTAAAAGAAAAATTTTAAGATTCTTAAAATAACTTCTCAAAGTAATAATAAGAGGCAAAGAAAATAAACCAGAAGGTCAAAGTGGTAATACACGCGTAGAGAGGATGAAAGCCCAGTGTCCCAGAGCAGAGTTGACCACAGATTTTAACAGCCCCTCATCAAACTGCAGCGTCAGGTAGCATGTCCTCCAAGACTGACGCCTCCTCACCATTTCTCCTGTGGTTTGAAGGCCCGTTAAGTCTCCTGGGAGCATCCAAGTGTCTGCCACTGAGAAAAAGTCTTTCCACCTAAACTTGAGCCTTGCTAGGAATCTCCTTTATCACGGTGAGAAGTTCAGCCACATTACCTTCCCACCACTGGAAGTCAGTCACCAGTGGAGTTTGGGTGAAAAACAACAACAAAAAAAACTCGTTTACAGAAAAACCTGTAAATTTGGCCCCAGTGAGGGCTTCCCTTTTCCAAAACGAGCGACGAAAAAATCTGAAGGTATAAAAAGTCAGCAGAAGACATTTCAGTTCCCCCTGCCACACACCCAGACATGCTCCACATCACAAAAATAAGAGTCCAACAGCTGTTGTTCTTCTGGAGAGCACAGACCATGACAGACCAAGCCGAATGGTCACTCTGCTTGTGCGTCTTTGCACCGAGCTGAGGGAATGTATGGATTCTACTGATTTAAATAAACGTGGCCCTCCAGTTCCTTGAAGAAGGTATAATAAATATCACCGAGCACATATGCAAAATTGTCGGCACTTGTTTATTTAATGACCCCATGCAAACCACATTCACACCACAGTGAGGGAGCTACTCCGCTAAGGACATATGTCCCTCCTAATGGCTCCTAGTGGAGCCAACACCCGGGCATTTTCACTGTAACTTCTCCAGGCAGCTTTCAGAGAGCCTCTTCAGAGGCTCCAAGATCCTCTGGAAAGAAGACCCTTCTCCCAGCCGCTGTCCTTTTGCAGATTTCCCATGAACCACCAGGGCCCAGCAGTAAGTTGAACACCAGTTAAGATCCCTGCTCTAGGGGCACCTGGGTGGCTCAGTGGGTTAAGCCTCCCCTTCGGCTCAGGTCATGATCTCAGAGTCCTGGGGTCAAGCCCCATATCGGGCTCTCTGCTCAGCAGGGAGCCTGCTTCCTCCTCTCTCTCTGCCTGCCTCTCTGCCTACTTGTGATCTCTGTCAAATAAATAAATAAAATAAAATAAAAAATTCCCTGCTCTAAAGGCTAGTTGGGATTCAGGGTACAACCTGCATTTCTCTCCTCAGGGAGCCAGGAAGAGGCACCCATGTCACCCATCTTGACAATCTAGCTCACTGAAAGGGCTTTCCATTTATAACTGACTGGGTGAGCTCAAGCCTGAAGCCACACAAGACCATTTTGAAAGACAAAACCTTCCTATAGCCCAGAAGGACACATGACACACTGTGGATTACTCCACGTAACCACAGTAAATATTATTCTCTTTTGCTGCTGAAACTTCAGTATTATTTAAAAAAAAAAATCGACTCTAAGGAGAAAAACAAATAATTTTCTCTTTACGTGTAGCAAAACCAAAAACAAATAATTGAACAATAGGAATTCAAGCCTAGGGCTAACAAACTTGTCCTAGCTTCTAACTGAAAGCAAAGTCATAAAAGTTGCTGACACTTTTCACTTTAATATAAAGAAGTCTGTTTGTGTTCTCGGCCCAAGGAAGTTGAGGGCACCTGGGGAAGTTTAGCTCAGGTCGGCCAAAGGATTATCCACATCCTTAACTGAAAAACTAATGGGAGCATTCGTCTTCTGCTGAAGATCTCAGAGTTTTCAAATTTGTTCCTTGCATTCGTGGACAATGGCTGATTTTTTTCCAGACAGGAAGAAAGAATTTGGGCTTTGGCCAAAGACCGGACTTGACACGCTACAGAAAGGCTCTCCCGTCCAATTTACACTAGATTGCAGTTTACTTTTTTTTTTTAATGGAGGCCAACAAAGAGATCTCATATGCATGTAAATGCGGGCTTTCCATCCAGTAATGTTTGAACTGCAAAGCTCTGCGGCCAGGAGGTATCACCACGTCACTCATATATTCTAGCAATCTGGATAACACCCAGGGCAGAGTGGAAAAAGATAGATCAACAAAAAAGTGCCTTTAAATGTGTTCAGAGGAATGGTGCCTGGGTTGGTTAACTCGTCGGTTAAGGGTCTGACTCTTATTTTTGGTTCCTGTTGTGATCTCATGGGTCCTGAGATTGAGCCCCTGGACATCTCCATGCTCAGCATGAAGTCTGCTTGAAGATTCCCTCCTCTGCCAATATCCCTTCTTGCGCACGTACACCGGTGCACGCGCACTCTCTCAGATAAATAAATCTTAAAAAAAATAAGGGTGTTCAGAAGATAGAAGAAATTGGAACCTCAACTGAATTACAACTTGATGTTGCTTGTAAGACTGCTGGGGCAGCTGAAAAGGAACAAGCCATGGGGTCTTGATATGTAGACTGGTATGTCTCCATCAGGAGAGCTCCAAGATGGCGGGTGATCCCAGACTTTCTGGTCTGATCAGAGAAGAGAAGGGGAAAGTAGTGACATTTCCCCTCTTTGGCCCCATCCTAAGAGGCACATTCCTGTCAGCCCCAAGGAGCTCAGTGTCAACCATCATTTGATCATCATTTGATTAGAACCATCAAGTGACTGATCTGCCATGATCCCACGTGGTCACTGGGAATGGATAGAGAAGAGCTACAAACCTGGGTGGGCCTGAAGGGAACAACCTGAGAAAGAAGAGCTAGGGGAGGATGCTAAAGTACATCTGGGGTGACCACAGAGGCTTGTTCAGTCTTGGAACCATAGAGCCCCAGAGCACAGGGTCTAGGAGCCAAGCAATTCCTGTTTAAGGGAAGTCCCAGCCGGCCTGGAATGGCCATCCAGGGTGGTCACACACTCCTCTCGGATTACGTTGGGCTTAAATAGCCAATCTGCTTATACCCCACTTGCATCTACCAAGTTTCCACTCCACAGCCTCAGGATTGCCTAGATTAATCGAGCGAGGTCAGCCAAAAGGCCACTAGAACCAGAGCCTTCAGACTGTCTTCATGGGCACTGTTGCCGAGACAGCCTTCCCCGCAGGGGCTCTCAGTGCATTCCGCAACCATGTGTCCACCTCCCTCCGATCCTGCAGAGCGAGCAGAGCCACACAAGGCTCTTGGATTCCTCTCTATACTCCCGGAGACCGTGTCCGTGTTCTGCCTCTTCTTCGTGAAGACTCAGGCATGGTGAATGCGTGCACGCTGAAGGTCCCCGTGTTTCCTGGTCACAACCTTAACCCCCAGGAACTCAGCTTTGCACAATTTCTATGACTGACATGAATGATTTCGTCTGAGCCTCGCCACAACTTCTGAAATAGGCAGGGGAGGTCTTCACCCTCCTTCCACCGATGAGGAACACGATGCCCAGAGACGTTAAGTGGCTTACCCAAGTCCACACTCGTAATAGGTGTATCATCAGCTAAACTCAAGACCTCTGATTCCAAGCTCAGTTCCTCACTGCCTGCCTGACCCCGGCCTGGGCAAGTCCATTTGTTTCTCTGGATAACCCCAGAGGTCAGTCATCAAATGTCCCCTGCCCCATTCTGACCCTCATTCCTCATGTCAAAGTCCGGGCTCGGACCCTGATCCTGTTTCCCTTGACTGCCAGTTTCCCCAAGAAATAGTATTTCCCATCCGAGAGAGGAAAAAGAAGTCAATGAGAAGGTTACCAGCAGTCTGCTCACATGAGTGACGAGAACTGAGAGACCTGAGCAATTCCCCGCAAAGTTTTATTTTTGGTACTTTTGACTGAAATGACAGTGGATAGGTCCACCTGAGAAACCAGCTGCATCTGCCCTTCTCTTACAGAAACTGGGGTCACCGGAGCAGAAAAGGCTCCCATCTGAGATAAACTGACTCCTAGACTAGGGGACAAGACTCGGAGATCCCTGGCAGAATGTGCCCTGAACAAATACTGGCTAAGCAGAGTCAACCAGGTCCCTGCCATCGTGGAGCTCACCGTCTAATCGAGTGGGGGATAGACATTAATTAAATAAATGCATCAGCAGACCTAGAATCACAAACCCGTGACAGAGCTCTATCTGCCTCATGGCTCAAGGGTCCTGGCTGTTGGGCTGGTTTCCACCTCCACTTGATTCAGTGAGACTTACATGAGCAGCAAGCAGGGGTTCCCTAGTCTGTGGGGGCTTCGTAAGAGGAGAGTGCACGAGGCACGGTCACTCACCCCCAATGCAGGGAGTCTGGTCTGGGGGGAGGCTCAACCCACACCATGAATCTAAGTCTTGCCCAACACATACAAGTAGTTCCAGATGTTCAGGGTTCACCCCCAGCCTGGGACCCTAAATGAAACCCCAAAGATGTTGCAGCAGCTGATCCTTTCCTATCTTGGCCAATTAGCCCCACTAGAGGAAGACCAGCCCTAGGAACTCCAATTCCAAGATGGAAATCGGCTGTCTCCAGGAGTTCTATACTGTCTCAAATCTAACTTCCTGAGATTCATATTTGTAGGAGCATTTGAGTCAGGCTACAACTGCTCTCAGGGAAGTAAGAACCTACCTCCATCTAAGGGTGGACTTATTTCAACTGGGAGTGGGGAGAAGCATCTAATAGAACCCTAAAATCCTTGGCATTATAAAGTGGTATGATGTTGTGGACCCAAGCAGACCTAGTGTGGAAAGCCTACTATGGAGCTTATCACTGTGTGACCCCTGGCAAATCGCTTAGCGTGTATGTGCCTCAGTTTCCCTGTTTGCTAAATGAGAGTAATGATACCCATCTCACAGGATGATCGTGAGGATTTTTTTTTTTTTTGAAATTAACATAGTTAAGCACCTAGTACATAACAGGTACTCAGCAAACAGGTACATTTCCTAGGATCTCAGCCTATCATTCATCAGAGAAGTAGCTAGCCCTGGTGGGATTCTAACTCACCCTTGTCCTGCTATATCCTGATACTGAATTCCCTATCGACAAACCCAGAGCCTTCTGCTGCCAGCAAGGCCTGTCTCAGCCTGCTTTCATTGTGCTCTTAAAAGTCATCCCTCAGGCCTGGGCCTGGTGTCCCCAAGCAGCAGGACAGCCATGTTAGGAAACAGGGGGCCCATGATGGTGCAGAGAACTAGTCAAGGACCTCATTTGCAAACAAGACAAGCCTGGACAGGAGACATCAGAATCCTAGCACTGGTGTCTTACAGAGATATCATGAACTGAGCAGAAGGACTTCTTTCTTTAGAAGCGAGCAGGAGGAGTAGGTTTGGGGCAGAGTTAAATTTTTAAAGGGCAACTCCAAGAAGGAGCAACTTAGAGATTTTTGAGAGGCAGAGTAAGATGGCATGCCTTTGTCCCTGACCTCAGATGTAGCCCCTCAGGGAACTTTTATGTATCCCAAAGGACAGGGACAGAGCCATGACTGAGGCCATAGTCATGGTACTTCTCCAAAGCCTAGAACCTAGGAGCACATATCCCATATGGGATGGAACATGGCAGTATACACAGGAAGGCTCTTTGGCAGTCAGGGAGGGAATTTTTATCGCCCATCCGAGTAAGGCAGAATTCTGGCTGACATATTGGGCATTGGCTTTACTTTATCAAGAGCAGCAGGGATCAGAATGGGGAAAGAGACAGACTACACTAAGAGCAAAAGACCTTATTGGGGGGAGCCTACCCTAAGGTGCCCACCCAAATTCTATAGCAAGTTAGCACCAGGGTGAGGACACTGAGCAGAGGAGACAGAATATCTTTCCTTATTAGATTAAGACCCAGAGCCTGAATCTAGAATTGCCAGTCTGATCGAGAACAGGAAAAAACCTATGGTCAGGCAGCTGAAGGAGAAGAAATGCACTTGTTTGTTCCTTGATTTAAACAATATCTAGTTTGGGATTTTCCATACCAAAGAGATTCTTAGTAAAGAAATCAACTTTTCCTGGTACCAATTCCTTGGAGGAAGGAGAAGACCCAGCACCAGCTCTATATTCGGGGTCAGATCTAAGTGCTCCAGACTATGTGAGTGAAGTCAGCCCTCATAACTGATTCAAGATGTGAGATAAACTGCCAATCAAGATGAGCTTTTTTTGCCAAGTCTCTGGGTACTAACCAATGGTCTCAGGATGTGGGGACATTTCCCCATGAAGGACCATAAAGAAGTTGTTAGACTAGCAAGCCTGGGAAAGGAGTCACCAGGTCAATCTTTGAGGAACATACCCCTTTTCTTTGTTCACAAGATACTGACATAGACTAAAAACATGACCTTCACAGCTTCATAGCTTTATGGAGCCCAATACGACATTCTTCACGGTGACTCACTTTGCTCCAGGAGTGTGGTCTTGACCCCAGAAGCATTTAAACCAAGGACCTTTGACCAGCTTTCAGGGATCTGGCTGAAGGATTAGAGGACTGGCCCGGGTGGTCACGGTTGTCAAGCTGTGATCTAAAAACCCTGGAATACAGTGGAGGCAACTGTTACTTGCCAATAAAGAGAAGAAAGCAGGGGAGTCTGGGTGTCATGTGAGCAATCAGAGCTTCAGAATGCCCCCAAACTGCTCCATTTTTATTTTTATATTGGAGTTCTATAGCAGGTTTGGCTTGAATAAGACATTTGTGTCAAAAAATGTTGTAAACACCAGCCTAGACATCCTTGGGTTTCCTTCCCAATGCTCGTATGTTATATCCTAACATGCCCTCTTCGTCTCCCAAGATCTGAGCAAGAAGTCTAACCATCATTTATTCTTGAGTGTCTATATCCAATGCCATATGCTCTGGGATACAGTCCCTGATTCCATCTTCCCCCTTCCTCCCACTGAAGATAATGTATGTCACTACTTGATTTCTCTACTAAGAATAATTCCATTATCGGGTCCTTGCACACATGCATGGACCACGAAGGGATGATTGATTTTCCTTCTATGCCTATCTCTCCTGAATCAGTGTTGCCTTCATCCAGCATTAAAACTTGCTCCTGCTTTCAACTCTCCTTCCTCCCTTTTTTTCCTCTTTTCTATCTCCCCAACATTTAGCAGTCCTAGGGAAGTGGTAGCAATCTTTGTACACTTCCTATCTTCCTGTTAAATCTAAGAGTCTTTCTAAAGGATTAAAAAGTAATTCAGCTTTTCTTAAGGGTGGTCAAATCCTTTTTGGTCCCAACACCTGGTCTAAGAATGACTCTGGTTTATCATTCTTTGGCTGCCGGCGCTTCCCAGAAAGTGATACTAATGAAACCATTACTAAGAAAGGTAGCACATTGCTGTTTCAGTTTTTCGGTATCTGTGTGCTATTTCTTGCAAAATTTCAAGGGTCAGTCTCCTGACAGCTAGATTATAAACCTCAAGTCCATCTTGTGAATTAAAAGGAAAACAAACACAGTTTGTCAGTCAATACGAGCCTGCTGCCTTATGAGGCATGGTAGAAAATGGTGGCCCAAGTGTCCCGGGTTGGTCCCAGAATGACCATCTCAGCCATCAGCCTTAGCCCTGATCACGAACCCCACCACAAGTTACAAGACTGGAAATGTGAGCCCTGCTGTTTCATAAGAATGCAGAACTCAGAGGCACACACGAATCACCATCTATAATTAGCTGCATAAGTTTTATTCTCAGAGGTAGAGAGAGAGCGGGAAAATAAGAATAGTAACTAATATTTATTATTGAGCCTTGACTTCATGCGAAGAGCAGTAGTAAACACCTACCACAGCCCCATAAAGCAAAGAAGTAGAAACGTGGTCCTGTTACATATTTAGAGAAGTGGCAGCAGAGTGAGGCAGAAGGGCTTGTGGCTCCCCCGGGACCGTGTAACCAGTGAGGCCTGAGTCTAGGATTCAGACGCAGATCTGCCTGCCCCAGAGGCTAAGCTTTAAACCACTAACAGCACAGAGAGAACAGAGACGTCACTTTCTGGTTCCAAATAAACCCCTGTTCTCTATATGTTCCTTTCCACACCACACCACTCACATGCACACACATGAGCACATGTGTGAAGGGATAGTCTGACTCTTCCAAAGTTTAGACGCTTCAGAAAGAAGCAAGCACCATGGAGGCAGAAGCCTTGAGGGGTCCCAGCTCAGGCTGCCAGATGGACTGGATTTGGGGGGAAAGATTCTAGGTTGTTCTCTCGCCTTCGGGCCCTCCCACTACAGCTGAAAAATCTGCGAAAGAGCCCAGTGGAGGAGGTATAGACGCAGAGACCTTATTCCTTGCAGTAAGCAACGGTGAAAATGTCAGACCGAGTCTGGCGAAGGAGGCCCCGGAACCCACCAGCTGGCCACTTCGTTGTTGCCGTTGGGTTTCTTGCTCCTTTACCTGATGTGGAAGGCCTGTGCCTTCACCCAGAGCACCCTCCCACCCCCCGGGGTGAGCCAAGGCCCGCAGCAGGACACGGGACAGCTTTGTAAGACGATATTCAGGCTGACTTACTAAGCTAATCTTCAAGCTTCATCTTGCCCATCTGTGAAATGGAGCTTAGCCCAGAACCTACCTCGTGGAGCTTCTGCGAGGATTAAAGGAGAGAATCCATCCCCAGCGTGGTACACACTGGCAGCTGCCGCACCCCACATCAGCCCTCACCTCTCTTACTACCGTGCCCCACGTTATGGAATTGGGTGTACGTGTGCCCACGACACATGACACGATCCTCCCTTGCAGATCCAAGTGGCCGTTAGGGGGTCGGTGGTCGTGGTGGGGGTTGGCGGGAGGTGTGACCTCCTTGCCTTTCTTTGCTCTTCTTCCTTGGCCAAAACACAGATTGTGTGGCTGGCTAAAGTGGCAGCTACGAGACAACTTGGAGAGCAAGAGCCCCGTTGCCTAGGACAGCCGACCAGAAAGACAGAAGTCTGCACGCAGTCATGCCGGGCTTACTGGGGACTTTGGTGTGAGAGAACGTGCACACTGTCTTGTTAAATCCGCCTTGTTTCAGGTCTCTCCTCACTAGCACCAAATGCTGTTAAACCAATGCAACAGATCCACTCGGTGCCCTGTGGGGTGCCAAGTGAGTGCTCATGCCCCACAGCGGGGATTGTCCCCGTGGAAAGGATAGAAAGGGCTGGGCGCACAGGTAACCATTCAAATATATTTAGAAGCCCTCCCTGCAACTTCTAGGTCAGTAAGTTCTCACCTTGGCTGCACATTCAAATTGCCTGGGAAGACATGGAAATCTATGCCAGGCACTTTAATGAGAACCTCTGGGTTGGGACCTGGACATTCGTATTTTTTAAAATTTCTCAGAGGCACTCCGACCTGCCCCACGGTTGAAAAAGCACTGCTCTGTGCAGAGGGAGGAATACTTCTGTTAGACTAAAGACTAGTGTTTGAAACTTGGATTTATTTTGTATAAGCCTTCAGAAAGCTCAAACATTACAGCTGGAAAAGAACTTGGGTCAGTTCAATCTCCCTGCCTCGTAGCCACGTAAGGCAATTCCCTTTTTATAGCCAGAATGCTGAGACCCAGAGTGGCTAGGTGGTTTGCTGGAGCCCCGCACCTAATAACAGTGGGAAAGTAACTCCATGTCTCCTGCCCCAAGAACAATGCTTTGTCCTAGCATTACACAACCAGGACAGGAAGAGTCCAGTAAAGGCCTCTCCATCCCCGGCAGGCCCACTCGTATCAAACAATTGTTCTACAAAAATGAGAAAACTAGAACATCGATAAGTATTTCATAATTGTGAAACTTACGTGATAATCAATCAACCAACTTTGGATGGATCAAAGAAATTGGGTGGACAGAGTAGGAAAATAAACTTCTTTAGAAAGAAGTCAGAGTGGGGGGAGAGAACCTCATACTTTTATGTTGTAACGGAAAGATTTAAAAGCAAAAATCCACAGAACTTCTAAACAAATTAAATGAACAGATTTTTAGCTAGTAAGTGCAGACCACCTTAGTTCTTTTTTGTTCCTTTTTTGTACCACAGAACGGATTTGCAGATGTGAACTGGAAAGAGATTTCCAAACCTCTGACTTGTGGAGAAAAACAAAGCCGGAGATAAGAGAAAAACAAGGTTGGCATTTTCCTTTAGTAAATACAGGGAGAAGGACATAAAGTGTCCACCTTGAAAATTGCTGCTCTTTAACCAACTAATCTGTGTGCCTGGTAGATGCTTGTCCCTTATTTCACTTTCTTCTGGGCTCATGAGGTCTGTGTCTGTCCTTTAGACTTTACTTGTCCTTATCAGCAAGAACCACTGAGTCAGTAAATAACTTGGGTGAGAAGTAAAGATGCTTACAAAGGGGACAAAGGTTGTGACACACGACAGAAATGTGAGCAGTGCTTTCCAGAGCCTGTATACTTTTTCCTGAGTTTCTGCAAGAGATGGGGTTTCAGATATTACAGGGTTATTACAGGTTTTCCTTAGGTTTAACTGATTTTTTAGCTTCCCTACAGAAATCGGCTATTCAGTGGAACCCTGGAGTAAATCCAGAGTTCGACATTCGTGAGAATTTTGAGACCCTAACTTGTCTCTCTGGGAACCTCTACTCCATTGGGAGCGAAGGCACACCTGTGATGTGAGAGTTCAACAGTTACTGTTTCATGTTCCTGTCGTGCCTCCCTCCCCGCACACTGGAGCCACGTCTACGGGACATCAAGACAAGCAGCCAGTTCAGAGAAAATCAGTCAGCCCGCCTTTAACGATCACATTAAGTCTTTCCCTTACACAAATAACAACAATAAAAAGCAAGATGTGATTCATTCATTTTCTAACAAATGTTAGAAATGTGTTGAGTTTATTGTATACAGTTCCATAGCTATTACAGAAGTCAATCAGATCAAATTTTGGCTTTATGCAAATCATTTATTAAATGGACTGCAAGTTTTATCTCCCACTGGTGTTGGCCCTGTGCATAGGATACAGCGAAACCTAAGGAAATAGCATGTAAAGTATGACCCAAATCATTTAGCCCAGAGGACAGCGAACTTTTTCTCTAAAGGACCAGATAGTGAATATTCTTGGCTTTGTAGTCCATATATATATATATTCTCTGTGGCACCTACTCAATGCTTCTGACGTAGCAAAAACAGCCCTGGGCAATATTCAAACAAAGAGAGATGGCCAAGTTCCAATACAATTTTATTTGCAAAAACTGGTGATGGGGCCAATTTGGCACTCAGACTGTGGTCTGCAGACCTCTGATTTAGACTCTTGGAACACCGTTTGAAAGATTCTATCACTCAAGAATATTTTGATCAGGCCTTTTTAACGGCTCCAATCAAAGTGTTTGGAAAAGCATAGACCGGAAGGAAGTTAGCAGAACTCTGATCCCTCCAGATGGGCATGGGAGACGTGCCGGACGATGGAAGGTGCACCCTCCCATTATCCAAGACTTGATGACACTACCACATTCCCTACTTTTGCTCCAAATAAAACCTCGTAAGGCAGGCATGAAAACCCCCATTTTGCAGATTTTTCAGAATCGGCAAAGGTTGAATGACTGAGCTGCAGAGCCAGCTTTCAAACCCAGACCTGTCTCACTCCATCACTTCTGCCGCTCCTACTGCACTGTGACAAGTTGACCTGAACAAGGGCTCTGTTGGAGCGGCTGTGCCTTCACATCCACGCAGGGCCTGCAGGACCAAGTCTGGGACCCAGAAGGAGAATCTGCCGGCCAGTGAAGCAAAGCTCAGAACCATGAATGGGGCTTGCAGATTTCCACTTCTGTGTGCCAGCAGGTCTGAGCTGATCTGAATCAAAGTCGGTGTTCACGTTTAGTCCACAAACAGTGATCCTGGGCCAGGTAGGGAGGAGGCAGCATTTACAAAGTGGGTGTTTTCTTAACCCTTTCCAGAACGCCATAGTACAGTCATTTCAGATCATGGCCCGAGGGTGTTTTCTCAAAAAAGAAAGTGCCTTTTCAGCACTCTTGGTGTCTGATTTCAAACTGTGCCCTTCCATCAGGTGATTCTAAGTGGGCTGACGATGCCTCCCTTTTTTACTGGTTCCCCACAGGATCCAGGCACCCAGGTCCCCTCAGTGCCCCTGACCAAGGGTTTTACTTGGATCCTGGGTAAGGGGATGGGTCCAGTGCCCGGGCCCTTTCCTAATTTCCTTTGAGGTGCCAAAGGACAATTAAAGAGAATTTTGACGGTGTGCATCTGAATGTGTAGAACTATTCACCCCACTTACTCCACAGATGAGCTTACAACGTGGTCTCCCAAGGATGGAGTTTTGCTGGACCCGACTGGCATCCAGGGTGTGAGCAGGAAACATGCCTCTAGCATCTCTTTTGAAAAAACAAAACAAAACAAAAAAAACTGCTACTCTCTTCAGAGGAATTAAGGAAGGAAGAATGTAGTGCATAACCAAGAGTGGGGAACACGGTAGCTCATGAAGGCAGGAACGCAGCTGGTATATCTCAGACATTGAGGAAAACCAAAGCCGTCCATACCATTGCGGAGGCATCTCAGCTTACCAAGGTAAGGCTGGCTCTGAGGAATGGGTATAATTTTTACCCCACTTTACTCATGTGAAACCTAAAGATTTTTAAAAAATAAAAATAAAAAAGGAAAGTGACTTGCTTTGAATAAGGAGGAACCAAGGCAAAAGTTCCTCAAGAGCTCACATAAAACCCACCATTATTCAGCGCTAAGGGCAAGGGCATATGGACTTTCATCAGCTTCCAGTAAAGATAGGAGTGCCCACCTGCCTTCAGCCATATAGCTCTCCCTAGGGCTGGCTGCAGTTCCCCTCTCCTTCAGGTAGCCGTGCGCATTGCCCATGTCAGCGTATCTCTGATTCTCTTGGAAGGAGTCCATGACTCTCAAGCCCAAATTAAAGGTCATCTCTTTTATGAAAAAAAAAAAAAAATTGCATCTTGCCAGTATCACACAAGAGACTTCACAGTCGGAGAAATTTGAAATCGCTCCTCAGAATTATATATTAACAAGCTTAATTCCAGAGAATTTACACAAGAAATAAGGAAACAATGAGTTGGTGATAACGTGGCTGTAAGTTATATTTTAATCAGTGAAAGTATATTTCAGAACTTGAAGGCCACCAAGAGAATATCTTTTTCTAAAATAAAGAAACACTCCCCAATTTATCTTTTTCTGTAAATCTAGATTCTCTTACATTAAGTTTGCTTGAAGCAGGGTGTACATAAACTCATTAAAAGGCATTTTAAAGAGCTAAGCCCCTTTGAAGAGACAGAGCAATTTTTTGGTAATATTTCATTCTCGAGGAAGTACAGAACCGAGCCCCCCAAACGTTCGACTCTCGTGAGGCTGTTGAGTTGACTTTGTTATTTCAAGAAAGGAATGTTGTAGATACTCTCTGTATGCTTTCAATTATTAATAACACGAGTCTCTGTTTGATCCCACATAATGGAAAATAAAGTTCATGGTTGTTCCATCCAACCCCAGGGATAAACACGAAGGTTAAAGATAAACCCACTGCCCCCTTACACGGGGACACACCAGCCTTGCCACACAGCACAAAGAAGAATGACAAGAGGCAGGGCAGTGGAGCGAGCCAAGACATGCCTGGCGAAGCCAACTTTCCACACGGTCCCAGGGCACTCGCAGCAACAAATCATGCCCGCAGCAGAAAGCCAAGCAACCCCAGAGAGAAACAGGCCCAAGGAGTGGCGCCTCGAGTTCAAGAGCAGCTGTTTGCGAAAAATAAAGCCAGTCATGGAAAGGACTCCACGGCTTCCCCCACTCGGCCCCAAACCGGTGTCACATTTGGCTTTTCACTGTGTGAATCATGAGCTGGCCTTTCCTCCACGGTGATTCATGCCTCACGGCGGAGACACGATGAGCTGTCCCACCTTGGAACACTCGTTCGTTCCCCTCCAGCCTGGAAACTTAGCATCACCTCTGACAGGTTGGTTTCTCCATCGGGCTCCATCGCCCACCTCACCCCTGAGCTGCCCCTCCCTGGCTGGGGACCCAGACCCCGGTGGCCTCCATCATGACCACATCCTCTCCGAGAAGTCCCAGGCTCGCTGGGGAGCTCCTGGCGCCTACCTGTGCTGACAGGGCTCTGACAGCCACGGCCGAACCACTTACGTTTTTGCCAGAGCATGGCCTGTGACAGGATGTTGCCTTTTCTCTTTGAAGCAGACAGTTTGGCTTCTTGAATGTGAGGCCTGGGTGTGCTTTCCTCCAGTGTAGCCACGGCTTTGCTCACAGGCTGTTTCCTCAGCTTTTTAAAGGCCCGAGTTCCCGCTGCGCGGGGGCCACCACGTCATCACATCCTCCCACCTCAGGCACGGGCGCACTTTTTCTTCAGCAAGGCTGCCTGTCACCCCACTGTGTGCGCCCTCAGAGGCCCCCGGCTACAGACCACTGGACTGATGGAGCCAGCCAGCTGGATCCGAACAACAGCTCAACGCAGAAGGCCGTGGTCATCCAGACACAGCCCCAGAGCGCGGTGTGATGCGCGTGGGGAGGGTGAACGTGTCTGTGGGCGTGAGCTGTGCGAGCACGCGTGTCAGGTCTCGGGCCCCTCCACACCCATGATGAGCCCAAAAGACCCCTGGACACCTCTGGGTTTCCTGTGGTGCCTGTTCAGCCTTCTCTACCACAGGCATGTCAGCAGGACTTAGTCCGCCATGGGCCCTGCTCAACAGGAAATGCAATTCCCAGGGGTCACTGGTTCTCAACACAGGAGGAAACACCTGTTGTCTCTTCAAGCCTCACTAAACAACCTCTTCATTCTTTTAATACTGCTTTTCTGTTTATTCCATTTTGAAACACTGTAGTCCCTCCCTTGTACCCCAGCCACTACCAAAATGGCGAAGCTTAATCATGCCTAAATATAGGGGATACTGGTTCCAGCGGTCCATACACCATGAGAAAGAGGCCAACTCACTCAGGGAAGAGAGGAGAAGACACCTGTGCTCTTTAATGATACAATATGAACAGGGCCTCCTTCCTAGTACCCAACCACCTGCTAGCACGAAGCTTCTCAAAGGAAAAGTGGTGAAGCTCACCACTTTATAGCAAATGGGGGTTAGGCTCCCTCCCAGTTTGGAAGCTTTCTGCCACTGCATGTCTGAATCCACATGCTCACGACCCAGTGACCCAATCATCTGACCCCCTGACTATGGCCCCCTAGCGTAGGCCCCCTTGCTGCTCTGCCCCCCACCCTGCTTCAGAGCCGTCTGATGCAACTCTGTCCACTAGAAACCAAGGCACACCCATCCACGCTGGCTCAGTCATAGGAGGGGTGAGTTCCCAGCAAGGCTGTGCCACTCACTGGCTGTGTCCTCTTCACCAAGTCCTATAACTCTGAGTCTCTGTTTCCTTGTTTATAAAATGAAGAAGCAGTTCTCTGAGTGTCTCACAGGGTTTTTAAGAGGAGATGCAACCTCACTGGTCCTGCCTCACATTGTTCTGCGTTTTGTCCTATTTCTCCGAGTTCCACGAAATTAAGAAGTTTTTCTTATTTATCTTGGTCTCTTCTCATGGCCTTGCATAATAATTTCCATGAAGCAGTAACAACTACTTACTAGGCACCAAGCACTGTGTGAAGCCTTGACTACATCATCTGATTGAGTTACCACAACTCTGTGAGGAAACTTCTGTCCATCTGGTTCAGAGAAACAAATGCTCAGGAAATTTAACTGGCCCAATGTCACGGGGCTATTAGGTGATAGGCCGGCTGTCAGACCGGCCAGAGCTTTAAAGAATCACACTGACAGATACTTGTTAAGTTGAAGGCAATGAAAGCCAAATGTCAGCCATGTTTAAAACCTAGAACAGATCAATGGAAAATCTGGGATAATTATCTGTCCTCTGGAAAGAAGGGAGGAAGAAGACAAATCTAGAGGTATACTGACAAATCAGATCTTATACAGCAGCAGGTAAAAAACAAAGGTCAGGAGATAAGCCCACCGTCACGCCCAACTCTAAACCCTATGGCCTCTGACAGCTTTGAAGCTCTGGAACCAGATGCCAGCTCAGTGCTTCCAGCAAAGACTCTGGATATCAGTGACTGCATAGAAGCAGGTCTTTGGGAACCAAGACTTGGTCGAAATACCCAATATTTGTTGGGAAGACATTTTGGGTTGCTGAGAATCCAAAACCAAACTGCATGACATAGTTCAAAAGGGAAGGAGGTGTCCGTGTGTATGCAATCCTTCAAGAAATTGAAGAAAACATTCTTTTAATGCCTCTGGATGTCTCAAATTGAGGTGTGCTTACATTTTTTAAAAAACTTTCAAATATCAGAATCAAAACATCTAAAATAATTCAGTAAAGAGCACTGATTCATACTGCAAAAGAATCCTTAGCTTTGCAAAAAGGATTTACGACAGACTTCATTCTTTCCTTCATTCAGCATTTATCTACTTGTACTCACTATGTGCCATCATCCAGACTAGGCCTTATTTTCCCCCTTTCCATTTGGGCCTTCATCATCCTTTTCAGCCATGGCATTTTATCACCATGGGTTTCTTATTCTTTCATTCACTCATTCACTCATTCATCCATTCATTCATTCCCTACCCACATCTTCCATGCCTAGTCTTTCTCTTTTCGCCACTCAACTCCATCACATGCCAGTCAAAGCAGTTTTTCATCTGGTTGATGTCAATCCCTTTATTGTAGACATTTATACTTGTCCTTACAAAATGTGTACTGTTTTGCATGCACAGATTTTTTTATTCATGTTGATTTATAAGCACTTGCACTGTTCCCCAGCTTGTCATTCAGCACCATGTTCAAGGTCCATCCACATTGCTGTGTAGACATCCTATCTGTCTCTTCTGATGTCTTCACAGAAGCCCATGGAATGCAAACACGGCATTTTACTTAATCAAATTGTCTCCTGCTTCTCCCTCCACAATCAAAGTATCGATGACTAGTTTGACGCATCATTTTACAGACATGAATGCTTTTGTGGGTTATATGCCCAGAGGTAGAATTACTATGAATGCACATATTTAAGCTGACAAAATACAACCAGATTGTTCTCCAGGACTCCCACCAGCTTCATGGTTTTCCATTTCACAACCAAATTTGGCACCATCCAGCTTCCCAATTTTTGCTGACCTAATAGGTGTAGTGATAGCTCATTGTGGTTTTGTTCTCCATTACTAATACTAATAAGTAGTAATACGTACTCTTCATATGCTTGTTTACCTTCTGGACTTCCTCCTCTCTAGAATGACTCTTTATTCCTTTGCGAATTTCCCCAGTGGGGTTGCTGTCATTTTCTTGTTAACTAGGAATTCTTTGTATATTCTACATGTAAAATTCTAGACATTATCTGTTTTATTCAATATAGATTTCTTCCCCTAATCTGGCATCTCTCTTTTTTTTTTTTTTTAAGATTTTTTTTTTTTAATTTGACAGACAGAGATCACAAGTAGGCAGAGAGACAGGCAGGCGGTGGTGGCGGGAAGCAGGCTCCCTGCTGAGCAGAGAGCCCAATGCGGGGCTCCATCCCAGGACCCTGGGATCATGACCTGAGCCAAAGGAGAGGCTTTAACCCACTGAGCTACCCAGACTCCCTGGCATCTCTCAACTTTATTCGTGTTGTCCTTTTTTTTTTTTTTTAATAGAAATACCTAATTTATATATATGGATCTGTCTTTAAATTCCATTGTATTTCATTGGTCTCATTGTCTGTTCTTGTCCTAATGCTTGAAAGTTTTCATTATTATTTATTATAGCATATCTTAAAATTTTAGAATAAGTTTATCAAGTTCCTCCAAAAAAAAATACAAACTGGAATTTTTATTGGTTGTTCATTTAATTTATAGAATGCTTTGAGAAGAACTGATATCATTATACGATTAATTTGGCCCAGCTAAGCAGGGGATAGCTCTCCATCCGTGGAGATCATATTCCATATCCTTTATTATTAGAGTTTTAAAATTTTCTTCATGGAATTCTGGTGTGTTCTTAGCTAAGTTTATTCCTACTTGCTTCGTACCTCCTGTTGACATTGTGAATGGCATCTTACTTTCTGTTGTATTTTTTAGTTGACCATTGATGTTAGTAATATTTGTGAGTTTATCTTACCTCTAACAACCTTGCTAAAGTCTTGTACTGGTTCTAAAAGTTTATCTCTTGGTTATGATGGTCTTTCTAGGTAGATTATCATTTCTTCAGGTAAAAATAGTAGTTTTCTCTTTTCCCTTCCAATTCTTACATCTCTCTCTCTCTTTTTTAATTAAAGATTTTATTTATTTATTTCTTTATTTGAGAGAGAGAGAGAGAGAGTGAGCGAGCACACAAGCAGGGGGAGCCGTAGAGGGAGAGGGAGAAGCAGACTCCCTGTCAGGTGGGGAGCCCAACAGGGGGCTTGATCCCAGGACCCCAGGATCATGACCCGAGTCAAAGGCAGATGCTTAACCCACTGAGCCACCTAGGCACCCTCAATCCTTACATCTTATTCCTTTCCTTACAGGGTTAGCGAGTACCATGATGAACAGAAATGGTGATGGTGGTTATTGTTGTCTCATCCTTGTCTTGAGTATGATGATAAATTCCTAAAATTTAAAAGAAATTATGAAAAATCTAAGATGGAAAGACTAATGGACAAACCATAGAGGTGAGGACAAACTAACACCTGGACACATTATAAGGAAGTTTTAAAACAACTGATACAAAGGGGAAAATCTAAAAACCTATGGAAAAAAAGAGTATATTAACTGCTGAGGAACAAGAATCATATTAATAGTATTCTTCTCAACAGCAAAACTAGATGAAAACAATGAAGAAATATTTTTACAGTATCAAAGAGCATGGAACCTGTAATTTTAAATCCAGCCAAACTATCAGTTAAATATTGTTGCATAACAAAAACATCCTCAGATAGACAAGGCCTCACATTAAAATAGCTCTTTGAGGAAGCACTCAAATAAAAAGGGCAACTGGAAGAATTTCAAGAAATACAAGAGCAAAAGGTGAGCAGATCCATGGTTAAAGTTTATGATAGGAATTTTCTTTAAGCTGAAAAGAAGGAGAAAATACATCCCAAACCACCCAGAGCGAAAAATCTAGAAAATATCAGCATGATTGCTCAACTGCAAGGGACATCATTCACTTTGTATTCTGCTTAATTTGCAGAGGCATGTAATGTGTGGCCCTGGAGAAATTAAAGAGAAATTAAAGAGATCGAAGAGAAAGATCAAAGAGAAATTAAAATATGCTAATGTTTTTGTTTTACAGAAGGGAAAATATAAGTATTGACAAATTTAAGAAATTGACAGGGGAAAATATAAACCCAAGTATGGATTAGAAGTAAGGAGTGATGGCCACTTTTGTTCTTACTATAAAGAACAGATATAGAATGTCACATTTTTAAACCAGCTGAAGAAAACTGGATCTTTCTTTGTAAAACAGGAAGCGGGTATTAAAAAAAAATACAGTGAGGGGCGCCTGGGTGGCTCAGTGGGTTAATAAGCCTCTGCCTTCGGCTCAGGTCATGATCTCAGGGTCCTGGGATCGATTCCCGCATCGGGCTCTCTGCTTGGCAGGGAGCCTGCTTTCTCCTCTCTCTCTCTCTGTCTGCCTCTCTGCCTACTTGTGATCTCTCTCTGTCAAATAAATAAATAAAATATTAAAAAAAAATACAGTGAATGGAAAATAGAAACAGGCTAGCAGGATAAGTTCTAATAGCATAGTAATTACAGTGAATATAAAACACAGTAAACTCACCCATAAAAAGATACAGACTCCTGTATTGAATTGAATTCCAAAAAAACAAAACAAACAAACAAAAAACCGACACTATGTTGTCTCTCAGGTAGAATCAAAACAAAAAAGTCACGAGTAGCTTGAAAATAAAAGGCTGATGTAATTCTTGACTTTAAAATGAGAGAAGTCAATACAAGAAAAGATTCTTGTAATACAATTACAAGAAAAAAAAATCTACATCTTAGATTTTTCATAATTTCTGTAATTCACATGTTTACTTGTGAACAGAGGTTCAGAAACCCCAAGTAACATTTTGGTTTGCTGATACATGATGGTGATAGAATAATAATAATAATAACACATCATGACAAAGTAAGATTTATTCCAGGAATACAAGGATGGTTTGTTCTTAGAACCTTTCTCAGTGTAATTCACCACATTAATAAACTCTAGGAGAAAAATTATGAAATTACCCCACTCAATGTCTAAACACTTGATAAAGTCCAGCATCTGTTTGTAATCTTAAAAAAATAATAGTAACTTGGGGCACCTGGGTGGCTCAGTGGGTTAAAACCTCTGCCTTCGGCTCGGGTCATGATCCCAGGGTCCTGGGATTGAACCCCACATCGGGCTCTCTGCTCAGCAGGGAGCCTGCTTCCTCCTCTCTCTCTCTCTGCCTGCCTCTCAGCCTACTTGTGATCTCTGTCTGTCAAATAAATAAATAAAATCTTTAAAAAAAAATAGTAGTAACTCTTAGAGAATTAGGACTAGAAAAGAACTTTTTTTTAAAAGATTTTATTTATTTGGCATGTGGGCTGGATCCCAGGACCCTGAGATCATGACCTGAGCTGAAGGCAGAGGCTTAACCCACTGAGCCACCCAGGCGCCCCTACAAAGGAACTTTCTTAGCTTGGTAAAGTTTATATACCAAATATCTACAATGATGTACATAATGGAGCAATTATAGATAAATTCTCTTTAAGACCAAGTTTTTCTGGGCTGCCTGGGTGGCTCAGTCAGTTAAGTGTCCAACTCTTGATTTCAGCTCAAGTCATGATCTCAGGGTGGTGAGACTGAGCCCCATATGGAGCCCCCTATGGTCTCTGCACTGAGCATGGATCCTGCTTAAGATTCTCTCTCTTTCTCCCTCTACCCTTCCCCTCCCAGTGCAACTGTGTGCATACCCACATTCTTTAAAAAAAAAAAAAAAGTTTTCCTATTACATGTATGTGGTTAACTTCCATTTTCACACAACAATTTTTAAAGATGTGTATTCAACCCAAAAATAAAATATACAGATTATATCATGTAATTATGCTAAGAATTGTTCTAGGCTTCAGGGATACAGCAATGAACAAAACAGAGAAATTGTCAGCATCGTATAGCCAGATATGTGGTGTTGCGTAGACAGAAAAATTCATATGTCCTTCCAGTGAATGGTTTATCATCAGTGCAGATGTGGAGGACTAGAGATAGAAAAAATTGATGGCCTACAGGTTGAGCAGTCCCTAGACTATGAAGATTTTCTGTGGCCCAGAAAATCAGAGCAATTTATAAGTCATATCTAGAGAAAGATTTCCTGACCTTAGGGGTAAAGCAGGAGAGGAGAAGGGACCGATGTTTTTCAAGTGGGGGGTCCTATGTGCATAAATACATTTTCCTTGGGAGACAGTCTGTAGAGCTCATGAGAATTCCCAGGTTAAGAATCACCATTTATTTCAGTGAAATACTATGATATTAAAAATTTAAATACATGAAAGGTACATTGCTTAAGTCCAGCTAAAACAATAATGGACCCCCAAGTGAAACGGATAATCCATGGATATAGTATCAAATTTCATTTCTGCCTACAGAATCCCCCATGTTTCCTTTACACACTGAGTCAGCTAAGCCCCTTTCTCATTTCTCCTGCAAACAAGAATCATTTCATTCTTCCATAGAATTTGCCTCTGGGCAAGACAGCAGAGCATAGTGAGAGATCATTTAATTTAGAGTCAGGAAGCCTGACGTGGAATCTAGCTGCATTGCTAGCCGGGTGGCCTTGGGTAAGGTGTTTCACCTCTCCTAGCTCCAGTGTCCTCTTCCAAATCAAGATAATAGGAATAGTAATAATAAGGATAGCAATTGTTATTGCAATAATGAAATGCAATAGTAGTGTAAAGTCTCTATATTCACTAGTTTCCCTTGTTTTCTTCTGACCAAGAGACTACATAACTGAATTCCTTTTCATGGTTTTGTTCTCAACCTTCATGCACACTAGGGACCCTCCAAGCTTCAAAAGTCTGCACTTTTCCAAGATAAGAGCAGTTTGTGCTACCTCTGCCAAAGAAGCAGTGGGATTCAGACTGCATCTCGTCAACCCCAGCTTCCAGCCATTATTGGCAAATATGGCTGACAGCTGCATGGCAGGCTCTTATCTGGGAGTAGCATTAATGGTTGGGATTTCCAGGTTTATTATGCCTTAAATAATTAGATGTTATGACTAGGTACAATTAAAAAGGAAATCATATTCATTCTGATCAAATAGAGACTGCCTAGACCCAAGGCAAAGTGGCCTGGATGTATGCCAGTATTCAGAAGTGAGGACTTTCTTGTATATAGCAGCCTGGGGTTCATGAGAAATTGGAGGGTGCCCCGCTCTTTTTATGGCTCTCCTGAATGCCCCCCCCCGACACTAAACAGATGGCCCCCGGTCCTACTCACATCTCTTTGACAAAAGAAGCTGGCAAGTGTCCATGTCCCCATTTTGCAGATGAGAAAACCAAGGACCAGGTGGCTTTAATTATTATCTGTGGCTGAAGCCTGCCATAATAATCCTGGAAGGTAGTCAAGAAAACTGGGTATTTATTACCTTTGATTTGCTTGTTACCCTGGAGCTTTAAAAATAGCCTTTGCAAAAGAGAAAGTCTCTAGGCTATTCTACCCACACGTGGTCCTTTCAAGGCAAAGGGAATTTTTTTTTATTTTTTTATTTTTTATTTTTTGTGCTTTACCATTACTTGGCATTGCACATTGAGTAATAGGTTCAGGTTAATAGTTTCATCTCTGAGTCAACAGTACCCTCCCCCTCATTCTGCACAGTTGATGGCCACCATTGAGAAACAGCTCCCATAATGCTTCTACAAATGCTTTTTGAGCACTAACTCTATATGTGGAATCATGCTAGACATTACAAATTCTGTCTAGGGAAGACACAGACCCTGTGCCCAAGCAATTATCATTGATATGAAAAATCAGATTTTTTTAAAAATGAAAAGTTTTACAAGAATTCCTAAAGAGTGGCTTCCATCCAAATTATGCAGGATAATTATTATAGAGAAATATCCTGGGGCCCCACCCTCAGAAAACCTGACTCAGTAGGTCTAGGAATGGTCTATGACCCTGTTGGCTGTTTTTGTTATTTTGTTTTGTTCAAATTTCAGGAATTCAGGGGACAATCCTTTGGAATTTAGGAAACACTAACTTAGGCAATCAAAACCTAGTCCTTCCTGAGGCTCAGAAGCCCCTGCCAGCAGCCTCTGCCCTCACTGCTCTGTCCAGGCACAGCCACACATGACTGACCCCATTCCAGGGAGGATTTTAATTGACTGGACTTCACACATGTGCAGAGGGTCCTGCCCAGTCCTTTTTTTCTTACTTGAGATGCAATTGCCCGGGGTGGCTATTGTCTCTGATTGGTGACCTCTTTGACCATTTGCAGCTCAAGGCACTCTAACAGTATCTCTTTTGGGTCACCTTCTCCCCTCACCCTCCTGGGCCCAACAACCCCAAGCATCTCCCACTTGAGTGTGATGAGAGAAAGCAGCCTTGTCAACTTCCAGATCTCTTTTTCCATTAAGTGTGCTCTTCGTTGTAGGTTTTATTAAAGGTGCAATTTACCAGATTATGTAAGTTCCCTTCTGTTCTGGTATTATGAGAAAGTACATGATAATAGGATGTTGTGTTCTGTCCTATCCCTTTCCTGCATCTACTGAGATAGTCACACTGTTTTTCTTACTCTGTTAATATGAATACCATTCAACGTTAGAATTTAAAAAACACTAGTCCTTCCTTTTTTCTCAAGCTCTCTTTTCCTATCTATCCTCTTTCAAACTCTTACTCATTGGAATGCCCCTAGAAAGCCCTGATTAAGAAAAAAACAAAAAACAAAAATCTCTAGCTCAAGTGTAGTGTGGAAGATCCTTTGTCTAGGAAATCACATAACAGTCGTTTCCCACGCACAGAGAGGAGCTTGGCACCATGAAAGCTGTGAACCCAGAGAAAACCCCTTTCCTTTACTCCTTCCACCAAGGAATAGTATCAGGTGGCCCTGTGACCTGGCACCCACTCGGCATGCCCGTGACTTAGACTGCTCAGTCTCACTGGTTTTCTGTGCACTGTTGAAAGGCTCCCAAGTGACCAGAGCTCCCCAGGCAACAGACATCAGGGACGCCATTGGTCCCTGTTCCCCTTGAGCTAACGGCTCAAAAGAGTAAAGGGAAGGGGGTTTGTCCAATGATGCTTGTCAATCATTTTTCCTTCTCAAGTGCATTAAAAATCTCCTCCAGTTCCTTGTCCTGTAACACCAAGCCCTCTGGTGAGTCAGGATTTTCACCAGGTATAGTTCATGATTTGTGCAAAAACACTATGGAAATCGGAACTACAATAAATTCTGTTTCCTTGTGAATCAGAGGTTTAGTTTACTACAAAAGGAAAAGGCTGCAGCATGCCGGGACAAGTCTATTTGCATATGTGCCATGCTCTCGGGCAACTGTCGGTCGTGGGGGAGCTGTCATGCAGGCAGCTGTAGTCTGGTGGGGGAGTAACTTAAATGAATGAATGAAGAGATGGAGAAGCTGAGAAGGAGATAGAAATGTGAGTGGAGATAGAAGAGAAAGAGGAAAAGGATAAGACAGAGAGAAAGACAACTCAAAATTTTAGACATCTCAAAGGTCCAAGGCAAAAAAAAAAAAAAGATCTGCCTTCAAAGACAGAGCTATTAATTCAGTCAAGCAGTAAGTGTGCGAGGTACGTGTGGCCACAGTATGACCAGGAGAGACTAGTGAACCAAGTAAGCTAAGTGTGTGCTCAGTGAACCCAGAGACAAAGTCAGACCTGAAGTCAACATTTACACATCATCATCCCTGGTCCAGGCCAAAGTATACAATGCCCAGCACATACTAAAAGTCCATGAATGGATGGGGCACCTGGGTGGCTCAGTGGGTTAAGCCTCTGCCTTCGGCTCAGGTCATGATCTCAGGGTCCTGGGATCGAGCCCTATATAGGGCTCTCTGCTCAGCAGGGAGCCTGCTTCCCCCTCTCTCTCTCTGCCTGCCTCTCTGCCTACTTGTGATCTCTCTCTGTCAAATAAATAAATAAAATCTTTAAAAAAAAATAAATACAAGTCCATGAATGGTGGTCATTATTGTTGATAATATTTTTTGTTGTTGATAATATTTTTAATATGAAATATTTTAATTAATATGAACATTTTGATTTGAGCCCAATATCTCTGTCATTATCTGTGAGAGCAAATACGGAAAATAAAAATGCAAACAGGGTTAGAAATGTAACGGGAACACAGTAAGTATAAATTGATTGACATGAGTATATTTAAAAAAACAAAAACCTTCCTTAGTTAATATGTTCCACAAATAGACACAGTCACACCATGAAACAATAAATAAAAGTGGGGGGGCAGCAGAGATCAAGTGTTCCTCCCAGTTGCAAAGCCAATGATAGCCAAGATTTCTGGACATTTACTGTATGCCAGGACCTGTTCTAAATACTCTGCACATATTATTTCATTTAATCCTCATAACAATGCTTTGAAGTATCCACCTCATTTTACAGATGAGAAAACAGACAGAATGAGGTTAAGAAACTTGACTAAAACCCACAACTCCTAAGAAGAGCCTGGGATCCCACCTGGGCATTGGATTCCACAACTCTTCTTTAATTTTTCTTTTCTCTTTCTTCTTTTCTTTTCTTTGTTTCTTACTTGAGATGCAATTGACATATCAAATGATTTGACGTAAGGATATACCGCAACAATGACCAGTACCTTTTCTCGTGACCATCCACCCCCATACAGAGTTACACGTTTTTTTCTTGTGATGAGAACAGCTCAGAGAGTTAAGTTTCAAACAGCCAGTCATTCATCTGTCTGTTCATTCAGCAAATATTTGTTGACCATCATTCTACTGCTCTGCAGGCTGTATTTAGGACTGAGGATATAGTAGTGAGCAAAGAAAGTCCCTGACTTCAGAGAACTTGCATTCTCGTGGGCGTTGGGGTCGGCGGGAGGCGGAGGAGAGATCCACACAAACATCCTCACACCAGAACAAGGAAAACAGTGGGTCCGAAAGCATCTCCCCCAAATAAACATATTTCTACAGAAATATGCACATGCAGAAAAGCACTTTTTAAAACCCCAGCTAAGGGAGACAGATAAAAATCACCAATGACATTAAATCCAGATACTCTACCCTCAACAAATTCAGCAAATGTCCACTGAGCCCCACCTCTGCCCTCACAATGGCCAAGGAGAGGCTGAGTTCAAGGAGGGTGAAGGTCAGCCAGTTATCGGGAGGTGGGGCAAGGGCTCTGGTGGGCTTTCCACTCTGCCACAGGTGGCTAGAGGAATCTTACCAGGGGATGGATGCTGAGCTTAGAAGCCAAAAGTCTAATCAGACCCAAGTATCTTTGCCTTCCCTCTTTGTGCAGAGGTTGCCAGTCCTGCTTGCTCAACCGAAGATGCTACTCCGACCACGTCTATCTCTGCAACAGGGCGACCATTTCGGCACAAGAGAGGAGGCCTCCATAGGCAGGCGCACAGACTCTTGAGCAAGGTACAGACAGACGGCTAGGCAGTCCCAAAGCCGCCTCGGCTAGAGTGTGGATGGCCCAACGCATTGATGGCACCAAGCTCTGGAATGCAAAAACCATAGCAGACCACCTCTTCTGGTACAAGAGCGGGTTCCTTAAGGAAGCATCTTGGGTTTCTTTTGTATCCAGAAAACTTGACATGATGGCAGTTATGGAGGGTGTGCTCAGAAAAGTTTCGTGGATGGGTTGATCACCGGCCATTTATCTTTTTTCAGAGTGTGTGACAACCACGTGGAGAGCAGCAGCGGCCCTGAAGTTGGAGAGCAAATCTCCCCAGCCCGTCAAGGCCAACCGCTGTCACAAGCACCAGGAACTTTACTCAAGTACAGTGTCTCACAATAGACTCAAATTCGTGCTTCTGACGGTGTTCCAGAGTCTTGGACCAACACATACACCAATCTTGGGCAAGTTATCTTCTCTGGGCACAGAGATTTTAACATTTTTGTAAGGATTAGATTAGTTAATACGTGCAAAACACCACAAGTGCCTGGCAAGTCTCTAAAAGGGATAGCGGTAACTCTGCCAGGGTTGTGGCTGGACTGCACTCGGGCCCCAAGGAGAGTCCTCTGGACTGCCTGCCTCACAGGGAGGCGTGAGGACATGGAACAGAGTGACAGTAGGTGACATGATACAGTCACCTGGAGTCACAAACATCTCTACCAGTGAGTGGCTGGATGCACAGAGATCACTGGGCCAAACCTACGTAGAATCTCCCTGTGGCCTCCTCCAACTCCATGGTGGCCAGGGAGCTCTCTGTTCTTTCTCTGGATTGAGGAGCCAGGTTACTATATCAGTTTATGAATGACAGTGAGTCACATAATGTAATCTAGATAGCCCTCTGCTCTCACCTGCCCGAGAACAGGATGGGGATGCCTGCTCGGACTGATTAGATCAGCCAGAGCAGTTGGCTGGCATCAAAGATTTGAACACCTGCCCTTGTCCGGCTCTCCAAATGCCCCCAGGCAGCCCGGGCAGCTGCCTGTGGCTCTCGGTCCCTGTGAGAAGTACATGCTGAACCCGGGCAGTAGCGGAGTGCGCGTCCCTGGGAGGCCGGTCGCCCAGAGAACTGTATACCTGGAGATCTACTTTAGTTCTAAATTTCAGTTGCACCTCCTGAGCTTTGGGGACCCACTGGGCAGGGGTTACAGAAAGCTGTGGGGGTTACTAACTTAAAAACACAGTCTAAGCTGCAGCGTGGGAAGGAAATGCACTCGGACGGAAGGTGAGTGACCAAGGGATGCAGCCCACACCCCAGGACCCGCCTCACACTGCAACGCTGTCCTCCCAGGAGCTCTGCCACCCTCAAAACCTCCCTCCAAGCTTAAATCAAACTCCACCCACCCCCTTGACTCAGCACAGTGGCTGGTGCTGACCAGAGGACCCCACAACAGAAAGCAGAGAAGAATTTGATCTCTGGAATTAGAGAGGTCCCGGTTCCAGTTCCAGTTCTGCCCCGCCAAACTGTGATCTTAAGCAGGTCACCTAACACTCTCTGCCTCCATTTCCTTGTCTGTAAAACACAGATAATAATTCCTTGCCAGGCTTCTGTGAGGATCAAATCAAAGACTGCATGAAAAGGAGCCCCGCAGAGCTGGAAACAGTAGATGCCCCGCGAAGGCTGGCCATCATATTACTAAGCACCGCCCGAGAGAGACTACGGTGGGAAGGAGCCCAGAGCACACCAGGCTTGGCGAAGAAACCACGCCAACCAAGCCCACCTTCCAAAACTTGCCACAACCAGCTCATTCACACGGCTCGCGGGTCCTGCCTTTTCCATACGTGATGTTCAAATGGATGCCATGGTGGGGCTCGTCTCTATGGCCTCCTCACTTCTATTCAACCCCACGCGGACCCACACTGGCTCCCTCCTCTGATGCACGCACCCGGCCCAGGCCTGGTCTGAGCAACAGGCCTCCTCCCCACGTGAGTGACACCAGGAACCGCGTCTCCTTGTGATCCCATCACTTCCACTCACCAGGAAGAGATACCCGTGTTGGCCCATAGTCTCAAGGCAGTGAGAGAGACCCAGGACGCCCATGAGATCATTCGTCCCACAGATGCTAATGAGAGCCTAGGAGATGTCCTGGCCCCACCGCACCCTTCCCTCTTAGAAGTGGTTGCATTAGATCTCAGTTTCCCCACTCAGGGAATGCCTCCCACATGGAGAGGCCGTGATGTGGCTGCGGGAGAAGGCTGGGCAACCTGAATGCAACGGGGAACGCTTCCCAGAGCAGTGGCGGGACGGGGACAGGGCCAGTCCTCGAGCAAGGACCAGGAAGTAAAGAGTCTGCCCGGCCCGGTGGGCTGGGGCAGGCGTCCCAGCAACCGCAGCCTCAGGGTGCCCGGGGCTCTGCCGCAGGTGCGCTCAGGAGATGTGCCAGGGGAGGCTGGCTCAGGGTCCCCTGTGGCTTCCTGCCTGGACAAACACGCCTCCGCAGCCCCGGCCGACTGTCCCCTCCACCGAGCCCCTCCGGGCGGCACTCACACTGGCCCATTGTTCTTCTTGCTGGCAGTTCTCCGGCTCTTGCTCCCTGTCCCTGCCCCCCAGCGACCCCAGCACAGCCTTGGCCGGTCGGTCCATGCCGAGCAGATCTGGGGCTCAGTGCACCTCACAGAGTTGAGGTGCTCAGCAAGGTACTTTCCCTATTTTGAGGGCCTTCCTCCAAGCAGGAACCAAAACCAAATATGGTGGAAAGGCCAGTCGGTGGACAAAGATTTTCAACTGATTTCTGTCATCAGAATCTTTTTTTTTTTTTTTTTTTCAACTCAATTCTTAAGCAGATCTCCAAAGTAGGAAACAGGTAGAAGAGGACTGGCTCTAAGCAGAGTGAGGTCCAGAGGCTGTCTTTGGGGTCTCCCACTCCTTTGCTTCTCTGGCCCTCGGGCAACCCGCAAGCATCTCCAGAGAGCACACATGACTGGAGAAGTTCTGCCCCGTGACACTTGCCCTCGGACTCACCTGCAGACGGATGTCTTCTGGCCAGACCTTGAGACGCATTCCCCGCACCGCCCCCCATCTCACCCAGGAGTCTCCCAGTGGCACGCCTGTCCTCTCTCAGCCTGGCCTGTGGGGTCCTCTGCTGCTCCAGGCCAGTTCCAGTCCGTCTGCCCTTCCATGTCCTCCCCACCTGCTGCCCCTGGTGGTGGCGGGTGACCATCAAGTGGCAACTTGTACTGGGGCTTGAGGGCAACTCAGAGCCAAATCAACCCTTTGGAATGACGGAATTCATTATGGGAGCAGATTGTCACAGCGCTCAGGGGCAAAATGCTGGGTGGGCTTCCTGGCAGCTGTGACTTGAGAAATAACTCCTCTTGTGATAGGGAACTTCTGAACTGTCCTGGCGCTAGGTAAGGTTCGGGAAAGCAGAGTGGGCTTTCTGGGGTGGCCAGAGTCAGGGAAGGCGCGCTGCCCTCCCCTGCATCGGTGCTGGCCACTACTCCCCGCCCTCCCCACACCTGCTCCCAGTGGACCGCACATGCCTTTCTAGACCGTGCTGCAGTTCCAGCAGGGGTGGCTGAAAAATGACCACTACTTACGACGGGAACATTGACTGCTCCCTTATTCTCTACCAAAAGCTAGTGTGCTTTTATGTCTGAGGCCCACTCGGCTTTCCCTGAAAATTAAGACAAGAAAATTAAGATCCTATCTCAGCGCCCATCGCTCCCCCCATCTCCCGCCCCCCTCAGCTCGTCCATCTGCCCACTACCAGGAGCCTTCCAAGCCTTGTTCAAAGCCCTGGACCTACATCTTCCACAAAACTGCTGCTTCTCTTCCTCCTTTTAGAGCATTGATGATTCCATCTTCACTTTTGGATAAAAACACACAGCTTGAATTTTCACTGAACATTTAAATGGCTTTATTTCCATAACTCAACCGTTAATTTCTTGGGGGCAAAGACCAAGGGTTCCTGGGATCCCCCATGGTGTCCAGCCCTGTGTTTTATATTGTGATTTGCAAGAGGCTAGTGTTCAGTTAGTGTCTGTTGACTTGCTCATGCCCCTGACTGGGAACCCCGTATGCCGAATGTGTCTCGACTCTGAAGGTAGCTGCCGTAGGTGTTTCATCCAAAGGACAAGGCCCAGGCTGAGAAAGAACACAAGAGGAAATACATTTTAATCTCACAATTTCTTAGTTCATTGCGTACTTTTCCTAGGCAAACAATCAGAGTTTAGTCTGTGTAATAGCTCCTGTCTCCCAGTACCATTGCTCCCCTGGCCAATCCACTTTCCAAAGTGCAGCCAAGAGATTTATTTCTCATGCAAATCTATCATCTTTTTCCACTGCTTTAAACCCCTCAGTGGTTTCCAGTTGCCCTTAGGCCCTAGTCCAAATCCTTCCTCTGACTTCCTAGGCCCTCGAGGATCTGGATTTGCTGCCTTTCCAGCCTCATTTCCATCCCATGCCCTGAGCTCTCCGCGGCCCTGCATACTCAGCTTGTAGCTCTTAAAACTTCCACACCAGGCTCTCCTTTGACCCCCCAGGCCTTCATGCCAGCTTTTCCTCCTTCTAGAATGTTCTTTTCCCCACTCCTTTCTTCCCTTCCTGCATCCCTTCACCTGGCTGATTCCTGTTCAACCCAGTTGAGCTCACCGACCCAGAGAGGACTTACCTGAGGCTCAGAGAGCAGATCAGAGAAAGTACCAGATGCTCAGCTCCTTCTTGTATCTCCTCTTCGTTAGGGTCACTTGTTTCCCACCTAGATCGTGGGTTAGGGACAGTGACCCTTCTGCTCATTGTTCATCACCCCAGTTCTAAGGATCATGCTCATTGAATAGAAAAATCAAAATGCCCCTGCATCGCAGCCAAATGTTTAGGACGTCTTCCCCACATACAATGCTGCAGGCCATGAAAACATTACCCTTCAAAGTGAGGGCTTTGGGATCACTGTTTTTTAGATTAAATTTATAATTAAAGAAGTAATACCTTATAGTGCAAAAGAGTTCCATGACCTCAAATTCAGTCCAGTTCAGCTTACTAAATCAAATTATTTACTTCCCCTACCACAAGCTTATTCTCTGCCTCTGCCCTGTCCACCAGCCTCACTTGTGGTCTGTGGCTTGTGGGACACAAGAGGAAGGAAGAGGGGAGTCATGACCACCGACATAAACACCACCAGTTAATACTCTCACCCAGTATATTGTTGCCACTTTAAGTGAAGCTGTCCTTCCTACTGGAAGAAAAGCTTCCCACACCACTAATGGTCTGCAAATCTGAGACAGCCTCAGTCAGTGGACAGGGAACCAGCGATGGCATTGTGCATACAAAGACAAGACAACAATTTATGGAACGTGGTCTCAGGGGCACCTTATGACCTCCATCCATTTTTCCCCACTCCTGACTCAAATGTCCCAGTTAGACCTTGGTCCTTTTGCTCAAAGCAGTGGTTCTCAAACTTTACCATGCATCAGAATCACCTGGGAAGACTTCGAAAGCAAAGAGTGTGGGAGCCCCATCCCCATATTTTCTGATTCAGGAAGTCTGACTCAGGCCCCAAAATTTGCATTCCTAAGTCCCTAGGTGATGCTGAAGCTACTGGTCCAGGGACCACACACTAAAAACCTCTGCTTCAACTAGGAATGGTTGCAAAACAGACGCTCAGAAAGTATGTGTTAAAAGAATGAATGAATGCAAAAGTAAGTGAACGATGATATTCTAGACTTTGTAGAAAGATAGTTTGACTTTTGGAACATACAATCTAAGAAGTTGTATTTATAATATTTTTTCACTCACATATCAATATATTTACATTTTTATTATGGATTTCATATAAATCTGAGAAATTTAAGATTCACATATAAAATCTAAGGATATATATACATGTGTATGAAAAATACAGGTGCTTACACATAGAATCAAAGAGAGCTAAAGCAACCTATCCAAGGAAAAGTGAAATTTGTACCAGTATGGATTTTTGCCCTTTTTTGTTTGCTGCTGTATTCCTGCACCTAGAAGAGGTTTGGCATTAGCTGACACTCCATAAATATTTGTTCAGTGGATGAATGGATCAAGCCTCATGCACAAGCCAAGGGGATGCCTTCCAGTTCCTTTTGGGTGAGTGTGTAGGCAGAGGGGTTGCTGCAGAGAAGCCCTCAGTCTCCCAGCCTTGAGGCAAGTTGGCATGGGCTGTGTTTGTGCTAAGTGTTCCCCTGACATTACCTCAGACGTCCTCCCACTCTGCCTTCCATGGCTTTTCAGGATCCGCATTGTGCACAAAGGTCTGAGTGTGTTTTCATCCAGGGCAAAAAAAGAAATCCCACATCGGAAGTGTCTGTACACACTCATTTCCACATTGCAATCTGTGTTGACTCGGTGAAGAAATCCAACGGAACTGAACACCCCTTTGCAGAGTGGAACTTCTCAGGAGAGCCTCCCCCCCAAGCAAAAATGTCCAAAAGAGCCCCTTTGCCCTTGTGAATCGCCAAAGAGACATCTCTCTAGTGAAGGGTTTCTCTTCTGGGGGCCCCAAGGGGTATTCTGTCCATCTTTGTACAAGCTCTTAACCAGGGCATGACTCTGGACACAGCACAGGTAATTTCTCAACTTCAGAAAGCCTCAAAGTAGAGCCCTGGGTTACAAAGATGAAACACAATTGTGTACACAGAAATCTGTCTGGGAAGCCAAAGGTAATTAACTCTGCTTTTTAGGCTTCAGAATCCCAACCTCAAACATTTCTGTTGTTCTCCTCCAGGCACTCCCTTATTAGAGACTAAAATTGAAATGATCTTCTCTTTATCATGACACTATAATTAATGGGGAAAAGGCAAATGATTTTAGTGGGCTAAGGTCTCCTTGACCTGCCCTGTTACCACTGTTATTCATGGGAAAACAGGAAGGACTCTGAAGAAGAATTTATCTCTGGGAAAGACCTAGCAGCTGCAGAAAAGGTAGTCTGAGGGACATCCAAAGGACCATCCAACCAAAAGGAATGCCCTCGTTGTCCCACCATGGGGACTAAAATTGTCAGCATGGATTTCCAGCAAGTTACTCTCTTGCCTCTGAAAAGTTGCACAGAGATATCATCTGAGTGGGGTGACAAATGAAGCTGTCGCCATGCTGGGAGAGCACAATATTAATCAGATTAGCCAGACAGTCGAAGAAAAAGGTCCTAAGGGAATGGAATATGGGAGGTACTGGTTAGATGAAGACGGTGATGGTGACAATGAAGATGGCAAAGATCGTGATGCTCTCCCTGGTGATGGTGGTGAAGCTGAGCCCAGTGTGAGGTACATGGGCAATAGAGCTATAATAACAGAAAGGCGTCATGTGACAGCGACTATCGTAAGCGCTCTGTAGGAATCATTCCGGTTCCTCCTCAAGTTCATGTTTATATATCCATGTCATAGACGAGAATAACTACAGCTGAAAGAGATTAAGCGACTTGCCTGAAGCCGCCTGGCTAGGAGAAAGGACTGAAACCCACCAAGGATTTAAGATGGCGCCATGGCTGGAACAGCCCTGGTTTCCAGGGTAGGAAGCGTTCCGAGGTCCCTGGGAGGTAAGAGCACAAAAGGGAAGGAGTAGAGGGCAGGCCATCTACAGACTTAACCCTTGGCCTCAAGTCCCCTCTGCTCACAGCACTAGGACAATTACTGCTCAGGGACAATAGTCAAATTGCCTTCTCTTCCAGCTCTATCAAAGAAATATGTAGGAAGGGACAGAGACATGGCTGGACGAACTTGGAGGAAGTTGCTGCAAGAAAAATGTTTTTTGCAAGGAATTTTCTTTTCTTCTCTGGGAAAGGAAGACGGGTCACCTCTGCTGGGGACAGTGTCCCTAAGAAAACTCAGAACTTTGAGGGAGAAAAAAAAAAACACACAAAAAAACAGGACATGAAGGAGGACGTGATTAGCAACGTGTTCCATTCGCCTCCCACAGTTGGCAAGACTGAACAATTTTGTGTGTTATCACATTGTTACCCGACGGTATTGTCTTGTCATCTTAATCTGTTCTTTCCTCTGTTTGATCTTTCCAACTCAGCTTCTGTCTTTTCTCAAATGGAGACCATAAATAATCCTGTTTCTTGAATGCGTCCTGCCCCCTGGTCCCTGCACCATGGGGACGTGATGTCGGTGCCTAATGAATTTTTGTGACCTACTTTGCTGAGGCATCTCCCCTGCTGCCAGAGGCAGTTCCCGGGGGCTCTGATGGACACCGAGGTGTCAGAACACTGAGGACACGGACAGTTCGGAGAGATTATATGGCCTTCCTACGAAAACCAAGATGACCCTCTTGATCTATTCCTGCAAGCATCAGGCAAGCTTTCCCAGTTTTGGACTCTGAAGAGACTCAAGACCTTCCTCCAGGAAGTAGATTCAGCTCTGTGTGAAGAAGAGCCCGATTTCCTCTGTGCCAAAGAGTTCCCCTACTCCGGGAGCAGAGAGGATTATCTGAGGTGATGGACGGAGACGCGAGCCACCGCTGCGCATGCGCACAGACCTCTTAACCACGTGGCCGTTAAGAGCACCGACTGGGAGCCAAATCACCTGCATTGGGGTGCCAGCTGTGCTACTTACTAGCTGTGTGACTCCGGACAACTTGTTTACCCTCTCTGTGCCTCAGTTTTTCATCTGTAAAATGAATATGATACGCCTACTTAGCTCATGTTATGAGCTGTGTGTAGGTTAGATGTTATTTCTGCTGTTGTCTTTACTTATGATCATTACTATTAAAACATTTGCAGATAGACGATGTCTTCACCACTCTTCACAACACACAATGTTTCCCGTTCTCCCGGCAAAAACCCATGAGACAGATTTTATTACTATCCTCACCGTAGGTAAGAGGAAATTTAAGATCAGAAGACATCAGTGACTTGATAACCATCTGTGCACCATCCTGGAAGCCAGAGGAAGAGACCCCGAGACCCTGTACCAAAGGGCACCCCAGCGACAGTGGAGGGAGGCTCCTGAAGTAGGGACAGGAGGAAGACGAGCAGATGTGAGCAGGTCTGATTGTTGTCTGGTAGGAAGATATAACCAGGCCCTTCTGAGAGCCCTGCACAGGTGGCTCTGAACCCACTTCAGAACATGAGTCCTTCTGACCTTACCACGGGACACATGCTGAGGTGGTCCCGGCCACAACGTGCTGCCCCGCTCTGGGTACCGTGCCCTCCCCTGCCCTCCCCCCGCTCTGCTAACAGCCGCGCTGTGCTGGCCTTCTGTTCTGCGTTCAGAGAAATGTCAGTGTGGGAGCAAACCGAGAGCAAATATGTCTTTCATTTGCCAGTTAGTCATGTACCACTTGTAACTGTTCTTGTGTGTGATGTGTGTGTGCTGTGTGTTATTTAACTTTTCCTGTATTTGTAGTTAGTGCCCCCCACTCAAGTTATATGAAGTTCCACATGGGCCAGGACTGTCTTCTATTTGATTGGCGTCCCCAGAGCATGAGGCAGACACACCGCAGATTGCTTAAGCATCTGGGGGTGGAGGGGACCTGTTCTAGAGGAGGAAAGCTGCCCGGCCTCTCCCAGGTCAGTGGAGACAGAAGATGGGGTGGAGGTCACCAGTCGTGATCCCGACGTGAGCTGGTCCCCACAAAGGCCCTGACGGTCGCTTCCTTGCCCAGTCATGCCTCCCTGTCCAGGGCTGAGGGAATCCCTGCCATGCCTCACCCTCCCCTTCTGCCTTCATGAGAAATGGCAGCCCCACCACACGTGGGCGTGTGGTGTGAAGACACTAGGTGAGGTTCTCATCTGGGCAACTGTTCTGCTGTGTTGTTTTCCTGCCCCTTCCTGAGGAGATAAGATCTGGGCAGGCTTGTGGTTCTCCCAGTGACCCTCAAAAGCAACACACAAGCCAAGTTCCCATTTCTCAGACGCCTCCCCAAAGTCACACCCCATTTCAATATCTGTACTGAGATCCGGGTCATTTGAAAGCAGCGGCAGAGAAAAACACAGAGCAAGATCAATGCTTCTGAGCTTCCCTTTCTTCTCAGAAGGTCTCCAGGCAATAGTGATTTGCATGGGCTGCCAACTCAGTACCTCACAGAGGGACTCAAGCCTGAGGTTGCTAGAGGAGCTGCCACTTTCCCCAGCCCTAAGGGGTGGGGGGAAATGAGTGCTTAAAGGAGAGTAGAGTGAAGTGTGCAAGTCTTCCAGGGTCCCGAGGAGAGGGGAGCAGACTGCTCTGGAAAGACAAGAGAATGGAAAGTCACATATCCTCAGAGAAAAAGCTAAAAAGCATACAGGGCCATGCTCACGAACCCGTGGGTCAGGGGCTCCGAAATGGGATTCCAGTTGCAAGATACCCTAAGATATGGACTGACTCCTCTCCAGCTCCTCTGGACGTAGAGGTGGCAACTACCCGCATTGTCCAGAGCTCAGTGCAGAATGAGCCCCACTCACTAAAACCCCGTGAGTAGTTAGTTCACTGGCGACCAGCATGTTCCACTAGCCCAAGAGGAGAGAAGCCTCATTCTGATCACTCCTTCCCTCCAGGCTTCTCCTTTACCTCCATTCCTCTTCAGACTCCCTTTACTTTGTAAGCTGGTAATACCAGACCCTAGGATGCTAAAGTTTATGAGAGTCAGGGAGCATGGGCCTAAAAGTGCTGCAGACAGCTTGAAAGGTCAGGGGTAAAAGAATTAGAAATTTCTCCTTTATTTTAACAAGAATCATGCCCTCCTGACTTTAGGTCCCAGAGATCAGGCCAGGGAGGGTACAAAGAGATGGGGGCGTGGAGGGAGGAAGGGAGAGGAAGACAGAGAAGGAAAGAAAGGAGGGAGAGTGAGAGATTGGAAGAGAGAGAGAAGTGGGGGGGGTCAGGATTCTCATGTGTCTCCTGGTGTTCAAAATAGAAGGTGTTCAAAAAGGAAGCAAGTATGGCTTGAGGTCCCATGTGATTTAGAAATGGCCTGAGTGGCCAGCCCAAGACGCATTCACATTAAACAAGGAAGACGATCTGGTCTCCAGCATGAGGTCCACCTGGTGGCAGAGCTGGAAGGGGTGCATGTGACAATCCTGGGGGCTGAGGGTAGGGGTGGAGGTAGAAGACATAGAGATGAGCCAGAGGCCCAAAGGTTCAAAATGCAGTGGCATATAGCAGCTCCTAGTCGCTAAGTCGATATTTTTCATTCTGGGCAACCTAGAATGTCCAGCTGTTAAGAGGGCTTGGAGCATGTGGGGAAGGGTTAGCTGGGGCGTTACCGATCGTGTAGCCTGGTCGCGGGAATGGGCTTGTATAGTCTGGGCCTACAGAGTCTTCATCAGTTCCTTTCTTGGAACCTCGAGGGAAAGACCTGTGAACTCTTCTTGGATATATTATTACATTTAATCCCAGATAACATGTGCCCCTCACTTGCGGTTTCCATGCAGACACACCCCAGGCCTCAGAGGACTCTGCCTTCCAAAGGTCAGGTCAGAAGAATAGATTTGAGAAGCCATCAACCACGCCAATGGGATGGAATAAGTTGGGACCCTTGAGGTCCTCGGGTAAATCCAGAGCATGCCCTAGTTCTAACTGAATATTCACGCCCCCTTCCAAGACAGCCTGGAACCCCCAGAAGGCATAGAAGGTACCTGCCCAGGGCAGGAAAGGATGGCCCTTAAGAGCACAGGCTTTGGGCTCAGAGCTCCTGGATTTGCATTCTGGCTCCACCATGAACTTTGTGACTTTGAGAAAGCCATTGGCTTGTCTGGGTCTCATTTTCTCAAATGTGGGAAGGGATTAATAATGATTCTTGATAGGACTAAAGGAAACATCGTCTATGCCTAGCACAACATCTATCTGAGCTGCTTAAAGGCTCAATAAATAAGTCATTCTTATTATTTTTATCATCCTTATGATTGTTTTTTCCCCAGATCAGTAGCCTCACTGGGTCTCTCAGAGTAGGCTTTTGGGGAAGCCAGTGCCAGTGCCCCAACCCTTCCCAAGCCCCCTTGAGGGGACCCAAGCCCAGTGCAGCTGGAGTGTGGGCCTACGTTTTGGACAGAGTTTGGTAACCCCAACTCTGCCTTATGTCCTTGAGTGCGAACCAGTTTTTTGGTTTTGGGAGGGGTGTTATTTTGTTTTGTTTTGGCTTTTTTACAGATGGAGAGATTAACGACAAGGACTGGCCCTTGTCAGAGCTTTCCTGACTCTGACTGAGGGTTAAAAATGATGCTCACCAGCCGTTCTGCCTCGGTTTCTGCCAGTCACCGCTTCGCATGGCTGCCTCTGCTTCTCTTCCTCTTCCTCTTCCTGTCCTCTCTTTGCTGATCTGGACTCAGCCTGGTATTCTTGTCACAAGGTCATCTCCCAGGTGAGCTCAGCTCTGCGTGAAACAAAACAGCTCATCGGAAGGCACTACACTGCAGAGGGTGGGAGGACGGTCCTCCATGCTCTCCGGTCCCCTTACCCATGGGGTCTTCCGGTTCCATATTGCAAAGCGAGGTAGGAAGGGTTTTAATCTAAGCTTTTGGAACCCTTGGGCCGGGAGTGGGAGCAGCCCCAGATCTGGGTGGCTGGGTGGTCTGAGCTGGCTAGGGGTCAACCACTCAGCCTTAAAAGATGTCTGGGCACAATTTGTTTTCAAAGGGCTTGTATGTTTGTTATTTTCTCAGCTTCGGTTTTAGATCCGTTTGGGTGTTCTCCAAAGGAGAGAGCCACGCAGACCTGGCGTGGGAGCTGCCTCTTTCCCACGCTCTCCTCCCTGCGCGCCAGCATCAGGGCTCCCAGCCGCACCAGCTGCCGCTCCGTGCGTGCGTCTGGGGCGTTTTCGTGTTCTTGGGCCACGGCACGTATTTTATAAACACACGGTCAGTTTACACTGCCTGGGAACTTAGGGGCTTTCCTCTCTCTGGGAAACAGCTGTAAGGAGCTTGACCAACCTTGGCTTTGTGCAGAGTGAGACGTCACCTCTGATCATGCACGTGGGGCAGGTGTACTGGCTGGGTTCCTGTTGTTACGCCTGAGGATGCGCCTAGAAATGCTAAGGAGGGAAGCTCATTACATTCTCCTCCCCCACTTGCAGTTTAATTGCTCATAAATGACTTTGCATACTACAAAACCCTGTATCTGCTCATCTGCCTGTTGTACCTTCCCCTCCCTGACGGCCGTGGGCCTCTGAGGTCACAGAATCATGGAGTCAGAAAGCTGGAGGGAACTTGGAGAGTGTCATTCACCCAACTAACTAAATAAGCACTTACTATGTGCAAAGCATGGGCTGATTTTATGAGTGAAGGAAGGTGAACAAGACCTAGTCTCTGCCTTTCTAGAGCAACAGACTTTCTGCTCTGCCATCACCTCCATGAAACCTTCTGTGACCTCCTGAGGCAACCTCAGGTTGTCTTCCTTGGTGGCCCCGTGTCCCTCTGCTGACCACTATCATGGCACTGGCCATACTGCAGTGAAATGGTCATCATGACTTTCTTCCCCAGGGAACGTGAGCTTCCACAGGGCAGGACCAGCCACACTGGGTGACACTCAGATTCTGCAGTTCGTCTCACAAGGAGAAACAACAGAAGAGAAATGCTTTATGTATTAGCCGCCACTGACGATAGTTATTTGGTTAACCCCCCAGACAAGATGAGGTTGGCAGGTGCCTAACGAAGAAAGAACTGGAGAAGGCAGAGGGATACCAGCCCTCCTGAGAGCCCAAGGAAAAATGGTCAAAATGGGATCGTCTAATCAATCTACTGCTCCCTTGGCCCTTCTGGAAACCTCTGTTGTTACTAGAGGAGGTCCGATTAATAGAAGTTTGCTTGGTCTGCCATAACAAAGTACCACAGACCGGATGGTTTAGACAACAGAAGCTTGTTTTCCCACAATGGTGGATGCTGGAGTCTCAGACCAAGATGTTGGTAAGGTTGGTTTCTTCTGAGGGCTACTCTCTCGGCCTGTAGATGACCGCCTTCTCCTCTTTGTCTTCACACGGCCTTTTCTCCACGGCTGTCTGTGTCCTATTATCCTCTTCTGTTATGGACACCAGTCATAATGGATTAGGACTCATCTAGATGACCTCATTTTACTTTAATTACCTTTTTAAAGTTTCAATTTCCAAATACATATTCTGAGGTGACTGTGACCTCACTGTATGAACTGGTATTGGTAGGGGGGAACAATTCAGCCCATAACAGACAGCAACACTGATGCTCAAAGATGTCCCAGAGAGTTCCTAACAAAGGCCACAGCCAGTCGATCTAGGGGCCAAGAAATGGGCCTGTGACTGCCTCTCTCCTTGGATGCCTTACAACCCTGGACATTCAAGGCTTCATCTATCACTGATAAGCGAACGTAAACAATTGGTTACCCCTCCCCCATATGTGCCCCCTCGGCCCTTCCCCTCCTCATTGGTGCTACCCACATTTCTGTATTTGAGCCAAGAGCAAGAGCAGTATCAATGTGGAGGAAATAGAGAGACGGACTCCCCTTGGGACTTCAATGGGAAATGACAGCGACAGAGACAATTTGCAAGGAAGCCTACTGGATCGCTTTCCGAGCTCATAAGCAGACCTGGAAAAAAGGTCCAGACACCCCGGCTAGATGGAGGAGAGCCAAGCCAGGAACAAGCAGCAGCGGCGGCTTGCTGACTGCCGGCCAGAGCCGTGTGCTGCTGCACAGGAACCAAGACGGAGCAGAGAGAAAATCCTGGCAGCAGGTTGACCGTCCGCTCCTCAACACAGCCCTCGCCGTTGGCTTGTGCAACGTCCTAAGTCCTCAGCAGCCTCGGTTCCCAGGGCTGTTCCTTACTGTTGGTTGCCGTTGGCTAAACATCGTGCTGGAGAGGAGTGAGTACAGGATACGAGCCTCCCGGTGAACGGACGCATTGTAACCAGATTTGGCCTAGCGGGGCTGCGTGATGCCAAGATAGCGGGGTTGGGGAGGGTGGATGCTGATTCAGCACGGGCGAGTGAGGGCGGGCCGGGGCTGGAGCATGCCCCTACACACAGTGAGTGTGGTCTCGAGGCTCTCAGAGCTCCGCAGAGCCACAGTCCAGTTCTCTGGAGGAAGGAAAGTCCACAGGCAGGCTTCCCAGTCACCCCTGGGCCAGGTCTCAAGGTGCAGAGTTCTGGAGGACTTGCAGACGTGGAGTTCTTCAGGAGACATTAAACTTCTTCCAAAACCACCCCACTGCTCCAGACGACCTGCTCCTGTCTCATCCCGAAATTGCATTGAGCACAGGGTCGACCAAGCTACAAAGCCCCAGCTCGGACACTGTCAGGAGATAGCAGCCAGCAATCTTCCCAGGGCCGTGTAGCATTCTGGGGATCGGCTGGAGAAAGCCACATTTTTCACGCCAAAGCTAAGAATCAGGAGAAAGAAGGCAGTGGGCGTGGCAGGGAGTGGACCCTAACTTAGCAGAGACTTTAGGGGAGATACAACAGGAGGGGACGTGACCAGTGACCATCTCACAAGAACCAAGCCTCAAAGCTCACAGGAGCTGCAGGTAGAACGACTTAGCCCCCCTTGGGCTCTCCCCTTCAGCAGACTAGAACAGGAAACAGCAGCCACCCAACCTGAGACCGGAGTCTGTCTGCCAGGAGGTGGGAGACATTGCACTGGTGACCTGTGAGCCCATTTATTCACTCATTCAGCCCTTCTTTGTTGCGTATCCGACTTCTGCCAGCCGCTGTGATGGGTGGTAAACCCCCAGGCACTGCCCTCCTGAAGCTCACATCCTACAAGAGGGAAAAGAAGAGACTCAGTCACACAACTCAAAGTACTGTGGCAAATTGTGACAAATGTGACCAAGAGCTTTGAGGATGATGCCAGAGCCCAGACCGGGCAGTCTGGGAAGGCTTCCTTGGAAGTGACAGCTTGTCTGAGCTCTGAAGGGCGTGTGGGGATTGCCTAGATAAAAGGATGGGGTCCAGGTAGGGCAGAGTAGGCCAGGAGAATAAGGAGCAGCATATGTGAAGGCCTTGAGGTTGGAAAGAGCACTCAGGCCTGCTCTCTCATAATGACTTGACCTTGTGGTGGGTCCCTCACGATCCAAAAACTCTAATCTGGACCATTCAGGTATTACTCTGCTTCCAGTGAGCAGAACCAGCCAACTGATCCTGCAAAGCTGAAGTTTAGGTTCACACTTGTGTGTGCAGAAAGCCAGGATGTCCTCCCACGGTGGCCATGCATTAAATGGCTCCAGAACACTCGGCTTGCAGGACAGAGAAAGTGCGCTGCCTTCTCCACAGTGCTACACACTGAGGCCTGCCGAGGTGGGCAGGTGTGGCAGGTCATAGCTGCTTTTCTATTATGGCACCACGGAGGCCAAGCTCACAGGACTGACAGAGCGTAGAAGCTGCTGGGGGTCAGCCTCTTTCCGTCTCTGTAACTTGGTGGTTCACTGTAAATTTCATCACAAATAGGAAGATGGCCCCTCTTCCACTCACCCAAAGGGAATCTCTAATCCCTCCATCCGGTAGGATTCCCCCTAAACTGTCCCAAGCTAGCCTTGTCTCTGACCCCAAGGAGGAGGGATACAGAGACAATACTTCCAAGCCCAGAGACCGTCAGAGAAAAAGTCCAACAAAACTCTTCCCTACCTCTGAGCCCACTATCGTCCCTGGCACCCCTGTCTCAGTCTCGATCAATGTCCAAGGCTCCGAGACTGTCTCAGAGTCACCTGGAAGTGCAGAGCGATTCTGGGTGAGTCCACACTGCCTCACTTCTGCGTGGCTTCCTCCCCATTTGCCCAGGAGGAATGGTTCCCGGGGGCAGCCCCTCACATCTCCCAGCCCCCCTCCCCCGCTCCAAAGCCTGGATTCACACCACACAGTCTCCGCTCACACACATGCAGGACGGATGGCAAACCCAACCTCCCACCCTCGGGCTTCCCAGGACCCCCTCTAGCATGGAACAGAGATGGAGAAATGGCTGCGGCCTCCTGCAAGAGGGAAAAGGCAAGTCCCAACCGAGCTTCAGACCTGCAGGAGGTGGACATCCACGCTGCCCACCCCCACCGCTTGGAGCCCCTCAGGCACACACGTGCACACAAGCATCTGTCCCTCTAAATGCTCGTGACCACCAGGGGTGGGGGGAGGCACTGGGAGGAAGGACGCCTACCTTCTCTACTCTTCTTCCTAGTCTGAGGCTGGGGCCCAGGAAGACAGCCAGCCTGAGTCAAGGGCTTGTTACCACTTGGAAAGATTCTCATTTGGAGCCTTCCTGCCTTTGGGCGCAGCGATCACCCAGGACCAGCTCTGCAAGGGCCGCTCAGGGATCACCGACACAGGCACCCACACAGGGCGTGCTCAGGAACTCCAGACCCTGCGTTGGGTCCCCCCGCAGCCGGTCCCCACGGGCGGCCCTGCGCGAGGGAGCGAGGGCGGCGCTAGCAGGTAGGTGCAGGGTAGCGTCTGTCATGGGGAAGCCACAACCCTCCGTCTCTTCCTCACTGACTAAGACACTGTAAGTTGGGATATTTGCGCATTTTCTTTGTGTGTTTAACCCAAAGCACGTTTCCAACCCCTGGGCACTAGGCACAGTGGATTTCCATTTCTTTCCCAGCTGAGGATCCTGCAGCCCACAGTTCTTGACCTCACTCCTCCTCAGCAGGTGTCTACGGAAGAGAGCGCCCCCCTCGGACCCCTGGACAGACCCTCACCCCGGGTGCCACAAGTGGAGGCAGCACAGTGACAGAGCTCCCCCTACTGACAGCTGGCCACGCTGACCCACCCAGGAAGGCCTGTGCGATGTCTCTCCCCCAGTCACCATTTTGTGAATTAGGCTCCAGGAATATCTTCCAGCGCCCCCTCAATCCTCCGCCCCCAAATTTCGGGGGCTTTATCCGACAGATCCACAGGGGCAGGCCCTTGTGTCACCACCCAGGTCCCGCAGACAACACGGAGCTTCAAGCGGAACCTGAAATGACACCCAGGACAGGCCCTTAACCCAGCACAGGGCCAGACTGGTGGGATGTATTCCAGAGACCTCAACGGTGCCAACCTCAAAGAGTCACTTGTGCCAGGGAACTCCATTCAGTGCCCACACTGACTGTGACCCGGGGGGGGGGGGGGGTCAAGTCCTTCCCAAAGGAATTCTTAGACTGCTCACGTCTCCCAGCACCGGCAGCTAAACGGAAGCCCTACCCCTTCTAAGGGACTGTGGATGTCCACGGAGTGAGTGAGAGTATAACACACTTGGTTCTCGGAGAGCCTGGACGTTCATTCTGTCATTTAACCCTCACAGTGTCTCCGCCACCTTCCCAGCATAGAGCGGATGCCAGCTGGACACTGAGGCGTGGAGAGATGAGGTGACCCGCCAGGATAAAAGCTCAGCTCCTCCCCTAGGCTGTCACTCTCGTGAGGGGCTAAGGGCTGAGAACCCTGAGGAGGAGGGACACCGGAACCACAAGCCTCGGAGGCAGGGGCTCCTCTCCCGCCCCTCGCCGGGCATTGAGGTCATCAGAATGACCCTCCCCAGATCTTCACAATCTAGAACCACCAATACTAGTGAGACGGAGGCTTACTGGAGAAGCAAAGCAGGTGAAGGGAATGAGCCCAGGCTCAGGGACTAGATGGGTGTCTGCTGCCTGACCGCCACTAGGAAGTGCCTCTTGGAAGGGATCAGGAGCCCAGCCAGCGGAGGGAAGGCGGAGGTCCCCGTGGGTGCAGCTTCGAAAATCGCCCTTCCACGGCCCCAGTTTCCGTAGCCCAGTGCCTCACAACTTGGCGTGGGATTCACCTTGATGTACTTGTTGCTGTAAGACAACAAATGCTAATTTGTTTGCATTTATTAGAGTTAATCAACCCCCAGTGGTGGTTGCATAAATGAATGCTAATTGGCTCCAGAGTCATTCATCATCATTAAAGCTGTAAGACTGGGTGGTTATTAATCAAATAGGCTTGCAGTTAAGATATACGTATTCACGTATTAATTCAGTTCATTTCACTTCATACGTCCAGAGGAAGACACTGTATAAGGGGCCTGAAAAGATGAATAAGAAAGATCCTTGCCCTCAAGTAGCTCAAACCTTAGTAAAGAAAGACACGAGAAGACCTCAAATAAAGGCATTTCAGAGAGGGGTTGATTGTGTCTCTCTGGGGAATCACAGAGGGCTTCATAAGGGGGCGAGTTTTGAGCTGGACCTTGGAAAGTGTGTAGGAGTAGAACAAACAGAGACTGTACGGCATTCTTTCCAGGGAGCATACGAGCCATGGCAAAGGTGGGGAAAGTGAAGGGTATTCTTGAAAGCAGTGAGGGTTCCTGGTGGGCAGCAGCCTTTGTGTGCAGGGAAGAAGTTTACAAGCATTGCTGAGGTCTTGCTGCATGCCAGGGCCTACGTGCTACCTGGAGGCTCTGTGCCGAGCACACGGAACCACCAGTAGACAAAGCACATCTCGTTCCTGACCTCACCGCTTACAGTCCCTCCAAGAATAAGGCCCAGAAGGAGACTAGAGAACCCCCAGTGTTGCCCTTCTAAATCGTTGGGGGATTTTCAGGTTGCAACTGGGGAGTTAGTGACAGTTTGTAATGCTGCAAGTTTATGATCAGAGCCTTTGGGAAAATGAATCTAGCCCCAGAGTTTAAAGCAAACTTAAGAAGAAAGAGAAAAAAAATTGAAAGTCCAGCCTAGATAAGAAATGATCAACACCAGGGCAACAGGTAGGAAGGAGAATAAGGGCATGAGTGGAAGAGATACTACCCAGGTAGACCACACTCAATTTGGGAACTGAGTGGCTATACAATTGGGGCAAGAAAAGCCCCGAACTCACCTGGGATGGGCAAGCCCGGGTGACATAGAGAATGGTGGGCCATCATCCAATACCAGGGAGTCAACAGAGGAATGTTGGGATGGGAAAGAAATGACGAGTGGGTGTGAGTTATGCCCCAAATACTGCCCACCGAAGAGGCAAAGAGTGTTCCGTGCAAAAAGAGATGAGAGGAGCCAAGAAACCATGAAGGAAGGGCCCATGGGAAGGACAGGTAAATGAAAAATAGTGGTGGTGGGGGGAGTCTAGCTCATGAGCAGTCATGTCTCCTCAAGTCTTAGCACCTCCTCTTCTCCCTTGAGGTCACCAAAGCTCTTTGGAAAAACACTTTCTCCTCTAAAAGCTATAGTCTCTCTCCCAGGAGACCGTGCATTAGAGAATGCACCAGAAATACGGGTGACATATGTGGTGGGACCATCAAAGGGGGCTTGAATTCTAGTGGTGATGGGTGAACAGTGTCTCCATCTTCAGTGTCCCTTGTGGGCTCTAATATGTTATCGTGGTTTCTCCTCTGACAGGGATTCTCCTCCATGCTCAAGAGACCCCAGTTCCTGGTCTAGAGATCCTGATTCATTAATTTTCCCACAACCCCAAGAGCCTGGGCTGGCCTGAATTCCAGATGATGACCACCACCGACATCAGAAGGACCAGGTCAGAAGTCACCCCGCTTGCCAGCACCCAGGGCTTCTTACCTGCCTCCCCTGTATCACACTATGGCAGAGGCAGGCAGGCCCAGGCAGGTCTGGCACAGGAGCTCCCAGGTTGGGGTAAGAAAGCTGACCTCTTGGGGCGCCTGGGTGGCTCAGTGGGTTAAGCCGCTGCCTTCGGCTCAGGTCATGATCTCAGGGTCCTGGGATCGAGCCCCGCATCGGGCTCTCTGCTCGGCAGGGAGCCTGCTTCCTCCTCTCTCTCTGCCTGCCTCTCTGCCTACTTGTGATCTGTCTCTGTCAAATAAATAAATAAAATCTTTAAAAAAAAAAAAAAAAAGAAAGAAAGCTGACCTCTTCTCTGAGTTTGCTCAGAGTGCATGTGCTCTAACGGAGCATGTCCTCTGGGACCTCACAAGGACTCTGAGTGGCACAATCAGGACATTTCTTGGGCTTGCAGCAGTCAAAGGCAAACATCTTCAATTTGCAATCCTACCACCAAAGTCTCAAAAGCAGAATGAAAATCAATTTCCTGTAAAGGAGTTGATTTCCTTGGCAACCTAGAATTTCCTCAGTGGTGGAGTTTCTCCATCAATGCCTAAGGAAAGCCACTGCTGCTTCGATTTTTTCCACTGGAACATCCCTTTTCTCTCGTAATGCCATTAAATAAACCCCAGCAAGTGGAGGTACAAAATTGGAAAAGAATTATCAAATGGTCAGTTCTCTACTCCTCTCTAGCCCTGGAGTTTAGAAGAAAAGTGAGATCCAAGCACAGAAAGGTGATCCTCTTTCTGGAGAAAGCCAGACACATCGTAGAGCTCTACAAGCTATGAAACTCAGCAGAATCCTCCAAGAGAGGCCAAGAGAGAGATGGTCCACGGCGGACAAGAAGGATCATCACCGCTCACCTTGGCATTGCCAATGCCGCAGATGCCGGACCTCTGCTCCTAGCTCACAAAGGGCTGCTCTTATCTCACCCAGGCAATATATGGCTAATTCCACAAAAAGGACAGAAGAATAAAAAGGATTTTTTTCTAATAAATATTCTCTTCAGCTAATCCACCCTTTGTAACTGTCAGGCTCCATGGGGCTGGCAGCCAGCCCATCAGACAAGAAATGCAGCTGTGCCCTGGGAAACATGAGAAGAGGAGCAGATTAATAAAGAGGAAAAACATGTTTGGTAACTGTGTCTGAGGGAGTCCTCAGAGGGAGACCCTGGCAGCTCGGGGACCCCAAAACCAATGCCACCCAGAAGCCATGGCTATGCTACGGGGATGGAGCCAGATATGTGAGCCCTGAGAGCAGCCTGCGGAGCCTGCTTTCCTGAGCCTCCCTGAGTCAGCTCAATGGAAAATGACAACAGAGTGACAGAGGTGTCACGTCAGGAGGCACGTGCTTTTTGTGTCCCCCACCACCCAGCATGAGGCTGAGGACACACGAGCTCAGCAGGGAGGCAGCCCCATATCTGCAGCAGGCTTCCCTCCTGCTCTGTGACAGTTCCCTGGCAGGCAGCCCCATGTGATGATGACACTGTAGGGGGAGGGGTTTCACAGCACCTGTGGCCCCACAAGTGTGTGGGTAAGATGGGGATATCAGGACAGGAGACATCCTGGTTAGGCTGTCCTGGAAACCGTGGGTTTGGATAAATGACACAGTACATAATGGAAACGCCAGTGTTCCAGGCTCAGCCATCCAGTGAGGACTGTTACACAGACAGAAGAGGAAGGAGGTGAAGGACACCTCCCCACCTTTCTCCAGTTTCCCTGCATCATCACCTACAATTATATTCTACAGAGAGATCGCCCCCAAACCAGCCCCCAGGATTTTTTTCAAACCTTCCCACGTGCTTCCTGCTGCTTCTCTCTGCACGCCTGTCCTATGAGCCTCAGCTTTCCAGAGCCCCCAACCAGAGGAGAAGGGGCTGGGGACTGCATATGCTCAGGCTCCACTGTCACCACACAGGGGACAGCAGACTAGAGTGGGGGCCTGGGGGGGATAGTCAGGCAAGATTAATCTTTGGCTCCAGGGCCCAGAGCCCTAGGACACAAAGTCTAACATTACATCCTTCCTTTTGACCCCTCTCAGCGATCTGGCCACTCTGGCCTATGGGGCTACACCTGGCCCCCAGCCATCAGCTGTCTGGAGAGATTCAGGAGAAGGGGGAGTGCAGGCATACACCCTGCTCCCGAGCCAGTGTGAGGGACACCAGCCTGAGAGACAGCATCAGCTCTGTGACAGACCCCTATGTCACTAAGCAAAATCAGAGTCACTGAATCAGACCACTCGCTGTGTTCCAAGGACCAAGGACCATTCTCAACTCTGCCCATCACAAATAATCCCATCTTCACATCAACCTCCTTTTTATTGAGGTACAAGTCACGTCACGTGAAAGTCACCATTTTAACCACATTAAAGTGTACCATTATGTGACTTCACATTCCTAGTGTTGTGTCATCATCACCCCATTTGATCCAGAAAACTTTTATCACCCAGAAAGAAACCCTATACCCTTGAAGCCATTACAAGAGCAGACTTCTGAGGGAGCCGCCCTCCACTGATGACGTCTGACATCATGCTTTTGAGGGAGACATGCCTACAGTCTAGCCAGTGTTGGAGAGCAGGTCCCAGGAGATGCACTTGTTGCAAACAGGTACATTCCTGAAAGTTTGTACATGAGGAAACAGAGCACGGAGACTAGGGAACCTGCTCCAGCTCTGGCGGTAACTGGTGAAGTCCAGCTCTCTGGCTCCAGAAGAAAGCAGACACCTCTGTCTGGAACATAGAGCCTGAGAAGAAAGACACCTCATGGATTTTTTTTAAAGATTTTATTTATCTATTTGACAAACAGAGATCACAAGTAGGCAGAGAAGCAGGCGGGGGCTGGGGGGAGGCAGGCTCCCCGCTGAGCAGAGAGCCCGATGTGGGGCTCAATCCCAGGACCCCAGGACCATGACCTGAGCCGAAGGCAGAGGCTTTAACCCACTGAGCCACCCAGGCGCCCCAACTTCGTGGATTTTTTTTTTAAGATTTTATTTATTTATTTGACAGACAGAAATCTCAAGTAGGTGGAGAGGCAGGCAGAGAGAGAGAGAGAGAGAGGAGGAAGCAGGCTCCCCACTGAGCAGAGAGCCCGATGCGGGGCTCGATCCCAGGACCCTGGGATCATGACCTGAGCCAAAGGCAGAGGCTTTAACCCACTGAGCCACCCAGGCGCCCCGACTTCGTGGATTTTTGATGATAAATAGTACAGATAAGGTTCCCCTGAAATTGCTGACCAAATGTGAAGATATTAGGAAAAAGGTACATTGATGCAGCTTTGACCCAGGAAATTCAACGGAAGCGCTCCAGGAGGCTGTAAGCCCACGAAGTGGGTTTACTGGGAGAGACACAAGCCCACCTGCTTAGAGCAAGGATTTCAGTAGCAAACAATAAGCATTTGCTGAACCAAGTGCCATGAGAGGCACAGTGAAGGATACAAAGAAGCGACTGTCCAACTTCAAGGGTCCTTCAGCTGGTCCCACTTACTGTCTCAGCTCTTCCCTGATTACTCTCTCGGTTCCAGTCCTGACGGACATCCCATAGTCCTTACACATGAGTCTTTCCTGGCTCTGGGCCATTGTTGTTTTGCGAGTTTTTGTTAATGTGTTGTTTGTCACTGTGCATTGTTGTTGTTTGTTTTCTGTCTACAGAGTACTGTCCCCTCCTCCTAACCATCTAAATTTTGACACTTCAGATTAGCAGAGGCCTCGATGTGCTCTCTTCTTCCCCGGATGCAGAATACATCGTTACAACAGTCCCACTTAGGGAGCCGTGCTGTGCCGTGCTGAGCACGGGTCAGTGCACGCCTTCATTCCGTCCTTCCCAGAAAACCCAGAGGAGGAGGAGGTCCAGAAAGGTCACGTAACTCACTCCAGGCCCCACAGAACCGAGATTAGAGTCCTGGTCCTTGTGATTCCAGAACCTAATCTCTTAACTGCCATATTTACTAATGGACCTCTCAGGTGAGTCTGCCCCTCACAAAGTAGCCCTTCATCCTACAACAATAAGTTGTTTCCTACTTATTCCACACGTACTGCCCTTTCCTTCCCACCAGATTACAAGCACCCTGAAGGCAGACACCTTGAGGTAGGAAGCCGCTCTCCCCGGGGCCTCTCACCTACAGACCAGCTTCCTTCTTCTCCTCTGTGCTCCCACAGCATCCGCGTCAGCCATGAAATCGTTCCATCTCCAGAAGCAGAAATTAATGGACTTATCTGGAAGGAGAACTGATCCTGGTGCCTTCACTGGGGAGCAGAGGACTGCGGTTTCGGTATCGTCTCCAGAGGTGAGCCGGGGATGGAAAAGGGCAGGACAAGAACCGTATACGTCTTGTGGCCAGGCCTGGCGCCCCAAGTTCAGTATTAATGTCAGCCTGCTCATAATAACAAAAAACCCCATTTTTAGAGCCCCTGAAACATGTCCGTCCCTGCACTGAACACTGAATTTATAGTATCTCACGAGTCCACATACTGAGCCTATAAGGTAAGGACTGGTATTATCACGGCTTTATCGAGGGAATCAAGACTCGGAGTGGTAACTTTCCTAAAGGTTCCTAGACGCTAAATGATAGAGTTGGAATCTGAACCCACAGCTTTCTGATTCCAAAACCAGTGGGGAGGGGAAAACCCTCAAAGTCTATTTAGGGAAGAACACCTCTCACCTAAGTGACCTATTCAAACCTTTCATATTATCCAATATACATGATTTATAAACACATGTTAATTGATTTGCAAAAGATACGGCCCCTGCTATCCAGAGGCTAACAATTTAGACAGGGTGACAGATGAAAGGAAAGAAGTGGTATGAAGGACAGCCACCAGGGCTGGCCAACAATGGAACAGGCTGTCTCTTGACAGGAGTAGAGAAGAATCATTGGGGAGCTGGGTGAAGGGGACTGCCAAGGTTAGGTTAGGGGACTGCCAAGTTTCCTTCTAACATGTTACTCTGTGATTCCATTCATTAGCCCACAGTCAGCTGGAGGGGGAAGCGTCTGAACTTAGCGAAGTTCAGAGCTGAGGACACATCATTGGTGCCATCAGCACAAGGAGGGGCCAGGATTCCCAGTGGAAGACGCACAGAGGGAACAGAGCGCAAGCCAGAGGACAGAGCAAAAAGGAACACAGAGCTAGAAGGAGACTGCGTCAGAGAGGTAAGAAGGAACATGTACCACCACGTCAGTCAGAGGGTTGCCGCAAGACAGAGCGGCTCAGAGTAAACCACTTACGAGTCCCTACTCTTCATCCCTCTGATGTTCTGTTCATTCAACAAATATTCATTGAGTATTACTGGAACCAAGCACCGGTCCTTCAGGGAGAGGGAGGACAGTGAACCCCCAGCTAAATCCTGGCGCCTCACGTGCTGAGGGTCTTGGAGAATGCTTGAGTAAGACATTTCCTTGTGGGGTGATGTGAAAGGATGTAGATCGTGCCTCCTCTGTCCGGATCACTTGGAGCTGGGCTACGGATGCTGAGCAAACACACGGCAGTCCGCACTGCAGTCCAGTACTTAAGATACAAGGAGAATAACAGACAGGAGAGAAACTGGCAAGTCAAATTCAGTTTTGTTCCACCAGGCATTAGAGATGCGACCATGCTTGGAGGCAGGGAGATGTCTTAGCCAAATTTAATGATATTTAAGGATCACACTATTTAAAAACTTAAACTTTCATAATCTTCAGAAATGGAATCTGATTGCCACTGCTTCTCAAGCAAGATATCTGTCCCTCTGAGAAGTAGTTCTAGAAGCCCTTATCATCACAGCTGGGCCAGGCCAGGCAGACTCTGCCCAGGACGGGAGACAGGAAGGAGAGGATGCCTCAAATGCGTTCATAAATGAGCCCTTATTATTGGCAGTGGGCCACAGATATAAAATGGTCCTAAAATGCACATCCCACTGTTCCAGAGAATCCCCTGGAAGGCATTCCATCAGCCATTCCAACTCTGGGGGCAGAAGAAGAGGACCTCACCTGGCAGATCTCTCAAGTTCAGACCTCACTGGTCCTGGGACTCTCCAGCGAGATGCCATTCAGAAGGTCTGGTGCAGGTTCCCCCAGGCCTGCCTGGTTCTGACCAGAACTCTGAAGTAGAGTAGCACAAGCCTTGGAGTTTCCAAAACCCCTCTCAGGTTCTCAAAGCACAGATGACGGCACCCGGCCACAAGTGATAGCAAAAGACCTCTTTGGTTGTTCTCTGCTGGAACATTCCAGCGCCGGCACCAGCACCACCCAGTGCTGGGCCAGAAAGCCAGCCACCCAGCCCCAACCTCCAGTGGGTACAAGAAAACTCCAAGCCCTGCTCTGCTCCTAAGAGCTCCAGACCTAGAATGAGAAAAACATTCAAGGGTCATGTTGGAGAACACAGGGCCTCCTCAGGGGCGGTGGGGAAGGCCCACTACCACCCCGGTGCGAATGGGAAGAAGGACTCGTATTTCCCTGGAGGCTGCACCCTGCCCTGGGGAGAGCAGCTCCCCAGAAATGACACTTGAGGACCTGGCTTGGGGCCACAAGAGCAGACAGCTCAGGGTTTATTTCCCCTTTATAATGGAGGCAGGCGAGGAAAGGAATTCTTTGACTAAGTAACATAATACTTCTGGGTCCAGCCCACCAGGCTGAGCCCTGGGAAGAGCAAACAAGCCGCCTGCCCTGTCCCAACAGGTTTGTGGACACTGGCCGCAGCTGCTACTCACTGTGCTCAGGCGTGGATGCTGGGGGAAGGGGAGGGACGCTGATGCCCAGGACAGCAAGGATGTTGGGAAAGATCTCTAATCCAGTCTCAACCCTGCCAAGGCCCGAGTCCAACACTTAGTGCCCCCAAGCCATCAGATTTAACTCTGTACCCCAGCCCCCACCTCATGTCACCTTGGTTCCCACTTCCCCACCTGCCCAAGCCCCTGAACCCAGATGAAAGTCCAGGCTTCGTCCCCATAATTTGAGGGACATCCTAGATGCCATCTGCCTAGGCTGGAGGTCTACCCCCTTGATGCATACGTGCTCCACATGTCACAAGGGCAAGCACTCGTGATCCAGTGGGTCAACCACACAAGTAACACGTCAGTAACAATCAGCATCTGTGCAGTATTCTGCAGGTCACAAAGTTTCAACCTCCAAACAACTCTTCTCAGTTAGGCATTACCATCCACCCATTTTACAGATATGAAAGCAGGAGGCTCAGAGAGGTATTCCGCAGAGGGGCAAAGCCAGGCCCTGAACCCAAACTGTTTAACTCTGCATCTCCTGCTGTAAACCCCAGGGCGGGACCACGGGTACTGGCGACCTGCAGAATGGGTTCTATCTGACACTCTGCTTTGCAACCCCCCAGCTCTTCGAACCTGACGGCTGCATGACGGAGACGCCGTCGCCCGACTGCCCAACCCCTGCCCTGCTGGGCAGCCGGCCCAGGACACAGAGCGCAGCAGAGTCCCCGGGGCCACCCTGCCCCTGGCAGGTGCCCTCTCACCTCGCCCGCCCGCCCTCCCCACCGCACTCCAGGCCGGGGCCCTCCTCGAGCTGTTTGTTTTGCTGCGGGTTTCCGTTGGCTGGCATGTGGGTGTTTGTTGTATTCCTCCTGCAGATGGCAGACAGCGTGCCCTCCCCACCGTCACCCCACCCCACGGGCAGTGGGGAGAGCCGTCGCAGCAGAGCAGAACAAAAGCCTAGCAGGTGAACAGCCCCGTCTGCCGGTGTCTTTTATCCAACCCAGGTCCAGACAATATCTTCACAAAATTCTTTTCAACTCCCCCATCATCTGGGGCTCTTCCTGCCTGGCTTCCTGCCTGGATCCCCCCAGTGCCTCCCCCACCCTCCCAGAAACATCTGCTCCTCTGATGGGGCAAAGGACCCACGGTTCCGAAGAGCAGTTTGGTTTGAGTTTGGGTTTCTTTTTTGAGGGTGAGGTGGAGGGATTCTTCCATCCTTTACACCCCCTCAGAACCCAGGGACCCCACGGTCCCAGAAACTTCTGGCAAAAGGAAAGGACCATATGTTGTGGATGGTAGATGGAAACTCCCATCCTCCAAGCTTAGATCTCCCCTCAGCAAGGGGGGCCCGTGACCCTCAGCTTCTTACTGGCCCTGAGAGGCCTCTCAGGAGGCATCTGCTCTGATGGGGATGGAGTGGAGGGTGCTGGAAAGGAATGGGTATCTGTCTTCAAAGCTAATGTTGCTCGTTCCCAAATCTCAATGCTTCCATCTGGCCCCAGGAGCTGTGCTCGACCAAGGACCGGTGCCTTTCCCTCTGGAAATACCACTAGAGGCTGGCTAAAATGCACATCAAGCCTCCGAGTGTCCTCGCTGCCCGTGATGAGGTTGGAGTTCTGATGGTGTGTATCTGCCGCCAAGCCTTGCTCCCCTTACCACCGTCCAACAACTCGGGAAGGTAGGCTGGGCATCCCAGTTCTCACCCTGTGGTCTCCTACTGCTTCTACCATGCTGTCCAGGTTTTCGATTGGTGGCCTGGCCACCCACCCTTCTTGGGTTTTCTTTTCAGCCTTGTTCATGTTCTCAGGAGATCTTCATTGGCAACACCTCTATGAGGAGCCCAGGGCTTATCTCAGTCTATCCTCATGCTCGGCTCAGACCTGCAGGACCCCAGCCAGGCCCATAGCCTCGCAGAGGGTGGGAACTAATGACTCTAACCCCTGACCCTAGCTGGGAAGCATTTTATGACTACCTGGAAGACAGCCCCAGAGATGTCCAAGCTCACTGTGCTATTGAGGACCTAGAAGCAGCTGAAGATGCCGCTTAGGGGGAAAGTCAAAAGAGGAGGATGCTGGGGCACCCACAGAACCGTCAACAGGTAGAACACAGAAGTCTCTGGGACATCTGTTCCAAAGATGCTGACACAGAGTCCTGACTCCCTGCACAGGTTTGTGGGTTTGACTGCTGGCTCCAATTTGTTTAGGCCAAATTCTAGCACAAAAAGCTGGGGCCCAGTATGCAGAAGCTGCTTGGGCCAGTTCTAGGAACACAGTGTAACTCCATGTACACTGGCAGTGTGCATCCCATGCTTTCCAACACGAGTTGGCTTGTGCGACCCCTCGCCCCTTACCCGCCCTGGCCTCCAGACCTCCAAGGGCTTGGCTCTTGGAAGCCTTCCCTGATTACTTCCTAATTGAAGTCAAGCACTCTCTCAGGGCCTTTTTTCCAGCACTTACCTTTCCAGCATTTACCAAATTCCTCCAGGTATTTTAGTTATCTGGGTACACATCTTATCTGTAAACTCCTGAACAACAGAGCTATCTTATTCATCTCTGTTCTTACCAACTGCTCACCACCCCCCACCCTCTACTCCCCACCGTGTAGCTTGCACAGAGCAAACACTACACATTTTCTGCATCAATAAATCCAGGATAAACCCAAGTCCTTCTGATTGGCCACTAGGGATTCTGGGTAGGGACGGACAGAAAAAGAAGGAAAGAAAGAAAACCAAAATATGTCCCCATCTTCTCGGCAACCATATATATGATTCTAAGTTTCAAAAGAGAGAATGCTAGAGGATGCCCCCAGGTATGATGGTCAGCGGGACCCTGACAACAAGAACATCCCCCAACCTCACGGGACGGTGCCCTGAATTTCCGGTGATACCTCCCCAGTCACACTTCTGTCCCTACACATCTATCCAACCATCAGAAACCTCTGTATGACACATGAAACAAAACCCCAATTTCCTGAACTTGAGGGAAAACAGGCTTCCCTGTGCGGAGTGCTGGGTGCGCCCACCAGAGCACGTGACCACCCCCTCTCCTGCCCACTCCTGCCCTGGGAGGGCAGCTAAGCCTCTGTGGTCGGGACCCCAGGGAGGCCTCCCGGTGATTTGCATGTAATCACACACAATACCAGGCACAACAAAGCCACTCCGCAGGGCAGAGCCCCCTCAGCTGAGTTTAAGGCTTAATCTCCTTAATACAAAAGTTTCTGCTTTGCTTCGGACAAGTTCTGGGACTCTTTCTAATGATGCTAAACAAATAATCAGCCTTTATCCTCCTCTGGACGCTTGGCCCCCTGTGCATTGTGGCAGCACGGGCCCCTGTTGTGGTTTACGGACCGGGTGCGCACCTGCAGCGTCCGCGTAAGATCACCAGCGCCCAGCAGTGCTCTTTGCTGGGACTGGAACACCCGCAGGCAGAGCCGGGGGAAGGCACCGGCCCTGGAGCTTCCTAAACGCCCCAGGCCAGACACCAGCTCAGGGCTTCCCAGACTCCCAGAGCCCCTGCTCTCCCCCTCGGCGAGCACTCAGCCCCACAGCCCCCTACCAAAACCCAGTCCCTTCTTTGCCAGTCCTCCGAGTCTGTCCTCCCCCAGCAATGTTCAGCCCTCTCGTGCTTCCCCTCCCAGGCTCACCCAGCCTCTCCGGTTAGGCACCTTTTGCCCCCACCACCAGGTCCTTCTAGATCCGTCTTCCTATTTACTTCAACGCTTGTCCCCTAGGCCTCACAGGGCTAGCCCAAGCAAAGTGCCTCCGGGACACCATTTCGCAGAGAGGCTCAGTACCTGTAGCTCTGCCTTTAGCCCCTGCCATTCTGAGAATGAACTGTGAGCTCTCGTCTCTTAGAGTAATGCAGGATTTGGAAGTTGATAAGAAGACAGGTGGCCTTGATGCAGGCACCCTGGCTGTCTCGGTCATCTGTGGCTGTGTAACAAACACTGCAAAGCCGAGAAGCACAAAACAGACATCGTTTTTATTCCATCTCACCATGCTGTAGTGTAGAAGTGCGTGGAGGCTCAGCCGGGCAATTCTTCTGTTCTGTGCGTGTCCGTGGGGGTTACTCTCCGGTATTCAGCTGACTGATAGGTGGGTCTGCGATAATAATGAGACTTCACTCTCAGGTCTTAGCCGAAGTAGGTGTGGCTGGAAGCCATGGCTGGGCTGGGACTGTTGACCACAGGGCCTCCACATGGCCTCTCCGGATGGCAGTCTCAGGGCAGTGGGACTCTTTACAGAGCAGATCGAGGCTCCCAGATAGAATATTCCCAAAAAACTGCACTGAAGCCGCAAGGCTCAGAAATCCCAGAACCTCACTTCCGCCACGTTTCGTGGGTCATGCAAATTCAAGAGGAGGACATCTGCAGACACCTTTAATGCCTCCGCCAGGAGCCTCCAGCCCCACCAGGAACAGTGTCCTAGGCCCGAAGGCTGCGCTAGGTGCTGGCATCATTCTCGTTCTTTCCCCCAGAGACTCAGACACACTTCCTACTCCGGGCCCAGGGCAGCGTCCCCAGCTGACCTCCTGCTTAGTCTGCCTTCCACCTGTCTCGGCTGCTGGCAGGACCTTTGGTTTTTCTTGGCTGCTGCCGGATCTAGAGCTGCTCTTTTCAGGTTTTTGTTCACAGATGGCTTAGATGGGAGATAAGGAAGTGTGAGTCCATTTTTGCAGAGGCGAAGATGCTGCCTTCTGGTGCGGGGGGGTGGGGGGGGAAGGGGCAATAATTCTCCAGACCTCAAGTCCTCCCTGGTTCTTTTAGACTGGCTCCGGTAACAGGTCCCTGCTGCGGAAAGAGTTGTCTCTATGCCATGACTCTAAGGCTCTTGGGGAGTCCGAGGTGGGCCTCAGCCACGAGATGGACAAGGGCGATGGGAGGAAGAGGCCATTCTCTATCTGCCGCACCACCTAGATGCTGAGTCACATCAACACCAAGCAACACCTGGTCAGACAGGCTCCCACACTCCCATCTGGCCCAAACCAGATGCTCCTTCCATGGCTCTGGGCTGGGAGTGGCAGGTGTTTGGCGGGCCAGTCTCTGCTCTAGGAGCCAGGGTGCAAGGTCACATAGACGAAGGCCATGTGCACGTCTTTCCCCTTGTCTTCAGTAATGGGTTTCAAATGGGATTATGAAATGTTTAAGCCACACAAAAAGGAATGAGGAATACAAAAACAACCCCCACACACAAGCAAGCAAGTTTGGTTCTCATTCCAAACTATTTGTATTTTTGTTAAGAAAAAAAATGTGACCAATATTGCTGAAGTTCTCTGTGCCACATATATTCTCAGGACTCTGGAGAGTTGGGCAGAGCAGAGGGTCTGCTGGTTCTCTCTGTGGGCTTTGGGAAGCAGCGATGCAGACCCTCCCACTCCTGACAAAGCCTACTAAGGCATCTAGATGGGTTTTAAACAGAATGAGTGTGTAACAGTTGACAGACATACTCTTCCTTCTTTTTAAACTGACATTAAATGAGAAAGCAAAATCACACGCACGCACACACACACACACACACACACACACCAAACAAGCAAGGGGAGAAGCATTGATGGAAAAGAGGGAAGTTCAGTATCAGAAATTGCTGCTCCGTCCAGAGAAGGACCACTTCCTGGGGCCCCAGTCAGGGTAGATTGGGTCAGAGTCTGCAAATAGACCATAGAGAACGTAGACCCTTCTTTCTTCTTTCCACTCTGAGCTCAGAGACTTCCCAGATCCCATAGTCTGCACGGGTCACTAGGCCCTTAGAAATTGGCTTCACATCTCTATGGGCATCTGTCTCCCACACTTGACTGTAAACCCCACGACTGTACATTATTCCTTGTCGATCTCCCACGAAGTTCTCGTGCAGAAACAGGATTCTATTACAGCCTAGAATGTATGATTCATTTTTAGGAAAGCCCCATGATCACTGAGCAGGAAACAGGAGACCTGACAGAAAGGGAAAGGGAGAGTGGCTGAAACGTAAGAGACCAGAGTACGCGGAGCTCCCAGACATTGGTTCCTAATTCCACTCTTTCCCAACAGGATCCAGAGCTCCTGGGAGAGATGGCTGATGCTGAGACTGGGGCAGGAGATGTACAAGATGGGCCCAGGGCATCCGCTCATGCCAGCGAGTAAGGAAATGCTTTTTAAAGAATAAAACCCACAATGATGAGTTATGTCAAAGGACTCGGGAGCCAACTGAAACAGCTCCCTATGACTAACATTGGGTCATTTGAAGGAAAAAAAAAATTTTTCAATATCCACGAGTCTATTCTGATAAGTAAGTAATTGAATAAATAAATGGGGGAGAAAAGACAAATCTCTCGTGCAGAAGAATCTCATATACTTTCTGTAGATGCTCCACCATTAGGGGTTGGAGCATAGGACTTTCTTTCCCCACAAGAAGCACACTAGGGAAAGGAGAAAAATAGGAACAACTTTTCCACGGAGAAAACCTGACAAACATGACCTCAGCCAGGTGGCTAAGGTCAACAATGAAACATCATGGTGATAGTACACACTCTTGATGTGAGGTGGCATACACAATGCTTTATCTCTGTGGTCTTCCTCCTCCAAACCCCTGGTTCCAGTCTAACTATTAGAAAAACATCAGACAAATCCCAGTGGAGGGAGTGTGTCCCTAGTCTATCATAGTGTTATGATAGACCTGACACGTCCTCCTCGAAACTGCCAGGATCATCAGAAAGCAGGGAAAGTTTGAGAAACAATCACAACAGAGAGGAGTTTAAGGAGATGTGACAATTAAATGTACTATGGGATGCTGGAACAGAAAAGGGCATCTGGTAAAAACTAAAGACATACATGCAAAGTATGGACTTTAGTTAATAATGGTACATTGGTATCTTAATTCTGACAAATACATCAACTTAATGTAGGATGTTAATAATAGCGGAAACCGGGTGTGGGGTGCATGAGAATTCTTTGTAGTGTCTTTGCAATTTTTCTGTAAGTCTAAAACCATTCTTAAAAAATTATCAAGAAAAAAATCAACCATGTTCGGGGCGGTGGGGGGACTTATGTAGAATTAGAAAAATAGAGGAAAAAAAAAATAAGAGACTGAAAGGGATTCAGAATCATGGAAGTTAAGAAGTCCCTAACCTGTCAGAAGCAGTGAAGAATCAGGGAAGATCAGAAGTAAAATCTAGGAAGATCTAGACCAGCCCAGGGGACACTGCCCTTGGAGAGGACAGTTTTTAAGAGACAGTGAATAGAGAAGTCAGAGTTCAGGGACATAGTATAAGAACCTGGAAGCAACAAATGTAGACAAACTATCAGGGAGTGTGGTCTTTAGGGGTACCCAAAACCCCTAAGATGGGTCATGAGCCTCAAGGATTGTGCTCATCAGATCTCCTCACAAAACTTGGCTACTTAAAGCATGGTAACCGCAGACTCACTTTAGCTGGTTAGAAATGCAGAATCCCAGGCCACACACCAGATCACCTATAGTACTGGATGATAATCTCCCTTTCAGGAGCACAAATGTTCAATACCAAGACAATAAATCACCTAATTTAGAAATGGGCAAAGAACCTGAATGATCATTTCCCAAAAAGAAAACAGATTAGTGAAAAGATGCTCCACATCACCCATCATCAGGGAAATGCAAATCAAAGCCACAATGAGATATCCCCTCACACCTGTTACAATGGCCATCATCAAAAAGACAAAAGATAAGTGTTATCAAGGATGTGGAGAAAAGAGAACCTTTGTGCACGGTTGGTGGGAATGTAAATTGATCCAGGCATTATGGAAAACAGAATGGCATTTTCTCAAAGAACTAAGGATAGAACTACCATAGGAGTAGTCCTGGGTCCTGCTCCTGGGTATTTATCCAAAGGAAATGTAATCGGTATGTTGAAGGGACATCCGCAGTCCTGTGTTCGCTGTAGCTTGGTCATAGTAGCCAAGACGTGGAAACAACCCAAGTGTCCCTCAATGGATGAATGGATAAAGAAGACATGGTAAGTATATATAATGGAAGATTACTCAGTCATGAATAAGAAGGGAAATCCTGATGTTTGTGACAACACAGATGAATCTGGAGGACATTTAGCTAAGTGAAAGGAAATAGACAGAGAAAGACAAATACCATTATTATCTAATTTATATGTGGGATCTAAAAAACAAAGTTGAACTCAGAAGCAGAGAACAGAAGTGTGGTGATGGGGCAGGAAGTTGGGGGAGAATGGTAGGTTTGGGCAACAGGGGTACAAAGTTGCAGTTACATAAGATGAAGAAGCATAGGGATCTATCTTACAGCCTAGTGACTATATCAGGAACACTGTATTCCATATTGGAAACAGAGGCTAACAGAGCTGATTTCAGGTGCTCTCATCACACACAAAGAAACAGTAACAATGTGAGGAAATGATATGCTAACTAGCCTGACAATAGTAATCATGTCACAAGTCACAGGTATCAAATCATCACATTGTACACATCAAATACATACAATTTAGATATCTATATATGTATGCAAAAAATGAATTGAATTAAAATTTAAAGACCCCCGAGCAATTGGCAAAAATACTAAAATGTTTGGAGAATTATAACATGACCAAGATGTTCATCTTCATCTCCACCAAAATAATTAAGGTACTGATACTGCTTTGCACGCATGCACACACACACACACATTCTCCTTTACAACTGCCATTTCCTCTTAACACCAACGGCCACCACCAGCACCATTTCCTGCAAGATCACAGTGCCACCTTCTGGAAAGCCGAGGGCAGGATGACTGAGCCCCTCAGGAGAACAAAGCAGGTGACAGAGGTGAGAAGTGGCTTCACCAGGTGACGGCACACTGTGCCATCCAGCCCAGCGATCGGCAGCCACGTAGGGCCACTGAGCACCTGACCTGTGGCCAGTCCTCCCTGAGATCTGCCGTAAGTATAAAATGGATTTCAAAGACAGTATAAAAAAAAAAAAAACAATGTAAAATACCATGTTATTAATTTTTATATCGACCAGGTGTCGAGGTACTACATTAGGTTAAATAAAATATGTAATTAAGACTAATTTCTTTTCAGTTTTATAACACCTAGAAAATTTGACGTTCCATCTGTGATCGCATCATGTTTTTATTAGACAGCTCGGATGTAAGCTATGTTTCACAGAATATAGATTCTCAGGGATCTGAATGTCTTCCCCTCAAATATGTCTCGGCAAGGCGTCTCTAATCCTGCAGCTCGGCGATTCCCCTCCCGACCTCAGCGCCACAATCCGCCTCCAGTTCTGCAGGCACCAGCAGCTCCGGCTGGTACGTCGTAAGCACACTGTGAGTCCCTGTGGAACGGGCCACTACCTGAATGAGCAAGTGAAGTCCCGTCAGGTAGAGGGGACACCTTGTCCTGAACAGGGGGATCTCTTTTTAGAAGCAACCCGGTCACCAGTCGTTCGGGGAGAGATGCGGGGAATTAGATACAACAAACCAAGTCAGAACTACATTCACTGTTCTCAAAAAAAAGTCTGATTACAATGTCATGAAACAGACTTTCTTAAGGCCCTCCTGACCCAGGACTATTCAAACTGGGAGGCAGAGATCTTAGTTACAGGTCGTAAGTGGGGCTTGTAAGCCGGGTGGCCTTGAAAGTCCCCGAGTCCCACTTCTGAGTCTTGGGCAGCCACGCCTCCCCCGTGAGACCTCGCCTCTGCGGGCACCTGATGGCCCCGCAGGCACTTCCTCACCTGTTAGCTGGATCGATTTTCACATCTGCTCTTGAAGAAAGCCAAGCAGTATTATTTATTATCACCTCTTTATGAGTGATAAATTAACTGATTATCTAATCTCGCAGGATAGTCACCAGCGAGGCCAGGTCTCCGCCCTTGCTCTCCACCACCTGCCTCGAGCTCCTGCGTTGCCACGTGTGGGCATTTCAAGTGCTCCCTGGCGGCTGGATGGTTTCCGGATCTCGTGGATGCATGTTCTTGAAGAGCGTTTGACCCGTTGTGTGACTCTGTTAAAAATCTGTCTTGGGGCTCCTGGGTGGCTCAGTGGGTTAAAGCCTCTGCCTTCAGCTCAGGTCATGGTCTCAGGGTCCTGGGATCGAGCCCCACATCGGGTTCTCTCTGCTCAGCAGGGAGCCTGCTTCCCCCTCTCTCTCTCTCTCTGCCTGCCTCTCTACTTGTGATCTCTCTCTGTCAAATAAATAAATAAAATCTTTAAAAAAAAAAATCTCTGTCTTATTGGCCTCGGTCTTCTCATCTGTAAATTGGGAGGAGAGAATGAAATCATCTCTGAAGTCCTTCCTGATGCTAAAATCGTGCGCATCTCTGAAACTTGGCTGATCGTGCACCAAGGATGGAAACCTGTGTCTCATTCCCCTCATTCCCCTCGTGTCTCTGCTGCAGGATTTTGGACACAGAGATAGGCTTTGCCTGGCACAAGGCAGAAGCTAGAATGTCCCATGGTCTCACTGAGCCCAGTTCTACACACACGCGCGCGCGCACCCCGCCGGCTGCTCTAGGAAGGAAACGGTGTAGGGCCCTATCCGAGTTGTCTGGGCCAAGGTCGCCCGGGGGATATGTCTCTCGGATGTCACCTTCATGAAGTATTCAGCACATGCTCCCGGGAGCTTCTGTGAGTGACAGTTTCTCTCTGCGTGCAGATCCCCGTGCCCAGATCTCTCTGTACCTCTCCCATCCCCATCTCGTCCTCTCCGGGGGCTGCTGTCACTGGGTCTCTGCCTTTTGTCTTCCCTCTCCATCGACGACCCCAGAGGTCTTGTCCATCCTCTTCCAACCTGCATGTGGGCCCCTCTCCCTGCGGCTGCCGCCCCCGCCCAGGAAGTGAGGGCTCTACCCTTCGGAGGCATCCCCGGGACATGGGCCTGTCTAGCCCTCTTCTGCTCTACCTTGCAGAGAGCCGTGTGCCTGAGCGGAGACACTCCTCAGGACTGCAGGAGCCAGACGCCTTGTGTGGAAGAGCTGCACCTATCAGGGTGCCCAGAGGGTAGGACCTGGGGCTGAATTTGCACAGAGGAGTTGGGGATAAAACGAAGGGGTGGGCAAGACAAACAGCTCAGGGGACAAACACCTGGGCTGGTGGGGTCAGAAGCCCCTGAGCTGGGGGAGGGAATAGTCTGGGGCGTACTAGGGCCTCGTGGGGGAATCACCTGGGGACCGGCAGCTCCCGGAAGCTAAGTCTCAGTCCTAACTGCTGTGCACCCGTCATTCTACAGGTAGGCTCTGCTCTCACTCACCACCTCCTCCCTGTCCTCCCGGAACCTTCCTCACCAGAGCGGGTCCCCATGACACCCCCCTCTGCCTCCTCTGCCCTCGAGGATTCTTCAACCACTGGCCTGGCCAGGATGCCTGTTTTCCCTGTGGTTCCAGGGCCACCCAGCCAGAGGAGGGCAAGGACACTTGTGTCTGCCTGGGGCCTGACCGAGTGTTTCAGGTATGTCCTCTGGCAGTGGGACTCAAGGACAAGCTGCCTTTCCAGGACTGTCTTTGGTCAAGTTCGGCTCAGGTGTAACCTGACCGGGCTTAGCTCGGGTTTCCAAGTGACACAGGGATAAGATTGCCAGGTAAAATACAGGGTGCCCAGTTAAACCTGAACTTCAGATCAGTTACAGATCATTGTTTAGCATAAGTATGTCTCAAATACTGAATGAGACAGACTTATGCTGAAAACATTCCTTGTTTATCTGACATTCAAATTTAATATTTTTACTTGCTAAATCAAGCAACCCTACTCGGAAGAAAAGGCAGTCTGCTGTTCTCCACCATGACCACTCCTAAAATACACCCTGCCCCAAACCCTTCCAATTCGAACTTTCCCTGTAAGCCAACAATTAGGCATGTGAACCCTTCCTTTCCTGAAATTCCCGGGTCTTGTTGGCTAAAAGGCTAGCACCACCTCGACCCTAACCAGCATGTACTGGTCACCTTCCCCTCTCTTTGGACCCCTCTCCAGACCTGTTGAACCTTGACCTCCCCTCCCCCACCTCTCTCTTCTGGCCCATCTCGGGCAGGGTCACAGCCAAAGCTGTGGTTCCTCATCAACCAGCGAATCTTCAACTGAGCCTCTTCCCTCCCCACCCCGCAGCCCAGTGATGGGCAGTGCCCCTGCCTCCCAGGCTACCAAGATGTTGGAGAGCCGTGGGGCTGTGTCCAGCAGGAACACAGGGGCTGCGAGGATGGGGCCACCTGGAACCAGGAGGGGCTGTGTTTGACCAAGGATCAGTGGAGTGACCACTGTGCCCGGGAGGTAGGAGGCATCTCCATAGTGCATCCCTGGCCCTCTGCCCAACACCCACCCCCTCGCCCTTGTTGGAAACAAGACCTGTGCTCTATACTCTAAAGCTGGAGAGAGTCAGGGGCAGCCTCCCCCGGAGAGGTGTCCCTAAGACGTTTGAGTCTCCGTGCAGGTGTGTGCCACCCCGGGAGATGCCCATGGCTATGACCCAGGCCTGGGGCTCTGTCTGTGCTGGGGACAAGGCTCAAGTGGAACGTGTGGTCCCCTGTGCCCCGAGGGACAGAGACACTTGCTGCAGCTCAGCTGCTCTGAGGGCATCCCACAGATCTCCGTCCCTGAAGGCAATGGGAGCCAGGTACAGTGTCCGAGCTTCAACCCCTGGCTGGGCTGGGGCCCCCTGCACCTGGGGACTCTGCCTCCTGAGAAGGAGAAGGCATGACATGCCTGTGCGTGGGGTTCGGGCCCCAACTCGCTGACCCACATCATAGGCACAAGCTCTAGGACCAGAGGAAAGGCCCGCCTATTGATTTAATTTCATCCTGTAAAACTCCTTGAAGAAGTGATTTGCTCATTAAAGAGGCAGAAATTGTCTTGGAAAACTTCCCACATGAGCAAAGCATGGCGCCCGGAGTTATGACTCCTGGTTACCCCTCTCTGTGAAGTTCTTAGACGACAGGTACTACCACTCCCCTGAATCCTTACCAGGACACTCAGACAGGGCTCAAGGGAAGCCCCATGCTCTCTCCACCTCCCTGCGGGGCAGATGTGTGACTCACCATGTCTCAAGGGAAAGATCTGACCCTGGACCTCTTCTTTCCCAGGAATTCTACCTTCTGGACAGGCCTTCCTCATCACGTGCCGTAGGCCATCCCTGCAACTCAGACCAAGGGCATAAGCCTGTCCCTCTGTATGTGGTCAGGATGGATGGTAAGACAGCGGGACAGAGGGAAGCCACAGGTGGACCCACCGCTCAGGACCACACATGGGAAAGCCTGGACCTTTCCGTGGCATGAGCTTAGCCTCTTCAGGCAGAAGCTAGATGGTGATGGGCGGAGCCCCATGAAGGGACCCGTCGATTTTTAGAAAGTTGAATCCCGCCATGTGCAAATCAGAAACGGACAGCTTCTGCTGCGTCCATGCACTAGGGAAAACTCTCTCCCAGGCCCCTGCCAGTTGAGGGAGATCCCTGTCTTGTTCCAGGCTTTGGGTTCCTAGGCCTGATCAGACCAGGTCACAAGCTGCTGCACGCCCTTGGCCTGCTCTTCAGGGACCCCAGGGCCCCAGGCCACAACGCCGGTGAGCATGGGGGACAGCTGTTGTCTCTCCTCTCCCACCGCCACCAGCAAGAATCTGTCTAAAGGTCTCTGTTCCTCATGTTCTGTATCTCGCTTGCCCAGGAAAGTCGAGCAAAGGACATCTGACCTCCCCTTGGTCAGTGAGCCCCAACTCCACGCGCCGTGGGCATCTGTTGCCCCCAGAGCCTGGCATCCGCAACCCCACAGTCTGCCTCCAAGTCAATGATACGCTTGCCTTCCTGGTGACCCATAAGCATTATCCAGAGTATGACCTGTGAGTGGCCAGAGGACATGGCCTGCCACCATCGAGGCACTGGACAAAAGACACCCCGGTGCCCGTGGGCACCCGCAGGAGACAACACACCCCTCCTTTCTCTGTCCCCAGGGGCCACTTCTATAACACACTGCCGGGATTTGACTGGGGACGCTTCCGGGCCCTCCCTGAGGAGTCCCAGCTCCACGATCGAGAGCCCTACCTTTTCCTGCAGCAGTTTCAGCAGCCCGGGGTGTATGTCTTCCATCTGAGCAGCAACAAGCATCGGAAGATGGTTTGTCCGTGACGGTTGGCCTCATTCAACACACCCGCCCTTCATGTCCCCCTCGCCTTAGACAACACTGCCTCATAACCATCCCAGACAGAACCCCAAGGAGGGAGACACTCAGGACGTCCCTATCAAAGTTTCGGGCTCCCACACTCCTAACAGATAGTTCTGGGGGTTTCCAGGGTTCCCTCCAACATGTGGTGTATAGAGAAGGGAAGATCATGGGGGTAAAAATAGCAGGTGTGTCTAAGGACCTCATGGTGTCCGGACATCGCCCATGGCCCTCTGCTTCATTACCCGCTTTGCCCCACTCCCTCTCTTACCTTGAAGGCTCACACCCCAAGGTCATCTGCACAGGCTTGTATCCATTCGACCTGCTTGTGATGACTCCACTGACGCAGGTGCAGTGTCTGGGTCACACACAGAATTTAGCTCCTCACCCCACCTGCACAACTTCGAGGATGCTGTGCCGACCTCGCCCCAGAAGAGGCATACAGCTGCTCTGTTACTCGATGTGAATTTGTTTCCCTGGGGAAAACCCATATTCTGCTCCCCCAAGGTGTGCACAAAGGTCTGGGCTATTTGGTTCGTGCCGACAGGCCTAGGGTCCCACTCTGTCTTCTTGCCAGTCTGTGGCGGACCGTGGGAGAAAGGCTGAACAGATTTCTTTCCCCCCAGTACCTCCGCACCCTGCCGCCCGGGGGCCGGTGCTTTGGAGAAGGGCCCTTTGCCTCCACGACTCCCAGGTATCTCATCCAAACTGGCATCGCCAAGATCCCCAGGCCCCCGAAGAGGTCTGACTGGCCAGAAGTCCTGGGGGAGATGGTCCTGTTGCTGGGGTTCTGCCTGCTTCTGTTGGTGAGTAAAGCCGGACAAGGGACATCTTAACCTCCATGCAAGACCGCCTCTCCAAACCCGTGTGAATGGGCTGTCCCGTGCCCGTTTGCAGCAGGCATTACAATAGTTGCTAAGATGCGAAAGTGACAAAGGTACAGCCTCAGGCCTCCAGTGACAAAGCTCAGCAGGCAGAATATAGACAAGGAAACAAACAAACATCCGGCAACATTAGGGGACTCTGGCAAAAGCTTGTCCAGGGTGTCCGGCTGCACCAGGAAGGAGCTGACTGCCCGTCCTGGGTGAGTCAGGACAGACTTCTGTGAAGAGGTGATCCCGAAAGAGGTCTGAGATATGAGCCGTGGGGGCATGTGTCCCCTGTACTAACGAAGGGGTTGGCGGGTTGGGGGCTGGGAGGTACTGGGCTTGGGAGGAGGGTGCGGATGAGATGGGGGTACTATGTGTAAGGGTACGGAGGCATGAAACAGCATTCACCTGCTCAGGGAACCAAATATGGGGGTGCAGACACAGAGCTGAGAGACAAAATCACTATGATCCCATGGGCCCCGCTTTATCCTCTATGCAGTGAGGGATCCATTAAAACCTTTGAGCAAGGGCACCTGGGTGGCTCAGTCGTTAAGCGTCTGCCTTCAGCTCAGGTCATGATCCCAGAGTTCTGGGATCGAGCCCCACAAGAGGCTCCCTGCTCAGCAAGGAGCCTGATTCTCCCTCTCCCACTCCCCCTGCTTGTGTTCCCTCTCTCACTGTCTCTCTGCCAAATAAATAAGTAAAATCTTAAAAAACAAATAAATAAAACCTTTGAGCAAAACAAAACAAAAAACTTTCAAGTAAGAGAGAGAAACCCCGGTAAGAATTTTATTTTTACTCTAGCAATAGGGTAGAAGAAATGATGGATGGAGGGTGGGGGTACAAATAGATAGGCAGTGGGAATGGTCCAAACAAGAAGACAAGGTTCTCCTTCTCTTCAGCTGAGCAGGGCTCTTCCTCCGGCTGGTCTTCAGAGAAGATGCTTCCCCCTGTCCCTCACATCGCCACATTATGTACTGTGTAGATTCAGTGTCACAGCCTGAGCTGGGCCCAGAAGGCCACTCCCAACCCAACCTTCCGGAAGCATCAGCAAGGATACAACCTGGATGCCTACACCTCCCCAAGACCTGGGATGACGTCAGTGAGGAGAGGTCGATCACACCAAGATTCTGATACCCCCAGGGTTGAGGGAGATCACGGTGAGTGACAGACTCAGGTTAGAATCCCAGAGGGGTCCCCAAATCCAACTGGCCACCCCCCGCTTCCCTTTCTCATGTTCCCAGATTACTCATGGTTCTATTCTCCCACATTCGTTTATTCATTTGTTCAGTAAATATTTATTGGACGGCCACTGTATGCCAGACACTGCCTGGTTCTAGAAGTACATGCTGAGGGGGACAGAGACATCTAAATAAAAACTTTTCAAGGGGCACCTGGGTGGTTTAGTCGGTTAAGTTCAGGTTTGGCTCAGGTCGTGATCCCAGGTTCTTAGGATCAAGCCCCGAATCGGGCTCCCTACTCAGTGGGGAAGTCTGCCTCTCCCTCTCCATCTACCTCTCCCACTGTTCATGCTCTCTTTCAAATAAATAAGTAAAATCTTTAAAAAAAAAAAAAAAAGAACTTTCCAAAAGAAAAGTAATATAACCATGTACAAAGTGCCCGAGTCAGGAGATGTCCAGCACTAGCTAGAGGAGCAGCTCCCAGAAGGCACTCCTGGGTCACACCAAGTATTTCACCTTCTACCCTTGCCACTCAAAGTACACTCCTCAGATAAGAGCACCCCAACTTAAATGTGATGGTGAATTACGTGGGGACCTTCTGCAATGGGTCAGAGGTAGAATCTAGAATTCTGTGTTTCTAATGAGGTCCTCATCAGGGCTGTTACAAGCAAGACTGTGTCTTGACCATTGAGGATCCGCAGGAAGAAGGATCAGGGAAGATCAGCAGGGAGGCTTATCTTTGCATTTCAGGAGGCTAATCCTGCTTCCCTCCCCTTTACAGGTGGGCACTGGGAGGCGGAGGAGCAGGTAGACCTGGAGTGGTTTGACCCAGAATGCTTCTTTGCAGTCCTGCTCAGACAGTCTCTGTCAGTGACAACAAAACTCAGCCAGACCAAGGAAGAGGTAAGTGGAGAAGCTGGAGACGTGAACGGGGTTGGAAACGGGTTCATCGCAAAACGCAGCTGGTTACAGGATAGAGAACCTAAAGAAATCCTTCATCTATTCATGAGAATCAGGGGAAAAGGAAAGTATATGGGAGGGGGGATAGAAGATTTCAGATTAAATTTAGGGCTAATTTTCAGAACTTTGGACCTCACATCGGTGATAGGAAATCTGGAGTCTTCAGATCCCCATTCCTGGTCCTCAGTAGCCCCACTGGAATGTATAAATTCAGGCCAGTAGGTGACAGGCGTTGGGGGCGGGGGGGGGGGGGGGGCGGAGAACCACACACACACACTAGAGGTCCAAGTACCGGAAGCTGGGTCAGGGGGCTGGGGCGCTGGGGCGTCCCTCCACCGACGGGCAGCAGAGGGCGCTGTGATCAAAGCAACGAGTGGGGCCGCGAGGCCGCGGCGCGCGGTCACAGGTGCACGCCGCCGCGCTCTCCCGCAGCTCAAACTCCTCTGGCTCAGACTCGTGAGTGAAGCCCGTTCTCTGCGGCAGCTGTGGGGGGCTGAGCGTCGCACCCCGGCCTCTGCGGGCCAGCGTCTGGGGAGTCCCCCGAGGGAGCTGCAACAGGTCGGGCTGAGTTCACACCTTCCGACCTGGTCCCTGTGCCTAAATGGGGCTCCGGGGGACCCCCGAGCCCGGCACCCCCACCCCGCCCCCCGTGGCCCCTCTCCCACCGTCCCATCTCCCAGGCCCCAGGGCTCCTAGGCACTGCCCCCACCCCCGGGGATTTCTCATCCCCTTGCCGCTGCTGCCGGGCCTGCGCAGAATGTTCTGGAGCTCCCTGCCGGGGCTCGCGGGGTGCCCGGCCCCTGGGCTGCTGCTGGCGGTCGGGCGTCTGCAGCCCCGCGGGCGGGCGGGCAGGCAGCGCTGTCTCTGACCCCAGGCTGCTGAGGCCGCTGCCAGCGCCGCGGAGGAGGAGGCCGGGCGCAGGGCGCGTCTGGCGGGCCAGAACGCGGCCAGCCTCAGTCACCAGCTGAGGCTCCTCCGCCAAGACCTCGGGGCCCGGCAGGAGCAGTGGGCGTCTTTCTGCTGCGAGCTGATGGCGGCGCGGCGGCTGCTGAAGGTCCAGGAGGGCTCCGGGCCCGCGAAGTCCTCCCGGACCCGGCCGAACCCAGAAGGGTGTGTAGCCGGTCCCTCTGAGTCAGGCTTGCTGACATGTGGCCTAGGGGAGGAGCGAGTGTGGCTTCCCCAGGTCCAGAACGGGCCACAGCAGAGGGTCCTTTCCCCATGCCTCACCGCATGGCCCCTGATCCGGCCTCCTCCGTGTCCCCCGGCCCCCCGCAGGGAAGTGCCCCCGCTGGATGCTGCTGCGCTGAGCCGCCTGTCCCAGGCTGTGCTGCAGGAGGGCCACCGCCTGAAGGCCTGGGGCGTCCTGGGTTCCGGCACTGGGGCGGAGCTGCTGCGGCCAGGTGGGTTCTGCTCCCCATCGCGGGTCCACAGGGCCCGCAGAAACTTGGCCCCTCCCCTAGGACACCCTGCAGGGGAGGAGAAGGACAGAGCAAAGTGGAAACCCCCAAAGCTGGGAGGGCCTTCCTGGGCAGTGTGCGGGCCAACAGCTGTGTTGCTGAATAGGGAGCCTGCGAAATGGAAAGAACAGGGGAGGAACCAAGCCAAACTGGCCCGAAGCATGGCTTTATACCTAAGGGAACATTTTCTGAGAGTAAAAGCCCAACGGATGAGTGCAAAATTTGGAGAATGCTGGACTTGCCTGGAAATGAAGAGTGGGAGAAGGATCCCCTTGGGTTCTCTGTGGGAATTCTGAGTACACGGAGTCCCCAGCCCCATCAGGTGACTGATAGGCTGTCACCACTTTTTCCCAAAGTCTGTCCAGTCCCTGCCAGCATGCAGTATCATGATATCACAATGTCATGTCTTGCAGGGGGATCAAGCCCTTCGCTCAGCAAAAGACAAGATGCTCTGCCCTCAGGGAGCACTTGCTACTGGGGTTGGGCTGGGGTTCTTCCAGCTCCTTCCAGGCACCAGCCCAGGGAGACCCTAACCTGGCCCGTCCACCTCACATGCAGAACTGAGCCATCATTTGCTTTCCAGCAGCCTCAGCAGACTCTAGGCGGGGGCACCCCGGACATCAGCGTGAATCCCGTCACCAAGCTGATGGTCCCCGGCCCCAACTGTGCAATGCTTCCAGCCAGTGGCCATGCAGGATCTGTACCCCCTGGCTACTTCATCCACCCCGACACTGGGAAGGTGCTGCCTGAGGCTGGAAATCTGGGGTACGATCTGCAGGGAGCTACCCTGGTGCCCACCACTGACTTCAGTTCCGGTGAGACCCTGACCACGAAGGAGCTCCCGCCCTGCCCGGGTCTGCTGCGATCCTCTGGGAGGATCTCCCCGGGAGCACAAGGCAGGGAGCAGGGCTCTGTCCTTGCACTGTGGGGTATGATGACGAGCAGAGCAGCGAACACCTTCTCCCCCTCCTCACTTTAACATTCTTGCTGCAGACGGTGAGGCCTGGGAAAGCCGCTGGGTACAAGAAGGCTCTGCGGGGCCAGGTGGGAGGCTGACGGACCAACAGTGCTAACATTCCCTGTCCCCCTGTCTCCTTGTCTCTCCCCGTCCAGGCGGCATCCGAACGTCAGAAGCTGCCGTCCTCCCCTATGTGCCCTACCCAACCTGCCCTGCCACAGGCTCCCCTCCTGCCGCCCACCTGCCCATCCTGCAGCCGAGACGGACGTCACAGCTGGGGGTGCTCATGACAGACCCCCACAACCGGCATCGAGGTGCCTGTGCTGGCTGTGACTCTTCATCCTCAAACCAGGCAGTGGCTCACTCTTGGGGGCACATACTGCAATCCTCTCACCAAGACCTTGGCCCCCCTCGAGTTGGGGGGCCCCATGGAGGACCCAGTCACGGGAAGCATCTCGCCAATCCTGGGAGTCGGGTTGGATGAAAACACAGGTATTCACCGTCCCCAGTGCTGGGCTCCCCCGCCCTCCTCTCTGCCCAGCCTGGCTTTTCCATCCCCCCAGTGCCTTACACCCCCCCATATTTTGGTCCAGGCTGCAAATCACCCCAAAGCCACCTTTCCACTCTTTATCCCCACTCTGCTCTTACCCCACCTGCGTCCTCGGTCCTGGCTTCCCTGTCCCCTTCCCCTCACTTCCGGTCCCCCACCCCTGTGCTCACCCAGTCCGCAGGCCCTCGTCCTCCTTTATGCGTCATCTCCCTGCGTCTCTGTTCAGCCCCTTCCTACCTCACCCTCTTGGGTTCCGCTGCCAGGTCAGTGCTTGCCCTGGGGGGGCTGCGAGACGCCTCGGGGAGCCTTATGCTGCCTGGTGACTGCTTCGAGGAGCCTCTGAGCGGGAAGACAGTCTGGCTGCAGGGAGCTTCTCGGCGGGAGGGCCAGACAGTGCCCCACATGGGAGGATCACAGGCCCTGCTGGACGCCAACGTGTTGGTGGCCCAGAGACGAGTGGTTGCCATGCTCCAGAGCTACCGGGAGAGGCCGGGGTCGAGGACACTGGGGCTTCTGGAGGCTGCCATCAAGGACATGAGACAGGCACTGGGCTTGAGTCTGCACCATGTCCTGCAGCAGGCTCAGAGACTGGGGCGGCAGCTGGGGACAGCAGAGGCCATCATGGCCAGCGACAGGAGGATAGGTACCTACTGACTGAGACCTGGGCTCTTGGGCCCCTGGCATCCTAAGCCCTGAATGACCTGGTGCCTCTGTACCCTCAGCTCATAAGCTCAGGGACAGGACTGCAGCCCCACTGGTCACACACACACACACACACACACACGGAACAGAGGGAGGAGAGGAGGAGTGTGGTGGCTTCATGCCCAACCCCGTGAATGCTCGGCTTGAACTCTGTTCTCTTGCCAATCCTGCTGGGTCTTACACGTCACGATCGTGAAGTATATGTTCTCCTGTTATTTCAGAGCGTCCCCAACATCGTAACGTGTTATGAAACCCGTTTTACACCTCCACTAATACAAGGATGGGCGAGGAGAGGAAGTAGGAGGGGCACCTTCCTGGAGCTTACCTCAGTCATTCTCTCTAGAAGCTTCTGCCCATAATGTGACAAAAAAGAACCAGGGTTTGGGGTCAGAACTGATTCGAGTTTGAAGCCCTGTCCCACTATTTAATGACTCTTAGACGTTGGGCAAGTTACTAGACTTCACTCTGTTTTAACATCTTTAAAATGAGGATAAAAACAGTATATACTTTAGGTTCCATTGTAGGGCCAAATAAAATGTAATTTGTAAGGAGTTCCCAAGCTCAGACTTTTGGTTCATGGTGGGTGCTCGAATATTTGATACTTTTCTTTTTACCTTTTTAGTGTGGCCTAGAAATTGTTCTCAGCCTCCCAGAGGTCCCAAGGCCACTCAGTACCTTCCTCCTGCATTCAAAAGGCCAAGCGAGGCCCCAGAGGAAACAAATGCAGTCTTTGCAGGGAAGCCTCTCGGGTCAGGGATTAGCCCTTTGAGCCTGGCACTTAGCCTTCAACCACCCTTCTCTCTGCTAACTCCCCCTTGTATTAGGGATGATGTGCTATCCTGGGACAGAGCTGTGGGTTCCGGTCCTATACGGGATGGAGATCCCAGACCCTGAGGGCTCAGGGCTCATGGTGCCCATCCTGGGCATGGAGACTGATGGGAATTCAGGTGATGCCACACCCCTGGCAGGTTCAATGGAAGATGCTGATGGTAAAGGTAGGAGGGAACTGGGGGCCTGTGAAAGCCCCAGGGGGATCAGGGATGTGACTTAGCCCTGGGTGAGAAAGCCCTGGAAAGTGCTTTCCAGGAGGGTTATCCCCAGTCCATTTACTCATGAGCCATAGGATGGGGTCCTTCTGACACCTCCACTAGGGCTGCTGAGATTCCAGAATCCGAGGACCACAGGTCATTTATCCCCCATTGAGAAAAGTGGGTCCTTTCAAAAACCAGCACTTCAGAACCTCACCCTCAGGGTCAGTGGCCTCTGAGAAGCCCTCCAATCCAGCTCAGAACCCCTCAAAGAGCAAAAGGGGTTCTCAGGGGTCCTTTGGCTCCCTTCCTACTATGTTTACATCTTTCCATGACCACCCCTTTCTTCTTTCCCTCTTGCTTTCCCACAGGTCTTATCCCAATCTCAATTGGGGCTCAGGCCATAGACCCCTTCACCGGGGAACCTGGTCCTGTCATTGGTGCTCAGACAGACCCTTCTACAGGACTGGTGGTGCCCATCGTCCAAGAGCTGGAGGCCCTGCCTCGGGGAGTGAGAGACTCTGGTCTGGTTCGTAGAAGCCATTCATTCTGTTCCTTTTCCCAATTCATCCAGCAGCTGTGCACTGAGTACCCTCTAGGTTCCGGGCACTGTGTTAGGTGTTGAGATGCAGAAGAACTAGACGGGGCTCCTGTTGGCCATGGATTCCAACCGGGATCATGGTTTATAAGGGTGTTAAGGGAGCACAGGGGAGGGACGTCCAAATCACATATAGGAGAGCTCAAGGAAGGCTTCCCTAAAGTGGTAACACCTGGGATGAGTCAGAAGACACCTCGGGGGGCCAGCAAGCCCAAAGGTGGGGAGCGTGAGACCACAGCATTCTGGGAGGGTGAAGGGTGGCCAGCAAGGAAGGCAGGAAACCAGTCACGAACAGCTTCAGGTGCCTGGCTGAGGCCCGGAAATGTGGCTTACCATGAAAGCCATGGGGAGCCACTGAAGGATTCTAAGTAGACATGTGATATGATCAGATACGAATATTTTAAAGACTCTTAAATTTGGAAAACTTGGCACAATACAAAAAGAAAATAAATTACTTATAATCCTACATGTTTTAACGTATGTAAATGAAGAAGCACAAGGTCCCTCCTTCCCATCCCTCTCACCCATCTGCCGTCAGCAGCCCCCCATCCAGACACCACTCACCTCGCCCCCAGTCTCCCACCAAATGCAGCCACTATTAACAGGTTGGCACATCTCCTTCCAGACATTTTTGTGTGTGCGCATGTGAATATGTTGTCAGCATTCTAGAAAGTTCTCTCTGGCAGCCGTGCAGAGGATGGATGGGAGCGGGGCCAGCCTGGAGAAGGAAGGCCTGTCAGAAGGTTATTGCAATAATTCAGCCCTTGGCAGGTCTCCATGGAAATGGAAATGACTTCGGGTCCACCCATACATTCTCGGCCTGGTTCATTTCAGGAACAAAGATGGATGTGTTGTAAGAGATTCTCGTTAGGAGCCAAGACACTTTAATTCTAGCCCTGACTCACAGTTTCACAGAGGCGTCTGAAGGGGTGAGATGAGGGGACGAGAACAGCTTCCCGCTGCCACACGCCCCCCTGCCCTGGCCTCCCAAGAGGAAGGTGGGGGCAGGGGGCCAGGTGGCTCCACAGAGGCCGGGCTTTAGAGGGAGGGAGAAGGGGGCTGCGGTCTGGAGGCTGGGGTACGGTTATTACGATCAAGCCAACAGTCGAACCAGCGTAGTCCCGGACGCCCAAGGGTGAGGGAGGCCCCTGTCTAGAGGAGAGGCCCTGGGGACCTGTGATGAGTCCCCAGGCTGTGAGAGAAGTGTAGGAGCCGCAAACCAGCTGGCCGTTGCAGCTGGACACCCTGGAGAAGGAGCTGAGAGCCCAGGAGCAGTACTGGCGGCGCCAGGAGCAGGAGGAGCTGCGTCTAGCCGAACGCCTGGGGCAGCTGAGTGTCGAGCTGCTCTCCGCTCCAGGCAAAGATGCCCAGCGGCAGGTGAGGCCCAGAGGCCCCACCTCACCGCCCCCCCACTCCCCCCACCCCCGCCAGGCCGCACAGGCATCTCTTGTAAGTGCGGACCCTTTGTCTCCCCCACTGGCTGCAGAAGTGGGACCTGTCTCGGGGCAGACACCTGGCTCCAGGCCCTAGACTCTGGTCATCCCAGAGTGTCTCAGGGTGGAGGAGGAAGGATTGCCCTGAGGCGGCCCAGCCCAAGGCTCCTGCCTTCCTTTGTGTTTCCCGTCCTGTGCAGCTGGGGGCTGCTGAGGAGGCCCGGGCAGCGCTGGAGGCCAGGCGCCTGCAGGAGACTGAGAGGCGAGCCAGGGCCCTGAGCACCCAGCGCGGGCCGGAGCGGGGCCTGCTCTCTCAAGGTGGGGCCCAGATCCCCAGAGCAGAAATCTCCCGGGAGTGGGGATGCCTCCCACAGCTGCCTGGTGGGGAGTCCGGGGAGTCCGTCCGTCCCTCCCTCTGAACGCTCGCCAGCCAGGCTCGCCCGCCCCACCGGGCTCCATCCCCAATAAACCGTGTCTTTTCTTCTTCTCCCTCTCCCCCAGGGTGGCTGCTCTCACATGGCCCTTTTCTCTGCCCCTTGCAGCAGACAGAGAGGAGTGGGAGCAGGAGGCACAGATGATGCTAGGCGCGCAGAACGTCCTGCAGACTTTAGCACAGACAGCAGAGAAGCTCAGGCAGGCGGGCGGCCGGCTGCGGGGCCAGGAGCAAAAGACGTGGCTACAGCAGCATCAGAGTCCGAGCCCGCACGTCTGGAACCGTCCCTGGAAGGTGAGGCATGGAGGCTGATAAGCAGACCCACGCAGGAGGAGCACGTGCTCCCGTGTTGTCAGTGTGGTTCTTCAGGGCAGCGTGACAGTCGGGAATAAATGGGCCCAAGGGGCAGCGGATAGGCTGGGAGGGGAGCAGGAGGAGAGACAGAAGCTCCCTTTTCATGTGGGCCTTTCACTTCCTGTGCTCTAGGTGGCTGAGCATCTCTCTGAGGAGTGTCAGGAGGTGGTAAGGCAGAGACAGAACTTTCTGGATAGGGCCCTCGGCCTCCTGCAGTACCAGCGGGAGCTGAGCCGCCTCCACCTCTTTCACACCCAGGTACGGCCTTGGACGTGGCCACGGAGATCTGCATGTCCAGTTCAGTGGGGGCTTCGGAGGGAAGCTCCCAAAGCAGCCATGTGGGAGAGGTGGGAGCCACATGTGGAACCAAGTTCTATTTTGTCCTAGATCGTTGCCTCAGGCTCCCCTGCATGTTTGGAGAATTACCCTGGAGACAGATTCTATGGAATGATCACCCCTTCTCTCAGGGACCCGGCTGCTGCTTGCCCGCTCCTGATCCCCTTCCTGAAGAGCATCACTGCAGTGCTAGAGGGAGCTCAAGGCCGTGGCCCAGGCCTGGAGGATCAGGGGCCAGCAACAGGTAAGGCTGGTCACCAGCCCGGCATCTCTGATGCCACCAATGCTGATCATGTTTGATAAGTTCTAAGACTATGGTCAGGGCTGCCAGCTCTATAGAGTGTGGCCATGGAAGCTTCTTCAGGTAGAACATAGAGAAACTCATCGTACTCATTTTCTATTGCTATGTAACAAACTACCTGAAAATTCTGTGGCTTAAACCAACAAACTGATTATCTCAGTTTGTGCAGGTCAGGAATGTGGTGCTGCTTGGGGGAGCGGGGTGCCTGTGGCTCAGGGTCTCCTACAGGCTCCACCGAGGTGTTGGGCTAAGGCAGCTGTCTGCTGGGAATCAAAGTCCTGTCCTGTGGTTGTTGGCCAGAGACCTCAGTTCTTGCTGACTGTGGACTTCACGGAGGAGCTCAAAACATGGCAGCCGGCTTCCTTCAGAGCAAGTGAGAAGGGACGAAGAAAAATGGAAGAAACAGTCTTGTTGTATCCTTATCTCATTACCTGTGCCATATGCTGTTCACTAGAAATTAGTTACTAGATGCAACCCACTCTCAAGGACAGGGGATGATACAGGGCATGGATACACATCAGAGGACCCTGGGGCTGTCTTACCAGCCACCTATGACATCTGACACTACCCCTGGCTCTTCTTACTTTAGCCACAGCCCTGGGCCCTTACTCCAACAACTATCTTCTTCTCTGTTCAGATGCAGATAAAGCTGACATCATGTGGACCTCACCACTCCTTTCTACCCTGAAGAAAGTAGACATCTGGTCCCAAGCTCGCAAGGAGGAAGCTGAACTGCAGGGACAGATGCATCACCAGCTAGGTAACCTCCTTTCCCTGTAGCCCCTTTTGGAGCTATCATGGCACACTGAAGGCATTTGATGGTGTGACCGCTGGGCACTGGGAATGTCAGAATCCGGATCTACCAGTCATTCCTTTCTGCCCACCCCCAACCTAAGATTCCCAAGGGCCCTTTCCATTAAGGAATAAGAAATAGGAATCAAAGTCTCACTGCAAAAATAACTTGGCCAATTTCAAAGGGGAAGTCCTAAAGACCTCCGTCTTCCCACTGAACACTGGATCTAAATCTCGGGATTTTACTCCGTACTGGCCAGCCACGTGTTACAAGGACTTAATAGAAGAGGGTGAGACAGAAGGAGATAGGCTGAGGAGATAAAGAATAGGAAGCCCGCGCCCCAAAAAGGGACTCCAGATCACTTTCCCAATACCACCCCTTGACAGTAGAACTCAAGCAAGGATGTGGCTGGCTTTGCCCTGAAGATTCACATCTGTTTCAACCCACTTACCTGCCAAGTGGAAGAGGATGAAAAGGAAACAATGTGTGCCTTTCAGTTGACCGCAGTGCAGGCCACTGGCAGTACAATTCCATAATCATCCTTGAATTTGACCAAAGGTCAGCCAACTGTGGCCCACAGTCCACCTCCAGTGAGCTGTTTCTATGTGGCCCACAAGTTAAGACGAGTTTTCCATTTGTAAGTTATTGGTTGTGGGGAGGGGATTCAAAAGAAGAGTGGCATTCTTGCAGAGCGCTTTGCACTCTGCCGTGTGCTATTCTCAGACGTTGGACACATCAGCTCTTCAATCTTTATAACAACACAGTAAAGTAGGTACTTTTACTCATAGAGAAACTGAAGCATCTGACTAGGTCAAACAAGTAGTCAGAAATCATGCTGCTAGCAAGGAGTTCAGCTGGAATCCAGTCCCAGAGTCTGTGCCCTTAACCTGCTCACCCATATGAAAAATGACCCAGCACCGTAAGGGCAGTGCCTAAAGGGGATGCGGGCTCTTGTGGTGAGTTCCCAGGAGGAACCCAGATCACTGTGTTTCAGAGAAGCAAGAAGGGAAGGCCCTGAGGGGGAGTGAGACCACGCTTCTACTGTGAAGGTGGAACAGCTCAATTTGGACCCCAATTTTGCCTCTCAGCTGGCAAAACCTCAAATATTTACTTTCTGACCCTTTACAGACAAAGTTTTGCTGACCCCAGAACTTAACCAATTGTAGTATTAATTGGGCGTCCCTTTGGGGGAAACTAGGAAGAGTATGGGCAGAAAGTGGGTTCTCACCACCACTTCAACCTCCGTTGTCTTACAACGGTATTGACTTTATAGTGTTGAAAGTAATTTTGGGGCACCTGGGTGGGTTAGTCCGTTAAGCATCTGCCTTTGACTCATGTCATGATCCGGTGGTCCTGGGTTCAAGCCCCACATCAGGCTCCCTGCTCCGCAGGGAGTCTGTTTCTCTCTCCCTCTGTCCCTCCCCTTGCTTGTGCACACGTGCTCTCTCTCAAATAAATAAATAAAAATCTTTAAAACAGAAAAAGAAAGCAATTTTATATACACTGCCATGTTTATGCCTGGTCACCCAAACTCTAACTCTGTAAGATTGCAAAAGATTATTCACTTCCTTTTTTTTTTTTTTTTTTAGATTTTATTTGTTTATTTGACGGAGAGAGAGAGATCACAAGTAGGCAGAGAGGTAGGCAGAGAGAGGGGGGAAGTAGGCTCCCCGCAGAGCAGAGAACCCAAGGTGGGGCTCGATCCCAAGACCCCGAGATCACGGCCCGAGCTGAAGGCAGAGGCCCAACCCATCGAGCCACCCAGGCGCCCCTCACTTACTTTTTTATAGGTAAGAGAGCTGATGCTCAAAGAAGTTTAGTATCTTTCCTGGAGTGTCCCAGGATCTGGACCAGAACCCAGGTCTCAGGCTGCAAGTTCAGCATTGTTTCCCACACCATGCTACCCAAGCTTTTCTCATTGTCTTCTCAAGAATAAAAAGACAAATACAGTATGTTTAAAGACCTAAGGCCCATTAGAGAGAATTCTGTGAGGAAGGAAGATTGTGATGTTAATCCAGCTAATGTTTACTGAGTGCTTACCCTGGGCCAGACACAGTTCTGCGGACATTCCATTTAGTGCTCCAAACAACCCTATGAAATAGTAGAAGAAAATTGTTGCCATCTTTTCCAGATCCTTGGTGTTTTTTTTGTTTTGTTTTGTTTTGTTTTTGGTTCAGGCACTTTTGTTCCTATTTACTGAGTTGCTTTTTCATGAAAATGGATGGGAGGATCTGAGGCACAGTGCATATAGATAGCATGGATGGATGGGTGGGTGGATGTTTGTTTGGATGGGTGGGTGGATGAATGGATGATCGAAGCAATTACACCTTTTCTAAGTTGAATAGTGTTGTTGTTCTTGTTGCTTTTATTAAGAATGGTTACTGGACAGAAAAGTCAGTGAAATCGTTGCTGTTTTCTCTTGATTTCTATAGCCCCCAAAAGCTCTTTGCAGGATGTCCCAAAACCTCAGATAATGCAGAAGGAAATGCTTATCACTGTGCAACCCACAGACCTTTCTGCCAGGGAGTTTGTGGTTTACCAGTATGGCCTCTCTGTCCTGCACCTCCTCATCCCCCAGCTGCATATAAGTCTGGGTTCTGGCCTCTCTGTGGAGCAGTCATCTTGCAGCCAAGAAGGTTAAGGTGACCAGGAGGGAGGCTTTCAGGTGGTGATATGTGTTGGGATTAAGCAGCTGGAATTGGGAATTTACTAGTCTCTCTTATAAAGGGACTGACAGAAGTCACTTTACCAGGGGCACCTGGGTGTCTCAGTGGGTTAAGCCTCTGCCTTCGGCTCAGGTCATGATCCCAGGGTCCTGGAATAGAGCTCCACATCGTGCTCTCTGCTCAGCAGGGAGCCTGCTTCCCCCGCTCTCTCTGCCTGCCTCTCTGCCTACTTGTGATCTCTCTCTCTCTCTGTCAAATAAATAAATAAAATCTTAAAAAAAAAAAGAAGTCACTTTACCAATCTACAGTCTAATCTCTCAACTGACAGTAAGTAGAATCAATTTAGTACTTTATACATGCCATAAAATGTTGTAAACAACTTGCATGAATTAATTCATTTAATCTTCACAAAAACCCTATGCCATAGATACTATTATTTTTCTCATTTTTTATTCAAGTATAATTAACACAGCATTCTATTAGTTTCAGGTGTACAATCTGATTCAACAATTCTATACATTACTCAGTGCTCATCATGACAAGTGTACTGTCAGTCCCCTTCACCTGTTTCTCCCTCTCTCCTTCCCTCTGACAATTGTGAGTTTGTTCTTTGTTTTGTTTGTCTCTTCTTTGTTCATTTGTTTTGTTTCTTAAATTCCACATATGAGTGAAATCATGGTATTTGTCCTTCTTTGCCTGAGTTATTTCACTTAGCCTAATACCCTCTAGGTCCTTTCATGTTATCACAGATGGCAAGATTTCATTCTTCTTTTTATGACTGATTAATATTCCATTGTGTATATCTATGTATATATGTATGCCATGTCTCTTTCATCCAGTAGTCTATCTCTCCCTCTGACTTCTCCCCTCTCACGCTCTCTCTCTTTCTCATTCTCTCTCTCTCAAGTAAATAAATAATCTTAAAAAAAATACTATTGGTATTCTCATAGGGATTACACTAAATCTGTATATTGCTTTGGGAAATATGAACATTTTAACAATATTGGTTCTTCCAGTCCATGAGCATGGAATATCCTTCCATTTGTTTGTCATCTTCAATTTCATTCATCAGTGTAGTGAAGACTTTATTTATTTTTTTCAGGGTGAGAGAGAGAGAGAGCACAAGCAGTGGGAGTGGCAGGCTGAGGGAGAAGCAGGCTCCTGGATGAGCAGGGAGCCCGATGTGGGACTCAATCCCAGGATCCTGGAATCATGACCCGAGCCAAAGGCAGATGCTTAACCAACTGAGCCACCCAGGCATCCCTTCTTTCATCAGTGTTTTATAGTTTTAAGAGTTCAGGTCTTTCACCTCCACAGTTAAATTTATTCCTGGGCATTTTACTATTTTTGGTGCAATTATAAATGGGACTGTTTCCTTAATTTCTCTTTCTGCTACTTCATTATTCATTATAGAACTGCAACACTGTATGTTAACTTTGCATCCTATGACTTTACTGAATTCATTTATCAGTTCTAGTAGTTTTTTGGTGGCGTCTTTAGGGTTTTCCATATATAGCATCATGGCATCTACAAATAGTGAAAGTTTTACAAAATTCTTCTCTACAAGATGGGATTATACATCTTTTTCTTGTCTGATTGCTGTGGCTAGTGTTTCCAGTGCTATGTTGAATAAAAGCGGTGAGAGTGGACATCCGTGTCTAATTCCCTATCTTACAGGAAAAGCTCCCAGTTTTAACACCATATAACGGTGTTAGCTGTGGGTTTTTCATGTATGGCCCCTACTATTTTGTTGAAGATTTTTATCATGAATGGATGTTGTGTTTTGCCAAATGCTTTTTCTGCATCTGTTGAAATGATCGTATGGTTTTATTCTTTCCCTTGTTAATATGAGGTATCATGTTGATTGATTTGTGAAATTGAACGACACTTGGGGGGCGCCTGGGTGGCTCAGTTGGTTAAGCAGCTGCCTTCGGCTCAGGTCATGATCCCAGCGTCCTGGGATCGAGTCCCACATCGGGCTCCTTGCTCATCAGGGAACCTGCTTCTCCCTCTGCCTGCCATTCTGTCTGCCTGTGCTTGCTCTCTCTCCCTCTCTCTCTCTGACAAATAAATAAAATCTTTAAAAAAAAAAAAAAAAAGAAAGAAAGAAATTGAACGACACTTGTACCCCTGGAATAAATCCCACTTGATCATGGTGAGTGATTTTTTTTTTAATGTATTGTTGGATTCAGTTTGCTAATATTTTGTTGAGGATTTTTGCATCTATGTTCATCAGAGATATTGGCATAGAGTTAAATGGGGGGGGGTGGTGGTTGTAGTGTCTTTATCTGGTATAGGGATCAGGATGATGCTGGCCTCATAGAATGAATGTGGAAGCTTTCCTTCCTCTTCTGTCTTTTGGGGTAGCTTGAGAATAGGTATTAACAGTTCTTTAAATGTTTGTTAGAATTCACCTGGGAAGCCATCTGGTCCTGGATTTTTGTTTTTTGGGAGATTTGTTGTTGTTGTTGTTGTTTTTTCAATTACTGATTCAGTTTTATTGCTAGTAATTTGTCTGTCAAAATTTTCTAATTCTTCCTAATTGCAGTTTTAGAAGGTTATATGTTTCTAGGAATTTACCCATTTCTTTTAGGTTGTCCAATTTGTGGGCATATAATTTTTCATAATATTCTCTTATAATGTTTTGTATTTCTATGGTGTTAGTTGTTATTTCTTCTCATTTATTTCTGATTTCATTTATTCGAGTCCTCTCCCTCTCTCTCTGTCTTTATGAGTGTGGCTGAAGGTTTATCAATTTTGAAAATTTTCTAATTTGTTCTAATTTTAAGTCCTTATTTTATTTACTTCTACTCTAATATTATTTCTTTACTTTTAATGGCTTTGGGCTTTGTATGTTCTTCTTTTTCAGGCTCCTTTTGTTGTAAGGTTAGGTTGTTTATTTGAGATTCTTCTTGCTTCTTGGATTAGGCCTATATTGCTGTAATTCTCCATCTTACAACTGCTATTGCAGCATCCCAAAGATTTGGGCCTATTGTGTTTTCATTTTCATTTGTCTCCATATGTATTTTTTTTATTTCTTCTTTGATGTGTTGGTTGACCCATTTATTGTTTAGCAACATGTTATTTAACCTTCATGTATTTGTGTTCTTTCTGGATTTTTTCTTGAGATTGATTTCTAGTTTCATACCCTTGTAGTTAGAAAATATTCATGACATGATTTCTGTCTTTTTTAATTTGTTGAGACTTGTTTTGTGTCTTAACATGTGATCTGTTCTGGAGAATGTTCCATTTGCATGTGAAAAGAATGGGTACTCTGTTTTTGGATAAAATGTTCTGAATGTATCTGTTCGATCTATCTGGTTCAATGTGTCGTTCAAAGCCACCGTTTCCTTGTTGATGGAAACAAGGAAACAAGGCTAGATGATCTACTCATTGATGTAAGTGGGGTGGTAAAGTCCCTACTATTATTGGTTTCTTCCTTTATGTCTGTTAATTGTTGCTTTATATATGTGGGTCCTCCCATGTTGGGTGCATAAATATTTACAATTGTTACATCCCCTTGTTGAATTGTTCCTTCTATCATTAGGAAGTACTCTTCTTCGTCTCTTGTTACAGTTTTTGTTTTAAAGTCTATTTTGCTGATTATTGATACTTCAGTTTTCTTTTCACTTCCATTTGCACGAAAAATGTTTTTCCATACCTTCACTTTCAATCTGTATCTTTAGGTCAAAGTGAATCTCTCATAGGCAGCATATAGCTGGGTCTTGCTTTTTTATCCATTATCCATTTATCCAGTCAGCCCATGTCTTGACTGGTGCAGTTAGTCCATTTATATTCAAAGTAATTATTGTGGGTGTACAAGTAGCTGCATTCCCCTGCTAGGACCTCTAAACAAAGTGATTATTGATAAGTATGTACTTTTGCCATTTTGTTATGTGTCTTTATGATTGTTTTGTAGTTCTCCATTTCTTTCTTCTTTTACTCTCTTCCCTTTGGTTTGATGGTTTTCCTTAGTGATATGCTTGGATTTCTTTCTCTTTGTTTTTTGCCTATTATACGTTTTTGATTTGTGGTTACCATTAGGTTGATATATAATGTCCTATCTGTATAGCAATCTATGTTAAGTTGATGGTCACTTAAGTTTGAACCCATTCAAAAAGACCTAAAATTGGGGTGCAAGGGTGGCTCCATCAGTTAAGCATCTGCCTTCGGCTCAGGTCATGATCTCAAGGTCCTGGGATCCAGCTGCATCAAGCTCCCTGCTCAGTGGGACCCTGCTTCTCCATCTCACTCTGCCTGCTGATCTACTTACTTGTGATCTCTCTCTTTCTCTGTGTCAAATATATAAATAAATTCCTTAAAAATTAAAATAAAAGCACTAAAATTTTAATCCCCTCCACAACATTTTATTTATATTATGCCATACTTTACATCCTTTTATTTTGTGAATTCCTTGACTGGTTTTTATAGATATAATTGATTTTAGTCCCTTTGTGATTTAACTTCTGTACCTGGTTTATAAATGATTAATCTACTTTTATTATGTTTCTATTTACCTATGAATTTTTTTCCTTTCCTAATTCTATTACACCTAAATACAGCCTTTTCTTTACACTTAAAGAATTACCTTTATGGGGCGCCTGGGTGGCTCAGTGGGTTAAGCCGCTGCCTTCGGCTCAGGTCATGATCTCAGGGTCCTGGGATCGAGTCCCGCATCGGGCTCTTTGCTTAGCGGGGAACCTGCTTCCCTCTCTCTCTCTCTGCCTGCCTCTCCATCTACTTGTGATCTCTCTCTGTCAAATAAATAAATAAAAATCTTTAAAAAAAAAAAAAAAAGAATTACCTTTAATATTTCCTATAAGGCTGGTTTAGTGGTGATGAACTCCTTTTACTTTTTTCTGGGAAACTCTTTATCTCTCCTATTCTGAATTATAGCCTTGCTGGATAAAGTATTCTTGGTTGCAGTTTTTTTCTTTCCTTTCAGCACTGTGAATATATCATGCCACTGTCTTCTGGCCTGCAAAGTTGTGCTGAAAAATAAGTTGATAGCTTTATGAGGTTTCCCTTGTGCATAGCTATTTTCTTTTCTCTTGCTGCTTTTATTTTTTTTTTAAAGATTTTATTTATTTATTGGACAGAGAGATCACAAGTAGGCAAAGAGGCAGGCAGAGAGAGAGGAGGAAGCAGGCTCCCCACTGAGCAGAGAGCCTGACGCGGGGCTCGATCCCAGGACCCTGAGATCATGACCCGAGCCAAAGGGAGAGGCTTAACCCACTAAGCCACCCAGGCACCCCTCTCTTGCTGCTTTTAAAATTCTCTTTATCACTACTTCCTACCACTTCAATTATTATATGTCTTAGTGTGGACCTCCCTAGATTGATTTTGTTGGGGCTTTCTGTACCTCCTGGATCTGGACATCTGTTTCCTTCCCCAGATTAGGGAAGTTTTCAGCTGTTATTTCTTCTAATAAGTTTTCTACTCCCTGCTTTCTCTTTTCCTTCTGGGATCCAGGTAATAGGAATGTTACTACACTTGATAGTGTTGCTGAGTTCCTTTAACCTACTCTCATTTATTATTATTCTTTTTTGTCCTGTTCAGCTTGGTTATTTTCCATTATTCTCTCTCTTCAAGCTTGTTGCTCTGTTCGCCTGTATCCTCTAATCTGCTGTTAATTCCCTCCACTGTGTTTTTAATTTTAGCTATTGAGCTCTTCATCTCTGATTAGTTCTTTTTTTATATTTTCTATCTCTTTGTTGAAGATCTTGCTGAGATCATCCCCTTCTTTCTCAAGACCAGTAAGTATCTTTATGATCATTACTTTAAATCCTTTATCAGGGATATTGCTTATCTTCATTTCATTGAGCTCTTTGCTGTGACTTTGTCCTATTCTTTCATTTGGGACATATTCCTCTGTCTCCTCATTTTGTCCAACTCTTTGTTTCTATGTATAATAAAGTCTCCTGAGTCTCCTGTTCTTGAAAGTAGTGGCCATCAATTAAAGCGATCCCTATCATAACACCACCAGCATTTTTCACAGAGCTAGAACAAGCAATCCTAAAATTTGTATGGGACCAAAAAAGCCAAAGCAACCTTGAAAAAGAAAAGCAAAGCTGGAGATATCACAATTCCAGACTTCAAGTTGTATTACAAAGCTTAGTGATCAAGATAGGATGGCACCAGCACAAAAAAAGATGCATAGATCAATAGAACAGAAAAGAAAACTGAGAAATTAATCCACAACTATATGGCCAATTAACCTTTGACAAACCAGGAAAGAATATCCAGTGAAAAAAGGACAGTCTCTTCAACAAATGGTGTTGGAAAAACTGGGCAGCATTATGCAAAAGAATGAAGCTGGACCACTTTCTTACACCATTCACAGAAACAAATTCAAAATGAATGAAAGATCTAAATATGAGACAGGAAACCATCAAAATCCTAGAGGAGAACACAGGCAGTAACCTCTCTGACATCAGCCATAGCAGCATCTTACTAGATATGTCTTCAGCAGCAAGGGGAACAAAAGCAAAAATAAACTATTGGGATTTCATCAAAATAAAAAGCTTCTTCACAGTGAAAGAACCATCAACAAAGCTAAAAGGCAACCTATGGAATAGGAGAAATTATTTGCAAATGACATATCTGGTAAAGGTTTAGTATCTAAAATATATATAGAACTTATTTAAAACTCAATACCGAAAAAACAAATAACCCAGTTAAAAATGGACAGAAGACATGAACAGTCATTTCTCCAAAGATAACATCCAGATGGCCAACAGACACATGAAAAGATGCTCAACATCACTCATCAAATGAAATGCAAATCAAAATCACAATGAGATATGGTCTCATGCCTGAAAGAATGGTTAATATTAACAACACAGGAAACAACAGGTGTTGGTGAGGATGTGGAGAAAGGGGAACCCTTGTGTAGTGTTGGAGGGAACACAAATTGGAGCAGCCATTCTGGAAAACAGTATGGAGGGTCCTTAAAAAGTTAAAAATAGAACTAACCTAGGATCCAGCAATTGCACCACTAGGTATTTACCCAAAGTATGCAAACATACTAATTTGAAGAGATACCAACACACCAGTGTTTATAGCAGCACTATCAACAAGAGCCAAATTATGGAAAGAGCCCATCTGTCCATCAACTGATGAATCAATACATATATAGATATGTGTGTATACATATACACACACACCATATACACATAAAAACACACAGCACACACACACACACACACACACACACACACACACACACACACACACACTGGAATATTACTAAGCCATGAAAAAGGATGAAATCGTGCCATTTGCAATGATGTGATAGAGCTAGAGAGTATTATGCTGAGCAGAATAAGTTAGAGAAAGACAAATACATAAGATTTCACTCACATGTAGAACTTAAGAAACAAAACAAATGAACATGGGGGAAAAAGAGAGGCGAACCAAGAAACAGAGTCTTAACTATGGAGAACAAACTGACGGTTATTGGAGGGGAGATGGGCAGGGGATGGGTGAAATAGGTGATGGGCATTAAGGAGGGCACTTATGATGGGCACCGGGTGTTGTATGTAAATGATGAATCACTAAATTATACACCTGAAACTAATATTACACTGTACATTAACTAACTGGAATTTAAATAAACACTTGGGGAAAAAAAAGAAATTATATCTTAAGATATTACTGGGAAAAAAAAAAAGAAAATGTAGCAGCCATATGAAGAAGAGGCCCAGTAGGGCCCTGCAGTACATTGTCCCTGTTCAGCAGACCAGATGTGCCAGTGGTGTCTCCTATGTATGTTGTGTGTATCTACAGCTGAGCCACATGAAAACTGTTGAGCAAGACGATGGGTTTCATTTTGGGTTTTATTTGTTTCTTATTCTTTTCAGGCTCCTGAAATCACCCTGCAGATTGCCTCTCATCTTCCAGCGATGGATGCCTCAGAGAATGCCTTCCAAGGCTCCTTCTTCTATCAGGTGCTGCAAATTCGGCCCCAGAGGAGGGTTTGTAAAATTCTAGGATCTAAAAATAAGCAAAAACACCAAATGTTATAAAACATTTTTCTCTCTCAAGTCCTGACATTCTTTATCCCCCTCGGTAATAAGTCATTTAGTAAGACATAATAAATGTCACCATGTAAAAGCTTTCTCCAATTAGTGAAATGAATATGTCCTGGCCCAGAGAATCATGATGGCTTTGTGCCCGTTAATGAATCTCTGTCATCAGAGTCGATGGTTCCAGACTGGTGTTTCCCATAAAAGAGTCTTGGTCCCAGCGTCAGCAAATCCTGCACCATCAGCATCTTTCTGCAGAAAGGGATTGGAATTGTTCCTGTTCTTGCAGTTCCTCGAAAAGGTAGGATTAGCAGGGCCTTGGTGGCAGCCCAAAGCCGGTGGACACAGACCTTAAACTCTGTGAACAGTTCATTGGTAAACCGTGATTTGAGAGGAGCACGGCTAACCAATGCTGGAGGGCTAGGAAACAGCTCACACTTGACGAGTTGGTTATTAAGGGATTTCATAACACCAAAAATTACTCATATGTTGTACCCTCCAGGCATCCTTTCACTTGATCCTCAAAGCAATCTATGAAGTAGGCAGGAATTTACTCCCATTTTACTGACAGGAATACCAACTCAGGATCCATTGAGTACTGTGTGTCAGGCACTTGGCCGTGTGCCACGCCTTATGTCATTCACAGCTTACAGCACCCCAACCCTAGGGGTGGGTGCTCTTAGGAGATGGAGGCCCATTGAGGTCAAGTGACTTTCCCAAGATCACAGCGTTAGCAAGAATTTAAACTCAAGTTAAGATGTATTTGAACACCAACCTCATTTTTTAACCACTGTCCTGTGTCGCCACCCAGAGTTCATTCCAGGGACAGATCTCAGACAATCTGACTCCAAATTAACTAATATTTTCCATTCCAACCTATTGCCTGAACAAGGGAGTTATTTCAAATCCATTAGACAAGACAGAATATTGGAGAACATGATTCCAATAAAGACATGAAAGACAAAGAAAGTCAGAGAGCCCTATAAGGCACCGATTCTCAAACTGTGGTCCTCGGACCTCATGGGTCAACCACCTGGGAAGATTGGTAAAAATGGAAATACCAAGGACTCCCCTAAACCAGCCCATAGAACTGGACATTCTGGGATGACCCCCAGGAACAGAATCACTCCCTTGTGATGTTTATCCACAGATACAGTTTGAGAACCACTGCTTAAGGAAAGAGTGATCGGAGGACATCGATTAAAAAACAGTTGCATGAGTAACTTCGCTCTGAATTTCTAGTAGTTTATTTTCTGTACCACGGGGGTAGCAAAAGCTGGAGAGACAGTGGGGAACATGATTTATTCAGGGAGTTGAACTAAAGCAATAGTTTTCCCCTCTACATCTGAATCTTTCCTTCAGTAAATTTCCATTAGCCCCGGGGAGTCTCTGACTTTATGATTCCAAAATTATTTTAGACCACATAAAACTAGGAAGAGAAAGAGGTAGTGGAAACTTCCCCTGAGGTTGCCATCTCTGTGTTTGGGTACCTCCTCTACCTAGAGCACTGGAAACACACTGTTTGTTGGGAGAGAGTCTCTGGCGTCTGTGGGAAGTTTCATTCTGCTGCTGATCCATTGCTTGGCCCACGTCGCCACTGAGGACTTCCGCCAGGACACAAACCCTGCCTTTCTGAGGTCATTTTACAAGGTATTTATAAAATGCACAGGGCTCTTAGCTTCTTTCCCAGAATAACCAATTCTTTAAGCCGTGCAACATTTCAAACTTCCTTAGGTCCCATTGTTGGCCTCTGATTCCTACTGCCTGGCCAGGAAGAAGGTTTTCCTGATCGAATTTCCTGTGGCAGCATATAACAAAATGCACGCAGCACTCTGTAGGAATTCAGAGAGAAGTGGTCTTCCTAGGAGAATGGCATCCCAGTACTTCCTTGTCATTGCATAAGGCTCACCAGAATTGGGAATGACTGTCCTAACCCGTGCTGAGGGCAAGGAAAGAGGATCCATACCGAGCCCCATTTTTCTTTCAGCTGTAATTTTGAAGCTTTAATAGCAGTTACCTAGAACGGAACTGATGTGGCCCCCTCACCGTTTCCTTGACCAGGGCCTGCAGGCTTATTTCGGGGAAGCATTCTCTACCACACTGCGAATGTCCGCTGTCTCCTGGGACAGTAAGCTTGACCAAAGCATGAGCGCTGCTCTGTTAGACAAGCAGCCCATCTCTGAAAGAGGAAGAGATCTGCTCTCTACGCTCCTTGAAAGGAAGTGTGAGTCTCACTTGGAGCCAGAGTCATCAGAAGAGGTAACTAATCTTAACTGGTGTAGCGTGTGTCGGTTAAAAATTGACGTCTTCACAGATATTCCTGGCCTCCCCAGGAGGTACGCTGCCCTGACACTGAGCCTGCTTCTCAAACTGCATATGACAATATGTTCTTCAATCCTGTATTCTACAAGGCAGACAGTGGGGACCCAGCTCTCTGAGTTATGGGGATTACAAATGGGGCTCCCTAGTTTTTTTAACTCATGCCCCACTAACATATTATCAATATGCAGAATGCCATCTATAAAATTCACGGTGACTCAGTAATTAAATTTAGATGCCCTGGTAGCAGCCTGTTTACTGAACTGCGGTGTGTTGTTTCCTGTGCAAGCCTGACAAGGATATTCTTAATATTGTGTTATTTAAAGCACTTTTATGAGAATACTATCATCCAGCTTTTTAACTATTAAAAGTGTCTGTGATCTTAAAATTGTCATCGTCCATTAAAGATCAATTCATTCCTGAGTTACAAACAAGAACACCTTCTCTCCCATGAGTTATATAAGACTTTATACATTTCAAAGCACTTTTATGTTTATATGGTCTCATTCGTCCCAACCAGGGATCCTGGAGAATGGGGAGGATGCATCTTTTTTTTGGTAGTGTACATATTTTTTGTCACATTTTGTATTTAAGGAGAAAATAAGCTATCTGCCCCAAATCATGAAGCTATTTGTTGTGGCAGATCTGAGATCAGATTCTAGATCTCCCAAGGAAATGTCCGTAAACACCTGTCTGTGATCACATCTCCGCTAGTTACCGAGTGGGAAGTTTATTTCACGGTCGCTGACAGTGATGGCCATGGTGGTCATCCAGATTCCAGAATCAGTCGTACCCCAGCTCCCGTGGACCCCAGAGGACACACAGTCCCTTCTCCTCCTCTGACAGCAGCGTTGGACACATCCGCTCACTTCCTCCTGCTCGGTTCAGTCTTTACTTGGCTCCCAGGACACCAGCGTCCTCGGGTTCCCTCCTACCTGTGTGGCTGTTCCTTCTCAGTTTCCTGTGCTGATCTGCCTTTTCTCCCGGGCCTCTTCGTGTAGGAGGGCCAGGGTTCAGTCTTGTCCTCGTCTCTTCTCTGGCTATATCTGCTCCCCTTGGGTATCTCGTCCCATCTTCTAGCTTAAACCCTATCCGTATGTCAGGGACCCTCAAATTTTTATCTCCAGCCCCACCCAGCCCTCTAACTGAACCCATGTCCTCACGTGCTTACCAGCCACCTCCACTCGTAGGTATAAGAAGCATCACAAACTCAACATGTCCAAACCTCCTCTGCTCGAAAACTTTCCCATCTCAATGGATGGCAACTGTACTCTTCTGGTCTTTTAAGCCAAAGTCATCTTTGAAGCCTGTCGCAAACACCCCATAACCAGCCCATCGGGAAGCCCTGCTGCTCTCCTTTCAGAGAAGTTCCATAATACAACCACGTCTCATGGCTGACGGTGCCAGCAGCCTGGTGCGAGCACACATCGCCTCGCCTGGTTCCTGTAACACTTACTAACTGGCTCCCAATTCCGACCTTGCCTCTCCTCGGTCTGTTCTCTGCACGCTGGTCACAGTGATCCTCTTCCAGTGAAAAATTCAAAATCATGCTGTGGCTCCTCATGTCCCTTAGGGTCAAAGCCAAGGAAGCCAAGGCCCCTTGTCTCCCACCCCCTCACCAGCCACTCTTCCCCTCGGTCACTCACCCCCAACCACGTTTTCTTCCTTGCTGGTCTTCAGACACACTCGGAGCTCTCCCCTCTGCCTGCAATGGCAATGGTTCTCAACCAGGAGCAATTTCCACTCCCACAGGACATGAGGCAATGTCTGCAGACATTTTTGACCGTCCCGCTCCAAGGAGGGGGCTGCTGCTGTTAACCAGTGGTTAGAAGCCAGATGGCACCGCACAGCCTACAATGCCTGGGCGGCCCCCACAACAAAATACTCTCCACCCCAGAAAGTCAGTGGTGCTGAGGTTGAGAAACCCTAGTCTAACAAGTTAGAGTATGTCCAGCTCCCTTACCTCCTCCATGTCTTTGTCCAAGTGTCACCTCCTCCCTGAGGCCTGCCCGGACTAGGCCATCTCATTCGCAACCCTCTTTTCTCCTGTTCATCAGCTTTTCCTCACTCTGCATTACTTTTCTGTCTCCCGTAGGACTTTCTAACCTACTGTGTAACTTACTCACTCACGCTTGTGTGTTACTTTCCCTCCCCTAATAGAACATCAGCTCCATGAGGACAGAGATGTTTGTCTGTTCTGTTTCCTGTGGTAGCCCCCAGGCCAGGCTCATCAGTAGGCTCTCAGTGCATTTACCACATTAATGAACAGGTGTGTGTGGACCCTGACGTTATTATATACTGAAATATTCCAGTCTCCCAGAGGGAACTACAATGCAGGTCAGAGCAAACGTTTATCACATGCTTGCCATGTGCCAGCCATCCTGCTGAGACTTTTACATGCATCATCTCATTTAATCTTCTCTAGGCACTTATAAGGTAGATGCTACTTTTATTCCTAACTTACAGATGAAAAAACTGACGCTTGGAAGTGTTAAAAGCTTGTGTAAGACAGAGGCAGCTGTGGAGCTGGAATGCTGGTCCTCTGTCAGCCACCATCTGTGAAGAGGTCTTGCTTTGATTTTAAAGACAGAATTCTATATACTATGCTCAGGTCCAGTCTAGGAAGATCCAGGAGTACTTAAAAGAAATAGGAGCAAAGGTATTAACTGTGTCCTCCATGCTCTCCACAGTACATTAAGAGAAACACGGATCTTCTCCTCTTCACCAATATGGAACATTTTCTAAAATCCCTCCTCACTGCAGAACAACCGATCCCAAGAAAACCAAGAAAACAGCGTGGAGACGAAGAGAAGGTGAGATGCTTTTATGATCTAGGGCATGAAGACTGTACTGTGCCATACACCTTGAAACATTCATGAGTTTGGAGCCCCGTTGGCAATTGAACATGCCAGCAGAACAAAGACTGGAAATCAATGGTGGCAAGGAAAGCTACGTCATCTGTCACTTTAAGAGTTCTTCCTGGAGGGGAGATGGCAGATCTTGAATCTCAGAGTTAGAGAGGAAGAGATCACAGAGTTTACCTCTCTGCCTTCAGGCAGGTAAAGCATTAACCCAAAGAGTAGGAACTGAGACTCCAAAAAGCCCCCAGTCACCCAGCTGGGAGAGGGCAAGTAGTAACTAGAACTGGGTCCCTTGCCTTCTCCTTCAGGGTTTCTTTCATTATGATACCTCCTGCTGTTGTATAAAACGTTGTTTGTTTTTTATCATAGCATATAAAATGTTATATCTTTAGGGATGCCTGGCTGACTCTGTCGGTAGAACATGTAACTCTTGATCTCAGGGTCAGGAGTTCAAGCCCCACATTGGGCATGTAGCCTACTAAAAAAAAAAAAAAAAAAAAAAAAAAAAAAAAAAAAAAAAAAAAAAAAATTGTATCTTTAAAAGCCAACAAATAGTTTGGCTCCAAATGACCAACACTGATATTTTGTAAAGTATATGGATAATTAGCAAAGAGAAAAAACCCAAATACCTTCATTTTTCTCATGCAGAGTGGTGACCTTGCATGCCAAGATCAAGATTAACAACTAGCACCCGGGAGAAACAACTGAACACTGACTTCAGCCTGGGCCCCAGTCCACTTTATGTAATGTTATCACCCAGGTCTGGGCTGGAAACTACCTTTAAAACTTTATTAAAATACAACACAGCTTTTAAAAGCACACATATCATAAATGCACTCCCCATGATTCGTCCAAAGTGAACGTTTCCATGTAAGCAACATCAAGAAAGACAACGTTACCAGCTTCCCAGACGCCCCCCATGTCCCGTCCCTCCAGTCGTCAGCCTCCCGAGAATAACCACTGACCTGACTTCAGACATCATGAGCTGTTTCTGTGTATTCACAAACTCCACATGAATAGAATCACGCATTTTTAATTACTTTTTTTTTTTTTTGCTTTTGCTCAGCATCCTTTGTGAGGTGTGCCCATATTGTCGCATGTAGTTGTGATTTGCTGATGGTCTTTGCTATAAAACATTCCATTGTGTGGAAATACCCACATGCATTCTTTCACTACTGATGTGCCGGTGGGTATTTTCCAGTTTGGGGTTCTTACGAGTAGCCTTGTGCACCTTTTGGTCACTGTATGTGACTGCACCCGACAGGCATTACCTAGAACTGGAAATTCTGGGTCTTAAGGGCTGGGCATTTCCCTCCTTAGCAGATAGTACCAACGGGACTTCCAAAGTGGTTTATGCATATGGACTGCCGCCGGAAGTGGGTAAGCGTTCTCTGGTCACTCTCTGCTTTTATCAACATTTAGTATGTTCCATCTTTTTTATTTTGTGCACTCTTCTGGGTACATGGTTTTAACTTGCACTTTCCTGATGGCCCTGAAACTGGGCACCATCCATACATTTGTACACCATTTCGGTGTCTTCTCTTGAGAAGTGCCTGTCAAGTGTTTTGCCCATTTTCCACTGGGTTCCCTATTTAATTGCTTTGTAGGAATTCTTTATTCTGTAACTATTTTTCCTCATTTGTGGATTGTTTTTTCATGAAAATAACTACATGTAATATTTCTTTTTCTGCTTTATTTTTTGAACTAGAAAGAAAATGGTGATCGTATTTCAGTCTGTATGTTTAAAAGATGTTAAATGTGGAAATATGATACCTAATAAGGTTAATAAGAGAATTTTTTAAATTCTGTAACATTGATGTGCCCATCACATAAATGTATACTCTCACCTCGGGTGCGTATGTAACATAACAGGCGTTAATATTTGGCACAGAGGATAACATGCATGCAATAGGGCTAAAAAATGATTAGACCACTCATTTTATTAAAACGTTCATTATTTAGAGATATTGACTGAACCTCTTTCTAGAAACGTAAATCTGTATACAATGTCCTTCATCAGGCTGATTAACTTATCTGAAATTGTCTGCCACCGACTCACACAAAGTAGTTAGATGTTTTTGCACGATATTTGGTGATCTGGAATGAGACTTTAGAGATGTGGCAATAAGACACGGGCCATGGGCCTACACAGAATTCACTGTGGAAGCTCTGGTTGGAACACCTCCGACAGATACACAGCCATCTGAAACAAGTTTGAGTGTTGGTCAGGAGAGACACAACTGCCCCATGAATTCAGTGGAAGCCAAAACATTTTTCTTCAAATACAAACTTCAAATCAGAAGCTGGCTCAAGTGACAAACCCAATGCCAGCAAGTCAGGCTGCTTCTTATATGGATAATTTTCTGTATTATACTCCAAAATGAGTAACAGAAGGGATTTTTCTTTTGTTACATAACGATTTTTATTGAGTCTTTCAAGCAAAGCAACAAAGACAGGCGAGGCAAGGAAACCTGACAAACGCTACGTGTATGGGTGATGAATGACAACTAGTTCATGAATTCTGTATCCCCCTCATATGCAAAAGTTTCAGCTCCAGGCGTATTTGGTCATAATGATGAAGTGTCCATACTCAACTGAGGATTCCACTTGAAATCTAACCAAAATACTGATGCTCAATTACATTAGGGAAGTTAAATTATAACTAAAAACACTGGATGACTGTGAAGATTAAAAGATTTACAATTCAGATTTAACAACGAGCTTTAAACCCAGCCATGAGGAGATCTTCTCAGATTCATTCACTACACCTGGCATCTTACATGGGCACTCGGTCCTCATTTCTTTGCTGCTAGAGGTTGATCTTCCCGTTGTCTTAATCACTCAGTTTTTTTTTAAAGATTTTATTTATTTATTTGACAGAGAGAGAGCACAAGTAGGCAGAGAGGCAGGCAGCGAAGGGGGGAAGCAGGCTCCCCACCTAGCAGAGAGCCAGGTGTGGGGCTCGATCCCAGGACCCTGAGATCATGACCTGAGCCAAAGGCAGAGGCTTAACCCACTGAGTCACCCAAGCGTCCCTTAATCACTCCGTTTAAGATATTAGCCATCAGGCAAAATGAGTACCAAATTTGTCAGCCTTAAAACTGTTTCATTAGTTACTAGTTCAATTAAAGCTCTCTGCTCCCTTCCTAGCTCATGTAGTTGCCCTAAGAATGGACTGTGAGATACCCGTTCTCTTGTCTCTTCCATGAACTGGGAACTCATAAACGAAAAACACCCCCCAGATCAAAGCAGAGTAACTTCATAAGATCAAAGACTTCTCCAGTGCTTTGAGAAGAAGGTAAATCTTAGTTAGGTACGATGTATGCCGAGTGTGTATCCTCAAGAACGTAAGCTATTCACATAGATTATGAGACGAGTTTCCCAAAGAGCAGAGTGAAATTAGTTAAGCCAGACACACAAGACTATTTAGAGTCATTAGATCAAGAATCCACCTCTGAGAGAGGTGGCAAAGAAAAAGTCATGCAGAAATGAAACATCTTTCTTCTGCGTCCCTCATTCTGAGTGAGGCACCTGCCAAAACATGATCCTATTAGCTTCCTGGCTGACTCCTTGAACCTTCCTCCTGACCCCATTATTAATATACTAACAGCTGCAGGCTTTTGGTAATGGCAATGCCACAGAATACAAGGCAGAGATCATGATCTCTTTTCTGTTGCATTTTGTGCTGTTATAGCTGTTTCTGTTTAAAAGTATTTAGATTCTAGTTTTCCCCCAGGAATTAACTTGTGTGCACACGCTATACATGCACAGCCCATGGTCCAGAAAAAGAATAAGAAAACTTCAGTAGACATAGAAACCATATTTCACCAACAATTCACAAAAGAGCCCTTTCCAAAAAATGCAATACTTAATTGTTTTTAAATTATTCTTTTATTTCAAAAGTGGTACACAGATTTCTGTTTCCAGGAAAACGGAGTAGGCATACACTTCCCTACTTCTTCCACCAAGTAGAACTAAAATTCTTGGACATTATGTGCAAAGACAAGGAGATTCTGAAAGGAATAGAGAAGAGAAAAGACCAGCCAAGGACCTCAAAACCCGAGGCAGGACAAGGTGGTAACTCCACAGATCACCTCTCATGCCCTCTTCATGTATTCCAGACCTGGAAGTGAAAAACCAACAATCCATAAACACCAATGGGCACAGAACCAAAAAGCTCCCCCAAAGCAGTCTCTCTAACTAAAGGACTGAGAGAAGGGCAGCTTAGGGGAACCTGGGGGGCTCAGTCGGTTCAGCAACCAGCTCTTGATTTCAGCCCAGGTCATGACCTCAGGGTCGTGAGATTAAGCCCAGCGTAGGGCTCTGTGCTCAGCAGAGAGATATGTCCATGCAGAGAGCTGGGAATCTTCCTCTTTTTATCCCTGCAAGGCAGTTACCAATCCCCCTCCTCTCCACAGTGTTAGGGAAGACCACATGGGGAATCCGGACATCTACCAATAGACAGTGGTCCCCACACTACCACCTCCCTGCTCGAGTGGTATCAGCGAAGGCCAAGTGGAGAGTCAGGACTTCTACAGCCCATCGGTAGGAGGCCACCCTCAGCAAAGTGTTCCAGCAAACCAATGAGGGATTGAACTCCCATACCCGCCCAGCAGGTGCCAGCAACCCCTTCCTTAGGTAGCGGTGGGGAGCACATGGGGAATGTGGACTTTTAGGTCCCACCAGGCAGAAACAAAGCAGTGCCCCTCCCCACTTCCTCCCCCACCACCACTGGAATGGTGTCAAAGGAAATCAGCTAAAACAAAATTTAAATAGGATCCCAAGTCTTAGAGTGTCACAAAATGTACAGGTTTCAGGCAAAAATCGTTTCTCATTTTAAGAACCAGAATTTAAAAAAAAAAAAAAAACTGAGTGAAAAAAGACAATAAACAGATGCCAATACCAAGATGACAAAGATATTAGAATTCTAGGAAAAATTAAAAGAAGCCATCACAAAAATGCTTCAAAAATTATGAACATTCTTGAAATAAATGGAAAAAATGGGAAATCTCAGCAAAAAGAAAAAAAAAACTTATAAAGTCACACAAGAAGAATAAACAGAAGACAAAAAAATCTAATGAAAATTTTAGAACTGAAAAAATATAAAAGCCAAAATAAAAAGCTCCCTTGATGAGCTCAGCAGTAAAATAGAAGGGCCAGAGATAGGGAGAGTCAGAGGATTTTTAGATAGAATGATAGGATTTACCAAATCTGAATAGCAGAGTGGGAAAAGATGGAAGAAATGAATGTGTTGAACCGTAGGAGCCTATGACACTCTAACAAATGACCCAGCATTCAAGTCATCAAACTCTCAGGAGAAGACAAAGAGGGAAGGCTATAAAAGTAGTCAAAGAAGGAATGGCTGAAAACTCTCCAAATTTGTAAAGAAGCAAACTGACAGATGCAAGGAGCTGAATGAATCCCAAGCAAGATAAATAAATTTAAAAGAAAAAAAAATCTACAGCAAGACACATCATAATTAAACTACCAAAAACTAAAAGCAAAGAAAAAATACTTGAAAGCAGCCAACAACAACAATAACAAAAAAAGACAGCTATAGAGTTAAAAAATGAATCACAATAGATTTCTCATTAGAAGCCATAAAAACTAGGAGAAGGGGCAATACATTTTTCTAGTCTGAGAGAAAAAACAAACGATAAATCCAGAACCCCCAAATCTGGCACACACACGGGGAAAGGAGATCACCTGTGCATTGCTTGTGATAATATAAAAACGGTACAGCCACTCTGTAAAACAGTTTGGCAGTTTCTTTTTTTTTTTTTTTAAGATTTTATTTATCCATTGGACAGACAGAGATCACAAGCAGGCAGAGAGGCAGGCAGAGAGAGAGGAGGAAACAGGCTCCCTGCTGAGCAGAAAGCCCGATACAGGGCTCCATCCCAGGACCCTGGGATCATGACCCGAGCTCAAGGCAGAGGCTTTAACCCTCTGAGCCACCCAGGCGCCCCTGGCAGTTTCTTAAAAGACGAAACATGCAACTACCATACGACCCAGCAATTACTCTCTTAGGCATTTATCCCAGAGAAATACACATTTATTCTCACACATTACGTACATGAATGTTTGTAGCAGTTTTATTCATAATCCAACTAGAAACAACCCCGCTGTCCTTCTTCAACACGTAAAGGGTTAAACAAACTGTGGTATGTCCTGTCACGGATGACTACTACTCAGCAGTAATAAGGAACAAACTACTGCTTCATGTAACAATCGGGGCGAATCTCCGGAGAACTAGGCTTTAGGGAAGAAAGCCAATCCCTAAAGGTGGCCCTCAGTAGGATTCCATTTATAACGTTCTGGAGATGGCAAAATTACAGAAATGGGGGGTAATAGTTCAGTGGTTGCCAGGGGATTGAGGAAGGGCTGGAAGTGGTGGGAAGTGGGTGTGGCCATGAAAGGGAACAACGGAAATGTTCTGTATCCCAACTGTGTCGTGTCAATATCTGCTTGTAATATTATAGTGTCATTTTGCAAAATGTTAACATTGGTAAAAACAAGGTAAAGGGCACACAGGGCCTCTCTACCTCTTAAAAGCATGTGAATCGATAGCTCTCTCAAAAAGTTTGATTTTTTGAGAAAGGAAAAAAGTGGTACATACTCATGGGAAATTTCAAAATGCAGATTAGGAAGATCTAAGTTGGTTATTATACTTATATTCTAGTAGACACGGTATTCATTTATTTGGGGGGTTTTTCAACTGTATTGATCACTTTTAATCACAGCAAAAAAAAAATATAGTTCATTAAATTTTCCTCTATACCCTTGTCTGAGTGCGTGGGAAGCTTTAAGGAATGACACAGGCCTCTAGAGCTCATGGATGGCTCCCTCTGGGCCAGTCCTTGATCATGGTGGAATTGATTTCTTTTTGAGTACAAACTTGGAAAAACTCATTTTAATGGCTATCTCTGGTACTGTGTGCACAGAATTTTGAGGTCATCCGTGCAACCAAATAAGAATATGGTGATTCATTAGCAATGTCCATCATGGTGTGGGTCTCAGGAGTGGTATTATACCGGCCACAGATTTATCCTCTCTGTTGGCCAGAAGTTTTTTTGTTTGGTTGGTTGGTTTTTTTAAAAACAACCTTACACACTTCATGAGACAATTGTTAATAAAATCCTCTGTGCAAAGGTTCTTAGAAAACCATTCTTCTGTGACATCTAAGTATTTTGTTTTCACATATAGTAATGATTTTATGCAGTTTTCATTTTCTAGTCACTCTGTACATGGGAATAACTCCTACAGAAATCCGCTGATCCAATATAACACCATTTTGGCACTAAAAAACAGGTAAGAAACAAAGAGTAAACAGGACTGAGAAACTAGCAGAAGACTTAAGATGATGTTTTAAAAAAATGAAAGATATGAAAGCAATCAGATGAACAGTAATGACAGAAAAAAAGAAATGATCCAGCATCAGGAGAGTTGGTATCCCTAAAATGGATGGACAGATAAAAGTATTAAAGTAGTGTAGAAGATTGTTCTAGAAAAATCAAATCTGCAGATCAGAAAGGAACACAGTCTTTGGGGGAAAACTGTGGTGGAATGACTGACATATGGACATAGACTTCCAGTATGAAGGAAAAGGTTTTCAGACTGGCCAGCAAAGGAAGTCACCTAAGAAAGTAAAAACTTGGGGCACCTGGGTGGCTCAGTGGGTTAAGCTTCTGCCTTCAGCTCAGGTCATGATCTCAGGGTCCTGGGATTGAGCCCCGCATCGGGCTCTCTGCTCAGCAGAGAGCCTGCTTCCCTGTCTCTGTCTCTGCCTGCCTCTCTGCCTACTTGTGATCTCTAGCTGTCAAATAAATAAAATCTTTAAAAATATATATTAAAAAAAAGAAAGTAAAAGCTCATGTTGGTATGAGTGGCAGGGGTTTGGGGAAATCAAACTGGTTTCCAGTTTCTCCAGAGCATTGTGCCAAAAACATTAAGTTTCATGTGAGGTCTGTGAAATCGTAAGGGAAAGAAACCACGACTTAAGATTTAAATACTCACTTAACCTGTCCTTGGGGGAACAAAACTTAAGAACGCCTTTTTCTGCAGCTTGCATAGCAATGAATACTACTGTACAAAATTCAAAAACAAAGTTTTAAAGGTAAAAGTTTCCAGCTTCCTGGTGTCTAACTCCAGGAAAGTCTTTCAGGGAATCAAATACTTTGTGATAGAAAAGTTTATGAATATTTCACCTTTAGGTATCTTTGTTTTGCTAAGATACTTTAATTTTTAATTTTAGTTGCTTCTTAAATAGCTCCTGTCGTATGTTTTTTCTTATTAAGTTGTGTATCAGTTCTCACATCTGTATACAGATATAGCAGGACTCTAAAGATGGTCACCATTTATTGTTCATAATGGTAGTTTCTTTTTTTCTTTCAACAAATATTTATTGAATGCCTACCATGTGCACAGCAGTAATCAAAACCCTTAACAGCCCTTGATCTCAGATATTCCATTCTAGTGGATTGGATTTAAATACAAGGATCAAAATATCTCAATCTCAGGCAATTATATGTAATGAATGAATGAAGGTATTTTTAAATTTTATTTTTTCAGTGTTCCAAGATTCATTGTTTATGCACCACACCTAGGGCTCCATGCAATACATACCCTCCGTAATACCCGCCACCAGGCTCACCCAGCCCCCCACCCCACTCCCCTGTACTCCAATGTTCACAGCAACAATGGCCACAATCGCCAAACTGTGGAAAGCGCCAAGATGCCCTTTAATAGTGGTAGTTTCTGGCTGAATGGTGGGGATTTTTTTTTTCTTGGTGGTATACTTTTTTGCCTAGCTAAATTTTTTTTATTAAGTTTTTTATTTTAACTCCATTAGCTTGAGTCCTTATAATGAACAGGTATCACAGTTATAAAACAAGTCATAATTAAGTCTATAAAGAGGTAGAGAAATAGATCAAAAATTTTAAAAGACATACCAACAAGGGAATTTTGTATCTGAAAGAGTAATTTTAAAACAAGCTCCCAGTGGCCTTGTAAAATAGAGCAGCAATGATGGGTAACAAGTGTGGCCAGGAGACCATATCACACGTATCACACTCTCCTAAGTGAAGATCTGCCTGCTTTAATGGCTAATGAAGAAACACAAGCTTTCAAAGCTTTCTTGCAAAAACACTGAACTAGAAAGATATTAAAAACATAGTACGTTTATTTCAACTGTTCCTTTTCATAATTCATTGAATCTTATCACAAGTCAATATCTTCATTCTATTACCTTACTGAATACATTCATTAGTGTTACATAAAACTTCACATAGAATTAAGGAAGAATTAAAAGTACAGCTAAGAACATAACCATGATCTGTGTGAGATCATTCACAGGTACAACATCCTGTCCCTGATGGGATTACTTTTTCTGTTTCTTGGGCCTCAAACTCAGATGCCCTTTTGTTTTAGAGAAAATAAAGCAGCTCCTCTGAGCTCTGTCCCACCGAGTGCCCAGCCACCACGTTATCGGTTCATGTTGACCCAGTGGTACCTGTCTACCCGGGGGAGAGCAGCGGGCCTCTGATTCTTGGGATTTTTATGCAATGTGGGATAAGTGTTTCCCGGGAGGCCCAGGCGGCCATCCGCCACATTCTTTTTGCGGGAGACATGGAACCAAGATTGAAAGGGTTGTTTCAAGTTTTCAACCTGGAAAAAAAAAAAAGGTGAAAAAGAAGGTATGAAGGTCATCTCTGAAGTAATAGGCTAGACCGAAGTACTAAACACAAACCCGTAACTCAGAAGCTGAGCCTTTAGAAAGTACAGTGAGTACAAATGAATAGAAATCAAGGCTGCTGATGATCGTTGGAAAATGGTCTAGCATGAGGGGTGGTAATAAAGTCATGTCCTACCTTTTAACAAAATTAAGTCTTTAATCCCACTAAAATACTTAAAAACAGATCTTCAAATTTCTGTATATTCTTGGAATCTCTTCTACCCCACCCGTCCCCTCACCGACTTAACCCAAAACTGTCTAATCGTAACCTCTAGGGCTGAGGTCTAGAAATATCCATTTTCAACATCCCAAATGACCAATACAGATGTTTTGCAAAGCACACTCTGAAAAGACGTTCTCCAAGTCTCCAAAAGACTGGCTGTAGATCTGATCCCTAGATCTAAGGAAATCTTTCCAAGCATAAGAACAAAATTAAGGGTATATATGTCATTACATGATTTTAACTTTTATATGTGCAGAAGTCTATAATAAACCGTAGAGTTTGGAAGCAAACTACAGAAAAAATACTTGCCAATAATATGAAAAGGAGTTAAAATATTTCTAACCTTTGAAGAACCTATAATAATATATTAAGGTCTTAAGTGGTAAATGGGTGAAGAACAAATTCATAAGACAGTAAGTACCCAAAACATTTGGGCACGTGGCGATTGGTTTTTTTTTTTTAAGTTAACACTTAATAGTCTACAACTGATAGTGTCTTTAGCAAATTATGTCTTTTTAAATGAGAAAACCAATTTTAGGGAAAATGATAAAACAGACCCTTTCACAAGGAGCTGCTCAGAGCACAAGTAAACAAAACCTCCTCGAGGGTATTTTGGCCATATTCAGAAAGTGGAAGGTCCATATCCTATCACCCCGTAATTCCATGTCTGAGAATCAAGTCTCCAGAAATAAATTAAAATTCTGTCATCTCTACAAGTTATCACAACAAAGAAATAATCTAGATGTCCGCCAATAGTAGATTAAGTACATTACAAGAGAAAAAATAAGTATTAAAATGTTAAGTATTTAAATTGTCTTAACATGCATAAGGGGTCAATTTCAGAAAACATACAAACAAGTATATACATACAATGTCAATAGAGGGTCTGTCTAGATCACGGTTTTTCAAATTGAGGGTTGCCACGATTTCTGGGTCACGAAATTCATTTAGGTGGTTGAAATCGGTTTAATTGAATAGCAAATATGGAGGGCATTATGCCAAGTAAGGATAAGTATTGTTTCATGAAACAAATATGCAGATCTTTCTAGGAGTTGTGGTTAACACATATTTTATTTTATATTTTTTTAGAAAAACTGTTCTTGTGGTGGGATTACAGTCCTTTGACCATTTCTCAATATTTCAAGTTTTCTACAAATGGTAATTTTCTGCTACCGAGAAAGCCCACTAATTTTCAGATTTAATCGTGAAGGAATTTGGATTAAAGGAAACTTGTGTCCATATACTACACGGAAAAACAGTATTACATGAGATCGTGTAGCTCCTGAGCACTCAATCAAGTAGTGGAACTACATATAGAAGAAAAAATTTTTCCAGAATGTTACTGTTGTGATTTTAATCTTTACGGTTTTTTCTGTTTTCCACTTTTACAGAGAACAAATTCTTTTCAGAATTAGAACAGAAAAAAAGACAAAGCGTAGAGAAGAACTGAAACTCACTTTACCTGGTAAATGCTATTTGGATTGCTCACTTTAGGAATGATCTGCGGTTTTTTGTTACAACTCTCTTCATCCGAGGAAAGGCCGGAGTTGTAGTCCAAAGTGGCCCTGTTAACAGCGCAGCTGATCTGTTGGGAAAGCTCCCATTCCTCCCACCTGCCTTTAAAAGAAGCAATTGTAAATGGATGATTTTTCTCACCATACCTAAGCAGGAAAAGAAAATGAAGTATTCATTAGGGATTCACAATTTCACAAGGTTTTGTTGTTTTTTTTTTAATCTCTACTCTCTTGTATAGACCACTCACTAATCTGCAAAAAGTCATTTAAAAAAAAAAAAAAACAAATGGAAATGGTTTGACAGCAAAGCAAATTAAGAGACCTTGTGACCTTCAGCTACCACAGGGTTATAAATTTTTTTTTAAGATTTTATTTATTTATTTATTTATTTGAAAGCGCAAGAGACATAAGTAGGAAGAACAGCAGAGGGAGGGGGAGAAGCAGGCTCCCCACTGAGCAGGGAGCCCGATGCGGGGCTCCATCCCCGGACCTGGGATCATGACCTGAGCCAAAGGCAGTCACTTAGTCAACTTGGCCACCCATGCGCCCCACACAGGGTTGTAGTTAATGGGGGTTATTCTGCAAGGGCTTTCTTGGTGAATTTTTCAGAAAAAGACAAGAACTAGTTTCTTTCATTTCAGCTAAAGGACGGCATTGCAACTTCTCGCCCCCTTGATACTGCCTATAATACTTCGTCGTTATAATCTACGGTTGGCAATGAAGTGCAGGGGTTCCAGTCTGATTTCAAATACTGGGTCAAGTCTTTGTGCTTCTAGGCCATCCACTCCTAGCAGAAGTTCGTGTGAATCAAGTTTGCATCGGAAACCTTAACCAGCCAGTGCCCTCGGCCGCTGACGCAGGGCTGTGAGGGGTCATCTCTCACGAAGGTATACAGAGCTGACTATGCAACCCACGGTTTCTGGGGTCACAGGCACAACCCTTCCCAGGAGATTACTCACCTACAGCACACTTCAAAGGGATCCACCCATAGGGTCATCTCCTTTGGAAGTCCCAGGTGAGAAAAATCCACTTTACTTTCAGCACAAGCTCTTTCTAGAATGGGATCTTTATTCTGAGTATTATTTATCCTGATACACCTTTTAAAAGCAAAGAAAGCAAAACAAAGATGTGGCGACAGGCGCCTTAATAGAAGAATCATGTGATGGGCAAACAGCTTTAGTACTCACAGCTCCCCCGCAACCTGTAACCCCCACCCCATCCCCACCCTCTCCAGCTGGGTGAGTAGAACCATCGATTTTTTGACACAGCTACTCAGACTGTGAGTTACATCACTAAGTCACTCAATTAATGGGATGAACGTTCTCTGCGTATCTTTCCTGGTGAACACAAGTTAGAGACTGTGTGATCCACCTCACATAAGGGCGTTTGCCCTGTAAGTCTTCAATTGTATTTAAACTACATAGTTTTCGACGACAAACTGCCAGCCGCTGCATCTCTTTCTTTCAAGCCCACATTCAAGTCAGTCTGAGCCCATAACACTTCTGTTGCTCAGACTCTGCCACCAGAATCCTTATCAATGGTGATCACTTGCTTGTGACAGACTTCCCTTTGCCATCGTCCACAGCGGCTCTCACCTGAAGGCTTGCCCTTTGGAAGGGAAGTCAGAGTGCCAGTGACTTCTGTAGGTTTCAAACAAGATCCTCATCAGCTTTTCTGCAAAGTCTCTTATTTGCTGTTTACTCAGCTTGTCATGTTTTTTCACTAGTCTTGTGACAAAGAAAACAGCTGTTGCAATTTCATCCCTCATGGTTCAAGAGAAAGGAGGAGGTCTGCAACCATCAAAAGGAAGCCAGGATAACGAAACAGAGACCACATCACACTGGTTATCAGCATGGAAATGCCATTTGGAAGTTTATAGACCTTATGTTTAAAATAGAATCGTTTGCTAGTCCTTCATGAGCGAAATAAGCACATCAAAAGTAACAATTAACGAAACAGCCAGGAACACCAGTTCCTCAACTTGTCAGTTTTTAGTGTTTTCAAGGGAAAAAAGACAGGCTTTTTAGAACTTTAATACACGTAAGCAAAAAATGAAACATTATACAACTTAAGTTTAAAAAAAAAAAAGTCCTGATAAGGGACAGTAAGGTATACCCAAGTACTGCTTTTTAAAAACATGTTTATAGAGAGTAAAACATTTCAGGATACAGTAGTTCTAAAATGTGACTCTCAGGTCACATGCTTTAAGTAAAAGTTTAACTTAATCAAACATACATTATACTTGCCAGAAATAGTGCTTTAGCCACAACTGAAAATGAGCCAGTGTTGGAAGACACTCTCCCCTACACGTGTCCTATTAGATTTAGGCTGAAGTTTATATAAGTCAGGGTCCCGGAGCCTGTCAGGTGTTTAACCTTACACAGGTGTAGCCTGTTAGGGTACTTAAATAGCTTCGTCCAGGTCCCCATCAGATTGCTCCCTGGTATAAGTAGAGTGAGTCCTTTAAAAGCGGAAAATCTTAAAAAAAAAAAAAAATTCCACTTGGATTTGTCTCTTCTATTTTGCCATTAAAGTCTTGTCTCCTATGATGTAGACTGAGAATCAATCAAGCCTTCTCCTCCCACCATATCCTATAGCCTATATTCCAGGAGTTTTGTCTCTAATGTTAATTGTCAACATATTAAAGAATTTTGTCTTGGATCATGTATAAAACTTATGGCAACTTTCTTTGAACAATCATTGTGTTGACTACACATATTTTTTGCTAGAATGTTTATTTGCAAAATAAGTAGGAGAGAACTTGGAGTTTATCTATTCTCATTGGTTCTCAAAGTGTGGGTCACTGACCACCTCGTTAGGACCCACTGGGCTGCTTGTTAAAAATGAAGATTGGTCGACCTTATCCCAGATCAACTGAATCAAGGCTTCTAATGGTGAAGCCTGCGAACTGGTAGTTCACGAGCTCTTCCAGGTGATTCTTATACCCACTAAAATTTAAGAACCACTGCACCTGGCATATAAGTCTTTAAACCCACCGTAAGCGGTCACTCAGGCTCTTCATCAGTGAGAAAGAATTCATCCTCTTAAAAGGAAGCCCATTTCATTTCTGAAGAGCTCCCAGTCCCAAGCAGGGTTTCCTCGCCCTGAGGCATCAATCCCTCCTAATGGAAGCCTTGGTTCTTCCCTCTGGGACTGTAGACTAGACTGCATCTAAGGCCCCCCTGCATGAAGACACTTCAAATACCAGCGCGTCAGCCTCTCCTGAGTCTTCTCTTTTGGAGGCCGAACCTCCGCTTTTCGCTTTTAATAGTTCTTCCCCTAGACGCGTTCCTCCCGCTTCACCATGCTCGGCGCTCACCCGGGGAGGCGTTTCAGGTATATCGGTAACGTTTGCTTACAGTGCGGAGCCCAGCGCCCCAGGTATGCTCTGCCATGGCAGGTCAGAGTGGGACTGTCTCCTCCCTTGTGGCAAATACTGTATTTCTAGATCGCAGCCTCGGGTGGCACCCACCTTGCTGGCAGTGCGTCCAACCACTGCCTCGCACTCAATTTGTAAGTCGTCTTTTTTACTAATGCTATTGGTTTTCTATCTCTTTCTCTTCCTGCGCATCTTAAGGTTTAAGAATATGGGCTTTAGGGGGTGCCTGGGTGGCTCAGTTGTTAAGGGTCTGCCTTTTGCTTGGGGGCATGGTCCCAGGTCCTGGGATAGAGCCCCAGTCCCGCTTCTGGCTCAGCGGGAAGCCTGCTTCTCCCTCTCCCACTTACCCTGCTGGTGTTCCCTCTCTCACCGGTGTTCTCTCTTTCACCGTGTCTCTGTCAAATAAATTTTAAAATCTTAAAAAAAAAAAAAAAAAGGGGGGGCTTTGGAGTTAGACCCGGGTGTGAATTGCAACTTTACGACTCACTTTCTGTGTAGCCTAGAGCAACCTGCTTACCTCCTGAACTTTCCGTTTCTGATCTGTGAAATGGGAAGGACAAGAGTGACCACCACTCCTGCCGCACCTTCCCCCTCCTGCCGGGTTGTTAACAAGATTACAGTCGATAACGCGTGAACACATCTTGTCCAGAGAAAAGGGAATACAGCAGAATTGATTTAAAAAAAATCAGCTTAGAATCAAGTGTCATGGGATTGAATCCCAGTCCTCCGTTTACCAGAATTTAGGGAAGTTTCTCAGTCTCTCTCATCTTCAAAATCTCATCTGTAAAAATGGGGGTAAAAAGTGTGCCTATAGCCTTAGAATCAGAGTTCCAGAGCTAGAATGCTTTGGAGGGTTATGGGAATTAAATACAAAATGCCTAGAATAGTACCAAGTACTCTGTAAATTCTCTGTAAATGATAGATATTACTACTACTACTATTATGAGGCTCTTGTCCAGATTGAATTATAAAATTGTATGACGTATTTAGCAGTGCCTGGCATATTGTAAGCCCTCAAAAAATGGTAACCTTTCTTATAATTTTATATTTACCATCTTATTGTCTTTTCTAATGCTTTGTGGATTAAATGGGGTATAAAACAATTGCATACTGCAGTTTTACCTATCCTATTCCATTGTGTTAAGTTTAGACCATCACTATAAGGAATCAACATTTATTTGTGACCCAATTCTGTCATTCAATACATTCTCATATCGTTTTGACCACCTGTTACCTGTAAATTTGGCAAGAATGTATCCTGCTCAAGTAATAAACAAGTTGAATAGAACAAAGATCAAGCAGGGGCACCTGGTGGCTCAGTCAGTTAAGTGCCTTTTTTCGATTCAGGTCATGATCCCGGGGTCCTGGAATTGAGCTCTGCATGGAGCTCCCTGCTCAGTAAGGAGCCCGCTACTCCTTCATCTCTGCCCCTCTCCCCGTTCGTGCTTTCTCTCTTTCTCCCTGGAATAAATAAATAAAATCTTTAAAAAAAAAAAAAAAAGCAAAGGGCTTTGACAAAATCCACATGACTCTAGAACACATTCCAATCTATTCTAGAGACACCATCCTATCAGTATTACTCTTCTGAAATCTTATATATAGAGAGAATGGACTAGAACAGAGAAATAAAAATATTTACTTTAATGTTCTTACGAACTAAGATTTTCAATGTAAGGAAATAAGGATAAAAGTGTAAAATCAAGGAAATTAGGTAAAAAATCCTATAATGTTAAATCTGAAATGGTAGTATTAATAGGAACTTGAGTTTTTTTCCCAAAAATCTGTATTTTGGTTCTGTCCACTGAAAGGTCTAGAATCAATAAGCAATCGAAACACTCATTTTGTGGTCTTTAAATCCCATTTCTCACTTTAAAAAATTCCTTGGAGAAATGGCTCATTCCAGTTCTAATTCAGGTAATACATTAGATGAGCCTGGAATGTATTTTACCAGAAAGCAACAAAGCTATGCAAAACAAGTGGGTCATGTCAAAAGATGTGAGCCTCCATGAAGAGCTCCCATTGGCCAAAGATAAGTCATTCTGAACAGTATAATAGGTACTGAGGTCCTTCAACCAGTTCCCCTCTTCAGGGTCAACACCATCATCCCCCAGCTGCAGGGACCACCAGATGCTAATGGCTCAAAGCTGCATTTCTCATTGGGGCTCACTCTCGGGAACCACCTCACAGTAAAGATATCCTCCCATCGACTGCTAGGGGTGGCCTGCAGTGCAGCCTTTGACTGGCTAATGTGGGGATACAAAAACCTGGCCCCCTCACAATTCTGAAGAGCCATCCCATCCCCGGAGCTCCCCATAAAATAGACTGAGTCCTCAATTGCAAAGGTATCATTGGTCCACCTGTCCCTCTGCCTGGTCCTGTCTTTCTTACTCCCTTTTGGGTATATCTCTCAAGAGGATTCCCTAGTGAACTTTCTGCATGCAGTTCCCGATCTCAGAGTTCGTTTCTGAGGAACCCAGTCTAAGACCGTTTGTACCAGGGATGTTTTTTGTTTTGTTTTTTTTTTTAATTTATTTTTTTTGACAGATCGCAAGTTGATGGGGGGCTGGATCCTAGGACCCTGGGATCATGAGCCGCAGGCAGAGGCTTTAACCCACTGAGCCACCCAGGTGCCCCCTAGACCAGGGATGTTTTAAGGAAACAGTCTCTAAAATGGAAGTTTGGAAGTGGATTACTCGCTTGCTGGCTGGAATAAAAGCTTCATTGCTAGTGGTAGTAGAATATGGGTAAGCATGGCTCCTGGCAACCTGGGCTGGTATAACTTGAAACTTTCACCAGTTGATGGAGATGAAATAGAGATACTGTTATTGGAAATACAGATAGGATTGTGCTGGCTACTGTCGTATCTTTGATGGTCAGGAGGTATGAGAAACGATCACCTAAGGCCTATGGAAATGGTGGCTGAGCACCTGGGTGTCAAGTAATGGCATGACTTAATGAGGCTAGCTCAGTCCAGTGTATTAAGTATTGAAGTCTCTACTAGATGCCCAAAACCTGTAAAAATGAAATTAAGTTGTGACTAGGACCTTAATGACCTTCCACTTTCACAGTGTCTTACTGATTTCAACTTTCCACGATACATTTTTTACTTCCTTTACTCCATTACAAGGGTCTCCAAACTGCTGTACTTTGGGGTCACCTGAATATCTTTTTTTTTTTTTTAAGATTTTATTTATTTGACAGAAAGAGACACAGCAAAAGAGGGAACAAGCAAAAGGAGAGGGAGAAGCAGGCTTCCCACAGGGAGCCCAATGCAGGGCTCGATCCCAGGACCCTAGCCTAGAATCATGACCTGAGCCAAAGGCAGACACTTAACAACTGAGCCAACCAGGCACCCCTAAATATCTTTTAAAAATACTGGTGCTGGACATGGGTCTACCAACAGACATTCTGACTGAAGGGGGGTGGAGGGCATTCAGAGCATCGGGACTTTTAAAAGCTTCTTCGAGTGATTTTAATGGGCAGCAAAGATGGAAGAGCATGAAGAACGAGAGCTCCTAGCCATTAAGGGGATTTCACATTTATCTTACACTATTGATTGCTTCGTAATGCCTTGAGCTTAGCAAAGATCGTTATCACAGATTTCATCATTTATCCTCATCTTTTCTAGCCTTTGCTGAGATAACTTTCGCGAAGGTTGTTTTGTTGTTCTTATTTATGTTAGAAGTAAAAAATAATTGGAAAGGAGGACAACTTATCATATATTGCTGAAATAAAATTTGTTGGGGAGCTAAAGGCAACATATGCATTAGCATATCCTCAAATTTTTCCTTTTCGAATGGTTAGTGTTTGCATCTATGATACTATAGTGGTGTCAGGTGTTGAATAATTCTTTCATTCGTTCACTTTCCCGGATGACCTACTGTTACAGTGCATTTTGAGTTGGTGCAACACATTAGCTGATGAGGCTTTGAACCCTCCCTAGCAATATTTTTTGCAACAGGCCCAGGCAGGCCTTGGATGTTATGAATAGAACAGTAGACTTCCTTAGAGGTCAGGAAAAAACAAATAGAAACTAAACTTCATGCAAGACTTCCTTCAGTTACTTGTTTGGGTGGTTTTAAACACCTATCTTAAATCACCTCCTACGCATAATGACAACTAGAACTTCTATTATAATTGAGTTCATTCCGCGACTATTTCCTGACCATCTACTGCATGTGAGATGCTTGTAAGTGCCATGGGATTAAAACATTTTGTTTCAACTTTCCTTTCAAGGGGTTTATAATCTAGAGAAGGAAACCAAATATGTATCCAAGTGACTATTTGGATGCAGAGTTTCGAGATATGGGATACTCAGAAATCACTCCAAGTTTCCAGCCTCCGTAACAAAGACAATAACGTTTCATTGTAATAACTGCGTTCCGCAGAAGAGCTGGGAGAAAAAGAATAGTGGCTGGTTCAGATCCCATGTGCGGAGTTTTAGATGGCAATTAAACACTCAGGTAGTAATGCTCATTGACAGGACATGAGAATTCAGCAGAAGGTCTAGCTGAGGCCAGCCTAAAACAACCTCATGTTTAAGTAGAATAGGAAGGGGATGCTGAGGGGCGCCTGGGTGGCTCAGTGGGTTAAAGCTTCTGCCTTTGGCTCAGGTCATGATCCCAGGGTCCTGGGAATCTCTGCTCAGCAGGGAGCCTGCTCCCACCCCCTCTCTCTCTGCCTCCCTCTCTGCTTACTTGTGATCTCTATCTGCCAAAGAAAGAGAGAAAGAAAGAAAGCAAGAAAGCTGAAATGTGAAGACAAACCTCCTTCAGCTCAGGTCATGATCCTGGAGTCCCGGGATGGAGCCCCACATCTGGCTTCCTGTTCAGCTGGGAGCCTGCTCCTCCCTCCCTCTCCCCCTACTCCTTCTCTCTCTCTATGTCCTTAGCTCACTCACTCACCCTCTCTCTCTCAAAGAAATTTGAAGACAAAAAAAAAAATTGTATTTCTACCAGCATTTCTAAATAATGTCTAAAATTCTCATTAGAAGGCATTTAGTCGCTTTTTTTCTGCCCGTGGACGCTGCCGAGTAAGCATCGTTAAAGTCTCCCCTCCCACCGCCGTCATGTCTAAGTCAGAGTCTCCCAAAGAGCCTGAACAGCTGCGGAAGCTCTTCATCGGAGGTCTGAGCTTTGAAACTACCGATGAGAGTCTGAGGAGCCATTTTGAGCAATGGGGAACACTTACGGACTGTGTGGTAATGAGAGACCCAAACACCAAGCGCTCCAGAGGCTTTGGGTTTGTCACATATGCCACTGTGGAGGAGGTGGATGCAGCCATGAATGCAAGGCTACACAAGGTGGATGGAAGAGTTGTGGAACCAAAGAGGGCTGTCTCAAGATTCTCAAAGACCTGGTGCCCACTTAACTGTGAAAAAGATTTTTGTTGGTGGCATTAAAGAAGACACTGAAGAACATCATCTAAGATTATTTCGAACAGTATGGGAAAATCGAAGTGATTGAGATCATGACTGACCGAGGCAGTGGCAAAAAGAGGGGTTTTGCTTTTGTAACATTTGATGACCATGATTCTGTAGACAAGATTGTCATTCAAAAATACCATACTGTGAATGGCCACAACTGTGAAGTAAGGAAAGCGCTCTCTAAGCAAGAGATGGCTAGTGCTTCATCCAGCCAAAGAGGTCGAAGTGGTTCTGGAAACTTTGGTGGTGGTCGTGGAGGTGGTTTTGGTGGGAATGACAACTTTGGTCACGGAGGAAACTTCAGTGGTCGAGGTGGCTTTGGTGGCAGTCGAGGTGGTGGTGGATATGGTGGCAGTGGGGATTGCTATAATGGATTTGGTAATGATGGAAGCAACTTTGGAGGTGGCGGAAGCTATAATGATTTTGGCAATTACAACAATCAATCCTCAAATTTTGGACCCATGAAAGGAGGCAATTTTGGAGGCAGAAGCTCTGGCCCTTATGGTGGTGGAGGCCAATACTTCGCCAAACCACGAAACCAAGGTGGCTATGGTGGTTCCAGCAGCAGCAGCAGCTACGGCAGTGGCAGAAGGTTTTAATTACTGCCAGGAAACAAAGCTTAGCAGGAGAGGAGAGCCAGAGAAGTGACAGGGAAGCTACAGGTTACAACAGATTTGTGAACTCAGCCAAGCACAGTGGTGGCAGGGCCTAGCTGCTACAAAGAAGACATGTTTTAGACAATACTCATGTGTATGGGCAAAAAAAACTCGAGGACTATATTTGTGACTAATTGTATAACAGGTTATTTTAGTTTCTGTTCTGTGGAAAGTGTAAAGCATTCCAACAAAGGGTTTTAATGTAGATTTTTTTTTTTGCACCCATGCAGTTGATTGCTAAATGTAATAGTCTGATCATGACGCTGAATAAATGTGTCTTTAAAAAAAAAAAAAAAAGAAGGCATTTAGTCCCTTGATTAGATGTTGTCTTTTCAGGATTTCCTTCTGAAAATGCCAAATGAGTTATCCTTAATAGAACAAAAGAATCCTGGTCAGTCTAGAGATGTTTGGAAAAGGGGAGGAAGCCTGAGGGAGGCACCAGAGAAACAGGTGAAAACATGAGGGTTTTGGCCATTTGGAATGAGGATGAACAGAATGGTGAGGAAGCACATCAAAGATCTATTCTGAGGGAGGCAAACCATAAGAGACTTTTAACTCTAGGAAACAAACTGAGTGCTGCTGGCACAGAGGTGGGGGGGATGGGATAACTGGGTGATGGGCATGAAGGGGGGCACATGATGTAAGGAGCACTGGGTGTTACATGTCACTGATGAATCACTGAACTCTACCTCTGAAACTAGTAATACACTCTGTTAACTAAATTGAATTTAAAAAATGCAAAGTCAATAAATAAGTAAATAAAATCTCTTTAAAAAAGACATATTTTACCTTCTTATTAAACCTGTAACAGAGAATCAAATGGTAGAAAACACAAAAAGAACCAATATGATCTTGCACAAGTTAACAGTTTCCCAAATTACATTTCTTCCTTTAACATGAGGGACTTCAGCTCCATCGCTAAGGCACCTTCAAGCCCCAGCGCTCGTCAGTAATGGAATAATGGTAAACCTTGAAAATCTGCTTCTACATTTGTCTCCTTGATCTTAGCTAAACTTCAGCATAAAATTCAAAATACTTATTCATTTAATAATCTTTAAAAATTTTTAAAAATATACACTGAACATTACATTCACGAGATTTTTTTACATACATTAGAGATTATTATTTTTTTTTAGATGACCCTCTCAAGCAGGTTCCAACACAAACAGTGCATCTTGGAGTAATGTATTTTATAACCCTCCCTCTGAGTTAAACTTCACAGGACAGCTTTTTGCTCAATTGTCTTTTTTTTTTTTTTTAATGATTCTTCCCACTATAACATCTGATGCTCAGTAAACATTCACTGAATAAATCAATTCAGTGGTGGCTACTATTTCTTTTGATGCTCCATTTTTTGTCTTTCATCTCAGAGGTAGAGTTCAGTGGTTCATCAGTGTCCAGCTCATTACATCATGTGCCCTCCTTGGCACCCTTCACCCAGTTACTGCATCCTCCCGAGGAACCCTCAGTGTATTTCCTATGATTAAGAGCCTCTATGGTTTGTCTCCCTCTCTGATTTCATCTGGTTTTATTTTTCCTTCCCTTCCCCTACGTTTATCTGTTTTGTTTCTTAAATTCCACATATGTGTGAGATCATATGATAATTGACTGTCTTATTTCATTTAGCAAAATACCCTCTAGTTCCCTCCACATCATGGCAAATGGTAAGATTTCATTTTTTTTTTTAAAGATTTTATTTCTTTGACAGAGAGAGACACAGCAAGAGAGGGAACACAAGCAGGGGGAGTGGGAGAGAGAGAGAGAGAGAGAAGCAGGCTTCCCGCTGAGCAGGAAGCCAATGGGGGACTTGATCCCAGGACCCTGGGATCATGACATGACCCAGAGGCAGATGCTTAACTACTGAACTACCCAGGTGCCCCAATAAGATTTCATTCTTGATGGCTAAGTAATATTCCACAATTATATACAACACATCTTCTTTATCCATTCACCTATTGATGGACATCTGGGCCCTTTCCACAGTTTGGCTATTGTGGACATTGCTGCTATAAACATTGGGGTATAGGTGTCCCTTTGAATCACTGTTTGTGTCCTTTGGATAAATACCTTGTAGTGCAAATGCTGGGTCATAGAGTACCTCTATTTTTAACTTTTTGAGGAGTCTCCATACTGTTTTCCAGAGTGGCTGTACCAGCTTGCATTCCCACCAACAGTATAAGACTCTCCCCTGCATATACCTTCACTGGATTTTTTTTTTTTTAAGATTTTATTTATTTGACAGAGATATCACAATCTCCCTGCCTGCAGAGAGGCAGGCAGAGAGAGGAGGAAACAGGCTCCCTGCTGAGCAGAGAGCCCGACGTGGGGCTCGATCCCAGGACCCTGAGATCATGACCTGAGCCAAAGGCAGAGGCTTTAACCCACTGAGCCACCCAGGCGCCCCCCTTCACTGGATTTTTGATGTGATAGCTGGTCTTACCATCAGACCTGTTTGATTTCCTTAGCATCCCTTCCTTAAGTTGCAAATTACATCCCTTTGCAAAAGCATATAGTTGTTAATGAGGAAAAAAATACAGATGTAGCAAAAATCCCACTTCTGACAGTGCATTTTCTTAATAACTGCAAGAAATCACCATTTTATAAAGCGATGAATTATTCTACAAAGAACTCTTGAGTCCCGTTATGTTCAAATCACATATTAAGGAAGTTACACTCATTGTCGAAACAAAATCGCATATGCTAAAATGTTACCTGATAAAATTCTACAGTTATGCGATAGTTAATTGAACTCAAAAGAAATTAAGTTTTGAGCTGCCTAATCTATTAAGCGAAACGTTTACTGATAAGCTAAATAAATCAAACTATATGCTTCTTTTTCATAAAATTACCATGCAAGTGTATTTACCACAAGCCTTTTTCCTACTTCATGTGTATTTTCTATGTGCATTATTGAGCAATCATAATGTAAGTGGCATTGTGCTACAAGGACCAAAAATATATAATATAGTCAGTGTAGTCATACATATATGAAACACATCAAGTTGGAAACCAAGATAGTCCACTGCAAACAACTCAGGATGTAAGACAATGTATACACAGTGCTCTGTACGAATATAATAAATGTGTGTTACATACACCAGTACTCTCTACTATTACAAAATGCTAATTTCAAAAATGCAATTAGAGCACTGGAGAATACTATTCTCTTACTAATGGAAGGTGCTAATTGCAGAGTGAATATATTAAGTGCAGAAGGAGTTAGAGAAGGAAAAGCTCACGATGAGGCTCCAGGCTCCAAGGAAGATTATACCCAGGAAGTAGGAATGAAGCTAGAGATTTAAACAAGCTACAGGTGAGCTAAGAGGGAAAGACAGTATGAACTTGATAAAATGTTTGAACTTGATGAAATCCTTGCTATGTGCTCTATAGATATAGAGGAAATAAAGACAACAAATCAGAATTATGTGATTCTTTTTAGAGTTATAAAATTCTTTAAAACTAAAGAATATAAACCCCACTTAGAAAAAAGGCTTAAGTGCCAAATGGGGAGAATAGAAATAGAAACAAGAATAAGTAGACTTGGGACGCCTGGGTGGCTCAGTTGGTTGGACGACTGCCTTCGGCTCAGGTCATGATCCCGGAGTCCCGGGATCGAGTCCCGCATCGGGCTCCCAGCTCCACGGGGAGTCTGCTTCTCCCTCTGACCTTCTCCTCGCTCATGCTCTCTCTCACTGTCTCTCCCTCAAATAAATAAATAAAATCTTTAAAAAAAAAAAAAAGAATAAGTAGACTTAAAGGAATGGCATAAAGTATTTTCATGCTGATGAATGTATTAACAAGATAATCGGTCAATTTCCTGCTTTTGGCTTCATATAGTTACAGAACACATTCTATATCTTTTTTTTTTAAGATTTTATTTATTTATTTGAGAGAGAATGAGTGAGAGAGAGCATGAGAGAGGAGAAAGTCAGAGGGAGAAGCAGACTTCCCAAGGAGCTGAGAGCCGGATGCGGAACTCCGGGATCATGACCTGAGCCGAAGGCAGTCGCTCAACCAACTGAGCCTCCCAGGCGCCCTCTAGAGCTCTTAAAAACAGACTTTCTTCAACTGCATACTCAGTTGACCTGAAATTACCTCTATAAACATGAAAAATCTACAAGAGGCTTTTTGGAGAGGGGACAGGGGCTAACCAGTTGGGAAGCAGCCAGGAAAGTTCATCTGTTTCCTAATAGTCCAGAGAAGTGCATGGACCCCTCACTGCCTCCACAGATAAAGCCCTGAGATGAACATTCTGGAAGAGTGGGTACAGTCATCTGCTGTCCACTGATCAAACCTCATGATGCGGTGGTGGCCAGGCAGCTGTTTCCCTTGAATTCACATGCATATACAACCCCGTTTACAACAGCTTGGCTTCCCTGGGAGTCCTCTCTCCTACTTCTAGTGGGCTCAAGACCTACTTCTTATCCCACCCCTTACAGAGCACACGGATACAAGCAAAGCTGGTCCCGAGCCTTCTGCTTTCCTCACTCTGTTTTCTATTCAAGAACCCCACCCCCACCCCTCTACTGGTCCCCTGCTCTGTCCTGGGTGGACCAAGCAGATGTCAGATGTTCATTCATCCTCAGACTTCAACGGTTGCCACTTAGGAAATGACTAAATCTCTCCTTTCAAGGGTTGCAGCCCCCAACATCCAACTCCACCAATGTCCTTTGATCACCTAAACTAAACATGCCATAATTAGCCTCTGACTAGGTTTGCCTCCCAGGGTCTTGGTTTGTCATTGGAACCTGGAGGTTCATCTTGTTGTCTCTTTGCTTTAATCAGTCACCAGGTCCTATGCCATTTCCTTCCCAAAGTCTCTCCTGTTCATACCATTTCTCTACATCACTTCACACCTAGGTCCTTAAAATAATTGCTCAAATGGACACTAAGTCTTCCTGCTCTCCCTCTTCTAACCCACGCCTCTTTATTAATCTCCACAGAACAACATATCGTGTAAGTCATGGGCCCCCGCAGTCAAGAGAATGAGATTCAAATTCCGTGGCCTGACACACCCATGTTCCTCCATGATCTCCTCTGTAACTACCTCTCTAATCTTATTTCCCTAAGCGGAGACACACTCATAGCTCTCCCAACTGACCAGGTGTTATGGTCTCCATGAACTGACTGGTATCTTTCCTTCACAACTTGCTCGTTCTACCAAGAACATCCCCCTCTGTCTTCTTTTATCTGTGTCCTACTTTTCCTTCTGGACCCAGCTTGACCCCACATTTTCCATATAGACTTTTCTGTGTCCCTACCTTCAGTGATTTGCTTTGTCTTTTTTCCTAAATAGTGGCAATAATGAAGCTTACATAAACTGTGCAGCCACTATAAAAAACAGTATGAAGATCCCTCCAAAACATAAAAATTGAAGTACCATATGATGCAATCATTCTAATTCTGGGTATTCGTCTGAAGAAAACAAAAACACTAATTTGAAGACATACATGCACCACTATATTTATTGCAGCATTATTTACAATAGCCAAGATATGGAAGCGACCCAAGTGTCCATCAACAGATGGATAAATAAAAAAGATGTATATATAGATACATAATAGACTATTACTCTGCCATAAAAAAGAAGGAAATCTTGTAATTCATCTCAATAGGGATGGACCTAGAGGGATTATGCTAAGTGTAGTAAGTCCAACAAAGGAAATACCATATGATTTCAGTTATATATGGAATCTAAAAAATGAAACAAAAAACAAAGAGATTCATAAATACAGAGAACAAGCTGGTGGTTGCCAGAAGGGAGAAGAGTGGGGAAATGGGCAAAATAGGTAAAGGGGATTAAAAGGTACAGATTTCCAATTATAAAGTAAGTCACAGGGATGAAAAATACAATATGTTGTATTCCCTAAATATAGGGAAACTATTCAATAATACTGTGCTAACTCGGTATGGTGGTACATGATAGCTACACTTGAAGTATTTCATAATGTATGTAATTGTCAAATCACTATATTGTACACCTGAAACTAATACTGTATGTCAATGATCTTTTAAGATTTTATTTATTTATTTACTTATTTATTTGAGAGAGAGACCAAGCATGAGAAGGGGGAAGGGGCAGATTCCTTGCTGAGTAGGGAGCCACATGGGGCTCAATCCCAAGACCCTGAGATCATGATCTGAGCCAAAGGCAGACACTTAATGACTAAGCCACCCAGGCGCCCTGTATATGTCGATTATCTTTAATTAAAAATTTAAAAAGTAAAATTAAAAACCAATTTTAAAACAATGAAGCTTAAATTAGTATTTAGAAGTCTTAAAGTATCTATTAATCTAACAATCTTGCTATTTAATATAATTATATAATATAAATATATAAATAACATTAGTTATATATTAATATTGATATAATTACTAAACTATAGCTATTTTAATTACCTGTGTACGCAAATTGTCTCTCTCTCCAATTAGACCATAAATCCCTAGACTGTGTTCTCTCAAGATGGTAAGTAAGCAACAGGTTTGCTCCTACTGCTGAAGCCTTAAGAGCTCAAGCAACTTTAATTATAAAGCCTATTTTTTAGATTGTTTCTGATTTACTAAAAGATAATTAACATTTTCATACTGAAAGCAACAGTATTGATTAATCAATAACTACAAGAAACTAATGAAGAATCTGGTATACTTGTACTAATAAGAGCACAGTGAAATGGAATCAGAAGAAAGAAATTATAAAAATTCCTGACAGTTCATTTTAGCTAGAAAGTCTCCTCTCACAATTGAGCAGATTCATTGATTTTTAACTCTTAAAAAGGCATTAAGTTGACGTCAACCTCATCTTGAATCAACATATAAACTAGTTCCTAAATATGGTATCATGAATGTTAATAAGGTAGTCTGACATTTATTGATCTATATAAAAGTCAAGACATGGTTTTCTATTTCCTAAGAGAAAATATGTATATAGAAAATACATTTTAAAAGAAGCTTCTAGGGGTTCCTGGGTGTCTCAGTCGTTAAGGATCTGCCTTGGGCTTGGGTTGTGATCTCCGGGTCCTGGGATCGAGCCCTGCATTGGGCTCCCTGCTCAGAGGGAAGCTTGCTTCTCCCTCTCCCACTCCCCCTGCTTGTGTTCCCTCTCTTGCCATGTCTCTCTCTGTCAAAGAAATAAATAAAATCTTTTAAAATATATATTTAAAAAGAAGCTGCTAAAGCCCAGTAATTTCTAATCAGTCTGATTCTTCACTTCTTCCTCTGGAACAACATCCTCCAAAAGCTACAGAAAATAGAAAATGTTCAGATGGTGTGTCCATGTGTGTTAAGAGAGTAAGTTTGTCTCCATCTTTTGTAATTCCCAATCCCCATCACTCTAGTGTTTTTTCAAGGAGTGATAACTTTAACCAATACAAATTCTCCAAAGCTAAAGCAGAAGGTATGTGTGTTCTCTACTCTTCTGTTCCTAATCATCAACCTCATCTCCCCTCCTTGGCACTCCTTTCCCAACACCCGAATCACCAAAAGCCCAGAAATTCAATAAAACAATAAACAGTCTCTCTGAAAGGTACCTTCCTGGTTTTGTCTAAAACAAACGCAATCTTCTGTTTGGTCATTTAAAACACCACAAGCATTCTTACTTAGATTAAATCATGGGTCTCCCTGGTCTCCAGGCATGCCTAGACATGAACCATAAAGGGAATGAGATCCTTGGAGTTTCTGTAGTAACTACAGGCCAAATCAACAGCAACCCTAAGAACAAGCATTCTTTTAAAACACACGCACACACATACACACACACACACAGGACAAGGCCATACACAAATTTTTTTCTCATTATTTTACTTCTTTTAGTTGCACGACCTGCAAAATAGGCTGCATTTTTAAAAAATTGATTTCTGGATGCAATGCATCTTGATGACTTTTACACACATTGTCTTTATTTTTTAAATTATCTTGGAAGAAAATCTTTAAAAATATAAATTTCAAGGCATCTACTGCAACCACGACCTTGGAAGGCAGCATTCCAGCCCGGGTAAGAAATGCTAAGATGCAACTAATAATCATAAAACATCCATCAGAAGAGGTATTTAATATCGTATTGGGTAAAGTGACTAACAATTTGAAAAAAACAGGATTGTTTTTGTAATTATGTCCTGACCAAAATTTGTAAGTCTGCCTATGGCTAATGGAATGGAAGCTATTTCACTCCTGCATTTATGTATGTATGTCTGTGTAGCTGTAAGATACAAATTGGTTCCACAGTTACCTCTAGAGAGCTCTCTGGTTACTTAGCTCTGATTCCAGCATATTGCCTGGTATGGCTTGGTATCCTGTACGTGTTAAAGAAGTGTGAGGGACCTTCTGGGGTGTGTTTCTCCAACACTGAGCTTCTCCCAAAGATAAGATGAATACGAAAAAATAGTTAGAAATGACCCAGCTTTTGTAATTTAACTTTGTAAGTTCATCTCGAGAATTAATGTTTTCTGTACTGTACATTTTATACTTCAATGTCTTACTCTTCACTTTGGTGTTCTCAGAACACATGCAAGTGGCAAAAAAAAAAAAAAAAAGTGCTGTCTTTCATCGTGAAAGAGGATGCTGTAACTTGAACTCCTCCTTGAGAAGTTCTGGTGGTTTGACAATGTGAGTTTGGAATTTGTTTTGAATGATCTAGATTACCGGCCCCTAATTCATGCTACCAGTGGCATCTATGAAACCATTTCCTGGGTTTAGGGAATCAGTCTCTAACTGGGAAATTTTCCTCTGGGGAAAATAATTTAGAACAAAGTTCTTGGGGTCAGTAGTGAGTGCTCTATACCAGATGCATGGAGACAAGAGTGGAGGGCTTCTTCCAACTGAGTTCCACAAAGCGTGGAATTAGAATATTCTTTATCCTACCCTGACACATTCTCTGAAGGAAAAGAGGGGAAGGAGTAACTCAAGGAAAGAAGTATTAGTAGAGGTCTCCCAGAAATTCTTTGGAACTGTCCTCTTTTGTCCAGTCTAGTCCAAATACACCTAAATAGATCTACACCCTCAGATGTGGAATTGTGAGAAGAAAATGTAACTGGTCACAAGACATTGTTTCTCTGGTCTCCCCAACCCTCACCCTGAATTTAGTCTTGCTTGGAGGACCTACTGGAGCTCCTGGTCCTCGGTGGACCTTCCCTAACAATTACCAGTCCTCAATGACGCCCCACCCCCACTTCTATTTCTCCCCAGTTTAACGGTTTATTATATACTGTCTTGAGTGGTAAGAAATGTGTGTTCACATTGTGTTACCACCTAGATTATACATATGGAGGGTAGAATGAATGACCTTAGGTGCTGAACATATAGCAGGTATTTAAATAAGTGTGTGAGGACCAAGCTTTGATCTAACTCAGGAGCTGGTCCACTCACTATCTGATGAGAAGCGCCAACCCTCCACTCACCGCAAGACCCTCCTAGAATCTAAGAGAAACCCAAGGAGAAGGTGAGAGTGCAGATGGGACTCTCCAACACAGTCGTCCCACATGCCAGAGGCCACCCAGGCCTATCTCCGTTTGGAAAATGAGAGCCTACAATTTGGTATCAGACCAAGCTGTTTCCCCTGACCAAGATGGGCATGAAAACTGGGTGGGCGTGTGGGGCTTCTTGGGGGAGGGGGAGGGGGTAAGAAGCGCTTTGTCCCTCCTACCCTAGAAGGAAGAGAAACTTCTCAGGAATCTGTGCCTCGGGTCTCCAGGGCCTCTTTCCCGCAGAGACCCGCCCTGGGCCCCTGCTCGTGGCTTCCTCCCCCCTCCCACCCCGCCCCTCCTCCACTCCACCCCACCTCGCGCGCGCCCCGCCCCCTCCGCCACGGGGTTCCAAGGGCGGTTGGCCAGCCACCGCCTGGGTCACTCGGCCACACGGAGCTGCGGGGCGCACGGGGTGGAGAAAGCCGGCTTTAGGGTTTGGGCTGGGGACTGAAGAGAAGTTTTCTGGGGCGGAAAGGACGTGGGAGTGAGAAGGTGGGAGCCCGACCCAAGAAAGCATAGAGGGAAGGACCCGAGAAGGGAACCTGCGGGGGCGGGCCCTGGAAGACAGGGGGGACCGGCGCGGGGACGGCGGCGGTTGGGATGAACCCGGGAACACCTGGAGTTGGGGGGACGCGGCCCGGGGGTGCAGGTCCCCTCGGAGCGCCGCCGGCTGGCCTTGCCACGCCAAGTGTGCGCGGGGGTCCGGCAGGGGCCAGCTCAGCCCGCGGGCCCGGCGAGGATGCCGGCTGGGCCCGGGGCGTCCCCGGGGGCCCCGCGCCCACGTCCTCGCGCCCAGGCACCGTCGGGCATCGCCCGGGGGGAGACGGGGCCACGGATTGGCGCCGCCGACCGTCGGGGAGCTGCAGCCCGCGGGCGCCCGGTGCTCGGTTTGTAGGCAGTGTAATTAGCTGATTGTACTCTGCGGCTTACAATCACTAACGCCACTGCCATCAAAACAAGGCACAGCATCACCCGCCGCCCCGCGGGCAGGAGGACGCCACGCTCGGCAGCAAACGGCCAAGCCCAGCGGGCGTTGGGAGGAAGCCGCGCTTCGAGATGTGCTGCGTCAGCGTTTGCTGCCGCCGGGCACGTTGTCAACCTGCGAGGACGCTCGGGCACACCAGCCCGACGGCTGCCGCTAGATGCAGTTAAACGGTCAGCTGCGCGGGGAGCAGGGGCAGGACGGGCAACCCGCCTGCAAGGAGAGCGACAAGTGTAAAGTTTGATGGCTTTAATTGTGCGCTGTAATGACAATTCAGACTTCGGGGAGGAGTCCCCTAGGTAACGTTTCATGCTGTACGGTGTGATTCATTGTCCCTTTTTCATTATTTAGTAAGGTATTCGCCAACCCACCAACTAAAGGGAGCTCCCGTTGAACCATGAACCAGTAAGGTTTGTCTATCACAGCGTATGGGGCACCAACTTGGGACTGCAGTGCGTGATGGAAGTAAACTTTTTTCTGTGAGTCTAGTTACTAGGCAGTGTAGTTAGCTGATTGCTAATAGTACCAATCACTAACCACACGGCCAAGTAAAAAGATTTGGGAATCATCCAAATGAGTTGTCTGTGCACATCATTGTGTTGGAGTGTGGGGTTTGGAAATGCTCCAATATTACCCATTGCCCATTAACAGGAAAAAATCAGCATTTTAGCAGCTAAATACACAATGTATAATTTATATGTCTTTATAATTTACCAATTTCCTTCAGGCTCTAACCAAAAAAAAATTTTTTTAGATATATTGGGAAATAGGATTTTTTCCTTCACTGATCTATGTCATTGTATAGACTTGTGATTATCCACGTTTGAACTATGAGACTGTATTAGTATTTTGAAAGAATAAAGTGCCATGAGGTCATAAATTGTGGTTACTAACCTTTCCTGAGTTGGCTTTCTGATGTCGGTCTCCATTTTTGCCACAGTAATTACAACTTTGCTATGGCTGGAATGGTTAGAGTGTTCCTAGATTAATGAGATTAACTTTCCTGGGAGCAGGAAAGTTATTCACTCACACTTATTAATATTTTTATAAGAATACATGAACATTTCTCATAATTTATTTTTCAGGAAGGGACTGAGTCCACACATCAGATACAGTCCTTTTAAGTGCCCATTTAGGACGGTTGCAGAGCAAGCAGCTTTTAGTGGGACAGGTTAGTAAATGCACTTACAATCTAAATCCAGCATCTTACATGAGATTGCTCTTAAAGGATGGGGCAGGGGGGAATACACAACAAAAAGTTTATCCACAGGTACTTCTCGGCCAGTTCAGTGCCCTGACTCCCATTAGGCTAGGATGTTAGCTGCCCTATTGAATTCTCCAACCACTGTCCACATAGGGCGTGCTGAGCTGTGGCAGTCTGGTGTGGAAGGAGAGGTGGGTTGGGGTGGTAGGACTAAGGGTTGAAAAGCTTTATTTAGATATATTTGGGGGTAAGGAAGCCTGGTTGGGGGAGAGGATGAAGGCCGACTGAGATGCTGTGAGCTCAAGTGCCCCCTACTAACTCCCAACAGGACAAGAACCACCCCAAACCTGATGTTTTGACAGTTCCTATCTCGTCTCCGAGGCTTGGATGGGTCCCGAAGCCTGTGAGACCGCAGAAGGGGGCTTCAGATAGCCCGCAGGCACGCGCTGGACCCCAGCATCTCTCCAGGAACCGAAGGGCTTCTGGCGGTGGTGGTTGCCAACGGGAAGGTTCTTTGCAGGGCGGGGCTGGGAGAAGAGCGAGGGAACGCAGAGCAGCGTCCCCAGTTGCCATGGAAACGAGGGCCTGCGGAAGGCTTCCCAGCCACCAGGAGTCCGTTGAAATTTGCCCCCAGGGACTACTGGTGTTCACCGGATCTTCAGAACAGGACTCCACCTTGGCCAAGCAGTTCTGGATCGCCGCGTCCCTGTACCCTCCTAACGAATCGCAGCTCGTGCTGCCCCGAGGTAGCAGTCAGCGCCTACCGGTGGCGCGGCCCTCTAGGCGCCGTCCGCAGGGTGAGTAGCTGCCTCCGGCCGCTGGTTCCTGCCTCCATCAGCAATAACCAGCCTCCGGAGGATACCAGAGCCGCTCCCACAAGTAACCGCTAAACCTGCTTCTAAAATAGGACTCTTTCATTCCAAATACTTAAAAAACCTATACAAGCAGTTTTTTAAAAAATTTTCAGCAGTTCTTCCACCCGGGAAGCATCAGTAGTATACTTGTTACATCTAAAACCACATCTGAAAGTAACCCCTAGGTTATGGCATCCATTTGGCTAAACAGTTCGAGAAGCATCTAGGGGAAATGTTATATGTTGACTGAAAGGATGTTAAGGGTGGTGGTTTACATAATCGAGTTCAAGCATGAAAGCCTCAGAGAAAGTTGAAAGCAGAATCAATATTAGGAACCAAGTTCCCAAACCTGTAAAACCTCAGTAACCCAAAGATACGGAAACTGTTATTATGCAATTTTTATAGGTATAGGAGGCTCAGATAACTCTCCCTTTTTTAGAAAGCTTAAATATCTTTAATCCTATGGTCTTTCCAATAATTTCTTCACTTCCCTTTTGTATTTTTTTTAAAAGAAAATTTACTTCCAGCCTTTTAGTCTTGAGAAAAACAGTAAGTACCAAGTCTCATGCATTTCAACATCTTGATTCCTAGATCCTTCAGAAAATAGGTAATAAGTATAAGGAGTCCTCTTTACACATTGGTATAACTTTCTGAATTGCATACCAAAACCCTATCTCAGAGACCATCCTACTTATCCAGAAGTGAATGTCGAAATCCCCCTAACATGTTGAATAGAACTGTAGAAATTGGAAACTCTTTTACTGCAAATATGTTCTCTCCAGAGACCTCTTCTTGTCTCTGGACTCAGCCTTACTCCTCTCCTAAGGAGATTAGAGGTTCCCTTTGGCCACAGCTAATTACTTCAGTCTCCAATTATTTAAGAATCTGGTTTGTAAAATTTCAGGACAGTACATATTTGTGTTTCCCTTCCTACTCTGTTACCTTTTAACATTTATCCAAGTTTATATCAACATTATTATAACATCATGACAACATTATTTCAGATTGAATTCCATTTTATTTCTTTTAGAGACTATAGATGTCACTGCTGAAACCAGAAAGATTGAGGAATCTGAGGAGAAAAAAAAGTATCTCCAAAAGGTAGGCTAATATTTCAGAAGGTAATCTGATTTTCATTAGAAATTCATCATTATTTTCTAAATAATCCCAGTTATTATTTTTAAACACATATATGTAAAATATTTCTACTTCTGGTACATCAGCTTGAGCTGTTAGAGAACTTTTATTTGAATTTTAATTGAGGGTTAAAAAATTGTATTAAATTTTGGCTATTCTCACCCCAAGGATATACAGGAATAAGAGAATCAGAGGAAAATGGGGGGAAATGAATTCACACACCTTCCATCCAGTAAAGCCCCAAACCATATACAGTGTTCTAAGAACATTGTAATAACTGGAAAAATCAAAAGGACTGACCATCTTACTAGGTCAAAATTAAAAGATCAGAGGAATGAGCCTGTCACCTAGGACCATTTTGACTAAAGGCTGAAATTCAACAAATTAGTATCATCAAATCAGCTGAACACATCTCTTTTTGGCAACAGCCCTTGTTTGCTTTTCATGACATAGACACAGACTTAACTCTGCAGTTCATTCAGTGATTTATAGGAACACTTTGTTTGGTTAATGGGTAAGTTCCATCCCTATAACTGTTCTTATACTATAAAAGCAAAGATAGAAGATTCAGTTGGGCCTAATGTCTTTAATCATTGGATATTCTGGCAAACTCAGAAAGACTTGTCGGGAATTCTACATAGATTACGGAACAATGCATTTGTGTTTGCCGATCACATTAATTCACTTTACAGACTATTGGTGATTCCTCCAAACAAATGAAGTAATTTTAAATAGCATTTGCTTCATTCTTGAGGATATTGGGAACTATGTATTTGTACTGGGACTTAATGGGTAGGATGGAAACGAATTTTTAGTGATGTAAAAATCATTCCATTTTTGGAAGAGATTAGAAATAAAAAACTAAAGACACTATTGTCAATTCTTATCATGTTTTGTCAAACAATTAAAATGATGTGAGTTACAAGTGGCTGTTCTGCTGATGGGCTATTAGAACTGGCTTCCTTGCCCCGGGTTCTTCTATATTAATTACTTAATTCTATAGATATTGATTGAGAAGTACCAAGTGCCAAGTACCATACTAGATGCTGGGAATGCAAAGATAACATGCGGTCCTTGATCTCAAAGAGTTTATAGTCTGGTGGGAGAGACAGTCAATTGAAGTCAAGAATTATGATACTTTATTACGACAGATGTATATGGTCACACTACTATGGAAACACATTGAAGAACATCAAAATGAAACTTAAGGAATCAAGAAATCTTCCCAAAGGAGCTGAATTTCAAAGAATATATTGAGTTGAACAAAGATTATGCACAGCAGTGCCCACAGTGCACAAGTTAGCTTCCTAACACCCAAGTCCAGTCATTCCTGACTCCTTCTGCATTAGGGTGCTCAGGCCGCAGTCGTGAAATCCCACAGCCTGGTTAGCATGAACAACAGAATTTTATGTTCTTCCGGTTCTGAGTGCTGAGAGTCCGCGATCACGATGCCATCATAGCTGGTTTCTGATCCTCTCTTCCTAGCCTGTTGATGGCCGGCTTCTCGCTGGGTCTTCACATGGCACAGGGAGAAAACTCTAGTGTCTCTTCCTCCTCTTATAAGGACACTAGTCCTATTATATTAGAGCCCCACCTTTGTGACCTCATTTAACCTTAATTACCCCCCTAAAGGCCCTATCTCAGAATACAGTTACACATGGGATTTAGGGCTTTAACATAAGAATGGCAGGATAGGGGCGCCTGGGTGGCTCAGTGGGTTAAGCCGCTGCCTTTGGCTCAGGTCATGATCTCGGAGTCCTGGGATCGAGCCCCACATCGGGCTCTCTGCTCGGCGGGGAGCCTGCTTCCTCCTCTCTCTCTGCCTGCCTCTCTGCCTGCTTGTGATCTCTCTGCAAATAAATAAATAAATAAAATCTTTAAAAAAAAAAAAAAAGAATGGCATAATAGGGTGTGGGGACCATTCCGTCTGTCCATCCACTTTCATTTTTCCCCTGGCTCTCCAGTTCTACAGGGTCAAGACCAAATCCCCCAGCATGGTATTTAGGTTCCTTTCCATTCTGACCTTAACCTGGCTGACTTCTCCTGCCACCCTTCCCCCAACCCCAGTGTAGCCCACTCTGTACCACTGGTTCTCAACCACTAGGCGAGGGCACACTGGATCCTCCCTCTATGTGCAGTCGAAGTGATGAGTGGGTAAAATAGTCTTTGCTGAACCTCAGTGTACACGTTATTCTGTGATATCTGCCAAATTGTACATTAGGTCAAGTGGGTCCTGCAATGCGGTAAAGAAGATTCTGTCTGTTGAGAGTAGAGGAAACCCAAAAAGCAGCAAGCCGGCAGGAAAGAGAGAGAATATTGCCAAAGGTGTGCCTTGTGAGTACCGAGGAGAGCTCAGTCAGTACTACATAGCAGAGTGCTGTTCAGACGCACCGTGGTACAAAACGCAAGAGAATCCGCAGTAACTGAACGCTGCTAGAGATACTCTCGTATCACTGTGATGTAGAATTCACAACAGCCCATTTAGTGAGTGTAAACCTTGTGCTATAAACTCACCTAAGCACTTTACGTATATATCAATTCATTTTCTCCTTAGAATAGCCTCCTGCTGATTCTCCCCATTTAATCAAACCAGGCTTACATGATTTTCCAGTTCCCCCAAGTGGCAGGTGGCAGAGCCGAGATTCAAAGCCTCTATTCTAACTCCAAAGCCCGTGAGACTCATTGTATTACAATGATTGCTGGCCGCGGCACTGTCCGGGTCTGCTGCCAAATAACCTAAAATTCAAAACTGTAGTACAAATAAAGCAAGTGAAACACGGTTTCCAGCCACATGAGACCGTAGCTGTTTCCTCAACCTGCAATACACTTGCGTGTCTGTACCGAAAACGCTCCTCCGCATTTGTCTCCAAGGCCCAGCTCCAGTGCCAACTTCTCTGGGCCAGGAGGGGCAAGCTGGAGGCCGGCAGGATGAACAGCTTCCTCCTGCACGCTCCTCCAGTAGGTCCCCTCCGTCTCCCTCGTTGGGGTCGTCCCCGTCTCTGGCCTGTGTTATGGGCCACTATGCGTGTTTCTGGCTTTCCTGCCAGATGACGGACACTGTGGGGTAGTGGGCTACGGAGACAAAGCGAATCTGGAGGTCTCAACTCTGCCACTTGCTATTTGCATGACCTCGAACAACCTCTCTAACTCTGTGAGGTTCAGCTTCCCCAGACATGAAAGGAGGAATGTAAAAAAAACTTTGACAGAGTTGACTAAGTTACACACAGCCCCTGGCCACAGTTTGCCTTCAACAAATGTAAATTCTCTTCTCCTCTAGGAGGCTGGAGATCGTTTTTTATTGCTTAAGCCCAGTGCCTTTCTGGTTATTGGAATTTCGTACGTATTTGTGGACTGAATAAATAAATGCATAATTGAATGAATCAATGAGCAAACATATGCTCTATACGATGATATTTTCATTTTGCTTTGCCTTTCCTACATGTATCCATCTGGCACATTTTTCTAGGTTGATAATTTTTGCAAGAATTCTCCTCAGAGCTAATCTGTTTGCAAGTCTGCTTGAGGAGCACGTTAGCCCATCACCTCTCTTCTCAGTTTTGCTTTTGTCTCATGGGTCTCTGTGCAGAGAGGAACTCTGTGACTTTGTTATGAAAACATAGAGTCTGTATTTGGATACCACTGTTTTTCTAGGTGTGTAGCACTCTACCTGCCCTGCTGCCCTCACCATTCTAGAATTTTTAGCTTGATGGCAGAAAATAAGTGGCGGTGGTAGGTTCTTTTTAGCTAATAAAAAATTTACAATGCTCTATTCAATTTCAGAGAATCTTCTACATATTTTGAACATAGACATTGATAAGTAAATACCTAGAATGGTGTTCATCTTAAAATGGGGGGGAAAAAACCTTCTCCTGAAGGTTTTTCTTCTACTTTTTCTTAAAACTAACAAAAAATCTAAAAATTTATTTTCCATGTGTCTTAGAAGTATCTTCATAAAAGCTTTTTCTTCCAACTGATATTGATTTTTTTGGGTTGTTGAACTTTTTAAAGCTGTAATGTTATCCTCCATTTTGGAATATATTCCAGGTATACACTGTAAATGCTTTTGGTTAGTGGACAAAATGCTATTAATCACAACTACTATTTCTTTGATGGATATCCATGGCAGAAAATCAAAAACAGTTGAGTCTGTCAAGATTAAATGGCTTACTCTGTCCATAAAGGAAACCTTATAGCACTATCCTGGACTATTATTCTTCCTTTGAGAGTCTAAAGTAGTCTGAAAACATTATAATAAATGAATAGTCAGCTAATTTTTTGAAATCATAAAACTAATTTACTTTTTAGTTTTGCCACCTTTGAGAAAGCTCTTTAGCTGATTATCTCTTTATGAAAAGAATTATAAATAATTCATTGGCTGGGAGAAGGAAGAAGAGATCAGAGTAGTATTTTAAGGCATATATATAGATGGCATATTGGAAATAGCCATCTGGAATCAAAGTTCTGACATGAGTGCATACAAGCTAAGGATTTTTACAAGAAATTATGCAATCTACAGAAAAACAGCACTGATATACTCCTTGTTGGGAATGGGGTTTTAGTCCATCCTATCACACAACCTGGGCAACCAAGATTGACCACAGTGTAAGTCTTCCTCAAAAGTGAGCTTGCTATATGGAACTTCCATGAACCAGAAGCAAATCGTGCTATGAGAAGATTCTCTAAGGAGAATCTAAGAAGCTTCACAAGATTTTTTTTTTATTTATTTAGCAGACAGAAATCACAAGTAGGCAGAGAGAGAGGAGGAAGCAGGCTCCCCGCTGAGCAGAGAGCCTGATGTGGGTTTGATCCCAGGACCCTGGGATCATGACCCTAGCCAAAGGCAGAGGCTTTAACCCACTGAGCCACCCAGGCGCCCCCTTCACAATAATTTTAGTTACTGATTTATGAAACAAAAGGAAACTGGAAAACTTTAATGTTATTCTCCATTATCCTACACTTTCAAAGTAATAAGAGGGATACCCAGACTCATTGTAAGTCAGTTTCATAGAGCCAAACCAAAGGTATAGGAAATTTCCTTAGTGTCATTGCCAGGATGCTCAGATAAAATAAAATCCTCTTTGGTGTCAAATTGATCATAATTAGCTTCCCAGACAAACCTAGATTTTCTCAGTAACACTGTTATCTAGCATTTTTTTTTTAGCTTTGCTATGCTCTAATGCAGTATAAGCAAAGTTCCTTTTCCTCCATAAAGTAAATACCATTAGGAAACAGTAGGTTTCTCCTTCACCAACAAAAGATAGTCATTTAAATTCCTGTTGTTCCTAATTTGTCAAAGAATTCAAGTGGAAGAATATAAAAATAGAGTGTGGAATTCACAGTAACAAGTAAATATTTTGGTAGCAAATGATAATTAGATTACATAAATATGAATTACTCTTTTATGTTATCAATAGTACTCCTTGTTTTCAAACATAATTCCAACTCAGGAAACATTTTCAGTTGGCAGATGAGGTTCCCCTCAATCTTCTCTGTAACTTCTAAGTCCATGAAAACGTTCTTGGGGAAAGGGATCAAGTAGATGAGACTTGGGATCATAGAGGTGAATTCATTGCCCAAGACAGACCCAGCCCCAGAGTTGGACAGGACCAAGTCCCCAAAGCATCTTTTCCTCTTTTTTTACAGAGATCTATGTACTTTATCTTCTATATACATTCACCTTAAGAACAGAATAAAAACATTTTAAACTCTAAGATACAACTGGTCAAGAACCCATACTGATAATCTCCTTGTAAAACATGATTAAATGAAACCATTGAATGCAGAATGAAGTCCAAAAGGATGACATATATTTCAAAATAAATGACAAGACCATAGTGGAAATACGGGCTACAGGTCACAGAAAAAAGTCATAGTCAGTGAGCATTGTATGTTCTCTGAAGGAACTGATACCAGGGAAAGGCAACAAAGAAATGTAAAGTCAGGGTGTGAAGGTTCAACAGACCTTGTCATGGGAATTAGAATACAGGGTCAGGGGTGGAAAACAAGGCAGGACCACTATCCCAGAATATCTAGGATACCAGATAAAACAAGAAAGATACTGAACACAGGGGACAAGACAATTTTTCATATACTAGAATTTTGTCCAGAGAGAGGCTTGGCTATAAAAAAGAAAGAAAGTCCTGGAAACATAAACCTTTCTCCCCAACAATCACATTGCTAAACAGTTGTGTTATTCCCCTACTGCTATACCCAGGAAACTATTTTAAAGCCATTAATCTATAAGATAAAAATTGACCTATGGTAATCTTTCTTGGCCAAGCCAAAAAAAAATGCTCAAAAATCAACTTGGCTCAGTTGATTAAGTGTCTGACTCTTGATTTCGGCTCAGGTCAGGATCTCAGGGTCATGAGATCGAGCCCCACCTCAGGCTTGAGCATGGAGCCTGCTTGGTATTCTCTCTCTCCCTCTGTCCCTCCCACTCACATGAGCCCTCTCCTCTCTCTCCAAAAAAAACAAAAACAAAAACAAAAACAAAAAAAAATCAATTTACAAACAGTTGATTCTATTAGATAAACAAATAAAGGTATATTTTCCTTGTTACAGTAATTCAGTAATTTATTAGAAAAATTTACCTGTTATTTAGGATAGTATATCTAAACCTTGAAACTTTTGTTATAAAGGACAAGAAAGAATTAAGACAACATTTAATAGGGCAACATTGGTCCAATCAAGGGAACAGGAAGGATTTCTGCAAAAACAAACTGAGATCTGAAGGGGCAGCGGGCATTAGTGAGGCCAGGAGAAGGAGTGGAGGGGGCAATGGGTGAGCATTCCGGACAGCAGAGGCAACTTTGCGAAGATCCTAAGCTTCAAAAGCCAAAGGGCATTTCAGCAGCCGAATGGCCAGTGACATAATGCAAAGCTTAGACCATGGTAAGAACAATAAGAAGCCACTGAAGGGTTTTACATTGGGGGTTCACCATATCAGATTTACTTGGGAAGGTCAGGAGACTATAATATGGAGAATAGTTCCCACTAAAATATGTATGTTGGAGCGGAGAATGGATTGGAAGTGGCCAGAGCAGAAGGGGGCAAACGAGAGTGGAGGCCACTGCTGTCATCCAGCTAGGGTGGTGATGGCGAGCTTGGATTAGGAGAAGGTGGGTTAGAGAATTAGGAAGTAAAACAACTAAGGCTTGAACTATATATTGGATATGAAAGATGAGGCAGAGCGATCTGTCAAAGGTGACTCCCAGAACTCTGGATTGTGTAACAGGTGCCAGTGTCTGACACAGGGACGCCGGGTAGATCAAGGTCGGGGTTGCATTGGTGTCTTGTTTTGGTTTGTTGGAGAGCAGAGGGTTAAAAACTCAGCTGAGACTTAAGGAGTTTGAGGTGCTTCAGAGATTAATAGAGCCATAAGCCCTGAAATTCGGGGAAGTAGGGCTGGAGATGAGATTTGGGCATTATCTGATGGGGAGTCCCCCACCCCCGCCTTCTTACAGCCTAATGGGCAGGACAGGAAAGACACACCTGAAAGGATCAGGTCAGTGCTATTAACCCCTTCATCTTATCTACATGCATCAATATGATGAAAACCTTAAAGACTCAGTAGTTATTTGTTTGTGTGGAAGACAAGCCTTGGTAATTAGACCAAATCATAATAACATATCTTTCAATCGTATATACTCTATTGAATTGTAAAGTATAACGTTCATTTTGTGCTCACATTTTTCTCTACCTTAAAATTCAAATCTCATTTACTGCTTTTTAAAAAATAAGTGCCTTTTAAAGCCACAGTCCATTTAAAAATCACTTTTACTTTCATGCATTTATTTTGTGTGAATGTTTTAAAACAAGAGCAGCACTCTTCAGGTAATTATTATTGGTTTCCATTAAAAGATGTGTACAGAACTGAGAAAAAATATTTTTTATTCTTCACAACAGATGAGTTAACATTTCATTGAAACCTACGTTTAAGGAAAATTGTATTGACTCCCTCTTATGTAATGACTGATATGTTTTTCTCATTTTAGTAAGCTGTCATTTTTAAATGAAAATTATAAATGTCAGAGCTGGGACTTGAGCCAGGATCAAGCAATTTCCAGGAGGTATGGAAAGGTGCTTAAATACGCATCTTTTTCCTGCCAGTCAGCATTCTCGCTCTAATCAATAATGCTCCGACGTCCGCCATCCACTCTCGCAGATTGCTGCTCTTAGGTTTGCCTCAGAAAACTCATGCTGGAGAAAGCCTTTTCACGGATTATTCAGGCTATCTTTTAAGGTGGATAGTAGATCATTCGAGGTCCAACCGTTCTGTATCTTAATATATCGTAGGTATAAATTTACTCTATGGAAACTGTAGCATCTGTGTAGCAGAATTCAATTAATAGGTACAGGCAATGGGAGTAAAGTTATGGAGGAAATTCATCGTTGAAGCATTATCAAAACCAGCGCTAGCAGGTCCATACTGCCGTTTGGAATCAAACCCAGATGTGAGACTTTTTATTGATGATACAGAGTTTTACCTAAAACCAATGAGAATTCTCACCTTCCTCGAGTTGGCACTTGTAACGAGGAAGAGGAACAGAACCTGCTGGGGAGTACATCTGTGGGACTAAGAACTGAAAGTCCCTCGTGCTCCCATCAGACTCCCAATCATAGGCATAGAATTAAAAATTAAATTTAAGAGCCTCGAGAAAAAAGAAATCAGATAATGTTCTTAACCACTGTTAAACCATAGAGCCTTGGCTCTGCCTAGATGATAGTCTGAATCTGGAATGTAATTCCTATTTAATAGTTAACTTTTAGTCAAAAACTCCTATCCTATTTAGTTTATATTAAATAAGATCTTAGAAAACTCATCAGTTTAAAGGTACTACTACTGGGAACACCCAACTGGCTCAGTTAGTTAAACATCTGGCTCTTGGTCTCAGCTGAGGCCTTGATGTCAGTGTTGTGAGCTCAGGCCCCACATTGGGCTCCATGAACATGGAACCTACTTGAAAAAAAAAAAGCACTACTATAATTCAACTATTTTTTACCCTTCAACATACTTTTCGCAAAGTGCTACTTGATACCGTAAAATAAACTTTGGTCAAAGCTGACCTCAAGCTGTCCGCTCTGTGTATTCCCATAATTTCTAGGATGTGTTTGAAGGAGTCTAGCCAAAGCAGCATGGGATAAGGACTGAGAATGAGTCTGAATACTTGGTCCTGCCACTTACTAGTTAGTTAAGTGACCCTGAGAGAAGTGGTTGCTTTTATGTGGTTGGGTTCTTTCCATATGTAAGGCGGTGATAATAATAATACCCATTTCCCTGTGTCATGAGGACTCAGTGAGTGATTCCCCACATAAGGCCTGTTATCCAGCAGTTACTCAGTGAAAGTCTATCTTCTCTGCTCTCTTTCTGTTTTCTTTTAACCCATAATTGAAAGATAAAATGGCTGCAGGTATAAAGTAAGCTTCAGTATTAAACAAAATGCTTTGATAAAGAGGTAAAAGGATAATGAAATAGATTTTGGAATGTTGTAGACTATCATTAAAAGATGATGAATGGATCACAAAAGGCACGGTCCCCCAGATTTCCACATCCTGAATGAAAGACACAATCAAGACTGGCTTGCCCATAGTGTTAAGGAAGGAGACTTTCCTAATATTTCCCTGTAATCCTATATTTATTTATCACCTGGAAAAATAAAAAATTTAAATTAAAATTAAAAAAAAATATATATATATATCACTGAAAATATATTTTGAAGTTTCAACTATGGAGCCAAAATGTGTGGGCAGAATTGGTGAACCCTTGCAGGTAAATAAATTTAAATTTATCGTAATGCCTCACTCTATGCAAATCATGATGAAGGTCTGGAGTGATTCCCAACCAGAACCCTATGAAAAATCCACTAAAAAGGACTGTTTTCACCTATACAGACCCTTTGCAAGAGTTCCTAGAAATCTAGAAAAGAAGTCTCGTATGGAAGCTGATTTACTGAAGCTACGGCACTAGCAGACGTGGCGAAGAGCAGTGCAGTTCAGACCCGATTCAGTCCAAGGCAAACCCCACTGACGAGCTACATGGTGGCTAAAACTAGAGTCACCATTAAAATTAAAGTGACGAGGGGCGCCTGGGTGGCTCCGCGGGTTAAGCCGCTGCCTTCGGCTCAGGTCATGATCTCAGGGTCCTGGGATCGAGCCCCGCATCGGGCTCTCTGCTCAGCGGAGAACCTGCTTCCTCCTCTCTCTCTGCCTGCCTCTCTGCCTGCTTGTGATCTCTCTCTGTCAAATAAATAAAAAATCTTAAAAAAAAAAAATTAAAGTGACGAATAGGACCCTAACCTGAATAAGTAGTTCCTAACCTGAATAAGGGTTTGGTTTGCTTGTTTGTTTTGCTTTTGTGTTTTAGGTGGACGAGCCCATTTGTTATTTCTTAAATCAGTTTGCTATTTTTCCCCAGCAAATTGTCCATTTCATCTATATTTCCAAATGTATTGGCATAAAGGATTCAGTGGGTTTTTTTTTTAAGATTTTATTTATTTGAGAGAGAGAATGAGAAAGAGAGAGAGCATGAGAGGAGAGAGGTCAGAGGGAGAAGCAGACTCCTTGCCGAGCAGGGAGCCCAATGTGGGACTAGATCCTGGCACTCCAGAATCATGACCTGAGTCGAAGGCAGTTGCTTAACCAACTGAGCCACCTAGATGCCCTGGATTCAGTGTTTTTAATCATCTTTTTAATCCTGCCACAGCCGTAGTTATTACTCCTTTTCATTTCTAATCATTTGTATTTTTTCTTAATAATTATGCCAAAGCATTATCTATTTTAATAGTCTTCAAAAAACCAATGTTTGGCTTGTTATTCTCCATCATATTTTTGGCCTCTGTGGCACTAGTTATTGATTTTTTATTACTTCTTCCTTCAATATTGAATTAGTTCTTATTTTCCTTCTACCTCCCTTGACTTTTCAGTTTGTTTCTTAATTTTCCACTCTCTTTCTTTTCTACTATAAGTATTTACAGCTATAAATATCCCTCAAAATACTATTTTAGGTGCATCTCACAAACTACATAGTATTTTCATTATTATTTCATTTCTAAGTATTTCTAAACTGCTACTTTGATTTCTAATTTGTCCCAAGAATTATTCAGAAGTATGCTTTTTAATTTCCAAGTGTATGAGGTCTTCTTAAGACATTTGGTTTTTTAATTTCTAAAGCATATTGTGGCCAGAAACATAGTTCCTGTTTTCTACTAAATCAGGTTTAAGCAGAGTCATCTTTATGTCAAACTCTTCAATATGATGCTACCCAACTATCTCACCCTTTATATTCCTTTTCCCCAAAACACACATCTTGTCCCAGGCAAGCGAGGCTTATCATCATCTTTAAGCATCTTTCAGCTCATTCCTATTTCTGTGACTCTATTTTTAATTGGACATCTTCTTTCCAGCACTCAGCACGCTTTTTGTGTTATGATCATTAAGTTAGCCTGCTGCTTATCTAGCTGCCTTTCTCCCTTTGGTGCATGAATTTAAATTCTTAGGTTGCTTCTTTTGGAGCTCCTTTAATGTTCTTCTGAACTTTCTACAGGTTTTAAAATTATAAACTTGTACTAAGATTTAGATTAAAAAAAGATTTAGATTCAGAATGGATGTGTTTAAATATTATTATTATTTTTTTTAAAGATTTTATTTATTTATTTGACAGAGAGAGATCACAAGCAGGCAGAGAGGCAGGCAGAGAGACAGGAGGAAGCAGGCTCCCCGCTGAGCAGAGAGCCCGATACGGGACTCGATCCCAGGACTCCGAGATCATGACCTGAGCCGAAGGCAGCGGCTTAACCCACTGAGCCACCCAGGCGCCCCAATATTATTATTTTTTAAAGATCTTATTTATTTATTTATTTGACAGAGAAAGAGAGATCACAAGGAGGCAGAGAGGCAGGCAGAGGGAGAGGGGGAAGCAGGCTCCCTGGGCTCGATCCCAGGACCCTGAGACCATGACCTGAGCCAAAGGCAGAGACCCAACCCACTGAGCCACTCAGGTGCCCCTAAATATTTATTTTTATGTGTTTTTTTTTCATTTTCTGGTGTTTGTGCCATGACCATATATTGCATTTATATTCAATGGAAAGAAAAAAGAATTTCTTTAAATTTCCATGTGAACTAATGTATTTCCTCTAGTATTTTTTAGTCTATTTTCTTCATGGTTTTTTTCTTTTAGATCATCTGCTCCTCTTGTTATATAATAATAATATTTTGAGAACTAACTACATAGCCCTTACACTGTAAGTCCTTTACTCCCATTCTTATTTAATCGTCAGAACAACTCTGAGGAGGACCATAACTACCCCTGTTAAAACCTGAGGAAGCTGAGGTTGAAACATATAAGTGGCTTTTTCAAAGGCACGTAGCTAAAATATAGTAAAGACTGAGTCTGGGCGTATCTGACAATGGACCAAGGTGCTTAACTACTATACCAAATTAGTTCTAAGAATTTCTAGATTCTCTGAGTTTTGGGATGGTTGCCAGGTGTCTAGGCAAAGAATTGGTTTTGAAATCACTCCAATACTCTTCTAAGATAGTTTTAGGATTAAATTTGATAGTTCTGCTTGTGCTGTAGTAGTCCAGAGAAAATTTCTTTTGGTAATGTAGATAAGTAATCAGAGGAATAGACACATATGCTATTTCTGGTTAATGTTTTACTCAAAATATTACAGTAATAAGCCAAAGGAAAAAATAGATTTTTCATAGGAGAACTAGGTCTTGTGAAGAAAGGACCTTTCTTTTAAAGTCTAGTGTTTTTTAATTATTTAAGAGTCTCTTTAATAACTGAAGATTACCTAGGGAGAATGTCTATAATGCGCTGGGGAATTTGTGGACAGAGGCATTTGCATTGCATAATCAAGGGCAGATAATCTCTTGGGCATCCCCCCTCGTCTCCCCTCCTCGTCTCCCCTCTTCTTCCACCCAGATCTCTTCAGCAGCTCACCTGTAGGCCAGAGATGGAGTCATCAGTATCCTCCACACCTGTCCACAGAAGGCAGGCAACCTATCCTTCTCTTTTTCCCTCTCTCCCACATTTTGAAAGCGTTGGAAGAAAAATTTTATCTGATAACAATAATAGCTACCATTATTAAATATTTAACATTAAGCAGTGTTGGCACGATCTCCAGTTTTCACAACAACCTTCCTTAAAAATGAGAAATCCAGGGGCGCCTGGGTGGCTCAGTGGGTTAAAGCCTCTGCCTTCGGCTCAGGTCATGATCCCAGGGTCCTGGGATTGAGCCCCACATCGGGCTCTCTGCTCAGCAGGGAGCCTGCTTCCTCCTATCTCTCTACCTGCTTCTCTGCCTGCTTGTGATCTCTGTCGAGTAAATAAATAAAATATTTTAAAAAAATAAAAATAAAATTTTTTTTTAAAAAATGAGAAATCCATTGCTCAGAGAGTGGCTTTTTGATTGACTCTGGATCATAAGCCTCTAACCTGTGGGTTAGTGATGACAGTTAGAGGGAAGAGAGGAGGAGCCAATGGGGATAGGGAAGGTATTACTTGCCATTAAGCATACAGCAGAAACTGAGATTCAAACCCAAATGCTTGGCTCTATAATATATGTTGTAACCCCCAAGTCATTTGGCTCTGAAAAGCCAAAGAGCGAGAACTAAGCAATTTAATTCTTGATGTGACACTAAAATTCATTAAGCACCTATGAGATATTAAATCTACATATTATATCTTAATTTCTTGGAATCAATTTTTATTTCATAACATGTTTTTCAAGAATAGTATATAATATAAATTAAATTTATAAATATATAAGAAAATATTATGTTAAAATATTATAAATTCTGATTTCCCTATATCATTTGAAGAATTAATAAATTTTATGACCAAAATGCCTTATAAATACAATATTCCATCATTGAACACAACCAAAATACTGTGATTAGAAATGATTATTCTGTTGTTGTTATAAAATTAACAAGTAAATTGTTTATCCCTATTGCTAAGGTAAATTGTAAGGATTTTCCCTCACCACTGAATTTATTTAACTATCAAGGCAGATATCTATTAGACTACTTGGCCGTGTTTTTGTTCTGATGACACTGTTGCCTACAGTAATTTTCTTATTCATTCCCAGGAAACATGTCCAAGAAGCAGAAATCAAATCATATTTGAAAGCTTTGTTTCTGGTGCATTTTATTATAAAACTGATTTGGTACTAAAGTCCATTAAAATAAAAAAGGACCTGAAAAAAAAGAAAAAAATGCATCTATTTTTTAACATAAAATCTGTGTGAGTTATTTTTCACCAAGAAAGGAAGGACCAGGGGATGATGTAAGCAGGAGTTTGGGAGCAAGAGACTAAGGCAGGTAGAGGCTCCACAGCCAATGGCACCTTCCCCCACTTGTAAAATAAAATTCTGCAACTGGAGCCCTGGCCAGTTTACACAAGCCATGAGAACTCAGGCTACACCGTGATGCTGGTAGCTCGGTGCTGGCTGGCGGCACTCTCCTACCGTGAACATGCACTTGGTCTGGACCAATCCTAGAATAAATTCTCTCTCTCTTTAAGACAAATGAATTTTTAATTTTACAATTTCTTTTAGATCTTGTAACTAAATATGTGTCTATGTGTATATGAGAAGTGTTATGACTGTCTAATTTGCCTATGGCTACATTATATATATATATATATATATATATATATATAGTCACGGAGTTTTGTTCATAAGGGATTTTAAGAACTATCGATGGATCGATTGTTTAATTTCACTTACTAAAACATGTTTCTTCTTTTTGTTTTTGCTTAGGCTAATAATTGTGTATTAGTGCAATGATTCCATTCAGACATAATGACTCAATCAATTCAGTTCAACAAAAATTCATTAACTGTCATCAACACGGCACTGCTTAGCTCTAAGGAAGGTTAAAAAGACGAACAGACTCGGAAACAGTCATGGTCGCAACTATGAGATAAAAAAAAGGAAAGTAAGATCAGTACCTTAGTAAAGGTATAAAGGCCTATGTAATTACAGTATGGGGACAGCTAATTGCAGCTGAGTAGCACGTGCCTAATGGAAAAGCTGGAAAAGAAACCAGCTCTGAATACCTACATTGAAAACACGCTAAGTCCTTATCTACAGACATTTAATTCGGTCCCCAGCAAGTAGATGGGTATTATGAAACTTAGTGTTTACAAGTACCCTGGATTATTTTTCTTTCAATGACTGTGGTATATGAGGCCTAAAACTCAAGTAAAAAAGTAGAAATCCTGTCCCAACGTTAAAAATGTCACAGGTTCTAAAGGCAAGATTCATGTGACATGAACAAAAGGAGGCAAAGCCCAGGAACAGGTGCCCCGGCCCCAGCTGCTGATTGCTCGTGCCCGGCATGGGCTCCTCCTCCCAAGTGTCTCTGTGGAGCACTCTCGGGGCTGGTAGCTTCTCCTGGAGGTGTCTGGGCAGAGGACTCCTCCCGAGGAACGACTTGGCCATGCAGCAGCCTCTGGGACTTTGCACAACCTGCTTCCGCTGCCTCAAAACTCTCATCCCCATGCTGTGTCTGTTGCCATCTGCTGACTCCCACTAGCAGGCACCAGCTTGTCTCCTCTGGGACGTCTTTGAGGCTCCCCGTACATATGTCCCCACCCTAGTCTGAATTAAGGGTCTCTTTTGAAGTCTCTGATCGCACCCTAGACGACCCGCATCGTAGCACATTTGAAACTATTCTCTGCAGTGCCCTTGCAGGCAGGAAATGCCTTGTTCAGCCCCTAGCACAGCCACGGTACATCACGGGGGCTCTTTATGGATTGAAATGTGTCTCCGCTTAAAAAGGATACGTCGAAGTCCAAAACATTGTACCTCTGGTTGTGACCTTATTTGGAAATAGAACTGCTATAGATGGAATTAAATTAGTTAAATTAGTTAATTCTTACTGGATTAGGGTGGGGTGTCCTTTTGAGACAGCCAGGGGAAGACAGCCTCACAGGGAGAAAGCAAGTGCCTGTGCAGGCCGAGTTCAGAGTGACACAAATTGCCAGCGACCACCAGAGGCTAGGCGAAGGCAAGGGACGGGTCCCCTCTGGGTCTCAGGGGGAGCGTGGCCCTGCCTACTCCTTGATTTTGGACTCCTAGCATCCGGAATTGTGAGACAATAATACCTGTTGTTTTAAGCCAGACGGTTTATGGTCGTCCTAGGAGAGCAGTGCAGTGCTCAGTACATTTGAATGGATGGCTGACTGATTTTGTACCTGCCTATGACAAATCTGTGTCTCTTCTGTTATTTCTTGCTTCTAGCCTTGATCTAAACAGAGCTGCTTTCATTTTATTTGGCCACTTAAAGTTACAAATTTTATTTATCTGATTTTCAGGTTTTTCTTTTGTTCTCAAATAGTTGCAACAGCGATTTTCTGCCTCGATGTCTCCAAAACTGAACATAACTGGATTTTCTGAAAGAATTTTTGTACCTGTATTTGCCTCTTGTTTGTAGTCTATATAATTGATAAATCTTACACTAAATTAGTTTTTTACACTTAGGAAAATTTCCCTGAGAGCGTGTGTGTCTCGAAATCGAAGGCAGAGGAGAGATGAATGAGATTCTACATGTGAACCTACTAAGGGCCTTCTTGTCATGGGCTTGGGTTGTGGGCTGCTGCTTGAGTTTGCTGACCTCGCTATTTAATGGCGGTTTATGGGGTGGACAGTGGCTGGGGTTTGTTGTCAAACAGAGCTGGGATCAACCACAGTTCGCCACTGTGGGCAAGTTTTTTAACCTTAGTGTCCTCCTTTGTAAAATGGGGTCATAGTAGTGTCAAACTTCTGAGTTATTACAAGAAAATAATGGCATAATGTACATACAGTTCTTAGCATAGTTTAAGTAGTAAAATCTTCATAAAAGTTTTTAGATTATTAGATGGGCACCAGAAAATATACTTCCACTGAGTATCAAAGTCACATTATTTTATAAAGCAGTGTCCTCTGGAAGCAACTGTGTTACAAATGGAAAGTATAAATCTATCATGGAAAACAAATATTTTGAAATTCTACCAAAGATGCCAGAAAGGAAATGTAAAAAAAACAAAACAAAAAAAAAAACAAAAAACAAAAAAACCATCCTTTACAGACAAAAGCTTGATTATTGAGTCGAAAAACTCACCCACTTTTTTTTTTTTTTTTCCTTTAAGCAGGCTAAGAGGAGAGATGAGATTCTCCAACTCCTAAGAAAACAAAGAGAAGAAAGGATCTCGGTGAGACTGAGAGGCCTTCAGATGAATCTGTGTGGGGTTGGGGGGGTACTACGGCAAATTCTCAGAGGTTTTATGGATTGTCCCCATAAACCTAAATGCTCATAATCCAGAGCCTTCTATCTACTGGTGTGGGGGCAGGGATAGACATCAGGCAGTCTCGTCATCCTCGAGAAATCAGAGTTCTCCAGAGTGTGCAGTTCTGCTAGGAGAGAAAGAGGTGGCCGTGACAGCAAGTTTGTCGTCCCATATGTTAAAGCTGTAGGACAGTCACATGGGCCTCTGTCACATGGGCTACTGCTCATCTTTGTTTTATAATGACTGGTCTTGCTTAGATCATACAAAAACAAATGCTTAATGAAGAGAAACACAGAAAAATAGTAAAACAAATAACAGCACCCTATAAACTTATAGATGTACCAACACCTGCTCTACTGACTAACCCCTAAATACCCTTCATCTGGAATGTTTCTAATCCCAGTGTCTCCAGGTTTAAGAAGCTAGTCTGTACCAACTCTGATAATTAGACCTTAAGTTTGTTTTTTTTTTCCCCCAGTAAGGAAATGTCAGTCAGTGCAAGAAGTAAAAATTATGCTTTTTGAGTTCTGTCTTGTTTTGTTTTTAGAAAGAACTGGTTTCCCTTCCTTATAAGCCAAAGGCCAAAGTACACAAAGCAAAGTAAGTTTACGTCTGTCAAAATGTTCTTACCTTTCTAGTTCCCCCTTTAGAGAAGCACTTTTTTTGGTACTCCCTTTGCCTCTTACCCTCTAGCCTTCTAAAAACCCTCCTGCTGTATTCACAGATTTCTTCCCTTGAATAAACCTTCTCCTCATCCACATTCAAGTGTGTGTGCCCATTTGCATCTCTGTGCGGTAGGCCTGGGTACAACGGTCAGACAGGACAGCCGATCAAGCCGGAATCCCTGCACACATTCCCTACCCTGCCCTTCCCATTCTGGCCCCCCAGCTTCCCTCCCCACTCCCCACACTTAGCCCCCTCATCTGTAGCAACTCAGCAGGTCTCTTAGATTACCAGCTCCCATACCACCAAAGGCATCCCTAAGCTTGTTAAACCTTGGTTCAGGTAGCAAGGGCTGGAGCCCCACAGGGAGGGGTTCATAGCCTTCTTCTCCCCAGAATAATGTTAGAGCAGGAGGAGGCCCACGGTCCAGAAGAGCTGAAACCACCTATCACCAGTTAATCATTAAGGAAGCTCTAAGAAAACAATCTTCCCACCTTTTGTTTTATGACTGAAAGTCCATGTGGCTAATTCAACATTAATTTGGCAAATACATATTTGCATGCTGTATTCAGGGAAGAACAGAGAGTAAGAGAATGTAGATTTTTATCTCATTGAGGCTGACTCCCTTTAATGTTATCAAAGTAATACTCTTAAAAAATAAAGAAGCCCATAGCAATTTTAAAAAGTTTTGAATGAAATGAAAAGATCATTTAATCTCCTGGCTGTGTTGTCTACGTAATACTCAGCAGTATAACTTCTTCCTTCTTAGATTATTTGAACCAGCTTCTAAGAGTAGAGCAAAACTCGCCAATGGAAAGATGCATTTATCTGATTCAAATAATGGGTGAAACTGGTACTTACACAGTATCAGCAATAAGTCTGGGCCCTTAGGTTTCTTGGCATATTTTTATAGGAATCCTCAGGACATTCCTGGTACCACCTCTATTGATTCGCCTAAGAGTAAAACATGATTTCACAGCTTGAATGGACAATTCCGTATGTGTTGGCCTAATTCCTTTTGTATTCAACTTGCCCATTTTCCCTCCTCTGCCCTGAAGCCTTAGATCTCACTCCATTTCACTGGGACATCTTCCTCCTCTGAGCATCTTATAAAGTTACCATCTGTACCATTCTTTCTGCAAATAACTGTACACTATGAGTAGCCATATTTTATAATCACTCAACTCATTAACTCTTAGATTATTTAACTCTTTATGTTTTTTTTTTTTTTTTTTTTGGAGAGAGAGAGAAAGCACACTAGTGAGGGGGCGGGGTAATGTTAGAGAAGGACAGAGAGAATCTTAAGCAGGCTCCATGTTCAGCACGGAGCCTGGCGTGGGGCTCAGTCTCACCACCCTGAGATTGTGACCTGAGCCAAAATCAGGAGTCAGACACTTAACCAACTGAGCCACTCAGATGCCCCTCATGTATTTTTCACCTGTCTATCAACTATATTGGAAGCTCATTGAGAAACTGAGTCACCCAAAGTGCCTAGCACACATGTAGGAATTCAGAAAATATTGGTAACCAAAAAATTTAGTTCCAAAAGATCACGTAGTTCAGTATTAGCTAATCTAGAAGGTGATGCTTTTATACTGTACATGATAAACCTTTTTAAGTTTTTGAAATATTTTAAACACTATTGTAAAATACTTAACTTTTGCCCTCTTTTCTCCCTCCAACCATTCCTATTTGCCCAACAGCCCCTGCACACAGAGATACACACCATCCTCCTCCAACAGATCTTCTTAGGATAATCCAGATCCCCTTTTGTCAGAAAGAATTACAAATAGAAAGTGTGTTCATAGTAAGGTTTTGGTATCAAAATGTTTATTGATGTATTATTCATGTCTACCACGAATACTTACATTTTAAAAGAGGTCTGACTAGAAGGAAAGAAGGACCAGGGGGTAATCCAAAGAAATCAATCACCCATGATAATCACAAGCGTGACTTGTGAGCAAGATACATTGCGTGTAGGCAGTCTTCTCCCGAATGCTTTACATCACACTTCACAGCATAATGACCATTCTTCCCACCTGCACGTTTATACTTGGCTGCAAAATCTGATGCATGGTCAGGATCCAAGACAGTAAATCTTCACTGGGGAGACTTTCAGAAGTTGTTTCCCTGCTGCGTGGCCTTCACAACTACAGAGCTCTGTGTCTTAAAACAGATTCATGTTACTGCCAACAGGAAAGTGATGTCAGAGTCAGATAAGGAAGACCAAGAGGAGGTCAAAGCCTTGGACTAATGTGATCAACGCAAGGGTGAGGATGGCTCACTTAGATCCTGACTTTTGAAACAATCTTCTCTAATATTCAGGACCATTGGGATCACTTTGTTAAAACAGACAAAGAAATAAAAGTTAAATATGCAGACTTCTAGGAATTTTACCAGTTATTGAATACTTGCATCTACTTTACTTGGTGGGTACTGCTGGATGTGACACCACACAATCCTCTCTCTCATCTCCCCATTCTGAAACTCCCATTTATCTTATTTTCATGGAAAGGGTATGTCCAGAACTACTGTATTTGATCTATATTATGAGTATCAGATCAAACGGGGGTTTTATATGCCCCAACAGGGGTTTTATATGCCCCAACTTGAGACAGTTAGTAAAAAATCCTGAAAACGCAAAAAAAAAAAAAATCTATATAAAATCTGTTTTCCAAAATTTGGTTTATTCAGTTTCTGGAACACGTCTGAAGTTAGAAATTAATTAATTCTAGTTCTGCAAGTAGCTGGCTTACTGTGCCTATATCTTAGACCCATGTGCACAATCCCATTGCCAACCTCCCTCACTTTCAAAGGTCATTCCCTTTGGTATATATCGGGAAGGAGAAGGTTAAGTGTTTGTCCGTTCTGCGCTGTGGAACCAGCAGTCTTACTCAGGGTTGTCTGCTCTGCTCCAGGGCTCCACTGACGCGCCCAGCTCCACTGAGGACCACCATTCACTGTGCTCTTGGCCCCCATGTTGCTGGACTAACCCCCACCGGATGCAGCTCCCACCCACAGCGCCCACAGAGCCGTGGGTGACCCACCGGTCAGAACTGCATCACAGGGATAAACCAAATTGCAAGGGAGGGGGGAATAGTCTTTAAATGGAAGAGCATCTGCCTTGGTAACACTCAGGACTCTCGCTAAAAGAAATGGACAGCAGGTATCAGTGGACGACTCGTAGTTTTGCCCACAACACTATTTGGAGAAAAATGTTTGAACAGAGGGAAGTAGGCCTAGAAAAGGAAAATTTTTTGGAAAATTATAAATTGGCAGTCTCACATCAGCACTATGAAGAGTAAAAGACACCCTGATATTGTTATCTGCCAGACGGATAAATCTCTTTTGTAAAGATGGATAGAGCAGACTGTCAAAGCCTAACCTTTCAAATCCGATAACTAACTCCCTTTGTTCTGATTCCATGCTCAGTGGGAAATCTCTTGCCCAGAAGCAGAGCGCGTGCTCAGCAGACTAATACAAACATCAGTTTGGTTGATGATAATATTTCTCAATGTATAAATATATTAGTCTCTTAATTGGGTTTAGGCTTGTCAAATTAAGGATGGGACCCTGGACCAAGATAATTTTACCAGGAAAACTAGACTGTGTAAGCTACCCAGCCTTCCCCAGTGCACACCTGTCCACACCTGGACACCTGCTTTACCAGGTATAATGGTTGCTTTGCTGCCACAGCTAACAAGGTGATCTAAAACATTTATTACTGCTCACACACCTGGGGGGGTGGCTGGGGGCTTGGCTGATCTAGGCTGGGCCAGGCAGCTCTGCTTCAAGCTACGGCACCTTGGGCAAGTGTCTGGTGGTTGAGGCAGCTCTGTTCCAAGTGTCCTCCTCTTTGGGATGTATATGGTCCAGTGGGATATGAGTTATGTTCCTCTCAGACAGTGACAGAGAAGCAAAAGAACGGGTGAGGACATGTGACACCTTTTCCACTGTAGGCTCAGATACCTCTGACTTACCCCGTTGGCCAAACAAGTGAAATAATCTAATACAGAAAAAAGGGGTGGGGGTATACACTTAGCCCCTTTAGTAAGAAGAATTGCAAAGTCACACGATACAGGGTGTGGACCCAGGACCTGTGCAGGATTGGAGCTGCTGTTATAATTAGCACATGAGGTTGACCATATGCCTTAACAAAGGCAATGAATGTGCTTCAACAGCCAGAGTATCAAAGGGAGAATTCAGGATACGATTTGATTCTTCGGCCCAAGGTGACAGCTTCCCTAAGTTGTAATAGGTGTTGTAATATTGGAAATACATCCTTCTCAATTGTCATTTAGTAGCCAGCTCTCGGCACCCTTACATGTCTGTCTGCTCCCATCAGACCTTCACAAAACTCTTAAGGTAACACCAAGAGTTAATTGAAACTTAGACGAAGGAATTGCCGGAATTCTACATAGTCTTTAAGTGAAGAAAAGCAGAATATCACATGCCAACTCAAGTGCTTCCCTCCACATGGCAGTCCTTGCTTTGTCTTGAGAACCAGGAGTTTCTAGAAGGAGTGCATGTTGGATGTGAGATATTCTAATTTAGATATAAAGACGGCCTGTAAAGCGGCTTGCCGTAAAGGTCTCCTCACCCGGCCGAGGCTGCTTCATTCTGGGGTAGCCGTTCTTCCCTCTATCATCAGCTGATAAGGAAACAGATTTCCCAGCCCCAAGCTATATTCATTCATTCAGTCCTCCCTCTCAAGAACTGCAGTGGCTCAAGCTGAGCCCCAAACCCAGGAAGTCAGACGGGGCTTCTGCGGGGATTCATAGCAACGGGGTATGGGGGAGGGGCGGGGAGGGAGGTGGGCAAGGAAATCAGACCCACCTTCTGCCACTTAGTACTTCAGCTTTTGGACAGGAGGCTCACTTTATTATTTGCGGATATTTGAAAACATTGAGCTTACTGTAAGAAGCAGATGGAAATAGGAGTATTGTGGCCGTTTCAAAGAGGGAGCCCACACTGAGGGCTGAGCTGGTGAGGAAGGCTTTTTCACAGAGAGGGAGCATTCTTTCCCAGGGAGACCCTTCTTTCTACCACCAGTCCAAACCTGAACAATTACCCCTACCCCCCAACAGGTGCCCTGCAAAGGGGGAGGATTATTTCCCTGCTGAGTTCAAAGATGCCCTTTGGCTTCGGGTGGACCTACTCTCTTCTCAACAAGAACTCCAACTCAGCCACCTGGGCTGGACACTCTCACACTGTCCCATAGCTTGCCGGCCAAGGGCACACTGCCCACTTGAGCATCTCTTCTCTGTATCCGCCATTCCTTTCTCAGGGGAGGCCCTGAGCACCCAGACTGCAGCCTATGGAGCCCCAGGGAGGTCTCAGCGCCCCGACTCTCCCACTGGCCCCCAATGCAGAGCCAGGGGCTCTGGGTGAACTTGGCCATGTCTGCGAGGCATGGGGTGGAGATGTGGCCCTCTTTTGAGCCACAGCGCTCTCTGCATCAGATTCCAGAGAAGCCAGACTGGGATATCACTCGGGCCCGCGCCCTGGGGCAAACGCAGGGTCTCCGTGGGAAGCTCGGAGGTGGCGGGGACGCGAGGGCGGCGGGCGGGGAGCTGGCTCCCCTCCTCTGCTCGCTCCCCTCGCGAGGGCCAGGTCTCTAGCGCCGAGCACGCCGGAGGAGGCCATCAGGGGCGGGCCGCGGCGGGGCTGCCCTCCCCTCGGTGACGTCCCAGAGGGCGGAGGACCGCGCGCTGGCTCTGCGCCCTCCCCGCCTCCTCCGGGTGCCTGGTCCGACGGTCCTCGGGAGATGCTGCTGCCGCCTTTGCATTTGCTGTGCACGCTGCTACGGGTCCGTCCGCTCCACCGCCGTGGCGCCGCGGGGTGCGAGGTCGCACCCGAGCCGGGCCATGCAGCCGGGAGCCGCGCTGCAGGCCATGCTGTTGGCCGCGCTGCTGGCGGGGCCCCGGGGCGCCACCGGCCGCCTGCTGAGCGGTGAGTGAGCGCGCTGGGGCGGGGGCGGATTCCCGGTCGGGCTCCGCACGTGCACCCACTGCACCCCAGCTGCTGCCGGCGGTCCTCCAGGCCTCCGCGACTCTCTGGCCCACTGCAGAGGCGAGGGGCGTCCCCGCCTCTGCTGCTGGGCCCAGCCCTCCTGCGCCCCCGGCAGCGCGGGTCTTTGAGATTCCTGGAAGTTCCAGAGTTCTGGGCGTTGGGGCACGTAGGCTTGGTGGGTCAGTGGGCACATCTGCCCCAGGAGGCGCCCCCTCGGCCCGCCCCACTCCCCCCGCGCAGGGGCAGGCTCTCCAGCTCTCCTCCAGCCAGTGGGGTTGGGGCGGGGTGGGGGCTCTCCCGTTTCCCGAGACGGCGTCTACAGTGGGGATTCTGGATCCCCTACGCGGTGGGAACCCAGCCTGTTACTTCTGGTCTCCTCTGGGGGGAGGATGGCGGGATCCAGCTCTGTTACCAAAGCGCTTGGAGAGGGAGAAAGAAGCCTAGTTAGCGCGGGACAAGCCCCGCCTGACTCAGGGGAATGACTCTCTGCTTCCTTCCTCCTGTCGTGTCACTGCAGCCTCGGACTTGGACCTCAGAGGAGGTACAGTGCTCTGGCTTCTTGCCTCTTCTGTTTGTTCTGCATGTCAAGAGGAGGATGTCCATGTCTCTTTCTCAGGTTTTCCGGGCGCGGAGAAACGGGCCATGGGGGTGGCGGAGAATGACAACCTCTACTCCGTTATCCCGGCTTGCAGAGCCCATGGAAAGGATCTGAAGTGTGTCTCAGGATGGGAGTGGGCTGCGAGGAGGGGGTGGTGTGTGCATCTGAATTAAGCTGCCTGGGTTAGGGCTGCATGGGCTTTGTCCTAGGTCGTGGGGAACAGAAGACCCGCCCTTCCCCTTCCTGCAAATGAGAAGAGAAAGACACTTCCTGAAGGCAGGGGAACCAGATGCGCCTCAGGCATCCTTCCAGCTCTGGCTCTCTCTCGCACTCACCCGCAGACTTGCGATGTGTGGCCAGGCTGGACCATACAGGAAACCCGTTTAAGGTGTGATGTTTTCCCTTGATAAACAAATGGTAGGAAAAGGAGGTCTACCAGGAAATTTAACTCCACCTCACGTTATGCCCGTGGCCAGGCGGGAGGTACCTGGAGCTCATTTTCCCTCTGCTGCCTCATTTGAAGCCACCTTGAAGGGATCACAAGAGCTGGGCTGGCCCGGTCTTCTCCCGGGCAGCACGCCAGCCACAGCCTCTCTGGCCAGTGGCCCCCATTCTCTCTGGAACAACGTCATCGTGAAAATGTCCTGCTTTTGAGGCCTCCTAATTTGCCGATGGGCCAGTCCTGTTAGAGTTCTAGCAATAGCAGAATAGCAGAGGAAGGGAGAAGATGCAAAACTCTTCGAACCTGTTGCTTATTGAGACTTTCCTTATAAAAGCAGTAAAAGAAGCAGTAGAAACAAGACTTCCCAGGAGTCTCCCGGATTAGCTGCATGTGCTCTGGTCCCGTTTAGCCCTGAAAATGCAGTCCACGGTCTGTAGCTTTTGCCCCGGATTCTGGTCAGTGTTGGGAACGATGAATGCTCTCTGGTTCCCTGCACGGCTGCAAAACAAATTAGGAAAATGAGAACATCCCTTGGGGGCTGGGAAGAGGTTCCCAAACCAAAATCCTTCATCCTTTCTCGGTGGTAGCAGTTCACAGCCACAGCCCACAATCTGGCTCTCGCCTTGCGAGGGACTTCCCTTGTTGAGATTTGGTTTTCACTTGTGCATTTGGGTCCAGAAGCATATGCTGCGTGCTTCTGCAGGCTAGGAATTGGCGTTTGTTTCTGTATTCCCAGCACCTAGCACAGTGCCAGGCACAGAGCGTCTACGCAGTGCGTGTTGATGGAAGGAAGTTCGCACACAGTAAGGCTTCCCGAAGATGCCAGCTGGGGGGGTGGGGTATGTACTGGTGAACAGTTTGTCCCTTCTTAATAGAATCCCATCCATTTGTCTAAGATGGCACTCAGCCCTTTGAGTGCCAGTTCCATAAGACGCGTTACACAGGCTCCCAGTGTAGCCTGAAACTGAGGCAAAGTGGGAACTGGGCAGCATAGTTCAACGGTTATGGGCTTGGTTTTGTAATCAGAACCGTGTTCTGACTCAGGTGATGCTACCAATAGCTGTGTGACCTTAGCCAAATTACTTAATTTATCTGAGCCTTAGTTTCCTCCTCTGTAAAATGAGGCATACACAAGAGCTACATCAAGGGATTATTGTGAGAGTTCAGAGAGAGAAAGAATAGATAAAAATGTAAATGCAATTAGCATAGTTTATGCCTCATAGTAAGAATTGAGTAAACCTTAGCTGTGTCTTTAGACAAGATCCATCACAGCAGAAAACCCCATCGACCTGATGCTCTTAGCTTCTGCTTATACCACAGCCTGGGCAAAATCTCAGCCTACTCTACAGGCAAAGGGTTCCAGGATAGAGTAGCCCACCCCCAAGTTCAGAGTATATCTCTTACCTGAAGGAAACACCAAACAGAGAAACCTTCTTCTCAACCATACCGCCCCCTGAGACGTCCCGATAAGATGAAAGAGTTCTATGTGGGTAGCTTTAAGTGGAACCATAAATCTTCAACTACCTTTCTTTTAAAGGATTGTCAAAAACCTTTGATTTTCAAGACCCGCAATGGAACAAACAAAACATGGAGCCCCCACACAATGCAGGCATCGGAGTTTAAATCACCGCATCTCCATGCCAAGCGGGTATTCATGTGCTCTGAGAAGCTAAACGACATTATAGAGTCCACAGATGAGTCACTGGCTTCGTGCCCATGCCACCGAGCATCCCTGTCCTGCGATACTTTGGAGAGTACTGAAATAGGTTGCTTTTTTTTTTTCCTCCAGGACAACCAGTCTGCCGAGGAGGGACACAGAGGCCTTGTTATAAAGTCATTTACTTCCACGATGCTTCTCGAAGACTGAACTTTGAGGAAGCCAACACAGCCTGCAGGAGGGATGGGGCCCAGCTAGTCAGCATCGAGTCTGAGGACGAACAGAGACTGATAGAAAAGTTCATTGAAAACCTCCTGGCGTCTGATGGTGATTTCTGGATTGGGCTCAGGAGGCGTGAAGAGAAGCAAAGCAATAGCACAGCCTGCCACGACCTTTATGCGTGGACGGATGGCAGCATGGCAACATTCAGGTAAGTGTGGAGAACCCACAGCAGTTCACCCGCTTGCCGTAACTCAAAAAGGAGGTAGGCTGAACCCACGGTGCCCGGTGCAGGAGGAAGAGGAGAAGGCCCAGCCAGGCAAAGCCCGGAGAGGATAGCACTGGCCAAAGCTGGGAGATGAAGGGGGTCAGTCAGTCAGCCTGGTAGTGGGTCCAACTCCTGTCCCAAGAGCTCTGTCCAGGTAGATGTGGCCCAGGAGCATTGTTTGAACAGCACGTGGTGCTTGAAGTCAGGGCTTCTGGCTACCAGCCTTTTGAATTAGAACCCCAACCAGAGATTGAGGGTCTGTGGAGCTAGGACTCTATTAGGGCTCCAGGTCACAGGGAGTGGGCCTAGATGGGCCGAAGGGGGACTTAAGGAAGCCTGCATTTTGGAGGACCCTCCTAAACCCACGGCATCAGGACTCATTTATTTCACACCTTACCCTGGCACCACAGTGGCCTTGCCATCGTCCCTCCCAAAGAAACCCAGCGACAGGGACAAACATCAAAAGATAGCAAAGTTAAAAGGCAGACATAAGTTAAAACAGAAGTTAGTTAAAACAAAGTTAAAAGGCAGACATAAGACCAGAAAAATGTAATGAATTAGGGAGTAATTATCTTTTTACAATAGAGTTGATGTAAGTCATTAAGACACTAAAAGTTTATGTAAGTCAATAAACCCCAAAAGATAAAGAGGCGAAAGACCTGAGCAGTTGAAAAATAGAAAATCTAACGGTCAATGATCCCATGGGGGGAAAAAAAAACGTTTAAACTCATTATCAACCAAAAGAATGCTGATGAAAATATGTTTTTTACCCGTGTCTACCAATTATGCCAATCAGATCCACATCTTCCTTCTATGTGCCAGGGGCGGCCCCTCCAGGGTTCTCGTGGGCTTCTCTTCCTGGAAAAAACCTTAAAAAGGAAAGAGTGGGGCACCCAAGTGGCTTATTCGGTTAATTTTATCTCAGGTCTCGATTTCCAGATTGTGAGATCGATCACTGTGTCAGGCTCCATTTGGGCATGGAACCCATTTAGGGGTTCTAACTCTCTGTCTCTCTCCCTCTCCGTCTGTGGGCCCCCTCTCTAATTAAAAAAAAAAAAAAAAAGAAAGAAAGAAAAGGAAGGTTAGTAGGATGAACTACAATGCCCACCACTCTAGCTAGTCCCCGGACCCCAGCTAATACTCACTGACCTCCCTCCTCTACTATCCAGTCTAGATTCCCCTCACTCTCTGCTCAGGGAGCCTCAGTGTCTGACCTTGTGGCAGGACCCAGACCCTCCGCCTTGAGGTATGTGAGGACCCAGTCAATGTGCACTTCTCAGGCTAGAGTGATAGCACTTTCCCGTTTACCATTGAAATTGGGTATGTGAAGACCCACAGGAACCCTAGTAGATAACTGGATGCCAAACATATTTCTTCCTGCCCCAAATGGGGGACTGCATAGCTTCTTCCTCCTGTGATTAGGGCCGGTTACTTCCTACAAAGATAATCACTGCTCTTCTTGCCTGCTGATCTCTGGACACAAGGGTCCCGGAGTGCCCAAGTGGCAGCCATCACTCATAGTATAAGTCTTTTCCTATATCTTCTGGTGGAAGTATTTCGCCTTTGGGTAGCAAGACATCTAAAACTTATAGAGCCTGGCATTGCAGAGACAAGAAGCACAAATTCCCCAAGTGTGTCACTACTAGTGATGGTGAGCAAGGCTACTCCTGTTTCCACCCATTGGCTCCCAGACCCAGGTGTTCTTACTCTTGAGGACACAGAATAATACAAAGGTCATTGATTCAAAGTGTGCACTGAGTCTTGAAGGACAATACCTCCTCCTAGCAAGTATTCCCTCTCAGTTAGGGCTTCAGCTATGTTGTCAACAAATTCTTCCATCATTCTCTCAGGCTAGCAACTTCCAGATGGTGCAACACGTGACATGCCTAGTAAACCCAGCTAGATGACCAGCCTACTTCCACACCTCCTTTGCTATAAAGTAGGTCCCTTGGTTTGATGAGGTATTATTTGGCATTCTGTGCCAGTAGATCAAATAATGGGTAGTGACTAATGACTGAGGCCCTGAGGCAGGAAAGGCAAACCCACACCCAGGCTGTAGGTCTATTCCCGTCAAAGGGAATCATTGCCCTTTTCAGAATGGAAGGAGTCCAGTGTAGTCAACTTGCTCCCCAGTGCCAGGTTGGTGTCCTAAGGCTGGTGTTCCTTCAGGGACTTAGCTTTGGTCTCTGCTGCTGGCAGGTTAGATTTGACAGGAGCTTGATGAGCCTCAGTGAGAGGAGATGAACACTGTTGAGCCTATGCAGACCCTCCATCCTTGCCACCATGGCTACTCCAGTCCGTAGCTGTTGTGTGAGCACTGGGGCGGCCAGTCCCAGGCTAACTGACATCAACTAGCCGAGTCACTTGTCTCCTTGCCTGTTTAGTGCCTCTTCCATGTTAGATGCTTTCTGGTGGGTTTTAACTTGTGATAGAGCCTCACACTTCCTGCCTATTCCCATATGTCTGTTTGCATCACATCACTCTGTCCAAGAGCTCTGCTCCCCATCCCCAGTCTTCTCCTCTTTCTCCGCTTAGACTCCTGATCAGCTGGCCAAGCTCTTGCTTTACCCCTGAGTCCGTATAGAGTCTAACCTCCAGGAACTTCTCTTGCCATGCAAGCTGGTTCACTGGGTGCACCATCTCAGCTGCATCCATGGGGAGGAGGTCCCCTCACCCCTTGATCTTTCAAGGCCAACTCTGAGTGGGGTCGGCGTGCAGCTGCTGTCCTGTGGAGCCGTACTCCCATACTTGGCTGTCCTATCCATGAAGAGAACTTGGGCAGCCTTTGTCAAGCGTCATAAGGGATTCCCTTGTGCGGGGATAGGTGGACACTGAGGGAGAGGCCGTGGAGCAACAGTGGGAGATGCCTTACAGTGCTCTGCCTGCTCGTACAGTGCTCTCTGGTCCTGGATAGACCCCTTCCACCTTAGAATGGATCGCTCCTGGGCCTGCCCAGCCCGGGACTAGGTGTGTCTGACAGCATCTCACTCACGATGGGCAACTTGGGTTGCATGGTTTTTTGATGCTCCTCACCTAGTAGCAAGCCAGGATTGTTTTACAAAAGGTGATTATTTCTCACCTACAGATAACATGACCTTGCTCTAGAATCCTAGGGGTCTACATTGTGATTCTCTCTTTGGGGCTTGCCACAAATTCTCTGTGGTGTTTCTTCCCATCCCTGATACCTCTACTAATGGGATCTCCTTGATCATAGGCCCAGCTGGCAACTCTGCTTACGCCACAGTCCAGAACCTGCTTCAGGGTTTTTTGTAGCTCTGGACCTCACTCAAAACTGGCTGTCCTTCATGCCAGCTGAAATAGGGGCCAGAACAGTATACTCAAGTGTGAAATATGCTGCCTCTAGAACCCAGAGAGGCCTATGAGGTGCTATGCCCCCTCCTTCACATTATTGTGAGATGTTTCAAAGATGCAACATTTGTCCTTTAATGTGAAAAGGAAGCTCCGGCATTCCGTAGATCACTAGAAACCTACCATTTTTGGATGGGTTTCTAGTGATCTAGAAACTATGATCTAGATCTAGTGATCTAGAAACTAGTGACCTAGCCTGAAGTGGCAGGCTCTTGAATCTTCACGGAGTTTATCTCTAACCCCCTGGACACATGAGTGTCTTCCTAAGCTTACCCTGTTCAATAGCATGTCAGAAATATGGTAGACCCGTGTGATTTTCCACGAGATGTCTAGGGAGTCCAGGTCTCCTCACACCACACTATGACAGAGGGTTCAAAAATTAGTATAGGCCCGAGGCAAAACCACAAATGTATACCGTTGTCTATTCTAAATGAACGCAAACTATTTCTGACTCTCCTTCTGATGGAAAATATTATGTTCCCTGGACCTGCATATTAAGTAGCCAAGAGCATGTTAACCTGCTCGAGCAAAGACACCGCATATGGCACAGCAGCTGTAATTAAGGCTTCTACCTAGTTGTGTTTCTACTACTCCAGTGTCCTCCTTCAGGGTCTGCGTGGTGTTTGCAGGGGCCAGTCCGGTGAACTAACTAGAGATATGCTGGAGACTCCCCCACCCTTGCATTCTCCGATCTTCAAGGGTGGTACTACTTTCTGTCATCTTCCCCTGGATAAGATATTGGTTTTTATTTATTACTTTGGAAAGGGTCGGGGGGAGTGCAGTTTCAGAATCTTGCACTTGACCTCGTCCACTATTACGGCTCTTACCTCGTAGGCTAAGGAACCAATGTGGTACTATACCAGATACCAAATATGGCTGTTCAAGTCATGTATTTGGGGACTGGGGAAATGACCGCTGGATGGGCCCCACCATCAGCTGGTCCTGGGCCAGAATTCCATTGACTCCCTGGCCTCCATAGGCTCTCACTCAAATGGGTAGCCCCGAGGACACTCCAAGTCTTCAAATTTCAGTGTCACCTTGCATCCTATGCCCAACAGAAGGAAGCGACTCAGGTAACCACGCAGACTCTGAAGCCCAGGCTGGAGTCAGTGCGTGCAGTGACCGTTCACAGCATTGGGCTCTCTATGGAATCCAAGGCCTTGCCCTGGCATCCTTCTAGCCAACTGGGTGGTAGCACCATTTATTCCAAGTGTCACTGGATAGTGGAGCTTGGGCTGCACCCCATCCAGGAGCAAGAATGACAAAGACGAGGAATCTGGTAGCAGAGGTAGAAGGAGGGACCCACATGCCTGATGAAGTGGAAACAACTTAAAACCAGACAAAGACTATGTGGGCCTTCTGCGCCAGTCCCCCCTGTCCCCCGCCCCGCCACCTGCTTTCACGGCCTCTGCATTTTGGAAAGCCTTGCTCAGATTGCTGGCATTTTCCATTTACTTACCCCCCCCCCCGGGCTAGAAAGGCAGTCTTGACGCTTGAAAAGCACAAAGAGTCGTGAGCCAGGCAAGCTCTGGCTGAGATAAGCCAGGCCTCTTCTTAGTGCATCTGATTTCTGAAACAAAGGGAAACAAAAGCCAGTTAGGAAAAGGCAAGGAATACGCTCTCCCAGACGGGCCCTGCTAGCTGCTTTTTCTCATAATTACTCCGCAGATATCATACGGTAATATGTTCCTCCCTACAAAGAGGTTGTGGTGAATGTCAGATGATTGATTGTGATGTCCGTGTTAGAAAGCACGTGATTCTACTTATTGGCAGGACTCCAATTCCTGCTCCTCTCTGTGTTGTCTTCTGAAGCAGAGCCCTAAGTTCAGGGCTCAGCAGAACTTGAAAGGAAAATAAAGGTTTTGAAGTCTTGGGGTTTCCTCCCCCAGTGGTCTCCATTGTTGACCCCTTTCCTCCAGGAACTGGTACGTGGATGAACCTTCGTGCGGCAGCGAGGTCTGCGTGGTCATGTACCATCAGCCGTCGGCACCTGCTGGCGTCGGGGGCCCCTACATGTTCCAGTGGAATGACGACCGGTGCAACATGAAGAACAATTTCGTTTGCAAATATTCCAATGGTAACGAATCCCTCCCCAAGTCATATGGCTGAATTCTCAGCTTCCTCTCTTACTTCACGTACAACTACTAGTTCCCAGAATTTGTTACGTGGTCTCTGAGGAAGGTTGTTGCAAATGCCCGGCTGGGGAATGCAGTCACAATTCCTTACTGAGGCGTACTCCTAGCAAGGGAGAGGGGGGTCTGATGCCAGGAGAAGGGATAAAGAAAGGAAAGGGCCTAATTTATGTATGACAAAGTGAGGATTATGAGAAGCGCAGGGAACAGAAAGCCCTCTAAGTGGACGATCACAGATTCTTATTCTTACCACATGTGAGGTTGACTATAGGAACTTGGGAAAAAGAAGGAATGTCAAAGGAAGCTGGCCATTGTTCTTGGGTTTTCTAGCAGCCACGTGACATGATTTTCTGAGGCTTAGGGGAGATGATGGAGTCCCTCAGTTTCACTGGTAGTGGACAGATAGCAGTCACCTTAAGGAACAGGCTTGAACCACCCTCTAGCTATGCCTTGCCGGTTCAGCTGGCATTTGCTTCTAGATCTGTTCAGTGCTCTGAATTGGCTACAAGCCCGCAGTCTCACTCCGCTGAGGTTCCCCAAATGCCTCCTCATAACTGAATTAGATCTAACCTTGAAGTGAGTTTTGATCTGTCCCTGAAGTTTCTCCGATCCCCAAGCCAACTGCTGGGTCCCAGATCTGCACCGTTTCCTGGCCAGAATAAAATGACTTGTTAGTTATATCTAGTTAAAGACTAAGTAGTCCTAAAATTGTTTAAATTTAACTGTTTTTACTATGATTTTTGCTGCTACAAGGTGCCCCCCCCCTTCATCCTTCCCTTGTGTGCATCGTGAGTTGCCCAACTGCTGTTCCCTGTGCTTGGAACTGTCCTACCCTTTCCCAGACAACTCATTCTTACCTTTGGGGTTCGCTCTGAACATCATCTCCTCTCATAATGCAGCTAAGTGCAACAGGGATTGTGGATTGGAACCTGGACGATGATGATGGTTTCCGATAAAGGGCAGTATTGGGACGATTGGTAGAGTTTGAATAAGGTCTGTATTTTAGGTAACATACTATCAATGTTGATTTCTTGGTCCTGATCACTCTACTGTGGTTGCATAAGAACCTAACCCCCACATCTTTTGAAAAACATATTGAAGTAATTAGAAGTAAAAGTAACCATATCTGCAAATTTTTCTCAGAAAAAAAGTTACACATGTGTCTGTATGTGTTTTTCATACATATGTGGGTGTATACATAGATATAAATAAAAATATAGATCCAGAGATATAAATAAAAATATAGATACATAGACATAAATATAGAGAGATACAGAGAGAGAATAAATAAATGAAATATAAAATCGTAACATTTGGGTGAAATATATGGGCACCTGTGTACTATTTTAGCAAATTTTCATAAATCTGAAATTTTTCAAAATAAGAAGAAAATTTCCTTTGGGAAACTTCCCAGGGGCCCCTGAAAAACAAGTTAGGTTTTCCTTCTAGGAGGATTTTAGCACTGAGCACACACAGTACCTTAACTCCCTGTTTATAAGTTTGTCCCTTTCACTACGTGGTTGGCCTGAGGTCTAGAGACATACATGTTTGGCCAGTTCATGCCTGCACTTGCTGGGCGAGGAGAGGGACATCCAGTACCGTTCCAACAAGGTGGCACGCCATCTGTAATGCCAGATACGCTGTTATCTATGATAGCACACATAATAGCACCTAGAATAGATGTATCTGGCATAATAGAGGGCAGGTCTATCCGGGCCAGGGGCTGGTTGAATAACGTCTAAAATTGGACTTGGGAACATGACTGCGTGGAGTGGGCACATGCTGGCCAGATCTGAGCCCCTGCTTGCTTCTGGGGTCTGCTGGGGGCATAGGTGTCTTCAGTGAAAATCAGGCAAATCTGCTGAGGGGGCACAATGCAGGGCATCGCAGGGGCTGCTGGTGATGCCGCATTAATGTGCCGTGTTCAGTGCAGTATTCACGGTGGACTGAACTGTGGAGGGACAAGCAAATGAATAGGTCATGTCATGTTGTTGAATATACTACATGTTATAATGTCCTATGGCAAAATTACTCTCTGGGATTCTTAGCCTGTATTTCGTATGTTCTGGCTGTCCTGCAGAGCCTGAGAGCCAGAGGGGGCCAGGGCTGTTCTCATTTGCTATTATATCACTACGACCTAGCACAATCTCTCTCCTTACAATGTTAGTTTTCACTTGAATTGATTGGGTTCCAATTCCAGCTCAGCTATTCACTAGCTGTGAGGTTTGGACAAGTTACTTAATCTCCTGGTACCTTGGATACATGGCATACAAAACCACCAGAATGATTGCTGCTGGCTCATCAGGCTGTTAGCAGGGCAAATCGTGTTCATTTTTAAGAAAACACTTAGAACATGATGATGTTTCTGTCATATAGAAGGCACTTTATAGGTGGATCTTTTAAAAATAAATAAATAGGGATGCCTGGGTGGCTCAGTGGGTTAAGCCTCTGCCTTTGGCTCAGGTCATGATCCCAGGGTCCTGGGATGGAGCCCCACATCGGGCTCCTTGTTCAGCAGGGAGCCTACTTCTCCCTCTCCCTCTGCCTGCCTCTCTGCCTACTTGCGATCTCTATCCCTCTGTCAAATAAATAAATAATCTTTTTAAAAAATAATAAAAATAAAAATAAATAAATAGATTTGCATTACCTTTGCACATGCGCGCACACACACACACACGCACGCACACTCTTATGGGAAGAGGATTGAAAGTTTCCTTCAGAAGCTTCAGAATAGCCTTAGCATCCTGGCCTAAGGACTGTGAATTCCAAAACCATGCCCTTTAAGGACCCCATTCCTATGAAGCCCAGAGCATCCGATGAGCACGAGAGATTTGCTACCACTGCTTTAGGGGGATGCACTCCCACCCCTTGGGCTGGGAGTGCGTCCCCCCAGCCCAAGGGGAAGATATTCAATGTAGATTATCTGTGAAGCCTGAAGGTCTTCAGGCTCTCAAGACATTTGAAATGACTCAGGTTCTAGAACTCCAGGGTCCACCGTGGGCAGGTGGCGGTCTGTCTCCCCACCCCCCACCACAACCATGTCCACTTCCGGGAGATCAGTGTTTGTTACTCTCTGAAACATCCACAGTGGGAATTGTTGACACGTCTTTGATTGCTTTAAGATAATCCAGGCCTGAGTGTAGCTGGGAAGGGGTAGGGGTTGCTTTGGACCTAGATTAGCCCTATGTTGATAAGGGTTAAAGCTGAGTGAGGGCACACGGGGGTTCATACCACTCTTTTTATTTTTGTGTATATTTTGAAATTCCCGTATTTAAAATTTTAAAATACTTTAAAAAAAAAATACCCAAATGAAGCTGGGGGAAGGCTAGTCTTGCTGCAGAAATGATTCTTTTGACTTACTAACCCAGATCTTGGCATCTAGCAACACTAAATAAAGTTTATCAGATGACTGAGTGAGTAAATAAGGAGAGGCCATCATCTGGCCAATTTCATCCAGATGGCACGGAAATTTAGTTACTATTTTCGTGTTTGTTTCTTTCTACCACAGAGAAACCAACAGCTCCTTCTACAAAGCCTGGAGGTAAGCCTATCATTTGAGATTTGGGCTAATTTGGGCTGTTTCTCAGGCCCCTTTTATGGGTTTAGAACTGTATGTTCTTCAGATTTTTCCAGCAAGAAGAGGGCTGTTGGGAAGTCAGACCATTTGGAGGGGTGTATGCCACACCCAGCCCCACCAAGTAGTTCATTAATCTCTCTGGAGTTGCCCATTTCTCCCAAAGCTGAAAAGCAACAACCACAAATTCAGTTTGGGATGAAACTTGTCATTATTGACAGTATGAAAGGTATAACTCGATCTAATGAGAAAAGAAGTGAGCCACGTGGATGATTTATGGGCCTAGAAGTGAGTCATTGGCCCTGCCCTTTGGCATCTCTGCGTTCTGTGTGCCTTGATGCCAGGCGCCTGCTGTCTGTTTCAGGACAGGATTCTTGGCAGTGAAAATCTCACCAGGAAGATGAAGATGGTTAAACCTGGAGGCCAGCAAATTCAACCCTTTACTTTTCTATCTTTATAAATGGCCTTGGTCAAATTGCTACTGCTTTCTCGCATCCCCCCTACAACTTGGTGGGACCTCAAAGACCATCTGGATCGTGAGGTCTTCTACCGTGTTCTCAAGTCCATGTGTCTGTTTCCAGATGAAAGAACAGAGCCAGCAACCCCCACGCTTCCAGAAGATACGGGGAAAGAAGATGCCAGAGAGACATTTAAAGGAAATGATGGTATGGACAGAACCCTCCCGGGGAAAGTAGATGGTGGGACCCTCTTGATCACAAATTACAGAGGGTTACTTTCTCTACTTTGTTCTTTCCTGCAGTTATTTTAAAAAATGAACTAAACGGGGCATCTGAGGCTTTGCAGAAATTGCATGCAGAGTTGGGGACCATCTGGGAAGCCTGGGGAAAGTAGACCGGCCAGTAGGTGAAATGGCTGCATGAGGATGGGGGGTGGGGGTCGGGCACCCAGCAGTCCTGGGTGGGGGCAGGGTCCTGGGAGAGCAGCTATAGAGAAACAGGCACAGAAAATGCCAGGTGGGATGCGGGACACAGGACGTCCCAGCTTGATATTCACGTGAAAAAGAAGAGGCGGGCTAAAACATTTTACAACTCAAATCATAAAGGATCAAAGAAAATGGGTGATAAACCAGAGTGCTAATGGAATTTCGACCTCCAGCCTCCCACCTGGAGCATTAAGAGGGAGATCTGGGATTGTGCCCCTGGACAACATTTTAAAAAACACGTCGATTGTGCCCCTGGACAACATTTTAAAAAATACGTCATTTCTCCGTGCTGTAGTGTCCTCTTTTGCATAACAGAAGTAATGGGGCGTTCCTCACCTGTCTGAGAACATCACCATGGCCCTGAAATGAAATAGGATATTGTAAAGCTGTGTTTCTGACACCAGCTACCCCAACTTAGGGCAGACTCCACAGGGGAAGAGCTCCGTCCAGATGAGACTGTCCTCCCTACAGGCATCAGTCACAAGTTCAGAGGTCCCCAGGCCATTCCTGCTTCTGATCAGCTGGTTGTAAATCCAGAGCATGCCCACAACCCCCTCAGTTTTGATAACTCACTAGAACAACTCACAGAATTCAGGAAAACGCTCTATTTCAGACTACATTTCATTGTAAAGCAGCTAAATCAGGAGCAGCCGCCTGACGAAACAGATTGGGTAATGTCCAGGAAGGTCCCATATGGGGAGGTTCTGCGTCCTCTCCCTATGGACTCAAGCAGCAGCATCACCCTCCTGGCACATGACTGTGTCCACCACCCAGAAAGTCCCATTGAGCTTGGTGTGCAAAGACTTGGTGTAAGGATACAGCGTATAATACATATAACATTGAGGTGTTCTTACACAGGCATCATTGATATGGTCATTGACCATGTAATTGAACTCAATCCCTAGCGCCCCCCCGTCCCCCCTCCTGGGACATCTCCTCAGCATAGACTCTGATGTGGTCTGATGGGGCTCGTGAATAACAGTTACTCCTATTACCTTAGAAATTCCAAAGATTTAGAGCCTCTTTTCCAGGAACCAAGGACAAAGGCCAGTCAAATATTTTTTTTATTATACAACAGATAAAATGTATTGAAAATGATTTGGAAAAAGTACAAAAATGCTGTGCAGAGATGGGTGGTGTTTTCATTGTTCGTTGTTATCATGGCGGCATTTAAAGTGGGTTTTGTTTTGGGTCCTTATTGTGTGGGGGTGGTTGTCAGGTTTTCAGCCTCACAGGAAAACAAAACAACAACTTCTAGAAGGTCGGGAACCTTGGACCAGGGGAGTAAGGAAGGGGTCAGTCGCCAGTCCTTTGTTCTTCCTAAAGGCAACCATGACAGAAAATTCTTTGGTTCTAAGTCTTGAAGGACAGGAAAGGTCAGGCCTCTGAATGACCTCCACAGTCACCGCTCTTGGCCCCAACTGGATCCAATTAGCCTTAGTCAGATTTGTTGGGAAGGTTACAGTCTGATTCATGTGTTTCATGTGACCTTCTCTTTCCTGGTAATGGCACTGAGACTAGCTTCTCTCTCCCTCCCTCCCTCTTCCACACCCCACCCCACCTTGGGAACTACCATTTCTGTCCTTAGAGCCAAAGACATCAACACTGCCCAAACAGCCCCTGCTTTTTTTAAGGGAGAACAAGGACAAGAAACGAGAGAGTCTCTTTCTTCTGGGAAAAAAAATATATATATATGACCAAATCAGTGCCCTTCTGATATTTTGCAAGAAACTCCAACATGTAAACTTCTTTTCTCTATTACTTAGGGTCATAGGACAGTCACAGCTCAGTCACGGACTGGCTGATGTACACATATCTCCTTCCAGGAACACGCTCTTTGCAATACTCTGTGTTGGCTCTGCTTTTTTAAGCCTGTTTTGATATTCATAAAAACATCACTAATACTGATATTAATATGGTTTTCTTTTCAGAAGCCACCTTGAATCTTGCTTACATTCTAATCCCCAGCACCGTCTTTCTCCTCGTGGTCATCACGGTTGTCTTTTGGGTTTGGATCTCTAGAAGGAGGCAAGTAAAACCTTCATTGTGTCAACCTGTGTGTCTTCTGGACTCTTTGAGATTTGGACATTGGTCTTTTTGCTTCATGAAAGGCCACAGCAGCTCCAAGAGAATTACCATTGCAGATTGGAGAGTAAATTCTCTGGTGGCCTGCTGGCATTTGTGCTTAGTTGTGATTAGGAGAGTGATCTTACAGCCTTTAATTTTTGTGTTTGAAAGCTTTCAAATGACTTGAGGGGTGAAACGGTTATTCACCTCCTTTGTAGCCACACATCAGTCAGCAAGGTGCTTTTGTGACTGTAGGCTCTCACTCCAAAGATGTTTGTTAGCTGGGTGAAGGAATAGGGAGCCATTGAAAAATGACTGTCCCAGAGCCTTCTGGCAAAGATCTGAAACTGAATCCCTTTGTTCAAAACGAAATAGCTAAAACCTTTTAGCTGACTTTGCTTTTCATTGAATATACAAATTCAGATTACTGCAAAATAGCCACACTAAGTGGCCTAGATCATCTCTGTTTATGGATCGTGTGCCACCATTTTTGAGGTTCCCACCGCTCTTCTCAGTTGCCTTTTTACTCCCCAGCGTCATACAGACATGGAAACATGTATGTGCCATACACAGAAAGAAGCTGGTCTGCCCATTTTACAACAGAAACACTGAGTTCCAGCTGAAGATTCGATTCCCTTTGATGACCATTTTATGATGAATTTGTAAGATTTCAACGCACAGTTGACCTTGGAACAACACGGGTTTGAACTGTGTGGGTCCACTTATACATGTTTTGGGTATTTTTAATAAATACAGTATAAGTCTGTAAATGTCCTTTTTTTTCTTTATGACTTTCTTAATAACGTTTTCTTTTCCCTCACTTACTTTATTGTAAGGACACAGCATATAATACATATAACATATGAAACGTGTTAGGCGTCTCATCAGAAGTAGGCTGTCAATGGTTCCGTTTGGGGTCAAAGTTACAGATTTTCAACTGCACGGGGTGCGGGGGGAGAGGGCTGTTACCCGTAATCTCCTCACTGTTCAAGGGTCAATAGCAGAACGTGCTTCATTTAATTATATCTTCCTTATAGGATTATCAAAAGAATTAAAACAGTTAATTCATGCAGAATGGGCATATAGGAAGCACTCAAAAATGTTAGTTCTTACTATGATCCTTTTTATCAGTTAATTCATATTGATCTAAAAATAGAATTCAGTTTAAAAAATAGGAATATATTTCCCAGCTACTCACTCTGCAGTTGTTTTCAGTTTTTTTGTTTTTGTTTTTTGTTTTTCCCTTTCTTAGTCTATTTAGCACCTCACCAGGATTTGGGAATTGCAACTCTGTAGCTGGGATTTATATCTCAGGGATTTTTTTCAGGGGTTTTTAACCTTTTTGCGTCACAGACCTCTGCAGTAGTTGGGTAAATCCTATGGACCCCTTCCCAGAACAGTATCTCTAAATATATAAAATGAAATAATTCTGGATTGCAAGGGAAGCAATTGTACTGATAAAACAATTTAGCAAAATATTTCCAAAAAATAAATGTGATTCGGTAATACACATGTTTCTTTACTAATGTTTCTTTATTTAGTGGTTGGTATAGTTAGCATAATTTTGCGGTAGAGATGAGTATATCTATGATAACTGTGATGTGATGTGAAAAATCAGTGATTCTGTTGGCGATCAAGTCAAAGATATTGCTAATTCTACTCCAATTTATTACCTATATTTAGAATTGAAGGCAGGCTAACTTTGACTTGGAGATGAGTTTTTAAAAATGTGATATTGTTGGGGCACCTGGGTGGCTCAGTGGTTAAAGCCTCTGCCTTCGGCTCAGGTCATGATCCCAGGGTCCTAGGGTCGAGCCCCACATCGGGCTCTCTGCTCGGTGGGGAGCCTGCCTCCTCCTCCTCTCTCTCTCTGCCTGCCTCTCTGCCTACTTGTGATCTGTCTGTCAAATAAATAAATAAAAATCTTTTTAAAAAAATGTGATATTGTTCCCCAGCCAATTCGATCCATGGATGCCATGGGAGCTCTGGGGATCCCAGGGCAACCTCCTCTGTTCTATGCTGTGGCAGAAGCGAATGGTAGACAGGCAGTCTTTTTCCTGTTTTGGCACCCCACCCCACCCCAGAGCCCTGACCCATAAGTTCCTGCAGGTGAGAAGGGCAGAGTCATGACTCCCCCGATGACTTTCTTGTCCCGAGCAGGAGACACGGGGATTTTCTCAATCCCCTCGTCTAAACTACTCAACATGCTTTTCTTTCCTCCTAGGAAACGGGAGCAGCCAGGCCCCAGCACGAAGGAGCAGCACACCATCTGGCCCTCTCCTCACCACGGGGACAGCCCAGACCTCGAGGTTTACAATGTCATACGAAAACAAAGTGAAGCCGATTTAGCTGAGACCCGGCCAGACCTGAAGAACATCTCATTTCGAGTGTGTTCGGGCGAAGCCACTCCCGATGACATGTCTTGTGACTATGACAACATAGCTGTGGACCCCTCCGAAAGTGGATTTGTGACTCTGATGAGCTTGGAGAGCGGCTTTGTGACCAATGACATTTACGAGTTCACCCCAGACCGAACAGGGAGGAGCAAGGAGTCTGGATGGGTGGAAAATGAAATATATGGTTATTAGAACACATGAGAAACACTTGAACGAACGGGAATGGGAAAGAAAAGGGGAGCAAACTTCTCCTGTTTTCTATGAGGAGAAGACTCAGAAAGTCTATGAAAATCTCTGATCAGGTCGTGGGGATGAGCATGTGATCTCCATTAGCCCCTGTTGGATCCCCAAGTTTGGCCAGATCCCCTATCCCCGATTCTCCCCCAGATCAACCTTAGGAGAAAGCCTTGCCCATGGTCGGGCTCATAGTAGAAAATACCAGTTGATGGGTTACTTCTGACTTTCAAGGGACCGCGCTTTCCTTGGCAGGGAGAAGGTTGTGGCTGCTGGACTCAGGAGTCCCACCTCTGGGTTCTCTGTTTCTTACTCTGTACAGCAGCACGTATAATCACAGCAAAACAGAAATTACTAACTCTTTGCAAAGCCCACGTCCTCTGTCATCGGGCTGGCCTGTGCGTCGGTAATTCTGAGGTCCATTTTTTTCAAAGAATCACATCAAATCAAAAGCAGGAAGCAGAATGTTAGTCTGTCTGTGTCTACAGCCCTTCCTCTGCCTGTGGCCTCAGGGGACCTCTTTTTCTTTCTCCTCACATCCAAACTTGGAAATAGCCAACTTGGAAATATTTGACAAACTGGGACTGAAATCCCCAGTCTCGGCTTCCAGGCGCCGCTGCGTGCCCAGCCCCGGCAGTGCTCGTTACAGTGCTGGTGTGTGCGTTCGACCCAAGCACCAGCACAGCGTTGCCGGTGACGGTCCCCACTCCTCCTGTTTGTCGTAGGGACCGGCTTGAATACTCTGGGACTCAGGTCTGCAGCAGAGTTTCTTGGCCCAACACCAGTTGTTTACATGTTGAAGGTCTGAGGGCTTCTATCTTGCTTTTTAGGCTTTCATCTCTGTCTTATTTTCTCACAGTTTGTCCTTTTGCCTCATGTGTGGAGCCCGGAACCAGAGAGAGTTCGCTGGTCTGGGTCCCAGCAGTATCACTGCCCAATTACCCGCCACAGTGGGGCGGAGAGCGGGGTGGACGACAAACACGTCACTTATGCCTGCTTCCAGGAAGTGCATTTTGTGGACTTACAACATTTTTTAAATATTTTATTTATTTATTTGACATGGAGAGAGAGAAAGCACAAGCAGAGGGAGTAGCAGAAGGAAAGGGAGAAGCAGGCTCCCCGATGAGTGGGGAGCCTGATGTGGGACTCGATCTCAGGACCCTGAGATCATGACCTGAGCTGAAGGCAGACCCTTAACCAACTGAGCCACCCAGGCGCCCCGACTTACAACACTTAAAGCAAAAAGAGTGACCCCATGGTCTGAAGGACTGACTTGTTTGTTGCTCCAAAACATCGAAGTTCCATAATTGGGCTTCAGATGTCCCGACTCTATAATCTGTCCGTTTATGTCCCCCACCCCCACCCCGTGTCAGGCTCCTCAGGCCCCTATGAGGCTGCACCTCCCCCAGGCTAGGGATCCTGTCTGTCCCATCAGCATCGTATCACCTACACCCAAGACCGCATTTGGCACAGAGTAGACAATGTCTGGAATGCATGAACAATTCATTTTCAGATCAACGTAAATTAGCCTAGATATGTCAGCCTAAAAGTTTGTAGGACCCATTGTTCACACTCTGCCTGAGTTGGGGAGGTCAGGGAGTTATCTTAGTTTAAAAGGCTTTCCTTTCGCCTAGGAAGAGGGAAGCGTGATAACAAACAGAAGCTGGTAAATTGCGTTAACAACATCCTTTATGTCACTGAAGCTGGTAACCAAAGGGTTAATGGGGCGAACCAGCCCAGCTGCAACTTTTTACCCAGGCCCCTTTTATTTGCCTTTAAATTTCCTGGCTCTGAGCCTCCTTTGGGGGAAGGTAGAGCTGAGGCTGGTCCGTTGGGCTCCTCATCTGGTCGCTTCTGAGATAAGCTGTTTCCTTGTTGCCAGCTCGATGGCTCAGTGATTATCTTAGCGGTGCCTCAGGCGGACAGACGTGGGTTTGGGTACAAAGTTGGCGAAGCCACCTGGAGCTCCCCGCTCGTGGTTCCTCGGGCCCCAGCCGGGCCCCAGCCGGGAAGGGGAGTACAGTGACCGTCCAAGCGTCTGCCAAGGCTCTTGATCCTTGGGCGTCGCAGGGGCCGCACCCCAACTGGGTACCTTTTGGCACCAAATGTAACTCCTGCGGCAGGCGGCTAGTCTGGGGCTTGGTTTGGATGGACGTCCCTGGGTGAGTACTTCATGTGCGGTGGCACGTGACCCTGTTTCTTCCGTTCTGTTCATCCGGTGAAGCTCTGACTTAGGGGCTGGCACCCTTGGGGCTTCCTTCGGTTGGTTTGTTGCTGCAGCTTTTGGCATCTTTGAGTAAGAGTAGCCGTGCTCTGACTGGGATGTGCAGAACGACCATTTGATCCCCATACGCAGCCCTTGGAGTTGTATCCTCTTAAACTGGGTTATTATTATTATTATTATTATTATTATTATTATTTTGCAACACCGCTTGGCCACAATATTTATTAGACTCCTAAGAAAAATGACCAATAAAAGGATCCATAAATCCTAACCCCTCTTGCAATGGATTTGTTTTGTACAAAGGTGATACGTGGAGATTGGGGCTTTAAGATTTTGTTTGCCTCTTGTTTGTGTATTTGTGTGCGCGTCCATGGACATTGTGGATGTGTGAGGTTTTCCTCTGTCTCTGGACGGTCTTGCTAAAACTCGTTTGTAAAAGCACTCCATTTAGTTGGCTTAAAGGCTAACACTTGTTTGTAATAATTGGGCATTCTAAAACTCAGAAAAATGGAAACTAAACCAAACCTTTCTCAAGTTTATGTGCCCTAGGAAAATGTTTGATATTAAAGCTAATTTCGGCTTGTTGGTTTCATTAAAAAGGAGCTGTCTTCAGAGCTGTCAGCAGTAGACGTAGAGTTTCTGCTCTACCTGTGTTTACTGAAAGTCAGGCGGGTTTGTGTTCTCTCTGTTGCAAAATTTGTCAGATAAGAAAAAGCGTATGGTATTTTTCTTCCCACCAATTCCTTGTATTTGAGTTTGTTTCTGTTTGTTCATTTTTGTTTCAGAGAAAAAGTACTTTGATGCCTCATGAAGTTTTATGGGTGCTCTAAGGACCAAAGAACAAATGTAAATGATAAATGTAATTAAGACTACTGGAAATAATAAGGGAAACAACTCTTTGCAGGGAAAGCAAGACTGGTAGTTCAAAGAGGGAACACTTAGGACAAACTAGGATGTAAAAAGGAAACTTGTAGAAGGTTGGAAGCGGGGATCTTTGGAAAGGAATTCTGGGCGTGGTCAGGACTGATGAAGAGTATGGAATATATATGGGAAAGCCTGTCTGGGAGTGATCAACACTTGGGGAAGAGAAAGGAAAGTCAGAGCAGATCAGGCAGTTTTTGGGGCAGTTGATACCATATCAACCGAAGCCTTAACTGGTTCTCTGAGGAGTTCCAGAGTGGGATCACTCTTCAGACCATCCCCAATGAGCCCAAAAGGCCGGGGCTTCTATAATAGTCACTGGATGTGACCAGCTGGAAAGAGGGCATGACCTTGGCAAGGCAGCTGTATTCAGTTAAGGCAGTTCCGAATGGCCTCAGAGTTGAGGGCTGTTGGCCGCATTCCCACAGCTGAGAGCTCTTCATTCCTGATGGCAATTCTGATCAGAACCGCATATATCAACATGGGAGATGACAGGGAGGGGGAGAGAGACTGCATAAGTTGTTTTCCATTCCTCTTGTTGGAATGCATGAGTTTTAATATCAGAAGTACACTGCTATAAATTGGAGCTTGGTTTTTCTCTCTGTGGAAATGACCATTTTCTTAGATTATTGGCCTAAGTTGTAAACAAAGGTTTTTCTTTATTTTTAATCAGCCTAGAAAAACTGTTTATATTAAAGTTGAATCTTCTCAATATTAAAAGAGCTAAGTCTCGTTAACCATATAACCCTCTGCCGTTGCGTTTAGAACCTTACTGCCAGCTTGGCAAATAGATAACTAAGTTTTGCAATGATCTATAATCTTATTTAGGCCTGTGCTTTAAAACCTTCTGATAGTATAGTTCAGAAGTACTTTCCAAAATTCAACTTTGTGACTGTTCTAGTTACTTCCAAGCAAAGATCAGGGTTGGAGGAATGGAATATTTCTGTGCCCATTCAGAAATATGCCTTCGTTCCAGGTTGAAACCTCACATTCTGCAGTATCCGTATTTGTGAGTTCTTGTGTTGGACTTTATCTAGGGCCTTTAGGGGAGGTTGGTTGTAAAATTTCTTCAGACAAGCTCTCCCTTAAGTAGTGGTTTCAGGTCCGTCAGAAGCTTGCTGGCCCAAGCAGCGTTCTTTTCAGTGTTCTCCTTGCTAACGGAGTGTAGGGAACCTGTGGATTCTTATGGGACCACCGAACAGCAGCATCTCCCCCGTAATGGGTGCATTGGTGAATACGGAATCATTTCTTCCATAAATTGTTCTGGGATAAGGATTTGTTGTATTTCCAGTTGCCTTTAAGGGCAGCATGTGTTTAAATCCCCATTCCTTCACTCTTCTAAGGTCCTCCCATCCTTCCAGCAATATTGGGGTTGATATTTAGTTCATCTTTCTATGGGCTGTCAACTTGATGGCTTGATCTGCCCAGCTGTTCCCTTGGGCAGTCAACCAGCAGCAGCTGGTAGCGGAGGGGTTGCCACTGCATGGAGCTCTTCCTTGTCCTTGATCTGTAGAACTCCTATCTGTGGACTTCTCAAGGTTGGATTCATTTATTGCATCTAGTGGTTGTTACTTCCTTTTCATTTTTTATTTGGGTCTTTTCTCTTTTTCTTGAGTCTGAATAGGTGTGTGTCTGATTTGTCTGTCTTTTCAAAGAACCAGCTCTTGGTTTCATTGTTCTTTTTTTCCCCCCTACTACCTTTTTTTGTCTCTCTTTCACTTATTTTTGTTCTGATCTTTATTTCCTTTCCTGTACTCACCTTGGGCTTTGTTCTTCTTTTTCTAGTTCCTTTAGGTATAAGATTAGATTGGTTTGGTTTTTTTGGTTTTGGTTTTGTTTTTTTCACGTTTCTTGAGGTAAGTCTGTATTGCCATGGACTTCACTCTGAGAATTGCTTTCTCTGTGTGTCCAGAGATTGTGGACCATTGTTTTCCTCTTCATCTGGCCCCATGTATTTTTTTTAATTACTTCAAAGACCCATTGGCTGGTTGTTTAGTCTCCACATGTTCGTATTTTTTTCCAAATCTTTTCCTGTGCCTGATTTCTGATTTTGTATTTTTGCGGTTGGAAAAGCTATATGGTTTGATTTCAATCTAAAATTTATCGAGCCTTGTTTTATAGCCTAATATGTGATCTACTCTGGAGAATGTTCCTTTTGCATTTGTAAAGAATATGTATTCTCTTGGTTTTGGATGGAATGTTCCATATATATGTTATGTCCATCTGGTCCAATGTGTCATTCAAAAGCATTGTTTCCATATCGGTTATCTGTCTGGATGGTCTATCCCTTGATGTAAGTGGATGTGAAAGTCCCCTGCTATTGTATTACCATCGATATCTACTTTCCTGTCTGTTATGTTTGCTTCATGTGCTCAGGTGTTCCAGTGTTAGGTGTGTAGATGTTTATAATTGTGATGTCCTGTTGTTGGACTTATCCCTTTAGCATTATGTAATACCCTTCTATGTCTTCTGTTACAGTTTTGTTTTAAAGTCTAATTTGTCTCCTAAAAGTATTGCTACACCAGCTTTTTGTTGTTTTTGTCGTTTGCTTCCATCTGTGTGGTGAATGTTTTTCTATGCCATCACTTTCAGTCTGTCTGTTTTTACGTCTGAGGTGAGTCTTGTGTTGTGACATATAGATGGGTCTGGCTTTTTTTTAATCCATTCTGCCACTCTGGGTTTTTTGGGTTTTTTTTTTTTGTTTTTTTGGTTTTGTTGTTGTTGTTTTTGGAGCATTTAGGCCATTTATTTTTAAAGTAATTCCTTATAATTGTGTACTTACTGCCATTTTTAAAAATTGTTTTCTGGTTGTTTTTGTAATTCTTGTTTGTTCCTCTCTTGTTCTTTTTCTTTGTGTTTGAGTATCTAAAGTGTTTTACTTTAGATACTTGTTGGGCTTTGTTTTTATTTTTTGTGTATCATGAGTTTTGAGTCTGTGGTCACTATATAACATCCCAGGTGATAGCAGTCCATATTGATTTGGTCATTTAAATGAAAATGCATTCTAAATAAATAAAAAGTCCTTTTTCCCCTTCTTGTCCCTTTTTACTCCCTTCTCTACATTTTCTGTAGGTGATGTCATATTTTACATCTTTTTATTCATAGTTTTCTTACGTCTAATTATGGCCATTTCTTTTCCACTTAAAGAAGTCCCTTTAACATTTCTTATAAGGCTGGTTTTGTGGTGATAAACTCCTTTATCATTTTGTATGTGTGTATCAGAAACTCATTATCTCTCAAATCTCAGTGATAGAGATGCCTGGGTGGCTCAGTCAGTTAAGCATCTGGCTCTTGATTTTTAGCTCAGGTCATGATCTTAGGGTTGTAAGATCAAGTCCCACATCAGGCTCCATGCCGGGTGTGGAACCTGCTTGAGATTCTCTCTCTCCACCCCCACTCCTCTTCCTCCTCCTCCCCACCCCTATATTTAAATAAATAAAATAATAATAATAAAATTAATTAAATAATTATTTTATAATCAGAATAATAATAAATAAAATAGAATAATAATAAAAATTAATAAAATAATTATTTTATTATCAGAAGATAAATAAATAGGGGTGCCTGGATGGCTCAGTCAACTAAGTATCCAACTCTTGGTTTCACCTCAGGTCATGATCTCAGGATCATGAAGTCAAGCCCCACTGAGCACAGAGCCTGTTTGAAATTCTCTCTCTCCCTCTCCCCCTTTCCCTGCTCTCTTTCTCTCAAAAAATAAAATCTTTAAAAATAAATAATTATTTTTTAAAATCTGATAACCTTGCCAGGTAGAATGTTCTGGGTTGAACATTTTTTCCTTTCAGCATTTTGACTGTATCATGTCACTCCCTCCCAAAAGTCAGCAGATAGCCTTACAGGTTTTCCCTTGTAGGTAGCTTTTTGTTTCTCTCTTGCTGCTTTTAAGACTCTCTTTATCTTTAATCCTTGACATTTTTATGATATGCCATGGTAGGGACCTCCTCGGGCTTATCTTGTTGGGAACTCTCTGTGCTGCTTGGAGGTCTGTTTCCCTCCCTAGTTTAGGGAACTTTTCAATTACTTATTTCTTCAAATGAGTTTCTACACCTTTCTCTTTTCTTCTCAGACCCCTAGAATGCAAATGTTTGCTTGCTTGATATTGTCCAAGAGATCTCTTAATCTCTCCTCATTTTAAAAAAGATTCTTCTCTTCTTGCTGTTCAGCCACGTGCTTTCCATTACCCTCTTTTCCAGATCACTGAAACCTTCTCCTGCACCTGCTCGTCTACTGTTGATTCCCTCTACTAGTTTTTAGTTCAGTTACTGTATTCAATTCTGATTGATTCTTTTTAATATTTTCTACTTCTTCATTGAGGCTTTCATTGAGTTCTTCCTTTCTTTTCTCCAGCCCAGTGAGTCTCTTCAGGATCATGACTTGAAATTTTTTTTTTTTTTTTTTTTTTGGTCAGGTATATTACTCATGTCAGTTTCACTTCTTTTTCTGAGATTTCTTTTCTTGTTCTTTCTTCTGAAGCATATTCCTGTCTCCTCATCTTGCTTGATTTTGTTCCTATGGATTAGGCAAACTGGTTACTTCAAAACTTGAAGGAGTGCTCTTGTGTATGATGTCTCTTATACACAGTTTGTGCTTCATAGCCCAGTACACTTTTCATCTAATTGAACTGAGACAACAAGACTGTTTCTACTGTGAATTGAAGTGCATTTTTCAGCTATCATAGATTTTATCTCCCATCCCCCAAATTGTGATATTCTGCGGAGCAGCAGAGCAAAACTCCCAACAGAGGAAGAGGGATTTCATGGAGACACAGAAGGACACCTGCTGACCATGAGAACAATAAGGCCTTCATTCCCTCAAGAGGCTCACATAGAGACCACATGACCCCCTAGAGGGGGTAGCATTTGGGGCCCCCAGATGTGGTTTTAAGTCTCTTGACCACTTGCTTGTAAAGGTGTTAGTTCTTATTACCAGAGGCAGCCTCCTTCTGGTTGGAATGTTGGGCTTAATAACCTATAACTTCCCTCTTCATCTCAGCACATGAATTTTAGCCATTTCCCTTTGGCCCTAAAGAAACTACAAAAGGAAAGGGGTCAAAGAAGCTTGGTGGTAATTTGTCTTTTTCTTCTACAGTCTCTAACAGCTGATTTTATGAGAGACGGAGATCAGTAGGTAAGATTAAGGCTGAGGAACTTCACCTAAACCTATGCTAGAGCTTCCTCAATGTTCTGGCCTTACCTACAAGGCAATGAACAAGAGTCTTAAATAAACAGTTGGAACAGACAGCACTGCCCATTATCCTACTTGGTACATAACCCACCTCCAATCACCCCAGCCCTAGATTCCAAAGACTCCACCACACTGGGTAGGCTGGAAAGCTACCAGCACTTTGGGGGATCCAGAGCTGTGTCTTTCGTGTGGATGATAAAGAGAACATAGGAGGGACTATTACCTGTGAGGGTGGCCCCAAAACAATATATACCCAGGTCCTTGCCACAACTTGCCTCCAGGGCAGACCCCAGTCTCAGGTGGATTAGAATTAAAAATGAATCACAGATGTGATTGTTCCTTGTTCCTTTGCTGATCTGAACAAACGAACCAAGAAAGACAACTTGAAACAATGGGAAATATTTGAACATGGACTGGACATTCGATAAAGTTAAAGATTTAACTTTTGCTTTATTTGAAGTAGGAATGGCCAATGTGTAACGTCTAGCACGACTTAAGCAGATAGGGCCCTCAGATATCATCATCGTAAGGGTGCCTACAGTGTAGCTCAGTGTGTTAAGCATCTGACTCACTTTGATTTTGGCTCAGGTCATGATCTCAGGGTTGTGAGATCAAGCCCTGTATGGGCTCCACGCTAGGCATGGAGCCTGCTTAAGATTCTCTCTCTCCCTCTCCCCTTCTCCCCCTACTACCCACTCCCAATACACACTCAAGCTCTTTCTCTCAAATAATTTGACAATTCCTTTTTTTTTTTTTTTAATCTATTCCTGATGGTAGTTGCATCCATTTTGCAGGGATGGATGTATCACCAATCCTAGATTAGAACCACAGAATCACGTCACTAACCCTCCATCCCGATGCCAGGATTACAAAGCAATCTTAATAAGCAAAAAGAAGCTTCTCACATAGATCTATTGATGGGAATAGAAATACTCTTGTCCTGGACATTCTGGTCTGCAGGATATTTGTTTCTTTAAGAATATCACAGGGGCGCCTGGGTGGCTCAGTGGGTTAAGCCGCTGCCTTCGGCTCAGGTCATGATCTCAGGGTCCTGGGATCGAGTCCCGCATCGGGCTCTCTGCTCAGCAGGGAGCCTGCTTCCCTCTCTCTCTCTCTGCCTGCCTCTCTGTCTACTTGTGATCTCTCTCTGTCAAATAAATAAATAAAATCTTTAAAAAAAAAAAAAAGAATATCACAGTATTAGTCTGGTGTACATGTAAGACCACCGTGATTTGATTCCTGTGGCTCTGTCTCTGGACTGATTCCAGTCCTCTCTGAACCTAAAGGATCAGGCTTCTAGATCTACAAATGAATGACACCAATTATTTTTTTTATTAGTTTAAGGGTAGAATTTAGTGATTTATCAGTTGCATGTAACACTTAGTGCTCAACACATCAGTCATCCCAACACTTCTCCGTGTAGTCATTGTTCCACTCCTTAAAGGGCACCTTCTATGCCACTCTATTTTTTCTGGTTAACTCCGTTTTGTCCTTTATAACTACAGTTTCCAGATTATCCTCTCTACAAAGCCTTCTCTAACCTCTATTTATCAGCACCTACTACAATGCCTGGCCCATCATTTGTCTTCATTATTGGGCTGCAAGTACCTTAGGATCACAGTATTTATCAGATTCATTTTTACATCTTTCCAGAGTGCCAAGAACAACGGCTTGGACACAGACCAATAAATCCTTGTTAAGTACATTAATGACAAAATGCAGCAAGTGTATTCTTTCTTTCTGTACTTCAAGGGAAAATATAATAAATAATCATGATACAAAAGCCAAACAAATCCAAAGGAACCTCCAGGAAACAAAAATGTGCTAATGTGCCAAGAGGTTTTACAAAGTAAGTCCATATGGGATTTTTAAAAACAACACAAGTGTTGTAGGACTTCATTGTGAATTGGATCTGCCAATATCAGTGCCGAAGAAGCCAATCCTGAAGCCAAATACCAGCTTTTGTTTCCCAAACACTGATTAAAACAAATAGTTTTCAGTTGCCATAGCTTTTGGATCAACAGATCTTCCTTGACTTACGATGGGATTACATCCCGATAAACTTATCATAAATGGAAAATATTGTTAAATGGAAAATGCGTTTAATACACCTAATCTACTGAACGTTCTAGCTTAGCCTAGCTGACCTTAGATGGGCTCAAAACATACACATGAGCCTACGGTTGAGCAAAATCCTCTAACACAAAGCCAGTTTTATAATAAAACGTTGACTGTCTCATGTAATTGAATACTGAAACTGACAAAGAGAATGGCTGTATGGGAGCAGAATGGTTGCCAGTGTCTCGATTGTTTACTGGGAGCTACATGACCTCACGAAGGAAGATTGTATGATATAGGGCTAACCTGGAATAATATCACAAATTCAAAATTGGAAGTACAGCTCACTTTCACATCATTGTGAAGTTGAAAAATGATAAGTTGAGCCATCATGAGTCAAAGACCATATATATTTCTTATACACGCACTGAATATAGCAAGTAATTTAGAAATTCTGGCTCCCTTCACTGTTAAACATCAAGGAACCCGACATCCCTAGTGAGACCAGAAAACTGCAACTTCATAACCACAAAAGAACATTCTTTGGTTCTATGTAGCCAACTCCAGTACCATCTTTATGATGGTTTTTCACCTCTAGTAGCCTAAGCTTTAAAACCAAACACAGCCTCTCAAAGCAGCCTTCCAGCAGGGAAATGAATTAAACCAGGATGAAACCCTGTGTTGTTGCATGAAAGCACTAACAGTATCTTTGACACGGTGCGTAGACCCGATATGGCCTAAGATTTTCTTATGGAAATTTAAAAGTACGTACAAAATTCGGCAAGTAAAAAAGGACCTGAAGTACCTTTCACCCAGCTTCAGCAGCGACCAGTTGTGAAAGGAGAACTCAGACACAATACCATTAAGAATGTTTAACTATTTTGCAAGGGAGATCCTACTTAGAACAAGTGTGTTCTCCAAGGAACTCAGCAAGAAGCCTTTAGAGAAAAAGCAAGAACCTGCCAAGATTACAGTCCATTTGCTCCTCAAATGATTATCATATTGCAGGGGTTGTCATTTACAGCAAATAGTTATCCAGTCCAAAATATCAACAGGACTGAGGTTGAGAAATTATGTTTTAGGGCAATGCCCAGATGGTGACTCAGCGGAGAGCCAACAGCTGTTGAAGTTCTCGGCATTGGGGGGAATGAAGACGTTCTCCTGAAAGAAGGATCTGGAGGAACACACAGTATCCACTCTGTGCCGTGGTTACTTTTAAAGAAAACTAATACTTAAGAGACCTTGGTCTGGATGCTAGGAGTGCTCACTGCTCCTGGTTTGGTCTCTATTTCTAGGCCTTTACTGGGGGGGACAGAGCTAGGAAATACTTTTTTTTTTTTTAATACACCTCATTCTTTGATTCTGCTATTTCCAATTCAAAATCCAAAACTGTGCCTATAACCCTTACATTCTGAGAAGCTTGGAAACCTACTGGCCCTAACAGAATTCATGAAAACTATCTGATTAGGTCTTTTGTGAATCTCATTAAGTTCACACTCTGCCAGGGGGGAAGGGGGAGGGGGGGTTACAAAAGTGAAGGAGAGCTTTGCAGGTAGGTGTTCACAAATAATTCAGAACATTAGAATTGGAAGGAACTTTAAGAGATTATCTGGTGACCAAAACTCTCATTTGTAAAAGGGAAAAAAGGGGCCTAGCAAAGTTGAATGAACTTGATCCAAATTTCATAACTACTTACTGCCCTGGGCAGAACAAGGACCAAGTGACCTATCCCCTAACATCGTTTTCTTGTTTTCTGACTCTCCTCCTTCGGATTCTCCCATCCCCACACTCATGTTGTAGAACTGAGAAAATAGAGCAGAGGGGAACAGCAAGAAGGGTGGCCCTCAGTTGGGATTTCGGGGTGCCTCCGAACTGCGAGTACTGGTCTGCATGAAGAAAGCACTGCTTACCCTCCTAAAACATTCCTTTCGTTGTTTTCCCAAAGCACTGTTGGGCTGTGCTGTGCCTTCCACATTCTCTCCTTCACTTTTGCCAACGGCCAAGCAGTGACACACAAGGTGGCCAACGTGGGGCCATCTCAGCAAAACTAAGGAGTTCAGTTAACCAGCCTGCTCAGGAACCAAATCAATGATTGAGTGTCATTAGTGCCACATACAAAAATAACCAAGTTGGCTACAGTGTATAATGTTTCCCTGCTCTTCCAATGCAGGATTTTTTTTAAAGGTTTTTATCAATCCCTCCCTACGCCTGCTAAGCCTGGCCGAGTCAGATGTTTATTATTTCTCTCAGCATTTCTTTAACTTTTCTAGTGAAGTCCTGGGAGAGAAGAGTGCCAGCTGTGCACACACGTGTGCACATACCCACAGGCACTCATGTGTGTAAGTGCACAGCCCTGAGAAAGGGGACGAACAACACTCTTTAGGAAAGAAACACTTGCTAAAGTCTTGTTTATCTTAGAGTTCAAATCTCCTAACTACTCTGCTTTTCATATATAAATAAAAGCTTAAAAGAGAAAATGTATTCCAGGAGATACAATATGTTTAACAATAGATCTGAGAGGTCTCCTCCCCCCCCCCCGCCACTCCCACCCCTACCCCCGACCATCCCCGATCATGGCACATCTTCTGTTCCCCTTTAAGAAGCCTTATACAAGAGATTTTTCTGCTTTGAGGTAGAATTCCTACTTTTAAAGGTAGTTTAATATCTTTTAATTTTGCATTTTAGCTACTGAACCAGTATTTATAGAACATCTATTATATTTGCTTTTAAACAAAATCACTAAGCTGTGATAACAAAGATTTTCATATAATTTTTATTTTTTTAAGATTTTTTTATTTATTTGACCAAGATCACAAGTAGGCAGAGAGGCAGGCAGAGAGAGAGAGAGCAAGGAGGAAGCAGGCTCCCTGCTGAGCAGAGATCCTGATGTGGGGCTCTATCCCAGGACCCTGGGATCATGACCTGAGCCGAAGGCAGAGGCTTTAACCCACTGAGCCACCCAGGTGCCCCTATAATTTTTATTTTATCAACAATGAAATAAGATCTAAATGTATTCAAGCTATATAAAATGGTACTGTATTTCTGTCAAAATTGAAAACTAAACATAAAACTTAAAAATGTACATTTTTTAATCTATTGTCAAACAACTTACATCTCCTAAAATATTCACAAATCATCTATTGAAATTAAAAGGAAAGCTAATACAGATGCTAAGACAACAGATAATAAAGATGTCAACATTTTAAATTAAACTTTTTCAATTTAGTTTTTAAAAATTTAATGTTATTAAATGGTTCATAAAAATAAGACAAGGGGCGCCTGGGTGGCTCAGTGGGTTAAAGCCTCTGCCTTTGGCTCAGGTCATGATCTCAGGGTCCTGGGATCGAGCCCTGCATCGGGCTCTTTGCTCAGCAGGGAGCCTGCTTCCCCATCTCTGCCTGCCTCTCTGCCTACTTGTGAGCTCTGTCAAATAAATAAAATCTTAAAAAAAAAAAAAAAAAGACGATTCCTCATTCAAAATGTATTGTCCTTGTAGTGGCCAAAGCAAAGAATTAGTGAATTGGATTCCTTCTTCCTAAATGTCTTAGTAAGACCTTCATATACACAATTTAAGATGGATAGGAATTATTTAATGTTGCAAAACACTGCTCAGTCCCTGTGTGCAACAGTTGTGAAACCACCCTAGATCCATGAGCACGAAAGAGGTAAAACAAATGTACACTCAGCACCCTGGGAGCATGGTAATTGGATGTACAAAAGTCTCCTCATTCTGGTTGAAAGAGAAGATGAAAGACTTGACTAACTTGTCTTTCCTCTTAACTAAGCACTTCCGTCATGCAAATGTCTAAACAGGAGTTGTTAGCCGAGTGTATGTGTGGGGTCCTGGGCTCTTCAGTAGCATGTGAGTGTGAGGTGGTCAGAAATGCCCAGAGTATGGCTGCGTCATGGAGTAGAAAGTGTACACGGACACGTCCCTCTCTACTCTGCAGCGTGAGAAGAGGACCTACAGGTGGAAAGTTTATTTACAAAGTGCTTTCCCTTACGTTATCGACCTGTGCAGTGAAGTTAGCATATAGAGCAGTTAGGGTTATTACTATTCTACAAAGGAGGAAACTGAGGCACAAACTAAATTGAAGTAACTCTTCAGTGACTACCTAGCTACAGTTTGGGGGGGGTGAGACCAGAACCCAGGACTCTTAGCTCCCTGTCCACAGAACCTTGTTGCCTCATGTCCAACTTCTTTTTTCTCTTTTAATTATTTATGTACTTATTTGAGAGGGACAGAGAGAGCGAGAGAGAGCACCAGTGGGAAGTAGGGGGAGAAGCAGAACACATCCCCCTCCCCCCACCCTCACTGAGCAGGGAGCCCCACGTGGGACCAAATCATGGGACCCTGGGATCCTGACCTGAACTGAATGAAGGCAGATGCGCAACTGACTGAGCCCACTGAGCACCCTCATGTCTAGCTTCTTGACACTCAGAGCTGCTTCTAGATTTATGACAGGATTTTGTGACAAAATGCTACGTGAGTTAAAAAAAAATAAAATAAAATAAAATAACCGTATTGTTTTGCCCTCTTAAGTGTCTAAGGATTTGGAGGTTTAGGGGTGGAGAGAAAGGACATCTTTTTAATGGATGTTTTCTGAACTTGATTACCGAACTTGAGCATCTTGGAAACAACATACCTGAAATGATTCTGATCAAACACTGATTATGGGCACAACAGTAAAAATCACTGTATTTAATCTTCTGGGGAGTGGGCAGCCTCTTCTGTCATCCTTTTGATTTGGATTTTTTTAGGCTATTGGATGGGACGTTTTCTGTCGTTATGTGGCCATTTGAGGCGGGTAGCTAAGTGGCCTAATTGTTATTTACCATGTGGTATGCACTGTTTGGGAGTTGGAGGCTGAGCCTGACAGAAAATTAAATGTTGACTTCTGTCCTCAGAGGTCTTCATTTTACTCTGACGAATAGATTTGCCATGTAAACACAGGGAAGAGGAGAAGACACCAGCTTCAGGAGAAATGGGGTAGAGATACACCCAACAAAAGAGCCATCTGTGACTGGAACTAATAAATTTAATCTGATGATGAGTTGAAGAAAGCTAATAGATTCTGTTCGCTGTGAAGCAAAGGCTGCAGAGGCCGCCTCTCAAGGTGACCCCCACACCTCCGATTGCCTCCCCCCAAATTATCTGTACATGTTATGCGACGTCTACCCACAAACAGGTTTTTGGTGACAAAACAAAACAAGTACTCTCTCACTGTCCATTCTGCCTTCAAAAGAAAAAAAAAGTTGGGGTACTAGAAAAATTATCAAGTCTTTTGATAATTATCAAATTTAGTCTTGGGTGGATGTCTACTGAGGAAGGTATTCACGACAAAATGTGACTGACCAGTAGAGGGGGCATGAGCTTCACATTTGGTGTCCTATAAAGAAATAAGAAACCAGAGGGGCGCCTGGGTGGCTCAGTGGGTTAAAGCCTCTGCCTTCGGCTCGGGTCGTGATCTCAGGGTCCTGGGATCAGGCTCCGTGCTCAGTGGGGAGCCTGTTTCTCCCTCTCTCTGCCTACTTGTGATCTCTCTCTCTCTCTGTTAAATAAATCTTTAAAAAAAAGAAAAAAAGAAATAAGCTAGTAAGAATGAGGTCACAAAGCAGAGTAAATAAGGCATAGAGCAAATATACAGCCGCCAAAAACATTTTGTGAACATTCCTTATCTGCGCGTGCTTGCGTGGGCCTATGACGAAGTAATGCTGTGCATCCCGGAGGAATGGACCCAACGGTGCATGACCTTCCTTACTTGAGCTCTTCCACTTTCAAATTCGTATTACTCAATGATACGCTAGGTGACTTCATTTTAACGCAGGTTTTCCATTATGACACAGATGCGCAAATTTGTCGGCTTGCCGTGGCCCCTTGGTGTGGCAGAATACTTAAGAGTTGGGTGACCTTTTACTCTCACATATCTAGAGATGGTTACCCTCAGTTGTTCAACTGCTCTGGGTTGATCCCATAGTGGGTAAACCGGTTTTAGGGACAAGGGAGGCTCATCCCGTCCGTGACTCGGGGCTAGGCACTGGGGTCAGAGAGAGGAGTCTTCAAAATCTGGGATCCACCACAGGGTCACTTGGTAGCCTGGAGCAAATGATGGTAACTCACTTATATTTGGTTCATATGTGAAAAGAAGATTATAGTAGAAACCAAAAGTAGGATTGTTGTGCAGATTAATTATAATAAACCAAAATATGGTGGAGGGGTTGGTGTTCTACTCGCCTTTCCACTCAAGTGCACGGAATTGGAGTATCTTCAATTTAAGACACTGATTATTGGCCTACGCATGGCCCTCTTTGGTTGACATGGGCTACGTACTTATTTGTGCATTTATTATTAATACAAATATTTGGGAGCCAGCCACCCAGTACAAGAATTAGAACATTAACAATCCTTCACACCCACCTCTGGGCCTCTCCCCAATCTATTCTTCTCTTGCCCCTTTGTTGAATCTTGCGATTATATTATAACTTGTTTTTTGAAATTATAGCTCTATCACACATTTGTATTTCTTTTTTTTTTTTCTTTTTTTTTTTTTTTTGGTCAGAGAGAGAGGGAGAGAGAGCAAGCACAGGCAGACAGAATGGCAGGCAGAGGCAGAGGGAGAAGCAGGCTCCCTGCCAAGCAAGGAGCACGATGTGGGACTCGATCCCAGGACGCTGGGATCATGACCTGAGCCGAAGGCAGCTGCTTAACCAACTGAGCCAACCAGGCGTCCCACACACATTTGTATTTCTAAAGATTGTCCCATTTTCTTTTGTTTTTAACATGATTAAAAGGGTGTTAAATTCTATAAAATCCTTGGGAACTTCCTTTTTAAAAAAAAATTATATTGCTCAGTTTATTCATATGTTTGCTTATAGCTATTTTTTTAATATTTTATTTATTTATTCGACAGAGAGAGAGAGATCACAAGTAGGCAGAGTAGCAGGCAGAGAGAGAGAGAGAGGAGGGGAAGCAGGCTTCCTGCTGAGCAGAGAGCCCGATGCGGGGCTCGATCCCAGGACCCTGGGATCATGACCTGAGCCGAAGGCAGAGGCTTAACGCACTGAGCCACCCAGGTGCCCCCTGCTTATAGCTATTTATTTGGGTATATAATGTGCCATTGTGTGAAGTTACCACATTTATTTATCCATTTCCTACCAATAAATGTTTGGGTTGTTTCAAGTATTTATCTTATGAAATGTTCCCAGGGCTGCTGGAAATGTGCTTGTTAACGTTGTTTATGGTACACAGAGTTTTTCTTGGGTGTATACTTAGAAATAGAATTCCTAAGTTACTGCATATGGAAATGTTCAATGTTTAGATATTGACAAACTTCTGGAAGTGGTCATACCCATTTGTACTCTCGAGAGTTTATGTAAGACACCATGTCATAATTGGCACCGTCATACTCTGTAATTTTGCCTCATACTGAATGAGTCTAAACTGGTATCTCATTGTGATTTTCATTTGTCTTCCCCAACCAGGAAAGTTGACTGGCTCATAATGATTTTATTGACCATAGGTGTTGCCACCTCTGAAATTCCTGTTTGTATTTCCTGCCCATTTTCTGTTCGCTTGTTGTTTCCTTATTGAAGAAATCTTTATAAAATTCTTCTATTAATCTTTTATTGGTCAATTAGGTTGCAAAAAGTTTTCTCCAATCTGTACCTTCTCTTTTTGTAAGATTCTTTCGATCAGATCTTAATGGAATCAGATTTATTGTTCTTCTACAGTTAAAGGCTTTTTTCTTTTTTTAATTTAAAGTCCATTTGTTAACATATAATATATTAATTGGTTTCTGAGGTAGAGGTCAATGATTCATCAGTCTTACATAATACCCAGGGCTCATTACATCTATGTTCAGTTAAAGGCTCTTTTGTGTATCTTTAATAAATGCTTCTCTACTCCGAAGGCAGGAAGATATTTCCCTATATTTTCCAACAAAATTTGTGAAATTTTACTTTTAATATTTCTGGACTTCATTTTTCACCATGTTACATCTATCGTATATTAAAATTCCATACATGTATGGCTCTGTTTCTGAGCTTTTCATCTGCGTTTATTTTTCTACTTTTTTTTTTTTAAAGATTTTATTTATTTATTTGACAGAGAGAGATCACAAGCAGGCAGAGAGACAGGTAGAGAGAGAGAGGAGGAAGCAGGCTCCCTGCCGAGCAAAGAGCCCGATGCGGGGCTCGATCCCAGGACCCTGAGATCATGACCTGAGCCGAAGGCAGCGGCTTAACCCACTGAGCCACCCAGGCGCCCCTATTTTTCTACTTTTGAACAAATACCATATTATGTTTATACTGTAGCTTCAAATTAAAGCCCATTATCTAGTAAAGCAAAGCTTTCCTCCCTACTCTTGTTCTTTAGAAATCTCTGGACCTCTTGACCCTTGACTCTTCCATATAAATTTTAGAAAAAGCTATCAGGTTCCATTAAAATCCTATTGAAATTTTTGTGGGGATTGTAGTAAGCCTATAAACCAATATGAGAATTGAAATATTTACAATCTTCAAGTTTTTTCTGTGAAAGAAATAAGAAATATCCTAGGATTTCACTTCATTTATTTAGAATGTCTTTCTTTAGGGAATCTCGATAGTTTTACATTTTCTTCATGGAAGTCCTACACGTGTTTTTAAAAAACTTTTTCTTGACGTTTTAAAATATGTCGTAAGTGGTGTCTTTTGTTACATTTTATGATTATTTTGGCATGCAGGAATCAACTGACTACTAAATCCTCCTTATTTCTACTTGCCCCAGGAGTCCTTGATTTTTCTCTGGAACAACAGTGCCAATGGCAAATAATGACCTCTCTAATTCTTAAGCCTCTACGTTCTTTTTCTTGCCTTACTGTACCAGCTAAAACTGTTGATACAGGGTCAAACAGAAGTGATGATATGAGACCCCCTTGTCTCATTCCTGATTTTAAATTGAACACTACTGTTGTTCACTGTTAAGTATAATGTTTGCCGTAACAATTTTCTTTCATCAGGTTATGCAAATTTTTGACTAGCTAAGAATTTTTATCATGAATTTATACTCAATTGCTATGCAATATTTCTCCATATCTTTTTTTTAAAGATTTTATTTATTCATTTGAGAGAAACAGAAAGAGCATTAGCAGGGAGAGGGATGCAAGGAGAGGGAGAAGCAGACTCTCCGCTGACCAGGGAGCCCAACCCAGGGCTGCATCCCAGAACCCTGAGATCATGACCTGAGCCAAGGGCAGATGCTTAACGGACTAAGCCACCTAGACACCCCTCTCTGTATCTTTTAAAATGATTGTGTTATTTTTGTCCTTGAAGCTGTTAATATTAAGAATTACACTTACATACATTTATCTATCTGCATACTTCAAAAAACCCTACATGACCTATCTTGGATACTTGGGGCTTAGTTTGCAAATACTTATTTAGGATTTCTACACTGATGTCCCAAGCAAATAATCTGTAGTTTTCCTTTCTTACACTATCCTTGTCTTGTTTGGACATCAAGATTACATGACCTCCTGTGATGAAATGAGCACTGGGTGTTATGAGCAACTGAGGAATTACTAAACTCTGCATCTGAAACTAATGATGTACTATATATTGGCTAACTGAATTTAAAAAAAAAAAAGATTACACTGCCTCATAAATGAGTTAGGGAATATCCCTCTTTTTCTATTCTCTGTTACACTTTGTAATAATTTTAGTATGTTCTGTAAAAGTTTAGTAGAACTTGTCTACAAAACCAATGGTCTCAGGAGCCTGAGGGGCTCAGTTGGTTAAGTGGCTGCCTTTGGCTCAGGTCATATCTCAGGGTCCTAGGATCAAGTCCTGCTTCAGACTCCCTGCTCTGCTGGGAGCCTGCTTCTCCCTCTGCCTGCTGCTCCCCCTTGCTTGTCCGCTGTCTCTCTCCCTCTCTCCCAGTCTTGCTCTCTGTCAAATAAATAAAATCTTAAAACAAACAAACAAACACTGGTCTCGATGTTTTATTTGTGAGATGGTTTTTAAATTGCCTTAATGTCTTTAACAGTTGTAGCATTATTAAGGACTTCTTTTTCTTCTTAATTCAATTGGTAAATTACATTTTTCTAGAAATCTGTCCATCTATTTCAAATGTGTTACGTAGTGTGGAGACATTATGAAAAATGAAATGGACAATTTTGCCCTCAATTTCATTTATGCTTCAGACTCTTAAAGTTTTAAAGTTGTGATTAAAAGATATCTAGGGAATACTAGTTTTTGAATTTTTTTTCTTTGATCACTCTTGCCATAGGCTTGTCTTATTTTACTGTTTTTTTTTCAAAAAACCAACTTCTGGTTCTGTTGCTCTTCTGCATTGTATTTTTGTTTTCTTTTTCAACAATCCTGGCTATTTTTCTCTCATCTCTTCCTTTCTACTTCCTTTAAATTTATTGTTTTACTTATTTTATCTTTAAAATGCTTAACTTAAAGACAACTCCTCTTGGTATTGTATAGAATTTAAGTCTAGGTTATTATAAACAAACTTTCCCATTTTCTTTTCCTCAGTCTTTGCTGATTTTTGAAAGATGACACTGAATTGTATTCAGGTATTTGATTATCTTTACTGCATACACATCTAGTCACATCTCTAAAATCTTTCTTATTTGAGTCCCTTTTCCCATAGTGTCTTCAATAAGGGTCTTTGTGTAACTTTTTGTGGCTTTATATGCCTGAAAATATTCTTATTATACCAAAACATTTAAATGACAATTTGACTGGATATAAATTTAGGCTCAGAGCTCTTTTATTTTTTCAATACTTTAAAAATATTGCCATTGTTGGGGCACCTGGGTGGCTCAGTTGATCCTGGGGTCCTGGGATGGAGCCCTATACCAGGCTCTCTGCTCACTGGGGAGTCTGCTTCTCCCACTCCCTCTGCCCATCGCCCCCCCCCCCCCCCCACTGCTCATGCTCACGCTCTCTCTCGCTCTCTCTCTATCAAATAAATAAAATATTTTTTTTAAATGACTTTTTTTTTTTTTAAGATTTTTATTTATTCGACAGACAGAGATCACAAGTAGGCAGAGAGGCAGGCAGAGAGAGAGAGAGGAGGAAGCAGGCTCCCTGCAGAGCAGAGAGCCCAATGTGGGGCTCGATCCCAGGACCCTGGGATCATGACCTGAGCCGAAGGCAGAGGCCTTAACCCACTGAGCCACCCAGGCGCCCCAAATAAAATATTTTTTAAATAATAAAAAATAAAAATAGCTCTTGTAAAGTCTGAGATCCTGATGATTCTTCTTCCATTATAATTGATCTGTTCTCTCTGTCTCTAGAAACTTTTAGAATTTTATCCTTGCCTGTAAAAACTTTGTTTTCAATATAATATTACTAAGGTTAGCTTCTCCTCATCACTCTTGTTTGGTATCGCATAATATGAGGTCCTGCAACTTCAATCGTGGGAAGTTTGTTTTCACTTCTTCAAGTATTTCTTCTCCACTTTTTCTCTCCTTGTAAGAGGACTTCCAACTTTTGACCATTTTGACCTCAAACTTTCCAACTGAGTAAGTTCTTCTTTTCGGCTTATCTCTTGACTTAGGCAAAAGACCCTGTAGGCAGAGCATGCCCTGGTAGAAACTGGAACTGCTCCCTCAAGCAGCAAGGACCGCCCTGAGCCAGCAAAACCCTGCCCAGGACTGACCCCAAGACAATGATCCACCTGACTTCTTCCCACCTGCATCTGCCCACCAACCTTTGTCCCACATTTTCCTTAGGTAAACCTAGAAGCATTTTCAGCACCTCAAGGACTGTCTTCAAGACGTCAGTCCACTGTCCCTGATGTTGGCCTCACTGAAATAAATTCCTTTCTGATTTCACCACCTTTGGAGAATAACCAAACTTAGTCTGTTTGGTACCCCCAGAGCCAGGTGCTCTCGTACCCCTGCGCCCTACAACACTCCTCTTATCTGTAAGTTGAAGTTTGCGTTACAATTCCATCTTCTTTATCTCTTGAGTTCTGTTTTATATATTCTTTTTCTTCTTCCTGGCTTCCTGCGGGAAGAGCTCCTTAATCTGATCTTTCAGCTCAGCAATTTGTTTTCCAGCCATGTCTCTTCTATCTCAACTGTTATTTCTGCTATGACATGTTTTTCATGCCTGGTATTCACTCTTGACTTCCATGATTTTCTTACCAATTATTTATTATGTTTCTTTTATATTTGTTAAACGTTGGATTTAACGTATTTGCTCCTAGTGGCATCTTTAATGCAGGCTGTTGTTTTCTTTTGAAGTTGTTGTGCTCCTAATGTGTCATTACTTTGGCCTGTGAGCATGATTTCTCTGATGGTATCAGCTATTCTGTCTGAGCATTTGGTGTGGGAAAAGACCAAAGGGCAAATCCCAGTCTGTGTCAACATCCAGTGAGATTAGGGAGGGGAGAAGGGATGACCCTAGGGTGGAGAGCTCTGGACACCAGAGTACCATAATTAATTGCTCTGGGTATTATGCCATCAAGCAACTTTTGAGGTCAGGATCCTACTTTCAGGCTTACTCCACCCTCCATGCCTCAAGGAGAACTGTCTTAAGAGGAGGTCCTCTTAGATTATAACTCGCCAGCCCTCAGGACTAGAGGGAGTTGTGGTAGATTGCTCAGTAAATGCTCAAGGACAGTCAACCCCCAGCAGTTTTCCACACTCTGGCTTCTGGTTCTCAGGCCACTTAAACCAGCAGTCTGAGCCTCTGTTGCTAATTCCACAGAAGTGTTTCAGGATTTCTTTTCCTTTAGTGCCTGAGGTTCTTCATCATGCTGCTTCCAGGAATGAAGAGGTAGATCAGACAAAGTTTATTGGGCAGCAATAGCAAAGGTTATTGGGTGATAGTACAATGTCCTGAAGAGGGAGGGGACCCAAGAGGGTTGCCTTTGGAGTTTCTAAGTCTAGGGGATTCCATGAGATTTTTGGAGGGCTGTTTTAATCTGATTATCCCTCCATGCACTTGTCACCCAATCAGGTTTTTGCCCACATGCTCATCTACTTCTCAGGTAGTTGTTCACATGGGAAAAGGTGGAGAGCTCCTTTCAGGGTAGTGTAGAATAACAGGATGGTTATTCTACATTTTAGTTTCATGATGATTTTTCTCTACTGTTCCTCCAAGATTGATCTTGGGGTCAGCATCCATCCCATGGTGATCTCTATCTTGGCTAATTTGGAACTTTACATAGTTTTATACTAGACAAATTATGCAACAAGTATCCTTTGGGACCTTAGCTGTACTAGTAGAGCCCAAAATTCAAAATCTCCATTACAGTGCTTACTACCTAACTGAACCTCTTGTCCCCATCATCAGACAAAAGTTTCTGTGCTATTCTTTGTCTTCTTCACATTTCATTAATTAATGTTTTTCTTTTATGTAATTTTATGTATTTTATGTAAATACCGAATTAACCCAATCATGAAGCTAATGGGAAAAAAAAAAAACTAGAATAGCAGAGAGGAAGGCCTAGAGACTTTCTCTCCATGTAAGCAAAGTGCATTTTAATAGTGGTTTTCAAAAGGCTTTTGTATTTGCTTTGTTTAATCCAAAGGAGTAAGACTTTACAGAAGGGAAGTAGCAGGCTGCTAGAGGAGACATTTTAGACAAATGTGATTTTTTAAATTTCAAATTTCACTGTGTAAAATCACACATTCACATAATAATTCTGATGAATGCTTATAAGCTAACAGCAATTGCTGTAAGTCAGCTTGTATCATTTCAAGTCTAATGGGTCAAGATCTTCTTCATGATTTAGGATATGTAAGATTTCATGTAATATGGCCCTAACCTACACCATCAGCCTATCCCTCTAATTTCCTTGGTAACTCCTCAGTTGTACATTTTCAGCTTCTTCCCACCTCAAGATAAATCTCTTCACTTTCGCTAGAAAAACTCTCCCTACATCTCATCCCCTGGCTTACTCCTACTGATTTTTCAGATCTTACCTTAAATGCCACTTCCTTAGGGAAACTTCTTGAACCCTACAGTCCCAGACTAGATCAGGACCTCATGTTACACAATCCCATAGTAGGTAATACTTTTAGAGCATTTACCTTAATGGTAATTAACCAATGAAATCTGTGGGGAAGAGGGAAATTGGTATAACCTACTGGGTAGCAGGAAACAAAGAATTTGTTTTTGTTTTTGTTTTTTTAGCAAATAAATATCAGAGGCTCATTATGTTCCAGGTATCATGTTAAGTACCTGGGAATACAGTGGAGGAAGAGGCAGACCATTCCTCTTCACTTTAATCACCCATTCTTGAGACTCTTCCTTGGATCTTATCAGCACCTAAAATAATATCTAACTCAAACATACTAGCATAGACATGATTCCTTCTCGAGATCTTTCATGCCTTCCTTCTCATCTCATTTAGGCTCCACAAACTCTTGAGCCCTCCGCTTTCCCATCAGTCTCCCCACCCCTTCCTATCCTCCTATATTTCTCTCTCTAGACTTCATGGTACTTGTTTTCAGTAATTTTCTTGCTGAACTCCCTTGCCCCTTTGACACCCACCGAACTCCAGCCCTGTATCAATCTGACATCCAGGCTACTAAACGTTGTCGGAAAAGTTGTCGGAAAACCAATTCATGGTTTTCCCACCTCGCTTGGACCTCCTTGGAGCTTCCTATGGTCCAGCTAGTTTTCTATGTGTCCTAATCAACTCCCTCCCTCATTCTCAGCAGATTTTTCACGCCTCCACAACTCAACTAAAGCTTCCGTTCCTCTACTCTCACACTCTACGGATGATCTGTTTCCTACTTCACAGAGGAAACTGATGCCAAGAGCAAAGTTCCTGCTCTGCAAACTACCCACTTACCTGCAGACAAAGGGCCCTTGCTTCCTTTCCCACCCACACCTGAATAAAGGAGGCATCCTACCTCCTCACTGAAGAGTCCCTTGTGTTCTGAATTTCTTTGCATTTTATAGATGATCTCTCATTGCCTTGACCTCAACCTCTCTCTCTCTTTTCTCTTTCCAAAAATTCTCAAGTCTCTACCAATTAAAAAAACAAAAACAAAAAACAACTTCTCTTAACTCTATGTCCTCAAGTACCTTCATTCCTTCACAGATAAGTTTCTTGAAAAAATGGTCTATATTCCCTTTTCTTCACCACTTCCTACTCAAGCTTGGCTTCTGCCTTCAGTACTGAAATCCTGCATAAAAATCAATTATTTCTTCATGACTCAATTAATTCTTTCCGTCTTTATCTTCCTTGACATCTTTTTAGTGATTGAAAGTATTATCTCCTTCTTGAAATTCTTCTAAGTTCTTTTCTCTCTAGACTCTGAAGGTTATTTTCCCCCTCTCTATCCATTCTCATTTTATTTCTGTGGCCTCTGCTTGGTAGGGAGGGGATGTTTCTCTTTATTTTCCCACTCCTGTGAGTGCTGAACAAATAAGATTCTGTCCTTTTCTTCACTCCTTTATTTGGAAGGCAGGGGCATGGGGTAGATTTTTTTTTTTTTTGCTTGTTTTTGTATTTTATCTTTAGACTAGTGATCTAAACAAATTTATTCTTCAGTCTTAGAGATTAAAAATATATGCAAATTTAAAAATAATTTTTGTAGTTACAAACATAAGAAATTTAAGTTCAATAAACACTTAAACAATGTAAAGCGATCTGATAAAACAGATCAAAATTAATAGTCACCAAAATTGAATAGATAATTACATTAAAAAACTGAAATGTACATAGTCCTAGCACCCAAAATATAGCTACAAAACCAGGAAGAACAAGTCTACTAGTAAATTAGCTAATAGGGTTCCAGTTTTCACAATATAACACACTTTCCAAAACAAAAGATGAGAAAAAAATGACTCTTAACTTGCTTGTAATGTTTATTCCCTTAAGAGATGAGTCATAGTAAAAACTAAAACCAGGCCCCCCATGAATCTGTGGGTGTATCTCCTGAGCTGTAAGTAACAGGCTCTTCTACCAGCAAAAGACAACAAGTGGCTACAATGTCTTCTCTTCCATGCTTGATAGTCCCACTGCACCGATACCTTCTACATCCTTAACTTCACAATCAATCTCTGAATTTTCTATTTTTTTTAAGATTTTATTTATTTATTTGACAGACCGAGATCACAAGTAGGCAGAGAGGCAGGCAGAGAGAGAGAGAGAAGCAGGCTCCCTGCTGAGCAGAGAGCCCGATGCAGGGCTTGATCCCAGGACCCTGGGACCATGACCTGAGCTGAAAGCAGAGGCTTTAACCCACTGAGCCACCCAGGTGCCTCAATCTCTGAATTTTCAACCTAGCTCTCTCCACTGAGCTCCAGAATTATGTACCCAGAGCTGATGAACAGCAACGCAGAATGCATGACTCCTAGAACAACTCACTCTGTGTCAGCACACAGATGTAATATATACTGATATCTGCAAATTATGTCTTCATAATAACTTTATATATATATTAGCGAAATAATGACTAAATGTCTGAATGAAATAGATTATATGCTCTTTGAGGACTGGGCTCCTATTTCATCCACCTTTGTATGTTCAGTGTCCAGCAGAGTAAATGGCACATGGTAAGCTCTCAGTAATTGATTGTACCTGTTCACTCCTGTCAAAAACCTGCCACAATCTTCAACATCTCTCTCTCTCCCTCATCCCTCACATTTCGTCACTGCCGCGATTGAAATCCATTGTTCCAGCAGCTTCCTAAGGATTGCGACTTCCAAATTTCTCTTCAGAGGGGCTGAGGAGCAGCTGTCTGGCCGGAAGGAGAAAAGCGAGCCATCTGTGACCTGGGGTCCTATCCTTCCTTTTTGTCTGGACACTCTCATCATAGAGTCTCAAAGTTCACCATTGATGCCAGCTCTCTGAGCACGTCGTGCCTCTTTATACCTTCAGGACCGTTGCTCATGATGTTTCTTCTTCAGAGCCTCATCTGAACTTTTCCCACCTGGCCAAGTCTTCCTAAGCCTTTACAACTCTGCTCAAGTTTCATCTTTTGGAAGCCTTTCCAGCAAACCCTTAATCTGAGCTAAATACCTCTCCTTTGAACTCCTCATGCATACCTCTTCTCTTGGCTTTCACCACGTTAAATTACAAGTATTGGTTTATGGGTCTAGCCTCCTCACAATAGTCTTCTGAAGCGTAGGGCCTGCTGTGAGCACTGTTTAATAGATGATACGCTGAGGCAGAGAAAGCACGAGCAGCTTCCCCCAGGTCAGCGGCTAGTAAGCAGTGGAGCCACAGTTCACACTCAAGCACTCAGATTTTAGAGCTGCCACCCTAAAGCATTGAACTCCCAAGGACAGGGACTGGGTCTTATTCACGCTGGCATCCCCAGTGTCTACTACAGTGCCTGGCACATGAATGCAATAAATGTTAAAGGAAACTGCATTTGTGGAATTCTGCTTAAAAGTTTAGGAATTTCCAGAGTGACTAAGAGATGATCCTTACCCTCAAAGAAGTTCCCACCCTAGTGGGGTTAGGGAAGATTTGGAAAATATTCCAATAATAGAAAATAATGAACTCAATGGAAAGTGATGGAGAATGGAGTAGCTTATACTGTGAAACACTGGTATTAGAATGCTGAGGACCCTCTTTAAAATCTTAGCCCAGCAGCACAGACATAGAATCTTCCTGGGGGCTCCTGGGTGGCTCAGGCGGTTGAGTGTCTGACTCTTGATTTGGGCTCAGATCATGATCTCAGGGCCGTGGGATCCAGCCCCAAGTCAGGCTCCAAACTCAGTGGGCAGTCTGCTCGAGACTTTCATCCCCCTCCCTGCCCCTCACCCTGCTCATACTCTGTCTCGCTCTCTGTCTCTCTCTCTCTGTCTCTAAAATAAATCAGTAAATCTTAAAAAAGAAAAAAAGAAGAATATTCCTGCAATTTATGGTTGTCTGAAAAGCCAAATCCAATGGGTGTTGACCAATAAATTTTTGGAAGTCAGACTGGAAGATGTCAAGTGATAAGCTCTACACTCTGGCCCCAGTTTTTTCCTGTTTATCAGGTCACCATACCAGTCATGAGCCACATTTGTACTAGGAATGGTGATACAAAGAATAATTACCACAATAAAGATATAGAAAACATGCTGGTAGAACTGGCCAATGTCTCCAAGAACGAAGATTAGGTAATGACTTATGGAAGAGCAAAGCATCAAAATGATTCTATTATCTGGGACAATGGGCAAAATCAGTAAGATGACATTTTAACTATCAGACTATCCATTTATATTTTTTAAAAAATCAATCACCCAGGAAAATGGTAACAGGAATTGTTATTTTAAAAGACCCAGCTATTTTAGTTGGCCTTAATCTTAACTCTGGGTTGTAGCTGCTAAAAAGAAAACGAGCACAATCTTTGGCTGCATTAGTATGAGTAGAGGGTCTGAATCAAAGGGGAGACGGGCTTAGACTATACCCAGGCTATTGTGGTTCAGTTTGGGGACAATATTTGAAGAGACATTGACAAGCCAGAGTCCAAAGAGGTACAAGAAGAAAGAGAAGAGCATTAGAAACACAATTAGATAGACAGTGATTTGGGGAATGTTTTGCCTGGACAATTGGAAAAAACAAACAAACATGACAATAGGTGTGTGTCTGTTTGTAATGTCTTATACCAGAGAGAAGAACTAAAACTGGACAGAAGTCAGGAAGAAGCAGCTTTGAAGCCAATATGAGAGTGTATTTTCTACTGAAATGAACTGTTTCACATAGATTACATGTGAGACATGTAATGAAGCATGAAGCAGGAAACCACGGCTTGATGCCATCTGTCAAGTGTCTAGAGATTTCTGTATCAGATGGGAAGATGGACTCCTATGATACTCTTTGAGATCCCTTTCAAATTACGATCCTAAGCAAATCTGTCGTCTGGGAGGAGATACAAAAATTTTTGAAATTAATTTCAAAGTTTAGAGAGAATCACACGTTCTTCACTTAGAGACGATCTTTCGCAACTAAAACTAAACCTGAAAAATTGAAACCCGGGGCATGGTTACACATCTTTTAAAAGAGCCAAAGAAAGTTTTGCTTAAATAATCAATCCTCTAGTTTTATTTCCATATAGTTTCTTAAACATAGTGGGACCCATATGTTCATTAACATGACAGATTGGTGCATAGTTCGGGAAGACCTGTATTCTATACCCAGGAGAAGCTCTTATAATTGGCACAGGTCAGTGATTTGGATTTTCTCAGGTTCTTTCTGTCTTGTGTAACATAAAAGGCAAAGTATGCCTTCTAGCTTTGTAACCTCTTTTTTTCTAAGCAAAGTCATCCAATAAAGATCCCACCAGTTTTCAGTTTTGAACTAAATCTAAAATTCAGTCTTGAACCTACTGGTATGTTGACTTTTATTCGGTCCTAAAGGATAAAACAGTAAAAGTGCAGATGTTGTGCATGGTCGAGGAAACATGGTACATATTTTGTTTTTCAGGTTCGTTGGCTCTCAGCCTCAGAAAAATGTGTACAGCACCGTGAGCCATGAAGGTTTTCTCCCCTCTCATTTCAAATCACTCTTTCATTAACTCTTTGCTAATGCCTCTCCTCATTCCTCATTTTTGTTCTAGGTTCAGTATGTTATAGAATTAATTCTTATCTCAGCTTCTCTCCCTTTTTTTTAACTCTTTATATACGTACACGCTTTTGGCTTTTGACAGGTTATCTTAACATTTTTTAATCAACTCAGTGGCAAATATACCAGACTCAAAGCATTAGCTGTGCGCACTGCATTTGAAAGGTCAAGCAAATAGGAAATCTGGCATCCAGAGTCCTCTCCTCTTTGATACTAAAACTAGAGATGAAGAAGATGAGAATTGTATGAAGCTTCTCTTATCTTCTCTTTCTTCCTGATGTGTGGTGATGGTGGTGGTATGTGTGTGCATGTATCTGGGGGGATAAAAGGGGAAGAAGAGGGGAAAGGGGGAGAGAGAAGGAGGGGAGGAAAAATGAGAATTGGATAATATTAATAATTGCTATACTATATATGGCTAACATTGAATTGAAGCAAAAGTGCATAAGAGACACACAGGGTTAAAATCACAGAGGGAAAAGTAGATCTCTTGGACTGAGGGAACTGAGCTGAATCACAGAGTCCAAACTTGGAATATTCAGTCCACATACATTTCTCCAGGTTCTATTTACAGCCTCCTGGTAATTTTCAGTGTTGCACCTGCTGCATTTCCAAGGGGGCAAGGTTTATTTTTGGCACAACCCCTCCTACTTCTCCCCTATCTCTGGCTTCTCTTTCTCTGACCTCCAGACACTCAGCATCCTCACACTGATCTCTGGTTTGCTAAAAACCTGTTGGTACTCCCTGCCATCTCTTTCTCCTCTTTCCAGCCCCAAACCAAGTCTTAATCCCAGACTGTGCAAGGAGGTAGTTGAGCTGGTTATCTGATTAAAATAATCAGATAGAAAGAGTCTTAATTTCTGTTCGAAAGATATACTTGAAAGAGGAGGTGTTGGCTTTAGTTGGGTCTCTATTTGCATTTTCTGGTTCTTGGGTAAGTAGCTTTTCAGCCAAGTCCCAAATTTCCATCCCCAGAGCACTTAAAAAACATTAATTTAACTGGCAAAATGTAGATGGGAACACTTTTTGAGTTAGGGTATATATGTGGGCTCCTGGCTAGTTAGACAAATTCTCATCCTACTCTCATCAATCCAGAAATCTCACCAGTCTCCCCCTCCTCACTTTTATAAACGATATAATTCACAGTAGAATGAGGTATTTCTTGGAGAGACTGCCGGACAGAAGCACTGTGAGCAGGTGGAGGGGACAAGAACCAGCTGATCTTACACAAAAAGTATTAAATTAATGTATTCACATACAAATATTAATTTTCATTAAAAAAATTAAAACAGAGATTGCCAGAACAATGTGATGTCTACCATATATCCTTTATCTAGTTCTATTAGTTAAACATTTTGCCACGTTATCTTTCTAAAACCATTTGAGAGTAAATTACACGTATCAAAAACTCCCATCCCTAAATACTTCAATGTGTATCTCTTAATATGCATACGCTTTTTCATAACCACCATTCTAGAATTCAAGAGGCTTAACATTTAAATAAAAATGAGGGGTGCCTGGGTGGCTCAGTGGGTTAAAGACTCTGCCTTCAGCTCAGGTCATGATCCTGCCTCTGCCTACTTGTGATCTCTGTCAAATAAATAAAATCTTTAAATAAAAATAAAATATTCATCTAATACACAATCCATATTCAAATTTCAACAAATTGCCCTGAAAAAATTCCTTTACAGCACTTTTCTCCCAATCCAGAATGATATGTTGCCTTTAGTGACGTCTCTTTAATCCCTTAAATAGATAACAGGTTTTCCGCTTTTTCTTTATCATTCGTGACACTGACCTTTTTTTATTTTTTTTTATTTATTTTTTTTTTTAAAGATTTTATTTATTTATCTGACAGACAGAGATCACAAGCAGACAGAGAGGCAGGCAGAGAGCGAGAGGGAAGCAGGCTCCCTGCTGAGCAGAGAGCCCGATGTGGGACTCAATCCCAGGACCCTGAGATCATGACCTGAGCCGAAGGCAGCGGCTTACCCCACTGAGCCACCCAGGCGCCCCCTGACCTTTTTTTAAAAGACGATAGGACAGTGGATGAATAGGATATTTCTCAATTTGCATTTTTCTGATTGTTCTTTGTGATTAGATTCAGAATATGGATTTTTTTTGACTGGGATACTATGTAAAGGGTATTGTATGCTTCTCAGTATCTCACATCAGAAGGTACTTTGTGTCATTTTATCCCATAACTGGTGACATTAACTTTGATCATTTGGTTTGGGTGGTGTCTGTCAGATTTCTTTACTGTAAAGGGGCCATTTTGATCACTTTGTAATGAATAAGAAATCTGAGGCTTCTGTGAGAGTGAGTAAATATCGTGTGTCAGTGATTTTAACATCTATTTTATTGTTTTGCAATCTATTGATAATTCCCTATCTGAATCGATTATTACCATAATGGTTGCAAAATGGTGATTTCTTAATTTCACCATTTCCTCCAGTGTCTTAGTTATCAAGGAGTTATTTCTCCTTTCTGGCCTTTATATTTATATTTATTTAACCTAATTTTTTAAAGATTTTATTCATTTATCCGATAGAGATCACAAGTAGGCAGAGCAGCAGGCAGACAGAGAGAGGGGGAAGCAGGCTCCCTGCTGAGCAGAGAGCCTTATGCTGTGGATCCCAGGACCCTGAAATCATGACCCGAGCTAAAGGCAGAGGCCCAACCCACTGAGCCACCCAGGCGCCCCTATTTAACATTTTAAGAATAAATATGCACTTGTGTATTCTTTTTTGAAATTCATTGTGTTATAGTCCATTCTAATCATTATTCATTGGTGATGTTCCAATTGTCCCAGTTTTGGTAACTGGAGGTAGCTTCAAGCTGGCTTCTGTTGCTTTTGACATGTGCTCCATCACTCTGAAAATCTTGCTTTCCAGCACAAGATCTTCATGGGCATTTTGTACTTTCCCACTTTCTTTCTTCGAGTCATTCATTTCTCCAGAGTCTGGTTCCTTTTAATAGAGATTGGCATTTAGAAAGCAAGATGTGGAGGCATATAATATATTTCAAAATATGAAATAACACTGTTCCTGTTTCCTTGGGCCACCATATGGAATACTGATGTGTGGTGATTTGCAATCCTGACTCTACCCTCACCATCATGACCTTGGCAATTCCCTTCATTCCTTGGGGTTTGAGTCATCATCTGAAAAGAAATTGGATTAGGTAAGTATTTAACCTTTTCAGGGTCACCAACGCGTTTGTGAACCTGATAAAAGATACAGTCCCATCTCCCCAGAGACAATCTCAAAGAGGGAAAAATTCGCATTGTAGAGGGGTTTGAGGCTTTGAAGTCTCTGTGAGGCTCCAGATCCCTGGATTAGTGATCTCCAGTGTCTCTTCAAGGGCTGACGTTCTGGGAGTCTATAAGCGACCGGTGCTGCTGTCAGAATGATTCCTGAGACATCAAAATGTGGAAGGATTTATATAGAAACCAATGAGAAAGGGATACGAAGGAAGGAGTCGGTGAGCGATGCATTGCTCAACCCCAGCTCGTGGCGGGTGCCGAATTTGCCCGCGCACTGCAAGCACAGGTGAGCGGTTTGGCGGGAAGGCCCTCAGGTAGGCGGAGAACGCCCCGACCAGGGAAGGAGACGGCCAGGTCGCTGCACCCCTCCGTTCTGCCCACCAGGGCTCGCTCTTGCCCTTCGGCTGGGGTGGCCGAGGAACTGGGCGGGCCGGGGGGTGACCCCGCCCCTGGCAGCCGCAAGGCGGCGGAGAACCCGGGGTGCCTGAGTCCGGAAAGAACGCGCCGTCCAGGCCCCTCCCGTCTTGCCTCGCTCCCTCCCTCCCAGCCGCCGACGTCGGCGGTGCTCCGGTCGCCATGGTGACCAATCGCGGCCCGGTCCCGCCCCCGCCTCCCTGCCCCGGCCCCCTGACGTCGGCGCACGTCAGCGGCGGCGCGCGCCTGGCTGGGCCCAGCCGAGCGGGAGGGACCGAGCGGAGGAGCGAGCCGAGCGGCGTCGCCGGAGCCCAGCCGCGCCGCCGGCCCGCCAGCCCGCGCTCCAGTCCGCCGAGTCTAGCAGCGGGGCCCAGCATGGTCATGGCGGATGGCCCGAAGCACTTGCAGCGCGGGCCGGTCCGGGTGGGGTTCTACGACATCGAGGGCACGCTGGGCAAGGGTAACTTCGCCGTGGTGAAGCTGGGGCGGCACCGGATCACCAAGACGGAGGTGCGGCCCGGGGCTCGGCGCTCGGCGGGAGCGTCCGGGGCGAGGGTCCGGGAGAGAGGAGCTGTTGGCCGGGAGGGGCGGCTGCAGCGGGGTTGGGGGGGCGGTGCTGGGTCTAGCGGAGAGGCTGGGTCTCTGGCTGAGGCGAGGGGCCTGGGACTGTGAGGACCCGGGAGCTGCAGGGGGGTCGGTGAGCGCCGAAGGGCTCGGGGCCCGGTCATCTGGACCCGAGTGTCGTCCAGTTGGAAACCCGACCGGCCGGGGCTTTGCCTTCTCTACGCCACCCCCGGTGGCCGCACGGAATTCGTCCCAGAGCCTCCCACCCCGGCCGTGACCTGATCTGTGGCCTCCGCTCCGGAGCCCAAGTTCCGCGTCTTCCCAGCTTTCAGCTGGGGGTGGGGTGGGAGGGGAAGTCTGGGTGCTCCCGGGCTGCGCGAGGAGGGACGTCGCCAGCCCCGGGGAAGGGGCCGCCTGCGCTCGGACTCCGGGACGGGGCATCGCGCGACCCCGGTGACCGCTGCGCCCCTCCCTGGCCCCTTGGGGAAGGGGCCCCGCGGCCGGGAATGACCGGACGGCCATTGTCCATCGTCAGTGTCTCCTTTTGCCCGACAGCGTCTCTTGATTTGGTGTCAGGCTAGCTTGATCTCGTGCCTGAGGCATTTCCATCTAATATTCCAGACAATAGAACGGGTTAAAATGGTCATCTCTGCACTTGCACGGTTGGTGGCTCGGTCTCGCTTCGCTCAGGTGGTCCCTTGACCAGGTGTGCGTTCTGGGGGCGAATGCGCGTTCCTTAAGCCGCATCTGATTCTGCTTCTCTACTCCAAAAGCCCTCAACTGCGTCCTGGCGGTGAATCCAGCATCCCCCACTCCACTGCACATTCTGATGCACCGTACATATTTTCTCCCAAGTCTCTCTTCTTACCTAACCCGCCCCCCTTCCTTTCACTGCCTCAAGCTGCTCTCCTCAGGGTCTCTATTTTAAGACGTGCAAATTAAATACTTCAGAAAAAATCAGTAGAAACAAAACTATTCTTTGGAATAAAACCTTGTGTTTTTGACGTACTCTACCCTGCCTTATTGCAGTTGTTCTGGAGTTTCATCCTTTTTCGGGTTTTTCTTTCCCCCAGTTTTCTTCCTATTCAGTTTTCCCCCCCTTATTATTGCGAACGTGTTAGAGTTTGAATATGCAGTAACCTAGGAACGGATTTTCGTAATGGCTATGTGAGGTGTAGGACATTTGAAAACTTGAGTGATTTCTGTTGCTGCTGTTCTTGGAAGTTTTGCTTAATGTGAAGGAATCCATTTCCAAAAAGTAGGGGCACATGTCATTGCGTCATCTTCACTTTTTGTCCTCCCCTACTAATGGTGAGGCATTCCAAATCAGACTTATTTTATAACATCAGGACCAAGGTCACAAATTTTCTCTCACAAATTTACCTTTGTTCGCAATTATGCTAAGTTTTTAATGGTAAATAATGTGCCTATAGTGAGATTACCTAATCTTGATCTCAGCATTTCTAAAAATGAAGAAATTGATTCCATTCCTTTAGAGAACCATGGCCTAATGCCATGCTATTTGCCCATAAACTACATAAAAGAAGGTATTTTTAATGTGTATTTTTATGAGTCCTTCCTTAATGACTCTAAAAATCAAACAGATTGTGCATTAAAGAAAGCTTCTTATAGAACTTTTGAACATTTTTATGTGGTTGAATTCCAAACCCATTAGTTCGTAATTTTTTTCTCATCAGCTTTTATCAATATTGGTCACGAGATTTAATTAATTCAGCTGCTACTTATTAGGCCAAATTTAGATACTAGGTTATCTATTTAAGAATTGTTTAGGTGAGCTGGTATTGAGTGACACTATCTCTTGAGGTTGACAGTTCAAACCAAGTCTTTTTTAAACTGATCCATCTGGTGGAGCTAGGGGGCACTGTGGAGTAGTACCGTGGTTTGGCTATCAGATATCAAGATCAATGCATTTGTAATTGAAGGCACAGGTTGGATCACTCAGATCCTACTATACATGTGAGACATGATTTAATTTGAAAGCTAAATTTCTAGTCCGTAGAACCCATTGCTCTTTGCTTTTCACAAGAAAGTGTCTTTAACATATAAAAAGAAATAATGTCAGTTTAAGATGGGTGAGTGTCCCTGATAATATGGTGTGAGTGGAAATGTTAAAATTGAGAGGAATGAGGGAAATAGCAGGGTAATTAACAAAGAGAAAAGTTCTTATAGATCTGAAGTTTTGCAGAGTTGCTCTGTGAACTTTTGTGGTAATTTGCATTAAGAATTGTTTAGCAATAGTACCTCTAGAATTATTTCTTAAAGTATACTACTAATGAGGATTTTTAAAGCAGTGCTTACGATCTTCATTCATTGTCTGGATAAGTATTTCTGTCTTCAATGGATACAACTATCCCAGATACTATAAATAAGATGGCTAGTGGAAACCTTAAAGTTTTATTTAATCTTATTTTAAGTTTTCGTTGCTGAGCATACTGCAGTATTACAGAGAGAACAATTAAAGTGGTATAAAGAACAGTATCAGCTAAATATCATGATTATGCTTCCTACAGAAATTTCCTCAATATAGTATGTTTTAACATCAATGTAAGTTTGTGTTTTTTTTTTTAAAGATTTTATTTATTTATTTGACAGAGATCACAGGTAGGCAGAGAGGCAGGCAGAGAGAGAGAGAGAGAGAGAGAGAGAGAGAGAGAGGAGGAAGCAGGCTCTCTGCAGAGCAGAGATTCCGATGCAGGGGCTCGATCCCAGGACCCTTGGATCATGACCTGAGCCAAAGGCAGAGGCTTTAACCCACTGAGCCACCCAGGCACCCCTAAGTTTGTGTTTTAAAACTTAGAGGTCTTTTTTCCCAAGTTTGAACCCAAGACAAATTTTAGGGCTTAGTTTGAACAACTGTGTGGTAAACAACTGGACCCTGTTATTTTTACTTGGCTCTTCTCTGTCTCTTGTTCTGAATCACTGAAAAATGCTGTATTTTCTACAGAGATTGGGAGATCCAAGACTGTTTGCCTTTTAGGAAAAAAAAATCAGTACACAAAAAGAGATCTTCATTTTGGTCTAATCTATCAAATAGCTTTACATTGTTTAAGAAGTATAATTACATCATCATCTGAAGCTGTATTCTCCTGTTAGATCTCTATGTAAATTTTGCACACAAAAGGGAAGGCAGGTGGTGGTAGAATCCAGCTTCCTAATATAATACTTCGGAAAAGCTTTGTAGTGTTGGTTTGTGGTTTATGAATTAGAGTAGCTAATTTTATAAAATTAGCATAATGGGAAAAGAATAATAGCATTTAGACTGTTAAACTATTTTAGGCAGTAGTGGTTGCTAGTTTGCAATGCTGTGGCTCTCCTTGAGTAGTGTTTTATTTTATCAAAACTGTACTAGCAAAGAATTTCTTCCTTCTAATTGTATGGCTAGTTTTTTGTTGGTTTTTGTCTGTTGAGTAAAATTCCGAAAAAGTCATTTGTGCCCATAAGTTGTTTTTGTTTTCTGTTAAAGAGTCTTACTATAAAAAATGTAAAGAAGAGTATAGTGCACAAAAAATACATGGACATTTCCTCCACCAATGGGAGTAAATCATTCTCATGGTGTATTTCCTTCTGGCCTTTTTTTCATTATTATTATTCTCCACAGATGAGATCATATGCTGTATACACTTACATATATTACATCATTTTTTACACTTATTGTATAGCATATTTTGCTTATTATATATCTTTATAAGGTACAGAAGTACCTTATATTACCTTATATTAAAAAATATATTAAAAGTACCTTATATTAAAAAATAGCTGCATAGTGTTCCACCTTGTAAATGAATTCTATCTTACTGAACAATTTTCTTATTAAACATTTCCAGTTTCCACTTACAGTAAATAATCTGAATAATATTTGCATGTGTAACTCTGCTGTTTTTTCGAGAGGAGGAGGCAGGAAGAGGGAGTGGGATTTGGAGGTAAATTCCTAGAAAGGAAGTTATCAAGTGAGAAGATACTATTGTTGCATTAAAGAACAATGTATATTATCAAACTGATACATTTATTATTGAAAATTTTTAAAGCATAGGTAAATGAAAAAAATTACCCATAAGATCAACACCCCAAAATAACCATTAGTTGTTTTCAGATCTTTTCAGTGACCATTATATTTTCCTCAATACCAGACCTCTTGCATTGCTTAGCTAAAGAGTATATAAGCATGTGGTCCATAGACTCTTAAAGCTATTTCACAGAGGTTCTGATAATTACCTTATTAAAATGGCATGTTGGGGGGTGCCTGGGTGGCTCAACAGTAAATCATCTGCCTTCAGGTCAGGTCATGATCCCAGGGTCCTGGGATCAAGTGCCACGTCAGGCTCCCCGCTCAACGGGGAGTCTGCCTCTCCCTCTGCCTGCCTTTCCCCCTGCTTGTGTGTGCGTGCTCTGTCTCTCTCTCTCTCTCTCTGACAAATAAATAAACAAACTCTTTTTAAAAAATGAAATAAAATGGCATGTTGGTGTTGGACTATTTACTTATCCTTAAGAGAACCTGGAATGCAGAACTGATAGCATAGACATTCTGAAGACTGCTTTTGTTCATGAAAAGCTTTCTGTGTGCATTTTGAGGTTTTTAGGTTTAGGCATAATTCTTTACTACCTTAAAATGTAAGTATTTTTAAAGCTTTCCAAATAAAATAGCAAAATTGCATTCTTACAGCGAGGATAGAAACAAAAAATACTATATCCTTATTACAGTGTTTCTTGAGGAGAACTTATTCTTGTAATACATTTGAATTTAATATTTTGCTCTAAAGTTTTAGGACTCCTCTCAGTAGTCTTGGTATTAATCTTGTGCTCTGAAATATCCCATATTTCTAGAAGCAACTATGTTATGTACAACAGGAGGACTGGTTATCAGATAACTTAATCACTGTTATTTGTTTCTGGGCCTATGTATAGTCTTTATAGTGTGTTGATATGAAAATTGTATTTGTCATGGATATATGTGCTATATTAGAAACTGTTCTCTAATTTCTTGGCACCCCAGACAAATAATATTTGACAAATTATTCTGCTAAATATTGCTCAAAACGATCTGTTCTTTTAGGGAGTGGTTGGGGACAAACATCCAAAATGAGAGTTGTGTAAATTTTTATATTCTGTAGAAATTTTTAACTTTAACCGAGTTTAATGTGTTCTGATTTTTATTCCACTGGGAAATTCTATCTCAATATCTGGCAATTAAAGAAACATTTATTTGGAAATAACTGAAACTGGCCTCCTTTCCTGGATTCATATGATGACATTTGACTTATGGGCCACTGGTGAAGGTAGAGTTCGTTTCCTTGGAGCCAACTGGATTCCAGAAATTCACCAGGCGACCATTCTTTCCGATTTAGTGTACCTACCACCTCTTCTATCTTCTGCTGCTATATTTTCTGAAAAAAGTTTTTAATGTATTTCTAGGCCCTTATTTAGAACCTTTATGGAGAATGCTTTCCCACTCTTCAAGGAGAAATAGCCCCTATATCCAGTTTGAGATTATTAGAAGAACGAAAGACAGTTACATTTGGGGATCAGAAACTCTTCATTTAGAAAATTTTAAAATGTTTTTAAACAGTTAAAGTGATAATTCTTAGATGAATTAGACTGAAAAATGCTAAAATTTGTTTTAACTTCTTCTCTAAGATAAACATAGTACTTATGTGTTTTTTTCCTTCAGTTATAAAAGTATGCATGTTTATTGTAGATATTATTGAAAAACTCAAGAAAATAAACATCCTTAATGCCACCATTCAGACCAAGAGATCACCACTATTAATATTTGGTTCATATCCTCTTCATTATTCCCATATATTTTATATGTTAGTAATGAAATTGATGTCATCTATACATGTGGTTTTTTTTTACTTAATGTGTTAATATTTTCCTGAGTTAAAAAAAAAAAATTCTGAAGCATCATTAAGTAGCATTCTTACATATGATCGCATTTTATTTCATCAATTTCCTGTTATTGAACATTTAGATTTTTTCTCTTTTGCTGTTTCTCCAAGGTCATGTTTAGGAGAGCATTCCTATATGTACATATATGTACACACACACATATATATGTGTGTGTATTATATATATGTATTTGTATGTGTATATGTATCTTTGTGCATTTATTTAACTGATTATTCCCTGAGGGTAATCCCATGGCAGTGGAATTCTTGGGTCAAGGAATGTGTCCTTACATCTACAGCTTATGGCATGAGATGCCAAATTATCCTCTAGAAAAGTCACATCTGTTAATTTTCACCAGGAAGAAATCATTTACCAGGAATATTATTTTTCTAAATATTTCCTCTTTGATAGGGGAGAATAGTATTTTTTATTTTTTTTTATTTTTTTTTAAGATTTTTATTTATTTGAGAGAGAGACAGTGAGAGAGAGCATGAGCGAGGAGAAGGTCAGAGGGAGAAGCAGATCCCCATGGAGCTGGGAGCCCGATGTGGGACTCGATCCCGGGACCCCAGGATCGTGACCTGAGCCGAAGGCAGTCGTCCAACCAACTGAGCCACCCAGGCGTCCCAGTATTTTTTATTTTAATTAACATTTCTGGTTTAACATTTTTTGTTTACTTTGAGTGCATGATTTTATAAGATGACTGTTATTTCTTTTGTGAATTTTTTTGGTCCTTTGGACCATTTTGTTTTTGTTTTGTTTTGTTTGTTTGTTTGTTTGTAAGATTTTACTTATTTGAGAGAGAAAGCACAAGCCAGGGGAGGGTCAGAGAAGCATAATTCCCGCTAAGCAGGGAACCTAACTTCAGACTCGATCCCAGGATTCTGGGATCAAGACCTGAGCTGAAGGCAGCTGCTTAATGAACTGAGCCACCTAGGCACCCTTGGCCCATTTTTAAAATTGAGTTGTTATTTTTGATGATTTGTTTAACTAATTTTTAAGATAGGAGAATATTTTTTAATCATTTCTTTTATAATCTTAATAGTCCTGAGTTCAATTTCTATGTATCTCAGAATGTAATGACATTTACTTTTTCTCCGGTCTGTTTTCCTTACCCACCATTGGAAAAGTGAAATAAAATCTTCATGAGGATTTATTGCATTATATAAATTCTTACATTTTTAAAAGTCAATTTTGGGGTGCCTGGGTGGTTCAGTCGGTTAAGTGTCCGCCTCTTGATTTTAGCTTAGGTCATCTGAGATGGAGCCTGAGTTGGTCTTTGTGCTCAGCAGGGAGTCTGCTGGAGATGCTTTCTTCTATGCCTCTCGTCTCCCTCGCTCATGCTCTCTCTTTCTCTCTCACTCAAGTAAATAAATAAAATCTTTTTAAAAAATAAAGTCAATTTTAAATTGGAAAAAATTGTAATTTATTTATACTTACAAGAGAACTAGAGCGCTCCATGTTAGTTTTACTGCTGACTTACACCGCTTTCAGAAACCCTTTCTTTGTGGTCAGTCACATTGACTTGTTGGTCAAATGTTCTGATTCCTCCTATGATTTAATGTATAAGCTTGTAAAGTACATTTAGTGTTTAATCTTGGAAGATCTGATTGTATAGTAATGCACTTTGGTACTTCAGAAGGACTGTGTACAATTAGTATACTAGTGGTAAATAGTGCTGAAGCAAATATTACCTGAGACAGCTGACGTGTTTAATCCCTTCTGATTTGTTACTAGAAGTACTGCTCCTCGGGGCGCCTGGGTGGCTCAGTGGGTTAAAGCCTCTGCCTTCGGCTCGGGTCGTGATCCCAGGGTTCTGGGATCGAGCCCCATATGGGGCTCTCTGCTCCGCGGGGAGCCTGCTTCCTCCTCTCTCTCTGCCTGCCTCTCTGCCTACTTGTGATTTCTATCTGTCAAATAAATAAATAAAAATCTTTAAAAAAAAAAAAAAAAAAAAAAAAAGAAGTACTGCTCCTCTTGTGTAATTTCCCTTTAAGTCCTCCAAAGCCACTTTTGTCGTGGTTTCTTTAAGTGCATGAGATGAATATTTCTTTGATGAGAAGTGAAAAGCAATTTTTGCTAAATTATCAAAAAGACAGGATAATATTACCATTAAATTGCTTTTTGAAAAGTGAAAAAATATCTTTCATCCATCAGCTTAACACTATTTCATTTCTGCTTCTGCATTTAATCCCTTGTTTTCTGTACAAATTTGTACCTTATATATTGTTACTTTTGTGTTCATTATTTTTTACTTTGTTGGAAACATTTCTTTTGTGTGTAGTCTTTTCATTAATGTTTACATTTTAGAAAATAATAGAACTTTTATAGAGAATGTAGAAAATAAAATGAAAATGATTAAAATTTCACAGATGGAGAAGTTGGCATATTTGATAAATACAATATCTTCATTTCATTTTTTGTTTTTCCTATTAGAAAAGTAATTCATGTTCATTGAAGAAAAATTGCACAGAAAAGTATAAAGCAGAAAAATAATTCACAATTTTATTCACCCACCGATAACATTTTTGTCATAGTTATATCTAATTTTTCCTTGTCTTTTTCTTTATGTGCCTTGTGTTGATACTGTGCTTAACTACTGATTTTTTAATTTAATATTTTAGTCTAAGCAATCCCTTATATTATTAAGAAAAGCTATTCTAATAGCTGTATAACAGTTACAAATAAGCTTACCATAATTCACATAATTATTTCCCATTTACTGTTTCTATTTTTATATTACAAATTTTACTCATTGAATATATTTATAAATAAGTCTTTACCATCATTTCAGATTATTTCCTTGAAATAATTTCTCAGAAGTAGAGTCCTTAGGCTACATGGGATGGTTTTTTTTTTTTCCTTATTGAAGTATAATTAACATGCAGTGTTCAATTACTTTAAGATGTACAACATAGTGATTCAGCAGTTCTATACACTACTCAGTGCTCATCGCAATAAATGTACTCTTTTGGGTTTTTTTGGGTTTTTTAAAGATTTTATTTATTTATTTATTTGTCAGAGACAGAGGGAGAGAGAGCGAGAGAGCACAGGCAGACAGAGAGGCAGGCAGAGGCAGAGGGAGAAAGCAGGCTCCCCGCCAAGCAAGGAGCCCGATGGGCTCCCAGGACGCTGGGATCATGACCCAAGCCGTGGCAGCCGCTTAACCAACTGAGCCACCCAGGCGTCCCTACTCTTTTGTTTTTTAAAAAAAAAATTTTGGAGTGTAGTTGATACACAATTCTACACTATTTTCAAGTGTACAACTTAGTGAATTGGCAAGTTTATACATTATACCAGTTAACACAGGCATAGCCATCATCTGGTGGTTATAGCATCCCATTATGTTTCTGTTACTATATCATTGACTGTATTTGCTATACTTTGCCTTTTATTCCTGTGACTTATTCATTGCATAGCTGGAAGCCTTTCTCTCCCTCTCCCCTTCACCCATTTTCCCTAGTGCCCCACCTTCTCCTCTCGCAGCCGTCAGTACTCTGTATTTATAGGTCTGATTCTGCTTTTTGTTGTTTATTCATTTGTTTTTGTGTATTTTTTTTTTTTTAGATTTCACTTATGAATGGAGTCCTATGATATTTGTCTTTCTCAGTTTGACTTATTTCACTTAGCATAGTATCCTCTAGGTCCAGCCACATTGTCTGAAATGGCATGATCACATCCTTGTTTGTGCCTGCATAATATTCCAGTTTATGTGTGGGTGTGTATCTGTGTATTGATGGACACTTAGGTTGCTTCCATATCTTGGCTGTTGTAAATAATGCTTCAGAAAACAAGTGGCTGCATATATGTTTTTTCAGATTAATGTTTTGGTTTTCTTTGGGTAAATACCCATTAATGAAATTAATGGATCATATAATATTTCTGTATTTATTTTTTGAGGCACTCCTATACTCTTTGCCACAGTGGCCATGCCAGTTTATATTCCCACCAACAGTGCACAAAGGTGTCTTTCTCTAGATCCTCGCCAACATTTGTTATTTCTTGTCTTTTTTTAATTTCAGCCCTTCCCACTCAGGGTGATTTTGGTTTGCATTTCCCTGATGTTGGGCGATGTTGAGCATCTTTTCATGTGTCTGTTGGCCATCTGGATGTCCTCTTTGGAACAATGTCTCATGTCCTTTGCCCATTTTTTAATTGTTTTGTTGTTGTTGAATTGTATGAGTTTTTTTTTTTTTTTTTTTTTTTTTATTTTGGATCTTAACCCCTGAACAGACATATTATGTGCACGTATCTTCTCCCACTCAGTAGGTTGCCTTCTGGGGTTTTTTGTTGGTTTCCTTTGCTGTGCAAAAGTTTTTACTTGGTTTCATACTAATAGTTATTTTTGCTTTTGTTTCTCTTGCCAAAGGAGACCTATCTAGAAAAATGTTGCTGTGGCTAATGTCAGAGAAATTACTGCCTGTGCTCTCTTCTGGTTTTTTATGGTTTCGGGTCTCACATTTAGGTCTTTCATCCATTTTGAGGGTTGGTTTGTTTTTTTTAATGTGTATGTATATGTTAGAAAAGTGATCCAGTTTCAGGCTTTTGCATGTGGCTGTCCAGCCTTCCCAGCACCATTTGTTGAAAAGTCCATCTTTTCACCATAATATATTCTTGCCTCCTTTGTTGTAGAGTAGTTGACCATATAAACATGGATTTATTTCCAGGCTCTCTGTTCTGTTCTGTTGATCTGTGTGTCTAAAGTTTTTGTGCAGTACCATGCTGTTTTGATGACTACAGCTTTTGTAGTAGATCTTAAAATTGAGATTATGATACCTCCAGCTTTGTTTTTCAAGACTACTTTGACTATTTGGGGTCTTTTATTGTTCTATATTAATTTCAGTCTTTTTGTTTTAGGTCTGTGGAAAATATTACTGGTATTTTACTAGGGAGAGCATTAAATCTGTAGATTGTTTTGGGTAATACAGACATTTTAACAACATTGATTCTTCAATCTAGGAGTATGGAATATATTTCCATTTGTTTATGCTGTCTTCAGTTTTTCTTTCACTGGTGTTTTATAGTTTTGGGAGTATAGGTCTTTCACCTCCATGGTTAAGTTTGTTCCTGGGTATCTTATTCTTTTTGATACAGTTTTAAGTGGGATTGTTTTTCTAATTTCTTCTTCAGTTTCATTATTTGTGTATAGAAATGCAATATATTTCTGTATATTAATTTCATGTCCTGTGACTTTACTGAGCTCGTATCAGTTCTAGTATTTTTTTAATGTTTTATGTTTTTAGGAATTTATACATTTCTTCTAGGTTATCTAATTTGTTGGCATAAAACTTTTTATAATAATCTCTTATAATTCTTTGTAGTTCTCTGGTGACGGTTGTTATTTCTCCTTCACTTCTGATTTTATTTGAGTCATCTCTCTCTCTCTTTTTAAGTCTGGCCAAAGGTTTATCCGTTTTGTTTATCTTTCCAAAGAACCAGCTCCTGGTTTTATTTATCCTTTCTATTGTTTTTGTAGTCTTTATTTCATTTATTTATGCTCTGATCTTTATTATTATTATTAATATTACTTCTGGCTTTAGCCTTTGTTCTTTTTCTAGCTCCTTTAGGTGTAAGGTTAGGTTGTTTGAGATTTTTCTTGCCTCTTGAGTTAGGCCTGTATTGCTATAATCTTCCCTCTTAGGATAGCTTTTCCTGCATCTGAAAGATTTTAGACCATTGTGTTCTCATTTTCATTTGTCTCCTTTTAGTTAATTTCCTCTTTGATGTGTTGTCAGACCCAGTTATCATTCAGTAGCAATTTATTTACCCTCCATGTATTTGTGTTCTTTCCAGATTTTTTCTTGTGTTTGATTTCTAGTTTCATACTGATGTGATTGGAAAAGCTGCATGATACGATTTTGGTCTTTTTTAATTTGTTGAGACTTATTTTGTGGCTTAACATGTGATCCCTTCTGGAGAATGTTCCACATGGAATTGAAAAGAGTGTGTATTCCACTGCTTTGGATGAAATGTTCTGAATGTATCTGTTAGATCCATCTGGTCCAGTGTGTCATTGAAGGCCACTGTTTCCTTGTTGAATTTCTGTTTGGGTGATCGATCCATTGATGTGTGTGTTAAAGTCTCTTACAATTATTGTATTACTATTATTTCTTCATTTATGTCTGTTCATAGTTGCTTTATGTATTTGGCTGCTGCCATAGTTGATGCACAGATATTTACTGTTGTATCTTATTGTTGGATTGTTCCCTTTATGATTATGTAGTGTCCTTCTTTGTCTGTTGTTAATCCATATTATAAATTCTGTTTTGTCTGATGTAAGTATTGCTACCCCACCTTTCTTTTTGCTTCCATTTGCATGTTAAATGTTTTTTCCATCTCTTCACTTTCAATCTGAATGTGTTTCTAGGTCTGAAGGTAATCTCTGGTAAGCAGCATATAGATGGGTCTTGCTTTTTTTATCCTTTCAGTCACCCTGTGTCTTGTGATTGGAGTAATAGTCTGTTTACATTGGAAGTAATTATCACCAGGTAGATACTTACTGCCCTTTGTTACTTGTTTTACCCTTGTTTTTATAGTTCTTCTCTGTTCCTTTCTTCTTGTCTTGCTCTCTTCCCTATGGTTTCTTTAGTACTACTCTTGGATTCCTTTCTCCTTATTTTTTATATATCCATTTTAGGTTTTTGATTTATAGTTACCCTTAGATTCATATATAACATCTTAAGCATGTAGCAGTTTATATTAAGTTGATGGTTGCGTAAGTTTGAATCCATTCTAAAAGTCCTAAATTTTTACTCTCTAACCCCTCACACACATGTTCTATATATGATGGCCTACTTTATATCCTTTTATTTTGTGAATTCCTTGACTGATTTTTCTGCCAGTCTTTGGGTTGTTTTCAGAGTTAGTTGCACTGGTGTGGCTGTTATCTTGGTGTATACATGGGGCAAGGTAAGCTCAGGATCCTTCTACTTCGCGATCTTTCCAGAACTCCCTCAGGATGGATGACTTTTTTTTTTGTAGATTTTTTTTTTTTAATTTATTTGACAGACAGATCACAAGTAGGCAGAGAGGCAGGCAGAGAGAGAGAGGAGGAGGAGGCAGGCTCCCTGCTGAGCAGACAGCCGATGTGAGGCTCCCATCCCAGGACCCTGGGATCATGACCTGAGCCGAAGGCAGAGGCTTTAACCACTGAGCCACCCAGGCGCCCCGGGTGACTATTTTTTTTTTAACCTAACTTTGTTTTGAGATTTTTGTTTTTAAGTAATCTCTGCACCCAGTGTGAGTCTCAGATTCACAACCCTGAGATCAGGAGTCACATGCTTTTCCAGCTGAGCCAGCCAGGGACCCTGGGATGGGTGATTTTTAAGGTTCTTGATAAAAATTGCCAAAATACCTTTCAGAAAAATCATATCCTATTTTATAGTCATACCAGCAGTGTATAGAAGTAGCCATCTTGTTGAACTTTAGCCCACAAGGGTGTTTACCTTTTAATCTTTGTAAATATAAGTGGAAAGGGTATTTCTTAATATAATCCACATAACATTATATTAGATATTTTATTATTTTTAATTCACTTTTTCCCATTTTTGAGGTTGGATATTCAGTGTTGCTGCTTTTACATGGGATTTAGTTTGATAGCAATCATTCTAGTTTAGGTATGTCCTCCAAAGTTCTATAGGAAACCTTCCTTTTGTCTCCTAGCAGATGGAATATAAATTTTTCTGTCTCTACATAAACTCACTAAAGGTTTGTTTGTTTTTTTAAAGATACTGCATGCATATGTAGAAATTGGAGAGTTGAATAATTCAGATGAATAACAAAGAGAAAGGAATCCTTCAATTTCAGAGTCCCTTGCTTGGCTTTGTTGTGACCATGCAGATTTTGTCTGTGGTTCAGAACTAAGTAGAAAAGGGATGCAGAGAGTAAGGTCCCAGAAATCTAAGTTCATAGTTATCTTTAAAATGTTGGAACACAACTCTTTTGTATGTTGGAACTTTCATACACATTGGAAAAAACCCCAAGTGCAGATTTTTCTTGTTAATAAAATTTGTTTTCCAAAATGTGTTCTCTTTGTTCTCACAGATCTATTAAGTTCCTTGAAGGTAGGAATCAGATCTTGTTCATTTTTGTATCCTGAGCATATTTCCGGGCACACAACAGGTGCTCAGTAAGGGTGCAAATAATAGGCTCTTTGAAAAGGTAGAAAGAATGAACGTGGAGTTTGAAGGCCTGTGGTTTTTCCCAATAATCCACTTGAGCTGTAAGACCTTTTGTAGATTATGTAACATCTTTAGAACTTCTCATCAACTCATGGATGCTCTGCTTGTTCTGTTTACTTCACAAAGTTCAGGAATAAATGAGATAAAATATGTTAAAGTATCTTGTAAAATTACAAAGTACTGTGCAGTTGTGAAAGTCATCATCATCATTATATTTCCGGGAAGTACTTGGTAACGAGTCCCATTGTTAAGAAATTACCTGGAAGAATATGCCAGAGACTGCTACCTGAACACTAAAAATCCATTGTTTCCTATTCTTCCTGGACCTGTCACTGGTCTGTCTTTGGGCCTCTCACATTTAGATGGGGTTATGTGACTGAGTTCTAACTAATGAAGTGAACAGAGATAATATGTACCACTTGAGGGCTAGCCCATAAAAACCTCTTGTGAGAGTTCCTCCAAGTTTCCTTCTCCTGTCAGGCTGGAATGGAAACAGCCTTTAGGGTAAACTATGGAAGACTTTAAAAGTAGTAAAACCAGGGTGCCTGGGTGGCTTAGAGGGTTAAGCCTCTGCCTTTGGCGTGGATCATGATCTCAGGGTCCTGGGATCGAGTCCTACATCGGGCTCTCTGCTTCTCCCTCGAGCCTGCTTCTCCCTCTCTCTACCTACTTGTGATATCTCTGTCGAATAAATAAATAAAATCTTTAAAAAAAAAAAAACAGCAAAACCTTCTTAAACCTCGTATGCCTGCATGGAGGCATCTTCACCCATTCCATTCTGTGACATGACCAAAAACTAAACTTCTATTGTATTTGAATCACTATGCATTTTGTGGTCTACTTGCTCATAGCAGTTAGATGAGCCCTATTTTTTTTTTTCCAAGCTTTAACAATTCATTTTTTTTTTCTTCTTTTTTTTTTATTAGTTTTAGGAGTAGAATTTAGCAATTCATTAGTTGCATATAACACCTAGTGCTCCTTAGGTCAAGTGTCCTCCCTCCTTAATGCCCATCCCTTCCCCCCACCCAACTCCCTTCCAGCAATCCTGTTTGTTTCCTAGAGTTCAGCGTCTCTTACGATTTGCTTCTGTTTTCATCTTAATTTTATTTTTCCTTCCCTTCCCCTATGCTTATCTGTTTTGTTTCTTAAATTCCACATATCCGTGAAATCATATGATATTTGTCTTTCTCTGACATATTTCGCTTAACATAATACCTTCTAGTTCTATCCATATTGTTGCAAATGGCAAAATTTCATTTTTTTTTTAAAGATTTTATTTATTTATTGGACAGAGAGAGATCACAAGTAGGCAGAGAGGCAGGCAGAGAGAGAGGAGGAAGCAGGCTCCCCACCAAGGAAAGAGCCCGATGTGGGGCTCGATCCCAGGACCCCAGGATCATGACCTGAGCCGAAGGCAGAGGCTTTAACCCTCTGAGCCACCCAGGCGCCCCGCAAAATTTCATTCTTTTTGATGGCTGAGCAATATTTCATTGTGTCTGCATGTACATATATATATATGTATTTGTGTATATATATATATATATATATACACACATATATATGTGTGTGTGTGTGTGTGTGTATGTACACACACACATCTTTAGCCAATCATGTTGGTGGACTTCTGGGCTCTTTCAATAGTTTAGCTATTGTGGACATTGCTGCTATAAACATTGGGGTGCAGCTGTCCCTTCAAATCACTGTTTGTATCCTTTGGATAAATACTTTGTAGTGCAAATGCTGGGTTGTATGGTTACTCTATTTTTAACTTTTTGAGGAACCTCCATACTGTTCTCCAGAGTGGCTGCACCAGTTTGCATTCCCACCAACGGTGTAAGAAGGTTCCTCTTTTTCCACATCCTTGCCAACATCTGTTGTTTCCTAAGTTGATAATTTTAGCCATTTTGACAGGTGTGAGGTGGTATCTCATAGTGGTTTTGATTTGTATTTCCCTGATGCCAAGTAATGTTGAGCTTTTTTTTTTTTTTTTTCACATGTCTTTTGGTCCATTTGTATGTCTTTGGAGAAATGGCTATTCGTTTCTTCTGCCCGTTTCTTCACTGGATTTTTTTGTTCTTTAGGTGTTGAGTTTGATAGGTTCTTTATAGATTTTGGACTAGCCCTTTATCTGATAAGACATTTCAAATACCTTCTCCCATCCTGTAGGTTGCCTGTTAGTTTTGTTGACTGTTTCCTCTGCTGTGCAAAAGCTTTTTATCTTGATGAAGTCCCAATAGTTCATTTTTGCCTTGGTTTCTCCTGACTTTGGAGACATGTCTAGCAAGAATTTGCTGCGACTGAAGTCAAAGAGGTATTATCTTCTATGATTTTGATGGATTCCTGTCTCACATTTAGGTCTTTCATCCATTTTGAATTTATTTTTGTGTATGGTATTAGAAAGTGGTCCAGTTTCATTCTTCTGCATGTGGCTGTCCAATTTTCCCAGCACCATTTACTGAAGAGACTGTCTTTTTTCCATTGGACATTCTTTCCTGCTTTGTCGAAGACTAGTTGACCAGAGAGTTGAGGGTCCATTGCTGGGCTCTCTATTCTGTTCTATTGATCTGTGTATCTGTGTTTGTGCCAGTACCATTCTTGATGATTACAGCTTAGTAATACCGCTTGAGGTCTGAAATTGTGATGCTTCCAGCTTTGGTTTTCTTTTTCAAAGTTACTTTGGCTATTCAGGATCTTTTCTGGTTCCATACAAATTTTAGGATTGTTTGCTTCAGCTCTTGGAAAAATGTTAATGGTATTTTGATGAACGTGGATGCAGAAATTCCCAAGAAGATAACTAGTTAATAGGATCCAACAGTACATTAAAAAGATTATTCACCACGACCAAGTGGGATTTATTCCTGGGCTATGAGGGTGGTTCAGGATCCGCAAGTTAGGCAGTGGGATACACCGCATTAATAAAAGCCCTAACTATTAAAAGGAGGACGCTAACCCATGCTCCGCTTTTTCTTTAGTGCTTCACCTTTTCATAATCTTGACAGGCCTTACAAGCAAGGGATAGCAGGGTAAAGATATAAGTATCTGTACATGTGGTCCATATATTTATAAGATAAAATTGAAGATAATTAGATTTTGTCATTTGAGAATTTTTTGGTTGAGAAAAGTTGAATAATGAGAGTTAGGACTTATTAAGGTTTACTTAGATAATTTATGTATCTTTTGGTTTTTCATTGTTTGAGGCCAGGGTTTTAAAAGAGTATGAGGTATCTCTTGGTAATACCTTGCTTTACTTGGAATTTAGTGTCTAAAGTTTTTCTTTAATATTATAGTGTTAAAGAGATGATAATCAAGATATTCTTTTTTTATTTGTTAATGGGTTCTGACCCATTTCGTTATAAAAGTGGGGCTTGTGCTCGCTTCGGCAGCACATATACTAAAATATAAAAGTGGGGCTTTTTTGGATGAGGGGGATATTTATTTATTTATTTATTTGACAGAGAGAGAGATCACAAGTAGACAGGCGGGCAGAGAAAGAGGGGAAAGCAGGCTCCCTGCTAAGCAGAGAGCCTGATGTGGGCTCGATCCCAGGACCCCAAGACCATGACCTGAGCTGAAGGCAGAGGCTTTAACCCACTGAACCATCCAGGCGCCCCAAGGGGGATATTTAGACATGCTCCAACAATTGGAGGGCAAGACATTTTCTTCAAAATAAGCATATCTATGAAACTTCATATTACCTTCCTAAGGAGTATTAGAGAAACTAAAATATATACTTATCCTCTTATCTGGCAGCTTTTACCTAAAGTAACTGATAATATTGTATCATTAAATTGAGGAGAAGGGGGTTGCTTTAAATTTATTTAAATTTAAATAAATATTGGGGTGGTCCAATAATGTCCTTAATATCAAGTACAATATTGATCAGTCTCCTTATGTAGCAAAGTTTAGCACCTTTTACTTTCTAGAATATTTTGATTATGGAAATAATATACCATCAAACATAATGAAAATAATTATCACAAAATGTGCACTTTACTCTCTAGAGAAGGAACTACCCCCTTTCTTCTTTGGCAGTAAATTCAATTTTATGCATTATACTTAGTAATTTGATTTCCCCTGGGACGCTTGAGTTCTTCTCTGGGTTACAGTTAATTCAAATCAGGAAATAAGTTGTGGACCGCAAATTAGAAATACAGATTGGTAAGAAATAAACCTTACAGTAGAGCTTAAAAAGGTAAGAGCAAAGGACAAAGCAGCTATAGGAAAGAAAAAAAAAAACTAATTGTGTAAACAAGAGTCTGAAGAAATTAAGTGAATTGACAAGCTGAGTCGTATATTCTTAGATACCTCTTAGGAGTATGGAACCATTAAAACACATACAATAATGGATAATAAAAATTATCTTGAAACAACATAAAACTGAGTTATGTTCAGAATACTTTCTGTAGACTGTGAAGTACATTTTAGAGTTTCTTCAGAACTTGTTATAATCAAGTTTGAGTGGTTCCCAATGATCTGAAAATTTTAGTTAAATCAGAATGGCTTATTTCCTAACCAAATAGCTACAATTTCTTTTAAAAAAATCAATTCTTTTTTGATTGCATAGAAAAAAGTACATGATTCTTGATTTCTGACTACCTAGTTATTTACCTTAAAATGCAGGGCCTTCAAATTATTAACCTTGGAATCGTTTGGGCTCCTGTGTAGTTTTGATAGGAACAGGCCACATTTTTAAAAATCAGATCTTTTAAGGAAGTTAAAAGCTAGTGTAATTACTAACAGCTGAGTTTTTGGACTTTGATTTTTAAAAATAAAGTTTAGGGGTGTCTGAGTGGTTCATTCGGTTAAGCTTTTGCCTTTGGCTCAGGTCATGATCCCAGGGTCCAAGAATTGAGCCCCATGTTGGGCTCCCCACTTAGCGGGGAATCATGCTTCTCCCTTTCCCTTTGCCCCTCCTCCCATTTGTGTGTTCTCTGTCTCTCAAATAAATGAATAAAAACTTTTTTAAAAAGTTTAATCCAGTTGGTATCTTTCATAGAATTGATTTTAATACTTTAGCCATCCCCTCCCCTCTCTGAAAGCTATGTCTATATTCTTTGGAAGCTATCACTTGCTTTTCTAGAAAAGCGGTATTTCGGTACAGCAGAACCTGCCTTCTGCTTGGCTGATCAATTATTTACAGGTACTTTGCAGCAGGCTGATAACTGGTTGAAGCTGCTGAGCTTTTATTTCTTCAGTTTATAAGTGGAGTAGAACATTATAGTTCTATTAAAAGAGAAATATGTTTTATTAAAGTAGCTCTGCAGAGTTATTCCCCTTAGCACACAGAAGGCGCTCCTAAACAAAATCATCACAGTGCCTCACATGTGGTGGGTGTCCAAGAAATACTTGCTGAATGAATGAGCATTGAATTTAAAGTATTTTTGTTGGCCTAGGAACTTACAGGCAGAGTATCTGGTACTGTATATTCAAAAGATTGCTAGCTGGAAGATGTTAACTGTTGTATACTGATTGTATTTATTTGTGCCCGGGACACAGGTGGCAATAAAAATAATCGATAAATCTCAGCTGGATGCAGTGAACCTTGAGAAAATCTACCGAGAAGTACAAATAATGAAAATGTTAGACCACCCTCACATCATCAAACTTTATCAGGTAGGATGTAAGCTTATTCCTCTCCATGCTTCTCACATCCTGTTTTCTCTTTTGCATCGTCTTTCTCTTTTATGTTATTTTTTTAGTCCATAAAAAAGGAATAATTATGTAGTTTTTATTAAGCTGAGTACCCATCTTCTATATTTAAGTAAAAAATTAGGAAATAAAAAGCCAGTAGCTTCCTTTTAAGTTGTTTCTCAGACTGTAGGTTATTTAATTAAAAAGTTTGTAGTTATGTATTTATGATACTCAAACCTGTTGGCTTTTGGTGGTTGTACCATAAATGAGGATATGGCAGTTTTGCTTTAAGAAAATACACTGTTTATGTTTTATAAATACAGTGTTAAAATAGTATATTACTTAGTGGCATACCTTGTAATACGTAGAGCCAAATCTTATATATTTTGTTCGGGTTAGTTTGTCAGATAAAGTAAAGGAGTATTTTTTTAAGAAATCAACCTTATTGAGATAGCATTTTTGTAAAGTAAATTGTACCCATTTCAAGTAGAAGCTTTGTTTTTTAAAAGAAAAACCTTCTCTGGGGTGCCTGGGTGGCACAGTTGGTTAAATGTCTGACTCTTGTTCTCAGCTCAGGTCTCGATCTCGGGGGTTGTGGGATCCAGCTCCATGGCTGGCTCTCTGCTCAATGCAGAGTCTGTTTGGGGTTCTCTCTCCCTCTCCCTAGATCCCTCCCCACTACCCACTCATGCTCTCTCTCTCTTTCTCTAAAATAAATAAATAAACCTTAAAAAAAAGAAGATCTCTGATTTTTGAAGAGTAATTCATATTGAGGAATGATAATGTAATAAACTTTTTTTTAACACTTCTATTCCTTAATATGTAGAATTTTTATATTAGAAAACTTTTTTTTAGAGGTGAAGAGGGTCAGGGCATGGGGCAGGACAGAGGGAAAGGGAGAGGGGGACTCTTAAGCAGGCTCCTTGCCCAGTACCAAGCCTGTAACAGGGCTTGCTCTCACAACCCTGAGATCATGACCTGAGCCAAAATCAAGAATGCAGCACTAACCAGCTGAGCCGCTGCGTGCCCCTGTGGAAAATCTGTTACAGCACGCTGGCATAGGACTTTGATCTCCATAGTGTGATGCGGGCACACCTAGTGGTGTGCTAGGCTCTGTCTGTACTGGCTTGTAAGAACTGACTCTTAAATTTTCAGATGTTTCGCAAACCAACTAATACCATGTTAGTATCTCAAAATCAGCTATAGTGGGAGTATTTTCACCACAGAAAACTGTTTACAGGTCAGGGCCTCCCCCGCCCCCCCCAGAGAGCTAATACTAGCACGTTCCTCTGTGCACTCACATGGGTTAGCACAAGTGTCTCTTGGGCATAATAAGAAAATATTAACACTTCTATGCTCATTTTTTATATTTATTTTGTGTGCATTCTGTAATGTATATAGTGTGTTTATACAGTGGCACAAGTATGTAATTTGTATCTCTGCTTATATTCATCTAAACATATGCACGCATGGGTGTGTATACATGTACATGCATGTGTGATACACATTTCACTAAACAACTTGTTACTGATAGAGATTTGTAATTAAAAAGGTGTAGAGACAATTGGAGACCATTACTATTACCATTAGAATGAGAGATCATGGTGTGCCTCTCAGAACAGTTCTAAAACAGCAGAAGGCTTCTTTGGTGGTATTTATATCAGAGTATTTCTCTTTTTAAGCCTTTTTTTTTTTTTTTTTTTTGGGGGGGTTTGGTAATTCCTAAAGAGGATACTTGTAAGAAACTAATACACATCCTTATACGTCTGAGGAACTATAAGCCAAACTAAGATTAAAACTACCAGGATTCACAGAATTCCATCTTTTATTTGACCTAAATAAGCAGTTGAATTGATTTGCTATTTATCCTCTTTCGACTCCAGTTGTGAGTAGCTCTTTTTTTTCCGGCCTGATTGCAAATAGTCCTAAACCTACATGATAGGGCAAAATCAATTTCCAGCCGTTTAGTAGATAATGGTTAAATTTTCCTTGATATCACATGCCAGTACATAAAAAGATGGTGTTACAGAGAATCTAAAATTCACTCATTTTGTACTTATAAATTCATTTCCTTTTGGTTCAGTATAATTTGAAATATCACATTTGTGACACTGACGTGCTTCCTTTCTGAACCTAGAAAACTGATTTGAATTAAACTGTATAGCAGTGGAGTTACAAAGAAGCTTTTGAACTGTTTTTAAAATAATTGTAGTTTGTAACAGTATTACAGTATACAAGGAGGAATATCCTATTTTGCCAGGTGATCAGGGCTACAGGCCTAATAAACTGAGCTCTATTTTATTTATCTCTATTATTCTTAATCAAAGTCTACCTATAGCACAGGACTAGAAAAGTCCATGAGAAGGTGGTAGAGAGTTGATCTTCAAAACTCCCGTTACCTGTGTTCGTGTTTTTTAACTTGAATGTGCATAACAGTCACACTTTGGTTTAAAAATTTTTTGTTGAAATGGAAATTCTGTGTCAGTAGGTCTGAGGTGGGGCCCGAGATTGTGCATTTCTAACAGTTGCCTGGCAGTGCTGCTGCTGGTCCATGGACCACACTTAAACAAGTGAGGGCCAAGATTTCTCACAAAAGTGTTAGTAGAAGGGTATTGTCAGTCTTGTAAACTTAGCCACCTGCTGAATCATTCATAAATTTGGTATTTTTATTAGTAGTTTTATTTAGTAACTTCATAGAATTCAAATTGCAGTAGACTAGAATTGCAGTCCTTTCCTATCGACTAATATGGAATTGTTTATCAATAGGTAATGGAGACCAAAAATATGTTGTACCTTGTGACAGAATATGCCAAAAATGGAGAAATTTTTGGTAAGTATTTCTCTATTCTTTAAATTTGTTTTTAATTTGAAACTGTCACTAATCTTCATGAATGAAGTATTTCCTCTTGATTTTCCTGCTTGTTTAAGAGTTGGCAACATGAACTAGAAATTTTTAAACATTAGAATATAATAAAATATTCAGTAAAACAAAGATAAGGACTATAATTTTCTTGTATTCATGATGTTGATGTGTTAAAGCTATTGCTTAATTCCCTCATCTGTGTGAGAGAGATGGGAGAATTCCAGATGGAAGAAACTTGCAGTCATATTGCAAGGGGGGTTTTCTTTCCTTTTGCCTTTCCTTTTATCTTCATTTTTAACCTTTCCTTCCAGGGGAAATACAGTCAACAAATACTTAAACCGAGTTCGTGCTATGTCCCAGGCATTGCTGTAGGTTTAGGGGATGTAATGGTGACCTAAATAACCTGGTCCCTGCTGTTGTGGCTCATACAGTTCAGTAAGCTACTGACTATAGCTGTGTGGCCCCAGGCAAGTCACTGCAGCCCTGGGGGACTTGGTTTCTTTATCTCTAATAAGGAAAGGTTTTGATTAATTAGTTTCTGTGATCCATTCTAACCCTTACAAAAATTACAGATATTTTGTTCATCTCTTTTATTTTCATTCTTGTAGAGCCAGAAGAACACTGTAGGTAGTCTAACCACTTTCCAGGTTTTTAACCTGAACATTTAAATCCAGAATGCGTTTTAAACAGCCTTAGTGAGGAATTATTCATATGCAGTAAATTGCACATATTTAATGTGTACAACTTAATACATTTTCACACACAAAACGCACACACACATGAAAGAAACCATCGCCACCACAAATATCCATAATTTCCAAAAGTTTTTTTGTGCCCCTTTTTATCTCTTGCCCCACCTCACCACCAGGCAACTACTGATTTGTTTTCTGAGTTTGTGTCTTGTAGAGTTTTATATAAATGTGGTCCTACAATATATACTCTTTTTTTGGGCGGGAGGGTCCAGCATTTTTCAGTGTAAGTATTTTATGATTTATCCATTTTGTTGTATGTACCAGCATATCATTTCTTTTCACTGCTAAGTAGTTTTATTGTAAATGGCTTTCTATTGTATGAATATACCCAGTTTATCCATTCATGTGTTAATAGATATGTGGGTTGGTTTCTGTTTTGGGCTGTTACACATGAATTGCTCTGAACATTCATGTACAGGTCTTTAACTTACAGTCTACCTTCAAGTAATCGTTCACCACGTCACATATAGCATGAATCTTAAGATAATATACCATTATTTTGTACCTCCTGGCCTTTGTTTTTGTTATACATTTTACTTATGCCTGTTTTATAAAATACAAAATACAGTATTGTTGCTTTTGTTTAAAAAGTTGATTATGGGGGCGCCTGGGTGGCTCAGTGGGTTAAGCCGCTGCCTTCGGCTCAGGTCATGATCTCAGAGTCCTGGGATCGAGCCCCGCATCGGGCTCTCTGCTCGGCAGGGAGCCTGCTTCCTCCTCTCTCTCTCTCTCCCTGCCTCTCTGCCTACTTGTGATCTCTCTGTCAAATAAATAAATAAAATCTTAAAAAAAAAAAAAAGTTGATTATGTCTTGCAGAGAGTTTTCAATATTTTTTAAAATCTTACATATTTATAAGCGGAATATCATTGCTGCATCCCTAAATGTAGATGCACAATTTCATTTTCATTTCTTTATGTAGATACATACCTTCATCTGGTGTCATTTTTCTTCCATATGAAGGATTTTCTTTGGCATTTTTTGCAAATCAGGTCTGTTAGTGATGACACCTTTCCGCTTTTGTGTGTCCAGAAATCTTTGTTTTTGAAATATATTTGTCCTGGGTATATAATTCTAACTTGGATTTTTTTTTTCTTTCAGTACGTTAAAGATGTTGCTCCATTCTGTATTTCTGACAAGAAACCTGCTGTCATCTTTTTCTTTATTTCTCTGCATATAACGTGTCTTGATTCTCTGGCTGCTTTTATAGTTTTCTGTTTATTACTGGTTTCAACAATTTGGTTATGATATGTCTTTGTGTGGTTTTCTTCATGATTCTGTTCTCTGAACTCCCTGGATCGCGGAATGTATAGCTTCCATCAAATCCAGAAAATTCTTAGTCATTATTTTCTTGATCAGTTTTCTATCCCACCCCCCTCATCTTCTTTAGAGATTCCAATTACATGTATATTAGACTGTTTGAAATTGTTCTATGGCTCAGTGATTTTTTTTTTCCATTTTAAAAAAGTTCCTTTGTCTCTCTGTATTTCATTTTGGATAGTTCCTATTTGTAGGTCTTCAAGTCCTAGCATCTTTTCTTCTGCAATATCTAATTTGCCATTAATCTCATCCAGTGTACTTCACGTCTCAGACATTGCAGTTTTCTGCTCTGTAAACTTAAGACCTTTTTTTTTCTTTTTTATATCCAATATGTCTTTAGTTATCTTTTTAAAGATCTGGGATACAGTTTTAGTAACTTGAAATGTCCTAATTCTGATCACTCTGTCAGTGCTGCATCAGTTTTGAACTGTTTGTGTTTCTCCCAAGTTTTGGTCAGGTTTTCCTGCTTCTTTACATGCCTACTTGTCTTTGAGTGGATGTCAGGCATTGTTAGTTTTACCTTACTGGTTGTCACATACATTTGTATTCCTGTACCTCTTCTTGAGCTTTGATCTGGGACACAGTTAAGTTACTTTGAAACAGTTTGTATCGGGCGCCTGGGTGGCTCAGTGGTTAAAGCCTCTGCCTTCGGCTCAGGTCATGATCTCAGGGTCCTGGGATCGAGTGCCGCATCGGGCTCTCTGCTCAGCAGGGAGCCTGCCTCCTCCTCCTGTCTCTCTTTGCCTGCCTCTCTGCTTGCTTGTGATCTGTCAAATAAATTTAAAAAAAATCTTTGGAAAAAAAAAAAAAGAAACAGTTTGTATCATTTGAGTCTTTTATAATTGGAGCAGTGCCCAGTGTAGGTATCATTTCCCACTTTGGAGTACTCTACCCAATGCCCCATGAATTTGGGGCTTTTTTAGCCTGGTCAGTAGGAACAGTCAGTGTTGTTTTTTCTAATCCTTGTAGATGGTTCCTTTTCTGGTCTCAGATAGCTTTCTCACACACCTGTGCCAGTCAGTACTCTCCTGGATGTTCAAGCAGGACCCTCACAGATCAAAGCTTTGTACTTTGTGTACCTCTCTCTTCTTTGGTACACTGTTTTGCTACTTCTGTTCAGCTTGTTCTCCCTAGACTCTCAGCTCTATCTCCTCAACTCAGGGACGTCTGGTGGGCTCTGCCTATGTCTCTCTTCCCTAACCTGTGGCCTACACCCTCTCTCAAGGTATTAGTTGAGGGTACTCATGGGTCTCACTTCACTTATTTCCTGCCTCTCAGGGATCACTTTTTTGCCTGATGTTCAGTGTACTGTAAACCAATGGCTCATATATTTTATCTTTTATTTGTTGTGGAGGTGGTTTTGGGAGGGTAAATTCAATCCTTGTTACTCTATCTTGGTTGAAAACAGAAATCTCCAATCCTATCAAAATTATCTTTAATTTTAGCTGTTTTAAAAGAAAGAATTGAGGATGCCTAGGTGGCTTAGTCCGTTAAGCATCTCGCTTCAGCTCAGGTCATGATTCTGGGGTCCTGGGATCAAGTCCTGCATTAGGCTCCTTGCTCAGTGGGGAGCCTGCTGCTCTCCCTGCTTGTGTTCTCTCTCTCCCTCTCTCTGACAATTAAATAAAAATCTTTCTAAAAATTAACAAAAATAATCGTGTATACTTCTGTAGCTTTGAGAATTGTATTATTTAAAGTTGAATTATAAAATAGTTCTGATTTAATCATTTTCTAATTGTATTTCAGGAAAGATATCTTGCCTTTTTAACTTTTTCTTTTTTATGCTACTGCTTATTGAGCATATTTAAATTCTTAAGATATTTGTTTAGAATATTTGTTCTTAACTGATGCTACAGTGGAACGGTATGGACTTTGATGCCAAGCAAAGCTGGCTTACCATGCTGGCTGTACTGTACTGCTTGCATTACTTGGGCAAGTTTCTTCCTTTCCTTTTCTTCTCTTTCTTTTCCTTTCTCCTTTTTTCTGTCTTCTGTTCTTTTCCTTTTTCTCTCTTTCCTGTTCTTTCTTACATTTGCTCGTTCATTCAGTTTAGTCAGTTTTGCAAGAAATCTTTACTGAAAACGAGTTATGTGTTACATACTCTTCTGTGTGGTAGAAATACCACAAAGAAGAAAACAGACAAAAATCCCTGTTATGAATTTTGCATTCTGGTGTGAGACCATAAAGAAATTAAGTGAATTATATAGTACATTAGGTGTGGTAAGTGGTACGGAGCTAGAACAGGAAAGGGAGGAGTTGGGAGGTAGGTAAGTATTTTACAGTGTTAAATAGAGCAGTCAGGGAAGGCCACACAGACATTTGAGCAAAGACTGGAAAGCACAGTCAGATAGATATGAGAGAAAGAGGGTTGTCCTGGGAGAGGGAAAAGTAAATGCAAGGGTCCTGAAGCATCGGTCTGCTTGGTATGTTCAAGGAATAGCAGGGAGGCCAGCATGGACAAAGACAGGCAGGCAAGAGAGAAGAGCAAGAGTGTGCAGGGAAGAATGGGAGATGAGGTCAGAAAGGCAAAAGGCAAGCAGGAGTGGAGCAGATTTGGGGATTTTGTAAGCCATCATAAGGACTTTGGCTCTTACCTTAAATAAAATAAGGGAACTATTTAGAGGGGGTTGAGGAAAGAAGTGATCGCATCTAATTTGACATTTTAAAAGCCCCACTCTGGCTGCTGTGTTAATAGGTTGTAGTGAGTGGAAACAGACCAGTAAGACACTTGCAGTAGTCCTAGTGAGAGAGGATGATGGCTCAGCAGGGTAGTAGCAGTGCACATAGTGCTATGGTCAGACATATGTTGTGAAAGAAGAATCAGTAGAGGGCACCTGGGTGGCTCAGTAGGTTAAGCATCCAACTCCTGATTTCTCCTGAGGTCTTGATCTCTGTCATGACATCAAGCCCCACATAGGGCTCCATGCTGGGCGTGGAGCCTGCTTAAGATTCTCTTTCTCCCTCTGTCCCCCAGACCCCTTCTTTGTTCACTCTCTCTCTGTCTCTCTTTAAAAAAGAGAGAGAAAGGGGCGCCTGGGTGGCTCAGTGGGTTAAAGCCTCTGCCTTCGGCCCAGGTCATGATCCCAGGGTCCTGGGATCAAGCCCCACATCGGGCTGTCTGCTCTGCGGGGAGCCTGCTTCCTCTTCTCTCTCTCTCTGCCTACTTGTGATCTCTGTCTGTCAAATAAATAAATAAAATCTTAAAAAAAAAAAAAGAGAGAAAGAAGAATCAGTAGGATTTCTTGATAGATGGAGACCACCTAAGGAGTGAGTGTGATTGGGGAAAAGACCAATGTCCTATCCCTAAGGCACTCAGACATTAAAAGCTTGGGAAAATAGGAGGAGCCAGCAAAGGAGACAAGAGAATGCAGTGTTCTGGTAACCAAGTGAGGAAAGTGTTCTCAGGAGGGTGGTGTGAATTAACATCTATGTCAGATGGATAGATCAAGAAAGATGAAGAATGACAGTTGACCATTGTATTTGGCCATTGGTAAGAGCGGTGTTGGTGGAGTGAGTGGGCCAAAAGCTACATAGAAGGGTTTTAACAGCAAATAAGAGAAGAAAAATGGAGAGGCAGTAGACCATCCTTATAAGGATTTCTACTGTTAAAAGGGACACTAGAAATAGAGAAGTTAGTTGAGAAGAGCAGTGGAGTCAAGAGGTTAAGTCTTTACCCAATGGAATATTTTTAAAGCTTGAAGCTATAGTTTTATGAGTGAACTAGAAATGGCTATTACTTGTGAGATGTCATTTCTGTGAAAATGGAATGTTCTAAATTTTCTTTCTTGCCAAGATTTTTAATGTTAAAGCTTTGGATCACATTGTTTTATAGAAATTGAAATATAATTTTGGGATCTTTATGTGTATGTAGTTTATATTTAACATAAAATATCTAGGATGCATGTCAAAGTTTAGACAGAGTAAACTGTAGACTCAGGTAGGTACAAGCAAAGAAGAGTCTTGGTAGCCAGCCAGTTTCTGATGCGAAGCCCACAAGGAAGTAAAACAGAAGTGAAAAAATGCAGTCCATGGAACATTAATCAAGTAGTGAAAAATATGTATAAGATTTTAAGTGAATTCTGAACCAAAAATGTTTTAAGTCAATTGGAGGCTTAGATGAGAAAGAACCACATAAATAGTGTTGAACTATGTATTAAGAACTATACATAAAAATTTACATTTTATGTTTATAACCTTGGAATTACTCTTTATTATACTTTACACATATTCCTTTAGTGCCTACTTCATGTTCTATTCCTTTTTTTTTAACCTTAGTTCCATATTTAGTTGGCCAGCAAAGCATACCCTGTGTTCCTGAAAAAGTGACTTGAAATTAAATCCTTCTGTTTCCACAGTCATCACCCTGATCTAGGCTTTCATCACCTCAGTCTCAATTATGAAGACCGCATGTTGTACCAATCCCTGTTTCTTTTCCAAGCAAGTACATTTCTGATATAATTCCTGCTTAAGCTTCCCTAGATACTGTATTTTATTATATTACTACTGTGTTCAGTAACCTTCACCTCCCATTGCCTTTTGGATAAAATCCAAACGCTTGCATTTGCAAGTAGGGTAGCTGCTCTCAGTAAACGATGTGCCCAACTATTCCTCCCAGAAATCTATGGATGACCCTTAGGTGTGGACCACCAAACCTCACATTATGCTATCCATTTAGTAATCAAGTTTTCGTCTTTCTTTTCTTTTCTTTTCTTTCTTTCTCTCTTTCTTTCTTTCTTTCTTTTTTTTTTTTTCTGTCTCTCTTGGTCTATAATTTTCTCTTCCAAGTTTTTATTTTTAAAAAAGTTTAAAATGTACCAATGTAAAAAGTCAAATAATTCTGCAAGGTTTGTTAGAAACAAGATCTGTTCCCCATCTTTCTCCCCACTCCCATTTCCCTTCCTCAGAAGCAACCACTTTCACTTCTCTTAGCTGATCAGATTTACCTCCTTTTCCCTAAGTAAAATGTTTATATCGCTGCTGCTAGCTTTTTCTATTTTAGGCATAATCTTTTGAATAGTTTTTTAATTCTTTCCCTAGTCCTATCTGTAAGAGGTGTATCTTTTTTTTTTTTTTTTTTTTTTTAATTTATTTGAGAGAGAGAGTGGGTGAGAGGGAGAGCATGAGCCGGTAAAGGGGCGGGAAGTGGGGAAGGAGCAGAGGGAGAGGGAGAATAGACTCCCTGCCCTACTGCAGGGAGCCCAGTATGGGGCTCCATGCGGGGCTCCATGTGGGGCTCCATCCCCAGACTCCAGAATCATGACCTGAGCTGAAGACAGATGCTGAGCCACCACCAGGTGCCCCTGTAAGAGATGTATCTTAAGAGAGGTATATAAAGACCAATTGTGAGAGACCTTGAGTGTTTGGACGAAGGGTTTGGATTATTTCTTGGAGTGGGCATCTGAGAGCCAAAGGCTGTGATGTGTATAAAGACTTTTTTGAGGAAGATAAATCCAGCAGGGATATGGTAGTTTGAATTAGAAGAGAAGGAAAGAGGCCATTTAGTAGACTGTTTTAATTGTCTAGAGATAAGAGGTTAAATGCCTAGATTAGATGTTATTTGTTGGAGTCATGAGAAAAGATTTTAAGCAAAAGTCATTTCTAGTTCTAAAAATAACAAGTAGTATTTCTTAAGCATTCCCTTTGTGTTGGGTACTATTTAAAGTACTTTTTATGATTTATTTGTTTAGACCTCACAAAAACCTTAGAAGTTAGGCACTGAACGATTCAGCACTTTGTCCAAAGTCACACAGCCAGTAAGTGGCAGAGTCTGAATTTGAGCCTTGAATCCCAGAGCCTGTTTGTTAATAATTTACTCTACCACCTCTCAGGAGTTCTTACTGTCAAGAGGAGAATGTCAAGAGTTAGGATTTAAAGCAAACATGATTAAAGAATATTTGTAATGTGGTTGACAGCAAGAGAGAGTTCTGGTTCCCAACTAGAAAAATACAAATTAGATTTTAAGTATGGTGTTGGAGATAACAGCAGGACATTTATTTTGATATGACCTGTTGACAGTTAAAGATATGAAAGCAGACACCATTCAAAAGAGAACTTAAATTCAGCAATAAAAAAACGACCCCCCCCCCAGTTTAACAATGGACAAAAGACTGGAACCGGACACTTCACAAAAGAAGATATATAAATGGCCAAATAAATGCATGAAAATTACTCATTGTTATTAGTCCTCAGAGAAATAAAAACTAAAAACTACAATGAGATAACGTTACATTATCCACCTGAATGGTTAAAATTTAAAAGGCTGGGAGTACTAAATGCTAATGAGGTTCTGAGCTAGTATTCTTACACATTGCTGGTGGGAGTGCGACATGGTGTAGCCATTTGAGAGAACGGTTTCTCAGTTTCTTGCCAAGTTTAATGGACATCTACCTATTACCTAGCTATTCTGTGCCTAGGTATTTACCCAAGGAAAGTGGAAACAGATGTCCGTAAAACAACTTGTATAGTGGGGCACCTGGGTGGCTCAGTGGGTTAAGCCACTGCCTTCAACTCAGGTCGTGATCTCAGGGTCCTCCTGGGATTGAGCCCCACATGGGGCTCTCTGCTCGGCGGGGAGCCTGTGTCCGCCTCTCTCTCTGTCTGCCTCTCTGCCTACTTGTGCTCTCTCTCTCTCTCTCTCCCTCTCTGTCAAATAAATAAATAAAATCTTTAAAAACAAAAAACAAGAAAACAACTTGTATAGTAATGGTCATAGCAGTTTCTTCATAGGCAGGAACAACCCAAATGTTCATCAACAGAATGTATCCAAAACGCACTGTGGTTTAGCAGTAGAAGGGAAGACAACACAGCAGTAGAAAGGAAGGAACTACTCACACATGCAGCAATATAAACAGATCTTACACACGTTATGCCCAGTGAAAGAAGCTAGACACAAAAAAGTATATACTGTATGGATATATTTATGTGAAGTTCTAGAATAGGCAATGCAAATACATAGTAATAGAAATTGGAAAGTGGTCGTCTCTTTTCACTCTTTCTGAGGTTGGGAAGAATTGACTGGTGGCCAAAGGAAACTATCTTGGCTGATGGGAAATGTTTTTTATTATTATTTTGAGTGGTAGTTATAGAGAGTATACAATTTTCAGATTTCATTTAAGTAACCACCTAAGAATTGACATTTTATTATATGTAAATTAAACCTCAGTAAATCCTTTTCTGTAAGAGAAAATTTATTAGTAAGAGTATAGAGTTGAGATTATCTGCATAGAAGTGATGAGTAAAGCTGTAATTAGTAATGAAATCTCAGTGAGAAGGCGGCTAAGAAGTGAGTTTGGATTATGCCTTCTTAAGAAGTGGAGACGTGTAGTTGGTGGAGTAGCATCTTGGGCGGTAACGACAGTTTCTGTCCTGATCAGACAAGGGGTGAGACTGCTTGGAGTGTGGGGGCTATGTATTGGGTTATCGACAGATCACCACTAACTTTGAAGAGAATACTTTTCAATTCACTGGGAGATAAAGCCAGATTTCAAGAAGTTAATAGACACATGGATAGTGAGGACAGGAAGAAAGGTATTATAATAAAAGTATTTGGGAGGTTTTCAAGATGGAAGGAAGGGTGGAAGGAAAGAATTGAGGGATAACCAGGGTCTTAGAATTCAATATTGTGTCAAGGTTTTGGTTTTGGTGGTGGTCTTGGTGTTTGAGGACGCTGGGAAAGAAAAGAGTATAGGCAGCAAACGATGGTTACTGAAATAAGCTCCCAGAGCCGACGAGATGATGGAATCAAAGCACGGAGGGAACGGTCAGCTTAGGAGAGAGGAGTTCGTCCTTCTTGGAGCAGGTAGCGCACAGCTGCAGCTCCCGTGAGGGTTAGAGCTGGTGCTGAGGACACGGCTGAGGATGCAGCTTTGGGGTAAAATAGAAGCAAGATGAGCTTGTTAATATAGATTTAATTCATTATGTAATGTAACAGATGAGACATCAGGGAAAGAGCAGTACATTAGACACCATAGTGCGGGGAAGGTTTTAGAGCAGCTGGTTGTGCTCATGTGATAGTCAAGGGATGAATAAAAGCATCCGTAATTAGCAGGGAGGGAGTTCACGGTAGACTCACAGTCGTCCGTGCTTTCCGTCCCAGGAGGAGAAAAAGTAGGACAGTAAGAATGACCCAGGTTGGGGACTGAAACCGTAGAAGGTCAAATGCATGTAGGAGTTGCTGTGGCCAGAGAGGTTAGAGTTGAAATGGCTGACCGGAAGCTCCAAGCTCAGGAGGGCGGTACGTGAAGCAGCAAAGGGGTCTCATAAGCTGAGAGGTAAGACCTCGGAGCAACTGAAGGATATGAGGGTGAAATTCTTTCAGGAAAACAGCGTTCATATATGGAAACCAGACTTCTAACCTGGAGCCAGTACATAACTTCCCAGCAGCTTGCCACTTTCCAGTTCTCTTCTGCTCCTGGCACTGGTTACCCTGACCGTGCCCTGCTAATTCAGGAAAGGCCTTACTTAGGTCTTTGCACTCCTCTCACCTGCTGCTGCTTTGCATAGAGAGAGGTTTCCTGTGCCATCTGGTTCTCGTGCTCCATCTGACTCGCTTTACACCCAAAGAGTGATTTCGGTAGCCTGCTGGGAACGCATCTACGGCGCGTGATTCATGCCTTATGAGGTTATGGTGTTCATGCCCTTTACTTCTGTTCGGTTCATTCGATCGCACCTCATTTTATAAACAGTTGATTATACCTTTAAAGAATTTACCTTGATTATACCTTTAAAGAATAATACAAAAACAGTAATTCTGAGATATAAATAAGAAAAAGAACTAATCAGAAAATGTATTCAAGAGTAGAAAATACTCATGGGAGGTAGAGAAGGAAATAGCTAGCAGGCAGTAGGGCCCAAGAACTTCAGATTTGGCTCTAAGCATTCGAGCTCTCAGGGTGAAAAAGAGATAGTCATTTACAGAATTTTTTCTAATTCTCTTAGACATCTATTCCACAAAGCAAAACTTTTCTTGTTAGTAAATTTTTCCTTTGGGGTTTCTTATAAGAGATACGATCTCTTTATAAAATCTTTATAAAACATCTTTATAAAACAAAAATTCGACTGAAACTGTTAAAACTTTACAGGGGCTTCCATTGTTTTGGGAATAGGAATCCAGGATTCTTGGGGCGCCTGGGTGGCTCAGTGGGTTAAGCCTCTGCCTTTGGCTTAGGTCATGATCTCAGGATCCTGGGATCGAGCCCCGCATCATCGGGCTCTCTGCTCAGAGGGAAACCTGCTTCCCCCTCTCTCTGCCTGCCTCTGTGCCTACTTGTGATCTCTCTCTGTCAAATAAATAAATAAAATCTTAAAAAAAAAAAAAAAAAGAAGAAGAGGAAGAAATCCAGGATTCTTATCAAGGCCAACAAGCATGATTACACTCCACATACCCTTTCTTTAAAAACAATAAAGATGATCATTTCTTGAACACCTACATGTGCTAGAGATTGTGCTAAGTCCTATACACGTACTATAGTCATTTTGTCTTTTCAAAAACCTTGCAAGATAGAGACTTACTAATATCTCCATTTTACAATAGAGGAAACAAGAGTTGAGCCCTTTGCCCAAGTCACAAAGCAAGCAGGCAAGCAAATGGCGTAAGCAAAGCTCGAAGCCATCATCTGACTTCAGAGCCTAAGCTTTTAACAACTCCGCTGTACTTACATGTCTTTGATCTTAAGCTTCTTCTGTCCTACTGACTTTGCACATTACTCTTTCTTCCGCCTGAGGGATTCTCTGCCCTCCCTTTATCCTCTTAAGCATGTCAATTAATTGAATTACGATAGTATATATCAGTAAATTTAATGTTGTCATTAAAACTCAAAAACCAGGCAAAGCATGTAATGCTTTTGTCCACTTTGGTGGTATAACTATTCTTTTTTATCTTTCATGAATATTGGAAGCATTTGAGCCCCTATCTTCAGTACTTTGAAAATTGGCCAGTGGACTTCTTACCAAATCTAATCTAATGACATAAAACCCATAACCAGGCTGATTTCCATATTGGTTCTCAAAATAGAAATGTGTAAATTTCCACATCTGTGGTCCTGTTGATGTAGAGCCTTAGAAAACCCTTTGTTCTTTACATATTCAAATCTTGCTTTTTACAAAGGCCTAGCTGAAGTTCCGTTTCTTCAATGAAGTCTTTCTCAGTTAATTTTGTCTACATTTTCTTTTATAAGACCATTATAGTTCTTTTTTCTGTCCAACTCATCTTAGACTTTACATGCTGCGTTTCATTATTATTTAAAGTTTTCATGTGTATCTTTTTATCTCTACTAGTTTATAAACTGCTGAGGATTTAGCACCGCATATGGCATCTTTTAAACACTTGTTGAGTGAATGTTGAATGTTAGTCTCCTTCAGCCTTACGTACCTTGTTCACTCAGGGAAGCCAACATGAAAACACTGTCAGGTGAAGCACAGGTACTTCTTTGTTCCGTTTTTGAAAGGAGTTTTCTGTTGGTTTACTCTTAGGAGATAAACCTGCATGAGGAAATACTGACTGAACCAGGGGAGAAGACTGGCTTGCTCCAGTGTACTGAGCAGTTTTGAGTCCTTGCTGCTAGTTATCGGCCTCCAGTTACACTCCTCTTGCAACTCCCACCCCTCCCTAAAACAGCTTTTTCAAAGTTATTTTGTGATCGTAACGGTAAATAAGTACATACAAATTTAATCACATAAAAACCTTTTTGTTACCCGTTTCGTATATGGCGGTTGGTGCTCATCTCAGAAGGATACGGTTTCCTTGTCCTGATAGCACGGCATATGTCATGGTCATTGAATTTGCCCAAAAGAGCCTAGGGTTACTTATTAAAAAGATTTTGACTCTTTAAAAATTGTCCTTTGGAATCATAGGTGTGATGGATGAAGGTTATTCAAGATTCTTGCATTCTTTAGAACTATTTCTCATATTTGTGTGGTCACGTGTAGTAAACAGCGCAAAAATCCTAGGGTAGTCACCTCGTCAGACAATTTGGGCACTGTTCAAACGAACCGGTAGTCAGCAGATTCCGGCCTGGTAATTAAATTACCCAGGGCCTTTGTTTTCCAATTTCTGCTCCTTGATGTGCTTGCTGTGTCTTTCCAGGCCAAGCATGTGCCTGAGGTTTATTGATTTCATTTCCTGTATTTCCCTTTCAGTGGTAACCTATTAGGATGCTGGCTGGGTGATTGAAAAGGGGCTTTGTTTTAGGCAGAATACCTTTAGACACTTGGCTTCTCAGAGAACCTGAGGGACAATTTTTGTGGCCTTTGGTTACTGTCTTAACAGTATGAAGATCATGTTAGAAAAGTTGTTCATTTGCCTATCTTTAGGAGTTTAAATAAGCTTTGGAGGTTTTACCCACTTGAGAACACCAGTATGACTCTAAGTTTTATGGTTATTAGCTGCCATCACTTCTGTCATTTCTTCTATTGTGGCTTTATTTTGGATAATTTCTCACTTAAATTACTTCAGCAGCCTCACAGCTCTTTCCTCAAGATTTGTCTTTCTCTTAACCCATCTTCCCATGTTGCTGTCAGAATGATCTCTCTAAAAGGCAGATTTAATCTGTGCAGTTCTCTGCTTAAAAAATTTCCGTGGCTCCCCAGTGCCTTCAGCATAAATTCAGAAGTGGCATGGTGTGCCTCAGCTACCTTTCCAGGCACGTCCCCATCACCTGCCTTAGGAGCTCCACCAGGTGAACGTAACCTCTGGTGTGGGTGTGCAGTTGAAGGTTGCCTTCACGTACGTGAGGACGGTAGACTCAACGTAGAAAGAGATTAAGATGGTGGATTCTTCAGAAGGAGCATGCAGATGTTGAATCATGTAGGTAAAATGAGACTTCTTGGATATAAAATTTAAGATCTGTCCTTTTGAGTATTTATTAGACATGTGTCATCTAATTACCTTTAAAGAGGTCAGATCTAATTGATTATTTGTAAATCTCTCTGGCTGACATTTAAGGGAAACTGGTAACTGCATGAAAGAGCCAGCATGAGTCATGATTCAAGAAGTTGTCCTTGCGCTCCCCCTCATCTGTGTTTAAATTGGGTCAGACATTAAAAGAAAAGTCCAGAGTAAGGTCTGTTTGATAGTCCTAGATGTAGCTTTTAGTATAAACATCCTGGAGCAAGCCGTATAGCATTTCTGAACCTCACTGTCTCCTGAAAATGGGGGGGGTGGGTTGTATGAGTGTATTCAGTACTGTGTGCTGGAAACTGTCAGCGGTGCTGGGGATTTACAAGAAAAAAAAGGAGCGAGCAACTCAGCCAGTACACTGGGAGAGTTCACAGCAGATCGTGCAGGTCTACAAAGCCGACGCCTGTATATCTCAGGACACAAAGTTTAGTTTCTGAACATTTGATAAATGAAACGGATTTGTCATAGAGGATTAATTAAATTGTTTTTAGGCTTCGTATGTTTGAAAATACAAGCATGACGGGCCTCGAGTGAATAGACAAGTTTCTGAAAAGCAGCCCCGTTTTCCTCTTAACTTCTATTTTCATTTCAGCTCTCTCCTGCTGATTCCTGGCAGCCTGCCTTTAGTTATGGTTCAGAGCTGCCATTCTGTGCTGTGAGCAGCGAGCTTCTCCGTGTCCACCAGCTGCAGCTAGGCTACAGAGATGGGAGAGAGAGAAGCATCAGCTATTCTGATCTTGGCCATAACTGTACCCAGCTGAATTCTATTAATGTGAGGCTTTTGGCAGTCTGTGTTTTCTGTTTCTTTTAGGATGAATTTCTATTAAGTAAATCATTCTATTAAGGAATTTCAATAAGATTGAATTAATTCAGAGAAAGCTACTTCTTTGTTTGTGAAAGGGGAGAACCAGAGGTAGATTTTATCTGCTAATTAAGGTGGTAAGAGAGATTTCCTACTTAGAATAAAATGGGAAAACTGTAGTCCACATCGGGAATGGCTTTTTCTTTACCTTTGGGAGAATACTTTTTCTGCTTTCAGAAAGAGGTCTCTGAGTGAGACCTCTGAGACCTTGTATTTCTGAAAATGCCTGCATTTTATGCTCATACACAAATAGCCTCAATGTGCTATTGGTCCATGGTCTACTTTCGTGTTAAAAAAATTTATTTCCATCAAAGCAATATTTTGTTTATTGAGGGTCATTTGTGTATCAGACAGAGTTCTGGGTGCTCAGACCATGTCAGTAAACATCATCCTTGGTTGGAGTTCATATTTAGTGAGGGTGTTTCAGGTCAGGGAGATTAAAACAACAGGAACTGTTAGTGTTTCAGAGAAGGTGAGGAAGATAGGGAAGCCAGGATGGGGGTGAAGAGGAGTTCTTCTTAAAAGATGCTCAAAGAGGGGTGCCTGGGTGGCTCAGTGGGTTAAAGCCTCTACCTTCAGCTCGGGTCATGATCCCAGAGTCCTGGGATCGAGCCCCGCATTGGGCTCTCTGCTCTGCAGGAAGCCTGCTTCCTCCTCTCTCTGCCTGCCTCTCTGCCTCCTTGTGATCTCTCTGTCAAATAAATAAATAACATCTTTAAAAAAAAACAAAAAGATGTTCAAAGAAAGCCTCTTTGATATATATTTGAGCAGAAACCTGAAAAAAGGGATGTATTGGAGTAAATTTTTCAAGACCTTCTATGTCCTGAGATACAACGTATCTACCATAACTCAATAGTTTGTCTTGGAATAGAATTTTAAGTTGGAAATAATTTCCCTTCAGAATAATGAGGACATTGTTCCATTGTCTTGTAGTTCCGGGATTGCTTTTGAAAAGCTTTAAGTGATCTGAATCCTGATCCTTTGTTGTGAATTACTGTTTTCTGTCTGTGAGCTCGTCAGATCTTCTCTTTGTCCCCAGTGTTCTGAAGTTTGACAGTAATGTTTCTTGGTATGGATCTATTTTGCTTCATGGTGCTGGGCTATTATTGGTGGGCCCTTTTAATCTAGAAACTCCTATCCTTTGGTTTCAGGAAATGGCCTTGAATTACTTGGCTGATGACTTCCTTTCCTAATTTTCTCTGTCATCTTTTTCATGAATGCCTACTATTCAGATATTGACTCTCCTGGGCCATCCCTCTGGTCCGTCCATCCATCCATCCCTTCTCTTCTCTTCTATTCATTCCTTTTCTTTTTTCTTTTCTTTCTTTCTTCTCCTCTTTTCCATGTCTTTCTATTTTTGCTCTGCTTTCTGGAAGATTTCATAAACTTTTTATTCCAACTATTCTTTTGCCATCCTATTTTTAATATCTCGCAGTTTGTTTTGTCCCCTCATTTTTCTTTTAAAATAATACCCATTTTTAAATTTGATGATTCTACAATGTCTTAGCTCTCTGAGAACAACCATAATTTCATTCTATTTTCTTTGTTATCTCTCCTTTTTTTAAGATTTTATTTGTTTGAGAGAAGGAAAGCATGAGTAGAGGGGAAGGGCAGAGAGAGAGGGAGAAGCAGACTCCCCACTGAGCAGGGAGTCCAACATGGGGCTCAGTCGCAGGACCCCAGGATCAGAACCTGAGTCAAAAGCAAATGCCCAACGGACTGAGCCATAGTCATGTTTTTTTCCCCTCCAAGTTGATTTTTTTTTTCTGTTCAAGTGTGTGTTTTGATGTATATGTCTTATGTTTGTTTCTTTAGATGTTTACCAGACATATTTGGTTGCAAATTCCTAGTTAACAGTGAGGAACTCAGAGGCTGGCTGTAAACTAAACCAATGGTGGGATTTGTCAGCTGAGTTTTACTATAGGAGTGGTCTGATTGTGTTCTTTCATTGGAGAGTCCCAATTTGTATACCTTTATTCTTGAATTGACAGAATCCCAAGAGAATATTCTAGCAGTCTTCTTCCGAAAAGTTAAAGGCCTGAGTGCCATAGTTTTGGCTTCGGAGGGAGGAAAGGCTGAGGATATCAGTATCCAGTATGCATATGTTTGCTTAATCTCCCTGTTTTCAGTGTGGTATCCCTGTCTTCAACAGTGCCCTACCACTAGAAACCCTGTGTTTTTAGAGAGAAAGAAACCATTCTGTAGAAAGTAGAGTAAGCCTCCAGATTTCTCCTGGAGTAGAAGTTAGGGCATTCATCCAATTACATAGAAGGAGAGGTGAGATGTCAGGACTGAATTGCTTCTTAAACACCTTCAGCTGGGGCGCCTGGGTGGCTCAGTCGGTTAAGCATCCGACCTGGTTTCAGCTTAGGTTGTGATCTTGCCATCGTGGAATTGAGCCTTGCGTCAGGCCCTGAGCTCAGAGTGGAATCTGCTTCAGATTGTCTCTCCCACTCATGTACTCTCATTCTATCTCAGATAAATAAAATCTTAAAAAAAAAAAAAAAGGCACCTTCAACTGATCACCCTTATTTTACCTTTACTAACACCAACTTTCAGAGTTCCTTATACTATCAATTTCAAAGTCCTTGGTAGCTTCTGGGTAAATCCTGTTGATTCAAAGTGTTTTCCATTGCTGAGACTTCAAGTTTCTCAAGTTGATTGAGGTTTATATTTCAACGGTTAGATTTTTTTGGTTTCCAAGTTCTCTAATTGAATTGGTTCTTTTTCCCATTTCCTGTTTTTCTTAGATGTGCTATATTCCCTTATTTCTGGGAAGATATTAAATATATATTTATCTCTAGGTACTTTTTTCTCATCACCATGTTTCCTTTAAATATTTGAATATCAGGCTCATATCAGTATGAGCTTGGGTGGCTCATTTGTTGAGCATCTGTCTTTGGCTCAGGTCACGATCCCAGAGTCCTGGGATCAAGCCTGACATCGGGCTCCCTGCTCAGTGGGAAGCCTGCTTCTCCCTCTCCCACTCCCCTGGCTTGTGTTCCCTCTCTCACTGTGTCTCTCTCTGTCAAATAAATAAATAAAATCTTCAAAAATAAATTTTAAAAATAAATAAATATTTGAGTATCAGTATAATAACTTTTATGTTATTGTCTGGTAATTCCATCATTTCTGAATCTGTTTCTATTGTCTGTTTTTCTCCTGGTTTATTGGTTACATTTTCCTGCTTGGTGGTATGTCTAATACTTTTTTTTATTGGATGCTGGACATTGTGAACTTTAGACGGTCGTTTCTGGATTTTGTTTTCCTTTCAAGAGTGTTGAGCTTTGGTAAACAGTTATAGTTGTTTAATTCTTTCAAGTTTTGTTAAGGTTGGCATGAGAATATAACCTTTACACTAGAGATAGGTTAGCCTCACTGCTAAGGTATGATCCTTCTAAGATCTCTACTAAATGCTTTGACTGATCAGTGAGAACTCTCCACTTTGACTGGTGGGAATGTGAATAATTCTCAGCACACTCTGAGCTCTAGAAACCATTCAGCTACGGCACCCAAGTTATTCTTTGCCCAACCTTGTAGGATTGTATCCTGTGCAAAAGTACAAAATATGTACAAAAGATTTGACACCCCATGCAGATCTGTAAGTTTTTTTTCCTGCATAGCTCCCTTCTCTTCAGAACTTTGCTCCACATCTTCCAGCAATCTCAGTCTTCTAATTCTAATTCCTTCTCCTCTACTCAGCAAGCCAGCTGTACTCTGCACGGGCTATCTGTCCCTGCTGGGAAGCGCACAGTGCATCTCCAGACAGAAGGCCGGATCATAGCCTCTCCTCACGAGTTTCACCTCACTCAAGGATCTCAGTCCTATGTTGCCTGTTGTCCAGTGTCTGAACTATTTTGGCCAGTTTAAATGAAGGGTACATCTGGTTCCTGGTACTACAATATGGCTAGAACCAGAGGTCAACATTACTTATTTTAAAATCCTACTCTGGGGACGCCTGGGTGGCTCAGTTGGTTGGACGACTGCCTTCTGCTCGGATCATGATCCTGGAGTCCCGGGATCGAGTCCCGCATCGGGCTCCCAGCTCCACGGGGAGCCTGCTTCTCTCTCTGACCTTCTCCTCGCTCATGCTCTCTCTCGGTGTCTCTCTCTCAAATAAATAAATAAAATCTTAAAAAAAATAAAATAAAATAAAATAAAATCCTACTCTGATTGTACTCTTCTTTCTCTTCTTTGGGTGTGTTCTTCATTTGTTGAGCCTGTGTTCTATGCTGAGTGAGATTTACATTCCTCGAGAGTTTGCTCTCATTCTGTGATTGGATAAGCATTTTTATAATTAAAATTTCTGGTTAGACTTTCTCCTGTGTCTGTTAGTGCATCCCACTTGGGAAGAGGACTAAGACCTGACATTGGAGTTTTCACTTGATTTTCAGTGAAAATAAAGGAGCAAGTAGAAAATATTTCTGAACTAGATATCCCGGTGACTGATTTGGAAATGAATGCTTCCCTTTTTTCTAGGTGTCATCAGCCAGCCAGGACACTGCCCTGTCTCTTTAAGATCTTGTACACATTACTCCCTGCTGGGGTCATATACCCTGTCACTGCCCAGAGGTATTGGGCAGGGGATGAACATGGGCTGGTTTGACCTGGATGTACCCACGGTGGTTTTCCATCTAGTAACCCTGTTGATTTTCCCTGTTGAATTCGACCTTTGGGCATGGAACACTGGTAGCGCTGTTGCCCTTCTTTTTTTGTTACCCCTTAATATTCATGTTGGTCTTAGCCGATGATTTTCCTCCTTAATTTGGTTTGGTCGTTGTACATCACAGAATTATTCCCAGTGTCTAACCCTTCATTTCCTTTTGTCTTGTATGACCACTAAAAAACTTTCTGCCTTTTCCAGGATTCGATGTAGGAAGGGAAAACTAGCCAGTTCTCAGTCTGCTGTCTTGACATAGCCAGAATAATCTCTTTGACCTTGTCTATGTTCAGCCATTTTTGTAATAGGTTTGCTTTTCATTAAATATCAGTGTTTTTAAAAATAAATATCTAACCTTACCATTGGTAAACATTAAAATAGTATCTTGCTTCTTTATCCCATTGTGGGTCATTTGTTTGGCTCTTCAAGAAAAATTCTCTAGGTATTTGAGGGTGAGGGTACTCCCTAAAGGGAGAATCAAAGATACAACTATGGTATAATAGGGTATTTGGTAAGTGCTATTAGAAAGTACAAGAAAGGGGCGCCTGGGTGGCTAAGTGGGTTGAGCCGCTGCCTTTGGCTCAGGTCATGATCCCAGGTCCTGGGTTCGAGCCCCGCATCGGGCTTTCTGCTCAGCAGGAAGCCTGCTTCCTCCTCTCTCTCTCTGCCTGCCTCTCTGCCTACTTGTGATTTCTCTCTGTCAAATAAATAAATAAAATCTTGAAAAAAAAAAAAAAAGAAAGTACAAGAAAAGTTCTGTAGAGAGTCAGAAAGCAATAAGCAATCATTAATAAGCAGAGATAATATTTGCAGAGTGTAGCGTTACAAACTCCACGGCAGTATAGCATCTGGTAAAGGTCACCAGTGATCTAATGGCCAGATCTCCTTCTTTTTAGTCCTCATTCTTTGTCCTCACTGCAGCAACTTGACACTCAGCAAGCACTTTTTCTTGGAAATTTTCTTGTGTAACACGTTTCTGTTCCTGCTTTTACAGCTTGTCTAGCTCTCTCATTTTCCTGTCCCGTGAGGGAGTTCTGTGCGTTCGCCCACTGTCATCCAAAAGCTTTACTGCCATTAGGAAGATGATTCTCAAATCTCTGACCTGAGCCTTTACATTAGCCTGAACTTGAGATTCTTACTTTCTGCCTTGATATCTGGAAAATAAATGACAAAGCTGAGCACATTACCTTCTCTTCCTCCAAATAAGCTCTTCGGTGTCTAGAGTTCTGTCACCAGTTTGACCATGCGTATCGCCACTGCATATCTTCTACCCCTCCTCCTTCATGTTTTTATCTAGTTCATCGCCTAGGCTTACAGATTTTTTTCTTTGAAATATTTCTCATTTCTGGCTTTTATATTTCATTTAGTTCCTTATTAATTCACTTTGGACTCATGATTAGCATTCCAAGGGCTCTCTTGCCTCCAGTATTTCCCTTATCAGTCTGTCCTGTGCACAGTTGCCAATTTAATCTAAAGCTAATTCATTCACATTCTCTTGTTTTGTCTGCCGTAAAGTACCATTATCAGGTTATGTATCTTTTTCCTACTCCACGATGATTTTCTCAAGGGCAGGATCTGCATCTCATTCATTTTCTCTATCCTCATTACCCATTAAAGTGTCTGGCACACATGATAGGCACTCAGTTGAGTGATCAAGACTTGCTTTGTTTTTAAGGTGTACTGTATGTTGAAACGGAGAGTAGTCAGGCAGTCATTACAAATGTGTGAGTAGATCTTATTTTTTGGTAACAACTTTTTGATAGTGGACGAATAATTTTTGAATACTGACTTTATTGATTGACAAAAAGTAGACAAGTACCTTGTGAACCCCAAAAAAACCCTATCCGCATTATAGTAAGGCATATATCTAAGACCTATATGTCTGCCGCAGTGTCAAACAGATATAGAAAATACCATTTTTCCAAAAGGAACTGAGAAAAAGGGAAACATTTTTCCTAACATATTGGCCACATGGCATGTTTCTTTTTCTAAATGACTGCTGTCAGCATTTGTCTTGTTGAGAGCAGTATTATTATCATTGATTTCAGAAAATTCAAATTTGTTTGGAATGAGAAAAGCTCTGCTACACATTCACCTCTTAGTTTATTTTCAAACTTTTATCCTAAGTGTACAATATGTCTTGGGCTGAAAAATGTGAAGAAATATGACGAAGAGGACAGCGAAAAGACTCAGAAACCGTCACGAGAAGATTTTTGCTTTTCTACGTAGCACGAGGAATTTGAGTTACATCTAACACTGCTTTATTTACTAACACACTTAAAAAAACTGTCGGAACCTCTAGGGTTTACTTAGAGTACAGATAGCATGGTTATAGAAAATTAGAAATTCATAAAACTTATTTTCATTTTTTGTTCCTATTAGTCATTCATTTACATGGTTTTCCTTTTTTTTAATTGAAGTGTAATTTATATACAAAAACTGCACAATCTTAAGTTTATAGCTTGATGAACTTGATGAATTTTCTGCGTATGGGTCTTCTTAGGTAGATTTTTCCTAAGAATAGAGAACATTTCCTTCACTCTAGAAAGTTTCCTCGCAGTCAGAATCCCAAGAGTTACCATAGATTAGTTTTGCCTATTTTTGAATTTCAGATAAATAGAATAATACTCTTGTTTCCACTTCTTTTACTCGACCTTACATTGATGAGATCCATCCATGTTACTGTTTCAGTAGTTCCTTCTTTTTCATTGATACTATATATTTTTAAGTTTATCTTTTATGTTTGACAAAGTAATATGTTTACTAAAGAAATTTTGGAAAGTATGTAAAAGGTAGGGGTGAAGGTGGGGCTTGATCCCAGAACCTGGAGATGAAGACCTGAGTCAACGGCAGATGCTTGACCATCTGAGTCACCCAGGTGCTCCAACAGTATTATTGTTAATAGTCCCACACTAGAAACACCAGAATGTCCACCAACAGTAGAATGAATAAATACATTGTGATGTATTCATACAGTAGAATACTATTCAGCAATAAAGAAAACAATGCACTACACTCTATGAATAACTCTTAAAAATAGATTACTGAGGGAAAGAAAACACATAGAAGAACACATTCTATTTATATAAAACCCCCAAATATGTAAAAACTAAGCTATATTGTTTGAGGATACCTACTTAGTACAATTACTCTCTTAAAAAAAGAAGAACAGGATAGGGTTATCTCTGAGAAGAGGGAAGAAGTTGTGATTTTTCAGGGGAAAGTGGGAGAGGTGTATCTGGGATGCTGGAAATGTTCAAATGTTACTTCTTGATCTTAGTGGTGATTATATGGGTGATTATAATAATTCATTAAACTTCATGTGTATGTTTTTGGGACTTCTGCGTATGTGTTTTATATTTCAAACAAAGCAGTGGGATGATAGCATAAGTATTACTCGTGTGTGTGAGTGTGTGTTATTTGATGGCTTTATTGAAGTACAGTTGACATACCTTAAGCTTCCTCATACCCCTTTGTAGTCCTTCCCTCTAGCCTGTCCCTTCTCATTCCCTCACCCCTAGGCAACTACTGATTCACTGCCACTACCAATTAACCTCTAGAATTCTAGAATTTTATATAAATGGAATTATATATGTAGTATGTACTTTAATTTTTATCCTGTTGCTTTCTTTCAGTCAGCATAATTATTTTGAGATTCATCTATAGTGTTACATAGATCAGTAGTTCATTCCTTTTAATGCTGAGTTGTATCCCCTTGCTTGGATATACCACAATTTGTTTACCTGTTCACCTGTTAATGGATGTTGGGTTTGTTTCCAGTTTCTGGCTATTACAAATAAAATTGCTACAAACAGTAATATACAAATCTGTGTATAGATATATACTTACTTTTCTCTTGATTGAATACTTAGGAACGAAATGGCTGGATCATACGATAGGTATATATTTAACTTTCTAAGAAATACACTTTTGTACCCACTTCACCCCCCCCCCCCCCATAGAACAAGAAAACATTTGGGGCTAATAAATACATTTCTGTAAAATTATTTTAAGTCACTATGTAGTAATCGATCAATTAAACATAATGTGTTTAACCAGTTCTTTGCAGATGAGCATTTAGATCTTTTCTATTATTATAAACATTACCATGAGTGTCCTTGAAACTAAATCTTTGAATATGTTTTTAATTCTTTAAGATAAATGACTAGAAATAAAATTTCTTGGCCAAACATTCAAGCTTTTGTTACAGATTGCCTTCTAGACATATGACAAATTAAATCTTCATCAGTCAGATTTTTTTCACTTGAAAACTAAACTTATGGTCAGATGCAATTAGTCAAAACTATATGTTAGATAGTCAAGATAGTCCCTTTGGGTAATGAAGCATTTTATTTTACTTTATTTGGGATTGTTGGTGAAAATAAGTCTAGAGTCTTAAAAATGTTTTTTTTTTCTATTTGTATCATATAGTAAATGAAATTTCTCTTTCTCAGTCAAATGTAACTATGAAAGAATTGCCCTTAGAAAGAGATTATGCTGAGTGAAATAAGTCAAGCAGAGAGAGTCAATTATTATATGGTTTCACTTATTTGTGGAGCATAACAAATAGCATGGAGGACAAGGGGAGTTGGAGAGGAGAAGGGAGTTGAGGGAAATTGGAAGGGGAGGTGAACCATGAGAGACTATGGACTCTGAAAAATGATCTGAGAATTTTGAAGGGGTGGGGGGTGGGAGGTTGGGGGCACCAGGTGGTGGGTATTGTAGAGGGCACGAATTGCATGGAGCACTGGGTGTGGTGCAAAAATAATGAATACTGTTATGCTGAAAAAAAAATAAAAAAAAAATTAAAAATTAAAAAAAAAAAAAAAAAAAAGAATTGCCCTTAGAATTAGAGAATCAGGGGCGCCTGGGTGGCTCAGTGGGTTAAGCCGCTGCCTTCGGCTCAGGTCATGATCCCAGGTCCTGGGTTCGAGCCCCACATCGGGCTCTCTGCTCAGCAGGGAGCCTGCTTCCTCCTCTCTCTCTGCCTGCCTCTCTGCTTACTTGTGATTTCTCTCTGTCAAATAAATAAATAAAATCTTAAAAAAAAAAAAAGAATTAGAGAATCAGTAAAGTTAAGAGATAAATTGTTAAGAAAAATAAATTGCAAAATACTATGTATGGTATGATTGCATTTAGGTTTTCAAGTAATTTCTACTTAATAGCACTTAGTATTTAAAGCAGTTTGTGTATATAAAATGTGGTTTATATTGATAGGAAATCTTTATATGACAAATATACAAACAGTGTTTGTTTCATTATAAATGCATATTTTCATAGGGAAAGGTTTAGAAAATCTGAATTGAGCTGTCCAATTGTGTCTGAGGGGTGGGATTGGGGCTTTCATTTGTACTTTGTGTGTTTCTGTGTTTGAAGTTTTTTCACAAGAAGTATGCACAGCTTTTACTATTGGAGAAAATAAGTATATTTTCATTTGGGAAAATAGGAGATAGTTCTACAGTTTAAGTTCAGAAGACATTTTAGAGTGTAGATCTTGTGGAGACAGTCCCAACTAGACGGGAGGCTGTGACAAGTACATCCTATTGCTGGAATATATGTCTTATTTACCAATTATAATCTTCCTGTCAGTGTTTGTATTCTTGAATTGGTAGTCAGAAAAATGAATACTTTTTACTCTTCCCTAAATTCTGTCAGGCTACACATATTGTGTAATTGATATGTTATGTAGCTTGTCAGTTCCCGTGTTCTAGTGCCTATTATATTTCAGCATGCTGCAACTGGTTAGGATAGTGTCACATAGTTCCATTCTTTTTTCTGCGCATTTGTCTCTCCATCTGTGAGTACAGCATTTTGTTGATCCTTGCACATACTCCATGTATCTGTCTATACTGACTTTGAATCTGCTAATCATATACCATACACTTTAGCTGGTCACCACTGTGCTCTAAAATAATATATTGTTATTACAAGTACGTAGCAAATTATTTTTTCCCAGATCAGTTAACATCTACCAAGATAACCACAGGTAACTGAGTGAATGTATTTGAATACTTGGAGTTTATAGTATTATAGTGGAAAAGTCACTTAACTAGGTATCAGGAGACCCGTGTAATTATCCTAACCCCATTTATGTACTTAAGAAATTGTATCATCTGCGGTGTCATCTACTGGTGGCTTGCTGACGTAACCTAATAAGGAATAACCGGACACATTCATTCCTGCGGAGTAAGCGATATGGTGTATGTGAGCATATTTTGTAAATGACAAAGGACAATGCAGTTGTAGTTCTGACATCTACATCTGCTTTGTTGTGCCCGTTGGGAGTCCAGTGATGATAAGCGATGATGGCAGAGGCGGTGGTAGTGGCGTCATGGTGGTGGTGGACGCACAGAAGGCAGATATTTCTAGTACTTCTTTTAACATCACTTTTTCCTAGCTAACAAGATCTTTCTCCAGAGTAGCTCTTTCAACCCCAACAAAAATTTAACTCTTCTCTGAACACTCATAAATCTTTGCATATCCAGAATTGATCCAGAACAAAGAGAGGCAGAAAAATATAATTTAGTGCTTTATTAATAAATACTAATTCAAGGCATAAACAAATGTAGTATTTTCTCAACGTTAAACAGTTCGTTAGTCTTGGAAGCTTTACTGCTTGACTGTAGATCCTTTCCCCATAAAACATTGGATTAGATTTACATACTTTATATCAATATGCTAATCAGCTATCGTTTAATATCCTTAATTTATATATAATTTAAATCTTAGCTTTAGCAATGAATTATCGTTTTCTTTGGTTTTTCTGAACAACCAAATTTCAAGTCATGATTTGGTTTAACTATCTCTGTTGGGAACTTTCTGAACAAGTAGAAGAAAATCTCTGATCTTTGTAGAAACACATTACAGTAGTTATATATCCTACTCTAAGTTCTTAAAGACCTTAAGAGAATTTTGAATTCAGTAAGAAAAGCTCTTATGAAATAGCATTCTCCTAAAAAGCAGAAATGGTTCTTGCTTATCATTTTCAAAATATTTGTTGTATGCCTGTTATAAAAATTATAATAATAAAATGCTCTAGTAGAGTTCTAACATCTTTGGCATAATTATTAGTTTGGGGAAAGTCAAGTTTAGGCATCAAGATAAAAAAATATTATAACCATTTTTTTATCATCTTAAATAATCATTTTCAACCTCTTCCATTTTTTTCTATTCAGACCTCCAGTGATTCAAACCTCAAAATACAAATTACTATTATAGTTACTGTAATTGACCATGTTGCTTGTTTTTTTCCCTAGGTTATTTGATGTTTAAAATAGGAAAACTTCCTTTCATAAAATTATATAAGTTAAATGAAAGTAAAAAAGGAAAAAAGCTGAAAGCAAGGTTGTATTCAATAGAGCTGAAACCAAAGTGAGGCTGTACTTTTATGTTTACCTAATAATATAGCTGGTTGGTGGTAGTGTCAGTCTTCTGGAAATACTGCTGTTCCATTATGAGTTTCAGCATAGAGGAAAAGTGTTTTCTGTCTTGATTTTATATGTAAAAATTGATTTTTGCTGCTTTTAGAGGACCTCCTTTGGGGTTTTTTTTGCATTTTTTAACATATAGTGTATTATCAGTTTCAGAGGTAGAGTTTAGTGATTGATTCATCACTCTTATATAACACCCAGTACTTATTACATCATGTGCCCTCCTTAATGTCCATCACCCAGTTAACCCATCACCCCCCACCTACCTCCTCTCCAGCAATCCTCTGTTTGTTTCCTGTGGTTAAGAGTCTCTTATGGTTTGTCTCCCTCTCTGATTTAGTCTTGTTTCATTTTCCCCTCCCTTCCCCTATGATGCTCTGTTTCGCTTCTTATATTCCACATATGAGTGAGATCATAAGATAATTACCTTTCTCTGATTGACATATTTTACTTAGTGTAATACCCTATAGTTCCATCCATGTTTTTGCAAATGGCAAGATTTCTTTTTTTTTTTTTTTTTTTTTTTTTGGATGGCTGAGTAGTATTCCATTGTATATTTACACCATATCTTCTTTATCCATTCATCTGGGATATCTGAGCTTTTTCAATAGTTGGCTATTGTAAACATTGCTGCTATAAATATTGGGGTGCAGGTGCCCCTTCAGATCACAACATTTGTTAACCCTTCTGAGTTCAGGCTGGATTTACAGTATTGTTAAGTTGACTAAGGCTACTTATTCTTTATGGAAACCTTAATACTTCACATACCATGTGCAAGGAAGATTGGTCTTTAATTCACTAAAGTAAAATTAAATGTAATTTAACTTTGAGTTATACATGTAGAGATCTGTAAGAATTAGGTAGGCCTTAACTGAGTTTTAAGGGAAACTTGCTTGTTTTTAGTTTTAGATTAAAAAACTTCATTTAAGGGCATCTGGGTGTCTCAGTAGCTGAAGTGTCTGCTTTCAGCTTGGGTCATGATCCCAGGGTCCTGGGAGGCTGCTTCTCTCTCTTGGTCTGCCCCTCACCGCAGTCATGTGTGCACGTGCGCGCTCTTTCTTTCTCTCTCTCTCTCTTCTCTTTCAAATAAATAAATAAATCTTTTTAAAAATAAAAATTAAAAATGCATTTAAAAATAATAAATATTAATAAATTTAAAACAATGTACTTATTTCTTTTTAGTCTAGTTGATGTATATAAAGGTAACCATTCACTGTATATTCAGTCATTCATTCAACAGATAGGCATTAAACACCTATAATATGACAGACACTTTAGTTTGATTAATTTGTTTCAGTATAGTAAGTTCTGATTTTGGCTTTGTCAGTGGGTAAGTATGTTACCCCAGCTAGGATGGCTTCACAGGCTCTGTAGCTTCCTTTTCATGGACTGATACTTTTATTTTTTATTTGTTTTCTTGAGTATAGTGGACACACACTATAATATGACAGACACTTTAGTTTGATTAATTTGTTTCAGTATAGTAAGTTCTGATTTTGGCTTTGTCAGTGGGTAAGTATGTTACCCCAGCTAGGATGGCTTCGCAGGCTCTGTAGCTTCCTTTTCATGGACTGATACTTTTATTTTTTATTTGTTTTCTTGAGTATAGTGGACACACAATGTTTCATGAGTTTTAGGTGTATGTGTTAGGCTGTGCTCACCATGAGTATAGCTACAATCTGTCACTGTACAATGCTATTACAATATCATGGACTATACTTCCTATGCTGTGGCTTTTATTACCATGATTTATTCATTCCATAACTGGAAGCCTGTCTCTTACACTCCCTTTCACCCATTTTGCCCATCTGCCACCCTCTTCCCCTCTGGTACCCATCAGTTTGTTCTCTGTATTTATAGGTCTGATTATGCTTTTTGTTTATTTATGCATTTGGGGGTTTTTATACTCCACATATGAGTGAAATCATATAGTATCTGTCTTTCTTGGTCTGACTTATTTCACTTACCGTTATACCTTCTACCTCTATCCATGTTGCTGCAAATGGCACAGTCTCGTCCTTTTTGATGGCTGCATAATATTGCAGTGTATGTGATTTGGGTGCGTGTGTGTGTGTGCACCACATCTTTATTCATTCATCTTATTGATGGACACTTAGGTTTCTTCCATGCCTATTGTAATTAGTGGTACAGAAAACACATGGGTGTATAGATCTTTTCAAATCAACATTTCCATTTCCTTTGGGTGAACCCAACAGTAGAATTACTGTATCACATGGTAACTCTATTTTTAATTTTTTGAGGAACCTCTCTACTGTTTTTCACAGTGGCTATACCATTTTACATTGTTCGTTGTGCACAAGCATTTCTTTTTCTCCATATGCTCACCAATACTTGTTGTTCATTATTTTTAATTTTAGCCATTCTCACAGGTGTAAGAGGATATCTCTTGGTGGTTTTGATTTGCATTTCCCTGATGATGAGTGATGTTGAGCGATTTTCTTGTCTGTTGGCCATCTGTATGTCTTCCTTGAAAGAGCGTCTATTCAGGTCCTCTGCCTACTTTTTAATTGGATTGTTTGGTTTTCTGGTATTGAATTGTATCCGTTTTTTAAAAATGTATTTTTAAATGTATATTAACTCCTTATCAGACATATCATTTACAAAGATCTTCTCCCATTCAGTAGGTTGCCTTTTTTGTTTTTGTTGGTTTCCTATGCTGTGCAAAAGCTTTTTATTTGGTGTAGTCCCAATAGTGTACTTTTGCTTTTATTTCCCTTGCCAAAGGAAGCATATCTAGAAAAATATTGCTACTGCCAATGTCAGAAAAATTACTGCCTGCAACTCTCTTTTAGGATTTTTATGGTTTCAGGTCTCACATATAGGTCTTTAATTCATTCTGAGTTTATTTTTGTGTACGGTTTTAGAAAGTGGTCAAGTTTCATTCTTTTGTATGTAGCTGTCCATTTTCCCCAGAACCATTTGTTGAAGAGACTGTCTTTCCCCCATTGTATGTTCTTGCTCTCTTGCAGTACGTTAATTGACCATTTAAGCATCAGTCTATTTCTGGGCTCTCTGTTCTGTTCTGTTGTACTTCGTGTCTTTTTTTTTTTTTTTTTTTTTTTTTTTTTTTTTTGCCAGTACCATACTGTTTTGACTACTATAGCTTTGTAGTGTGTCTTGAAATCAGGAATTATGATACCTCCACCTTTGTTCTTCTTTCTCAAGTTTGCTTTCTGTTCAGGGTCTTTTGTAGTTCCATACATATTTGAGGATTATTTGTTCTAGTTCTGTGAAAAATACAAATGCTCTTGGTATTTCAATTAGGGATTGTATTGAATTTATAGATTTACTTTGGATAGTATGGACATTTTAACAATATTCTTCCAATCCATGAACATGGACTGTCTTTCCATTTGTTTGTGTCATCTTCAATTTCTTTCATTACTGCTTTATAGCTTTCAGAGTACAGATCCTTCATCTCTTTGGTGAAGTTTATTCCTGGGTATTCATTCTTTTTGGTGCAATTATAAATGGTGGTGTTTTCTTAATTTTCTCTTTCTGCTACTTCATTATTAATGTACAGAAACACTTCCAATTTCTGGGTGTTGATTCTGCGTCCTGCAACTTTACTGACTTCATGTATTCTAGTAGTTTTTTGGTGGAGTATTTAAGATTTTCTATGCTGCTGCAAATACTGACAGTTTAACTTCTTCTTGACCAGTATAGGTACTTCTAATTCTTTTTCTCATTTGGTTGCTATGGCTAGGACTTCCAGTACTATGTTGTATAAAACACAGTACTAGTACTAGTACATAGTACTAGTACACAGAGTAGACATGCTTGTCCTTTTCCTGAATTTAGAGAAAATGCTCTGTTTTTTACCATGGAGTATGGTGTTAGCTCTGGGTTTTTTATATATGGCCTTTATTATGTTGAGGTATATGGACTGATAATTTTAATGGAAACAATTTGCTACTCCAGAAGCATTACAAAAGTACTACATAAGACTAATTATTAGCTATACCAAAGAGCCAGGATCAGCTTTTTATACAAATATGTATCCCATATAACTTTATGATTGAAGTTGATTCATAGGTGCTTCTAAGATCTTATCTAGATACTTTCTTTAAAAATCTGTCCTTTTTATTGAGTAAATACAGAAAAACATACAGTAATAAAAGTGGTAAGTATATATGTACATGTGCATATACATTGATTTTTACATATATAAAACAATGTGTGCATTTATACATATATGAAGCAATGTAATAAAATCCTGAGGTAACAAAGAAAACATATATAATTTAAAATTTTGTCATTGGAGATACAAAATGTATGGGAAATTGGTGGCTAGGAAGCTATAGCCAAAGTTAATCATTTCTGACTTTTTAACATCTTTACAGTCAGTGGGTCACTCATATGTGGGGGAGATGCAGGAAGGAATGAATTAAAGAAATTGGTAGAGCACCAAAATCAAATCTCCTAGTTTGCGGTTTTGCCAAGAATCCTTGTGATAGACAGTATGTCATGAATATCATCTTGGGACTGTGTGCTGCCTTTGGCTCACTGCTGCACTTTTACACAAGTTATCATGAAAAATACAAACCACTTAGATGTGAATGAGAGTAATTTGAATTTGTATAATAGAGCATCTAACTAATACAAGTGCTTGGAGAGAGAGAACCAACCAGATTCAGATGATCTTGATTAGAAAGCTAGTTTCGAAGTTATTGTTAATATGCTAGTAACAGTAACATTTATTGAATAATTACCATGTCCCAGACCCTTACTACCTGTCTTGTATGTCCTCTCCCATTTAAACCTCACATGGTTGGGTGTGTTATCATTATCTCCATATAGAGGTGGAAAGGGTGACTCAGTGGCAAAATAAATTTGTCCATGGTAACATAGTTAATAAATGAAAAGGATAGGATTGAAACTCAAGTCTTGACTAAAAAAAACCATGCTCTTAACCATTTCAATAATATTTCTCAAAGTATATTTTATAGACCACAGACATCAAAATTACATTGGGTAACTCTATAAAAAGATCTCTAGGTCCCATACCAGACCAGACCTGCTGAATCAGATTTCTTAGGAATAGTATCCAAAGCTCAGCATTCTTAGCAAGCTTCCCAATGTGATTTTTATGAACGCTAACATGTGAGAACCCCTGTACTCTACTCAGTTGCTACATAGTTTAAGTATGTAAAGATAATAGTAAGGAATGATGGATAGGTAGAAGAATATTATTGATACTAGGAATGATAGGGAATTTATTCACACTTCCATGATTTCCTATGGAGAGGCAATATTTGTAATATTGGAAAACATGGGTTGTAATAATAGAGGACTTGGAAGACTTTGAAGTCTAAGGGATTAGGACAGTGCTTTAGAAAAAAAGGAAGCTCCCGGTAGATTGAGGAGTTGGGTGCTAACTTTTCCTGTTCTGTTAACACTGCTCACATCTGTATCATAATACTGAAACATTTTTTTCTAAATAGTAAGATAACTTCTATTTATTTTGAAGATTGCATCTAGGAACAACAGTTTGGTATGAGATGACTGTCTATCTTTTTAAAAAAATTATTATGCTTCCTCCTCCTCTCTCTCTCTGCTTGCCTCTCTGCCTATTTGTGATCTCTCTCTGTCAAATAAATAAAATCTTAAAAAATTAAAAAAAATTATTAATATATAATGTGATATTTGCCCCAGGGGTACAGGTCTGTGAATCGTCAGGCTTACACATTTCACAGCACTCACCATAGCACCTGCCTTCCCCAATATCCGTAACCCAGCCACCGTCTCCCTACCCCGCAACCCTCAGTTTGTTTCCTGAGATAAAGAGTCTCTTACGGTTTGTCTCCCTCCTGATCCCATCTTGTTTCATTTTTTCCCCTCCCTACCTCCCATAACCCCCTACCCTGCCTCTCAAATTCTTCATATCAGAGAGATCATATGATAATTGTCTTCCTCTGATTGACTTATTTTCACTTAGCATAATAGCCTCTAGTTCCACCCACATCATTGCAAATGGCAAGATTTCAGGTTTTTTGATGGCTTCATAGTTTTCCATTCTTTATCTACATCTTCTTTATCCGTTCATCTGTTGATGGACATCTAGGCTCTTTCCATAGTTTGGCTATTGTGAAACATTTTATCTTTCTCTTTCCTTCAACTGGGTTCTTGAGACTAAATATCCTATTTTACTCCTGTTGTATCCCCATCTCTTAGCCCAGTCTCTGGTATATAGAGATGCTTAATAATTGTCAAATTATCTCACTTTTTTCTTTTAAAATTCTTAGAAGACTCAAACTGCTCAAACTGAGCCTGGGCCAGATTTTAGCTATTTGAGAGCCTTGAGCATCACCTTCCTATCTAGACCCACAGGTCCAAAGAGGAGCCTCAAGCTGTGACTTGGCTTCCATGAACCAATCATTGAACTTTATTTTAACCCAGTATTGAATCCTGAGTCTTTCCAGATGCCCCAAGAAGAAAATTTCCAGGAAGACACAGCAGTCTCTCTTTTCTCCTGCTTGGCAAAACTGGTAGAGGGCTCAGTAACTTGAACATCAGCCCTGGACCAGCTACCCTTTCCCTCCACCAGAAGGACCACTCCAAAAGCATAACGGACAGGAGACTGACCAACTATAGAGGTAATAGGGAAAGACATTGTTATTTCTATTCTGAAAAGACCGTTAGTGGAGGTCCTTCAGTCATAGTATACATTATAAAAATAAATTCAGACTTAAATTTGAATCTTGTCATTTCTGGAATCATTATGGGAACCGTAGAAAAAGAAAAGCAGCCTCTCAGTTTTCCTCTTCAGCTCAGAAAAGCTCAGTAACTTAAGCCTCAGCGCTGGTACCATCTTTCCTCTGCCCTAGAAGAATTGTTCCAATAGCAGTAGAAAAAAGAAAATCCAACAAGAAGGGTATTGGGAAAGAGAATTGGCATTTTCAGAGAAAAATCTAACACTGGTTTAATGGAGGCTTGTCCTCACAGGATGGAGACCAGATTGGACACAGACATGAATGTGCATATGGCCTTGCACAGAAGCTTTCTAAGAACTTAAAACAGTGAGAAATGGTCAATTGTCGCAGCAGGATGCAGATTGATACTAAAGAATCATATCAGAAAATAGCTTTGATCCATTTTCAACGCTGGTATAAGAATGTTCCACTAGTAATTTTAGGATCACTTTGCTTTATTCCATTTTTTTGGTTAGCCGTTCTTTGGCACATGTATGTTCTAGAATTCTGAAGTTAATCCATGTTTAAAAATTTGAAACAGGGCACCTGGGTGGCTCATTTGGTTTAGCAACTGCCTTCAGCTCAGGTAATGATCCCGGAGTCCTGGGATCAAGCCCATATGAGGCTCCCAGCTCCATGAGGAGTCTGCTTCTCCCTCTGACCTTCTCCCCTCTCATGCTCTCCCTCTTTCTCGCTCTCACTCTCTCTCTCAAATAAATAAATAAAATCTTTTTAAAAAAATAAAAAATAAAAAATTTGAAACTGTGGGGAAAGCAAATATAGAAATTGTTAGGGTAAAACATGATTGTGATAAAGCTTATGTCAGTGAATATCTTCCCCATAACAATGATTTTATTCTCTCTTAAAGGAATCTCTGCTTTGTTATTTTGGTGTTTTCCAGTACAAAATAAACATGTTTAAAGAGGAGGAAAAACTCTCAGAGGCTCTAATGATAGGGTGAATTTTTATGGAAAAACAAAAAGGAAAGAAGAAACCTAGATGTCAGGGTTGTAGGAGCTGATTTCCTTTTCTTTGATAAACATTTCATTCATTTGTTGGAGTATCTGACTGATGTATGGTCTCCTGCGCTGTAGGTTTTTACTGTCTGCAATAAGAATGCTCCAGGATTTGAGTCATTATTATTCAAACAGTATCTGGCCATTGTCACCAAAATAGGTACTAACTACATACTTCTTTTTCTTACTTCTTGACCGAGTTGTGTGATTTTTATCCTATAGTACCCTGTTTATAGTTCTATCTATATAAAAATTCAGTTGCAAGTTATTTCAAGTAAAAGGTAAATTCTTTGGTATTACACTATGTTGAATCAGTATAGAAGAACTTCTTTATGCATTGTTTTATAGTTCTAAGACCGGCATCTCAAGTAGCTTTTAAATTCGTTCCCCACACCTAAACACAAGTGAGAATTGTACATTTTTCTGCTTGTCATCAACTGCCTCTTCTCCTCAGTCTGAAACCATGTTTCACTAACCATGTCCATCTGTAGTGTCTTATTAAGAATCTGTACACCCATCAGCTTCACATTTTTAGAGGAGTAAAGTACAAAAACCTCATGGAGAATATCACTTTATGCTTTGCATGAGGTGAAGTATGTGTCCCCAGGTAAGAACCGTTTTTGGTTTTTTTGGTTTTGTTTTGTTTTGTTTTTTTTTAAAGATTTTATTTATTTGACAGACAGAGATCACAAGTAGGCAGAGAGGAAGGCAGAGACAGAGGAGGAAGCAGGCTCCCCGCTGAGCAGAGAGCCCGATGCGGGACTCGATCCCAGGACACTGGGATCATGACCTGAGCTGAAGGCAGAGGCTTTAACCCGCTGAGCCACCCAGGCGCCCCCCGTTTTTGTTTTTGTATTTGGTTTTTTTCCACTAAAGATGCAGAAGTTTTAGAAGATAATCATGAGTATGAAATCTGATTCCAGAATACAGATTCCTTCGAGAGAATTTTTAATCAGAGAGAAAATTTAATCAGAATACTTAAAACCTTCTGCAGTGCAGCAAACTGTTAGATTTATCGATGGGTCCTTCATATATGTATTGAGTGTGTACACACATACACACCATACAATGAATGGTACACGAGGCACAGGGCATCTTTAAGGCTTTTTTTACTTGAATATTTAGATTAAAAATCTTTTTCTTGCTTTGGTCACCTTATCTGCTAGTAGCCTCTGACACTTTCTTTATATAAGTCAGGGGCTATCAGCAATTTCTTCATTTTTATCTTTTATATTAACTATTGCTTAAACTCCACGTGGGCAATCTGTTGCTGGCACTTTCAGCTGTGTTATATAGGGGCTTTTGAGGACAGTGATGATTGTGATAGTGTGATAGGTGTTATGAAGGAACAGTGGCCTGAAAATCCTCTCTCGACTCCCTTGTGCCAGGTAGGTCAGGCAGAGGTCACTTTTCTGTGCTCCCTTAATGGCCTCTTCCTCTCTCTCAATGCTCTGCTTGCCGTTTTGTAATTACATACTTCTAGATCTGTCTCTCCTACTAGATTAAACTCCTTGGGGGCAACAAATGTTTCTTATTTATGCTTGTATTTCTAGTACCTGGCAGAGTCCTAAGCCTTAAGCATATTGTAAATATCCTGTAAATGTTTATCAAGGAATCGAGAGAATAGACTCTCTAACATTGATGATTACAGTTTTGAGCTAAGATTGTGCTTTTATGGACTCAGACAGTCAGCCAAAAATATACGCTTTTAACCATTTCTCTGTTATTCATAGTTTTAGTTATTCATTTATTAGTTAGAGAACGTGTTATTTTCCACTTTACCAAAAATGGTTTTCAAGCTGAACGTGTCCATATGCACTGCCAGCAGTGTTGTTCAGTGTACCCAGTGCTGATGGGCATTACTTAAGGACACTGTGTCCTGGTCATCTGGGGACTTCAGGCTAGTTTGTTGCACACTCCCTATACGTAGAACTCACTGGTTTCTAGTGTGCCACCCATGGGGACGACTGGCACGGCACTTGTCATCATTCTTTATCTCTTCTTGGAGAAACGTGTTAATGGAAAGAGAGAGAGACAAGTTGTTCACGAGCCAAGTAACTCATTCAACTTGTTTCGGAAATCGATTTGTTAACATTTTGAAATGTCTGATCTGAAATACTGTTTTGCAGTATGCCCTGAACATAGTATATGATCTTTACTGTTAGTGATTCAAGCCTTCCAAATAAAATAAAATAATCTTGTTGTGAAACTCTGACTTGAGTTGCTAGTAAGCTAGTGGCCCAGTTCAATTCCCATTCAATTTTCTTGCTTAACTTTTCTCGGAAACTTCTATTCCTCCCTCTGTGTAATAACACAATTTTGATTGTTTTTATACTCTAAACTAGATGGTTAGCTAACTGAAATTCCCCTTGAGAGAGAAGTAGAAACCTTTTAAACAGCCTTTCCTGTTATTTTAACCTAAAGATAGAAAAGGAAACTTCAGTGTCCCTTTTATTCTCTAACAGCCTAAGAATAAATTTATACAAATATTTATTGAACATCTGTTACTTAAAATCACCGTTCGCAGTGCTGTGGACTACAAATTGAGTAAGATGTGGTTTTCTGCTTTCATCTCTGTTCAAATAAATGAGACCTATTCATGGACCCATGACAGATCCTAAAGAGCAAGGCAGGAGTTTTGAATGGGATGGATTGGAGTTGGAACTTCAAGAACTATATAAAGAATTTTTACCTGATTGACACCTTCAAATGGCATTTGGATTACTGCTGCTCTTGCTGATAAAATCCCATTTTGGCTGAATTCTGTCTTTCTGCTTTGGTAGGAGTATTGCTGACTTGTTGATCCTGAAAGTGATTTCGCGCGTATCTTCTCTGATCCATTTATATGCTGATTTTAATCATTAGAATATGCTGCTGTTTCTAAGGATCTCTTACTCTTTTGTGCTGGCTGGTTGGGAGAGAACTTAGAGTGGGGGGAGCTGAGCTGCAGACGAAGGTAACAAGCATGGGCTGCAGTACAGAATTAGAAAACTTATGAGGTCTTTGGAGAACAAAGCAGTTTAGGCTGACTGGAGCAAAGGACAGGGAAGGTGGGTAGTAAGGAGATGGTGATACCAAAGATAGTAAGGGTATAAAAGATAGGTTGAAACCGTGTATCGTGGAGTTTCTGTATGTTAACTGGGCTAAGGAGTAATGGGGGCTAAATTAATGCCATAAACATGGAAAAGCCATTGAGAATCTTTAAAGAGTGAAGTAGAGTTCTATTTTAGAAAGATTAATTTGTATTGGAATTGGAAGATCCCACAACTGTAGTGATTATCTTGATAAGTTTTGCAATAACCCAGGTGAAATGTAATCGGGGCTAATATGGGGCAATACCAGCAAAATTCAGTGGAGGGGGGTGAGTGGAGGAAGGAGGCACCAGATGGGAGAGGTTGCAGAGCGAAAACACCAAGCCCTTGCATTCTTTTTCAAAAGCTTGAGAATAAATGAAAGGTAAACATTTGTCATGAAAGGATTTAAAAATCTAATGCTGCACCCGGACACTTTTTTGCCATGTATAGACCATAATTTTTTTTAATTCAATTAATATATAGTGTATTATTAGTTTCAGAGGTAGAATTTAGTGACTCATCACTCTTATATAACACCTAGTGCCCATCATACCGTGTGCGGTCCTTAATGCCCATCACCCAGTTACCCCAGCCCCCCACCCACCTCGCTCCATCAACCCTCAGTTTGTTTCCTGTAGTTAAGAGTATCCTATGGTTTGTCTCCCACTGTGTTTGCATCTTACTTTATTTTTCCCTCCCTTCCCCTGTGCTTCTCTGTTTTGTTTCTTAAATTCCACATATGAATGAAATCATATGATCATTGTCTTTCTCCGATTGACTTATTTTGCGCAGCATAATCCCCTCTAGCTCCATCCACGTCATCGCCAATGATAAGAGTTCATTTTTTGGGTGGCTGAGTAATAGTCTGTCGTGTGTATACGTGTACACACACACACACACACACACGTCACATCTTTTTTTTTTTTTAAAGATTTTTATTTATTTATTTGACAGAGAGAGATCAGAAGTAGGCAGAGAGGCAGGCAGAGAGAGAGAGGAGGAAGCAGGCTCCCTGCTGAGCAGAGAGCCCGATGCGGGACTCGATCCCAGGACCCCGGGATCATGACCTGAGCCGAAGGCAGAGGCTTAGCCCACTGAGCCACCCAGGTGCCCCATGTCACATCTTTTTTATCCATTCTGCTTATAACATCTTTGCATGATTTATTCTCTCTTCGGAGCCAGTTCGTTAGATACTGGTGACTTGATCATTTTGTTCACTTGCTATTTACTTGTATAATCTTACGTTTTACTGTCATTGCAGCCGTTCTTGCGTCTTTCATCTGTTATTTTTGGCCCCTTTTACTTTGCAGTTTTGGTCTATTTTGACTTTCCCCTTCCCATATACCCTCCCATGTCCTAAGACGCGCTCGTTCCGTAGCGGAGAGCGCACGCCAACCTCACTCGAGTGGGGAGGATGCGCTGTAGGGCTACGGAGCCGTCTCATAGCAACTCGTGGCAAGACAAGCTCCACTCAGCGGCGTGGGAACTCCAACTCCAAGACTACCTTTTTCTTTAAGGCGCTGTCTTGTTCTTTCTGATGGCTTCTCCGCTTCTTGCTGCACATGTTTGTGTCCTCTTCTCTCTATTCTAGCCGGCTTCCTCTGGTTTTTCCTTTTTAATGACTCCTGTGAGTTCCCTGTGTTAATAGACTCTCTCAGTTCAGTTCCTCACCACCAACTGGCAGCTTCCCTCTTTGCTTCTCAGGCCTCGTATCCCAAGAGCGGGAATCTGATTCATTCAGCTCACGCAGTCCAAGTCACAGTATCCTTCCTGATCCAGCAGTCTTTCAGCTACAGACAGTAAAAGCCTGACCCAAATTGGCTAAAAAATGAAGAAATGAGGGTGCCTAGGTGGCTCAGTGGGTTAGGCGACTGCCTTCAGCTCAGGTCATGATCCCAGAGTCCCTTGATCGAGTCCCACATCAGGCTCCCAGCTCCACGGGGAGTCTGCTTCTCCCTCTGACCTTCTCCCCCCTCATGTTCTCTCTCTCTTTCTCTCCCTCTCTCTCTCAAATAAATAAAATCTTTAAAAACATGAAGAAATGTATTATTACATACAACAGAAAATCCAGAGGAAGGGCAGCTTTGAGTTGGTAGGTCGGAGACTTAACAGTGTCATAAAGAACCTTCCAGCACTCTGCCATCCTCAGGATTAGCTTCATCCTTAGTAAAATGCTGCACGTATCATTCCAGGCACAGCATCCAGAGAAAAGAGTGGACGTGTCTTCCTGTGGCTTTTTCTTTTCTTAGGAGTGAGAAAATTTTTACTAAAATCTCTTCTGGAAGTGAGCAGTGTTCCCTCATATGTCATGGCCAGATTTGTAATTAGAGATTTGTTTGCATTAATAATCTCCGTTGGTAAGAAAGAGAAACCACCAGAATATATCTTTCCTAAACCAGTCACTGACTGGGGGAATAAGGTTATCCAGAGACTAATCAGGATCTCTGGACTTGGTGTGGAAGTCCTTTTCCCCATCTCTGGAATTGTTACGGAAGCCTTGTATCTGGAGGCTAGAAAGGAATGGCAGTCTTTTGATAAGAATAAGAGAAGTCCTTCTGTTCAGAGGTATATATCTGTTTACATTGATGTATGAGCTCTTCATTTAAAATGAAAATTACAGGGGCACCTGGGTGGTTCAGTGGGTTAAAGCCTCTGCCTTCGGCTCAGGTCATGATCCTGGGATCCTGGGGTCGAGCCCCGCATCGGGCTCTCTGCTCAGCGGGGAGCCTGCTTCCCCCTCTCTTTCTGCCTGCTTCTCTGCCTACTTGTGATCTCTCTCTCTCTCTTTCTCTGCATCAAATAAATAAATAAAATATTTTAAAAAATGAAATGAAAATTACTGTGGGAATTTATCTGAAGAGAATTTGAGTTGTGTCAGGATGAAAGTTTACTATGATTATCTTTGAGTCAGGTATGTACCCCTTTCCTACTTAAGTTAGGGCCGGAGAGGGAGGTATATACATAGTCTAAAACAAATCCACTTTGTACTATGAGTGCAGACTGTCCCAAAAGTTCATGGCAGGCAGGTATTCTGAAATATATCTGGTGTATACCTCTTGGATCCATTTTCTGAATTCTTATACACACAGCCCTTCCTCAGACCTTTTCAGTAAATAATACATTGATTTCAGTGAAACAGTGCTTCTTAACTCTGTCAAAAAAAAAAATATTGAGTCACAAAATTTCTGCCAAGTTTGGCATATAATTTAGAGAGAGTTCGTTATTCACAGTGAACATACCTTGTAAGATTATTGTACCAGTAAAGACATTTATCCAGAATGTGAGCCTGAAAGATTGACTATCCAAGCTGTGTTATTTAATATAATTTTCACGATTAATTTTTAGTTGGAATGTCACATTTTGCATGGCCTGTATCTTGCTGAATTTGTGCATACTAATTATTAAAGTGAATCTAAAAATAGTTTCTACTACAAGACTCTTGATACAGTATGCGAGCAAAAGATTCAGACTATAACATATGTTCATTGAAGAACAAGATTATTTATGGATCAAGAGGAAAACTAAATTAGGTTAAAAACCCAGAAAGGCCCTTCTTTTCAAAGATATATGCCAGTACACATATCTGTAGTGTGAGGGGTTCTCCCGTCCGACACTTAATGAGCTCTGTTGGTAAGAAAGAGAACCCACAGAATGTGGGAGAAGGATGGGATAAGGCAGCAGGAAGGGTAGCAAGGACAACTGTTTTCTTTTTGTTTTTAGCCTACAGCCCTGATGGCTGCTTTTGAAAATTGGTGTTGGATCATTCTGCAGGCTAATATTTCCTGGAGTGTGATTCACAAAAGTGTGTTTCCTTGACCTGCACCTTGAAAAAGGATTAATTCTGTAGTCACACACTGGGAAATATTAAATCCTTCTCTAGGAGATTTATACTGTACATTAGTAAATTAAAGACTTGGAAGTTCTATAGTAAAATAACACAAACTTCTCCAATCATGTATTTTCCAAACTTTCTTACCACTCTTCTTATATAACATCTGTTAACACCTTGTGGATCATACTGAAGAGTTGCTGAGGTGAGAGAGGGGTGATCTTAAGCAGAGGGATGCCATGAAAGCAGTGTTGTCAGCAGTAGTGAAGTGGTATGTAAGATAGATTGGAGACAGAAGAGACGGGAAGTTTAAAGTCTTGCTTGGAAGCTGTTGTAATAGTTTGGGATGAAGATGTCACAGATGGGATAATAGTAGTGAATATTTATTCATGCATTAAGTCAACAAGTATTTTTTGAGCCATAACTATATACTAAGCATTGTTTTAGATCTAGAGAAGAGTTTAGATCTGGGGAATAGTTCAAAATCCTTGTCCTCATGAAGTTTATTTACATCCTAAGAGAAGAAGTACAGTAAACAAAATACACAAGATGGCAAATGGTGAAGACAAAGACATTTGCTAAAATAAAGCAGAATGTAAAGGTAAAGTTACTGGGCAGTGGTTAGAGTCAGACTGCTCTGTCCGGTGGATATTTAAGCAGAGAGCTGAATTAGGTTAGGAAGAAAGCACTGGTTGCCTAGCTGAGGAAATAGCAATGCAGAGACTTTGACGTGGGAATCCACTGGGGCTAGAGCAGAGCGAGGTGGAGGATAGTAGGAGATAGAAAGCCATGGGAATGGACAGGAAATGGGTGACCTCACATTGGCCCAGTAATGGACCATGGTAAAGACTTTGGATTTTAGACTGAGTGGGACTGGAAGCCATGGGAGAGTTTCGGATGGAGGAGTGACATGGCATAACTTTGTTTTTAATTACTCACTCTGACTTCTATTTGGAATACAGACTGGAGTAGAATTGGAGTGGACACAAGGAGACTAGTTAGGACCGTTGCCAAGGTGCAGACGAGCTGATGGTGGGTCGGACTCAAGAAATAGTCATGCTGGTGGTAGTAAGCATCAGCTTCGGGGTAAATTTTGAAGTTAGAGTTGACACGAATTTCTGTCAAGAATTGATGAGACCGTGTATCAGGTTTTATTTAAACATTTAACCCAAATTAGTCTTCATTAAAAACTTCTGAGGTAGATGTAGTTATGTCTGGATTGCAGCTGAAGAGCCAAGGGTACAGAAAAGTAGCTTGTTGAAGGTTATACAGCTATAATGTGGCTCTGATCGTTATGCCAGTCTGCCCCCTTGCCTCTCATCCTCCCTTCTGCCTTCTGCCATCCATCCTGGGTGTGCAAAATGTGTAAGAAATAAAACCAGGTGTCCCGAGTGGCCCAGTCAGTTGAGCATCCATTCAACTCTCGATTTCACCTCAGATCATGATCTCAGGGTCCTGGGATCAGCCCTGAGTCGGGCAACCCACTCAGCACAGAGTCTGCTTGAGATTCTTTCTCTCTTTCCTTCTGCCCTTCCCTTCATCTTTTGCTCTTACACACTCTCTCTAAATAAATAAATAAATAAATAATATTTTTTAAAAAACAAAATTAGAGTTTTCTTCTTCACTCTGCTTACAGTGTTTGAGCTAGTTCCGCATAACCTTATCCTTTTCATTGTTTTTCCATGAAACTGTTTTTGAAAGACTTCAAAAGTTTCTCAGGGAAATCGTGTCTTTTTTTTTTTTTTTTTTTTTTTTTTTTTTTTACTAATTTTCACCACGGGACAATGTCGGGAGGTATAAACTGGTACTGGGCAGACGGGAGTGTGGGAGAGATGAGGTAGGATTCCAGATGTTCTTTTGGGGTTACTTCTGACAGTAGGGAAATGGGATAGCAGTCAGGATATTATAAACTGCCTTTTGTTTCCCTGCTCATGACGGTCTAACCGCTTTGAGTGATTCTGATGAGCACAGTTGGAATAGGAGAATTCTTATTGCTTGCTTATTATCTTACCTTACTCTTATCTTTTCCTTTTTCCTCCTTGGCTTAGGGCTTCAGAGTGCTCTCTAGGAGGGAAGATACAGTCTTAGGAATTTACACATTTGAAATACTCTTCTGGTTTCTGGTCTAGCACGTAAGGAGCTTGGAAGTTATCCCTCGACCTTAACAAGTAAAAAGCTGGACAAATGAAAAAAATCAGCAATGCTTCTTTGATTGGTCAAAGGAATGAAGTCCTAGGGCAAACCACTGCCCTCAAAATCAGAGAGACAGACAGACCAGTGCAGAGAATGACATCTTACCAGAGCAGAAGCCCACAAACAGAAGGCTCTGTAGGCACCAGCCCAGGATAGAAAAAACCGAATGATGAATTGCTAGAAGCTCAGTGTGGACAAGTCTGAGAGTTAAACCTATGGGGTGAGGGGGATGGGAGAGCACATTTTGGGGAGTTTTCCCTCCAGGAGCTTTATCAGGTTCTTCCAATGAATGTCAGAAAAAAAAGTCTCTTTCTGCTCCTGGTGGAAGATGGAAAAACTAATCATTTCGTAATATGTTAGAATATTCTTCTAATATGTAATGTAATATGTTAGAATAAGTTCTTTTTTTTATTAAAGATTTTTATTTATTTATTTGACAGAGATAGATGACAGGTAGGCAGAGAGGCAGGGAGAGAGAGAGTAGGAAGCAGGCTCCCTGCTGAGCAGAGAGTCCGATGCGGGGCTCGATCCCAGGACCCCGAGATCATGACCTGAGCCGACGGCAGAGGCTTTAACCCACTGAGCCACCCACGCGCCCTAGAATATGTTCTTCTTAACAAGGCCTGCCCCCTAGAGAAAAACTATTTTACAAAGCGTAACCTACTGGGACTTTACAGAACCTCACCAACCTGAGGGGAGAGAAACACCCAACTCTAGCCCACTCAAGCCTTTGTGTCCCACCTAAAGTGGAGGTTCGGGGAGGACCAAGAAGCACTTAGGAAAAGACTGAGACCTAATCCTGGAACTATAGAATGCTTCCCTTTCCCCCCATACCTCACCACCACACCGCTAACAGCTGTTTCCTCCAGTACATCAAGTCCAGCCTTCAACAAAAAATTACAAGGCATACGAAAAGGCAGAAAATTACAGTTTGAAGAGACATAACAAGTGTCATAACCAGACTCAACTATGGCAGAGATGTTGGGATTATCAAACTGGCAATTTAAAACTACCGTGACAGTAGGGAAATGGGATAGCAGTAGGAGCGCGATGGAAAGAAGATGATGTGCGAGAAGTGATGAGTAATAGAAGCAGAAAGATGGAAATCCTGAGAATCAAAAAGAAATGCTAGAGATCAGAAACACTGTAACAGAAATCAAGTATGTCTTTGAACTCATTAGATTGCTTATGGCTAAGGAGAGAACCTCTGAGCTTGAGGATGTATCAGTAGAAACTTCCAAAACTGAAAAACAGAGTGGAAAAAAATAGAAGTCTACATGCAAAATCTGTGACAACTATGAAATATGTGTAATAGGGAAAGTGAGAGAGCGAAAGGAACAGAATCAATATTTGAACAGTAATAACTGAGAATTACCCCCCCAGACACCAAACCACAGATCCAGGGAACTCCTAGAACACCAAGCAGGTTAAATATCAAAACAACTTTGCCTGCACATACTGTGTTCAAACCGCAGAAAATCAAAGAAAGAAAAATCTTGAAAGAAACCAGAGGGGAAAAAACCACCTTTACCTATAGAGGAGCAAAGATCGGAATTATAGCCAGCTTTTCCTCTGAAGCCAGGCAAGCAAGAAGGGAGTAGAGTGAAATATTTAAAGTGTTAAGAGAAATACATTTGTTCAGTTGCATTGGCTCCAGTGTAACCAAATAGACCACAGTTAAATTAAATCTGGCCCTTCACCCACAATCCCTTGAACCACGTTTCTAAAACAGTGGACTTGGGAAAATGGTTGAACATGGAAGAAAGGACTAGATCCAGATACTGTAGGAATGTGGTAGGATTTGGTGATGTAGTACCAGTGATGCTCTGAGGCAAGCATACATCAGGGATAGGATGAAATGATCAGAGTAAGGCCAAAGTGGGTGTGAGACTTAGAGTCGATATTTAGAAATGGCAGAGGACCACTCTACCTGTAGTTCTGTTTCTCTTGGTTTTCCAAGAGCTGCTCTCTTAAGTTATTAGACCACCATGAAGGGTCAGAACCTTGGAGAGTTCCAAATAGAGCTGGTCAGAAACTTTAAAACGATGTAACTTCCTCAGGGGCCTGAAGTAGGCAAGATGAAGGCTCTTAGAATTGATGAAGCCACCTTCTTAGTTGCTTTCTGTTAAAATCTCCAAGACTTAAAAGTTTGCCTCTGCCTCCCTACAACTTTATGGAGTCTTAATGGGGCCAGGGATTCCAGTCCTCTTGGTGGGACAAGTACAAAGCCATCCTAGCTGCAGTGGGATTTTTGTTCAATTCTAATGTTAGAGTGACATAGGGGTTCCTTTCCAACGCTTGTGCTTTTTCCTAAGGATATGGTATTGCTTCTCTGTGTTATTTCTTGACCTAATAAACAGTTAATTGAACTCTTTGGTGGGGTTGGGAGAGTGGATTTGCCTAAAAGTTGTTTTATGGTAGGTACTTACGTTTGTAACTGAGTTATGTAGAGGATGATGAGGATATATCAGTATATATATATTGATTTATATCTATATCTATATCTATATATATATATATAGATATAGATATATATATGTAGGTACTTATGTTTGTAACTGAAAGATAAAAAAAAAAAAGATACTCTGTGTATTAGAGGTAGTTTATTAAAGCCAAAGTAGGGGGACGCCTGGGTGGCTCAGTTGGTTGGACGACTGCCTTCGGCTCAGGTCATGATCCTGGAGTCCCGGGATCGAGTCCCGCATCGGGCTCCCAGCTCCGCGGGGAGTCCGCTTCTCTCTCTGACCTTCTCCTCGCTCATGCTCTCTCTCACTGTCTCTCTCTCAAATAAATAAATAAAATCTTTTAAAAAATAAAATAAAATAAAATAAAATAAAATAAAAATAAAGCCAAAGTAGGTTCAGGCTAATGCCAGCTACTAAACACTTTTGCAACATAAATTCAGTCTGATTAGTTCCCTCTAATTTCAGTAATCTAGTCTGTTTTATTTATTGTTTGTTTTTAGGGCCCTAAAAACATCCAAACATATTTTCATTGTTTTTCTCTTCAGTTTTAGGGCATGTTCATAGTTTTCACATCAGATTAATGCTTTTTTTTTTAAGTAGACACCACTCCCAAGGTGGGTCTTGAACTTACAACCCCAGGATCAAGACTTGCATACTCTACTGACTGAGCCAGCCAGGCATCCCAAGATTAATACATTTCTAATGTTTTAGTTAAAGCTTCAACTGTTTAAAAAAAATTTTTTTTGTTTTAACCAATCCACACTTATGATGCCATATTAGGCTAAAAATGGAACTTGAATGTGAATTTCAAGAAACACAGAACTGGTAAATCCTGGGGGTAATTATAGCAAAGGGCAGAAAATGATATGAATGTCAGACTTACTGCAGAGAAGAGTTATGACATATTTACACTCTACTGTAGGTCCAAGATATATTCATTCTCCTTTTCTACTACCTGAGGAGAGTTAGAGCAAAATTCCTAAGTAGCTGATTTGCAGTGCCATAGGTGAGTATAGTCTGTACAAGTGTGTGTGACAGAGTGTCAGGGTTGCATGAGCATTCGAATCAGATTTTGGGGATAAGAAAAGCTAGATTTAGTATGGATAACAATAATGGGTATTAGTGAGAGCTATACAGGATTGTATCAGAGGTTTGTACCTCCTTAGGAGGCATCCCTTAAAACGGTTATTAATTTATTAATGGTTGGTTATCTTAATAAAAGAGTGTAATCTTTTTAAATGACAAGGCCGACCCAGTTTGTGGTTGTGAATGGAGTGGACTGACTGAACATATAGTTCACACCACATGAATTAAAACACTAATTTCCAGAAAGTGTCCAAGTGGAGACTAGACACTATGGCTAGAGACTATGACACAATGGAAGAGTGTCAGGTGTCAAAGATGACTGTGAGGGAGGGGCACCTGGCTTAGGTCAGTTTTAAGCATCTTGATTTCAGTTCAGGTCATGATCTTAGGTCATGAGATCAACCCTGGCGTCAGGCTCTGCATTAGTTGTAGAGCTTGATTAAGATTCTCTCTCTCCCAGAGTAAATGAAACAAGATGGAATTTGGAGGGAGACAAACCGTAAGTGACTCTTAATCTCACAAAACAACTGAGGGTTGATGGGGGGAGGGGGGTTGGGAGGGGGGTGGGATTATGGACACTGGGGAGGGTATGTGCTATGGTGAGTGCTGTGAAGTGTGTAAACGTGGTGATTCACAGACCTGTACCCCTGGGGATAAAAATATATGTTTATAAAAAATAAAATTAATAAAAAAAAAAAGATTCTCTCTCTCCCATTGTCTCTCTTTCTGCCCCTCCCCCCATTCAAAAAAATGACTGTGAGGAAATTATTGGTGCCGTTAATAGGAATAACGAAGTTAACATGGGAAAGCAGTGAGTAGTGAGTTCCATTTGGAACATGTTGAATATGAAGGATTGGGGTGATATCCAGTTGGAAATACTTACTGGTTGGAAATTTTATTTATTCAACATATATTTATCAAACCCTGAGATGTCTTTAAAAAAAAAAATTGCTGAGATTGAGGGTAGTATAGGTTTCTTTCCTGATCCCCTAAGCTCGATGATGTGCATATAGCCCCAGATGGATTTTCCTAAGGAAATATTTTAAACCAATTACATAAGATGTAATAATTGGCTTTTTTACCACCTCTATGTTACATCTTATAATAATCACCAATTCATGGTTTCCAAACTCACTGTTTTTAGTGTTGTTTAAAAAAAAAATCTCTCTTTAATGTACTAGAAAACACTGAATTGTGTGATTTCAGTGGGTAAATTGTATGTTGTGGTACTTATATTTCAATAAAGCTGTTAAAAAAACTATTCTTCACTGCACACATTTCCAAGTAGATGTTAAGATTACTAGGGAAAGACCGTAGTTCTGTATCACTGGTAAAACTTGTGACATACAAATAAATTACATTGGATCTAAGGAAGCGAATAGATACCACTTAATTTTTAGGGAGAAGTTTCAGGCTAGTTTTTAGAGTATAGCAAATACAGGTTTGTTTATTTTTTCTTCAATCAACAAACATTGAGCACTTGTCCTACCCAGCCAGAAGAGTCAGGAAATGCCTCTTTAAGGAAATGATACTCTGAGCTGAGTCTTGAGGGATGAGTAGGATTTAGTAAACCCAGGAGGTAGAGATATCCAGAGGAGAAACAGCCTATGCAGCCTGTGTGGGGGGACTGCCCTCAGTTTGGAATAAAAAGACAGGGGGTTGAGGGATGTATGAGAGTGAGAAAGATTCCTCCATGTAAATACATGAAGATTCATCATATTTTTAAGTTTTATAGTATTCTGTACTATGATTTTTATGCCATAAATTACTTAACCACTCCTCTGTTAAGAGATGTTTAGATTATTACTTGGTTTTGTCTATTTCAAATAATGTTGCATTGAACATATTTATACCTGTGTCCTTGCAAACTTGCGAATGTAATTCTATGTCAGAGGTTAGGCCTTGGTTTCAATTGCCAGGGTTAACTGAGCTATGACTAGTCACTTTTCATTATAATGTATAATTTTTTAGTCAACTGCTTTGATTAAATCAGAGATGCTTGCAGTTTCAGTTCTTTTAGGGCCTTATTTGGGCATAGTAAGGAGTTTGAATCATATGGGAATCCATTGGTGGATTCTGGGCAGAGGACTGACATGATATATAAAAATGTTTTTAAATATCATTCTGGCTGCTGTGTTAAGAATAGATGATAAGGAGGCTAGGATAGAAGTAGGAGAAGCTGTTGTATATCGTTCAGGCAGGGGATGGTGGTGGCTTTGACTAGAGGGGGAATGATGGAGGTGAAGAAAAATGGTGGGATTCCAGGCATGTGTTGAAGTTAGAACTGACAGGATTTGCTGATAGGTTGATGTGGACAGTCTCAGGATTAACTCTAAGATTAGAGCGGCTGTTTCCTGGATTGAGAAGATTGAGAAGGTGCAGGTTTAGGAGGGATGCCCAGGAGTTCTTTTCAGGGCATGTTATGTTTGAAGCGTGTTAGATGTCCACCTAGGGTTGGTGAGTATGCAGATGAAGCTAACGGTCAGGGTGCCCAGTATCTTACTAACGAATGAATGAATGAATCATTGAAAGGTAAAATCAGGAAGGAAATGTAGAAAACAAAAATTTGAAAGAGAATTGTAGTCAACTCCTTTATTATGTAGGACCCACATACATGGTCCTTTTCTCTCTACTTCCCAGTAGGTCTCCTTTTGACTCGAATAGATCTAAACTGGTAAGAGTTTGGAGAGATGGGGGTAGAAATATATTTGTGTGGGTATATTTATTTCTTTCAGAATCTACTTGTATCTAAGACATGACCCGTCTCAGAAAATTAGTTGATATTTAAAATTCTGCAGAGATATTCTAGCTGTATGGAATTGCTTTGTTTCATCAAAATGATTATAAAGGAAACCTTTTCATTTTGACTTCCATATAAAATTAAAAGTGTTTTACTGCACACACAAAAATTTCATAGACCACAGACTACATTTCCAAATCCTTCTTCACATTGTCAGTTCCCGAAGTGTCTTTTCTGCCTTTTATCTGTGTCTTACGGGGATGCCCATATTTGATAAAGCCTCATTCCACTCATGGCACAAATTGCAGCCTAATTGTCGTAGTTTAAAATGCTGTGAATTAAGTCTGTCATTTAACCGCATGATGAAATTTTCTTTAGGAAACATAAAGCCAGAAACTCACTGCATGTGAGTGATAAATCCGTGCTGGCACTTACTGCTTAATCCTGTTGATTTCAAAGGATCAAATCCAAAGTCATTGACAAATTTCACTGGCTTTTCCAACTTGTTTGGTTAACAGACATCCTTATTTATATAAAAGCTTAATAGTCCACAAATATTTGAACAGTACAGAAGGTATTCTGTGTGAACTGTTGGTAATACTGGAGCATGATGAACTTTAAACTAAAAATGGGGCAAACTCAGAATTTCCCCCCAAGGCTTTACCTTTAGCTTCTCTTGGAGTTCCACAGCTCTAAAAGGCCCTAGTATCCTGAGATATGTTAAACTCCAATAGAATATTCTTTGACTACACCTAGGATGTTCAGTAAACCTCGGAGTAGCAGTTTTTTAAGTCCACAATCAAATTTATGAAGAAATCAATTTATTTTTTATTGTTAACATTCTTGTAATAATTGACTAAACAGTGATCAGATTTAGCATTTATCAGCAAATTCCTAGAAAATGAAGTTGGTTTACCATTAAATTCTTTTTGCCTTCTGCTCAAGGAGGAGGAAAGATAAGATAAGAAATAGCACCTATGAGGGATGCAAGGACTTTAAAGGTCTTTCAGGTTACAGAGCCATGTTCTGCGTTTGGTGGACTTGAAGCTCTGAGATAAGGTTGCAGATACTTTTTAAACTCCGTAGATCAGGGGCGCCTGGTTGGTTCAGTGGGTTAAAGCCTCTGCCTTAGGCTCAGGTCCTGGGATCGAGTTCCGCATCAGGGTCCTGGGATCGAGTCCCGCATCAGGCTCTCTGCTCACCAGGGAGCCTGCTTCCCTTCCTCTCTCTCTTTGCCTGCCTCTCTGCCTACTTGTGATCTCTCTCTGTCAAATAAATAAATAAATAAATAAATAAATAAATAAAATAAAATAAAATAAACTCTGTAGATCAGACCACTAGTAGTTTAAACTATGGCTTTAACAAAATTTAGAGATTAATGAGAAGTACAACAGATTGTATCTTAGAGTGTTTTATTTCAAATGTGTGCGTCAGCAGTATATGGTAATAGTACGTTTGGTATTCCTCAGAGTAATGATTAGAAAAACCCATTCCTGGTTAACCTGGTTTACCTGGTTAACCATGCTTATAACACAAGACTAACCACTTAAACCACCTGGAGACATCATTCAGCCTAAGAGTTGAATCTGCAAACCCAGCTCTATGAGGTCATGTCTGTCGTCCAATATTAATCTTTCAAAGACCACAAGAAGAAAACTTTGCTTAAGACAGTACTCTATATTCTGTTACTCTGGTTCATCACCGCTATGTTCTTAGAACCAGAAGGTCACATAGCATTTACAGTTTTTTTTCCTGTTGTTAAAAAGAGGTTGTTAATTTATTAATTTAGCTACACGATTAGAGGCCTTACTCTCCATTCTCTCATTTATGTTTCTGTCATTCTGAGTATTCTTGTTTTGGCACAACACTACTAACTTTATGAAATATCAGATATTGTTTTCTAAAACTGCCAGAGGTAGAGGTCTCTGCTCTCCTCCCTGTCTCAGGTCCTTGAATACTACCCAAACTAGAACCATTTATCTTTGAACTTTCCTGTAGGATTCTTGAATTTGTCTGTTTGCTTCTGGCTTCTAGCAGTCATTTTCCACTTAGGATTCTGTCCTTTCTGCCATGCTGCTGAATGAGTGGTAGTTTCAGAGCTACTATTCCAATACATCTAACTTCTCTCCAGCCCTAAATTAAGTGCCCTAGGGAATTTTGTGCCAGAAATTACAGGGAGATTGAGTTAAAAATGAACCAAGGGGGAACTATACACTTAAAAATGGTTACGATGGTAAATTTTATGTTTTATGTATTTTACCTCAATAAGTTTTTTTAAATAAATAAACCAAGGGGAAATCTAAAGTGATATCCAGTGGTATCCACTTAAGTATTAATACTGAATTAAAAAGCAACCTTAGAAGTTATATTAAGTATATTAAGTTATATTAGGTATATTTAGAAACTGAAACCTAGAAAGATAAAGCAATTTGCGTAAGAGCTGAGAAGAGAGCCCAGTGTTTTCAACATTAGTCCATGTCTTTTTGGAGCTATCTTCTTTAATTACTCCCTTGACTTAAGAGTTAGCCATAATTAACCACTATGTCAATTTTATCTTCTTGGAACTGAATCGTAGTTTGTTCTTCATGAAGCATGCCTAGCCAGTTTTGTCCCCCTTTCACAGCAGGGAGCCTTGGACTTGGAGGCAGTGGGTAAGCCTAGGTGCTAATAATGGGTAAACTGGCTTAGAAAAGTGGCTGACTAACCTCTGTCTCAGAGGAAACCAGACCAGTCTCTTCACACCATCTGTGTCATAGAGAAAAATGAATACAGTTTGTGTGAGCAGTTCCCAAGCAGTTCTTCATTGCCAGTCGGGTTAGCTTTGATACCAAAAGACATCATCCCGGTGTGTAAAAAAATGGTTAATACAAGTGTATGTTTAATAAAGGACACAAAATATCACATAAATTGGCAAAAATGTTCGAAAGATTTCTTTGTGCAAGCGTACTTCATATTCTAGCTGAATAAGCCTCTCTTTTCTAGTATTGGAAATTTTATCAGTCCTATTTCTGCTGCGATGATGTTGCACAGCAACTCCACAATTCAGTGATCTGCATCAGGTATTTTTACTTTTTTTTTTTTTTTTTAAAGATTTTATTTATTTATTTGACAGAGATCACAAGTAGACAGGCAGAGAGAGAGAAAGGGAAGCAGGCTCCCTGCTGATTAGAGAGCCCGATACGGGGCTCGATCCCAGGACCCTGGGATCATGACCTGAGCTGAAGGCAGAGGCTTTAACCCACTAAGCCACCCAGGCGTCCCATATGTTTACTTTTTAAGTAAACTCCACATCTCACATGGGGCTGAAGAGTCATGTGCTATACCATCTAGGCTAGCCAGGCACCTAACAAATATTTTTTTATCTGTGGGTCAACTGGGGTGGCTCTACTTCAGGCTGTAGGTTGGGTTTTGGTCTCTTCCACATGTCTCTCATTCCGGGACATGCTCTTGTCATGGGAGACACCAGAGGTCAAGTCAAACTCACACACATTCCCCATGATCAAGACCAAAAGCAGTAGGGCAGGGATATTCATCAGCTCCTCTCCTGGGAGGCATTGCAGAGTTACCCAGCAGAGGATATAGAAGTCTGTTACAGGGAGAGAGTGAAGAAACCTCCCACAGAAACATTTCAACCTTGTAATGCCAGTGTGTTACTGAATTAACTGTTCTCTCTGATTTCAGATAGCTGGGGTCTTGGTTTTTTTCCAACTTGCCCTTCCCTTTCACTGTTAATCTTTCTCCCCAGTAACAAGTGACTTAACATATCATTGTTTCTTACTAGGTGGGACCCCAAGAAACATAAATCATAGACCATTGGCCAATAAACTAAGGGGCTCGACTTTTTCTGAACTTAGGTGGGAGACTTGATTTGCTCTTTAACTAACTTTATTACAAGAACTTCATTGACAAAATTCTTACTTAGTAGAGCTTAATCTATACTCTTGAGTTGTCTGTGCCAACGTCTTGCCTTACACTAGTTTCAGGTGTACAAGATAATGAATCAATCTCTACATATATTATCTGTGCTCACCACAAGTGTAGCTACTGTCTGTCACAAGGCAGTGCTATTAAAATACCATTGACTATATTCCCTGTGCTGTACCTTTCGTTCCTGTGACTTACTCATTCCACAACTGGAAGCCTCTGTCCTACTCCCTTTCACCCATTTTTACCCATTCCCCCCAACCCCCTCTCCATCTGTGCCCATTTCTGAATGAACCAGTTCAGCCTGGCTCCATTATTTCCCACTGCCATTCACCTGAAGAACTTAATGGAAATATATGTATCTGCCCTTTGATTTATGAGTGAATGATGGCAAGGTCTTAGATCGCAAATGTTTGCTAAAAATGTATCTTTTGAGTACATAGATAGAGAAACCAAATTACTAAAATTAATAGATTTGCTTCCTTTATCATCAGCGTCTTATTCTCCAAGTTTGGCATTTGAACCTAATTCCTAAAAATTAAGTGGTTTGGTAAATGATGATCAGTTCTCTGGACCGTATTTCTTTCCTTCTTAAATAATTACATATCAAAATAGCTATCTTGATGTATTTATCTGTGTAAAGAATGTGTTAGAAGTGTGAGCAGATTGCATTTATAAATATTATTATAACACTACCATAAATTGAGTAAATAGCACACAACATCAGTAGTTCAGCTTAGAGTGACTCATTTATCAGTCCAGTCATACTCATGACTCAGGAATAATTCACAACAGACTTTGAGGTCCCGTAGAGATGATAAAAATAGGTGGGATGAAAATACCTATTTAGGGAATTGTCTGGAATGTTGAATGCCATCAGATGACATCATCATCGGATAGTATTAAATACGGCTCTGGGCACTTTTCTAGGCTATTCAGTTGACATAATTTTTTAAATCACAGCCTAAAAAACAGTCTGGGACAGTTAATGAAATGTTACTGCATAAATTGAAATCAGTAAGAGAACCTAGCTATTGTTCTGAAATGATACTAAGAAGAGTTTATGAAGTTTCAGACAGTATCTCATCTTATGTCTGTAAGCCAGTATTGCCTCATGACATCTTTCTATTATTGTCTTGAAGGGCTGATTAAAAGATTTTATTTTTTATTGTTTAACCTTATTTTCTTGTATGTATTAAGAATTTGTTTGCATTGGGAAGTGAATTTTAGTTCCTTGTGGCTTGCACAGCAGCTCTTAATCAGGGCCATTCCCATAGTGGTACTTCATTTTTTTGTTTGAATTTTTGTTTAATGGAACTTATAGCTTATTAACGTAGAGTTCACCGTTTCAGATTATTTTTAAGTGCTTTTAAACTGTAAGTTAGATCAGGTCTCTCACCTGCTGAAAACCATTCAGCAGTTCCCCAGTATTTTAAACTACAGACTCCCTCCTAAGGCTTCCCAGTTCTCACTGAGTTTGACTTCACTTCTTCCGCTCCGTCACAGGCCCTCCCCTCTTCTTTGCTCTTGGTGTTTGGGCCTCACGGATGTCCTTTTGGCTTCATGGATGTGCCATAGCTGTTCCTTGAGTGCTTTTCTCCCCATTTGAAATAATTCCTGTTCATAAAGGCCTCTCCGGATCACCCTGTCTAAAGTGGCCTCCCCCAGATACTTTCCAGCTGATTGCCCTATTTCCCTGGCATTTATTATACTGTGCAATTATAATTCTTATGTTGTTTCCTCCCAAATAGAAGTTTCGAGAGGACAAATGGTTGAACATAGTGGCTGACACAAAAAAGTTACTCAAGTATTTGTTGAATGAATGAAGGATATCTCTTACACTCTACACTTAAAATAAAATTTTAACTTTCTTCCTTAATTTTATTTCATGAGGGAGAAAACACTGTGCTTTGATAATTGACCTGAAGAGAGTCAGTACAGTTGAGGGTCCAGGTAGTTATGCTACTGTGCTCATTACTCTGTTCTAATTAATTTTACTCTGACTCATGGCTGAGGGTGTGTGTGTGTGTGTATTTAAAGATTTATACACATACACAGAAAGTGAACCAAAAACCGTGTTCTTTGTACATGTTTATTTTTACAAGTCTTCTTGCTTGATCTCCCTTATTAAATATTTCAAAATTGCAAGTGCATATTTTATAACTACTAGACTCTTAGTAGACACTGCAGACAGCATATTTTCATGCACAGGATAAAGAAATTGCTGTGTGTGGACAGAAACCAATCCGATCGATGTGGAAATAAAACATTTTTAAAAGATTCTTTGCCATTAAGTTAGAATTCATGTGTGAAGCAGTTTAAGGTAGAGTCTTTTCACAAAAAAACAAAATTGGGGTTTATTACTGAGAAATCAGAGTAGTCCAAGGCTTAAATAATTTGTTCAAGGTCATACAGCAGTGAGAAGTAAACACTATTCAAAATCAAGCTTCTCTGACTCTAGAACTTATTTTTACTGTGCTTTGAAATCTCCCTAGGTCCAAAGAAATCAGAAATGTATTTTATTTGTATGTCTTATTAAAAGGTATGAAAAAAATTTTAAGTCTTCTGTTTGATATCCATTCCTATCATCAGAATTGCAACCTGTTGACTTCTTCGTGGGGATTATGAGTAATTTTAGAAAAGTGTGATATATTTGCTTTTAATTGTTGCTAAAAACTTTAAAACTTTATGTAACTAAAAACTCCTCTTCTCAGAAGACTGTTTTGCTTCAGTATTTCCACTAGGCTTGAAGAACTGATTTAGAGTCTAATAGATGCAAACAGTCTAATGTAGGGAAATGCCGAGAGTACGTTTAAATTGCCAAAGTATATACCACGTGCAACAATTTCCTTTTGTCAGACACAATTTGAAATGATTATATATTTACAAAGACGAACAGAAAAAACAAAATCTATAAAAGATTAAAAATCTGTAGATTCATGATCCATTCATAAGTTGTCTTGAGGTTAAAAGTGTAATTGAATATTTAAGTAATATTGTAATATTTAAAATTAGGGTAGCCTGTCTCATCCTAATTCAAAACTGATCATATACCTAATCCATTTTCTATTAGTGGTTACAGTGTAAGTTGATACACGTTAATGTGCTAAAAACCTTTCAGGTTTTTATTTAATGTGCCTTCCTTTCTTAGTTATATTTTATCTAAGGGTTATCAGTTAGAACCAACACAAGCTAAGTTGACAGAGATCAGAGTCCTGATCTCTGGTAAGATAGAATTTTATTTTACAGTGACATTTTGTACTGATTAGAGGGAAAAAAAAGATGTTAAAGTTGAGTAAAGATTTGAATATGATTTCTCTTCAAATTTGGTAATTAAATGAGAACTCCTCATAGATTTTGTAGGTTAGAGACCTCTGACCAGGATTTTATTGTCTAGGATGAGTTGTTTCTTTTAAGGCTAGTTAAGCAAAAAAAAAATGGATATCAGCCTTTTTACTTCCAAATTACAAATTGGTGAAATTATAAATTAAGTCCTTTTTTTTAAGATTTTATTTATTTATTTGACAGACAGAGATCACAAGTAGGCAGAGAGGCAGGCATGGAGAGAGAGAGGAGGAAGCAGGCTCCCTGCTGAGCAGAGTGCCCGATGCGGGGCTCCATCCCAGAACCCCGGGATCATGACCTGAGCTGAAGGCAGAGGCTTTAACCCACTGAGCCACCCAGACGCCCGACTGAAGAATTTTAAACTGAAAATTGGAAGATTGAAAGATTCTGACATCCCCAAAACTTAAGGAAATGCAACTGGCTGGGTTTCTTCACTTTGATAAGATACTGGGAAGCTGCCTCTTATCCCTGGGCGATAAGATGGGATGCTACTCTGGTGGAGGTGGTGGTGGTGATAGTTACAGTGGCTTAGAAGGTGGGAATGAAGTTCATAAAAAGAAAGATGAGCTCAGTCTTGAAATCACTGCAGCAGTAAATAGAAAGAAAATCTGTGTAGGTACACAGTTGAGTAATTGTTAAAAGGTCAAATGTGCCCGGCTAATCTAGAGGTTATTTTTGTAAAAATTCTGATCAATGAATGAAATCTCTCAAGGCAGAGTTCTGAACCTCGATTAAACCTCAGATGTTATAGACTCCCCCCCCCCCCACCTTGACATTGCACACAAAATTTTCTGTGTGTGTTTGTTTGTATGTAAGTGTAATTTTCGTTAGCTTCTCAATAGAACTGTGACCAAAGAGTCTCAGGCCAGAATGTTAAAACCGATCTTGGCTGGAGTGACTAAAGAGACACCCGGAGACTGGCACCAAGTGAGAAGAGTGCGAGGGAACTGACAATACCAGCTACGAATGGAGCAGAGCAGAGGTGATCCGCAAGAAGGTGATAGTTTAGATTAATTCTGTGAGGAGATGTGTATAGCAAAAGAAAGGCAAAGGGCCAGAACTAGATTATGGTAGTTTTATGTGCTGGAAGAGAAAGGTCATTTAGTGAAAGAAATGAAGAAAAACTATAAACAGAGAATCAATAGGGAGAGATGTTTATTTTGGAAAGCAATCAAGCATAAAATATAATTGAAAGGTCATAAAAGATGAGAACTGAGGAAAGGTAATTCACTTCGGCCTAGAGAAGTTGCTGGTAATTTTACTTTAAAGCAATGTCAGGGGCGCCTGGGTCGCTCGTGGGTTAAAGCCTCTGCCTTTGGCTCAGGTCATGGTCCCAGGGTCCTGGGATCAAGCCCCACATCGGGCTTTCTGCTCAGCAGGGAGCCTGCTTCCCTCTCTCTCTCTCTGCCTGCCTGTCCACTTGATTGTGATCTCTCTCTGTCAAATAAATAAATAAAATCTTAAAAAAAAATAAAAACAGGGCGCCTGGGTGGCTCAGTGGGTTAAGCCACTGCCTTCAGCTCAGGTCATGATCTCAGGGTCCTGGGATCGAGTTCTGCATCGGGCTTTCTGCAGCCTGCTTCCCTCTCTCTCTCTGCTTGCCTGTCTGCCTACTTGTGATCTCTGTCTGTCAAATAAATAAATAAAATCTTTAAAAAAAAAAAAAAGCAATGTCAGTGGAATATGAAACCCAAAAAATCCTATCATAAGGGGGCGCCTGGGTGGCTCAGTCGGTTAAGCATCTGCCTTTGGCTTGGATCATGACCCCAGGGTCCTGGGATTGAGCCCCACATTGGGCTCCCTGCTCAGTGAGGACTGTGCTTCTCCCTCTCCCCCTGCTCATGCTCACTCTCTCTCTCACTCTCTCAAATAAATAAATAAAATCTTTTTAAAAAGTGGGGAGGGGGACTTTTGGCTTAGTAGATGGGAAAGGAAAGTAGCCTGAGCCAAACCCTGATAATAACACTAGTAGCAGTCATAGTTGAAGTAACAGCAGCTAACGTGATTGAGCACTTGCATGTGTCAGGAACCACGAAGAGGGTTTTTTCTTTTTTAAATTGCTTTTTCCATTTAACCTTCACATGACCTTGTCAGGTGTTCTATTATTTTATTATTATAATAATCCTCTTCATCATCATCCCCAATTTTGGATTAGCAGATGGCGGTTGGCATGGGGCGGGGGGAGTTAAGTAATTTGCTCAAGGTCGCGTGGTCAGCAAGTGTGAAGACAGAATTTGAACCCAGGCAGCCCAGCTCCTGAGCCTTCATTTTTAACCCTGTGCTGTGAAATACTAGAAATATCTGCAGTGATGGAAGAGGAATATGGAAGGTTTCTATGTATTGCTATAAAATGAAAAAGAAAAAGGATAAAGGTTTTTGTATAAGAAGTGGGGAAGGGGCGCCTGGGTGGCTCAGTGGGTTAAGCCACTGCCTTCAGCTCAGGTCATGATCTCAGGGTCCTGGGATCGAGTTCTGCATCGGGCTTTCTGCAGCCTGCTTCCCTCTCGCTCTCTCTGCTTGCCTGCCTACTTGTGATCTCTCTCTGTCAAATAAACAAAATCTTAAAAAAAAAAAAAAAAAAGTGGGGAAAATACAATTATATATACATAATTGTACATATCAGATGAAATACAGGGTAAATAAAATTAATAAAAGTTACCTATAGGCAGAAGAACAGGGATAAAAAGTAAGACTTCTTGGATTGTATCTTATTGCATAGTTTTAATTTTGGCATCATTTTAAACATCAGGTAAGCTTTTTACATACTCAAAAAATAAACTTACACGGTAGGAATATACCACAGATAGCTTTTCAAATAACTCTGGAACAATAGAATTTGGACTGTACATTCTTTTTTGTTTCTTTGCACTGTGTGTTCTTAGGATGGTATAACCTCAAGATTAAAAAGAAATTTTAACTTTAAACTTCATCCAATAATTTTATTATTAATAGTAATATTAATATAGCTATTTTTACATTATTTCATATATATTGTAGGATAAAACAAGTAATTTATGTGAATATTAAGAACCAGGATCTTGGGGCGCCTGGGTGGCTCAGTGTGTCTGTCTTGTGTCTCAAGTTCTGATCCCAGAGTCCTGGGATCAAGCCCCGCATCGGGCTCCCTGCTCAGCAGGAAGCCTGCTTCTCCTTCTCCCACTCCTCCTGCTTGTGTTCCCTCTCTCACTGTGACTCTCTCTGTCAAATAAATAAAATCTTCAAAAAAAAAAAAAAAACGGGATTTTTTATGTTAGAGAAAAAGAAATACATGTGTAAAAATCAAAAGTAATTCTTGAAATGGGAAATTTGAAATGGAGTGAAGTCATTACTTTTTTTTTTTCTATTTAAAAAGACTTATTTCCTAGCTCTGTCTCTGAAAAGTCATAGAAGTAATACCAACCCCACCATACAAAGCACCCTGAGCACCCAGATACCATTCCCCAAGAAAGAGAACCAAGGCTTCTTGGAGAAGTGACTGATTCCAAGTTTGGGGCAAGAAGTATTCACGTTATGCGTAAGACATTTTTATTATGCCAGAAAGCAACAAAGTCATTGAATATTTCTGTATTTAAAAACAAAAACCTGTAAAGGGATTCTCACTGGACAAAGGTGGGAAAAATTTGAGCATCAAAAAGAACACTGACTGTAATTAATTGAAATAAATTGGATAAATTGAGTATGTAAGATTCCATGCACCCGTTATGATACTTAAGAGAATCATAAAATAGTAAAAAAACTAAAAAGTAAACAAACATAAAACTTAATAGTTCTCATTGGAGGTAGCCAACATGCCAGCCCCTTACTCTGAAAATCGGTTTGACTTAAGAAGAAGAATTAAGGGGCGCCTGGGTGGCTCAGTGGGTTAAGCCGCTGCCTTCAGCTCAGGTCATGATCCCAGGTCCTGGGTTCGAGCCCCGCATTGGGCTTTCTGCTCAGCAGGGAGCCTGCTTCCTCCTCTCTCCCTGCCTGCCTCTCTGCCTACTTGGGATTTCTCTCTGTCAAATAAATAAAATCTTTAAAAAAAAAAAAAAAAAAAAGAAGAATTAAACACTCATCCTTCCTGACCTATTGTAGTTACAGTTCAGGATAACTAAATACCTCAAATTGACAACAGAAGAATTTCATCTAGTAGTTGTGGCAGGAATAAAATAATTAGATAGTCACAGTTTTGCAACCCCTGATGAAGTAACTGGTTCAGGTTCAACCTCTAGTAAATACTAAAATTAATGCAGTGGTTCTCCAAGTACAGCCCCTGTTCCAGTATCTTAAGCATCACCTGGATACTTATAAAAAAATACATAAATTCTTGGGCCCTTTCCAACACCTGCTGTGTCAGAGACTCTAAAGATTAGGTCCCAGCAATCTGTTTTAACATGCCCTCTAAGGGTTCTGATGTACGCTGGAGCTTAAGAACCGTATTAGGAAAAAGAGAGATGAGACTGTTTCATTGCAGGACTGCTATTACCCCCACAACTCCATGACCAATCTTAGTGCTCCTAGAAGCCGGAGAACCGGATGTTGTATTCCTCCAAGTAGATGCACCTACGACATTCTCTTGCCGCCCTCCAAAAAAATTAAACTTGAATCGTTCTGTTCTTTATACTTGAATTCCAAATTATTGGAAATACAGGAAATAAGAGAATAAGTTAAGCGTTATCATGAGGAAGTAAAAGACAAACCCAGATTGTAAGATGACTGACTAGTTTCTTCAGCAAGTCAGTAGCATAGGAAAAGGGGAGGGAGGGAAACCGTTCCAGGGAAAAAAGGATTCCAAAGACAAAATAAACAATACAGAAAGTACGTCTTGGGGCTCCTGGGTGGCTCAGTCTGTTAAATGTCCAAAACTTCTTGGTTTCAGCTCAGGTCCTCATCTCAAGGTTGTGAGATTGAGCCCCATGTCAGTCTCCTTGCTGGTCATGGAGCCTGCCTAAGATTTTCTCTCTCCCTTTCCCTCTGCCCCTCCCCAGCTCTCTCTCTTTAGGGAAAAAAAAAAGTGCATCTTGTTTGGGTCCTGATTCCAGTAAGCCAACTAAGGAGACTTGAATTCAGACAGTGAATTAGATAATATTAAAGAATTGTTAATTTTGTTAGGTGTGGTGATGGTATTATGGTTATGTAAGGAAAAAAATTTCTTTTAAAGATACATAGAAGAGTATTTAGGGTGAAACAAAATGATGCCAACATTTGCTTTAGGTTACTACAGAAAAAAAAAAAAAAAGTAGATGAACCAAGTATGGTAATATGTTGACAACTCTTAAATCTGGGGGATTCAGGGACGCCTGGGTGGCTCAGTTGGTTAAGCAGCTGCCTTCGGCTCAGGTCATGATCCCAGCGTCCTGGGATCGAGTCCCGCATCGGGCTCCTTGCTTGGCAGGGAGCCTGCTTCTCCCTCTGCCTCTGCCTGCCATTCTGTCCGCCTGTGCTCGCTCTCTCTCCCTCTCTCTCTGACAAATAAAAAAAAAAAAAAAAAAAAAAAAAAATCTGGGGGATTCATTATATGGTTTTCTTCTACTCTCATATATGTTTGAAATTTTCATAATAAAAATAGAAAATTTTAAAAGATACCTACAGAAATTTTTATTAGGTTGTATTTATTCCTGTGCTAGCCTTTGTCGTGGTATATTGTAATTGCCTATTTACTTATCTATACCAGTATTTCTCAAGTTATCAATATTGAAAGATCAACTTCTTTAATTGTTTGATATAGACCGTGATTTTGATAAAATACAAAAGAATCAATCACCATAAAAGCAAAATGGGAGGAAAGGACGTACGAAATAAAACCTTAAAAGTTTTGTTATTAAAGTCAACAAAATTACATTTTACGTATCAGAACAAATGTAAACATAGGAAAAAGCAATTTTTTAATTGTACCCATCAAAAATACGCATACAGGCAATTAGTATGGAGAATTGCTGTTACACTCGCTTGTTCTGTAAGCATAATTAAGTTTGTCATGCACAACATGGGTGTGCATTTTGCATGTTACCTTGAGGACCTTGTGTATTAACTTGAGCTTGGACGGAGAACAGCACCCCTCCCAGAGCATGAGGAAGTGTACCTAATCCCATGTTCTTTCAGCACAGGTTTTTACCTCAGTTACTTCTGTTGCTGATTTCACAGCAGATGGTACAGTTTTCAGGGCTGCCCACACTGCAGAAATCATAGAGAAGGAGGAAGGTTCACTTGGAAGTGAACATACCAACCTTTTTAAACAGGCATTCTCTTAATCTTTCAAACATGGATGTTGTCATGCTTCTCACAGTGTGTTACATGTTTATTGTTACGCAATTCTGGCTTTACGTGGTAATTTTATGTCCAGGCATAGCATTCCTTTCCTGCCGCCCCCTCTCCCCGCCCCAGACAGTACCTTTCCTGCCAGGCTTCAGAACTTTCCTTCCTCCTTGGCTAGGGTGATACTGATTGGGACTGATCACTTCCAAAAACCAGTCTGTACTCTAGATTCTCTTGTGCTTCCTAGGACGCATTTTGTAGGTGACGCTTTGTTGTTGTTCCCCCATATACTTATATTTGTTCGCATTGGATCCATTAGGTTTCTCTGTGTTGCTAGAATCACAAAAATTTTTCACATTAGTTCACATTGACTCAGCATTTTTTTCCTTTTTTTTTTTTTTTTTAAAGAAAGTTTTTATTTATTTATTTGCAGAGAGAGGAAGAGCACAAGCAGGGCAAGCAGCAGGCCGGGGGGGAAGCAGGCTTCCCACTGAGCAAAGAGCCCAATGCTGGACTTGATCCCAGGGTTCTGGGATCATGTGTGACCTGAGCCGAAGGCAAATGCTTAACTCACTGAGCCACCCAGGTGTCCCTGACTCAGCATTTTCAGCAGAAAGAAATTTTGTCTCTCTGGAAAAGTCATTTATTTGTCTATGAGAAAATTGTGTCCTTAGAGCTACAGCTTAAGTGGCACTTGGTGGGGAGTTTCTGCAAAGATAATGCAAATTAGCCGAAAGATAATCCTGTAAAGAAAACACGCTGCATTTCCCTCAGTATTTGCCCACAGGGCCAACCCTTTGTTGAGATTTCCCTGTTCATCCAGTACAGAATTGAGGCTCTGGTTTACTCTTATGAACAGGTGACACATCGTTTATGTGGTAGTTAACTTAGACGTAGTCACTCTGATTGGACATTTTGACTGAAAATTCTATATATTCTTAAATGAATTTTTTTTCCCTGTAGAATTCTGAATGTCTATTATGTATGCTCTGGAAAGGCAAAAGGAAGATGTGGGGAGCTGATCATCTACATTTGTGATAATAGCAGATGAAGAAACATTATACAGAATGTCTGTTTACATTTTTTTTTTAATTTCAGTATAGTTGACGCACAATGTTATGTTAGTTTCAGGTGTACAACTTAGTGATTTGACGAGTTTATACCTTTTGCTATGTTCTCCACAATTGTAGCTACTGTCTGTCCCATTACATCACCATAGTGTCATTGACTATATTCCTCGTGCTCTAACCTTGATTCCTGCGACTTACTCATTTGGCTTGTATCTCCCTCTCCCCTTCACCCATTCTGCCCAGCCGCACACCTCATCCCCTCTGGCAACCATCAGTCTGTTCTCTGTATGTATAGGTCTGTCTGGCTTTTTTTTTTTTTTTCCCCCTATAGCCGATGTCAGAGAAATTACTGTCTGTGCTCACTTCTAGGTTTTTATGGTCCTAGACACATTCAGGTCTGTCTGCTTACATTTAAAGCCTCTAACATGTATAGTAGTAATATTCTACATTTTATAATGGTTGATGATACCATCCATGATCAGTCAGCTAAGTAGTTAATAAAAACTGTGCCTCTGCTGTTCCGTATATAGTCCTAAAAAAGTGTGGGGAGGACCTGAGAAAATGATATGGCCCCGACCTTCAGAAAGCTTAAGTGGAGGTATCTTATTTTCTAACATGCAGTGTGTTAGAGTCAACGCTGTGTGTGTGTGTGTATATACAAACCCAAACACGTACGCACTTTGAGATATCATTGAGATACGTGCAGGGAACTACAGCAGGAGCCAATGTGCTGTCATGATAAGGAGTTCAGAACGGTTGGAGATTAGTTCTACTTCAAGTGACCAGGAACTGTTTAAGGGCAAGGTGGCATTGAAAGGATAGTTAGGATTTCAGTGGGAGTCTAGTGAAGCATGATACAGTTTTTTAAAAGCAAACATTCGGGGCACTTGGGTGGCTCAGTGGGTTAAAGCCTCTGCCTTCAGCCCAGGTCACGGTCCCAGAGTCCTGGGATCGAGCCCCACATCAGGCTCTCTGCCTGCCTCTCTGCCTGCTTGTGATCTCTGCCTGCCATGTAAATAAATAGAATCTTTTTTAAAACATTAATTAATTAAAATAAAAATAACAAACATTTCAGATCAGCCATTCACTTAGCAGTTGTCTGAATTCAGCCCGATTCTGTTATCCCTCTGTTCTTCAGCTCCCTCATTTATAAAATGCAAATTAAAATTATAGTTATCGTAGAGGGGTTTTAGGATGATTAAGGGGGATACAGTGATACAAACATGCTTTATAAAGTGTAAAATGCTGTGGGGGGCCTGGGTGACTCAGTTGGTTAAGCGACTGCCTTCAGTTCAGTTCATGATCCTGGAGTCCCAGGATTGAGTCCCATATTGGGCTCCCTGCTCTGGCAGGGAGTCTGCTTCTCCTGCTGACCTCTTTCCTCTTATGCTCTTTCTTTCTCCCTCTCTCAAATAAATAAACAAAATCTTTTAAAAAAATAAAGTGTAAAATGCTGTACACACGTTAATTTTATAATAAATATTGAGGATGTCCTGAGCCAAAGCCATGGAATCTCAGTATCAGTAAATCACATAGTCTAGAGCAGAAAACATATGGAGATGAATGAATATTGATTTACCCATGCAGTTCCTAAGTTGGGAAAACAATTTTAAATTTTAGAAAAACCCGTCAAGAATTCTGCTGACCCTTTCCCCTCAAAAGATCATTTCAAAGGCCTTTTAGATGTTCAGGCAAAACTTGAATGAGCTATAATGTTTCGTTTTATTGAGTTCATGTAAACATACGCAGAATTAATTTTCAGGTAAACTGCTTTGATAGGGATTATAATATTGTACAAAGATAGCTAGTATATCTTGTGAAGTGTATTTGCTTAGAGAACCTGGCTATCGTGTTTGATTTAGAGAACAAGTCTTGGGTAGGTCAGAAGTGCTCCACCAAACAAAGCAGGGTGTGAATTATTTAAGCTGCTTCCAGGGACCACTGTTACGTTCCAGGTGGCTGCTGATAACTGTGGGAAATGATCGCTTACAAGAAAGATAGCCTTTGTCTGATGGGATGGTAGGAAATGGATTCATGGGTTTCTTTTTTTTTTTTTTTTAACATAAATTTTAACGTTTTAACATTTTAACATTTAACATAAATTTTAACATTTTAAATGTGGTTAGGAAAAATATTCAATAAACTTGTAAACAGAACAGAGGACGTGCTTAGGCATAAAAAAGCATTGTGAATTATACTGTGACTGTCATGCCACTTGCCGTTGTCTGGTCTTGGGCTCTCTCCATTTATTTGGACTCCCGTGAAATGTGATTGGAATTACTTTTCTCAAGGCAGAGAACCTGGAGAACGGCATGTTACTTGAATACTCACTCCTGTTGATTTAAAAAGCTTTTGAATAGGTGAAGGGGACTAAGAGTACACTTACCTTGATGAGCACTATGTAATATATGGAATTGTGAATCACTGTGTTATACACCTGAAACTAATATAGCACTGGGTATAAACTACACTGGAATTATAATAAAATCAATAAATAGGTTTTTGAGGAGAAAAAGTTCTGCCTACTAATAGTGGGGATTTTTTTTGTTGGTTGGATGGTTGGTTTTGATGAATAATCCTAAATTCTCTCTCTCTCTCTTTTTTTTTTCTAACAGACTACCTTGCTAATCATGGCCGGTTAAATGAGTCTGAGGCCAGGCGCAAATTCTGGCAAATCCTGTCCGCTGTTGATTATTGTCATGGCCGGAAAATCGTGCACCGTGATCTCAAGGCTGAAAATCTCCTGCTGGATAGCAACATGAACATCAAGCTAGCAGGTAGGGGGGACGCAGCTGGCTCTAACGTGGCAGGAACATTTCTACCAGTGCATCGGGCTTTCTTAAAGTGTGTTTTACTCACAGTTCTACGTGTAATGACAAGTAAGAGAAACAGGTTCATTGTTAATGTACATGGTGGCAGGACTGGGGTCTGATTTGTGGCCAGGGTCTTGTGCTCTGCTGGAAGAGGTCCATTTGTCTGCTTGTGTGCGTGAGGTAGGGGACTGGTAGCCAGACCAGAGGAGCAGCCCAGGTCGCTAGTGCTCTCCCTGCTGTCCTGGTCATGGGTGATCATGGCTGAGAGGGCACAGCTGATAAAAGTGTAATGAAGATGAATGCCTCACTCTGGTATAATAAGGTTTTGAGTTACACGTGGGAGGTTAAGGGTAGAGATTATTTTGCTAGTTTTTTCCTACAGTTTTCACAATTATAAGAGGTTTTATATTTTATAGCCCAAGTTTATTTATTCATATGGTCAAATATTCAATCAGTATTTACGTGTCAGGTACTGTGCTATGCTAGGTATACAGGGGATACAAATCGTCTGATTCTAAAAGTCTAGTGGGGAGATAAAAATAATTAAAATACAATATGTTGCCCAAAAATGTATATACGAACTGCAGTAGGAATCTAGGTGAAGGAACAGCAGTCCCCCTGCGAAGTCAGGGAGGCCTCACAGGAAAGGGACTATTCGAACTTGGGCTTGGGGGATGACTTAGAAGCTTGCCAGGAAGAGAAACGGAAGTGGGATATTACACACAGGCAAACTGTGTAAATACCACCGATGGAAGGGAAGGAGATTGAGACTGGTGTGGTGGGGAGCTATGGCTCAACATTGCTGGAATGTCAGATCTGTAGGCACAAGGAATCGACACAGGAGGCACAGGTAGGCAAAAAGCAGAATATAAAGAGTCTTGAACGCCATGAAAAAGATTTCAGAGTTTATTCTGTTGGTAATCGGGAGTGCAACCTACTGAAAATTGTAGGGTGGGGTAGGCGTGAAGGTGAACCTGGGCTACTCTGATTAGATTTCATGTTAGAAGAAGGTTTCTTTCTAGCAGCAGAGTGAAGATGGGTAGGAGGTGTGGGTAAGACTGAGGCAAGAACATTAATAAGGGATCTAAGGCAGAGTCCAATTACGAAGATGTGGGTCTGGGCTAGAGTAGCAGCAACAGAGGCTGTAGGCGTGGGAGGGAGACTTACTTCGGTTAGGGTATGGAAGAAGATAAGGGGCTTGAAGCAAAAGCCTACCAAAGTTTGCAAGTGCTGGTGTTTTGTTCTAGGATTATTCAAGAGGAACAGAGGGACACCCAGGTGAGAGGAGCTGACTGAGAAATTACTTGCTGACTAGCTAGGCTGGATACTCATTGGACTTCTAAGCTTAGAGACAAAACAACAGCCTTGGTTTGTTGCATTGTGGTATACAGTAGAAGCTAAAAGCCTCTGATTTGTGCACATAACTGTTTTTTTTTTTTTTTTAATTTTTATTTATTTATTTAACAGAGATCACAGATAGGTGGAGAGGCAGGCAGGGGCGGGGTGGGGGGGCGGATGCAGGCTCCCCACTGAGCAGAGAGCCCCATGCGGGGCTCGATCCCAGGACCCTGGGATCATGACCTGAGCCAAAGGCAGAGGCTTTAACACACTGAACCACCCAGGCGCCCCAGTAACTGGTTTATTTCTATGCCATTTCCCATTAGTTTTTGCCTTGGGCATTTGAGGGAAAGCAAATAATTAATTTTTACTTACTTTAACTTTTACTTTAATTTTAACAATTAATTTTAAATGCCAGTGTTACATATGGTTCAGGGAGGTAATGGATTTTCCATTCTGCAGGCTATGGCTTTTTTTTTCCTAATGGGATTGCCTGAATAAAAGAGTTTTTTAAGTTAATCAGTTTCAGTCCCATTATATATATAAAGATTTGTATTGATTTGTCTTTTCTGTTTTGAAAGTGCGCAGTATTGGTGTTTCCATAGTTTCTTATGTGTGTTCACTCCTCCCATTTGTGTGTTGTTGTGGTTTTTCTCCTCTTCTTTTGGCCTTTCCTTTGGTCTCATTCATCTCACTCCCGTTCGCCAGTCTTCAGAAGTGCCCTGTCCTGGGACTTTTCATTTACTTCTCGAAAGCATCTGCTGCCCTCAATTTGTCCCCTTCAGAGAAGGCTCATGTTTTTTGAAGTCCTTAACTCTGTAGAAAGAGAGAGTTAAGAGCTTCACCTTCATATTCCTTTATCACTAAAACAAAAAACTCACAAAAGCATACTTCCAAGGCGTTCTGGGAGTCTTTTTAGGCAGAGAAAGGTTAGCGGTGTGAGTCATATGCTGTGGAAATGACAGAGTGTTCTGTCACTAACATCTCAAAAGAAAATGTCAAAGTAGAACACCAAGGAAACTTGCAAACAAAATATACAGAATATTCCTTTAAGGTTATAACCAATTTTTGCCTGGCTATGTCTCCTGTAATTTTGGCGTATAAGATAGGTAGGTAAACTCAGTATTTCTAATGTCGTTAAGTGGTATTCATAGCGAGGTCTCTTTGACTTCAGGAAGCACAGATTCTGAGTTTCCAAGCATTATTGGTAAGTTTTTCCTCAAGGGTTACTCACTGATTTTTGGGTTTTATAATTTAGTATTGATGCATTTAGTGTCATTGATTCCATACCTCACAAGTGGAGACACGCATGTGCACGCGCACACACACACACACACACACACATGCAGTACATCTTAGCACTCAAATATCCTCTTGTCCACATTTTTCTGTCATTCTCACCACCGTTTACCCCAAATTTTAGTAAAAGTTTATTAAGCATCTACTGTGCTCCTAGGCAAAGTCCTGGGGATTGAAGTATTTCAAGACAAAAATGATAACAATGCAAAAAAGTTCAACTCTGCTGTCACCTGGAGGAGTTAACCCAAAACCAGAGCTTTAACTAAATATAACACAAGAAGATAATTATAAAGGCGATGAGGCTAGGAGAAAGACTAATTCTTCCTGAAAGAGCGAGGGAAATGATTAGCTAAGACTTGATTAAGAAGAAGGCATTTGTGGTGGGACAGAGGGGAGAAAAGCAAAGGGGCTGAGAGGTACAGATGGGGGCTCCAAGCAGGTAGATCAGCATATGCAAAGGCAGGCAGGCCAGAGAACTCAGATTGTGTAGGAAAGCTGTGGACCAGAGCTAGTGAGACATAAGCACCTGTGACAAATGACCGGGAAAGAGCCTGGACAGGTAGGCAGAGCTACATCATGGAGAATCTCACATGCCACCAGAAGTTTATATGTGTTTCCATTTTTCAAAGAATTTCTCCAGGATATTTATTTGTAATCCATAGATTTTATAACTTTTTTATAGTCTTGCTTTCCTTTAAAAACATCATCTTGTGATTTGTGAGGATTCCTCTTGAATTTTAAAGAATTCCAACACATTTAAGAAAGATGGGACTCCATGGAAAAACTGCAAGAACTCATAATAAAATGCACAATTATTTCCTCAAATTATACTTTGCTTATTCTCCTTATGAATTTCTCATTAATTGCTAAATGGGCTGAATAACTGAACTATGTTAGCCATCTTGTACGTTGAAATTGAAGAGAAAGTACAAACCAAAACTAGGTGTAAATTACAGTATTTGTCTCAGTTCATAAGACAGAAAATGGGGTAGAAGTATCAAATGTGGTTTATTTTCGTAAGAACAGAAACATGGCTTTGAAATCATTTTCTAATTTATGCTCCTCCAGTGGATAAAGACTTCAGATACTAATGAGCCATGGATCCGTCCATACCCGTGTGTTCATTGCGTCATTATGAGACCTCTGGCCTTCGCAAAATACCAGGCAGAATGCAAAGAAATACTGGCTTTCGTTCGTTGTAGTGGTTATGGTAAAACTTCCCCCTAGCTATTTTGGCTATGACCATTCAGGCATCAGCTTGAGAATAAATAGATGAAGGACATTTAGTTTTGTTCTTCACCTTTCCTAATCTGAAATGTTTGTAATAAATACTTAAAGATAAAAATGTATGAACTAGTTGGAGGAAGTTTTCAGAAAATATCACCATTCAAACAAGGCTTCTACGTAAAGACCGTGGAGCGTGATAGCAGACCGTGTTGGTGGGAACTCTGGCTGTGCCACGTAGCGGCTGTGTGACCTTGGGCTAACTATTTACGCTCACTGAGCCTATGTTTCCATATGTATGAAACAGATTCACCTGTTTCTCAGGAGTATCACAGGGACTTGTGATAATGTTAGAGACAGGAGGCCAGCGGGTAAGAGTACAGTCTCTAGAACCAGACTACTTGGCTTTGAATCGTGGTTCTGCCACTTACTGGATGGGTGACCTTGGACACGTTACCTAACATCTCTGTCCTCAGTTTCCTTATCTCTGAAGAGGGAATGGTAGAAGTTCATATCTCACAGCACTTACTAGTTAATATTTGCAAAATACTTAGAACAGTGCCTGGTACATAATTAATGCTATTTAAGTGTTCGTTAAATAAATTTGTTAAAGTCCTGGCACCATGTAAACACTCAGTGAAAGGGTAGCTATTCTTTGTATTCAGTATGTAATTGACTCCATGTGAAAACAAGTCCTAAAAATTCTGATAGTCATGTAACCCCCCTCACCATGTTTTTTTTTTAATTTACCAAGGCCTTAACACCTTATTAATACAAATCTCCAAAGAGTAAGTTTATTATTTATAATCTAAATTGTCTCTACTTGATATGAATTAATTTTTTTTCTAAGAGGGACTTTACACATAATTACTAATGTGTAATAGCCTGGTAGATCTGACTTCCTTTCTGAACTGACCCATGGACTTCCAAGTAACCCATCATCCCTCATTATCGTTTTTAACAACCTTCGTATTCACAGAAGCCTTGAGACAGCGTTTCTGCATATATAATTCCAGTTTCGTGCCCTGGAATCAAAAAGAGGCTAGGGGAGGCTGAGATAGGTAGTAAAATATTTGTTAGAAGTCTTCTGTTTTCTATCCTCCTGCCACTGGTATTATGTAGAAAGAGCTTTGCGTCAGCAAGCCCAGGGAGGCTGCCTCTTTATCCTTCAAGGCCCTGAGCACCAGCAACACATTAAGCCCGGACCATGGAAGAGTGCCCAGAGAGTTTTGTTGAGTTTTGTTTCGTTTTGGTTTTCTCTTCTCCCTCCCTGCTCTCCTCCCCACTTGGGGCTAAGGAAGACCATTTATTTGCTCCTCAGCTCACTCAACTCCCTTACGGCACACATCGATGCCCCACACTGTTCAGCAGGATCACATGTCGTCTTAGCTGTGGTGACCACTCTTGTTGCCCTGCTGCCAGATGGAGAGGGACTGACTGACATTTGCAGGGGAGCTGCGCACCTAGCCTTTCCTTGCTGCTGGGCAACAAAGCACGCAGCGACGTCAGTGCTGGCCAACCCCTGTGCCGTTGACATAATGTGTCCGCTTCATCTCCACCACTGGCCTGCCTTTCGTTTGTCAGCTTTCATTTCCTCCTAATTGTCTTCTCTGCTCCTGTAATAATAATTACAGAAGAGGTGTATCTCTCCAGCGAGACTGGGTATCTGAATTCTACTGGTAATTTTAGAAACAAGGATAAAATTAACCCTAAAGCCATCTGCTGCTCTGTAGGAGAATTTTTTAAATTATAAATTAGACATTATAAAACACTGCTGGAGATTTAAAATTGCTTTGGTGGTGTTGATTCCTAGAAGTTGTGTACTTTTTCTTAGCTTAAAGACTGGTTTTCGGGGTTTTGTTTTTTCCCTTTTCAGAAAAAGTTTATCTAATGACTTCTTCTGTTTCGTCTTTTTGTCATTTAAATAAAAATCCTGTAAGTATGTAGTAATTATCATTTTGCGACAGTAACAGTGACAGACTGTTTAACATCTTCTATATGTTTTTCACAACCTTTGTTTTATTCTCTGTTTTCTGGCTACTTGGAGAGTGGTCTGGGCACCAGCAGCATGAGCATCACTTGAAGCTTGTTAGAAATGCAGAGTATCAAGCCCAGCCCTAGACCCTCTGAATCAGAGTCTGCATTTTAGCACATTGTCCAGGTGGTTCGTGTGACTGCTCGCCTTTGATCTGTTCCCTTCCATCAAGGACAACAGAATTCTTTTGTGCTTGGTTCCCAGCAGACAGTAATCATGAGGATCAGTTCATTTACTCTGTGTAAGGTCCCGTTATTCCTAAAACAATGGACCTTTGCTAATGGTATTTGGGCACAGATAACTTGGGTAATTTAGTGATGACAGTAATAACAATTGGCATTTGTTGTCAGTAAGATACAGGTCAATCAGTCACTTTCAAAATAAGCAGACAGTAATAGCCCTTCTAGTACCGTTTTCAAATATATCCATAGTCTGTTACTGGTTAGTTAGATAAGACGTAATTAGAGGACTCAGCTTTTGAGGCCAAGTTCATTTCCATGAGATTCCATCAACAGTAACTGAATCAATTCTGTGGTTGTGCAAACCCTCTCTTCTGTAGACATCTTAAGCCACAAAGAAACCAGGTGAGAGAATATGGAAATCCTGGGAAATCTCAAAACCATTGTTAAGCGTAAAACCCCTAGAGAACTTGCCTTCGTGTTAGGGGTGTGGGCACACGTCATCTCACATGAAAAGACAAGATGTCTAATCAGCACACTGTGCATTCCTATAAAGAATGTGGATTCCTAAAATGAATGTAGGTATATATTTCTGACATTTACTTTGTAAACAATTATTTCCATCCCTAACGAAGGATGCTGTTGACATAGCATCTAATAACGTAGAGAAGAGAAAGCCATCTCTTGCCAAGTTCTGCTGGAAGAGAGCTAAATTAGAAAACCTCTGCTCTCTACGAATGTAAAAGATTTTTCCTGGGTTTATGACAGCCTTACCTCCTGCTCTGAGTTGGATTCAACTTCTCTGGCTAGTGATGTTCTTGGAACAGCTGTGATATAGTAAAAAACAAAAACAAAAAAACACCTGGCTTGCAGTTTAAAAAACCTGTATTTGAATGCTGGCCAAGCCACTCATAGCTAGCGGTAACTTGGGCAAGTCATTTAATCACTTTGAGCTTCAGTTTCCTTGTTTGTAAGACATGGACAGTCACATCTCACAGGGCTGTTATCACAATTAAATGAAATAATATATATTTTAAAAATACCAAGTAGGTAATGCCTGATTCAGTGTAGGCATGACGCAAATGTTTTTTGGATTTGATGATAACTCCTAAACCATGTTGAAGGATAAGTTGTCATTTGTTTCTAAAACTTCTCATGATTTCATATTGAACTTTCTTAAAATTAAGAGAATCTTTAAGAAAGATTTTTTTTCCTAATATATTTAAGAATGTTGAAAATCATAATTGATCTGACAAACTTAAGGTGTGTTATAAGGGCAAGTTCAGTTACTCCCCACACAAATGACAAATTACTGCAGAGGAAAGAAACTTTTTTATATTCAGAATTTTGTCAGAGTTGCTCAATCTTGTATGAATAAAAATAGTATCAAAATAACATAAGACTGAACCCTGGATTGGAGTGAGAAGTATCAGTATGAATTCATGGGTTTTTTAAAAATACATACACATATAGAAAGGTACAAGAATAAATATGGGGGGTGTATACATATATTTTAGCATTTGTACATATATTTCTTAACTCTCCCACTGACAGGGTCTAGAAGCAGTGACATCCAGCTACATCCAGGTCCTAGTCTTGGTTCTCTGTAAAAGGAACCAAGGCTCCTTGCAAAAGTGGCTGATTCCAGAGCTGGGGTAGGAAAACTAGAAAATGAGCCTGGAACTTCTTCTTATGCCAGAGATAAGGAAATACTTAAAATGAAATTTTAAAAGGATGAGGGCATACTGAAAGGATACAGAAGCCAACCTGAATTAGCTCTTCATGGCCGAAGCTGGAACTATTTGAGCACCCAAATAAATAATAGTATTGAATTATAACTAAGAATAAAATAAACGCTCGTGACAAATACAATGGCAGTATGATAAAAAAAAATAAATGATTTAATGAATAAATGAAAGGGGAAGAAGGGCAACTCTTCCTTAAAGAAGAATTATAATTAAGAAGTGTAGAAGACGTGGGGAAAATTAAAACTCACCGTTAGAACACTACTGTAATCATTGCTGCAGTCAAGGTCTACCAGTGAATGCTAAAGTGATGGGTGGAAAGTTTGAGAAACAGGATCTGTATAGTCTCAATGTATCTTCTCTAATGTACTAATTATAAAAGGTAAAAGAGTAACTTTACAATGGGGACACCCAGCAGAAAGCACCTTAATCAAGAGATCAGGCGACCTGCCCCCCCCCGTAATTAGACATAATACCATGCATTCCCTGATACAGTGCACTGAGAAGAGCACCTCATCTCTTGATGGTCTCCCCAAAAATCCATAATCTTTACCCAGTCATGAGGAAACACCAGGCAAAACCAGACTGAGAAACAGGCTACAAAACGTGTGACCTGTATTGTTCACGGTGAGGGAAGGCGGAAGAATGGAGACAGATTGGGGAAGCCTAAGGAGGCAGGACCACTGGATGCTCCATGGAATCCGGAGCGGAGTGGGCACGCTTGTGAGAAACCGGTGCTGTCTTCCTAAGGCCCGTAGCTTTGTTAATAGTACTGAGTCAGTGTTACTTTCTTAGTTTGGGTCATTTTGCTAATACGGTTACAGAAAATGTTAGCATTAGGGGAAGTGAGGTGAAGGGCATAGGGAGTCCTTACTGTATTGTTGCAACTCTTCTGGAAATCTAAAATTATTGCAGAATTGACGGTTAAATAATACTGAAGTGAATCCAGCATTGCATGGTGTTAAGTTTTATGGCGGAAAACAGAACACAAAATGTCTGAGGGACACAGCAGCCATCACTGTAGGTATTAACTTGCAGGCCAGGGGTAGAGAACACATGAGGCTGGACTGGTGTTTCGTTTCCAGCAAGGCCAGGCCGGACCAGAGGAGGCTGCCCAAGTTCCTGTCTTCCTAATGGTTTCCCAAAGTCAGATGATAACGTGGGGTCTTCTATTATCCTCTGTCACTGGGAGGCACTCGTCTGTGTTCTCACAGTGGTTGACACACGTACGCATTCGTCGGTTCAATGGAGGAATGAATTTGGTTGGCGCGATGAACACTAACCCTGCATTTGAATAGAAGGTGACAAATCCTGCCCAGCCCTGCCGCTTTCATGTCGCTTCGCTCTCGCTCACCCCTCACGTCCTCTCAGATGCTTTTAAGCAGAAAGCTGTAGACTGGGGCGCCTGGGTGGCTCAGTGGGTTAAAGTTTCTGCCTTCGGCTCAGGTCATGATGTCAAGGTCCTGGGATCCAGCCCCGCATTGGGCTCTCTGCTCAGCGGGGAGCCTGCGTCCTCCTCTTTCTCTGCCTGCCTCTCTGCCTACTTGTGGTATCTGTCAAATAAATAAATAAATAAAAATTTAAGGAAAAAAAAAAAGGAAAGCTGCAGACTGAATAATGCACATTAGCTAGGTTCCTGTGAAGAAATAAAAGGGCTTTTATTTTTAAGTGCCTTTCCATTGCCACTTGTTAAACCTGACAGTTATTAACTTGCTCAAAAATAGCTGCGTATCCCGGTGCCAGGGAAGGACACAAAGGTGGTGGCGCACAGGGAGGGTTCTGTCGTCCTACTCGCTCTCTAGCCCCGGTCTTCCGTCTTCACCAAGATACTAAATGTCTACCCTCACTTTCTCCTACAGTAAGGAAACCTTATGGGTTTTTAAGAAGAAATCCTCTTTAGAGAGCTTAGATCAGCTTCTGGTCCGCAGTAAGCACTTGGGAAAGAGAAGATGACAGTGTAGTCATTGCAGCAAACCTTTATTCAACAGCCGCTGTCTACAGCCCGCATGCTAAGTGCTGGGAGGACAGATGTGTATCATTTCTCCCTTCCCTTCTCTCAAGAAATGCAGTCTGATGGGGAAAATGGATAAGTAAAACAGTACGAAAAATTGCTCTTTTCCTCTCGAGTAGCTTACTCAGTATGTTTCAGTAGCATGCCTAAGGCATTATATAATATCTACTTACAAGTGTACTTGTCTGCGTATACCCATTCATTGTCAGCAACTTACACTCACAATAATGTGATCAAGTGTAGATATTGTCCCGATTTTGCAAATGAGGAGATCAAGGCTCTAAGAAGTAACTTGCCCAAGGTCACACATTTACCCAAGCTCAGTAGACGACCCAGGATTTGATCCTAATCTACCTGACTCCAAAGTCTTCCTTAACCCATACCTCATAGGATTACAAATACAATGCTTAGTCGCTTTGACAAGGTTATAGAAGACATCTGGGGATGCCTGCGTGGCTCCATCATTTAAGTGTCTGACTCTCAATCTCCGCTTGGGTCTTAATCTCAGGGTCGTGGAGTTCAAGTTCTACATCAGGCTTCACACTGGACATGGATGGAGCCTACTTAGTAGTAGTAATAATAATAATGACATCTGCATGCTACTGTAATAGCTCTAGTGAACCTGTTTGTCTTTTGGCATTTCTTTTAATGTTGCTACTGGCTCAAGTTTTATTTTCTTCAGTTCCCTATAGGAAACAGAAGCAAACATCTACTTAGTACTACTCTCCTTATATGTTAACGGGCACTTTCCTTGTCTTAGACGTGTAAAGCCACAGTTGAGACTGGGCTACCACAGGCATAGCTCTGCTCTCCTAGCTCTCCTAGCTCTCGCTCTCTTCTTGCCTGTGTGGTGTACCAGTGAGAGCCTCCGTAGTAAGGAGGCCAGGCCACCAGGCCCTGTCACTCCTTTGAGATAATACTTTCCACCAGATTTCAGGGAAGGCCAGATTGTAGGAGTTCCATAATGGCCCTTGAGATATTAAAACTTAACAGTGCTATTTGGAGGGTACCCTCAACTTACATGCGCTAAAACCCACCCTGGGATGATGGTTTAAAGGACAACAATTATTGGACCTATTTCAGGATCTCCAAACACACATCTTAGAGCTTCTGGTGCTTGTCTGTGTGAGTGAAATTAACATTTTCCTCTTCGAGCGTTATTTGAACATCTAGTCCTTGACTCATTTGAGAGTATAGTTTTTCTAGAAAATTAGAAATGCGCATCAATGAGGACATATGGGTTATGATGTCATATGAGTGGTTAGTTGTGGAGGTGGACCTGAGAAGATAAGACCTCTCTGACGGTCCTTTTGTAAGCAGAGTGTAGGACTGAGCTGTGGTCCCATTATGAAGGGAGAGGTTGTCATTGCCTCCTCCTCCTGGGTGCCAGGGGCAGAGGCGGTGTTGTTCCACTAGGTGTAGACGGTGCCTGAGCCTCTTCCCCACATGCACCCTCAGTTGTCTTCTGAACCTTCAGGGTTTTCTGCACTTTTCTGCCCTTCCTGTACACTTCCTCGAAGTATCACCCCTGCAAGGCAGTAGTTGATAATGATGGCTTCACCGAAGAAGGGAGCTGACATTTGACATCTGTGCTCCAGGCACACTACGTGTTTAATCTCCTTCATCCTCACAGCACCCTGTCTGGGTAGGTGGATCGTCACTACATTTATAGATATCGAAACTTAGGTTCGGGGAAGTTAAGCCATCTACAAAGGCGACCTGAAGCTAGAAAAGTGGGAAAACTGCTTCAAATACCATAACTTGAGAGACCGTACTCTGCTGTAAGGCTGTGGTGTTGGGATGGTGACTGCTCTCGCGGTCACTACTGCTTGCCACCAGCTTGCATGTCCATGAGCTACGAGAACGCTCCGCCTACAGCGTGCCGTGTGCCATAGTCTCAAGGGGTGACTCGAGTGTGGGTTTATGTCACCTCACTGACCCTCATGACAGCTCGCCGACAGCAGATGGTTATTGTTATTACTTCAGCTTTACACATGGGGAAACCAAACCACGCCTAGAGACTGACACAAAGTCACTTAGCCAGTGAGTCTGGAGCTGGCAGTTTGATCCACTCCTCTTAGAACACTTTCACCTTGTTTTTTGAAGATTGATTCATTCTAGAGAGAGAGAATGCGCACAAGTGGGTAGGGGCAGAGGGAGAGGGGGAGAGAGAGTCTCAAGCAGATTCCTCGCTGAGCGCAGAGCCCGATGCGGGGTTTCATCTCAGGACCCCGAGATCATGACCTGAGCTGAAATCAAGAGTCGGGCTGTCAACCAGTTGTGGCACCAGGCGCCCCTTGGGACACCTCTGAAAGGTCCCGGTCCAGGTGGCGCCGGACACTAGCTGGGAGTAGAGCCCGTTTCCGTCACGAGGGCAGTGTTCTCCTGCCAGGAATGTTTACGACAACATAAGACGATACTCGTGTAACGTAAAAAATAGTAGGAATTTGTGTCCTCAATAAGAGAATGAGACTCGGTGAGCACTTAGCAGAAGGGCACAAGCTTGCATTTCTGCCAGAACTCCCTGAAATTTGTCTTCTGGAATTTTCCTGCAAAGAGAAGGCATCTGAGTACGGTGTTTCCAGAGTGCTTGCTGTGTGTCAGAGCTGCAGACTCAGCGTGACGAATGTCGTAAAAGGAAGACCATTGACTGTTGCAAGGTGTAATGCCAGTGCACTCCATCACTGAGTTGAATGAGGGGTGTGGTGAGACGGGGCTGCCGCAGAGCGACACCTGGTAGTGAGCTGTCCTGACCCATAGCTGCCCAAATCAGAATGTGTGGGCCAGCGCTCGGAACTGTTACTCGGTTGCCTTAAAAGGTTTTTATCTTGCTACTCTGGGTAACGGCTGCAAGAGCAGCCAGTCACTCAGTTGTGTTTAGGGAAAGATCTTAAAATTTTACTCCTTTGCTTATTCCTTATAGACTACAAAAGATAAAGCATTCTTGGGGTGCTTGGCTGGCTCAGTCAGTAAAGCATGTGGCTCTTGATCTCGGGGTCATGAGGTCAAACCCCATGTTGGGCATAGAGCTCAATGAAAAAAAATTTTTTTAATTAAAAAAAAAATGAAGAACTCTTAATCATGGAGTAATTGAAATTCTATAACTTCCTAATTCAAGTTGCTTGCCCACACCAAGGGGTCTTCTTTGAGCCTTAAAAATACGTGATCTGTAAAGTCTTTTACCAACTCTCATTCTCTTTGAGAAGAAAACTTCATTTATTTATATATTCATTCAACAAATGTCTATAAAATACTTGATATTTTCTAGTCATTGTGCTCAGAGCCAGGGACACGGCCCAAGGTAGATGCCGTAGCAAGGTGCTGCTGTCGATACAGCATCTTGTAAAATTTATGACGAGAAATAAAGTGTGATTGAGAATATAGATGAAAGTAACATTTATTTCCATCCCAATAGATTTCGGTTTTGGAAATTTCTTTAAAAGTGGCGAACTGCTGGCAACCTGGTGTGGCAGCCCCCCTTACGCAGCCCCGGAGGTCTTTGAAGGGCAGCAGTACGAGGGACCGCAGCTGGATATCTGGGTACCTCTTTGCTTTGCTGTGTTAAATGCGTCTCTAGCGGTAATAACTGGAACTCTGGCCCATCTTTGAAGCTCTTGGTACCTAACACATAGTAGCATTTCCCTGTCCACTGGACTATAATTAGAGCATTTTTTAATGGGGTTCTGGGAAGAACTGCTTGGGACAGATGTTATTACTTTAATATCAGCAATAATTTAAAGTTAAGTAGTCATCAAAATGATTAAATTCAGATCTTTGAAAATATTTATTATAGGATATTTTATTGCAATAGAGTTTTAGTTTTGCTTTGTTTTGTTTTGAAATTCTGAGAAAATAGTAAATCCAAATGGGAATTTTTCAGCCCATATGATTTTAACAACCCTGGGGATGTTTAGGGAAACAGAGCGTTTGAAGTCCTCAGTGGAAAAGTGACTGCATTGTTTTCTTCCCTAGAGCATGGGAGTTGTTCTTTACGTCCTTGTCTGTGGAGCTCTGCCTTTTGATGGACCAACTCTTCCAATTTTGAGGCAGAGAGTTTTAGAAGGAAGATTCCGGATTCCGTATTTCATGTCAGAAGGTAACCTGTTTGTCTTACACTTGTTCTTTACAGGATTTGTGCTCCGAATGAAACGCCTCAGCGAAGGCTTTCCTTGTTCTAAGTGTTTGGGTGCCAAACAAAGTGACTGCGTCACTTGAGAAGCTATAGAAATACGCAGCCCCTCCATGTAGGTGAGAGAAGCTGTAGCCTTCCTACTTGTAACTGAAAACGGAAAGCTTTCCAGGTTAAGAACGGCAAATCTTCGCATGTATTCTGGGTCTATAAATGTCCCCGGTTTATTTTAGACTTAGAGAAGCACCGTGCAGATAGGTTCACAACCATTTTACTCTAAGCATGAAATAGATTTTCCTGTATCCTTTGGTGAGAAGTTGCAAAATTGGGTTTTTTGATTAAATGAAAAACTAGCGAAGCTGTCGGATCAAGATGCGGGGCCCCGGCCCGTCTTGGATTAGCTTGTTCCGTGCGACCTGGGGTTTTGGTTGTCATCCTTAACTCTTGCGTTCCTAGTGACGGTAGAAGTACAGCTCTCTGGTAGCTGGGAGCGCAGACCTTAGAGCCAGGCTGCCTGGTTTGGATCCCGAGTTCACCGCTTACGGGCGGTCTGCCCTTGACAAGTTCGTCTGCTCTCTGTGCTTCGGCGTCTCTGTCTACAGCACGGGAAGAGCAGCGCTTCCTGGTCCGGGCGCTGTGAGGACGAATGGAGGTACTCTGTGTCCAGCACCTTACAGGGGGCCTGGCACATCGCAGAGGGTATGAGGCTCACTTCTCTGGGGTGGTGGAGGGCATGGTGTCCGCTCCGAGAATAAGCTGGTGCCCGAGTCCCAGCCGTGCAGTTTTTGTGATATAATCAGAAGTAACTAATGCTTCGTGTGCGTTTCTCTCAGCTGCGCTGACTGGAGAAGAGCAGCAGGCCGCGGGAGAGCGGCCTCACACACACAGCCTCACAGAGTGGTGCAGCAGCCTCACAAGGACCTGGGGCTCCATGTGCGCTCCTTGTAGGGGGAGGCTGGCTTTTGTCTTCCGCAGAACCTAAGTCTGTGTCTGGATCTTTTCACTTGAGAAATTCGATAGAAAGTTTCATTTAGCACCAAACTGGACAGACTTACGCCCTCCTGATTTTCTTTCTTTCTTTCTTTCTTTCTTTCTTTCTTTTTTTTTTTTTTAAGATTTTACCCATTTATTTGACAGAGATCATAAGTAGGCAGAGAGGCAGGCAGAGAGAGAGAGGAGGAAGCAAGGCTCCCCGCTGAGCAGAGAGCCCGACATGGGGCTCGATCCCAGGACCCTGAGATCATGACCTGAGCCGAAGGCAGCGGCTTAACCCGCTGAGCCAGCCCGGCGCCCGCGCCCCTCCTGGTTTTCTGAAGTACTCCTTCACGGTGATGGTTACTTTTGTGTCAGCATTCACCGTGGGAACCTGACCGCCACAGCTGGCTTTCATGTGTTCCTTTATTCGTTGGACCTTCTGCTTTCCAGTGGGCACTGTGGAGGACACAGAGATTAATGCCATTGTGCAGAGTCACATGAGTCAAGCCAGAACCCGGAAGTGCAAGGTGATTCACCTGACTTTCATAACATTGTGTTTTCCGTAGATTGTGAGCACCTTATTCGAAGGATGCTGGTGCTGGACCCATCCAAACGGCTAACGATAGCTCAAATCAAGGAGCATAAATGGATGCTCGTAGAAGTTCCTGTACAGAGACCTGTTCTCTATCCACAAGGGCAAGAAAATGAGCCATCCATTGGGGAATTTAATGAGCAGGTTCTGCGACTGATGCACAGCCTCGGAATAGATCAGCAGAAAACCATCGAGGTAAAGTGACCAGAGATTTGACTGACGGTCTTTTGGCACAGCCACCCCCGCACCTGGGCGTACTGTTCAGTCTTCCCTGAGGATGTCAGTCAGACTCTAGTTCATGTGTGCTTTTTCATTCAGTATATAAATTCCTCCCTTTGCCCCATCTGCCAAAAAAATTCAAGAGATGGAGTTTATATGGGATTTGGGGAAGACAAAGAAACTTAACAAAGTAGACAATTTCTTTTAAGACGAAGCATGAAGTTTTATCCAGGGTGTGAGCTAGTCTATATGGATCATAGATGTACAGCTCGGAAACAAGGCTGGGGGCTGACCGGGAAGCAGGGAGAGCCGGCATCATGTTCAGGAAAGCCAGTGGGGTGTGGGCTGCGAGCTGCGGAGGCCAAGCGGGCAGAAACAGGTGGATTCCAGAATCGGAAGTATCGGGGTCGTAGAACGGAGAGGGTCGTGAGCCTGGGAAATTCCCCCTCACTTTTATTTCTGTCCATTAAGTAGTTAACGTATTTCTAGGAGAAACACATTTATTACCTCCACAGCAGTGCTCTCACGGAGCATAACGCGAAAGAATACAAAATGCCTCTTGTGAACTTAAAGTGCTCCAAACCGTGGTGCCGTGAGGGAAGCCAGGCTGGCTCCCGGATCAGCTCATCCCGAGCTCAGCGGCGTTTCTGTCCCCGCCACAAAGCAGATCTAGGACGCAGCTGGGAGGGCAGCCCGACGGGCCGTGCTTCCTGCCTGGCGTGCTCCGCACCTGGGGTGCCCTGCGCGGCAGCCCTGCAGACGGTTCGGTGGAATCAGAAGCCCAGGGGCAGCTGTTCTGCGTTCTGCTGGGACCCCGGGAAAGCTGGCCAGGGAGGGATGTGAAAAATTGGGAAGCAACTTTATTTTCAAGGCTTCAGGAGGCTGGGACGGCAAAAACAAGGGGAAAAAGTTACCTAAGAACGGAGACACGGTGTCTCTCAATCCAGCCTCCCGGTGTTACTCTCCAGCCCAAAAGAATCACCAGAAATTTCCCCAAAGACTTTAATCATTCACTGCAGAGTTTGCAATAGTTGGGACTTGTGTTGAAGTTAGGGAATTCGAGCTTGCTGGCCCAGGTTGTAAGCGACTGTACCCCGTAGTCACAGCTCAGGGATGGGACCATGTGGCAGCCCTGGGAACTTGCGACACGAGACAGCGGTGGCACTTTTCCGGCACGCAGAAAAGCAAATGGAGCCCGTTACTGTGAAAGGGCCAGTCACTTAGAGGCCTCAGCCCTCGTGTAGTCACTTCTGGAAACTCAGAACTCTCTGTCTTCCTCCTGAATTCTGGAACAGCTTTCATTCTAGACACACTTCGTTCGCTACTCTGGCTTCAGGAACACATGATTTCTCCTGCTTTTTCAGAAAGCTGTAGCTCACCGCGCTGGTCCTTACGCTTCTCCGCCTTCAGCACTTGTTTTCTCTTTCAGTCTTTGCAGAACAAGAGCTACAACCACTTTGCTGCCATTTATTACTTGTTGGTGGAGCGCCTGAAATCACATCGGAGCAGTTTTCCCGTGGAGCAGAGACTCGACGCCCGCCAGCGGCGGCCCAGCACCGTGGCTGAACAGACCGTTGCCAAGGTAACACCGCATTAGCCCGGGGTCTCATCTTGCAGGTGCCTGTTCCCAGGTTTGACACATTCTCCATCTTGTCGTACAACAAAGGGTTAGGATCTCATCTACAAGCGGTTCTTCTGTAAGGTTTCTGCCCGTCACTTCCTAGATCCTCAAATGTTTTAGCATCTTCCTATTTCTTTTCTTTTTTAAGATTTTATTTATCTGTTCTACAGAGAGAGAGAGCACGAGCATGAGCAGGGGGCAGAGGAGGCAGAAGGAGAGGGAGAGGCAGACTCCCCGCTGAGCAGGGAACCCAATGTGGGGTCCATCCCGAGATCCTGAAATCATGACCTTAACCAACTAAGCCACCCAGGCGTTCCCCATCTTCCTATTTCTAAGGATTAATCTTATTTCAGTTGTTGATTTTTTTTTTTTTAGAAAAAGAGTTTTTTCACCTTTAATCATTGACTGATGGTGGGAATCAATATAACTAGCCTGTATGCTCGATTCCACTTAACAAATTTTTACTGAGATATAGCCTATGCAAGCGTCTGTTCTTAGGCATGATAAGGGATGGGCTACATAAAACCCGGACGTGGCCCTCAGAGACATGACAGTGTAAAAGCAAAGTAAGACATCATCATAAATAACCACCATTCCAAATAGAGAAAGGTAAAGGTGGGAGAACCACCACGGGCAAAGGGGAGGGCGACACATCTGCCTAGGAAAGGCTTCGTGGGAGAGTTGGCATTTCCGACGGAGCTCAGATCTTCAGGGATGTGTAGGCCTGTGCTGGGGAGAGGCAGGAGTTGAAGGCATTGTGCGTAGGCAGCAGAAGCACTCAGTGGGCAGGCGTAGGGAGCTGAACTGAAGCGCACCGGGAAACGAAGAAGTTGGCATGGTGAGTTGAAGCCGTGCCATGAAGGGTTTCGGATGCCAAGGGAGGGAGTTTACGTACAATTCAGGAAATACTGCAGAACGACTGGAGATGGATATGATACAGTCATACCCAGGCTTTAAGCGGACTCCTCTGCGACATCAGGAAGGGTAGATTGGACAGGGAAGAGAAGAGCTTGGGGGAGAGCAGTGAGGAGCTTGGGCTAACGCGGTGCTGGCGGGTGCAGAATGGAGGGGTGAGCGCAGGGTCACCTCGGGCGGACTCTGGATGGACCCAGCGGTGGCTGGCAGAGGCAGCGCAACTCGCTGCTCAATGCAGGTGCTCGGGAGCAAACCCCCGATTCAGCCCTTGCCTGCTGCCTGACCTTCGGAATGTTCCTTAAGGTCTTCCTGTGCCTCAGTTTCCCAAACTATAAAATGGGGAAAATTGAAGAACGTTCTAATGTTTGAATTAGTTGATAACTGTGCAACACTTAGAACATGCCCCCACGTGTCAATTCTTTAAAGTAAGATGGAAACGTTGGGGAGGAAGGGACAGCAGTGACTTAGAGATGACCTGTTCCCGGGCCCGAGGCTGGGAGAGTAAGTGGTGGCGCTGACTTGGTTGCTTGAAGCAAAGAATAGATCTGGATCCCGGGACGGAGGCTGAGGCTGAAGGGAGTCGGAAAATCATCTGTATAGAGGTTGAGAAGAGGCATGTGGTTTGTTCATACAATCCATTAGGACTTCCTCCACTTCTGTGAGTGCTTACTTTGTGTCAAGGGCAAGGAAGAGCAGAGAAGTTCTGACTTTTTGTATTTCGTGTTTGGCAGTTTTATAAAATTTATAGGCGTTACTAGAATTTTGCATTGGCTTCTACAGAACATGTGCGGGGGGGAAAACCAAAGGATTAACATCTTGATTTTAGTAGGCAAATGGTATACACTCTTACACACGCTTTAACGTATGAAACCATGTGAATATTGACACTAACGTGAGCAACTCATGGATAAAGTTCCAGGTCTTTGGATTAGAGTGTCTCGGAGCAGTTGGAGTCCTTCAGTGATCAATCGTATTGCTTTCAAGAGAGGAGGGGATAAAATGAGAACTCCTCGGTTGGGTTAGTGAGAGTGAGATGTAGTAGTACCCCTTCCTTCTGGAAAGTGGTGCCAGGCACAAGGACAAGAAGCAAGAAAGCCCCCAGTGCTCACAGGCTTTCCCTCCCAGTTGTCTTTATTCTTGTTCATATTATGCAAGCAGGGATATGGGGTTACATAAATGATCGACCCTGGGCTCATGCACATTACTGCACATGATTGCCTTTCTTACCTAAGCTGGAAGCAGATTCCCTAGGAGAGCTCAAATTATGTGAAATTCGGCTGAGAGTTCAGAGGTATAACATGTCTTCCTGTGTTTGATAATCTGTTTTATTACCAACCACCGCATTAATTCTTCTCCTGTTACGTATTCACCTAAGTGGTGATAGAAAGCTCCTTACTAGGACTTAAAAATGTGTCTCATTCAAGTAGAAGTCTTTAGGTCCCTTCGCAGACTTGTCTAGAGCGCCTCTGGGTGCTCGGGAGCAGCACTGGGGCTGGAGAAGGCGCCCCTCCCCCGTGAGAGTCCACACTGGGGTGTGGTTGAACTTGCGGAGAAATGGATTTCTCTGCACCTCAAGTTGAGTAGCACCTTCTCGCTTTAGTTCTCTGTTCTGCTGTTGGCTTGAACAGTGCAAAGCCCGCATTAGTTGGTAGAGCTGTAGGAAATTGGGGAAGCAACGCGATCCCATGCAAAGATCACATGAGCTGTGGAATCATGCAGACCTTGGGTTCCAAACTGAGCTGAGCGACTGGCCGGCCAGCCTCTGTCACTCAGTGTCCTTAAACATAAAAGGGAAATAGCAATGCCCCCTTCATGAGTTTGCTACAGAGATAAAATCCGGCAACTTACTGCGGGAGCTCAGCTCAGCGGACAGAGCGCTTCTGTGCCGGGCTCGGTCTCCCTGCCGCCGCAGCGTCCGTTTTCCGGGAACTAGTCCCTTCTGCTAAAGGACGGATGGTACAGTGAGAAAGGACCATCATTACTACTGAGAAGACAGTGAGAACCGTGTCTCAGAATGATTCAGAGTACTTCCGTTTGCCGTATGCTATGTAAGAAGTGTTACGTCTAGTTGACTGCAGACAACTGTTTAGGAGAAATACGTGTCGTGCCTGCTCTCGTGAACCCCAACTGCTAGCCCTTCCACCGCCGGTTTCGACGGCCGCAGGCAGACGGGGTGAGCCGTCATCCCGGCTGCTCTGTGATCACTGAGCAGAGCCTGCCCTCCACAGCTGTAAGAAAGCATCGTGTAGCTGGCCCCAGGGTACCTCAGCCTTGGGGGTGGTGCTTAAACCGTACAAGGTTATTTTCCCACAGTTCTGGACACCGGAAGCCCAAGGTCAAGGTGCCAGCAAGATGAACTTCTGGTGCGAACTCTCAGCTGCCTACTCAGCGTGCCCTCACGCAGCCTTTCCTCTGCACGTACAGAGAGAGATGTCTGGTGTTTCACCCCATCTTAGAGGGACACTAGTCCTGTCAACTTGGGAGCCCACCCGTAGGACTTCGTTTTTCCTTATTACTTCCTGAAAGGCTCTCTGTCCAAATACAGTTGCGCTGGGGGTTAGGGCTTTAAGACACAGATGGAAGGGGGGGCGGCGGCAACACACAATTCTGTCCCTAACCAGCACGTTCCTATTGGAGCAGGAAAGATTTTCCCATAGGAGAAAACATTATTTTCATTGGGATGGTTATTCTAAAAAATGCAAAATCAGAAGAAGACAAATGCAAAATCAGATTCAAGACAATAAATACATGGTCTAAAAAGTCATTACAATTCATTAAAGGACTCACACCCAGATCTCTGGAGGAGAGAAGCTAAAATCATACCCATATCATTTCTTTTTGTTTGAATTTAAAACTCACCACCGTATATCCCTTCAGGTGATTACAGCAGGGGGGAAATAGGCCATTCCTCTGCCTTTTAGACACTAGTATGTTCCTTCAGATGTTTGGCAGTGTCCATTGTGTGGACGTGGGCAGGGTCTATCGCCACTCTTGAAGAAACTAGTGAGGTCAGCTTCCTTGGGATGTTAGTCGTCCATCCGTGCATTAAAATGGCATGCTCTCCAGTCCACGCTCCAGTGCAGAGCATGCCATTTGAATATTTTCACCCTACCTCGTTCCAGAAAGACTCCTTTAATCCCTTCAGTGATTGCAAGAATCCCAAAAACAACAACAACAACAACAAAAAAACACCTATCATCCTGTTTCCTATGAAGTGGTTGTCACCATAAAATGTGTTCCTCCTCTCACCATAGCAGGCTCACAGTAAGTTGTTGCTGTAGCCCAGGTTGGACATGAAATTTGTCAAGGAAAATGTGTTACGCTTGGTCTGGCATAGCATGACCCTGCCATTTGAAAAGTCACAGCTGACAGGGCAGAAACGGAGAAGGAACAGCACACCCTCGTTATCACGTTAGTACCTCATTTCCAGTGCAATATCTTTAAATAATGCTTTGCCCTAATAATTTAAATTATTTTGCACACGAGCAGCAGCCTAATAAATTTGGGAACCAGAAATTAAAGTTCAGCTGTATCCTTTGATTGAAAAGCTGATGATAAAGGTAAGAAGAAGGCACGAAATATACTTAATTGGAAACTTTACATTCTGCATTATGACATGAGGACTTAAAAAATTAATGACTAATTAATGACTTAAAATTAAATGACTAACACTTGAAAGGAAAAAGGAGTTGTTTAGCCTCAAAAGTAGCCCAGGAAATAAGAGTGAGGAATGATGATATAAGAAAAGCCTTTTCTTTATCATGCTCAGTGTTGTTCACAGTGTACTTTTTTTTTCTGATTTTACCATCCATATGATATCAACACTTAGCTATTGCTACTTTATTCCTTGTCTCACACAGCACATCTAATGATGTTAATGTTGGACTGTACCAAACATAAGGTATATTCTAAATATATTCAAAGTATATTCAAATAGAAGGTGCATTTCTAACGCACCCCCCATCGTCGAAAACCATCCACCCAAAATCTTAACGGAGAACCATTAGACAATAACTGAGAACAGAATTATGCATTTGCAGACTAATCCCTGTGATCTTTTCACGACTTTAGAAGAAAGGAGAAGGGCAGAATTAACATGACTAAGTGAACGACCTTTCGTGTTACCTTTTGCAATCCTAACTTCACTGTGAAATAGGTATTGTGCCCTTTTCTGGGTAAAGAAAATGGGACTCAGAGAGGTTAGGTAGTTCACACAGTTCAGGATGGAGCCAGGACTCACACCCAGGTCTCTGGAGGAGAGAAGCTAAAATCATACCAATATCATTTCTTTTTGTTTGAATTTAAAACTCACCACCCTATGTCCCTTTATTATAGCAGGGAAAAAATAGGCCATTCCGCTGCCTTTTAGACACGAGTATGTTCCCTCAAATGTTTCACAGTATCCATTATGTTCAAAAGACATCTAATAAATTATTCTACTAGCTTTGAAGAGATGGGAGGGAAGGATTATCCAGTAATTTCATCTTTAAAATCAGTCCTTGCCCCCAAAAAACGTCAAATCGAATCCTTTCCAGTTGTCCTAAAGAAAGATTCTGTTACATGATTTTTTTTTAATTATATTTTTAAAGATTTATTTATTTGACACTGAGAGAGAATGGGAGTGGAGGGAGAGGCAGAGGGGAAGCAGACTCCCCGCTTAGCACGAAGCCTGACTTAGGGCTCGATCCCAAGACCCTGAGATCATGACCTAAGCCAAAACCAATAGTCAGATGCTCCAACTACCTGAGCCACCCAGGCACACCTATGTGATTTTTTAAAAGAAGAGTTTGTAATTTTTGTTTGCTTAGCATTGTTAACAAATGAGACATGAAAATGGGCTTAAAACCATCTGAGCTTTCTCCAGTAGGTTCACTTCAGAAACATAAGTTGCTCGGCAGTAAGCATCTCGCTTTCCGCTGCGCCAACAGGCTGTGTTCGTTTTCTGCACCTCCTTGGAAGGAGGATACCCCCGTCACCTCCAAGTAACCGCCACTTCTCTGCCACTTCATTTCTTCCTCTGCACACATATCCTTGTCAGGAAATACACACCATCTCCCCCCACCAGAAACACAAACCTCGGTACACTTTGTGTTCCGGGTGAGAGAGAGAGTGAGTGTGTGTGTGTGTGTCTACATGTGTGCGCACCCGATTCCATTCTGAGCTCTGAGACACGGGAACTTTTCTATTCTTTATATCTTTCCACGGTGATATATTTAAGAATATAGACATCGTGTGTGTGTGCGCGCGCGCACGCACCCCTGGTTCCGTTCTGAGCTCCGAGACATGGGAACTTTTCTATTCTTTATGTCTTTCCATGGTGATATATTTAAGAATACAGACAATATATGTTTGTTGAACAGCATTCTTAGGCTCTTTGCAGAAACCATCTTTCTTGTGTGTGTGAAAGTTAGGCACCTCCCTGTGGAACAGGAAGGAACAGACTGCCTCACATCGGTACCTGTACCACATATATATGTTTATCAAATTTTTTCAGAGGTTTCAACAAATAACGGCTTATTCTTTAGTTTACCAGGAAGAGTTATTTTACTCCAACAATTTTGTATTTTTGTATGGAAAGTAGTAACGTTTCCAAACTGTTCTTGCCATATTTTCAGGCACAAACGGTGGGGCTGCCGGTGACCGTGCATTCACCCAGCGTGCGGCTGATGCGGTCCGCCCTCCTCCCACAGGCGTCTAACGTGGAGGCCTTTTCGTTCCCAGCATCCGGCTGCCAGGCAGAAGCAGCATTTATGGAAGAAGAGTGTGTCGACACGCCAAAGGTACGGACGTGTTTGAAAGACTCTGAGCTTGCTGGTTGGCCGGGCCCTCGCTTTGGTCCACGAGTGTTGTACTTTGGCTTTGTTGACCTTTGTCATTTCCTTAAGTCATTCAGGAGTGTTGTTTTTGTGCAGAAGACCTGAGAAAAATATCCAGGCTAAACTTGGCTCTCCTCATCCCCTTATCGTTGTGGTTGTTGCATAACTCTTTAGACCTTCTATGTACTTTCCAAAATCCTTCTTTCCCTTTCTTTAACCAGTCCCTTCCCTCTTCAGGTTACTAGATCCCTCTTAGGTGTGGGATTAGAAAAAATTGTTATTCTGAAAACAAAAGTAATTTTGGTGCAGAGTTGGGCTTTGTATGTTATCATTGCCTCTTATCTGCGCGCGGGCTGCAGCTACAAAGTGATGGGCTGTCTTGTTTGGTTCAATTTTATTTTAAGGTTTTATTTATTTATTAGAGAGAGAGAGAGAGAGAGAAAGCACAAGCAGGAGGAGGGGCAGAGGGAGAAGCAGGGACCGTGGGATCGTGACCTGAACTGACGGCAGACCCTTAACCGACTGAGCCACCCAGGCGCCCCTGTTCAGTGTTTTGTTTTCGTCCGTTTGAGTATACGTGATGGAGATAAGTTTATCCTCGTATCCTGCGTGAAGTTGGCTTGTAGCACATAGATGATGATAGCTTCTCTCACGTATGGGGTGCTTATTCATCTATGTTTTATCTACTTAGCCTCAAGTGGTGTCCAGAGGCTTGTGTTAATGGGCAGACCTTGGAATGTGTTCAGAGTAGTCTCTGTTCTCCACCGGTTGTGAACTTGGGTGGGGTGACTGCTTCGAACCTCTGTGTTCTGTAAAACAAGAATACCCAACTCTGTGAGCCTCTCGGGAGGGTTGAGATCGTGTGTGTGAGATTCTCGGTGTATTGTAAACACTCATTATTGGTTTCCTGTCTTTTTAGCTTCTTAAGGTGATGAAAGGATAATTCAGACATGAGTTTTGCCTCCAAGTTGATAGTCTAGCAGAGGAGACATGATAACTACAGACACTGTGCCAGGTGATGACTAAATTGACAAATACCATCAGTCCCTTAAAGAAATGTAAATCCAAGTGCGACAAGCCCGGGAGGAAGCAGGAGAAGATGCTCTTAGCTGGTCTGTTCAGGAAGGTGTGGGTTAACTGTCAGAGCTGGGAATCGAGGGGTGCGCAGAATAGGGGTGGACGGCGTTTTGGTGAAAGGGAAAGTCTGAGCAAGCAGATGTCAGGGAAACTTAAGTCTGTCTAAAAGCAGTAGCCCCGTGTGTGTGTGTGAGGAAGAGGGGAGATGGAGGGGGCTTGGGTGAAGTGAAGACAAGCAGCTCTGCTTTGAACGGCAAGCCCGAGAACACCGGCTTTTCCTCCGGGCTGCCATCCGCGGCAGGAGGACGCGTGCCAGGGTTGTCAAGACAGGGTTTCACAAGGACTTCTTCAGCGTAGGAGGAAACAAGTGAAGGCTTTTGGTCAAGGAAGTCGTCAAATGCATGTTGTGCTTCAGAAATTAGCTGGAAGGTCCATAGCCTGCGTTGGATGGGGACAGGGGCAGTGGTGGCTTCGAGCAGTGTGCCCAGAGGGGAGACGACGAGGGCCTGCACTAGGCTAGCGCTTGGGAAACTGCAGGGGAGGGGGCGATGTGAGATTGTGCAGCCAAAATGGATCGACTGTTTGGGTCCAGAGAAACGAAGTCCAAACTCATGCCAGTATGTCTGGAGGTCGAGCTGATTCACAGGTTAGGTAATGTGTTTAGCTAAACCATAGTCAGGGCAGCTTGAGGCCAGTCTGCACTGTCACGTGTCAGGCTGAGTTGGTGACGGTGAGTTCATGTCCATGTCCCCAAGGACGAGGCCACTTCCCACGGACAGTCTATTTTCTCTGCCTGCGGTTGCCTAGACGATGTTCAGTCACCTCATTGACTTTCACATTCTCACCTAGAAATTAAGCTATAAATTGGGACAACATAATTCATTTATTTTTAAGATCTAATTCCGTTGAAAACATTAAAATGCATCCTGCTGAAAGCTTATCTGTGAGGGCATCAGGCTTGAAATACAGATTGGGCACTGTCTGCTGTATTATATAGGGCAAGCTATTTTTAAAGCTTGTGATTGTTACTGTAACTAGGAAACAGACAGGAAATGAATGATTTTGTGAAAGATAAAGGCAGGAGCTAGATGCGGTATTTGCATTTGTAGGAACAGCAGGAACGCGCTGGACCCGGCCGCCTACAACGGCAGTGCTCCCTCGGCCAGGCCACTCACATCCACTGGTCTTAGCTGTGGACTATTTCATTGATGTCAGGGAAAATGCTGATCCCTCTTCCCTCCCTAGGACCTCCCTTTGGGGGCCCGTCAATGAATGCACACGCACGGAGCTGCAGGGCCACAGCTCTGTGGTTCACAGTGCCTCACTCACATTTACTGGGACAGCCACTTCTGTCTTCTACAAGATGCTTCCTACATGAATGAATTTCTACTCCCAGTTGGTGGCAGGTATTGCCATCACAGAGATTTTACCTCTCCTTTTCTTGCGGAAGCCTTAAAACCGTCAATAAAATCCTTGAGGGAGTCTGCCTTGAAACATTGGTTTGGGGGGTCCTCCAAAAACTACCACCTGAGACCGCTACCCAACTCTGAGCAGAACTGAGACCCCCGCACCCCGTGACAGACCATGTTGGGGGGGCAGGTGCACAAACCCTCTAGAGGCAGTCTTTCTCTTTTAAGGGTTTCTTTGAGGGTAACCAGTTTCTTTCCAGTTTTATTGAGAAGTAATTGGCATGCATCATTGTGTACGTTCAGGGTGTACAGTCTGATGGTTTGATCACACGTACCACCCCCGCAGGTTCAGCTAACGTCCATCTTCTTGCATAGATTCAATAAAGAGAGAAGAAAAGAAAAAAGAAAAATATTTCCTTTTGATGAGAACTCTTAGGATTTATTGTCTTACACCTGACCTGTGTGCCGTACGCAGCAGCAGCTGTAGTCATCATGGCAGGCGTCACATCTCCGGTGCCTGCTTCCCACTTGTGCCTTCCCTTCCTGCAGTGCCCTCCCTCCGCCCTCGGCCTCTGGTGCCCACACATGTGATCCGTTTCTGTGAGCATGCTTCCGTTCTTCTGGTTTTGTTCAATTCCACATCTAAGTGACATCATAGAGTACTGTCTTGCCCTGACTGACTTCACCAATCATAATGCCTTCCAGATCCATACCTGTTGTTGCAAATGGTAGGATTTCCTTGGTTTTTTGTGGCTGAGTAATATTCCTGTTGTGTACAAATAGCACAACTTGTTGATCTGTTCATCTGTTTGTGGACACTTACCCTTGTTTCCATGTCTTGGCTATGGCAGCCCTGATACCTTCCTGAGTTAGTGTCTTCATTTTCTTTGGATGTAGTAAGAACACCATTTATACACACACACACACACACACACACACATATCTTAATCACTTTTTTTTTTTAAGATTTTATTTATTTATTTGACAGAGAGATCACAAGCAGGCAGAGAGGCAGGCAGAGAGAGGTGGGGAAGCAGGCTCCCTGCGGAGCAGAGAGCGCGATGCGGGGCTCCATCCCAGGACCCTGAGATCATGACCTCAGCTGAAGGCAGAGGCTTAACCCACTGAGCCACCCACGCGCCCCGGGATACGATATTTTAGTTAGTCTTCCCCAACAGCCACTGTACACGTGAGAGAAACTGAGCTTTACAGAAACTCAGCAGTCTGCTGGGAAAGGGTGGCGCTGAGGCTCGGCCCGCACCGCCTCAGGACGCACCCAGCCTGCCGGGCGCTGAGGATGCGCGGGAAGTAAGACACTCTCAGCCCCCAGGTTCACTGGCTGATACCGGGCACTGGTCTGCTATCTTCGTCAGCTCAGGTCACCGTAACACAATACCACAGGCTGGGGGGCTAAGCTGCAGAAATCTATTTCCTCACAGTTCTGGAAGCTAAAAATTGAAGACTGAGATAAAGGTTGTGACCAATTTTATTTCTGGTGAGGACACTTTCCTGGTTTATAGAGGAGGACTGCCTTCTCTCTTTCTCCTCCCCTGGCATCTGCTCTCTGCTCCCGTGGGAGCTTCCTGGTATCTTTTCTTCTAAGGACACTGATGCTACCAGGGCCGGGCTCCGGCCTTGTCATCCTGGTTTAACTACTGCCCCTGGGAGGCTGCTTCTCCAGATCCAGTCACCCTGGGGACTGGGGTTTCCATATGCGAATTTGGTGGCAGAGGAGGTGGGGTGAGAGATGGGGTTGAGACACAAGAATTCGATCCTCCTTCTTCTGTGCTAGAATCTTGTATTTCATGGTGGACTCAGGTGTTAAATCATGGCAGAGTTTCTCAGCATCTGATTTCCGCATCTGTATTGTCTATTGAATTGAGGTCTCTTACTGGGAGTGATGGATCGAGGAGCGCCGGCGTGGCTCATTTGGTTGAGCGTAAACTCCTGATTTCAGCTCAGGTCATGCTCTCAGGGTCCTGAGATTGAGCTCGGTGTTGAACTCCATGCTCCGCAAGGAGTCTGCTTGGGATTCTCTCTCCCTCTCTCTGCCCACCCCACCCCCCACCCCCACTCCATGCTCACACTCTCTTAAAAAAAAAAAAAAGTGATCATTTGAACTTTAAAGACAAAAACATTGTGTTGTAAAATGTCCATTTCACCCATGGGTCTTGAGGCCCTGTAATTTACAGTCAGCCTAGAGTATGTCCTAGAGCAAAAGTCTCACTGCTAGTAGCTTAGGTCACATAGGTAGATCAGTCCAGTATCAGTCACGAAATCCTAGGGCTGAATTTGTTCTATCAAGACACTGGATAAATTGGCAGGCAAGGGTGGTGTGACTGTCACCTATTTCAGGAAATGAACTTACAGCTGATGGTGTTCACACCTATTAAGTATGTATGAGTGAGGGCCCCCCACGGTGCTTTCTGATTTAATCATCATCAAACAGCATCTGAAAAACCAAAACCAGATCATTGTTTCCCAGAATGAAAATGAATTGAGCAAATGTTTTTAAATGAAAGACATCATTCCCTGTTGTAGTCTAGAGGAAGGAGCTAATTTATATGCAGAGAATTTAAGAATGTAAATTTAGGGGGACTGCAAGGTCTTCTGAGTGCTCCAAAAAAGAGGACTATCCTCTATTAAGAAAAAATAACCTGGTAGCAAGGCTGTGCCATGAGAAATAGCTGGTACAAGTCTAACAGGCCACAGGAGTACAACGACGCGGGGCGCCGGGGGCCCAGGCAGTTACACATGTGCCTTAGGCTCAGGTCATAAGCCCAGGGTGCTGGGATGGAGCCCTGCACCGTGCTCCCTGCTCAGCAGGGAGCCTGCCTCTCCCTCTGCCCCTCCCCCTGCTTGTGCTCTCTCGCTCTCTTGCTCTCAGATAACATCTTCTTTTAAAAAAAAAGTGTAAAGATGCTTAATGGATACTTACTCAATACCAGTTTTTTTTCTGTTGCTTTACTCATTTCTAAATCCTCCTTGGCTATTCTCAGAAAACTGTTAGTAGAGAGTTAAGGAACCTATAGGTACAAATCGAAGTTCCCCAAGAGGCATTCTTTCCTACAACTACTAAGTGTCCAGACAGGGGACACCTACCTAGGGGAGGGCCAACGGGAGCCTGAAAGTCACGGGCCAGATCTCAGAGTTTTTGTTTCTGGTGCCATGTGGGGAAGGTCAGTCTTCGTGTAGAGAAGAAAGCATTGGCCACGCTTCCTGTTAAATGTGCACTTGTCGCTTTAAAACCCTGTCATGCATGAGCCACCTTATCCAAGTAGTGGCTGCAGCCGCAGGAGTTTTTCTGGACTAGGCGTCCCCTCCCCCGGAAGACAAAGCTCTGAGTCACCCACAGTCTCCCTCTCCAAATAAAGGGCCTTGCAGTGCCTTCAGATTGGTTGCCGTGAGAGGCAAGTTTGTCCTGTGTCTGGCACTGGGGTGTCGCACGTCACCTCTCACATACATGAGCTTCTGGTGCTTCCGAAAGCAGCAGTAGCTCTACCCGGTGCACCGCAGGTGAGGGCAGCACTGAGAACCCACGTCCTGCGACTGGCTGGCCCCGAGCAGCTATTCCTGGGAGAAAACGGATTGATTTCCGGGAGGGGGGGGGCAGCTTCAGTCATGAAGTAAAGAACTCGTCGCTGGGGCTCTCGGCAGCCAGAACTCGCAGCCACAGCTCCCCTTTGTCCACCGGCTCTGCCTGCGTGAGGTGGCTGGGTTGGCAGCCGCAGAGGAGGGCAGAGATCTCGCTCACTCGGGAGCTGCGCTGAGCTCACCCCGTGGGGTAGGAGCTGGGGATACCGTGTGTGTTGCCGGAGGAGAGAGAGTCCAGTGCGCTGGTGCTCATTAACCTCTGCTGGAATTTTGGGGCTGTGAGTCATTTGTTATTCTATAATGGAAGACTTTGGCTCTTTGCCATTTCAATTTTTTTCACTCCTTTTCATGCTATCAGTCTGTCTTTAAAGATTTCTTTTTCCATTCCCCAGGCAAAGAGAACCAATTAAAGACGAAATCAAATGGGCAGGTACTTAAATTATGAACATAAAAGTATGTCTAGAACCTTCCAGAATGTTTTGTGGTTGAAAATTAGAAGAATGCTAGTGGCTACTCTTTCTTCTTAGCCATGCAGTTTTATTATTTTTTTATCTCCTCCTCCCCCTCATCGTTTCCCTTATTTAAAAAGAATAATAATAACTGGTAGGCCTCAAGCTAATATATCCCTATTCATCTGGAAACCACTAAAAAAAAATTGTTTATTATAATAATGATGACTCAGAGAAACGTGGGAGGCAGTGCCAGTTTGGGTCATAAAGGGCCCCTGTCTCTGAGAGCTGCAGTTGACTTGCCTTAACGCCCAATCTACATGTTGTCATCAGTAACAAATATGTACATTTTTAATATTTTACTTAATTTCTAGTTCACCACAAATCTTGACATTTTTTCCTGTGTGGGTTTTTTTTAACGTCTCAGCAGAGCAGCAAATGATGATTTCCTCTCACCGTGACATTCAGGTAAACGGCTGTCTGCTGGACCCCGTGCCGCCCGTGCTGGTGAGGAAGGGGTGCCAGTCGTTGCCCAGCAACATGATGGAGACCTCCATCGATGAGGGGCTGGAGACAGAGGGAGAGGCTGAGGAAGACCCCAGCCAGGCCTTTGATGCGTTCCAGTCCACACGCAGTGGGCAGAGACGGCACACTCTGTCCGAAGTCACCAATCAGATGCTTGTGGTGCCTGGTTCAGGTAGGGTACCCCGGAGCCCCGGACTGCGTCTGCACAACACACCCTCCTGCCCCAGTCTCCAAGAAACAGTCATGACACCCCTGCTTAGAATGCCGCCTACGTCTTATGCCTTCCCGGCCCACATTCGCAGGCTCTAGGCTCAGGTCTGCTCAGCGGCCACCGAAGAGGATAACGAGGCATCCCTGGGCTGGCTCCCCCAGCCGCCGAGACCATCTGAGTGCTGTGCGATCCAGCAGGGACTCTGGCTGAGATCTTAAGGGCACAGGTTTGGGGGGGTTTACCCCACTGAACATACCCAAAGCTGATTAAATGGACATGTGAAAAGTTTCTGGAAAGGTGTTTTGGTGGGAGACTAGAGATTACAGATGCCTGAGCTTTGCAGACTCAGGCCGGTTCTGTCCTGTATCCCATGGTCAGAGGAGCTGCTGTCTGCTGTTGGTCTGACCTTTTGGGTTGTTTTTGTTCTGTTCTTTTCTCTTAAAGGGAAAATTTTCTCCATGAGTGACAACCCCTCCCTTGACAGTGTGGACTCGGAGTATGATATGGGGTCTGTTCAGAGGGACCTGAACTTTCTGGAGGACAACCCTTCCCTTAAGGACATCATGTTAGCCAATCCGCCCTCCCCACGCATGACGTCTCCCTTCATCAGCCTGAGACCTGCCAACCCAGCCATGCAGGCTTTGAGCTCCCAGAAGCGAGAGGCCCACAACAGGTCACCAGTGAGCTTCAGAGAAGGCCGCAGGGCGTCGGATACCTCCCTCACCCAAGGTGACCGGCCACTCTCTCTTGTGGCTCCGAACACTCTCCTGCTGTAGGGCTTGAGGGGGCTGTGGCCATGTCGGTTTCACGCCTCTGGTCACTGGAAGGCCTTGTGTTTCGTTTAAATTGTTTGGTCATTGTTCTCTGCTTCAGGAATTGTGGCATTTAGACAACATCTTCAGAATCTGGCCAGAACCAAAGGAATCCTAGAACTGAACAAAGTGCAGCTGCTCTACGAACAGCTCGGACCAGAGGCAGACCCGGACTTGGCACCTGCTGCCCCTCAGCTCCAGGACCTCGCCGCCAGCTGCCCTCAGGTGGGTGCTCCCTTCCCATGGGGGCTCTGTGAGTGTGAGGCATGGCCTCGTCCCGAAGGAGCGTCCTGTCACTTTGAGGACCAACTGGAGTCCCAGAGCACACAGGTCATTTTGGAGCGCTCACAGCCTGAAAGCTTTCCTTGTCGCTGCCACCGACAGGTTAGACCTGTCCACACTGGTCCCTGGTGATTAGTACCATGAGGAGGTGTAGATGCTCTGAAGCTGTGGTTGGTGCATAGGGCAGATTTTATATGAATGACTTCTGTTAGTGTCACTGAACTCCCCTCCCCCAGCACACACACAAAGATAGGGATATAAATGCAAAGCTTACCACTTCATTACATAAGTGGGGTAGTTATGCTAAAAATGACCCCCAAGGGGCGCCTGGGTGGCTCAGTGGATTAAGCCGCTGCCTTCGGCTCAGGTCATGATCTCAGAGTCCTGGGATCGAGCCCCGCATCGGGCTCTCTGCTCAGCAGGGAGCCTGCTTCCTCCTCTCTCTCTCTTCCTGCCTCTCTGCCTGCTTGTGATCTCTCTCTCTGTCGAATAAATAAATAAAAATCTTTTAAAAAAAAAAAATGACCCCCAAAATACTGCTTTTATCCAACACATTTTATTTTGAACCTATTTTCAGTGCATCACGGAAATTCTAGCATTTGATGCCCACATGAAGGTCAGGGCCTCCTGGTGACATCAAGAGCCTTTGCCACAGTACCGACTAGGTAATCGTTCACTACAAAGTGATTAACCCTCAACTAATTATGTGAAAAGCTTTGAGTCTTATGTCTTACAGAGTTGGGAGTTCCTCTTGGACATTTACGAAGGTGCTTAAACAAAGAATTGAAACTTTCTTCCACATGGAGAATTGAAAATGTTTTCATCCCCCTTGCTCCTCAGGAGGAAGTTTCTCAGCAGCAGAAGACGGTCTCTGCCGTGCCCGGCCCTGCGCGTCCGCAGCTTTCCCCGCGCCAGAGCCTGGAGGCACAGTATCGCCACAGACTCCAGGTGGGACCCTCCCCCTTGTTAATGCTCACGGTGCTTGGCCACAGTCCACTTTTCTGCACAGCAGAAACAGGTTTTGCTTGGTTAATTTTTTAGGGTAGCTACTTTTTTCCCCAGTAAGCAGGTAGCTTTGACTCAGGACCTGAAGTTTCTAGAAACACATTCAGACTTAGCCTTATGCTTCTATGGGCAGCAGAAAAGGATTTGTCCTCAGGCCCCAGGAAAGGAGAAAGCCACCGGAAGGAAAGAGAAACCTGGTTTCTTTGCTTTTAAATTTATGCTTGTTAATGAATAATAAAATGGAAATCTCAATCCAACAAAATTTTACTATCAGCTCTTACATTAATGCCTGAAAACCTTTAAAAATGGTACACCTCATCCGGTGGATGCTGTGGCCTTTGCTGTCAAGATTTACCTCCACTCTTCTCATTGTGTTTCATCGCGCTGAGCCTTGTAGTTCTAGACTCCAGAGAAGTGGAAAAACGGACGCCGGTCCCAGCTGGGGCAGCACAGGCCCGCTGCCCCAGAGCTGCTGGACCTCGGGGAGCGAGTGTCCACGCCCTCACCCTGCACAGATTCGGGAGGACACAGTTGGCCTTGTCCTCCAGGCAAACGGGACCGTCCAGTGACTTCATCCTAGATGACGTCATATTGTCACACTCATCTTCTTTTTCTGCTCTCCCAGAAGCCCAGCCTTCTGTCAAAAGCGCAGAACACCTGTCAGCTGTACTGTAAAGAGCCACCGCGGAGCCTCGAGCAGCAGCTGCAGGAACACAGGTGAGAGAGGGTCCCTTTCTTTGTTGAGGATTTCACGAAGCCAGATGATTCCCCCCCCCTTTCGCCGGCGCTTTTACCTCCCCTGGGACACAGGTTTCAAGACCTGATCACTGATGCAGACAGTCCATTGTTCACGGGAGACGGGCCTGCGTTTGTTTTCTTTCCCTTCTCGTGTTCTCCTTTGGGTTACGAATAGACCTAGCTTTCAGAATCCACGCCCTGCAGCAGTGTAAGTGGGCTCTGAGGCAGGGAGGGCCTCTGTCGTCTCTTGCAGTAATTCATGTCCTCACACCTCTCTAGGAGAAGCAGCCTGGCCAATGTCCAAGTACCCTGTCCCGTCAACCTACAGCCACCCCCAGAGGCCAGGCATTACCCCGCTTTAAAACACTCCAGATAGGAAATCAGTCTCTCGCTTCACAGGGAGAAAAACTTGGTCTCAGAGAAAATGAATTAGTGTTCACTGTAGCACCAAGGGTTCCACCAGAATTGGGGGACAAAAATGTCAGCTATATGAAACCAGACACAGCTGCTTCCTACCCCCGTTTCTTTTGTTGTTTTTGTTTTTTCTGCTGCGGAAAAGAAGTGGGAGGACTGATCCTGGATTTATATAAAATTGCCATCACTGAGGAAGATTTGAAATTCTTTCTTTTGCTGTTGCCACTTTAGACTCCAACAGAAGCGACTCTTTCTCCAGAAACAGTCTCAGCTACAGGCCTACTTTAATCAGATGCAGATAGCAGAGAGCCCATACCCGCCGCCCGGTCAGCAGCTGCCCCTGCCCCGCCAGGACACGTCCACGCCGTCCCCGCAGCCCCCGCCTTTCAGCCTGCCCCAGCCCCTGAGCCCCGTGCTGGAGCCCGCTTCCGAGCAAATGCAGTACAGCCCCTTTGTCAGCCAGTTCCAGGAGATGCAGCTGCCACCCCTGCCCTCAGCACCCCGGCCCCGGGCTCCTCCGCTGGCGGTGCACCTGCAGCCACCCCGGCCGCCGCCGCCGCCGCCGCCCCCACCACCCCCGCAGCAGGCCGGAGCCACCCCAGCCCCCTTACAGTTCTCCTATCAGACTTGCGAGCTGCCGGGGGCTGCCTCCCCGGAGCCAGACTACCCCGCTCCCTGCCAGTACCCCATGGAGGGGGCGCCACAGAGCAGCCTGGCTGCGCAGGACTGTCCCCGGAACTCGGGACTGCAGGAGGCCCCCTCCAGCTACGACCCTCTAGCCCTCTCAGAGTTCCCCGGACTCTTCGATTGTGAAATGCTAGAGGCTGTGGACCCACAGCACGGTGGCTACGTCCTGGTAAACTAACCTCAGCACAGGAAGTGAGGCGGGTCCAGTGAAGGAAGAATGTGTGTTTCTATTTTTATTCCAGCCTTTTCAATTTAAAGCTTATTTTCCTGCCTTCTCCCAAATGGAGAAAAAGTAAGTTGCCCACCTGGAATCAGAGGGCCTGGCCAGGCCACGTGTCTCTCTCTCCTGGCTCTGTCCCACCATAGTCCTCTGGGGCCAGTGCGGAGCGGAGCAGTAGCCGAAGTCCTGCCCTTCCAGCAGGCGGAGGCCGCTCTCACGGGAGGCACTGACAGAGGCTTTTAGGAGACGACATCCAGACCTAGGTTTTCTGTAGAACAACACCAACTCGTTATCGAGGGAAACCTTGGTGGAAGCAGGAAAAACTGTGCCATTAGATATGGGCAAAACCAAAACAGAACAACATGACACCAGATTTTTCACTGAAGCCAAGCAACACGCGTTCTGTTACACAAGTCGAGGATACGTAATGGGCTTTGATGCACAGGAAGTAAAGGAAAAGCTGTGCTTTGTCATCAAGTCCTCAGTCTGAAGCCGCTGCTTCCGGTTGTCCCCGAGACCACTGCAAAGAAGTGGAACGTGAGCTTCGTTTCTGGGGCCACGAAGTCACAGCTGGCACTGACCCCTGGGACGGGCAGTCGTCTCCACTTGGGAGCAGTGACTTCCTTCTTCCGAAGGTTCCCTGGGGTGCAAAGTGGACTCAGGGCTCCAACACGGTCACCTGTAGAATCACGAGACCCAGCACAGCGGAGGCAGGGGCAAGGCCACAAGGAGCCCTCGGGAGCAGCAGCCCTGGGCCAAGGGAAGACGGGCTATTCCGGCTGAGTCTTTGGTGTAAACTGCTGGTCTGGGACAGTTGATCTCCAGAGGACCTAGCGTCTCTTTTAAAATGTAGTAACTACTCTGACTTTACCTTCTGTGTCGCTAGTAGTTTATTGAGCTTTGTATGTTTGGACAGTTTCATAGGGCTTAGAAATTTCAAGGACAAGAAACATGAACTTTGATCTCCCATGTGAAGTGGTAGTGCTGTGCCTTTTTTCCCCCCAGATCATGCTTTAATTCTTTCTTTTCTGTAGAAACCAACAGTTTTCCATTTATGTCAATGCTAAATCCAAAGTCACTTCAGAGTTTGTTTTCCACCATGTGGGAATTGCATTCTTAATTTCCTTAGAAGTTCTGACTTGTAATGAAACGTTCAAGTATTACAGCAATATTTAAAACCACAAACGTGTTAACCACCTAGCGGATCAGCTGTCAAAACACGTGCTATGACTAGTGAAAACGTAACCTTAATTCTTAGTTCTCTCACCAGAGTAAGTAAAAGTAAGTAACGCACCAGCTAGTTAACCGTAGACCTAGAAGTAACAACCTGTCGCTCGGACAGCAACATCCCAGTGTTACAAACCCAGTGTTACTGACAAAGACTGTCGTTTCTGTCCTGTAGAATGGCTTGTCCTAGCAGCAGATGAATGCGCTAAGCACAAAGCATCACAAAGCACAAAGAAGAGAGACACTACCATGCTGCATCCAGAAACACCTTTAAGTTGCCTTTCCTCGTTGTAGAGGGTGTCCAGGCAGGTGAGAAGCGTGCCCCGGCCCAGCCGCTCCCAGCGGGGGTGAGGGGAGCAGTCCTCGGTCCCGGCTCTGGTGGGCGCCAGGACGTGCCATAGAAGTGCTCTGCTGGGGGGGAGCATTCAGGCCTTAGCAAGAGAGGGTCCCCTGGAGGACTGTCGTCTTGTGATTTAACAGCTCGCAAAGATCCAGTAGGAATGAATTCTGTTCCTTCTGTGGATTGTTTATTCCTCCTCATGCTTAAACATCATTTAAGCCATCCTTTAAGATCTCTAATCTGTTTTCAATCTTCGCAGAATAAGCCAGTTATGAAATAGGGCTTGATTTAACTAAAGGATATTTTTCCAAAATATACTACAGAAGCATTGTCATGTTTATGAAATTAAAATGCCTTCTAGTCTGAACCTGGGGTGGCAGGAATGGTACTCACAGGCCGACACCGAGGCCTGCCCACCCCCCTCCCACCCCCAAAAGGCCATAAGCCTTGGAGCGGCGGCTGACTGGTGAGGCGAACCCAGGGCACAGTGGAGAGGCCAGTGGCGGTCGGAGGGCCTAGAGCTGCTGCGGGAAGCTCCCGGCGGGGGCCGGCGTGGGAGACACCAGACAGACCAGCAGCACGTCAGACCCGGGGGTGTAAGCTATTTGCTTTGCTCATTTCAAGCAGAAATCAGGAAATTCCCTAACGATCCGTCCTTACTGAAAGGTAAACTGGTGAGAGGAGACTGGTGATGGTCAGTCAAGTGTGTTCCCAGCCCTGTGGGATCACCTCCAGGGCTCGGTCCCCTGACCAGGGACCTCTGGACACTTCCGAGCAGCTACCACACTAAAACAACACTAAGAAGGCTTCGTATACTGCTCTTTTTACGAGAGGCTACTTTGAAATAATGACTTTCTTTCCAGTTTGTTTCACGTAAGCAGTGTGTACACTACTGTATAGTAATCATTAGCTTTATTATCTTGTAAACCAGGCTCCTCTGAAGAGACTTTGGTGAGATGAACGTGAGGTAAAAATTTCATTCGGCAAAAAGTGCAATATGTGTGGTACTTTATTTTTTATGTTCTTTTTTTAATCCAGGGGTATTAGTCTCTGCTTTGGGAAAAATGCACTAGTTCTGCAATTTCCAGTTGGGCAAGTGTGTCTCTAGTATTTACATGCAACTGATGTGCTGGTCCCTGTAAGGCAAGTAGAGTGCGTTACCGCGACAGAAGGGCAGGCAGGCTCTTGCCAAGTCCCTGGGGAGCTACGCTGACCCTGGGGCAGAAGGCTTTCAACAGCACCCCCCTTTCCATTATCCAGACACACACACATCTGGGGCCCCCGGGGGGAGGACCAGGACATGGCGCTGAAGGAAAGTTCTGGTAGGGACAAAACCCCTTCCCTTCCACATCACACTTTGTTCCCAGGAAGGAGGAAGTCGACTCCCTCGCTTGCTCAGAAATAAAGACCTGCCAGGCTCGAGTTTCCTGAGGCCCTCCGGTGCGCGGGGTCTGCCCCCCCATCTGGGAGGGAGAGCCTCCCCCCCCCCCGCCCGCTCCCCACTATCATTAGCACTGGAGAAGGGGCGCGCTTGGAGTTGGCAGGGTGGGGGGGCGCTCTGGCGGCTCAGGGGTGCGGCCCGTGCAGGTTCCCTGAGGGAACTGGTGGCTTTGGGTGACATTTGAAAGGCTGTCAGTGGTCAAACCTAAGCACCCTTTTGGTTTAAAGGAAATTCATCCTTCAGCTCTTTTCCACATTCCTCCTCCTCCAGCGACGAGACAGAGGGTGCTCCGACCGCTCTGGTCCCGGGGGCAGTTGTGGTCTCCCCGTGCGGGGAGCTTACCTTGGCCGCATCTGTACCCCTGAACCGGGCTTGCCTCTACGGTCTCCTCGGAAACCACCCGAGCCCCTCGCTCTCTGTGTGCCTAGACATCAAAGGGACAAACTGGAGAACAGGTAGTAAGTTGGAGTCACTGCATAGGCAGGGGTCTTTGATCGCTGTGCGGCTTCTGGAAATTTTAACCGAACTTTCAGAGTGGTGTGTGGAAGACAAGAGCAGCACCGTCTGCCGCTGTGTCAAAACGGGACAAAGTCTTTAAATGTGTCCCCTCTGACAAGTTCAGTTGTAGGGTCCCACCTGCCTGGGGGGCCCGGGGGGGGGTCACTAACCACAGAGCCCCCCTCTGGGCCAGCTGCGGCAGCACAGGGCACCCCCTCCTGCAGACTGGGGGGCGGGGGGTGCGGCCGACCGCTCCCGGCCCCCGCCAGCCTCCCGCTCTGCAAGGAGCAACGGCTCGTAATTGTACGTCCGCCACCGAACACTTCACACGAGACTCTGCGAAATGAGCCGGACGCCTCCAGTCCTCACTTCTTACAGCGGAGGCCACCAGGGCTGGAGGGAGGCTGGGGAGCGGGCAGGGCGCGCGGGCCGTGCGGGCGGAGGGGGGCCGGCTCGGGGGCTGCCGGCTTCTCCCTGGCTGCTCTTTCCCTCCGCGGTAGTCGGACCCGCCACGAGCCAACAGCGATCGAAAAGCCCCCACCTCCGTTAAGCGCCGGGCAGATGTGCCCGTCCCCGCAACCGTATTCTCCCCATGGCAGCTGCCTGGCTCTGGGGCAGCTGCCCCCCCCCCCCCCGGCGGCCGCGCAAGAACAGGCTGGAGAGACCCGGAGCCCACGGCGCGCCCTGCCTGCGGGTCCGGCCGACCAAGGCAGCGGTGGCAGCAGCGGCTCACGGCAGAGCGCGCGGACTTCTCCGAGTCACGCGACAGGGCGATTTCCTAGAGGAGCCCGCGCTGGAAGGGCACACCCTTCCTGACGGCACAGGGGCCGCGGCAGGCCCGCAGACCGAGCCACGGAAGGAGGCCCTCAAAGAAGAATCGGGAAAGGAGCCTGGTCCGCGGGAGGGGCATACCATTTCTCTCCAGACAAGGTCCATCAGATACGAGTGAAATTAGACACTTTTAGAGAAAAAACAACATACTTTGAATACTCTGTCTTCTCAGAGGCAAAGTGGGTGGGTAGAGGGGCGCAGGAGAAATAGAAGCACAAAAGAACATCGTGGAGAAACGGGACCCCAGACTGGAATTCTGTTCCGCGAGCAAGTGGAGCGAACTCAGACCCGCCGCTGGCTGTGTGGGGCCCATCTGGTTCGGGATCTGCTCAGTGAAGGAAATCAAGTGGCCATGCCTTCCCACTACTGCTGGTGAAGGATCCCCGCCTCCACCAAATGCTGTGGAGGGAAAAGCAGAAGTTTTGCTTCTCTCTGGGGACTGCAATTTAAGAAGTAAAAGTGATCAAGATATTTGCACTTTGTAGAAAGGGCAAGATTATTTGCTTATTTCTGAAAGGAGGAGGGTGGTCTTTGCTGGATGTTTGGTTTGTGGAAGTTACTTTTGACAAAAATCTGATTGTAGTTATTTTTTTCCGTGTGTTGTTTTTAATTACTAAGAATGGTGAGTTCAATAGCTTTTGGTATTTTGAGTGCAAATCATAATAGTTCCAATGTAAAAAAAAAAATCAAAATGGACCCTGTCCCTCAATGTTAGAAAATTACCTAAAATGCAGTTTAATAAATGATCTTTGTTACCAAGTGGTAATTTACATGGGGTAATGTTCTGCAAGGAAAATGTACTGTTTTTATGTTTTCAACCTAAAATTCAATTAAAATAAAAACAACTTGTTTTCTAAGAGCCTGGGTGATATGAATGTCAGACAGAGACCGGGCCTTTACCTCATCCGGCTGCGAGTGGAATTTTTAAAGTATGGAAGGTGGCTATGTTCCCTGAGTTCTGGTGCTCATTTCAGGCTACAAAAAACCAGTGGATAATATGTTCTCATTGACGTCAACAGGGTAAATAATACCTTGCTCTGAGATCGCCCGAGTACATGTTAGTCCTGCATGACGTGGACGGAGGCCCAGCCAGCCACAGCTTGCACACGTACAAGGCACAGGCCAGGCGCTGCCTGCTGCCCCTGGATTCCGGAACCCCTTGTCCGCCCGGTGAAGGCCTCTGTTGCGGGAAGAGGGGAGGCAGGCGCCTCGGGCTCCCCAGGTTCAAGCCAGCTGCAGAGCAAGCGGTGGAACTGGGGGCCAGCAAGACCCCGCTCCTTACTCATAACGGCACATCCCGAGGGCCCGTGGAAGGCTCAGCCCTCCCCCAGCGGCCCCCTCCCAGGGCTAGGCACCTGCTCAGTGCCCTCGGGCGTCAGAGAATCCATGAGGCTTTCGAGGCCACTCGCAGACGTTCAGACTTAGCCTAGCGCCAGACCCTGAGTGAAAGGGCAGAATTAAATCCTACTTTCTGGCAGCAAGTTCAACTGAGATCTGGTTTAAATCAAACCATTCCGGTTGAGCCCACGCTACAGAACTGAGACCACTCCTAGACAGGGATCATCTGCTGGTGCAGGGGGCGGTCAAGGGCAGGAGGAGAGCCCTCTGCACTGACTTGCACTGCCCAGCACCACACACAGGTGCTCCATCCTGCCCGCAGAAGACTGGTACCTTCTTGGGTGACCCAAGAACTTAACTGAGTTTCAGTTGCCTCTCAAGGAAAATGCTCAATTTCAGTAATGATGTTTTACAAACTTTTCCCTTTCCCACCAAATTTCTCCATCATTTTTGTGTTGCCAAAAACAACCCCAGGATACAGGCTAAAATAGCAGACCTGCCAGCAGAGCCTGGCCAAAGCTAGCTAGTCGGGCCCCTGACCTACATTCCCCAGCACATCCTTCCCTTCTGTGGCCTTTGTGAGCCAGACTTGGCCCAGGGGGCCAGGGGAGCTCAGCCCCAGACCCCAGGCATCCACCAGGCCAAGCAGGGACCAGGACTTGCCCACACATCCAGAGGGACACACTGTCCACAGCCAAGTCAACAGTCGGCCTCCATCGTTGCCGGTGTAGGTCCTGTCCAGGCGCAGCACGCCCTGCACCCCAAGTCTCTGCTCCTGGCCCCCTGCTCCTTCTCGAAGGGAGAATCCACTCACCCTTCCATCAGGGAGGCTTTGCGAGTTTGAATCAGTTTCTCCTTGCTCCCCAAAGATGAGGAAGGAATATGGGGCCCAAGATGCTGAGAGTGGGCCAGACTGAGAATGGTGACCCTCAGAAGTCAGTCCGTTACCATGCCAGGGCCACCCGCATAACTGGGAAGGGGGCACAGCTGAAGGGAGACGAGTCCCTGAGGCCTCTCCCAGAAGCATGCCACGCAGAGGACCCTGAGCTTACGGCCTCCAGTGATTCTTCAGTGGGAGATCCATGAACTGCCCTCCAGTCACCAGAGAAACCCGAATGTGTAGCAGGACACCCGAACCAGTAGAGGGCCAAAGGGCAGGCAGGCGGCTGGAGGAGGCCCCGGCAACACAAGGGCCTGGCCAGGAGGACGGGGCCCAGCTTGCCCAGCCTGCCCTCTGGAGCAGCCACCCTGGCCCAAAAGGCCCTCCAGGCAGAGTGGGGCCTACCCATTCCCCGCCGGGGACAGCGTGGGGGGCAGCAAAGCACCTCTGACCGTGCTGGGCCCTGGGCCCTAGCCCCACTCCCAGCCCTGCCACTAACCTGAGCACATCCCGGCAAAGGCTCATCGTCCCCAGCACCAACTTGGGAACACACCCCGGCAGACTTCACTCCCGGGTTCACTGTGAGGTGCAAGGGCAGCCTGGTCTAGCCCTGCCTCCAAGCAGAAAGCCCCACGAAGAGTCCCAGCTCCCCTCGACAGCCCGTCACACAAGCTCAGCTCTGCCTGCCTTGCTTTCACTTAACTCCCGACCACCTCATCACAACTTGGAATGTGGCCGTGGGACACCCAGGAAGTCTCTGCACAGGGTCATGGCTGGCCGCTCTATCCTGAGCACCTGCTCCAGGTTGAGAATCCAGAACTTTGCCCTGGATTCCTTCATCCTCGGTCGTGAGTTCTGGGCGGCACCAGCCATGGGTACCGCTGACGGAAGAGAAGCCACATGCCACCCAGAAGGGGGCTTCTGTCACCAACCTCCAACTTTCAGGTCTAGCTTCTGCACAAAGGGTTGGAAGGCCTGGGAATCTTTCTCGGTTCCCAAAGCCCCACAATGGAGATGGTGCCAAGAGGCGGCCAGAGCCTGACGGCACGGCTCCAACTGGCCTCCCTGGGCTCCAATCCCTGCTGGCTGTCCTCAGACAGCACCTGGGGCTCCTGCAGCCTTTCGGGGCCTCTTCCCTCCAGGTAGCCAGAGCCAAGCTCCTTAAATGGCCCCTGAGGCCCCCAACTTACTCTCAGTGGCAGGGAAGGGGTTGGGGGGTCAAGGACGAGACAAGATTCCTCACCCAGGAAGCTGGGGCCCCCAGAGCGGAGACTCCGGAGTGTGTGCCCGGGAGGGGCTGGTGGGAACCACCCGTCAGCACCAAGTGCTACCTGGGAACCCAGAGGACAGACGCCCAAAGCACAGGCCAGAGAGCCTGAGGGGCCCGAATGACCCGGAGTTCAGGGAAAATAAGGAGAACTGGAAAAAACAGAAAAAGAAACCAGGATGGAAGCAGCAATGAGCACAGGAGAGGAGACTCCACGCAGGCCAGTGTCCGTGCAGGAGGGACGGCCAGACGGGGGCGAGGAGCAGGGAGGACTCGGGGCGGCGCCTGCGACCATTATTTACGGAGGCTTCACTTGATTTTAGTCTCCAAACCGGGGCTCGCGGGGAGACTGAATGTCCCTCACAGCTGCTCCTTCCTGCAATAACAAGACTGACATCACTGTTGTCAGGGAAATGGTGTTTTGATTAAAATCATGTGACAGCTACTTTGTGATTCAATAAACAAATCCTCTGTTAACCCTCGCCTGACAGAGGCCCAGCCAGGCCCTGCCGCAGCTCCGTCATCAGAGGGAAACCGCAGACAGTCCAGGAGGGCGGCCTTGCCACCGGGTGCGGGTGGCTGAGGTGACCAGGGATTGGCAGGGAGCCCGGGGGCAGCCACACTGCTCCCTGGCAGGTCCCTGGGGCGGGGGGGGGCGGCGCATGCGACTCTGAGAACACAGACTGCTCGGCAGGCTCCTGGGGCCCAGGCAGGTGCCCTTCAGCAGAAGAACAAGCCCTCACCTCAGGGCTGTTCTCTCCTGGACCGAGTGGCAGCCCAAGCCCCAGGATGTCCAATGGCTCCCATGGGGCCCCAAGACTGATGGGGGGTGGGGGGTGTCGGGGGGGGGGGCAAGGACAGTTCCAGCCTGTTGTCGGCCCTTCAGGCAGACGGGCAAGTTCAAACCACCGAGTTGGAACCACCGACAGCGAGTGAGGGGTTAAGAACAATTTCTGGTTTGCATTGGATGATTTCCTGGATCACTCACTCGGCTGCGCTCTGCCTGGCAACACTCAATTCCCTTCCATCTCACCCTCGGGGCATTTTCCTTCCGTGACACAAAGGCAGGGAAGGCTCCCGAGTCACAGGGCAAGGGATTGCTCTGGGTTAAAGGATCTGCAGCCTCAGAGGCCTAGCACTACCAGGAGACCGCCAAGTAGACCGCAGAGGATTGTGGGGAGGGGGGTTCACAACCACCTGGGTACCAGCACCTCCCACCAGGGTAGCCAACACTGAGGGAGATGCCACCAAGTGACAAGTGACTGCACTCGGTTAGCAAGCCCAGGGCTCGAGGCCTGGCCATTAGGACTGTCTGCACTCCTTACAGCCATCCCGGGACTGCCTGCAGAGCCAAGCAAGCCTGCCACAGACAGGTCGCCTCAGCTGTCACGTGCTCAGGCCAGAGGCGGATGGCGCACTGAGCCACTTGTCTAGTTGACCCTGAATTTGTAGGAGAACACCTCACACCTTTCCTCCCAAGCAAAGCTGTGGTCAGGCCTAAAAATACCTCTCAATTCTTGCTCCTTCGGTGGAGGGTCTTTCCCAAGGCCACGCTGTGAAACACCAAGGCCTGACAGCTCAGCCTGTCACCCAGCCCTCCCCAGGGCGCAGCCCCTGCTGGGATAGACGGGGACAGCCCGGACCTGACAGGCTGGCGGCTCAGGCCCGGGGCTGAGAGACTGCAGTCCTGCCAGAAAGGAGGACGTTCTCAAATGAAGGACCACAGTTTGGGGCCTGGACAACAGGAAAAAGTTCTCATGGCCCCAGTTCACATGAAATGAAGGGAAAGCCACGGAGCTTTAGCAGGCAAGCTTTTCAATGTTCGAAGCTTCACCAAGCAGACCTACTTGAGAAGATAGGAGAATGCCAGTGTCTGCCAAGTCAACGAAATGCAGCCTGACATCCCCACACGGCAGCTGAGGGCCTCGGCGCTGCTTTTCTGGATGGAGCGCACACAACACGGGCCTGAACTGCACGGAGCCATTATAAGCAGACTTTTCCTGTAGATACAGTACTGTATCTCTTACGACTTTCTTAATACATGTTCTTCTCTCTAGCTGACTCTACTGGAGGAACACAGCACAGGATACACACACCAGATAAAATACGTTCGCCTGGGGCGCCTGGGTGGCTCAGTGGGTTAAAGCCTCTGCCTTCAGCTCAGGTCATGATCCCAGGGTCCTGGGATCGAGCCCCGAATCAGGCTCTCTGCTCCGCAGGGAGCCTGCTTCCCCCTCTCTCTCTGCCTGCCTCTCTGCCTACTTGTGATCTCTGTCAAAAAAAAAAAAAAATACGTTCGCCTGTTCATGTCAGTAAGGCCTCTGATCAACCAGCCACCAGTAGTTCAGTTTTGGGGAGTCAGAAGTTCTATGTTGATGTTCAACTGTGTCAGGGCAGGAGGGTGGCCAATGCCCCTAACCCCTGTGTTGTTCAGAAGTCAACTGTAAGCCACAGACCACCCTCTAACGGCCCCAGGGCTGTGGCCAGCACCAGCCTCGATTAACAAACGAATACTTTCAAGTTCAAAACTTTTTGCACACCTTCTCCAGAGTGGCATCAAATGGGGCTTCAGACCCTTATACGGTCAAAGTGACAGAAATGGTCTGGCCTGGAATGGACAGTTTTAACAAGTGAGAATGGTCTATGGTCTCTGAGGTGCATGGAAACAACCTGTTTTTGTAAGTGACTCCTCACCAATCACCCCGCCCTGTGGGAGCCTTGCCGTCTCTGACAGAGTTAGAGGAACCGCTTCCCGGCCTCACCTGCCAGAGCACCAGGCCACAGTGACCACTCTCCACCCGCGCCTCAGCCCAAGAGAGAGGAGGATCCAGGTGTCAGGGGCACTTACCTTCCCGGTGTCCTCTCCAGGCCCTCTGGGTCTCAGGAAGTGGTTCTTGTCAGCCCCAGGAGCGCTGGGCTCCTCATTGTCCTTCACAGGAAAATCTAGCTTCGTCAGCCTTTGGGCCACCACTAGAGATACAGACAGCAGTATGGTAATGTCCCCTGACCAGCCCACCTGCGCTTCCCAGCCGGGACGCCCCCAGTTGCTCCAGCACTGCGATGGGGGAGCACAGGAACCTATAAGCATGTGGGTCCCTGGGCAAAGAAAGCTGGCTCACCCCAGAACCTTCCTGAAGGTGCCTTTCCTTCAAACACCATGGCAAGTGCCACCACACTGGGCCTTACGGTGCCAGCTGGGTACTCCCCAACATCTTGGTCACTGCCTGCCCCAACCAGGAAGAAAGGCCTGGCTCCTTCCAGAACTGGTAACAGTAGTTTCAGAGAACCTAGAGAAAGAAACAACTTGGCTTTTCTACCCAATGAGTAATTAAACTCTTCATCCTCCAGATTTCCATCTGAACCGAACATCAGGTCATTTCCTAGAAACAGCAGGTTCACGGAGGCAACGGGGAAGAGTGAAACCACTGCACGTGCAAGGACTGGAGACACTGAGTGGCCAGGAAAGAGGGGCAAGGATGTAGGTGGAGGCAGGGAGGCACATCAGGGACCAGCACAGAGCCAAAGACCACCACTTCGTCACAGAAGTAAGGACACAGCTCCCTCCCCATCCAGGTGTCTAAGTAGAGGAGATAAAGGAGGCTCCCAGAGCAGAGCACTGGGAAGAAAATCCTGTCAGGGGAATCTAAGCAAAAGGCAAGAAGGCAGGACAAGCACCGGGTGAGTTGAGCTGCCCCACCCTTCACCCCTGGGGGGACACAATCCACGTGATTTCTGCAGGAAAGCACCAGATTTTCCACTCTGTGGAAACACAGGGACTGACACACACAACGGCACCGAGACAGCACTGCCGTACCTTCAGCCCTGGCTGGGGAATGACCCGTCAGTTTCCCCTGAAGGCCTAGACAGGGATCTCGGATGCGTGGGTAAGACGGCTCAGGGGTCCGGTGCCCGCGCTGAGTCAAGACAGGCTGTCCCGCAAAGACCCCTGGGGCCTTGCATCCCAGTGGCCACGCTGTGGCATTTCCGTGAGCTAAGGGCTATTACTTCAACAAGCCCTCATTAAAAACCACACGTTAGTCAACCTGTTTGTTCTTAGGAAACAGGACACATCTTCAGGTTCCTATCTTCTTGGCAACAGAGAGAAAAAAGATCTGGTCTCTTAAACCTGGGACAGGTCAACTACACACAAAACGCAGAAACACTGAGGTGAATTCCATGGTTGAGGAGACATCTTTATTGGGCTCAGCTTGCTACATATGTCTCTGCTTCACTTTCCTCCTCAACCAATGGACACCAAAGGCAGAGGAAGACAACCTGTGGCAATGTACGTCCCAGGTCACCATGCAAATCCCAACGGAACTGTAACTGGAGAGGGGGGCTCGGGAAGGACGACCCAAAGTTATTTAAGAGTTGCAAAATTCTTCTGTTGTGCCAGGGGTTGGATGAGCTGTGGTATGGTACCTGAATGACTTGTTCCTCGCACGCAACACATCAAAGTACAGATTTTAGAGATTCATTAAACAGATTTTTATTGAGCACCTACTATGTACACCAGACACTGATCTAGGTGCTGGCAATACAGCAGAAGACAGAACAGACAAAAATCCCTGCCCCTGTGGAGCTCCTGGAGTAGACACGATAGGAAAACCGATCCATGGTTAATATGGCCGGTATGAGCCAAACAATTCCCCTGAGTAACAAATGGATTCCCTATTGCTTAAAACAGAAAAAGTCAATGGAAGTCCCTAAGGGGTCACCCAAAAAGAGCCTGCTTCGCTCCCAGGCCCATGCCTGAGAAAGCCAGGGCTCCTGTCTCCTCTTTATCACTGTTTTAGAGGGAGAGGCCAACACTTAGGGCTCCCCAGGGAGTACATTTTGAAGTCTAAAGGACATTTAAAAGTCCATCCCAAAGCCAATGGCATTTCCAACCAAAGAGTAAAGCAATAGTTGTGCAAGTTTGTTTCAAGAATCAAGACAAAGTCTCTCAAACATGCAATTCACTGGAGTGGAACATAACCTGGAGATCAGAAGAAACAAAGAGAACCACAAAACTAAAATTAAAATGTTTACAGCATTAGAGTTTAAGATATTAAAACGAGAATGTAAGAAAGTTTTTCACGTAGGAATACATTTTATCCTTGGCCCAAAAAGTAATCAAATACTTCCTATAAGGTAGGTTGGTAGCTTCAAATGCCGGCAGAATGATGTCAAATTTAAAAGGTCTGTTTCTCTAAGGTAAGACAAACCTGGAAGCATCTGGTCAAACTTGGTTTCATGTAATGATTTCAGGTACGAAGGTTTATAGCGGTCTGCCGAACTTCATGAAGCAGAACAGGGTTCACTGGCTCACTGAATGGAAGAACCAATTCAGAAACCAAAACGGAAGCAACAAGGAAACCACACAGCAATACACGAGCAGCAAAAAATAAGCTACAATAAAACCTCATTAATTAAAATTCATTAGGACAAGGTGAGTTTGATTCGGTGAAAAATGTACTTAAATCTAAAAAGAATTGTTATATTTTCCATGAAATACATGCGTATATATTTCACAGATAAAGAGTAAAACGAATATATCTTAAAAAAGGTGTGGCCTACAACGATCTCCATGGAAGGTATTTACGAAAACTGAAGAGTGATCAGTAATGGGCATGTCAATTGGAAAAAGGGTGCTTTTTAAAGAGCTTTTAAAATTACTTCACTAGTTCAGATACAATAGGCTTCCTGACATACTATCAACGGTCTCTACCAAACCCTTCAGCTTAACTCATTCTCTTAAATTCCGGGAGGAATTAATGAGGTTTTACCATAGAAAAACAAACACTGCAAAGGCTGAGTGTCCAGCGTCAGCCATCCCGAGACGCCAGTGCCGAAGCTACAGCAGCAAAAGGACCAAACAGCAAGAGGCAGGAAGCAGAGAGCCAGACCCAGAGCAAGAAATCCTCACAACACCCACCAGCGGTTTCCCTCCTCACCAGCAACAGTGAACAGCGATCTTAAAGGGAAGCAGTAAAAGCACTACTTATCAGGGAGGCACAACATTTTCTGTTTCTTGGGGACAGAGGGAGGGAGCCAGGTATCTGGACGCAGCCGCAGTGCAGAGCCCCCGACATCCGGGGGGGCTCCAACAGCACACGGGACCGGCGAGATGCATCTGTACTCCAGGTTTCCGAATGACATGATTACAGTGAAAAATCAAGCAAATCAAAACCGAAACAACCAATACATAAACCCTGAGCTTCCACACTCTTCTTCCATGAGAGATGCTGACGCAGACCATCATTATCCAGGAAAATGCAGCTTTCCATACAGTTACATCTCCAAAGGCCTCCCAAAGAGGTTTATAAAGTAAGTTATTCTAACCCATGTACATTTAACTTTGGAATGATGGAGAGACACACAGATATATGTAAACATCAAGAGAATCACTCCACTTCCTGTCTGGGTCCAAACCCATCCAGGCTCGGTTGGGAACAGTAGGGGGCCGGGGCCCGATACAACAGTGAGATGCAGGAGCCCACATGGTGCCAGAAAAATCGGCAGGAGACAAATCAAGAAATGACTGTACCAAGTGTCAGGAACTGGTCACCAGCGGTAAGAATGCTTTAAATACACTTATCCCAATAAAGACGAGTAAAAAACAATCCCATTTCAGCTTTAGAAAGAGTCAAGTCACTGAAATTTGATCTCTTGAAGTTGTCACCATCCGCTTGGATGAGGTCTTGAAGGTTTTCCACTTTTTCTCCACCCAGTTTAAGAACACATTGACTAGAAATCTGTGATAAGAATTTAGTAAAGTCTTTTCCCTCCTGTTCCTCATTATGCCAACGCAAGCACTGGAAAATTCCAAACAAAATCAAGTTAGTGGTACAGAAAGTTCATGAGCTATCTGTGTGAATATTAAGTATGACAACAATGATGCAAAAGCATGAAACTGTGAACTTCTCACTGTGGTCAGTTTCTTTGCTCTGCCAGGCTCGTTCAGTTAAACTTTAAAAACTGACTGAAATCCAAACAACAAACTGTCCTTACCCATGAGAAACCTATTCCTATCTGGCGCTAGACCTGGGACTCAGAAACTGGCCTGCTCCATGGTGGGCCAAGAAGGTTCCCCCACAGAAGGGCATGGAGTCCCGGCAGCCCACTGTCCCCCGCTCCCATACACACATGGCCTGCCCGCTTCCCTCACTCACACTCCACTAACCAGGGCAAGACAGAAAACACAAGGACCCACCACTTATAGCTTCCTGTGCGAAGTATTTGACGTCCATGTCCTCGTCTTGACCTAACTTCTGTAGCACTGGCTTCACTTCCTCCTGCAGAGCACTAGAACCCAACAGTATTGTCTGTGAGAAGCAGTCCTCTGGGCCAGAGAAATGCTTTAAGGTGTACATGTTCTATGGTAACTTGTCAAGTTTAAAATTTAAAAAATCATAAATGCTTATGCAAGATACCTGACAATTACTTATAGTAATTTCTAACCCTCCAGAGAACTCTCTCCAGACAATGGTCTACACGTACAGAACTTTGACACAAAACGGCAGAGTCACACCCTCAGAAATGGTCGTCAAATTACTACTTCCTTTACACCGACCCCTACCTTAGGTCAAGTGACAATCACTAGACTTAGGTTATGCTCTGACTCCCCACTATTAGTTGAACACTTAAGTCCTACTTCTTAAACAAGACTAATACCAAAATCTTACTCAGTATCTAGAATTGGTCCAATTTTCTGAAGAGATTTGGCCACATTGAAACGGACATTCGCTACTTGGTCTCCTGCCATTTTCAGTACGATGGGCAGCATCTGCTTAGTGGTGATTTCCTGACCGCAGGCTTCAGACAGCGCCTTGAGAAAGAATTGATAGTATGTTTAAAACTTTCAGGTTTGTTTCATTTTCGAAAAGGTTTCTTTGAGAGAGAGAGAATGCACACACGCCAAGGGCACACGTTGGGTGAGGGGCAGAGGAAGAGAGAGAATCTCAAGCAGATTCTGTGCTAAGCCCAGAGCCTGACTCAAGGCTCAATCCCACAACCCCAATATCATGACCTGAACTGAAATAAAAAACTGGACACTTAACCAACTGAGCCACCCAGGTGTCCCTAAAACACTTTCATGTTTTTAAATATCCCCAAATCCAGAAAGACAAATGAATATTTTAAAAGAAAGTAACTAGGGCACCTGGGTGGCTCAGTCATTAAGCATCTCCTTTTGGCTCAGGTCATGATGCCAGGGTCCTGGGATCGAGCCCAGCGTCAGGATCCCTGCTCGGCAGGAAGCCTGCTTCTCCCTCTCCCACTCCCCCTATGTTCCTTCTCTCGCTGTGTCTTTCTTTTTTTTTTTTTAAAGATTTTATTTATTTATTTATTTGACAGACAGAGATCATAAGCAGGCAGAGAGGCAGGCAGAGAGAGAGGAGGAAGCAGGCTCCCTGCTGAGCAGAGAGCCCGATGCGGGGCTCGATCCCAGGACCCTGAGATCATGACCTGAGCCGAAGGCAGCGGCTTAACCCACTGAGCCACCCAGGCGCCCCTCGCTGTGTCTTTCTGTCAAATAAATAAATAAGATCTTTTTTAAAAATAAATAAATTTTTTTTTAGCATTCCAATACTCTAGGAATTAAACCAGAATTCGCTGACTTGATTACTGATTTTAACATGAATTTAAAAACTGACATTTTCAGGGCACCTGGTGCTTTAGTGTCTAAGCTTAGCGGGAAGAGCCACGTGATACTTACGTTAATGCAGAATAAAGTGGTCATTCTGTGCAAGTAATTAGGATCATTTGCCATTACTAGCACTTTGGGAACGATGGTATTCTGGGCCCACTCTATACCAAATTTCTGAACGAGCTTCATGAGGTTGCTGGTGGCAGCTTCACGGATGGCATACACTGGCAGGAGAGAGGAAGGGCACATGTCATGCTGCTTCCAGCAGAAGCATAACCTAGTTTACTGACCTCATCATCCAAGAGGGGCCAAGACAAAACTCTACCAACACTCTGAATTTACTCCAACAACAGTGGCCAACATGCTCAGACAGGACTCGTAATAGAATGATTTGGTCTTTTCATAGGTGGAAAATACATAATTTGTCCAAGAAAAAGGAGCCACAGAGCTCACGACAGGCGTCATTAGTCAACAACACTGAGTGCCTACGGGTGCTAGGTGTTAGAAAAAGAATAGAGAAGACAGTTCCCCACGCTCTGTCGGAGAAGTGAAAGCTGCCGGTCCCCCAGAAGTCACAGAGGGTAAGACTGGTCAGCATGAAGCATGAAATCACGTAGCAAAGATCGTGAGGGCCGTCAGAGTTTAGAGAAAAGAGAATAGGGAGGTCCAGGGAGCTTCAGTAAAGAGAGGCCAGGCACTGGACCTCAAAGACTGATGTGTGGAAGTGGAGAAAAGAGGGGAGGAATTCCTGAGAGGCCAGAAACCAACGGAGCTGGGCACAAAGGGGAAAAACTGCTGAGTGCGAGACCGCGAGGCTGGACAGTCAGTGCGCTCAGAACACAGAGCACCTTGGGAGCTACATTCAGATTTTGTTAAGAAAAACAATGAGCTTTTAAAGCAAAGTTGTGACCTGATGACCAATGCAGTATTTAAGCAAGATAATTCCAGCAGCAGCAACAGCAGCAGAGCAGAGAAAGCCATCAGGGAGGTCATGCAGAGGCCGCTGTGGTCACCTGCACGACAGCAAATAACCACCTCAGAGCAACTTGCCTCTTTTCCCTTAAAAGGTTTATGTTGACACGTGTCACATGTCTTCTGTGAATAAACGTGTGTCCTTTAACATCTAGTAACTCCCTGTAAGATCATTTATCAAGGACATCATAAATCTAGATAATAAAAGCCTGAGCTACTATTTTTCAACGACTCACTGCACAGCTCCCAATACATTCAATACGAAACCTGACCAATGCCTATGGGAGAAGCAGCCAGTCAGTGACAGCCAGAAGCACTCTCCATGGGGCAAACGCAAGTCAACTGTTTTACCCATGCTACTGATTCCCTCCCTTCCCATTCATGGTCTTTGTCTTGAGCACAACTCCCTCCCTACTCCTCCCCCTACGTGTCTGTGTCTTGTCTAATACTGTTTCTTAACTTGCTAGAGATTCTTCCCCTCTCCACGCCATTACCACAGGAAGGGACCTCACTGCCAGAGTAACCAGAGACCGCGCACACACTCATCCCTGACAGACCTCAGCTGTGCTCGACTGTACTCGGCCCGGCATCCACTATTCTTGGCTCCTCTCAATTTTGTGCCAAAAGAATGTAAACCACTCCAGAGCTCTACCTGTTTTGTTTTGTTTCTCCCCCTCTCCCCTCAAGGTCTGATGGACTTGCAAGGTTCCTCTGAATCCCAAACACACTCTGTATGCTCACTCGGACACCTTATCCTTTCTCCGTAAGAAATATATGCCCCCTCTAAACTCTTCCCTCTGATCAACACGGTCCACTCAACCTCAGGAGAAGAGGGGACACTTTCTTCCTGATACTATTCCAGATTTTTCACAATATTCTTTCAGTAGTTTAGTAACCAGGAAAAATGTTTCAAAAATGTAACTGATCAGTGATCACTACACAGTAGTTATCTACAGTGCAAAACAAAGCCAACAACAAAAAACCCATGTGACTAATTAAGTACAGGACAATTTCAGAGCTGACATTTCATGGAGGCAAAGAATGTTTCCAATGCCAATTTAGTATACTGGCGTGCTGCCACAGAGAAAGGAACAAGGGTCTCTCTTACAATCCCAAACTGGAGAAAAGATATCTGAAAAGTGAGGAGAGTAACTGACTTGTACAGGCGGAGCAATCCTACAGAGAAAGGGTGTGAGGAATTCAATTCTTTGTGGAACATTAGGACTTTAAAAGTTCCTCAGAATTTACCTAAAAATGCAAGCTTTCAAGTAAGTATACAGAATGACCTGCTGAGATGTGTCCTTCCCATTAACATTACATATGTATCAGAAATAATACAAGCATTACTTTCCTAAAAGGAATATCTTCCTTACAATTTACCAAACTTAAGTTTCATTTAAAAGAAAAAAAAACTGGCCATAAAAAGGTACCTTTAGAGGGCAAGGAAAAGAGTCTTCACATCTAGTCTGCAAACACTGAAATCACCCCCATATATATACTTCACTGTCTTAACCATATCATCTTCCACATGATCCAAACATGCCCCTAACAAAACCACCTCCATGTAGAAGCAGACACCAGTATCCCACTCCTCCCAGATGCGCAGGCATAAGCATCACAGGGAACAGAGATACACTCAACACATCGAGTCTGAGATGCTGTGAAGCGAAACAGGATGCCTAGCACATGCAACAGAATACGGAACCAAAGCTCAGGCAGGACACTGTAAGCCCCAGGGCCCCCTGTGAACAGATGTGAGACCACGCCAAAGCTGCCAGGCCTGCACAAGGGGCCTGGCAGTGAATCTCACTAGTCCAGAGGGCACCCCTCCCACCCGCCACTGCCTGGCAGACCGGAGGAGATACCCGGACCTGAGACCTTGGCAAAAAATGAACTGCTAACCAGTTAACATGGAAGGTGGTTTCACAGACAACAACCACCACCTTGTCATCCTGATAAGCAGCTTTCAGTAGCAGTTTGTGGCACTGGAAGAAGAGGATTCTGTGAATGTTGAATTACATTATAAATATAAAGAGAAGACAAATTATTTTCAAACTTATTTTCTGAAACAGGGCTTCCACCTGAACCTGCCTGAGCTCGAGGCACTGGCAGCAGCCAGGGCACACAATAGGCCAGCCTTTCACCAAAACCAGAAATCTGCATCTCCCCCCGCCCGGCCCCATCCTCAGCCATAGCCGACGTCTCCTACTGCTGGACCCCTTTACTGCACCACTGTGTACCTCCTTCTCTGAGTCACCTCAAAGAAGCCTAGCAGCCACTTCCTCACTGGGCCTTCCATCGGATTCCAATCCTTACTCAACCCAGTCTGTGATGGCAAAAGACTCCAATGCCATGGCCAAGCAGACCTTGGGATAAGGAAGGAGTGTATGTAAAAAAAAGACAGTCTGAAAATAACGTAACAGAATGCCTAAGAAACAGAGCAGAGATTATTTAATGAAAAAATAATATTTAAGATTTTAAAAAATGGTAGTAATGTCAGTAATGACAGTAATGTCAAACTTGTGTTCAAAGGAAGCTAAGTGGACTTTAATCAAAGCCTTTCTTTATCCCTACATTAATAGACAAAATGCCTGGTCAGATTAGGATTCCTTTCTTAAAAAAAAAAATATATGAACAAAATGAATGTATGTAAAAACATGGGCCTTCCATAATAATCTGTTTAACTTACTCACCATGGTCCACAAGCCAGGCCATACATAAAGAATTCAGCTTTTCGTCAAAGAACTCCACACCCTATAGATACAGAAGATTCCATTAATACGTATCTCCAAAGTTCAGAAATCAAGGTGGTCTATTTATATTACATCAAAATGACCTAAAAGCTAAAAAAAAAAAAAAGACATGTTTCCAAATAAGCTGAATGCATGAACTAGCCAGAAAAGGCAAGGCATGGAATTTGATTTACAAACTGTAAGTCTATAATCATAAACAAAAACCTAAGTGAGATGACCCAAGCCCTGCTAAGTGGGAGAGAAGAGGGTGGCCAGGAACCAGACACAACAGTGCAGACAAGCTGGAAGAATGCACCGTGGACGGTTTGCCAAGCAGTATGGAGGTTATTTGTAAAAATGAGCTAACCCAGGAAAATACCTGTCAATAATAATAGTTCTCAACTTTTCCCCTTTTTGGTTAATAACATAATAAATCCTTAAGGATGAAAAAGCTGACATCAAGAAACTGGGAGATCCCCAATTAAAGAGAGAATGTCTGGGATGATGGGAGAAAGCAGAGGGCAAATAAAGCAGGGACAAGGCCCCAGGGTGGAGTCACGGGGGAACCATCCTGACCCTCCCGGGTCTGCTCTGCCTGCCAACAGGCAGCCAGCCCGGCACAGGCAGACTCACACACACCAACTCTGTGGCACTCAGGCAACACGTGGGACAGAGCGGGGACAGCTAGTGCCTCCTCTGTGGGGTCTGCAGGTTTCACAGTTTTATTTCTTTGGATGCTAAGAAGTTATTGACCAGTGAGTATATATTTTAAATAAAGAGATACAATACCAAGGGTCAGTGCTTGGAAAATACTGATTTAAGAAATGGCTTTATAAAAATAACAGATTATGAACAGGTTTTAGCATACATGTCAGCCTTCAAAGATATCCTTTTCAGTTCAGGTCATGGATTCTTCAGGAGTCCTAATTTTTATTTCCCAAGTTTTGTGGTTTAACTTTATATCTATTCACCATGGTTCACTAGCCAGGCTCTACAATAAACCTTGAAAGAACTGTATAGACTAACTACCTGATATAAAACTCTACACAGATTAGAAGAAAAATAAGAATAAAATATATAATACTAGAAGAAGTTGAAAATACTGAACAAAATGTTCATGACGTTACAGGTCATCCCCTGCCAGACAGGTATGAGTCAGCGAAACTCACCCCCACCCCCGCCCTGCCTCCATTCTCCTCCACCACAGAGCTACAAACCTCTGCCAACTTCCCGGGCCAGAGGGGAGCAGAGGCTGAAAGAAATGATACTAGAACTACCCCTCCCTCTGGACAGCTGTTTCAGCTTTTAGCAAACCAGTTAGGCACTGCTGCTTTCTACTCTAGAGAGGAAAATGCAGGACAGTCACCAGTGACAAAGAGAAGGTGACCTTCAGCGCTTGGGAGTGTCAGAGAACAAACACTTCACCTGACCCCATAAGCTATTCACTGCCATCTGTTTTGAATGAGACACTTCAAATTTTATAAAACGTAATGCCACCAACATGCACAGGACACACTTCACAAACTTAGTATGTCAAAGTAGGCAACAAATTCAGTGGTCCAAGAAAAAAAAAATTAATCCCACATGCTGTGATCTCAAAGTAATGGAAGGAGGGTGAGAGAGGACACACACTGCAGAATGTCAGCTGTCAACTGACAAAGTGCAGGAGCTACTTCAAAAAAAATTCAGGTATTCATTCATTCAACATTCAACAAATGTTATGTGCCTAATTCCCGCTGGGTTCTGCCAAGCACTGCAAGTGAGACACTCCACACGGCTGCAGCCCCGCAAGAGCTCACTCGTCTCTCTCTCCAGCTAGACGTCAACAGCACGTGCTCCCGACAGCGCATGCGCAAATCAAACCTGAGCCTACCTCGAGCACTTCATAAAAAAGAAAGGATGTGGCTATAATACCAAGCACTGAAATTTTAATTAATGTGATGATCAGTTAGAGTAAATGAAAATGAAAACTGGAACACATAATGTGATAATGTGATCTCTAGCCTCCAGACTTCGTACTCCGTTCCCCTGTGATGAAGCCTCAACTCCCTTTCACCAGAATGCAGGAAAAAGGGTCATCAGGGACATTTTGCTTAGAATATAGGCAAACAGCTGCCGTGAGCAAAAAGCAAAGTTCTTTTCTCGGCTCACTATTCCTTCAGAGACACTAAACATCATACTGTGATATTTATTTATCAAGACACTGATTCTTCTCTGGCTTTGCTTTTAGGTAGCCATAAGGTGAAATTTGTTTCTATAACAGCCCTTCGCTAGCAGTTAATGCACTACTGAATATAAAAACCATCCTACAGGCAACGAGGTCAGACCCTACTTTCATGCATCTGAACGATCATAATCCTGTGGCCTCCTCCATGCCACCGTCAGTCTGGCCTGCAATCGAGGCGACCCTTCACTCCGTGCGGCGCACACACTCACCAGCTGGCCTGCCAGCAGCGGCATATATTCAATGATGGCCAGCCGGACCCTCCACTTGGCATCTTCCGCCAGCTCCACTATGGCAGGAAGGAGAGACTGAGAGAGCTGACGGATCCCAATCACTTCATTTACACAGTCCAAGTTAGAGATGATATTCAAACGAACTTCTGGACACTGCAAATACACAAGTTGCAAAGAACACATAAGAATCAAGTTCACTGCCCGATATTCTATTGTGACAATGAGGCAAAAACTGCCTTGAGGATTATATCTAATAATACATGCAAAGCATTTACGATCATGTCTGACAGAGAGTAGGAGAGTAAATGTTAGCCATCATTACAATTTTGATGCTATTATATTTAAATTTAAATTTAAAACATTCAAAACAAAAGCTACAGCAGCTTTAAAGGGAAGACACCAGTGCGTCTCAGCAGGAATCAGGCAGCGAGGACACAAAGACATTTTCAGGTCCGCATCAATGGCTCCTTGTGCTCTTTTTCTGCAGAACTTGTAACTCCATACCCAAACACAGGAATTGTCACTGGTTTAAAATAAGCTACCTTTTTTTTAATCCCTTCATCCCTGCTTCGAGTTCTATTTTAGTGAAACCCCAAACCAAAACCAAACCAAATCACTGACTGTCAAAGGCAATAGAATTTTTAGCCAGACTCACCTCATCCTTTAACTGAGCTAAAAAAAGAGGTAGAAGATGTTCAATGGTATTCTCCTTGCCCAAAATGGTAGACAATCCCATAATTACAGAAGCTAGAGCCGATTTGACATGTTGATTTGTATCAGATACTAATTCCTAAAATAAAATCAAAATTAAAAGCCTTTCTTTTGTGGCAAGACAACAGAAACTTCCATAGCATCACCCAAGGAACTTAAAGAGACAGCACTATTTCAATATTGATTAGTTCATCAATTTCCAAGCCATCTGTTAGATAATAGAAACCTATGCACCACAGAGCATTTTACAATTACAAACACTAATAAGTAACAAACAACAGCATCATATTAACATGACTATCCCAATCATCCCCTATCCACCCTTAAACTCAAAGAGCTTTAAACTAAAACAAGGAAACAAGAAAACTGAGGTAAAGTTTACCTTGTAACATAAAGGGCAAGGTGAAACAAAAAATAACCTAATTAGGTTTACCTTTATAAAGGGCAGAATTTGATTCATAATTATGGTCTCTCTACCTTCAGTGGGCAAGTTCTCACAAAGTTCTGAAAGAGAGAAATAGAAAAAATTACTAATGCTTACATAGAGCCGTTTACAAGCAGCCGGGTTTATCAGCAGTTGCAACTTAATCAAATCATGTTTAAGCAAATAAGCTCCACGAGGGGAAAATAGCTCTTATTCTAGATGAACTTTTCATCAATCTATATGCCATATACACCAATCCAACCTGCTAAGGCACCTTTTGTTACAAAAACAAGATAAAATGGCTATTTGGTTTTTCGGGGTTTTTTTTAAAGATTTTTAATTTTATCATTTTTATTTTTTTTTAATATTTTATTTATTTGACAGATAGAGATCACAAGTAGGCAGAGAGGCAGGCAGAGAGAGAGAGAGAGAGGAGGAAGCAGGCTCCCCGCTGAGCAGAGAGCCCGATGCGGGGCTCAATCCCAGGACTCTGGGATCATGACCCAAGCCAAAGGCAGACGCTTTAACCCAGTGAGCCACCCAGGCGCCCCGGCTATTTGGTTTTAAATATAAAAGGAACAGCCTTGTCCAACGACGTGACTTTCCTACACAACGAAATCACCTCTTATTGAAAACCATATCCCACAACAAAAACCATACAAAATTCACTGACATTTTAAAAAATGCACCAAAATGAGTGATATATCCCACAACAAATTGAACTCCTTAACCTTTTACTTTGTGGGCAGCAGCTGCTCGGACTTCAGCTTCACAGTCTTTAAGTAGGTTCTGAAAGGCGGGGATGAGGTCATTTAGGGTGATTTTAGGACCCACAGCTTTCTGGAGCTATAAAAAAATTTGTACAAGTTTTAATGTATACTAACAAGTTAATTAACATGAACAAAACAAAACCGTGTAACCTTCAAATATGTTTTTGCTACAAGCACTTCCAATTCAGAAGAATTAATTCAGAAACTTTTGGTATGCAGCAAATCTGTGGGTTTGGAGGGCTTTTTTTCTCTTAGCACTTAGAAAATGTCAGTACAATAATTTTACCTCTGAAAACTTGTCAGCTACCATGTAGCGAACCCTCCAAGATTTATCTTCTGCTGCTTGCCGAAGCGTAGGCATCACCAAAGCCTCGAGGTCATCCTGAGACAGTAACTGGGCAATGCTGACACAAGCTTCCACAGCTAGGAGACGCACTGAATCCTAAAGGAACAAAATTTCTTTGTTAGACAAAATTTACGGAGAGCCACAGGGCAGTATATTATGTGTGGTGTGGGGTAACGCTGTAGGTGTTGTTCAAAGGAAAAACAAAAAAACACTATACATAGCTTCACATTTTTATGTCTTAAAACATACTTTGCCTAGAATAGCGTATCAAAGCCATAAAAGCAAAAAAGACCTTGTTCTAGAGTCAACAGTAATGTAATTCCCTTAGCCAAATTGCAGTTTTTATTAATGAAAATGTAAAACTTAAATGAAAAAAAAAAAGAGAGAACATTTTAATGATGTCTTCAAGGCCTTCCTATAGTAAGTTGTTAAGGGATAAAAAAATGAAAACTATACTTGAACCAAACTGCTTAACAGATCACAACAAAAATAAGAGAATAAGCGGTAGGGAAACAGGAAGCTCAGTTGTCAAATAAACAGTTTGGGGTGGCAGTGATAGTAGGCATGAGATGATGACTTGGAAAGAACTATATAAAAAAAACATAATAGTAATTAAAAAAAAAAAAAACAAAACCCACTGGATTAGAATGTTGAGAGTCAGGGACAGAGTAACTTTGAGGTAGCCAAGCCTAGAAAAATGAAGCAAAAAATTTTAGAAAGGTATGAGATTAAGGAACTCAACTTCCCAAACATAATTTGCCAAGTGTCAACCTGATACCCAAGTGTCCCTTGGGCAAGTAGAAATACACAATTAGACAAATCAATGAGAAGTTAGGAATTGAGATTATAGCTTTGGGAATCATAAATATGTAAGTAGAAACTAAAAATATATAAACATAAGCACACAGGAGGGAGACCAAAAATGTGAATAGTGTATGTGCATATACGATTATGTATATTTATAAATATATATAACATACACATACATACACATGAAAGGTAAGTGACTCCAACTTCTCAAAATAATACAAATTTTAAAATTATTCATCAACAATAATTTACTATATGCCCAGCACATTCACTCGTCTATCCAAAAGAACAAGCAAAAAAAAAAAAGCAGACTAGGTTACTAGGTTCTTGGCAGTGGCTATACAAATATTTTTGGAATCCAAAAACAATGCTGTATCAAGCAACTACTATCATCTATGGAAATATGTACCAATAAATATTTGTTAATCAATTACTTTTCTCCCCATACCCTGTCCTCTATCTTAGCAATGACACCACCATTCAGCCAGTTTGGGCTCAAACCAAAAATCAAGGTCTCCCGCATTGCTCCTCCTTTCTTCCCATCCAATCCCATCGTAGTCCTAATGATGCTGCCTCTAAACTTGTCTCTAGATTCTCTCCACCGTCACTGTACCATTTGAGTTCATCACGTGTCTTGCCTGGGTTATTGCAAAAGTCTCCTAATTGGTCCTGCTGTTTCTAATCTCACCCCTGCCCCTTATAATTTGGCTTCTGGCCAGAAGCCAGAATGTTCTTTTTAAAATGTAGGGGCACCTGGGTGGCTCAGAGGGTTAAGCCTCTGCCTTCGGCTCAGGTCATGATCTCAGGGTCTTGGGATCGAGCCCCGCATCGGGCTCTCTGCTCAGCGGGGAGCCTGCTTCCTCCTCTCTCTCTGTCTGTCTCTCTGCCTACTTGTGATCTCTGTCAAATAAATAAATAAAATCTTTAAAATAAATAAATAAATAAATAAATAAATAAATAAATAAATAAATAAATAAAATGTAAATTACATCAAGTCACACCACCCCTGCTTAAAATCTACGGGTATTCTCGCTGCACCTAGAAGAAATCCAAACCCTATACCTTGACTTACAGGGTGTCCGCCTATCTTCTCCAACCTCAGAGCCCATCAGAGACACTATTACCCACTATGTTCCAACCCTAGTGTCCTCTCCTCCTGGAATTCTCTTTTCCTGGAGTTCTGGCACCCCAGGAAAGGGTATGGCTGGCATTCTTCTCCTGTGTCTCAGTTTGTATCCCCTCCACAGAGTCCTTCTCTAACTAATCAGTCTAGATGAATGCCCTATAATCACTCCCTATTATGTCACCCTACTTTATTTTCATCATGGTATTTATCATTGTTAATGCTTATTGATCTGTTAATATTATCTGTTTTCCTTCATCAAAATGACAGAAGGGCCTCTGTATGTCTTCTTAACACTGGATCCCAGCACCAGAACAGTGCCTTAAATGTAGCAGGTAATCAATAAATATTTTTTCAGTGAATGAATAAGCCAAGAACAGTAATTCTAACCGTGGTCAGACGAAATATACATACACACATTTTACAACTGAGCACTTAATATTTTTTCTAATATATCACAACTAGAAATTATATGCCTCTTAACAAAAATTACAATCCCAATGCGAAGTGGTCTTATCACCCCAAAAATATCAAATCTAAATCTCATTAAGCCTCTAGATCAGGGATGGGGCAAACATTGGCCAAACCCAGGACTGCAGCTACTTTATGTAGATTAGGTTTTTACTGGAACACCACCATGCCCACTCGTTTACACACTACAGTACTTTTGTGCTACAACAGCAGATTTGAGTGGTTACAACCGAAACAGGCTCACAAAGCCAAAAATATTTACTAACTGGCCCTTTACAGAAAAAGTTTGCAAACCCTCCTCCCCCACACTAGATTCAACTAACCACTTGCAGGAAATACAGAAGACAAAGGAAAACATTACATTAGACCATGGGAAGCATAATCAATAAAATCCTAAATGAGGACTCTAAAGCCATCTGTCCAATGTGGTAACCACTACCCACCTGTGCCTTTGGAGCACATGAAATGTGGCTAGTGTCACATGTTCAATGATCATTATTTTGGACATACTGTTAAATAAAATAAATTATTAAAATTAATTTCCCGTTTTTTACTTTTTGAAGTAGTAAATATACAGAGAAGTTAAGAAATGGTTACCACCAAAATCAAGATAAAGTGTTATCTGAAGCAGGCAGGGAGCGGGTATGTTTGGGAGGGAATGTGTGGTAGGCTTCTAGGCAGTGGTTGTCGAAGTTCTGTTTGCTAATAAGATGACATTATCTTATTCAGGGGGTTGTAGATTTTGTGCTCTTTTCTGTATGCAATTTTAATAACATTTTTTAATTATTATGGAAAGTAAGATCTACCATCTTTCCATCTAGAATCTGAAAATTACACTCATCAGTATGTCTGGCTGGTGCTCTTGGTCCTACACATGTGGAGTGATTCTAGGATAGAACAGTGGCAAATTAAAACCCCAAAAGGATCTTCTAGAGTCTAGAAACTCTGGGGGTGGATCCTCTGAGCCATCAAGAGAGGCAGTACAGCCTGGATGTGAAGGCTGTAAACTCTGGAACCAAACTGCCTAGATTCTAATCCCATCTCTACTACTGCTGACTCTGCGACCCTGAAAAAGTGACCTCAATTTTTTCTGTTTTCCTAATATGTAAAATGGTGTATCTACCCCATGGGGCTGTTGTGAGGACAAAGTGTTTCTTTTATGTACCCCCCTTAAGACAGGCTGAAAAAAATTGCATACTTAATGTAGGCACTCCTTATTGTTGTTATTTCCACCCCCAAAAGATACAGATCTTTTATAGATTTAGAATTGCTATTACAGGGGCGCCTGTGTGGCTCAGTGGGTTAAGCCTCTGCCTTCGGCTCAGGTCATGATCCCAGGGTCCTGGGATCAAGCTCCGCATCGGGCTCTCTGCTCAGCAGGGAGCCTGCTTCCCTTCCTCTCTCTCTGCCTGCCTCTCTACCTACTTGTGATCTCTGTCTGTCAAATAAATAAATAAAATCTTTAAAAAAAAAAAAAAAGATTTGACAGGAAGAGAGAGAGCACACGCACACGTGAGCACAAGCAGGGAGAGTGGCAGGCAGAGGGAAAGGGAGAAGCAGACTCCCTGCTGAGCAGGGATTCCCAACATGGGGCTCAATCCCAGGACCCCAGGATCATGACCTGAGCCCAGGGCAGCTGCTTAACCAACTCGGCCACCCAGTGCCCTCTTGTCTACTCTTTGACTCTTCTATTAACCACTGCTAATGTAAGAGAAAATCATGGTCTGGTTAAGAAAGAAATATAAGGACACTGAGATGGGGCACATTAAACTTTATCCAGCCCAGACTTAAGTATCATTTTGGCAAAAAGGATCCTAACATGAGAACCAAAACTCCCCTTAAAACGTTAGAGAGGAGCATATCCATTTACCTATTTAAGTAAAGGTTAACTTACCTGTTCATCTGAAGCTAGATTAGTGAACAGTGGAACAATTTCACTTTTCACACTGTCTAATTCCAAAACTTTTGCAAATTCGCCCAGTTTGGAAGCGGCAGCACGTCGTACCATTGGAGTATCATCTGAGCACAAGGAACGGAAGTGCCTGGACCGGATCAAATAATGAACATATTTCCTGTCAAACACCATTGATTAAACACCTCCAACACATACACACAGCCATTTTAGTGGTTTTCTCTCACAAACATCAGTGGTTCTACTCATACAAGTAACAAATATAAAACCACTAGTACATTCAGCTGAGTAATAAAATCATGTCACCTCTTCTCCCATCCTGCTATCGGCCACTCACTGGCAACAGGGTATTATTGTGTAAATTGTTAGCTAGAAGTTCCCAAAAATCCCAAATAACTAAAAAAAAAAAACAAAACACCAGATCTTACTGTCTAATTTCTGCTTTGACAGCATTGGAAGCCCTGGGATAGCAAACGCTGAACAAACCACACGCAGATGTGCGAGAGGTGAACCAATCCCCACTCGCCAAGCGCTTCACCAGAGGTACAAAATGAGCTTCCAGAGCAACAGGAGTATGCTCCTGGGAGATCTGCCTCAGGGACTCCACAGCCTTGTCTCGAACCACAGTTTCTTCCACAGTTGCCAGACTTTCCAAAGGAGGCTGAAAAGACCAAAAAGGAAAATCAGAGAAGAAAACTTACAGAATCAGGTTAGCTACAGATTATCACCTTTGAAAGTGACTGAAGGGAGGTGGTACATGTAAGCAGAATGTTAGCTACAGCACACCAAATGCTTACTTTCAGTTCACACAGTGATAACATATGGCGTGTCCAACCTGAAGACACGACTTCTGTAGGACAGCCAAGATCTCATGTCCCAGATGGCAATTCCCAGATGGTGTCTACAAATGACACAGTGGAGACTTGACACAATATTAATATTACCGCAAGCTGAATGACTAGGTTTAAAAGATATGGAGCCAAATTCAGATAAGATCATGTTTATTTCCTCAAGAGTAAATGCAAAAACATCAGCACCACAATTACATGATGACATCTCATCAGGCCATGGGGCCCACACAGGCTTTGGAATATTATTCTACCATTCTTGGAAATGCAAGTAACCCTGTCCACTAGCTCCACACCATCAACTTATCTAACATAGGAAAGGCTGAGTACAGAACCTCTTTCTTCAGAATATATCCGGAATCTTATGAGCCAAACACAGAGCAGAAGTCGCTGACAGAATGATGAACAGCACAGACATGGTGGGAATCCTTGTTTGCAGCTTCAGAAATAGAAGAGGCCAAAAGGGCTGGTCTGGACCAGGATCAGTAAGCGAAGAGGACACAGCGCAGTGAAAAGTGCAAGAGGGCTGGTTCTCTGAACCACTACTTCTCTAAGTGTACATTTGTATATCCAGCATAGCCATGAGCTGCAAATGTTAAAGACAAAATCCACATACAGAACTGACCAAGAGCGTGAAAGAGAATTATGAGTCAACCTAATGAGTCGACCTAATAATACATTTCAAAAATTGTTTGATACACACAGAAGTAGAAAGTACTCAACTTTCCTAAGAGCTATTTCAGGAGCCCTTTGAAAAGATACTGCTTTCTTACTTGCTTACAAATGCCTCTCGTGATCTACCCTGGCAGTCACTGAGTGCCTCTCATACAGTATCCCTGGAGGGTCTCTATCACCACTCTAACATAAGGCCAAGCTCCCGAGAATCAATCAGGAGTTGTCTCTGTATTTGAATTCTGCCTACTTCTCTGGACCCTCTCCCTACGGCCCCACCTACCATTCCTGTGTACTGTGGCTCAACACACCAGCAAGGCAACCTCTTTCACACTTCCAAACCCCTCAATCAATGGATTACTGTTGCACTGTTGCACTGAGGACAGAGGAAAAAGAAGGCATATAGGTTCCTTGCTCTAGCAGACTTTATATTCTAGGGTAGAAAGACAACTGATCAAGAAAACAATCATATGGGGAGGAGCACTCTGTGAAGAAATAGAATAGGATGATGTGGTAACAGGTGACTAGGCAATTTCAGGTTGGGTGTTTAGAGAGAGGCCTCTCTGAGAAGATGCACTGAAGCTGATCTCTGAATGACAAGGAAGCAGCCAACAGAAGCCCAAAGAACATTAGAGGGAATACCCAGGGCAATAATCATAAGGCTTTATTCAAAGAACAGAAAGAAGACCACTATAAATAGAACGAGGTTATATAGGGTGCCTGGGTGGCTCAGTGGGTTCTTTGCCTTCGGCTCGGGTCATGATCCCAGGGTCCTGGGATCAAGCCTCACATCAGGCTCTCTGCTCAGCGGGGAGCCTGCTTCCCCCTCTCTCTCTGCCTGCCTCTCTGCCTACTTGTGATCTCTCTCTGTCAAATAAATAAATAAAATATTTGAGAAAAAAATAGAATGAGGTTATCAAAAGGGAACACGACATGAAATAAATTCATAGAGACAGCTTATTCCTTAGTTAACAAAACCTAAGGTAGGAATTTGGATTTTCTAAGCACCAAGGCAGGAAGTGATCCATTCGCTGGGTAAAGAGTGAACCAGAGGGAGAGGGTGGGAGGCCAGAGTGGAAGGCAACTGGTCAGGACGTTACTACAGTAGTCTCGCGGGAAGATCATCAGGTCTAGGAAGACAAGAGGAAGGGAGAGTGAGGTAGTAGTGGAGAGGAAGGAAAGTGAACTCATTTGAATTGTATACAGAATCTATAGGAATTATTCATGCACTGAATGTGGAAAATGAGGGAAAGAGGATGCAAGAATGTCTTCTAGGTTTTGGCTTGTCCAAGTGGGTAGACAGTGATGCTATTTACTGAGACGGACCACTAAACGAGAGGCATACTTTAGGGAGAAAATGGAGTTGTTTCAGGCATGTTAAATTTGAAAAGCCTGTTTGACATCCAAGTGGAAAAATCATAGGCAGATATGTGGAGAGATACAAGCAGGTACTTATATTCATGGAGAGGTCAAAAATCACATTTCTACAGAAATCACAAATCAGCATCATACAGACAGCATTTAAGCCATCAGGCATACATCTCTCTCTTGTCCAACTGTTAAATTCCCAGTTATCCTTCAAAACTTAGTCTAGACATCACCCCCCCACCAAAAAGGTTTTCTCTTACCACCCTGAGTTAATCTCTTTCTCCTTTCTACTATTTAAGTACCTTGTATGTGCTTCTATTCTTCCATCCAACGCTATACAGTAACTACTTGTTAACATAGAAAGGCGGAGACCTCACTCCATTCACACTGATCTTCTTTAACATTAACACTATAACTTCAACGACTGATACAGTAGGTTGTCAGTAAATGTCACTGAGTTCCCAATCGAACTGGACTCATCAAATCCACAAAGTAAGTCAGAAGCAAACCATAGGCTTATAATCAAAGATAAAAAGCTAATAAACATTTCCAAGGAGGCTGACTGGTTCAGTCTATAGAGCATGTGTTTCTTTTCTTTCTTTTTTTTTTTTTTTTTTAAAGATCTTATTTGAGAGAAAGAGAGCACAAGCAAGGAGCTGGAGGGAAGAGAGAGAAGCAGTCTCCCCATGGATCAGGGAGCCTGATGCAGGGTTTGATCCCAGGACTCTGGAATCATGACCTGAGCTGAAGGCAAACACTTAAACGACTGAGGTACCAGGCACCCCAGAGCATATGGTTCTTGATCCTGGGGTTTTGAGTTCAAGACCCACGCTGGGTATAGAGATTACTTATATAAAAACTTCAATTAAAAAAAAAGCCCAATGGGGCGCCTGGGTGGCTCAGTGGGTTAAAGCCTCTGCCTTTGGCTCTGGTCATGATCTCAGGGTCCTGGGATCAAGCCCCGCATCAGGCTCTCTGCTCAGCAGGGAGCCTGCTTACCCCCACCCCCCTCTCTCTACCTGCCTCTCTGCCTACTTGTGATCTGTGTCAAATAAATAAATAAAATAAATCTTTAAAAAAAAAAAAGCCCCTAAAAAACATTTCCCAAATTATGACACTGCTAGAAGAGAATTAAGATCTCCAATTTTGGGGAGGGGGAGAAGTGTGAGAACCCACAAAAACAATCAAACCCTTTTTCTTCCAATCTCTAAACTAACAAGTAAGTCCACAGAGGCAGAAAAGAAAAATAAGTTCTTATGCTCAGTCATAAGTGCCTAAATTATTTGTTTTCCCGACAGCCAACACTGTGACTACCCATAAAAAAAGATCTGCACTAAAAATGCTGTAGTGCCCCTAACACTAAACAATGTATAATTTATACTCGAAAAGTTCTGCAAAAATGGTAGGCAGAATATACTTACCAGCAAACAGTGGGCAAAGTCAGGACCTCCCACCAGGCCAGTGAAATTTCCCAGTTGCTCAGCAAGAGCTAACAGTACCTCATCCTCATCATAAATTGTATCTGGAAATGACAATAAGCCAGTACTCATCAACAAGGATAGCTGGTCCAGAACAGGATACTCACACAAAACTAGAAATAGACTCAATATTTAACTAGATAGTCCTGTCACAGCCCTAACAGCATTCTGGACCCGTTTCACACAATGAATTAGAGATTGACAATCTCATGTCAATTACCTTCCTTCCCATTAGCTAAATAGTTAATGTTTTAATACATCTGGCCATAAGATATGCCTTGTCTTGCTTCTTTTGTACAGAAAGCATCAGGCTCAGTTTAGTATTTAATAGCATTGGTAACAAATTCTAAAAAAGAGTAAGTTTTGAAAGCCACTGGAAAATGGCAATGGCTATGTCTTTCTTTAAACCAAAAAGTCACAAACCTGTAAGGAATGGGAGCAGTTCTGTTCGCGTCCTTTCTACTCCAAGCGCTAGAGCAATTGTTGATAATTTCTTAATACTGTTGAGACGGAGCTTCAAAAAAAAATTAAAAAAAAAAAAAGAAAGAAAGAAAGAAAGGGCAAAGAGTGAAGTAGACAACTGTGATTTAGACCAAAAGATGAAAGTTGCAAACAGGTAGGATAATGGCATACAGTGACCAGGAGGAAAACCTTCATTTTAGATCTTACTCTATGAGGAACCTTGCGAGCAGTGGGAACACAGCTTCGTTTTAGCCAAAGGAAGGTTTCTTAAGAGCAACAAAGGGCCCATTCGAAAAAGGAAAAAGAATACCACATCCAGGAAGTGAGACAATTTCAACATGAGAACACTTTGGCATCGGTGAAGCTGGTGAAATGGTTGAACACAACCCCCGGCTTTCCGAAGAAAAAAGTTACACCTGAGCTGACACACCGACTCTTCTAGGTTATTAAGCCGCCCCACTCTCTTTGTACCCAACAAGCCAGGCCGGTTTCCAAGCCGAGAGGAAGGCTCTCACCCACCTGCTGCTCACAGGGCCCCTCCGGCATCTCTGCAGCCCACTCCAGCCTCCTGGGGCCCGCGCCACCCTCCTCCCAGCGCAGGACCCAACGCGCGTTCCCCCTCCCAGCACCACCCGGAAGGGGCGCCCGGGCGGGAAGCCGGTGCTCCCACAACCGCCAGGACCGGGTGGGACGCCTCAGGCGCTGGGAAAAGGGGTACTGGAGAGGCCCCAGAGAAGGTCTGTTCGAGCCAGTGCTGCCCCTCATGGGTCTCTATCCTCCCCCCCCGCCCATCAAATTTCTGCTCTAAGTCAGCCTCTTCCAGGGCCCCCCAGCCTTCCCCACCGCGGAGCCGGCCTTCCTTCTTTCCCACCCCACGCCCAACCAGGCCCGCCTCCACGCCCCGGCCCGATTCTAGTACCTGCACGTCCTCGTTGCGGAGCTCGTCAATTAAAACCGCAATCGGGTATAGCGAATCGTCTCCATCTCCTCCCGCTGCCCCCGGGCCGGTCCCGGGCCCCGCTGCGCCCGCCATGTTCTTTCTCCTCCGGCTCGTCGCCGCCGCCGCCCGCCCCGCGCCCAGGCCCCGCCCCGCGCCCAGGCCCCGCCCCGCGCCCAGGCCCCGCCCCGCGCCCAGGCCCCGCCCCGCGCCCAGGCCCCGCCCCGCGCCCAGGCCCCGCCCCGCGCCCAGGCCCCGCCCCGCGCCCTGGCAGGCGGAACTAAGGCCCAAGCTACCACTCCGCGGAGGCGGGGGTGCAAAGTCTCTGCCAGGGTGATGGAGGTACCTGCCCGTACCCCGCTGCGGGAGGTGTACGTTTAAACTCCAGAAGGGAGGGCTGAGAAAGCGCAAGGAGCCCCCGCATCCTTTACGCAGCCAAAAGAAACAGGGGCAGGAATTCACTTTGCTCATGGTGGGCTGAAGGGGTCAGGGACCTACCCGAGTGATGTGAGCTCTGCTCCTAGGACTCGGGCACACCAAAGAGGATGCCCGAGGCCAGGAGGAAAACAGATTTAGCGCCTCCCCTGACTTCATCCTGGCTCTGAGCCACCAGGTCTCCAGCCCTAATTCCCCCCCCCCCCCCCCCGCTAGCCTGAAGCTTCCACAGAACCCCTCCACCTCTTCCTCTGGCCTGTGAGCCAGAATTGTATCTGGCTCCTGCTCCGTAAGACAAATAATGCGGGCGGTGAGAGAAAATGAACACTGCTGTCCAAACTCCCCAGTCAATATTTTTTCCGCTTTTTCCATGCAAGCTGTTGAAAACATGCTGCTCTCTTGTTTTTGTGTTTCTTTTCAGTTTGGTACTGGAATGGTGCCTTCTGTTGTTTTTTCTTCCTCCCTCTTTTAGGTCTTTAGCATGCTAGAAGTACAACAATCAAGCAAAACTAGGACAAGCTTTAATCCTTCCAAACTGGGTGGAGTGGCTACTTTGCTTGTACAAGAAAGGCTAAACTGGCCTCCCTAGAACTCCCAGAGTCCTCAAAGGCACCAGGAGGAGGATGGAGGGCACTGGAGTTTCTTACAAAACTTAATGGAAAGTTTTACTTTACCCTTCTGAGGGCAGCACAGAAACACCCCCTCTTTTTTGTTCATTTTGGACTATAAGCAGCTTAGAGTGATAAACTACATATGGTTATCATAAGCTCAGAAATGGTAATGGCAGGTCTGATGAATGAAAACATAAAATTATCAATGAACACAATTTGGGAGACTTTTTTTTTAAACACCGCGTTCATCAGAGTAAACACGGTAGATAGAGACTTTGATAGGAGTGAAAGTTTGGGAACCGAAGGACTTGAACAGTAGCTCTCAAATTAAGTCTGTGGATGTATTCTGTAGGGCTTCCATTTGGTTTTCATTTTGGTAATAATTTTTAGATTTATACAAGCATATCCTGGACTATTTGGCTGACCACTTTATAACCAGTATTGCAGCCCTATTTCAAAACTTAGGTTCGCATGTGTGTTCCGCTGTTACTTTTACACCCTTCTAGGATAATGAGAAAAGAACAGAGGTGGATTTAAAATGAAAATGGTGTTTTCATGCCCAAAATGAAAGCCAAATGACACCATGGAAATGTACTGTGGCAGCATTTCCAACAGAGGAGTAGTGAGAAAACAGGTGTTACAGGTCACTTGGTGGCACAGGCACATTCACCTCAAAAGAAACTGAGCCTTCACGGGCAACACCTGAGTCACAATACATGGGATAATTCCGTCTCCTGTGTATCTGATTTGTAGATCTATTTTGGGCTTTTAGTGTATAAGAACTATATACAAAAGAACATTATATTCCTACTTTAAATTTTCAAGTTTAAGTAACATTGTAATAAAAATAATTTAAGTTGGGGGCGCCTGGGTGGCTCAGCCCGTTGAGAGTCTGCCTTCCACTCAGGTCATGATACCAGGGTCCTGGGATCGAGCCTTGAGTTGGGCTCCCCACTCGTTAGGAGGACTGCTTCTCCCTCTCCTTCCTGCTCATGCTCTCTGTCACTATCTCTGTTTCTCTCTCTTTCAAATGAATAAATAAATAATCTAAATTGCCTGAGAGTTTTCATGATTTTTTGTTCCTTTAGAAATGGATCCAAATACCATTCAAGGTTGAAAAAAGGGCCAAGAGGTTTTTGGATTTTGTACCTTAATTGGAGGGTGTTCCTATTGGCATGGTGGGTGGGGGGGCGGAATCTGTTCCCTTATACTTGATGTAAAAAGTCTTCAGAAACAATGGAGGAAGCAAGCAGAGAGAGAAGCACATTTAGTCAGTTCCACACATGTCATCATCTACATGTTAGCTCAAGCTTAGATGACCTCATTCTGAACAAAAATTAGCACACTAATTAAACCTGAGCTATTTTGTTTAAAACTCAGATATGCTTTCCTTACCCAAGCACAATGAATTGGATACCTAAGAAATAACTATGATTAAATATGAAATCACAAAGCTGAAAAAAATAGGTGCCAAAAAATTGCCTGGTTTGAGAGTCATCAATTCGAGACTTCAATTCCCACCTCTGTCTCTGACTCACTGTGACCTGCCTCTTCCTATGCCTCAAGCCCACCTCCCACCCCCTCACCCCCAATAAAACGGAGTTAACCACCTCGGGGTCCCTCTCTAGTTACTGTGATGATGTGAGAACAGAACAGGTAGTAAACATGGAGATGCTAATAAATCCTTCAATAAAGAAAGTCATTAAAAAAGGCTACAGCAGAAAGAGGCTATTTCAAAAACTGGGCCAAACGGAAACTGGAACAAAGTCTAAGTCTTTTGGGGAGTGTGGTCCACAGACTATCTGAATCACCTCAGATGCATGTGAAAAAAAAATGCATATTCCTGGCTTGCACTCCAAATCCACTGAATCAGAACCCCTGAGAGTAGGGCGGGGCACTTAATTGTGTGCCCTCGTGATTCTAACGCACACAGATATTCCAAAGTCATGGATTCTAAAACATCTGAAAAAACTATTTCCATGTCAACAAGCAGCTGCTCAGGAAGAGTCTGAAAAGAGTTTTGGAGGCCACCTCTTGTCCAGAAAAAGCAAATGACAGCGACAACTGCTTATTGATGAGCAATTCTGTCCCTATTGGCTATGGTTTTTACCAGATTAAACAGATCCCTCTTCTGCTGGACTCCTGGAATACAGCTAAGCATGACAAATACAGCCCTGGGGTTCTGAGCTGTGGCCACATCCTCTCTATTCTGCCTCTGGTCTCCTCCCCATGTTCTCCTCTGCCCCACCTTTTGCCCCCCTCCACCCCGCCAATAGACACACACACACACACACACACACACACACACACACGAAACTAAATGACCAGGGAGTGCCAGAAGCAGCAGCTAAGATTTAGCTGGGGTTTAAAGCAACACCTGGGAAACAGCAGGACATCCTCAGCACAGAAACACTGAGCTCTGACACCCACATGCAGTTCAGGCATCTAGTGAGTCAACGGAAGACAGGGTCAGACTTGCCCCATTCCTGTCACACAAAGCATCGAGAATGCAGAGAAGCACAAGCAGATGGGATGAACAGACATCACCTCTTAGGGCTTGTAACAGCTCCCGCGTCACAGGAGAAAAGGGTCAGTCCTGAGGAAGTCTGAAGGACATCACAGTCATGCTCTCCAGCCTCCTGCCTCATTGACCCAGCACGCATCTTCCTCACCATCCGCTGGGCTTTACAGAATAAATGCTCATTCAAGCTGATCTGCTTCAGAGCACCCCCCTGGAAGAGAAGGCCGAGTGCAAGACAAAGACCTGTATGCAGATGGTTCTCATCTCTCAAGGCAGACCCACAAGTGTCCTCCCATTGAAAAGGCGGTCAAGAAATAGTAGATGATAATGAAGTGGTAGTTGGTCCAGTTCACACACAGGAAACCTGAGGCACACGCAGGCATTTTCCAACTATCTTCATTTAGCAAGATGACCCTGGTAAACGGATTCCCAGGTCTGTACTTAATCCATTGCAAAGCAGTAATTATCACCACTGCATTAATGAAATTTTGAATTTATATTTATACAAAAACTGTCTTAATCCTGTGGAACTCAAGTATTTTCACCTCAAATTTTTAATTGCATTTTTACAGCTGGGAATACTTGACAAAGAAGAAGAGGCTTTGCCTGGAGTCACACAATGAGTCACCATGAATGAAGAAGCTATGAAATTCCTCATCATGGATTATTATCACTCCTAGTCTCAATCTCTAACTCCATGCCAGTTTATCAATACATATAAAAAAAGGTCTTGGATTTCCAGAGCACAACTTCTCTTGAATTCTTGAGAAGAGCAAATCCAGGAAATGGGACAGCCAGTTCTGATTCAGGGCAATATACAGAGCAGTTAAAATAGGGGTATGTGTATGGCCCAGTTAGTTAAGCATCTGACTCTTGATCTCAGGGTCATGAGTTCCAGCCCCACATTGGGCTCCAGGCTTGGCATGGAGACTACTTCAAAAAAAAAAAAAAAAAGTATACATTGAAATCAGGAAGACCCAGACTGACATCCCACCTCTGTCAATTACTAGTTGTGTGACTTTGGACAAATAACTTACCCTTTCTGAATCTTGGTTTCTACATCTATAGCATAGAGTGGTAAAGTTTACCTCATGTGGTTGTTAAGATTAAATAATATATTTATAGTGCTGCAATTAGTACCTGATAAGAGTAAGCCCTCAAATATTATCCATTAATAGTTACCTGCTGAGGAAGTAGAAGCAGGAAAGAAAACATTCCAATCTACTGAGTTCTGGCAACAGAGGGCCAGTATGAAAAGATGAGAGGAGTACACATGACTTAGAGAAGACTTAAGGTCTTCCAGAAGGTTTTCTCATTGGTGAAAAACTAGGGGCACATCTTTGCTGAGGTCTTTTGGGGTTCTTACGAGAAATAAGATCCATAAAGGGAAGTGCTTTGTAAAGGAAAAGAGCTACACAAATGTTAGAGGTTACTGAGCAGCAAGTGCTCACTGAACTGGTGCCCACAACAAACAAAAGAACATCTAGAGACCTGTGCTCAACGTGGGCAGGCCCCCAACTCTGCCAGAATGAGTGAGTACTTCCTCTAACCTCAAGGGCATATTTAAGCTACAAAAGACCTGGAGATCAAACAGGCATGGTGACCTTTCTCAAAAGTCTTAGGCGTTTGAGTTCTATTATGGGCTCTGACCTTCTGAGGACAGACCCCTGGTTATCCCTGTACACAGCTCAACAAAAACCCTTTGTTACAAAACAAACAAAAACAAACCCCCTTTGTTACAGTGTTAAATGAAAAAGCAAGGTACACAGTGTTACTGAGGTTGTGGGGTTTAACTTAAGCTGAAAATGCTCGGAAATAATAGATCACTCCTAAACAGGTAGTATTAAAATATTTTAAGATTAAAAGAGACAGAAAGTGCCAGAACAGTGTACATAGTATCCTACTACTTATTAAAGAAGAATACACTCCCATGTGCTTGTGTAAGCATAAAAAAACGGCGGGGTGGGGGGGAGTTCTAGAACACACATAAGCACATTGGTTGGTTATGGGAAGATAACAGGGTACCTGGGGAACAGGATGGAAGGGAGATTTTTCCATGCTCAATATATCCACCTGAACTTTTGTTTTTTTACTATATACTATATTCCAGATTCTACATGAATTTCACCCATTTTTCTGCCTTTTATCTGTTTCAGGATGCAATCTAGGATACCAATATCCAGGGGATTTATGCTTTTTGAATCATGAACCGTGAAAATTCTTATGTATTCAAACAAACTAACCTTTTGGCTCTTGGTTAGTTAGTTACCACACTGTAGACAAGATTCTGCCTCCCCTGCCTGGTCTTCCCCATGGCATCCATAAATATGGATAATGGACCACTCCTGCCAGCTGCTCCCTTCTAGCCCTGATACGTCCACAGAGTCCACATTTCTTCTTCCTTATTTTTATAAGCCTCTATATCACCTGTCTTACACTAGCCCCCGCCAACATAAGTAATGGCTTTCAGCATCCAGGCACACTGTACCCAGGTTCCAACTAGACAGAGGTTTGATTTAGCAAAACACAGATTACTTAAAATGTTCCTTGTACCCTGAAAGATTTTTCCTGTACAGTTCCCTGAAGATGGTTATTTTCTCCCACTGTCTTTCCTGATCTGCCCAGGAGATTAGGAAAAAGGTCAGAGGAGTAAGAAAGAACCAATACCAAGGCCCCTAGACATGCCACTCACATCTCAGCAGAAATTCAGCTGGGACTATAATCAGAAACCGGAATTTTCACTAACTTCTAGGACTTCAGGAAATCAGTTCCCTTTCTGATCTAGCTGTGTGATTAAAATTAGCTGGGCCACACAGTGTTCTAAAAAAGCCCCTAGAAAGACTGACTCTGTTATCTGTGTAGTCTTACTTAACCTCCAGCCTATGGTTCCTGGAGGCAGATTAAGAAGGTAGTAAAAAGACTGAAATGACTTTGACTAGGTCATGTTCTTATCTCTGCCTGTCTAATCATTCCAGATACCTCAACATAATATGCAAAAAAGGAGCTCAAGGACTGTGGACTACAAAAAGGTCTTGAAATAGGGAGTAGGAAGTCATGGTTAAGAGAGAGCCCTGGAGTCAGAATGCCTGGGTTTGAATCCCGGCTTCCTACCTAGGTGATCTTGGCCAAAATGTGTAATACCTCTTGGCATCCAGTTTAAGAAGAGGATAATAACAGTCATCAAACTCTCAAGGTTGGTGTAAGAATTATATGAGAAAAAAAGCAACTCCAAACACTCCCGCAAGCTTAAATGCTTTATAGATGTTAGCTACCATTCATATTATTTCTCTAAAGAGCTAATCTGACAATCCAGAGGTGTAAGAAAGAAAAAAGTAAAGGATGGGGCACCTGGGTGGCTCAGTGGGTTAAGCCTCTGCCTTCAGCCCAGGTCATGATCTCAGGGTCCTGGGATTGAGCCCCACATCAGGCCCTCTGCTCAACAGGGAGCCTGCTTTCCCTTCTCTCTCTGCCTGCCTCTCTGCCTGCTTGTGATCTCTCTTTCTCTCTGTGTCAAATAAATAAAATCTTAAAAAAAAAAAAAAGGAAAAAGTAAAGGAAGAAAAAAAACACACCTAAAACCCCTGAACCCAAACCCCCATACTCGCTTTGACAGCACCTATTCTAAAATTGGACCAATACAGAGAAGATTAGCATGGCCTCTCCCAAGAATGACCCATGAATTCGTAAAGCATTCCATAACTTAAAAAAAAGAAAAGAAAAAAGAAACCAACAATACATTCCCCATATAGTTCTAAGATTGAGTTCCAAAGCCGGTGTCTATCAGATCTCACACAGATAAAGAAGGAAATCTCCTATATCAAAGAGCTGAACTTGTCTGGTCCTCAAGGCCTGTCTGTGGATAAACTACACTTTTTTAAAAAAGTAAATGTTCTGCAAATGTTTGCTTTTCATCCCGTGCCCTGAACAGGAAGAGCTATCGGAGGTATCCTAAGACCATTACTTTACAAGGGGTGCAGCCCCTGCTAAGCACTAGTATTTTCCTTTGAGCTACTGTGCTGGGGGTAAAGCGGTGGCATCTGATGGAGGGGAGCACCCTGCCCATTCACATATCCTTTGCGTTGCCTCTGACAATATCAGTGAGTAGAGGCAAAGTCAAGATTGTGTTTAGGACGCCCTTTGCTCATGTTTGGAAACTTGACAACGGGCAAACAGCAGGTAATTGCGACTGAAAGTAGCTGCGGATGCTCTCCACCATCAACCAAAAACATGCCTTTTATTAGCTATGAATACCACTGAAGTCATGTTAAAGAGAACGGAAATTGGGGCGCCTGGGTGGCTCAGTGGGTTGGGCCACTGCCTTCAGCTCAGGTCACGATCTCAGGGTCCTGGGATCGAGTCCCACGTCGGGCTCTCTGCTCAGCAGGGAGCCTGCTTCCTCCTCTCTCTCTGTCTGCCTCTCTGCCTGCTTGTGATCTCTGTCTGTCAAATAAATAAATAAAATTAAAAAAAAAAAGAAAACGGAAATTAACTGAAAAGAAATTTTTGCAATTACAACAACATAGCAGTGCAATGTAGGGATGCAGATTCTAAAGAAATGTAGCTCAGATATTTCCATTTACACTGAAATTTATACACCAAGAATACAGCAAATACTGAAACCAAATCAGCTTCCTTGAAGAAAAGGAGCTGTGAAATTTTCAGTGAGAATGGGCTGCCCTCTGCTGGGCACTTTGGGAAGTCGCCACCAGGGCTGTCGCAACAAGTTTCCAGAAACAGTGATACTTGGAAGTAAAACAAAAACAAAACCCCCAAAAAAAAAAAAAAAAAAAAGCCACAAAAAACCATAGCAACAAACTTAAACTTTGGTGTTATTTTTTTAGACTATCTTCAGTAATCACAGACTGTGAAAACACAATTATAGAAAAGGCCCAAGGGAAGGGGAAGGGGATACTTTAAAAAAAAAAACAAAAAACGCCTTAGATTCTTTTATAAATGTAGCACTGTAAAACCAGCCTCTTTTGCTACAGAACTCCACAAATATTTTACTGGTAAGAAAAAAAAGAGTGAAAATATATTCTTGGACATGCCCGGGAGGCGGACAGAGGTTTTGTTAATAGAGGCAAGAAAGAAGCAAAGCCAACAGCTGAATGACACGTGGAGTGTTCTTGTTGGTTGAGTGCACACACTTCAGGTCACTTCTCTCAAAATGAGATTAACCTTTGCTCTCATGTCTGTGTGTGCATGACGGGGGTAGGAGGGTAGCAGCAGCTCCGGAGGGACTTGGCCGCAAACCAGGGGCACAGCAACCAAGGGGAGGTCTTCACTGCATGTGTCCCAGAGTAGGGGTATATATAAGATCTACGAAGCAGGCTCACCACCCACCTACACTTGTTTCATTCTGCTCACAAAAGCCACAGGCTCTTACCTGAGCAGACCAAGCAGTGCTGGTCGACAGGGTTTGAACTGGAAGGCCAGGCAGCCTTCCTCAAGGCTGGCTCCCCCTGCTCCTACACACTCCTCCCAATCCATCAATAAAATGGCACTTGAATGGGTCTGAAATTGCCAAAATGGGTCATTTCCCTTTTCCAGATGTGTTGCCATTCACATGTGCTGAAAAGATCAGAGGGAAGAGAACTACAGGAAATCATTAACATCCATTAGTGTACATCAGTACCATATTAGTTAATTGTTTCCCAGAAAGCAGGGCCCAGAGAGAATGGGTAATAAGGGCAGGTAAGGTTTGAGAGGCAGTTAAAAAAAAAAAAAAAAAGGTGGGGTTGGGAGGAAGGCAAGAGGTGTGGACAGAAGCCTGCATGCATAGCCGGGACCGTAACTAGAAAAGCACACCGAACATTTTGCCCACTCAATTACCTTGGATCTCTGGAGTGATCATTTGCCTCCAATCTGTAACGGCAATAGCAGTGGATAGAAAATCACCTAAAAAGTCTGTTGTTTTTAGTGATGCCAGGGCCCATCTGCGACCACTAACCCAGAATTCCTTGGGGGACCCAAGCAGACAGCGGCAATTTTGTAAAGGGTCTCTGGGCAAGTCTGTCACGCAGCTCTGCCTGAGGATCACGGCTGTACCGTCACGTCCTCTCCAGCACTGAGGGTGACGCGGTCGAGGCAGCGAGCAAGCAGTCCCGAGAGCACACCCTTCTCACTCGGCAAGCTGAGGTTCAAGACTTAAAACAGTAACTACAGGACAATGGCAGCCGTTGCCAAACACCAGTTCTGCAGGTCAGTGAAGGTCCAAGAGAACCTTCCTATGGTGGGTGACGGCTGGAACCTGTGTTGTAAGTCTGTGAAAAACCCTGGGCAGAACACATTTTAATTCACACACTGGAACCATCGAGAGTCAACAGTTCACACTTTCATCTCCAGGCATGTTGTCACACAACAAGCAGCCCAGAAACCAGAAGAAAAAGAAAGAAAGAAAGGAAGGAAGAAAGAAAACAGGAACAAAGAGAAAACACTACTACACTTAAGTATTTTATGAAGACACCGAAGGGTCACTTAAAGACATTTTTTTTAATGCACCTACACAGGTAGCGTTATTTAATCCAATTTTTAATTTCATCATGAGCTATTTACGTGAAGAAGATACAACAGGAATTCCCAGTCTGCGTCGCTACAATTCTCTAACTTCATACCCCATCTCATTTGCCTTGTTTTGTTTAGCAAATCCATGACGTATGATTTGTTTCAATGTCAGGTCTATGTTAAACTCCACAGCTGACGAGAGCCGAAACAGCCTTCAGTTTAAAAAAAAAATCACCTGCTAGCTTGGTTATTATTGAATTTGAACGGATCCCTTACAAAGCCACCCTGCCAGTAGACTTCCCTTTCCTAACATGCCTGATAGGAATGGAGCACTCCTTCACACCTGGAGGGGAAGCCATCTGGCCCAAATTCATTCAGAAGATCTCCTGAGCTAAGTCTGACAGTCCAAAATCAAATAATAATAGGAATATTCAATAAAGGTACCAAATCTCTTTTTAGAAGGAATCTGGGGAATCTGCCTTAGTGTGAAAGTCTGTGTGTGCTCCAGGAGAATTCCTAAAACACACACAGTATTGAGCCACATTCACACCTTCCAAACTACCCTTGGAATACCAGAGGACGTGCAACTTGCTGTGTGTTCCCTGGTCTAAAAATCTGTCAAAGGGAAAGCAAAGCTGTGTATTAGTTGCAGGTTTCTTTCTACTTTTTTTCCTCCTTTGTCAACAAACATGTACACTACCAAAATGTTCAGGGAACTGCATTGAGCTCTGGGAATACACACAAGTGTGACATGGGCTTGGCCACAGATGTGCCAGCGATGTTCCTGAGGGGCAGGTTTACAAGCATTCTGTGTCAAGGTCCCCCGCCGTTAGCAAAGACACTAGGTGCTTGTGAGGGGTCAGGAAAGGAAGTAATCCTATAGTCCAGAACAGCTTCGCAGACAAGAGACAGACTCAAGCTGGCCTTTCAAGTCCGAGTAACAGAAGAGAAGGATGACATTCTAGACAGAGAAAAATAAATTAAGGCTGTGGACTTCTCCCTCCTGGAATTGTATTAATAAAGCATCCTTCTCTGAACTGACTTGACAGAAATAAAAACAAACCAAGTTTCGTGGGCGTTTTGGGTCCTACGGAAAGAAAACTGGTAATCCATAGTATAAAACCAGAAAACTACTAAGAGTTACTGGTCATAGAACAAGGTATGGGAATATTAGGAATTTGTTCACAAAAAAACCTTTTATTGCTCCTGACAACCCCCAAAGGGGGAAATTACCTATTAAATATTACCAGATCCATGCTTCTGTGAATGTGAAGACTGTCCGAGTCCAGAGATTTTCCATCCAAAAGCCTAGGGTGGACCCAGAAAGTATCACTTTTTAGGCACAACACTGACCCGCTGAATAATCGTCCCAATGCTCCCGATGCTTGGCTTTTCCACTAGTACAATAACACTAACCCTCACGGGCTTTCATAAACAGAGGCTTCTTCCTAGAGTTTTCTGAATAAACATCCCAGGCTATTTGGCCTGGGGGAGGCAGGTCTCTATGCTGAAGGGTCAGAGTGGTGGAGATGGGAGGAGCTGAGTTTTAATCTCCACCAAAGATTTAAAAGCTAGATGCAAAAGAGAAAGTATCACCCTAAGAACAAGAAAATCAAATTACCAAGGTTTATTTAACTTTTTCTTTTACAGAAAATACAGGTATGTAATATAAACACTGACAAGTGAGATAAAGGACAGGGATCAGGAAGACAAATGAATTGGACAAGACTCTTGCTTCAACACTGCTCTGCTTCCTGATTTCGTGTGCAGCATGAATTACATGGTCATATATGTCGGAAAAATTAAAGATAACGTTCACCTAGATTTACCAAAACAGCAGAGGGCCTCTGAAATCCAACAATGTCACACAGAAGTCTGATCTGTTGCCAAAGGACAAAGCTAAGCCCACATCCATCTATCCATTTACTCGAGGCATTTCACGTAGTAACTTAAGAATTTACATGTACGCTTTAATAGGCTGTGGAGGCAAGGATGAAATTGTGCCTCTTTTCCCTCTTCAGAGAAAATAACTAAATTAAAACAGAGCTGCCGGACACTGGGCAGATGACAGCATAATCACAGTGAATTATCTCCATAAATCCCATGAAACGCAACACAATGAAGGACAGTGATTGGTGCTTTGCCCCCACAGTCACTCCACATCTAATGGTATAAAATCACATGCGGTTTTTAAGGCTCTTCCCCAGAACTCCAAACCGGGAAAAATGACCCAAACAAATGATTGAGATCAAGAGCCACCTTGATTTACAACAATCTGCTTCTAAACTTGATTTCAATGATAAAAGAGTATGGGTTCCCAATTTCAATGATTATCGCAAGAGATTAAAGTGATCTTTCATCGCAGTGTACTGGGTGATAGGCACACTTTGAGGACAGATGCCTAATACAGCATCTGGTTCTCTCATGGGGCTCAGTTTCTTAAGATCTGGGGTTCAGATAAGGCTGCTTGAGATCTAAAGATCAGGGGGACGCCTGGCTGACTCAGTCACGTGACTCTTGATCGCATGGTTGTGAGTTTGAGTCCCACACAGAGATTACTAAGAAATAAATAAACGTTAGAGATCAGCAAGCCCTGCAACTACCAAGTACACCCCGCTCCCTCGCTCAGCTCCATAATCAAAGTTCTCAGAAGTCATCCGTGGTCCTTCATTTTTCAAACCTCAACAACCTGGGGAGAAACGAGTGCCCCAGAGACTACATCTTCACGGTGAGCAGAGTTTTGGTAGTTCCTGCGGAACACGGGTTCTCCAAAAGAGAAAGGCTTGTGTGACCAGGTGTTTCAAAACTCCTTCCCAGGCAAATCTGGCCTCCCTGGGGTTGTTGAGATTGAGATTTTTGTTCAGTGTGGTTATAGAACATCACATGAGAAATACTCATTTTTACAACAAAAAAACATTCACCTTGACATCCCTTACCCACAGCATTTGGCACAGTGTTCCATCTATTGTGCTCACTAAAGATGGACCTAGAACAGAGGAAACCGAAACCTGGTCTTAAAAGGGGTAGGAACGGATATTCCCAAGGAATCCCTGGATCAATTGTGATCTTTTTTGTGCTCTATTACAGTAAGTTCTTACTCAGAAGGCTTTTTTTTCCTTAACATGCAAGATGATAAAAATAGACCAGCACTGTATCACTCAGATCAGGAAAACAGCTACTCGCCCTGGACCTCCATGATAGGGCTCATTTACTTCCGCAAAAAGCAGAGTGCTTTAGCCCTCGTGAATGACAGTATGCTGTTCTGCAGGTAGGACAAGATCTTTCACCAAAAATTCTCTACCCTGGAGTCAGACCACAGATGCCGGTATCCAGCTCAGAAAGCAGGGACCAAATACTAGTTAAATGCCAGAAAACTTTAAGCAGCAAGTGGGACCCTGGCTTATCTTCACTCTCCAGTTACTGTTCTAAGCTGTCTACACGGAGTTCCTCTCCAATGCTTCGAACCCAGAAATTCCATTAGAGGGATACCAAGGAGGAGACGTGTTGTGTGGGAACTGGCCACTTCCTCCCCTAAGACTTCTCTTGTCCTCTCTTGGGATCAATTCCTGTTGGAAAGCCCTTCTCCCTGAAAAATGAAAGATGAAACCTCTGGAAAATAGCTTTATCCTATATGCAGATACTAGACACAATTACCTTGAGGAAATAAGGCACCTAGAATAGGACCCCAGATGGCCTATGTGGGAATCCAACTGATAGATCCTGTGGGGCTGCCAAGGAACAGGGCTTCCAACCATGAGCACTATTTTCCTGCCACAGGCTGGGCTGCATGGTGGGGTGCTGCTGTGACGGACTGACAGGCACAGTGGAGGTTCTGAAGAACTCAAAGAAATACAGGTAAACGTCTTCCTTAAAATAGAAAGTTACATTATCTATCGGGTCTCTGGCCAACACCATCATTCTTCCAAGTGAGGTCTTCAGAGTTGAGAGAAGAAGTAGGAAGAGCACTAGGGGAGCAGTTAGGGAACCCAGGTTCCAGTCCTAGCTTTGTTACTGACTGGTCATGTGATCTTGGCCATGCCACTTGACCTTCCCCGTGCCCCCCGAAGTCATTATCTGTAAAATGGGGATAAAACCACTTGCCTTGCCTGCGTCACGCCATGATTGTGAGGACCAAATGAGATAATGTGGAAGTGCTTTGTAAACTGTGGAGTACTGTGTGTATAGTCACAGTATATACTCATTACATTTTAATCAGGTCTTTATCATTGCCTATTTGACTAAAAGTGCCCCATGCAGAATGTGCTTTGCAATAGACAGACTCAAAAATCAGTGCTACAAATACACACTGGCCTTTTCCACTAGGGTTGTGAAAAAAAGGGAAAGTCTTAATTTCCTCAGAAATGGCCTCAGAATACATTACTTAAAAATGTGAGGCCATCCAAACCTACCAAGGGATAGAATTAATTTTCTCCAAAAAAGTCCTGTACAATTATGGCCTGGCCTGTGATTACCTTTCTACAGAGAAGTCTTGAATTCAAGAAACGGCATGCTAAAACTTAAAGAAAACATAGTTACAGTTTGTTGTAAAGGAAATAAAATGAAAATAAGAGGCATCCTATATAACGAAATTAGGTTACAGTTCCTCAAATGGTTGCCTTTTTTCCTGAGATATCTCCAGGACGGGGTCCTAGTCCTGTGAAGTGCTTAAGAGAAGCTTAGTCTTGCATGAGGTGAGAAGGACATGTAGGTTGGCAATTAGGCTGTGCTCATTTTCAGCACTAGGATTTGAACAAGGAATGCTAGGAGCTGCCAAACAGCTTTGGTGGCAAAAGCCCATATGGCCCCAAAGAGGCTTGCTAATTCTCAGATGCCAGGCCAGAGTATGGAGAAGAGCTTAACACGGCCATCCAGTTCTGGGATTTTCAATTCTTCCTGTAAGGTGGTTCTGCTCTTCTCCGGTCTAGTAAACAATTGAACAGAAGAAAAACAGTAAGATGTAGAGCAACATTATCTACCAGACTGTAGGGCCTTTTTCTGCCCAGCTGCAAAAAGTTTACATGCAGAACAGAGACACAGGCAAGATGTGAATGTGAATGACTCTGATCAGCCCAAAGCACCCAGATTCCAGCATCCGTGCAAGACTGCCTTTATTACAAACGTTACAAATGATGACTTCGAGGGAGTCCCGTCAGTGCAATCGCTAGTTAAGAGGATGGTCATCCTTTGGGGCCACAGGCGTGTTGCTAACCTCCACTTTTCTTCCTGATTTGCTTTGCTTTCCGGGGTTTGAGGATGGTATAGTTTGCATACGCTGTATACTGATCTGATAGGAAGGGGACATAGAATGCCCGCAGCAACCTCGAAGATCTGAAAAACAAGAAAGCAAAAAGAAAAAGACAAGACAGAATTTTATCACTTGAGAGAATTTACCAGCAGTGTTGAAAATGGTGAATGGAAGTTACCTAAGTGCAGTAGTGATCATATTCTATGTATGTAGCACAGAAAAATCTGTCAGTTAACTACTAGATCATGAAAATAGATTTAATCAAGACCAAGTACCTTGTCTCCAACACCAAAAAGATGGTGTCCCTAATAAGCCACAGGGTTTCCTACGGAATAGCTCTAGGCCTTCACTTTGCATAGAATATGCCATAGAAAAGTTTCAGGTCAATCAAAGGACTGCTCTTACTGGAATAAATTCTTAATACCCAAGCGGTTTCTGTATCTAAGAGACTGTAGAGATGCCAAATGCTCCAATGATTCTGATTCCAGTTCTAAGTTTCCTAGGAGAGGCAAAGAAAGCCATGTCCTGGGCTTCCTGTGCAGCGTTCCAGCAATGCCTAAATCAGAGGGAGAGAGTATACACACAAGCTCATGTCTCTGGCAGGTGATAATATACCCACTTGTTACCAAAATACACAAACAGTGGAAAACCTGAATTTCTCATGAGTCTCTGAAGAATGTGGAAAAATGCCTCCCGTGTATTAAACACTCGGTATTGGACAAGCACTGGAAAAAGTGCTCACACTTTTAAAAACCCTATTTAATTCACCCAATAACCCCATCAGGAAAGTGCTGTTATTATCCCTACTTCTTTATACATGGGCACCTGAGGCTGCCACAGACAAAGTAACTTGCTCAGGGTCACACGGTAAACCATAGAGCCCTCATTCAAATCCATATTTGACTCCAGATTCTGCACTTGGTAACCTGCACTCTTGATCTGCACCACGGTTTATCCTGCATCCCAGACACAGGCTAACCGAATTCATCACTTCCTAGAAAATGTGGCAGCGAGAGTCTGGAATTCTATATGAAGTCTTAACTTCTTGACTATGCTTTCTGAGTCTGAAAATCAAAAGTTGGCCCAGTTACTGCCACCCTAAATGAGGGAGCTGAAGAGTGTTCTGCTGCCAGTCCTCTTCCAGACTCTAAACTTGTAAATGTCATGTCAACGTGGCATTTGTCCTGGCAGCCTCCCTCTGGCTTTGGCAGGCTCCCACAGTGCCTGCACACAATGATATCGTGCTTGGCATACACACCTCTTCGATTCTCCCCAAATGGGACGCTGGCAGTGCGCTGTGCTCAACAGAGATGCACTTTACTTCAACAGCTAACAGCTCAAGGGCTTTGATAAAAAGAGGCTTAGAAGAGACTCCCGAGATAAAGCAGGCCTGCTAACAAAATGAACAGGAGGAGGAAGCACCCACCTCTGTCAAAGAGAAGTTAGTTTATCCTTTCTGTCCATGCTGCACAGAGAAGGGGAAGGTCAGAACAGAGAATGGTAAGCCACAGGAAACTCCTGCAAGCTTTGGTGTGGTAAAGAGGGGCTGAGATGAATTCAGTGTCCTTTCCATTCCTGTGGACTCTGCAGTCAAAGCCTCGTTAACAAGGTCAGTTCAGCCCTTCAGGCAGCTCCAGCAGAACATCGGGTCTGCTGGGTCCAATCTGAGTGTTTCATTTCTTTTTTTTAACAATTCCTTACTATTTGGGGAGACTTATTTCATAATGTTATTTGCTTTAGAATCTTAAGAACAAAGAGAAATTCTTATTTTTAAAAATAGAATAAAACTCATTCTATCTTGTAATTACCATATGGATCCACTGCCACCTTTTATAAATTGAAGCTGTATTATGGGATCTTAGTGGTTTTATTTATTTTTTCCTGTATCTCAGATTAATTACAACTATGTTTTTTAAGAAAACTAAAATAAGACAAAGGGAAATGATGAAATCACCAAAAAGATGATGCAAAAGTAATCACTATTGCATTATATCCTGCAATTTTTACTTGCATTGCTCAAATTATTGTATCATCTTCCAATAAGGTATAAAAGAGCTGAGACGCTATCTTTGCAGTCAGCTTTTAACTTTCATTGAGCACAACTGAGAATGCAGGATCTTTAAGTTTTCTGTCCATAATGACAATGAGAAGAAAACGGACAGAGGGAGACATTTCACAATTAGTAGATCAGAAATGGGTGCAAAGTGACGAAAAGCAGCATCCCTAGAGAGGATAGTGACACCGATCCTACATAGAAGGTCAGAGTCAGTCTTCAGAGGACTGTAGCCTCTGCAGTATATATGGACGAGTCTTCTCCAACTCAGGAATTGAAGAGTGAGCGAAGTATTTCTCAGAACAAAAAGAAAGTAAGGTATTTGATTCAGTTAGTCACTCCACGGGGAGGACTTCATCAGTGTTTTGCAGCAAGAACCTAGACCACCCCGTTACACTTAAAAAGGGCATAGGACCATATTCCTTCATCTTTTATGAGGTCTGTGGGCCAAATTTTATTCGATATAGTCCCTAAGTGGACAAATGCTGAAGGCAGGTTAGCATACAAAGGTGACTAGAAAGGTATATATGGGGAAGAAATTTAAAAATTCAATGGATCATTTGTTGGTTTATAAATCTAAGAATGAAAATGTCTGAACTGTGGAGCCAAGAAGATAGTTAAATTCTCTTCAACAAAATTATGAGCCACTAAAGGTTTCAAAAAATTCTAGTTTTTCACTTTGATGATGCAAGTGCTAGAACAAGCAGAAGTGATAAGCTAGAATCTACTGGAGATATATTTAAAATCTGGAACCAGTACTTCCAAGATGGATATATTCCAGGTCTATGCATGACAACTGCATTCACAGGGGTCCATTTCAGGTATCTATGTATCTACATATATCTATTCCGAACCAGGAGAATATGGAACAAAAATTCACGGTCCCTACATTTAAATTATTAAGATTTCAAATGAAGGGTTTTTTTTTTTTGTTTTGTTTTACTAAGCTCTTATTCTTATTTTTGTAAGTTACTTATAAAATAACTACAAAATGTAAAAAAATGAAATGTCCGTTGGGCAAGACAGTAAATGGCAATGGAGTATTTTTCTTGGTGTGCTGATAGATCATGCCCAGAAACTCCAGAAGAGATCTTGGGCCATACAGAGGACATCATCAAAAATACTGACTGCCCTGAAATGGAAGAAGGGCCACTGTGCATTACTGTTGAAGGAAAAGGTGGGCTGAGACAAAGGTAAAAACATAAAGGAGATTTGGACAGAGTATGTGCAATACATGCGAACGGATTAGTAGCAAGAATATACACAACGGAGATAAGTGACTCCACAGGGGAAAATGACAAAGAACATGAACACAGAAAAGAAACACGAATTGCCAATACTAGTGATCTAGTTGGGAAATACAGAATACAAATGATATGTAATGATGACAGAGCAGTCACTAAACACTAAAAGCGAATACCAAAGTTCAAAGTGATAATATACCCACTGAGAAGAGAGGACAAACACTGAGGGTTGCATAGGTTTGGAAGAAGCATTTACTCTATCTCATTTCATTTTCTCCATCCAACATTCCAAGATATACTCAAAAGAAAGGCAACTTGCTCTTTCATAACCAAATCTACAGATCTTAGGTTAAGAGCTCTGTCCACTCAGTACCAGCCAGAAAAATGGCTTGAATAAAATCCAAACTCTTTCTCATGGTCTACAAATCCCTAGGAGACCTGGCCCTTGCTTACTTGTCCCACCTCCCCTTGCACATTGGCCTCCTGCCCACTCCACACTCCCACCACACCAGCCTCCTCCCAGTCCCTCCCTACCCTCTAGCCTTCACATCCCGTCCCTCCTCTCCCTGGGAAATGCTTCCACCCTGTTTTTTTCATAAATAAGTCTAACTCATTTTTTATTCTTCATCTTGGGGGCAACTTTGAGAGGTCTCACCACGTCCTAGGAAAGCCTGGGTTTCCATTTTTATCAGTTAATCTCTCTCAGTGCACCCTGTGTGTTTATTACACTCTTTGCAGTTTGTAATTACACATCTATTTGTTGGTTAACTCATTTATTGTCTGTCCCCAACAATCCCTCCCCAGATTTCTGGGACCAAATGTTTTATTTACCAACAGCACAATGACTGGCACAGAGTACGTGCATAGTGGTGCTGAAAAACAGATGTTGGATGGATGGATGGAAGAATGGAAGGTAGGGAAGGAGTGAAGGAAAGGGAAGGGCTGTTGAAGAGCGTGAGGGAGTGATTATATACAAATGAGATCTGAGTTTAACTCAATTCATTTCTTCCACCAGTGACTGGACACCATGTCAAGCAATGGTTTAAATGCCAGAAAAATAGTGGTGGACAGAAGATTCCTACTCTCAAAGGGGAATTCAAAGTCCCATTGATGTGTGGTTTGTAATGACCGTCTTGCTAAGGACAAGCATAGGTCTGCCTTGGATACCTGGAGAGATCTGTGAAGCATCCTGATTCTGCCATGTTTCTTCAGGGTACAATCACAAGAAATTCAGCACCAATTCTAATATGTGTTCAGGAAACAAGAAGTCATTTCTAGTTAAGCCTGAACACAAAACTATATAAAAGGGACTCTGTATAAGGAGAAGCTAAGAAGAATTTATTTATGTACTTATTTATGTATTAATTTTTAAGGTTTTACTTATTTTTTTTAAGATTTTATTTATTTATTTGACAGGCAGAGATCACAAGCAGACAGAGAGGCAGGCAGAGAGAGAGAGGAGGAAGCAGGCTCCCCGCTGAGCAGAGAGCCTGACGCGGGGCTCAAGCCCAGGACCCTGGGACCATAACCTGAGCCAAAGGCAGAGGCCCCAACCCACTGAGCCACCCAGGCGCCCCTGAGGTTTTACTTATTTGAGAGAGATAGAGACAGCAAGAGAGGAAACACAAGCAGGGGGAGTGGGAGAGGGAGAAGAAGGCTTCCCGCTGAGCAGGGAGCCTGATGTAGGGCTGGAGCCCAATGTGGAGCTCCATCCCAGGACCCTGGGCTCATGACTTGAGCCGAAGGCAGATGCTTAATGACGGACCCTGGTGCCCCTAAGAATTTATTTATCATCAGAGCTTGGTGTTGGAAAAAACCTTATTAGAAGGTGAATCTCCTTTTCTCCTGGAGATTCTGTTTGTCATCTTTAAGAGCATTACCTACCTTTAAAATCTAAAGCAACTAGTATCTTCTAGAAGATAAAATGAGCAGTCAATATACACACCTCTGGATATGTATGTTGATTCTAATTTTTTTAAATCCAAAAAGCGAGTTGGCTTGAGTTCTTCACTTCTAACACTATAGCTGCTGCTCTAAATTTATTTCTTTACCATCAATAGCTTTACTGTGTTAAACACAACTGGGGCCTTTAAATGGTGTTATTATTGCTGGAAAGGGGGAACTGAAATTGGTTATTTGCCTGTAGTGAAAGAAAAGGGCAGTGGAGCGCTGGAGTAACATAGTCCAGGAAACACTCAGACCTGGAAACAAGGATCAGACTGAAATACAAATCACAACAAAACTAATGTCTATCAAAACGCATAAAACAACGTCTGTAATAATGTGAACAGCCGAAGTATTGCCCTAGGGAAGCACAGGAAGCATAATTTAGGGAGACGCAAAACGTGTGCCTCAATGATGGGAACTGACTTCCCCTCCCAGTGAGAAAGTCATTTAAGCAATTCAAGGATGAAATCGAGGTGGACAAATAATTGCCTGAATAGCATAATTAGCTGACAGCTCAGAATGTTTTCTAATTCAATTACCAGCCCTATTGATCAGGGCAGGGGAGGGTTCTGCCACAGAGATTTAAATCTGCCCTTGCTGATGTGGATGGAAGACTGCCAGCCAGCCCCTAAGGTCGCCAGTTCAACAGGCACAAATGAAATGCTGGGTCAATTTTTCATGTTAAAAAGAAAACATCCAGGGGTGCCTGCGTGGCTCAGTTGCTTAAGCGTCTGCCTTCGGCTCAGGTCATGATCCAGGAGTCCTGGAATGGAGCCTGGTGGGGAGGGCTCCCTGCTCAGTGGGGAGTCTGCTTCTCCCACTCCTGCTCCCCCTGCTTATGTGCTCTCTCTGTTAAATAAATTTAGAAAGAAAGAATGAAAGGGAAAGAGGAAGGAAGGAAGGAAGGAAGAAAGGAGGGAAGGAAGGAAGGAAGGAAAAAGAAAAACACCCTAGTTCTCGGGTTTTCTAATTTTCATTTATCCATCCAAACATTAATATCCCTGTGAACCTCTAGTCTAAACCCATTGCCAATTCTTTTTTACTAAAGCTGGTTTCCTTTTTGTCTCTCTTGCTCTCTTGCACTTAGTTCGTACTCCAGTGACAGACTGTCCACGACCCTCAGCACAGAAACGGCCTTTCACAAATCTTCAGTTCTGCAGAGAATCTCAGACTTAATCTTAGCCATCCGCAACCCACAGTCCCATATCAAGCAACTTAAGAACTGCTTGTACGCATCCAAATGTGGCTGTGCTTTAAGATTCTTTAACAGGGAATGGAGGAAGGGACACTAATGTTAAGTAGAACAGAGGTGACATTTATCTCCTTTCCCAACAGGACAGAAGGACACGGGAGTCACATGCTCTATGTTATACGCCACGAGAATGTCAGTCTCTTGAAAAACGAATGAACTTGGTCTAATTCTAACCGTACCTCCAGTTTTTAGGACAGTACCACAGAAAGTGCTCAATAAATATTCTCCTATGAAAGAAGAAAGGACTACCTGACTCTTAAACCAGAGCATCTAGTTTTACCTCCCTTGCTTCCGACAATATTCATCTTCTACAAGGAAAAGGAATTATCAAAAACATTATGAAGCTCTTTTTTCTCTTCACTTCCCAAACAACTCAGCCCTAAAGACATCCATCTGATGGGTCCAAGGAAAGTAGGAGACTACAGTGTGTGGGGGTGGGGAGGGAGTCCCATGGGATGTTACAGCACACGTGACATACAGAGGGCACCCACAGTGAAAATATTTTTTTTAAAGATTTATTTATTTGACAGACAGAGATCACAAGTAGGCAGAGAGGCAGGTGGATAGAGAGAGAGAAGTAAGCAGGCTCCCTGCAGAGCAGAGAGCCCAATGTGGGGCTCAATCCCAAGACCCTGGGATCCTGACCTAAGCCGAAGGCAGAGGCTTTAACCCACTGAGCCACCCAGGTGCCCCCAAAGAAAATATTAATACAGGAGGTCATGTAACCTCTCCAAGCTTTCAGTGTACATAAAATGTGCTGAGTCATCATTACCGACGTGACCACCATGACACTTTATTTCCAGCAGGGATGTCCAACAGACCCCTGACATTCAGTGACTACATTCCCAGTTTTGACTGTTCGGTAGCTGCCTCCAACGATGTGTGTAATGGTCTGGAAGTTCGCTGAGGCACTAGCTATAATCGCAGCACTACAAGACTGGTGTACGGACTGCATCATTTACCTGATCCATGGCCCTGGTCAATCACCTGGCCTAATACCATAACCTCCTGCCAGTCACCTTTAGCCAAAATTCAGAACAAGGAAATTGAGAAAGAACCGCTCTTAGGCAACTGGCCATTTTCTGACGTTCAGTCCCATCACAGTGCTGGGAAGATGCTCTTCACTACTATCTTTTCCATCTGATGGCCACTTCGATATGAAGGTATTACACACTCCAGCCACCACTCCTGTGGAGGAGACACTAAGCCAGGTGCAAAACTGTCTGTCTGTTCTTTGGACCCTTACTTGGACTATTTCTATGCGACAAAGAGTGAGTAACATTGGAAACCACATCAGGGAGACAATTCTGACAAGATTTTCAGAGAGGAAATACACAGTGAATATACTTTAAAATAAGATGGTTTTTTAGCTAACAAAAACAATCTGTGATTTCTCTCAAATGTGTGGTTCACTGATGGGGGGTTTCTGTTTCACCTGGTGTTGGCTAGAATCTTCACAACAGCCACAGTCCTGTGGCTGGCTATGGACTGGGAGCTCAGCTAGTGCAAAGGGCCTTCAGGCCTCCTCCATGTGGGACTCCTTTCTCCACATGGCCTGTGGATCTCCTTAGAGCTCAGTGCATGGATCCTAAGAAGGAGCATTCCAAGAGACAGCAAACAGAAGCCCATCAGCCACTCAACAAATCTTTATCTTACTGAATAAGGGCATCAGCTTCTAAAGAAACCCTTACTTCACTTTTTCTTGTTTATCTGGCATAAATCCAGTTCTAAGAATGTGACATAATGGGGCCCTGCATGGCTCAGTCAGTTAAATGTCTGCCTTCAGCTCAGGTCACGATCCCAGGGTCCTGGGATCAAGCCCCACGTTGGGCTCCCTGCTCAGCAGCCAGTCTGCCTCTCCCTCTCCCTGCTGTTCTTCCTGCTTGTGTGTGCTCTCTCTATTGCTGTCAAATAAAAATTTTAAATAAAACACACTGATATTTTTCAAAAGAATGTAAAATAATCACAAAATAAGAAAACTACAGGCCAGTATGACTAATGAACACAGATGCAAAATCCTCAACAAGATATTAGCAAACTGCATACAACAATGCATTAAAAAGATCATCCACCATGGCCACATGGGATTTATTCCAGGAATGCAAAGATGGTTCAATATTCACAAATCAGTCAACGTGATACACCAAAATGAAAAAAAAAAAAAAATCACATGATCATCTCTCTAGATGCTTAAAAAACATTTGACAACATTCAGTATCCATTCATGATGAAAACTCCTAACAAAGTGCATTTACCAGGAACATACAGTGACACAACAAAGGTCATACATTAAAACCCCACAGTGAGGTGGAGCCCTGAGTAGGGTTGCTCAGCAGGTGGGGCCTGGTTTTGGGCCCAGAGCCTCAGAGCCAGGGACTCTGCACCTGCGCTGGCCTGGCCACTGCCAGCAATCCCGGTGCACCGTGGTCGCCACTGCAGCACGCCACCTGGGTGGCTGGGCAGTCCACGGGCAGTGGTGGGGGCCACGGTGACAGAGGATGGTGAGGAGCAGCACAAGCTGGAGGCTCTGGAGCCCATCTACCCCAGCTCCTTCACAGCAGAGGTCCATGAGCTCCCCCTGTCAAGGGCCAGTCCTGCTCCTGTTTTCTCACCTGCAGTACAGCTGTGCTGTGAAGATGGGATGGGGAGGAGGAGCTTGAGAGGGTCATTAACTGGTATTATCAGAAAATGCACCCAGTTTCACAATTACTCTGACATCTGAGGCTGGAGAAAATGATGAAACCGTCCAGACCACCCTCAAGTTCACTGATATAGTGACAAATACCCAGTTGAAGCCGCTCTTTATGAAATATTCTCCCGGAAATATCTACAAGATGATGCTGTCTTGGACATTTTAAAATGGTTAGCACTACGGGCAGAAAAAAATCTCGGTAGGGTAACGATCTTTACTTTAGTGACCATTGTGCAAGAAAAATTAAATGAAAGCAACCAAATAAAAACTGGAAGAGAAGAAAATAAAACAAAAAGAGAAAGCAGCAGCAGAAGATGAAGAAAAATTACTTCATGCCACTCCTGTTACAAATGCGAATTTCCTAAGTGGAAAGGCCAAGTTTGTTCCAGAACTCTTGGAAATTAAAAAATGAATGAAAGAAGAAGCAGGAAAAGAAAATGAATTAAGTGGAAAACAACCATTCGAAACACATCATGATCGTGACACACTGGATATGCAGTGTTTGGAGGATGCTGGAAACAATGTGGAGGTAGATGACTTTCTATTCCAGGAAACAGAGGACTTGGAGCTAGAGGACGAGGAGGATGATTCAAACCACAGTCCTGCAGACCCAGAGAGTGATCTAACCAACCAGCCCCCTCTTCAGGGAGGCATGGCTGCCACAGCACCTGCGGCTATGCTGAGGTGTTGACTTTTCTTTCCTTTTTTTCTAAGAGAAAATAATTTTCTGGAGAGTATTTTTCTAATAGCTTTCCCACTGAACTTAATAAGCTGACCTCAAAATTTCAAAAACAGAAAACCCCATAGCTAACATCACACCTGATGATAAAAAACTGAGAGCTTTCCTCTAAGATCACGAACAAGACAAGGAAGCGCACGCTCATCACTTGTACTCAACGTAGTACTGGAATCCCAGCCACAGCCATTCGACAAGAAAAAGGACTAACACACATCCAAAATGGTAAGGAAGAAGTAAAACTTTCACTATTTGTAGATGACAGGATACTATACATAGGAAACCCTAAAGACTCCACCGAAAAACTACTAATCGACAAATTCAGTAAAGTGGCAGGATACAAATTAATAATCCAGAAATCTATAGCATTTCTATACACTAATAACAAAGTAGCAGAAAGAGAAATTAAGAAAAGAGCATTTTCATTTGCACCAAAAATGATGAAATACCCAGGAATAGACTTCATCAAGGAGATGAAGGAACTGTACTCTGAAAACTGGAAAGAGTGACCAAAGAGACTCAAGAGGACACAAGCAAATGGAAGGTAGTCTATGCTCATGGATTCGGAAAACGGATACTGCTCAAATGTCCATATTACCTAAAGCAATTTACAATTTAAAGCAATCCCTAGCAAAATACTGGCAGCATTTTTCAGTTAGGACAAATAATCCTAAAATTTGTATGGTACACAAGGACCCAAAGAGTCAAGGGAATCTTAAGAAAAACAAATGTAGAGGTATCACAATTCCAGATTTCAAGATATACTACAAATCTGTAGTAATCAAAACAGTATGGTACTGGCACAAAAACAGACCCACAGATCAAGAGAACAGAACTGAGAACCTAGAAATAAACCCACACCTTATGGGCAATTAATCTTTGACAAAGGAACCAAGAACACACAATAAATAGGAAAGAGTGTCTTCAACAAATGGTGATGAAAAAACTGGACAGCTACATGCAAAAAGAGGAAGTAGGATCACTTTCTCACGCCGCACACAAAAGTAAAACTCAAAATGGATTAAAGATCTAAATCTGGGGTGGCTCAGTGGGTTAAGCCTCTGCCTTCAGCTCAGGTCATGATCTCAGGGTCCTGGGATCAAGCCCCACATCGGGCTCTCTGCTCAGTGGGGAGCCTGCTTCCCCCTGTCTCTCTGTCTGCCTCTCTGCCTACTTGGGATCGCTCTGTCAAATAAATAAATAAAATCTTTAAAAAAAAAAAAAAAGATCTAAATCTGAGGGGCACCTGTGTGGCTCAGTCAGTTAATCATCCGACTCTTGATTTTGTCTCAGGTCATGATCTCAGAGTCCTGAGATAGAGCCTTGCACTGGGCTCCTGGCTCAGCAGGAAGTCTGCTGGAGATTCCCGCCTTCTGCCCCTCCCCCAACTTATGCACTCTCCCTTTCTCAAACAATGAATGAATCTCTAAAGAAAAAAAGAGATCTAAATCTGAGACCTGAAGCCATAAAAATCCTATAAGAGAGCACACAGGAAGTAATTTTTCTGACATCAGAGAAACATAGCAACATTTTTCTAGATGTGTCTCCTCAGGCAAGGGAAACAAAAACCAAAAATAAACTATTAGGACTACCATCAAAATAAAAAGCTCTTGCACAGTGAAGGAAACCATTAGTAAAACTAAAAGCCAACCTACTGAGTGGAAGAAGATATTTGCAAATGATATATCTGATACAGTTTATATTCAAAATATATAAAAAACTCATACAACTCAACATCAGAAAACAAACCCTTTAAAAAACGGGCAGAGGACCTAAACAGACATTTCACAAAGAAGACACACAGCTGGCCAACAGACACAGGAAAAGATGCTCAACATCATTCATCATCAGGGAAATGCAATTCAAAATCACAATGAGATACCCCCTCAAACCAGTCAGAATGGCCCAAATCACGAACACAAGGAACAGCAAGTGTTGGCAAGGATGTGGAGAAAAAAGAACCTTTGGGCACCATTGGTGGGAATGCAAACTAGTACTACCACGGTATGGAGGTTCCTCAAAAAATTAAAAATAGAAGTATGATTTTTTAATTCCACTACTGGGTATTTACCAAAAGAAAATGAAAACACTAATTCAAAAAGATACATGCACTCCTATGTTTCTTCCAGCATTATTTACAACAGCCAAGATACAGAAGCAGCCCCAGTGCCCATCGATAGATGACTGAAGAAGATGCACTGGGCATATGTACAATGGAATATGACTCAGCCATAAAAATGAATCTTGCCATTTGCAATACACTGGACGGACCCAGAGAGTATAATGCTAAGTGAAATAAGTCAGTCAGAGAAAGACAAATACTGCATAATTTCATTCATATGTGGAAGTTAAGAAACAAAGGAACAAAGGAAAAGAGAGAGAACCCAAAACACAAACTCTCACTATAGAGAACAAAGTGGTGGTCGTCAGAGGGCAGGAAGGAGGGGGATGGGTGAAACAGGTGAAGGGGATTAAGAATGCACTTAACATCAGGAGCACTCAGTAATGTATAGAATTATTGAATCACAATCATATTGTGTACCTGAAAGAAATTCAACACTGTATGTTAGATATACTGGAATTAAAATTAAAAACTTACTTAAAAAAAAAAGATGTGGGGGCGCCTGGGTGGCTCAGTGGGTTAAGCCGCTGCCTTCGGCTCGGGTCGTGATCTCAGGGTCCTGGGATCGAGTCCCACATAGGACTCTCTGCTCAGCAGGGAGCCTGCTTCCCTCTCTCTCTCTGCCTGCCTCTCTGTCTACTTGTGATCTCTGTCTGTCAAATAAATAAATAAAATCTTAAAAAAAAAAAAAAGATGTGGTATATATACACAATGAACATATTACACAGCCATAAAAAGGGAGGACACTGCGTTTTGAGACAACATGAATGGACCCAGAGGATATTATGCTAAGTGAATAAGTCAGGGTGAGAAAGACAAATAATATATGATTTCATTCATATGTGGAATCTAAAAAAATAAAACAAATGAATAAACAAAAAATAGAATCAGACGTATAAATATAAAGAACAAACTGAGGGATGTTAGCGGGAGGTGGGTAGGGGATGGACAAAATGAGTGAAGGGCTGGGAGATGCAGGATTCCAGTCATGGAATAAATAAGTCATGGGAATAAAAGGCACAGCATAAGGAATATGGCCAATGATACTGTAAGAGTGATGTATGGTGACAGATGGCAGTTATACTGTGGTCAAAGTAGCATAATGTATAAACTTGAGGAAACACTGTTGTACACCTCAAACTAATGTAACATTGTATGTCAACTATACTTTAAAAAACCCTGAAATACAATAAATAACTGATAAATATTTCCTGAGACCTTAGTATGTGCTAGGTGTTGAGGCGATTCAAGAAGATTTGTGGTTTCTACCCTCAAGGAACTCAGAATAAAGGACCTCTGATGATGCCAGCTGCCTGGTCTAAGCTGAAAGGGGGGCCAATCCTACAGACTGTACACACTCTGCAAACCTGAGTCTCTATAGCACTCAGCACAGATGGTCTGTACACAGCCTCTTTCTAGAGAATTTCAAAACACCGGGAAGCACAGTTTCTGAGCTTCAGAAAAACAAAACCAAAAAAAAGGTCTGTTCTTCTTAAAATGTCAGCAGATCTCAATGATTAAGCAGTTGAAGACTGCGGGGAGCAAAATGCCAATGTGTTTTGAAGCCAAATCTAGCCTGGTGTAGCTCTGCCGGAAGAAAGGTCCCAGCAAAGTATCTGGGATAAGATTTTTAAAAAGAGGGGGGAGGCCAAAAACTGATAAAGAAACAAAATAGTGAGAATAATGCGCTATAAGGAATTACAAAGTTCAGAAACCCTGATCTCGTCTTCCTTACAATTTCTCAGTATTCCCGGCAGAGCTGAAGGAGCTGCGGTTCCACCATGACTGCCGTGCAGGAAAAGACAAGAGCACTGCGGTTACTGATTAGGAGGGAGAACTAATTCTGCCCGAAGGACGTGAACACCATCTGAAGCAAGTCAAACTGTTGGCCTGCAACCAAATACTGCCATAGGGTGTAGACTCCCTTCCCACCTGGGTAGCAAAAGCTGCAGACGAACGGCCTGCTGGACTATTTTGTGCACCATATGTCTCTTCTGCTAGAAATTTCCTTTAAAAAGGAAAATTTCAAAAATTATCCAATTTGGATGAAGAATGGCATCAAAAGAGCTGTGATGGCTTTAAAACACATCCATAATTCTTTGACATTCCTCCCATGGACAGGGAAAACTAATTCCTCTCCCCTTGAACACGGGTTATTCGAGTGGCTTGCTTTCAATGAACAGAATGAGACACGAGTGAGACACTGTATGCATTCCCAGGCTCGGTCATAAAAAAACTTTAGAGCTTTTGAGATACTAGCTTTTGGAAGCCAGCCACCATGCTGGGAGGAAGCATAGGCCATGGGGTGAAGCCATAGGTAGGTGTTCTGGCCAACAGCCAGCATGGACTGCTAGACACATGAGGAAGCCTTTGAAAGGCCTCTAGCCCCAACCACCATCTGACGGCCAATGCACGAACAACTCTGAGCAGCTGAAGAACTGCCTGACTGAGCCCAGTCAACCGCAGAACCATGAGGGAAACAATAAATAATTGCTATTCTTTTATATTGCTAAATTTAGAATGATTTGTTACACTGCAATAACTAGAACAAAAGATTCCAACTCAATTGCTCTTAACGGTGTTTCTCCAGGATCATCTTCTTCTCTTCCAGAAATAAACAATCCTGTTTATGCTGGGGTTAGGGGCTGGGGACACAATGGCTGCCACCAACCAGACCACCACATAGGACCAAAATGGATACAGGTGCCACAGACTCTTTAGGCCTCACAGCTGCTGGATTCACTTCTTCTTGGAGGCTAAAAGAAGAGTCGTGGTCTCTGTTAAAAATAAAAAAATAGGGCACCTGGGTGGCTCAGTGGGTTAAGCCGCTGCCTTCGGCTCAGGTCATGATCTCAGGGTCCTGGGATCGAGGCCCGCATCGGGCTCTCTGCTCAGCAGGGAGCCTGCTTCCCTCTCTCTCTCTCTCTCTCTCTGCCTGCCTCTCTGTCTACTTGTGATCTCTCTCTGTCAAATAAATAAATAAAATCTTAAAAAAAAAAAATAAAATAAAATAAAAAAATAAAAATCTCCATGGCAGGTAAAGCTTAGTGGCCACTGAGAATCTTGTGCTGGGCGTTGAAAGAACACAGGGGACAGATGCCGTCCGCACAGTCCCGATCTTGCTGTTGTCAAGGCCCTCTGACTGCAGGAGGTCCCTCTCCTGCCATGCCAGCTGAAGGCGTGAATGTTTAACTCCTTACTTGCATCTACTTTTCACCTGTAACTATAAACTTGCAGGGCTTTGAAATCCTGCCCTATGTAAGGCTCCTCAAATTATCTCAAGCCCCTCATCAGGCAAGCCTAAAATTCAGTTAGAGGCAGCTTATATGTCCAAAATAAGAAAGAAGGAAATCTCACAATCCGTAAACCAAGGTAAAGCAAAGCAAGCCAGACAAAGGGGACCTGTACGGAGGGAGGAAGGCGTGGACAGTGAGCAGCTGTGTGAAGCAGGGGCAGGGCCTCCCAACTTGATTCCAAAGCTACAAACAGGTCCTGGTCTCGGGAGGTCAACTCCAAGGTCTTGGAGAGGCACTTCCCACCAGACTCCTACAGTCCAACATTCTCCCCACACTTAGGAAGGAACCCACCCTTGAGCTGGCAACTCACGGCAACGCTCTCCTTTCACTCCTCTCTGGGGAATCTCAGACTAGGTATTACAATCCACCCACGCGTCAAGCTATTTTATACAAGCAACAATTATATCATGCTTCAAAGAAAGGAAAAAATTCCTCTCTTATTTTAGAAAGTACGTAATATGAGGCGGCCATAGGGTAACAAATGTGTCTGCTTTAAAAAGTGATATTGATAACTAGTTTAGACCCCATGTCCTGGGAGTCAGAGAAAGCTTTATAAAATTAGCCAGACATCAACATGGCAAACTCAGGGAAAGAAAGGCACGGCTTTGGCACCAGCTGTGTGTAAGGGGAGACCAGAACATGAGTAAGAACTTCTGCCTAGGTCCTGTTTCAGGCAGGGGTCTCTAGGCCTCTCATAATACAGAGAAGTGGCCTATGGGAAAAGAACAAATGAATTTCTGAGTTGCCATTCACCTAACTGGGCTAACGACATTTAGCCCTGTTTATGGAGTCATGCTCCATTAGCCCAACAGGAAAGGCCTTGCTTGTCTTGCAACAATTTTAACAGAAAACAAGCCTCTTCCTGTATTCACAGATACTCAGAATTCCTAAATTTATCCCAGTCACAATTATTGACTAATAAAGATCATTACTGTTCTAATCATCTTTAGGCTGCTTTCCCCTGGAGCTGAGTCTGCACATAGGATATTTCTATGTGCCAATATGGTCTTCAAATTATCCAGATTCCTTCCCTCTCAGAAGGCTGAGACCGAGCCTAGGTTACAATACCAAGGAATGTCAGCATATTAAATCAAGTAAGCAAGCTATGGGCAAATCCGCACATCGGCTGGGCAAAGGAACCATCCACGCTCCATCCCTCCCTCCTGCTTTTGAGGCAAGCCCCTGTATTCTGGTCACACTGAAGCAGGGTGACCACACATCTTCATTTGCCCAGGACAGGGCTCCTTTTATTTTCAAAAGCACTTTGATTTTGGATGATCACTTATAAATCCCTTTACCCAAAAGCCAACTTAAGCCAGTGAAAGAGGTAAATTAAGTTCTTCTTGACTAACCCTCAGCCGCTCCATTCAAAGGGCTTCTTTTTATGTTCCCGCTTGGGCTCATGATGTCCTCTCCTTGAACTATCTAGATGATTCTGCTGTCTCTACCACCGGTACGAATCCGCCCTTTCCTCTACACCTCAACTCAGCAGCCAGGTCCTTCAGGAAGCTTCTCAGCATACCCTGACCACCACAGATCTCCCCTTTCTTGAAAGTTCTAGCACATAAGCTGGCACTTCCTATAGTCTTAATATTATTTTCAAGTCGTTTTTTGCATGTGTAACTACACAAGCTGTAAGTTATTTAAGGGCAAAATCTGTCTCTCATTACTTCTTTTACATCCCTTAAAAAATCCAGCTCTGTGACAAGGACGTAATATCTTCTGATTTTCAAACCTGCCTAACCAGCTGGCTCCGAGCTCTAAGATGCAGGTGCCTCCTGCTGCTGACTCCCTTCTCCCAGAGCACCCTGGACTTTTCCTTTAAAGCACCCAAAGCGGGTTGTAACTATATATTGATTTGTATGCTTATTGTTTAAAATCCAGGTCTGAGAGGACAAGGAATTCGCACGTATTGCTCATCACTATATACCTAGGATCACCCGCAGTGCCTGGTGGTGTTCAAAAAAATCTGTTGATTGGATGCATGTCAGATGGATAAACAGAAAATGGAATAAAGAAAAAACATCATCTCTCAAAGTGAACCCTCAAAGTTTTAGGGCCTGAAACCTTTGAGAAACTAATTGGCTTCCATTTCTAAAAGAGCATGTGGTAGTATGTCACAGGCTTATTAAAACCTTCCCCTTTCCTCAGGAGGAGCTAGAGAGTAATTAGGTCTGCAGCCCCATCCAGTCTAGGGTCTAAGACATGAGTGACCATCTCATGCAGATGGTGCCATATTTCTCTCTGTTACAGAAATTGCTCAAGTAGAAAAACCAGGGTCTCAAGAAGACAGAGGAAATGTAACAACCCCAGGGAAAGGGCTGGAAGGCATCCCAGGATCAAGCTCCCAAGAGCATTTCATGAACCACCTCAGAGCAGTCTCCCTAAGGTACCCAGGCTCTGACAGAACAGCCCAACTTAATCATCCCAAGTCAGCAACATGAGACGTCATGGTGCTGACGGTTATAAACTGCTGTGGCAAGACTGGGCTGTGAGGGGCGCCTGGGTGGCTCAGTGGGTTGAGGCCTCTGCCTTCCACTCAGGTCATGATCTCGGGGTCCTGGGATCAAGCCCACATCGGGCCCTCTGCTCCCCACATCAGGAGTCTGCTTACCACCCCCCACCACCTGCCTCTCTGCCTACTTGTGATCTCTGTCTGTCAAATAAATAAAAATAAAATCTTTAAAAAAAAAAGACTGGTGAATACTGTTATGCTGAAAAAAAATAAAAAAATTAAAAAAAAAAAAAAAAAAAAAAAAAGACTGGGCTGTGAGATCCCACTGTTCTTTCAATGACATCAATATATACCAGGAAATGCCAAGTAAGAAAGAGAAACTCAGAATAATTTTGGCCCCTGAGGCTGCGTGCTAATTAATTGAAAAGCCTGACATCTATACAATGCTTTAGAATTTAAAAACATCTTCATATTTCCACTCTCATTTAATCCTTGCAACATTCCCATGAAAGAGATAAAATATTACCATCTCTGTTCTAGTGTAAATTCAGTAAATCTGGGAATCAGGAACAACCAGCAAGCCGCATCTTCTGACCCCTTACTCTCTTCTATGCACTCTGTACACCTTCAAGTGAATTGTACCTTCCCAGTTCTTAAACCAGCAGATTTTTTTTTTCTTTCTCAGCCTATGGTCATGAAAAGAATGCCAATTTATGGGAAGTGAGTAAAATTTATGGGAAGTGAAAAACCTCTGAAGGCACTAACCTCCCTCCCTCCCCTTGCACCAGAGGTGTGCGGAGAGGGCAGAGGGGAAACGAAGCAGCAGCAGCGACAAACGGGACATACAATGAGTTAAGTTTGGGGTCTGTGGCTCTACCGAGTTCTGCTCAAACTTGGAAACGCTTCTGCTCAGGGACCAGCCCTGCCAGAGAAACCAATCCCCAACACTTCTGATAGAGCACAGGAGACTACTAAAAGCTTGCTGCTACAGGCCACTGTGCAAGCTGTGGGATTCTGGGTGAATTTTGGCCTGATCTTCCTGACACCCCGCATCTTGTAAGTCTACCCCTGCTCTGCAGTTGAGTTCACTCCCTCGCTGCCTCTCATCTAGCCAACCAGAATCATTTCCTGACTTCCTCCTGGGCCTCCAACGTTCCCTCCTTTCAGTGCACCTCCCACACGATCACCAATGCAATCTCAGATGTCACTCCCTCTTGGGATCTTCCTGGGTCCCTCCCACCCCAGTCCCGTGGAACTGCCACACCCCTCCTATGCTTCAGTGGCACTTCTCTGATGGTGTTTCTCTCCAGGTTTACCATAAACTCCCCAAGGCAGCGGTCTTGTCTACACACAGTCTAAAGTCTTAAAGGTAGAAGATATTTGATAAAGTTAATCAAATTGAGCCCATTATGCTTTATTTCTGGCCGGACCATCCGGCCTGTTAGGGAAGCAGAAGGCTCAGTGGGGAGCAGCAAGCAGCATCTCTGGAAAGGAGCGCTGAGGAGCCTGAACGCAGAGGAGCCACTGCACCTATGTGGCATACCAGGGGCTCCAGTCACGCTTGGCTCACCACGAGCCAAACCTTTGGCTCCTTCATCAAGAGCTTTCAAATTCTCACATAGGAAGCGTCCAAGCATGCTGCTTTGCCTTGTCCCAAAGGCTCTCCGTTTACGGGCACGAGCTGTGGGTCTAGGGGGCCACCAGAAGGGGAAATGGGGAGATGGGCAGCCCTTCTCATGTCAACCCTTCAAAACTAAAAGGGGAAAAAGAGTCACCAGAAAACTACTCCCTTGCCCCACTTGCTATTAACAGAGTTTGTTCTGTAGCCAATGTATTGCTGGTCCGTATTTGTGAGCCACTCAGTTTCCCTTTGCTAACAGGAAGGTTGCTTGGGGTCTGCTGTCCCCTCAGAGCTGGAGATCTTCCCAGGGCCAGACCTCATGTTCTCACAGTTTTCCCAACTCAGAATAGAAGGCCCAGGAGCAACCTACCCCAAGTATCACATCAAGTAACAATAACGAAGACCGTATGTGATGCAGAGAGCTTCCCAACATCACTGCGGCTTCCCCTTCCAGGTCTCTCCTATGACTGGTCCAATCTGACCATGTGTGAGTATCAATCCATGATTCCACCACCTCTCAGGCCCCTCCACTCCCTCAGAACCCCCAACTCTCCTCACCCAGCTCACAGCCATGACCACTCTCCTCCATAAACTCAACTCCCTTGTCCCCTTCTTGCTTTGTTGAACTTTTTTTTTTTAAACATTTTATTTGAGAGAAGAGAGAGACAGTGAGAGAGAGCATGAGCAAGGAGAAGGTCAGAGGGAGAAGCAGACTCCCCGTGGGGCTGGGAGCCTGATGTGGGACTCGATCCCGGGACACCAGGATCATGACCTGAGCTGAAGGCAGTCGCTCAACCAACTGAGCCACCCAGGGGCCCTTTGTTGAACTTTCTTGGCCTAAACCCAACCTGCACACAAAAGGGTGCATCAATGTTCACAGCAGCATTATTTACAATACCCAAAAAGTAGAGATAACCCAAGTATCCATGAACTGGGGAAGAGGTACACAAAATGCTTATATCCATATGATAGAATAGTATTCGACAACAAAGAAGGACACCGACTGATACATGCTATAACATGAACGAACCACCAAAACATGCGAAATGAAAGAATCCAGTTACAGAACCCCATGTATTACATAATTCCACTTACATACATACAACTGGCAAACTTAATAATTATTAAATTGGACACTTAAAATGGATGGATTTTATGGTATGTAAATTATACTTCCATGAATTTGTTTTAAAAAACTAAAAAAAACCCTCTGGTTAGATTCACCTGTTCTGTGATTCAGCACTGTGGCTCTCTCTACAGCCAGAGAAGAAAAAAGCAACCACACTGGTCCCACTTAAAACTCAGGGGGGTTCTTGATCTTGTCTTCCAATCATACTGTTTGTTGAGCTTCTTTGTTTCCTACTTGCCTCAATTATCTCCCTCTCCTTAATTCTCTGACCTCATCCCCATATAGTCCCTTCTCATCTGATTCTCCTAACTTCCTGCTTCACGGAGAAAACAGGCCAGAGAACCTCCAGACTCCCGTTATCACACCGACCTGCTGCCGGTTTCTAGTCTGCTCTCTCTAGCAGGTACATGTGACTATTTAAATTAAGATTAATTAAAAATTCAGTTCCTCATGCACAGTCATCACATTTCAAATGTTTAAAAGCTACATGCAGCTCCTGGCTCCTATACTGGCCGGTACAGACACAGAACTTCTCCTTCACTGCAGAGAGATGATCTACCTACCGCCCATCTGTCCAAAACATTTCCGCTACTTACAGGTATGTCTCCTCTCTCCCACCTTAAGGGCACTGCTCCCGCAATTCCTTCCTTTCTCCTACATAATCACTTTTCAGCTAAGAGATCATTTCCATTGGCATACTAATACAATCATTACTGAAATAGGTAATAGATAATGGCATTCTCAACAGAAACACGAATAGCGAATATGTGATATGATAAAGGTGTTAACTGATGCTACTGTCACAATCATATGGCAATACATGAACACATGTGTACACCTTAAACTTACAAAATGCATATGGTAATTTTTTAAAAAGATAATGGTAAGGATTGCACAACACTGTAAATATAATTAATGCCACTGAATTATACACTTAAAATAGGTAAAATGGCAAATTTTTAAAGATTTCTTAGAGAGAGAGAGAGCGCGAGAGAGCATGCACACAAGCAGCAGGAGCGGGGGTGGGGGGAGGAGACTCCCCACCAAGCAAGGAGTCCCACGTGGGGCTCAATCCCAGGACCCTAGGATCATGACCCAAGCCAAAGACAGACACTTAACTGGCCCTATTTCTCTGCTTCCCTCTGCTTCTCTGACTTCTCTCTTTAACCATCTCCAATTCTACTTTTGCTCTCATCCTCCTCTTCTCTCAAGTCACCACGCCTCTACCACTCCACCAAAATTGCTTTGATCAGCTGCCTAACCCAATGAACAGTTGTTCTTATTCAACTTTATCAGCAGCTTCTGAGCACTCCTTCCTCCTAAAAACACCTTTTTCCCTGCTTCTGAGTCCCAGACCTGCCTCTCGGGACCTGGTCCTCTAGCTTTTCCTTTCTGCAACTCTGCCCACCAGGCCTCCCTGGACTTCTACCCACAAAACACCTGACTCCTCCAACTCAACCCCATTACTCCTTCACCTGACGGCCCTGACTTCCCTCTTGTCATTATTTCTCAGGCCCTTCTGAAGAGCCAGAAAAGCCCTGGTCTATTTGATCCCTCTATTTTTTTTTTTTTTTTTTAAGATTTTTGACAGACAGAGATTACAAGTAGGCAGAGAGGCAGGCAGAGAGAGAGGGTGGGGAAGCAGGCTCCCCGCTGAGCAGAGAGCCCGATGCGGGGCTCCATCCCAGGACCCTGAGATCATGACCTGAGCTGAAGGCAGAGGCTTAACCCACTGAGCCACCCAGGCGCCCCACATTTGGTCCTTCTATTTAAGATCAAGTAAGGCCTACCCCTTCCTTGACTGAGCCTTAACCCTAAAAATAATGGATGTGAACTTCTAGCTCCTTAAAGGACATAGTCAATCTTCCTAACAGTGTTATAATACTCTCAGGAAGATAGTTGAAGTTGATTGCCAAAAGTCATCCATGTCAAACACTTATTTGCATTGTCTCCAGTGGATCTGTTTTAGTTAGTTTCTTTTATTTGGATGATACCTGAATAAATTTTGCATTCAGTGCCTAGAAAAGGAGAGCACTCTTTTAGATTTCTCAGGAAGCTGGACAAGAATAGAAGATGTGTTTGGGTCCATATAAAAAGGAAATGATGGCTATTACAGTCAGCCCAAGACTGGAAGTTATTCAATCAAGATTCTAATTTTCACCCTATTATTCAATCTTAAAAAGGATACATTGTATAACATGGATGAACCTTGAAAACATGATGCTAAGTGAAAGAAGCCAACCACAAAAGACCACATATGGTGTGACTCCATTTACATGAAATGCCCATCTCTAGTTCATCTCTAGCCACGTACCTAGAAGCATCAAGGAATGGTCTGTAGGCCAAGCTGATCCATTCTTCTCTATTTGATGAGTATTTCGGCTCCCGGGGCGTTTCTCTCATGGTGTCCAAATCCACTAAATAATGGCATTTACTGATGTCAATCTGCAATGGAGAAAGGCCAACGCTTCATCAGCAATTGCAAAGGTCCTTTCAGGATAAGGAACATTAATTACAATCCTAAAAATTCCCACAGAGTTTCAGAAACACAAACCTCCAAGTCCTTGGACAACATTACTTGTGCTCTCTCCCCTCAGATGACAGTGTTGGGTGCTGGGAAATTATTTAGGCTCCTGGTTGCAGGAGAGAGACATGCAACCACCCAGCCAAATATATAGGTAAGCTTTGGGAGTTCTGACACGAGTTTGGGTATTAAATTCCTCTGGCCTCACAGGCACTTCTGAAGCTAACATGAGTCCACAAGCAACTCAGAAAACTCTCTTCTTCTATCATTCCCTTCCAATCTACCACCTCTTATCGCAGAGACTGAAAGTGCATCACCTAACCACGTACGCTAATGTGTGAGAAGCCCTATGCCTGCTGACAGAGCCATGTGAGGTCACCCTACACCTCCTAAGTGGCACAGCAATATCACACATCATCATCTCCTTCACAAATTCAAGAGAACTGACAGAGACACGGGAACTGGCATCGTAGCAAAAGATCAGTAAAACTGAGGTATCAGAACTGTAAGAGTGGAGAAGGTTACAAAAAATATATAGCAACTATTAGCAAAACTATAGCCATCCAGCTGCTTTCAACAGGGATACATCAGAGCATCACAGGTAATCATAAGAGAATATTAATACATTTCACTTAAAACTATACAAGTACCATGCTTCTCACAGAATTGACTAATTGAACAGAACACGCTATGATACTTCTGCTGTTAAATAGTCCCTAGTTCCTAGTCCTAGCCAAAAATCCCAAGTATATGACAGAGCCAGATCCAGACCCAAGTCAGTATGACTTTAAAAGTCCTATCAAGACTGGCCCAAATGACTGATTCAGAAGGGAAACGCTCTCAGGAACTCATCTAAACGTTTCTTACAAACTAAAACCAATGAAGAGTCCTCCTAGAATGCCAGGTGTCAGCTAAGATAAAGGCCACTGGAAACATAAACAGATTTATAGCAAACCTCATATTTAATGGTAAAGGGTTGAAAGTTCTTCCCTTGCGATCAGGAATCAGTCAAGAGTTACCACTACTTTATTCAACATTGTACTAGAGATTCCAGTCAGCAGGGTAAGGTAAAAGAAAGAAATGACAGAAGACATGGAAAGAGATGATAAAACTCACTCATCACAATGATATGACTGGTATATAAGAAATCTGGTTGCCCAACAAATGTTTGGAATTCAGAGAGTTTATCAAACTTTAGACTTACAGGATGTAAACATCAATGTCATATATTCCTACAGAACAGCAGAAAATATAGAAAATGTTTTTATTCCTCAAAATTATGTATGTTTTTATATTATAAAAACATAATTCATAAGAATATGAAAATGTATGCCCTGGAATAAATCTAACAAAAATATGGGAAAGTCCTCTATAAAAAATTATGGAATTTCATTGATAAATATCTGTCAACTGATCAATTTATAATGTGGTATATTCATATAATTAAAATGTGGCAAATACATGCAATGAAGTATTGTTCAATCTTAAAAAGGATACATTGTATAACATGGATGAACCTTGAAAACATGATGCGAAGTGAAATAAGCCAACCACAAAAGACCACATATGGTGTGACTCCATTTACATGAAATGTCTAGAACAGACAAATCTATTGAGACAGAAAGCAAATTAGTGGTTGCTAGGGACGGGGGAAGTAAATGCTTAATGGGCATGGGGTTTTCCTGGGGTAAGGGGTGGGGGAAGGATGAAAATATTCTGAAATTAGTGGTTATGGCCTCACAACAGTATGAATGTACTAAACACCACTGAATAGTGCACTTTAAAAATCACTGCTTACCCTAAGATCCAGCACCTCCATTTCTAGTACCCAAAAGAATTGAAAGCAGGGACTAAAAACAGGTATTTTTTTTTTTTTTAGATTTTTATTTATTTATTTGACAGAGATCACAAGTACGAAGAGTTGGAGGCAGGGTGGGGTGGGAAGCAGGCTCCCCGCTGAGCAGAGAGCCCAATGCAGGGCTCGATCCCAGGACCCTGACCTGAGCTGAAGGCATAGGCTTTAACCCACTGAGACGCCCAGGTGCCCCAACAGATATTTATTTTTATATACTGATTTATTTTTAAGATTTTTATTTATTTGACAGAAGAGGGAGAGAAAGGGAATACTAGCAGGGGTAGCAGCAGAGTGACTGAGAGGCCCAATGAGGCCCAATGAGGGGCTCAATCCCAGGACCCTAGGTGCCCCAAAACAGGTATTTATATCCCAATGTTCACAGCAGCATTAATCACAACAGACAAGAGGTAAAAACAACTCAAAAGACCATCATGGAAGAATGGATTAAAAAACTATCTAAGGGGGGCTCCTGGGTGGCTCACTGGGTTAAGCCTCTCTGCCTTCAGCTCAGGTCATGATCTCAGGGTCCTGGGATCGAGCCCCACATCGGGCTCTCTGCTCAGCAGGGAGCCTGCTACCCCCCCCCCCCCGCCTGCCTCTCTGCCTACTTGTGATCTCTCTCTCCCTCTGTCAAATAGATAAATAAAATCTTTAAAAATAAAAAAATAAGAAACTATCTAAGGCATATCAATTTTCAGTTTGAAATGATTAAAAAGGTCTAGAGAGGGCACCTGGGTGGCTCAGTGGGTTAAAGCCTCTGCCTTCAGCTCAGGTCATGATCTCAGGGTCCTGGGATCGAGCCCCACATCGGGCTCTCTGCTCGGCAGGGAGCCTGCTTCCCCCTCTCTCTCTGCCTGCTTCTCTGACTACTTGTGATCTCTGTCTCTGTCAGGTGAATAAATAAAATCTTAAAAAAAAAAAAAAAAAAAGAAATGGGCAAATGACCTTGACGGGTACAAAGAAGAAATCTAAATGGCCAAAAACAAATGAACAATGTTCAACCTCATCAGTAATCAAGGAAATGCAAATCAAAATCACAATGAAAATTTACAATACCGAGTGCTGGCCATAATGTGGAGCAAATCTATCCCTCGCTGACAGGAGATTAGATTGGCACAACATTTTTAGAAAATTATTTCACAGAATCTACAAAAATTGAATACATACATTTGCTATGATCCAACATTTATATCCCCAGGTTTTAGACTGAACCATATGAAATAATTAATATTTCACTGTTTATTCCATAAAATTGGTAATTTCACTGTGGTTCAAGCTAATGTATATCCAATAGAAATACATGCCCCAAAAGACAATCCAAGAATGTTCAATGTGGCTTTATTTGCAGTTGGCCCAGACCAGAAACAGCAAACATCCATCAACAGTAAAATAATACCCTGTGGTACAGTCACACAAAGATATACTATGCAGTAACAAAAGAAAAACTACAGCTACATGCAACAACATGTGTGATTATTATTAACAAAGTGTTGAGGGAAAAGACCAAAATGCAAAAAAAAAAAAAAAAAAAGAAAAAGAAAAAGAAAATGCAGTATGATTCCATGTACATGAAGTTCAAAAACAGCCAAAACTCATTTAAATCATTTAGGAATGCATATAAAAGTGGTAAATCTAGAGAGAAGAGCAGGGAAATTATCACCATATAAAGTCAGTTGAGCCCCCCTGAAGGGGGCAGTGGGCAGTGATCAAAAGGAGTTGCTGCGGGTGTTCTGGATGGGGGTAATGTTCTAGTATTTGACCTTGGTGATGTTTACACAGGCACCTGGCTCTAATATTACTGATTACTGTACACCTGTGTTTTGTGCACATTTAGGCTTTGGGGTTATACACAACTAAAGGTTTTTAAAAAGTGCTTTTAAAAACAACTTGTTCACTTTTAGCCTGCAGTAAACTCTATCTTTCTCCCCACAATCCCCCCACCCTGCCTCTAACTCATAGTACTGTTCCCATTCTCTCCTAGCATTATTTATATGTAAAAGTCTTGAGTTTCACATCTGTCTCTACATATGGGCTATTCCTCCAGGGGAGAGAAGGCACACTGGGAACTGACGTCAGACCCAATTCCATTCCACATAACTCTAAAAATGATTCTTCGCATAAACACTTCAGGAAGCAGACTTTCTGGTCTCAACACCCACTCTGTAGCTCCCAAGGATTTTAAAAACATGAAACAAGTTTTTAAAAGCTTTGCAAGCGCCATGCCTCTGTAGTCAAATAGAAGCAACCAGGGGCAGAGACTCCCACGGTCTCATGCCAAGACCTCCTTCGGTTAGATGGCCTCCGTACAACATTTCAATATTTGACCTCAACCTGGCCTTTTCTGGCCAGGCATACTCCAGGTCTGATTATCTAGATTTGGTTCTGGGTACAGGGGTCTCTCAAAAATCTGGGTAGTAACTAACTAATACCCAACTAAACCAGTTAGCTTTTGGTTCCATTCATCACACCATCCATATGCAAATTCCATTTAATGTTGTTAGAAAGATCCCATGGGAAAATCCTATTACTTGAGTTAATAGTCCATTAAAAAAATATATAACCTCTTCAGCCTTTTTGGGAAGCAACTGCTGATTTTTTTTTTTCCAGCAAGCAGTTAATGAACAACTAAAACACACAAGGACAAAGGCTCCCAGCAGAAAGTGGTTAGCTATGATCATGGGCAGGTTCTTCTTCTTCTTCTTCTTCTTTTTTTAAAAGATTTTACTTACTTATTTGAGAGAGAGAGAAAGAGAGAGCATGCACAAGCTTGCGGGGAGGGGTAGAAGGAGAGGGAGAAAGAGACTCTCTGTTGAGCAGGGAACCCAAAGCAGGGCTCTATTCCAGGACCTTGGGATCATGACCTAAGCTGAAGGCAAACACTTAACTGACTGAAGTACCCAGGTGCCCCAAGGGCAGGTTCTTTATTAAAGAAGAAATAAGATATTTAGAGAAAAGGAACAACAAATAACAAAATAAAAAGGCAACCTATGGAATGGAAAAAAAAATACTTGCAAACCATTTAACTGATAAGGACATACAACTCAAGAGCAAAAAACCAAATTATCTGATTTTAAATGGACTAAAGACCTGAAGAGACACTTTTCCAAAGAAGATACATGAATGGCCAACAGGTACATAAAAAGGTACTTGATGCCACCAATCATTAGGGAAGTGCAAATCAAAACCATAATGAGATACCACTCACCTCGCATCTGTTAGAATGGCTATTATCAAAAAGACGAGCGATAACAAGTACTGGCCAGGATGTGAAGAAAAAAGAACGCTTGAAAACTGTTAGCGGGAATGTAAATTGGTACAGCCATTATGGAAAACAGTAAGGAAGTTCCTCAAAAACTTAAAAAGAATTACTACATCATCCAACAATCTCACTTTTGGGTATATATCTGAAGAAAATGAAGTCACTATCTGAAGAGACATCTACAATCCCATGTTCATCGCACCATTATTCACAAGAGCTAAGATATAGAGACAACCTATGTGTCTGTCAGTGGATGAAATGTGATACATATGTAACACATGCACATGTCACATTTCATGGACTTAGTCAAAGTCCATGTGCACATGCACACACACACACAGGGATATTATTCAGCCATAAAAAAGAAGGAACCCCTGCTACGTGTGAAAAGATTAATCTTGACGGCATTATGCTGAGTGAAGTAAGATTGACAGAGAAAGACATAGTATATGATCTCTCTTACTGTGGAATCTAGAAAAGTTGAACTCACAATAACAGGTGTAATGGTGGTCACCAGGATCTGGGGGAAGTTGAGAGAGGTTAAAGGGTAAAAATTTCAGTTACAGGATGACGAAGTTCGGAGGACCTCAAGTACAGCCTAATAACCATCATTAACAATATGGTGTTGTAGGGGTGCCTGGGTGGCTGTCGGTTAAGCACCCAACTCCATTTTGGCTCAAGGTTGTAAGATCGAGCCCTGTGTTAGGCTCCACACTCAGCAGGGAGTCTGCTTGAGATTCTCTCCGCCCCCCAAACCCTCTCTACAAAAAGGGGGGGAGGGAGCCAATACAATGTTGTACATCTGAACTCTAAGACAGCAGATCTTTTTTTTTTTTTTAAAAGATTTTATTTATTTATTTGACAGAGAGAAATCACAAGTAAGCAGAGAGGCAGGCAGAGAGAGAGGAGGAAGCAGGCTCCCTGCTGAGCAGAAAGCCCGATGTGGGGCTCGATCCCAGGACCTGGGATCATGACCTGAGCCGAAGGCAGCGGCTTAACCCACTGAGCCACCCAGGCGCCCTAAGACAGCAGATCTTAAATGTTCTCAACATTTAAAAAAAAAAAGGTAACTTTTTGTTATGTGTGGTGATAGACATGCTAAGTCACCCAACTGTGGTCATCACTGTACAACATACACATTCATCAAATCACCACGTTGTGTACCTTAGACAAAGTTGTGTGTCAATTTAATCTGAGTAAAGCTAGAGAAAACATTTATTTAAACAATTAGAAGAGGAACTCTCTGTCAGGGGGCTTAGATTCAGGTCTGGCCTCCACCACAAACTAGATGGCTGACCCATACTCACTTATCCTTTTTATGCCTCAATTTCTTCTGTAAAATAAGAATAATACCATTTACCTCAGAGAGTTATAATGAGGATTAAATGAAAGGATTCACTTGAATAAAACCTGTAAATTATAAAGGACTACACAGATCGCTGTAACATTAGAAGGAATCTTTGACTAAGTCCATGAAATGTGAGAACTTGACTGACAGGAAAGAGCTTTGGAGCATTAGGGCCCATTAAAATGAATTGTTCTTGCTCTCAGTTGCCATCAGTGTTTACTGTCAATTCAAGCTATGCCCAACATGTACGACAAGATTAACTACTCACAGTTCTCCATTAGCAATGAATTAGCAGCAGCTACTAAATGACACTAAAAATGTCTTCTGGGCATCATCAACGCCTTTATTAAGTACCTATTTGACATTAGCATACATAAAATACAGAAAGTCAGTATTATAAGAACAATCAGAGTTTAGAGAGGAAGAAATCACTGGGGGTTGAAAAGATTTCCTGGAGATAGTGGTAAAAGAAAGAACAGAGTCAAAACAGCAGAAATGAGCATGGTTTACAGGGGAAACAGGAGAAATACCGGCTGGTCCCAGGAGGTGTGTACTGAGAAAAGTGGAAAGAGAATCTGAGGGCTGAAAACCCAAATCAAGAGAATCTAGGGGCGCCTGGGTGGCTCAGTGGGTTAAGCCGCTGCCTTCGGCTCAGGTCATGATCCCAGGTCCTGGGTTCAAGCCCCACATCGGGCTTTCTGCTCGGCGAGGAGCCTGCTTCCTCCTCTCTCTCTGCCTGCCTCTCTGCCTACTTGTGATCTCTGTCTGTCAAATAAAAATAAAATTAAAAAAAAAAAAAGAGAATCTAGATTCTGTGCATCAGGATTCTACTCTAGGCTTTCAGCCAAAAAGTGAAGTGATTTAAAAATGGGTCTCAGAAAGAGAGAGACGCATGCATACTGGCTACGCAGGTTCGGGGGGGGGGGGGGGGTGGGGGGCGTACAGCAGTACTGGAGGGAAAGGTTGGAAGCAAGCACTCAGCTCACTAAGGCATTCAGCCCCGCTGTGAGTGAAGGCACCCTGAGGTTCTGTGCAGGGGGAAAGAGGAAAGAAAGGGTAAGTCTCGGGCATATTTCAGAGGAAACCAGTGATACCAAGACTTCTAACCCAGTGAACAGGAGAAAAGAGGGGACTGCATATGAAGAGTCAGTCTAGGTGAGATGGAGAAAAGATGTTGTATTTTACACGAAGGAACTGAAAAAAGGTCCCTGTACCTGGAACACGGGACTTAATGGGTGTTTGCTGTCTCTACTGCCTGCAACACTGCCTACTCCCACCTCATAAATCTCCCATTATCTTTCAGATCCCAGCCAAAAATTATCTCCTTAGGACAGTTCGCCAAGTTATATGCTCTCATAGCAACCACTACGTCTCCATTAAAAAAACTCCATCATTTGTGGCACCTGGGTGGCTCCGTCGGTTGGGCGACTGACTCTTGATTTCAGCTCAGGTCATGATCTCCAGGTCCTAGAATCAAGCCCAGCATTGGGCTCTGTGCTCAGCAGGGAGTGTGTTGGAGATCCTCTCCCTCTTGCTCTCTCCCTCGTTCTCAAATAAATAAATAAAATCTTGGGAGGAAAAAAAAACTCCATAATAAAATCTATGAATTAACTGGGAAGTCAATAAACTCTGTGGAAGCTGGAGCTGTGTCCATCTCATTCCCTTGTGCATTCCCAAACCATGCCCAGTACAAGGTGCACAGGAAGTGCCAAAACACAGTGAACAAATGCGCACAAGAGTACAAGAAAAAAGGTGTAACTAAGAGAAGGGAGGAAAAGGTGAAATGGTAAGAAACAGGACAAAAGAGAGGAGTAGAGAGGCATGGAAGAGCACAAATAACATGCAGGACACCTACAGCACTGAGCCAGACGTGAAGAAGCAAGGCACAGAAGAGGTCATTAGAGAGGTTGTAGGAGAAGAATCAAAGGAGTCTAGTTTGGAAACTTGGGGAGAGTGATTTCAAAAGCCACCAAAAGGCTGCAAGGAGACTCTGACATGGAGAAAAGTTAACAGGGGTGGGTTCCCCAATTGTACCCAAGAACACACTTATCACAGTGTAGTATGCCTGTGGGGGACAAGGAAAGAACTCACAGCCCAGCCTCCTTCTCTCAGTGACCTTCCCTGCTGTCTATCCCGCTGCCTGAGCCAAGCCCCACAAGTCCTAAGACAGGAAGGATGTGAACTTGCATTCAGGCATCTATCAGCTGGAAATGACAATGACGCACATAGCTTTAAAAATAGAGATCTTTGGCAAGGGCCAACGAGCAGTTCAGGAACATCACAGAGAAACCATCTCCATGTTTAAGAGATCTCATTTCTCAAATGTCACTGAAAAGTCTGGTAAACAAACGCAGTAAAGAATCCTCTAAGACTTTAAGGGGAAAATGCGAAAGATCCATCAAAATCAATTTGTCCCGTAACCTCTAAGTCAAGTGGGAGGACCGAAGTTGAGAAAAGGGTTCACTTTGCCCCAAGCTAAGTACAGTCTGCTCCTAAACTGAGGCGTCAAACAGCAACAACGGCTGGCAAAAGTCAGGAATTTAATGCGTCTAAGCAGTATGCAGGATGTCTTTCTTTCTAAAACATCTAATAAATTTGGATTTATTACATTTTCTCATATCACCTTGTAAGCAACACTAGTGAAGCCCAGAACTTCTGCGTTGAGCCTTCTAAGCTCCATGGAGGCAGAAACTGAGTCAGTCTTGGCCAGCACGGTGTCCCCTGGTGCCCGTATTTACCTGGCACGCAGCAGCAGTCCAAAAGTACTTGCGGAAGGAAAGAACGATCACCAGCACACCAGAAGGCTGGACAACTCCAAGCACCAAGTGTCAATAAAAACTAAGACTAGCTATCTTTAAGTGCCAAGAATTTTCTCTCTTAGCTTCTAGCTCCAGGAAGGCTATCTATCTCCTCTAAAATGTCATACGGTGAAGATTAAACCGCACTGTAATACATCTACTAAAAAAAAATCTCTAATTAGGGGCGCCTGGGTGGCTCAGTGGGTTGAAGCCTCTGCCTTCGGCTCGGGTCATGCTCCCGGCGTCCTGGGATGGAGCCCCGCATTGGGCTCTCTGCTTGGCGGGGAGCCCGCTTCCTCCTCTCTCTCTGCCTGCCTCTCTGCCTGCTTGTGATCTCTGTCTGTCAAATAAATAGATAAAATCTTTAAAAAAAAAAATCTCTAATTAGCAAAATGAGTTCAAGCTCCAGTAAACTATTAATTTTGAGCAAGGCTAGACAATTCACCATAACAAGATTTAACTATTTGGGTATTTCATAGAATGAAAAATTGAAGTATGAAAGTTGCCTAGAGAAATCAATTTCAACAACTATTCCTGGATCCCACTACTGTGATGAGAATACACAAGACCCTCCAGGTCTATGAGTGAACTCCTGCTACTGGGAATGGCGTGGAGAACCCAACAAGCACAGAAAATGAAAAAAAAAAAACACTCAAAAGCAAACTGAAATTCCAAATGGATATTCCTTGCTTTTCCTCAACTCACAGACAAGATGTGGCAGACAAGTTCAGTTCTGCAAGCCTATACTCTGCATATAAAGAATTTGTGAGAATCTATCCTTTAACTCCATTTTAGCCTCATTTTTATTATTAAAAAACACAATTATAACCAGAAATCCTATGTTGTGTGTGTGTATATATATATCCTATTGTATTTAAATATACATTATATCAATCAGCAGCCATAAAACAAACAAGTATTTGAAATAGCAAACTCTCCTAGAAGACATCAGCAGAAAAGCAGAATGCTACTCCAAACCTCCCACCCCCAACCAAGGACTTTTCTTACTTAAGTCGATCTAATATTATCTTTTGTGTCAAAAAATGGGACCCCAAATACTCCGCCTCTAACTCTAGCTCTATCACTTAGGGAAGTCACTTAACTCAATCTTAGAGGTTTTACCAGGTCTCCACAGGATCTGGACTGAAACCACGGAAATTGCTCTGAACTCTAAGGAAAGATCATTGTAGAGAAAATAATTTCATCACGAGTGTAAACACACTCGTGATTCTACTGGTTCTCAGTAGATTCTACTGAGATTCCACTCTTCTCAAAACTACTGCTGCTCATCATTAGAAACATCTTCATACTAAAAGACATCCGGCACTGGAGAACAAATACACAGGATCTGCTTTCTATGTTGTCAAGATTTGGGCAACTACAAAAACTTCTCACACTGACCATAGCTGAAGATGCGTTTGTCAAGAAGGCAAAGGTAAAGTAAAGATCATTCAGTTCTCTGAATTCGCTGATGTCAAGGAGCTATTTAAAGCCAAGATATTATCATTGTTGTTCTGACATTGTTAAATATGTAAAGGGTGAGGGAAATTCTGTGGGCCTGCATACTTGAAAAATGTTCAATTTTTATAAGGCTTCTTTAATTCTAAGTGCTTCATCAATATAAAACAGGTGATTCACTTATTTGTGGAAAATAAGGAATATCATGGAGGACATTAGGAGGAGGGAAAAATGAAGGGGGAGCAGTAGGGAGTGAGAGATGAACCATGAAAGATTATGGACTTTGGGAAACAAACTAAGGGTTTTAGAAGGGAGGTGGGTGGAAGACGGGTGAGCCAGTGATGAGTATTAAGGAGGGCCCGGGGTTGCATGGAGCCCTGGGTGTTATATGCAAACAATGAATCATGGAACACTATGTCAAAAACTAATGATGGTGACTAATATGACACAATAAAAAAATATTACTGTAATTCTCAAAAACAACTTTCCTGAAGGAGAATATTTATGCATTAAAAATAATACTTCAAGGGCACCTGGGTGGCTCAGTGGGTTGAGCCTCTGCCTTCGGCTCAGGTCGTAATTTCAGGGTCCTGGTATCGAGCCCCACATCAGGCTCTCTGCTCAGCAGGGAGCCTGCCTCCTCTTCTCCCTCTGCCTGCCTCTCTGCCTACTTGTGATCTCTGCCAAATAAATAAAATCTTTTAAAAAAAAAAATAACACTTCATATTTTTTTTAAAAATGTGATTTGGGAATAGGTCACATGTCTTACAGACAGCCTAGAGTTACCACACAGATACTTCCTGAAGTTGACAATGGCACACACAGAAAACTCAGGACAGTTGTTTTCCTTCTCACATTCCACGTTAGACATCACTAATCAACTGCAGCACTCTTGCACAGGCCTAGACACCATCTCCACATGCTTTTTGACCTGGGGTTCCAGTAAGCCACTACCAATTGATCCGAAGAGTCAAATGTACTGAAATCATTTGCCTTCCTTTTTAAATCAGTACATGGGGGTGAACACCCAGGATGGTGGTAATGCCAGTCAGTGAAGCCCAATCCACGTAACACAGAGTTCTCAACAATGTATCTCCATAGAAACAAATCTGTTTTTACACAAAACCCATTATTTAGAAAACTAAGAAATCGTGGGAAATTGCTTATCTTTTTTTACAACAACAAATTCAAAGTTTCTTATATAAATTAGACTTTTAAAATATCAGCTTATATAAACTATTTCAAGAATACATCTATAATAGGGGCGCCTGGGTGGCTCAGTGGGTTAAGCCGCTGCCTTCGGCTCGGGTCATGATCCCAGGTCCTGGGTTCGAGCCCCACATCAGGCTTTCTGCTCAGCAGGGAGCCTGCTTCCTCCTCTCTCTCTGCCTGCCTCTCTGCCTACTTGTGATTTCTGTCAAATAAATAAATAAAATCTTAAAAAAAAAAAAGAATACATCTATAATAAAGAATGAAATCATAACACTGTATGTTAACTATACTGGAATTCAAATAAAATAAAAATGCAATCATTAGTGTTTATGACTAAAATCCCTATCACTACCATCATTAAGGGAAGTCTATTAACATGGGATAAGGAACATGGTCCATGTTATTGTAAGAGTATCATATGGTGACAGATGACAGTTCCACTTGTGGTGAGCACAGTATAATGTATAATGAACTTGTCAATTCACTATCTTGTGCACCTGAAACTATGTTTGAAATTTGAAATTTGAATCCACTGGAAGAGAATAGAAAGTATAAGAATACACTGAAATTATTGTTTGTGACACTTTAACCCCCACTTATGTGTGTGTGGGTGTGTGTGTGCACATGTGCACACATGTATGCTGAATCATGACACAGAAGGTATTTCTCATTCTGTATTGGAGATATAGAAATCTGAAAGCCACTCTTAAAAGAAAAAAGCCTATTAAATATCAAATTACAAAAGAAAAATAAATGATACATTTTTCAGAGAATTTCTAGTTTAAAGTTGAAACATGTCTACAAAAAGCCATATAGCATTTTTGTATTTTTCTAGTTTTTAATTTTTTATATTATAGGGACGCCTGGGTGGCTCAGCTTGTTAAGTGTCTGCCTTCACCTCAGGTCAAGATTCCAGGGTCCTGGGATCAAGCCTCACATCAGGCTCCCTGCTTAGCAGGGAGTTTCCTTCTCCCTCTGCCTGCCGCTTCCCCTGCTTAGGCTATTTTTCCTTCCCTCCATCTCTCTGACAAATAAGTAAAATCTTTTACAAAAATAAAGTTTATATTATACTTTTTTAAAACATTTTATTTATTTATTTATTTGCCAGAGAGAGAGAACAAGCAGGGCAAGCAGCAGGCAGAGGGAGAGGAGGAAGCAGGCTCCCCACTGAGCAAGGAGCCTGATCCAAGTCTGGATCCCAGGACTCTGGGATCATGACCTGAGCTGAAGGCAGCCTCTTAACGGACTGAGCCACTCAGGCATCCCTATATCATAATTTTTAAAAGAACCAGAGGAAGACAAACACACAAATACCTGCCCTTTAGGAGCTCACTACTTGAGATGGACAACACCAGATAAGTAAACTTGAAATGGCAGTCAGCCAGTAGAATAAAGCAATTACACCGAAGTTTAAATAAAAAGGAACAGGAAATTAATTTTAATCATCCAGAGTTGGCAAAACGTGCTCACAAAATTTTCTGCTATTATAATTCTCTGTTTAATCAGCCAACGGACATTAATGTCAGTTCCTGGAATGTATTTCATGACCCAAGAAGACAGAATGATTTTATGAACTCAAACCTTCCATAGTCATTTTCGTCACCCTTCAAAAGAGTGTTACTTCAATAGATGAAAGTCTACCCAAGTAATATCTGCACCAACCTATGAAATTATAGGACTAGTTCCCTACTTGAAATGTTGGGAAAAGGTAGGTAGGGGAAATAGACTGCGGCCCGTGACCAATTTTCTGGAGATTCTCATGTTGGGTTTTAATGGGTGACTTTGCTAGTTTATTTGAAATTCTATGATTTCCCAAAATACTCTCATATTGAAGTGTTAAGAGCAAAATATATTCAGGAGAAGAAGTTTTCTATGTACTATTTCCTCTACTAACACATATAATTGGGTTGATTGTAGGTGTTAAGAGTAAATGGGTTTGGGGGTCCCTGGGTGGCTCAGTTGGATGAGTGTCTGCCTTTGGCTCAGGTCATGATCTCAGGGTCCTGGGACTAAGCCCCACATCGGGCTCAGCAGGAAGTCTGCTTCTCCCTCTCCCTCTGTTCCTTCCCCTGCCTTGTGCTCTTTCTCTCAAATAAATAAATAAAACCTTAAAAAAAAAAAAGAGTAAATGGATTTTTTTAAAAGGTTAAGTCAATGTTTTAAAGGTAAATAGTGCATAACTATGTGCGACTGGGCAAGGTAAATAGCCATGGGAAAATTGTGTCACAACAATAAAGATAAGTTTCAGTGGCTCTCTTTTGCTCAAAATCTGCAAGAAACTCCCAAAGAAAACAAGATCTGTAGCCTCGAAAGTGGCTGAGTAGACTAGCTGGAAGAGAAGTAGGAGAAAAGAATAGAATTACAGGAACAGCAAACTACCCTTCTGAAGACTCACAGGTGTAAGCGAGCCAGGCACAGAGGCTACGTGACAGGAGGCAGGGCATGGCTCCCAGGCTTTGAACTAGAGCCATCCTGTAAATGACCCTGACCGGAGAGTTGAGAGGCGTCCATGTGAAAACAGACCTAACACAGGTAAAAGAAAAGAGTTCCATCTTCCTGGAATGTATCAAATTGATAGGGAACCAGCTAAGACATGAGTCTGCTGAGCAGTGAGCCCTGCCAATTCACATTAGAAACAAAGGACAGAAGAAGGCGAGGCTGTACCTCAAGTGACTCTGAGATCACAGGTGGGATCTCAATGTCAATGAAGCAGAGCGATATCTTCTGTTTCTTGTCAAGTTAAAAGTTGGCATTTGAGAAGCAAAAGATAAAGGGAAGCACACAGCAGGATATAAGCAATCGAGTCAAATCATAAGACTGTTGAAAAAAATTTTCTTTAAATTGTGAGACTATTTTTTTGCGTTATAGCTTATAAACCAATGAGTTCCTGGCAAGAGTCAGAATGCAGCTCACCAAGACCAGAGTGAATGTGCTTAGAAAAACTTCCAACTAAGTGAAGAGATTTTTAAACTAAAATCTGAAAGGGGAGGGGAAAAAAACACATCCAAATAAAAATCATAAAATCAGGCACTCTAGTCCAAAAGATTTAATATTTTTTAAAACTACGCAGAAGGAAGAACTGAATAATTTTCAGGAAAAACAAAGAAGAGTCTTAGAAATAAAAACCTATGGTCTCAAATATCAGCAAAGCATTTAATCTGCTATGTTAAAAGAAGATGGCCAATAAAAAGCAAGAGCAGGCACTTTTCTGTATTCCTCCTGCTAAGTCCAGCTAAAAACCCTGGACCCTATGTATGAAACAAACCCAAGACAACTCCAAAGGGCAGAGAAAAGAAGGCAGGCCAGCTAGCAACCTCAGGACCCCAGAAACAATACTCTTATACAATAACCACTCTACTCTAGTAGTGACAATTTTATGTGTCAACTTAGCTAGGCCACAGTACCCAGATATTTGGCCTAACACCAGACTAGATGCTGCTGTGAAGGTATTTTTTAGATTAGATTAACATGTAAATCAGGAGACTCTGAGTAAAGCAATTACCCTTCATAACATGGATAGGCCGTATCCAATTAGTTGAAGACCTTAAGACCAAAAGAGTGAGGTCCCCTCAAGGGAAAGAGAAATCTGCCTCCAGACTGCCTTTGGACTCAAGCTACAACATCGGTTCTTCTCTGGGTCCTCAGCCTGCCAACCTACCTTGCAGATTTCAGACTTACCAGCCCCCACAATTGTGTTAGTCAATTTCTTATATAAAAATCACACACACACACTCTCTCTCTCTCTCTATTGGTCCGTTTCTCTGGAGAACCCTAAAACACTAGCCAAACACTACCCAAAAGTGTGTCATCCCATCTATACCTCTGACAATCAATGTCCAGCAGAGCCCCGACTTCCACCTTCACCAGGCAGCAATGAAGGGCCCCTTCTCCTGCCTGGATGGTAACAGAGAAGTCTGAGTAGTAGGGAACCAGGACTTACAACCCTGCTGGGCAGTAATGAGTCTCTTTCCTCCACCATCTACCCTATGGCATCAGAGGAAACCACACAGGGAGCCTGGACTACATTCTAACCTAGCGGTAATAAGGCACCTCTCCTCCTACACGCTGAAGTGGTGTCAGAGAAGGCCTAGTAGAGTTAGGACTTTCACTACTGTCCAATGATAATACCCCACAGTGTCAGTGGAGGCTACATGGGGAGCAGGAACAAGGTGTCCCATACCCTCAGTCAAGATGATTATCACTAGAGGCCCACTAGTGACCCTAAACTTCCCACTGCCACATAGCAGTAACATGCACCGCAACATACCCCCAGGTGTCCATGGAGACCAAGAAAGGAACCTGGACTTCTAACTCCACCTGGCAGTGACAAGGGAACCCCCCTTCCTCCCCCAGTGTTGGGTCAGAGGTCAGCTAAAACAGAAGACTTAAAGAAGATCTAGTGTCTCATAATACCCAAAGTGTCATGGTTTCAACAAAAACTCACTCATCAAAGTAACAACCAGGAAGATCTCAGCCCGTATGACAAATGACGACAGATGCCAACAGAGATGATAAAGATACCAGAATCATAGAACAATGATTTAAAAGTATCCATGATAAAAATGCTTCTATTAGCAATTACAAACATGCTTGAAACAAAACAAAGTCTCAGCAAAGAAACAGAAGAAAAACCAAATGGATATCTGAGAAATGAAAAGGACAAAAACGGAAATAAACAGCCTAGCAGATGTGCTCGACAGCAGAGTGGAGAAATCAGAGGAAGCGGTGAACTGGAAAACAGAGTAATAAAATTACACAATCTGGATAACAGAAAGAAAAAGGACAGAAAAATGAAGAGCTCCAGGGCCCTGTGGAACTCTCACAAAAGCTCTAACCTTCATGTTGCCGAGTCCCAGAAGGAGAGGAGAAAGAGGGCAGGGCTGAACGAGTACGAGAAGCAAAAATGGCTAAAAGCTCCCCAAATCTGCCAAGACACTTAAAATGATGGAAACAAGAAGGTGACTGAATCCCAAACAGGATAAACTCAAAAAAATTCACTCTATGACACATAATTCAGCTTCTGAAAACTAAAGACAAAGAAACAAATTTTCAAAGGGGCCAGAGAAAAACAACACCTTACCAATAGAGGAAAAACATGTTGAAGATCAGATTTCTCATAAGAAACCATGGAGGCCGGGGACACCTGGGTGGCTCAGTTAGTTAAGCTGCTGCCTTCAGCTCAGGTCATGATCCTAGGGTCCTGGGATGGAGTCCCGCATGGGGATCCTTGCTCAGCGGGGACCCTGCTTCTCTCTTTGCTTCTGCCTGCCTCTCTGCCTGTTTGTGCTCTCTCTCGCTCTCTGACAAATAAATAAATAAAATCTTAAAAGAAAAGAAAAAACGAAACCATGGAGGCCAGAGGAAGGGGCACAATATTGTTCAAGTAGTGAAAGAACAGAACTGTCGACCCACAAATCTCACATCCACAGGAAAACATTCTTTACCCTAAAAGGATGGCACAAATTCTAAAAACAGAAAGTTAATAATAAAAGAAGGAACAGGAGAACTTGAGGAAGGAAGAACGAACAACAGAAGAATAAGCATATGGATAAAAATAATAAATTTCCTTCTCGAGTTTTCTGAAGTATTATTTAAAGGTTGAGGCAAAAATTTTAACACTTTCTGATGTGATTCTCAACATACATAAGAGAAATATTTAAGACAATCATATTACAAACAGAGGAAGATAAAGGGACATAAAGAGAGGTAAGATTTCTAACACCTCACTTGAATGGGTACAGCCAATCTAGAAAATCATTTGGCAGTTTCTGAAAAACTGAAACATAGATCTACCATGTGATCCAGCAATCCCATTCCTGGGCATTTATCCCAGAAAAATGAAAACGTGTATCCACACCAAAACCCGAACACAAAAATTCACAAAAACTTCTTTTGCCAGAGCCCAAACTGGCAACAACCAAAATGCCTTGTAACAGGTGAACAAACTGCACTTTGCAAAATACACATGTATGCCATGGAACACAACTCAGAAGCTAAAAGGAACAAATGGAGACACCCACCTTGGAAGGAGGTCAAGGGCATTATATGCAGGGGGAAAAGGCAATCTTAAAGGTTACACGCTATAGGATTCTATGTATATAAAATTCTCAAGAGAGCAGAATTATAGAGATGGAGGATAAAGTAACGATCGCCAGGGGTCAGGGTTGGTGAAGGTGGCATGAAACTATACAGGAGTGGTAGAAAGAAGACTTCTGTGCAGGTGGAATAGTTCTACACCTTGATGCCAGTGGTGGAGACCCGAGTTTATACAGATGTGACAAAATGGCACAGAATCAGACTAACATCCATTTTCTGGTTTGGGAATTATACTCCAGTTATGGTTGGGAAACTGGGTGAAGGGTGCGTGCACTCTTCTCTGTAAGATCTCTGTAATTCCTGGTTTTTCAGTGAAAAAGAAAAAAAGAGAGACAGCAATAAAGAGCATTGAGATTTGGTGGGATGGTATATGTGACTGGAACTGGGTAACTTGTGTCCATAATAGAAGGGTAGATCTTGGGGCGCCTGGGTGGCTCAGTGGATTAAGCCGCTGCCTTCAGCTCAGGTCATGATCTCAGTGTCCTGGGATCGAGCCCCGCATCGGGCTCTCTGCTCAGCAGGGAGCCTGCTTCCTCTTCTCTCTCTGCCTCTCTGCCTACTTGTGATCTCTCTCTGTGTCAAATGAAAAAATAAAATCTTTAAAAAAAAAGGGTAGATCTTTCTCAAACTGAAATAATATAAAAGGCAAAAATAAACAAAACCTTGCTGAAAACCTTTCACCATAAGAGGAGAAATGGAAAGGACCGAACATAGAGTGATGAGACTTGAAGAACAGAGACAACACTAAAAAAAAGGTATTAATCTTGTTTCCTAAAAAACAAATTGCTAACCAGTCTTACAGTAAATGCTATCATATTAAGGCAATAACATGAACCTTTTTCGTGGATTGGCATCTTGGTAGTTACATAAACCTATTTGTTCTGTTCCTTATTAAAGGCAGGCAGAGATAGCTATAGAAATCAGGGGGCTGGGGATTTTAAGGCTCTCCTTAAAACAAGAGGAAGCAGGAGAGTTAAGTATTTCTTTCAGTCTGGGATGTGTTAATGAAGACCAACAAGGCTCATCAGCTAACTTCTGTGCAGTGCTGGTCCCTGCCAGCTACACAATGATGGGAAGGACACAATCCCTGTCCTCCCGGAGTGTGTAACCTAGTACCCTTAGAGGAGTATACCTAGACCTTAAGGAATGATAGTGCTTGAGTCCTAATTAGTCTCAATGTCTATTATTATCAGGGTTTAGGGAGGCCTCTCTTGAATTCAAGAAGACCAAATGAAGGACTGAATACAGATTTTAGTTTAAAACTTTTAAAATCATCTGCTATGTATATGCCCTATGTTCAGTACAGTGGAGGTTTCAAAGAGTAAGGACAAAGACATGAACACTTTCCTTTAAATATATAATTAAGCAGAAAATACAGTCACATAAATATAGGATAGGTGAATAAATGAAACAGGGAAGAAATGAAAATTACTCTGCCCAATTAACTAAAATCTGGAAATCTTAAGGCATTTAATCTTTCCCTAAACACTCAAGGTTCTTTCATACCTCAAGCTTTGCGTATGCTGTTCCTTTTGGCTGGAGGGTGAATTTCCCCTTCCTCTGCCAGAGAACTCCTCTGCCGGAGAACTCCCAGTCATCTTCTGAGATCCAGCTCCCATCCCACGTCTTACCTGAAGCTGTCCCCAGAGAAGCAGAAGTCTTTCCTCCTATCTCAGTGCCCCTATAGCACGTTATGGCACTCAAAACACTGCTGGAAAATGTTGGACAACTGTCTCTCCTGCTAGACTCCAAATTCACCTTTAGATTTATCAAAATAATCTCTGTGCATAGTTCAAAACTTTGGTAGAATCAGACCTTATGAAAAACAGCAGTACCCTCCCCTCCTACCTGGTCTCACTTCTCAGAGGCAGTGACTCACAACTCCCTCAGCTTTTCCTGCTGATAGCTCTTGATTTTTTCATTTATCGAATAATAACACACAATAACTTCTTTTGGTAGTTGACACACCGCGGTATCAACCATCTCTCATCCATTATCTCAGGCATACTCCAGGGCTGTCTTCAGTTCTGGGAGGTTTTCTCACATTGTTTGACAATTTGCTCTCCTCCTTTGCATTTTTCCTCTCTGGACCTCCTATTAGCTAGCTGGGTGCTGGCTGATCTCTCTCCCTTTTCCTATTGTCCATTTCTTTGGGTTTTGTTCTGTTTTCGTCCCATTGTGGAAGAGAAGATTCCTCCAACTTTGTCCTTTCATCATTCTACTGATTTTGTAAATCTCCATTATCTTATTCTCAATTTCTAGGAGCTCTCACTTTCTGACGGCTCTTCTTACAAAAGCAAATGTTTTTGTTTTACCATCCCCAACCTTTTCTTTTAACCTAACAGGGAACATTGATTATAGAAGTTTAAAATCTTTGGGGCGCCTGGGTGGCTCAGTGGGTTAAGCCGCTGCCTTCGGCTCGGGTCATGATCTCAGGGTCCTGGGATCGAGTCCCACATCGGGCTCTCTGCTCAGCAGGGGGCCTGCTTCCCTCTCTCTCTCTCTCTCTCTCTCTGCCTGCCTCTCCGTCTACTTGTGATCTCTCTCTGTCAAATAAATAAATAAAATCTTTAAAAAAAAAAAAAAGTTTAAAATCTTTTTCTGCTTCCTACATTGTTTTTCCCAATTCCTTCCCTGTCCCCAATTTTTTTCTTTCTTTCTTTGTTGTTGTTGTTGTTGGTGGTGGTGGTGGTGGTGGTGGTGGTGGTGGGGACTTCTCTTAAATGACAGGATACTATGCTTTTCGTCACCTTTATATTTTCAACACATAGTCGGGGACAATAAAAAGTTAAATATGGGGGCACCTGGGTGGCTCAGTGGGTTAAAGCCTCTGCCTTTGACTCTGGTCATGATCCCGGGGTCCTGGGATCGAGCCCCGCATTGGGCTCTCTGCTCAATGGGGAGCCTGCTTCTCCCTCTCTCTCTGCCTGCATCTCTGCCTACATGAGATCTCTGTCTGTCAAATAAATAAAATCTTAAAAAAAAAAAAAGTTAAATATGTAGGTGGATGAATGAGCCAATGAAGGAACAGAAGAAGGATTTAAAATTTATGAAAAAGATGCCAAAAGGTTAGAGACTCATGCTAATGTACTGGAAAGTGTGAAAGACCATGGTCTTTTTGGGCTGGGGGAGCCAGGAAGGTGGGGAAGGCCCCTGCCAACAGGTGGTCTCTGGTATACTTACTGGATGGACATGGCCTCCTGTGTGAACCTCAACAACAGGCAGATTATTTTATTTAAAATTTCAGGGGAGTTAAAATTAACTGGAAGTGTTTAACATATGACTTCATGGTCTGTTCACCGCGGCAGCAGCATCCTGTTTTAGTTCAAGGTTTAAAAGAACTTTTTCCCTCGTAGATAAACCACATTTATCTCTCTGAAGCAATCTAGTTAAAAGAGGAGCAAAAGTAGTCTTAGATCTAATGATTAAAATGACTTAACTAAGAGGCCAGAAGGCTAAGAGGCAAAAATTACTTAATAGAAAATCTCTTTCTCAATTTTGAATCGAAGGTTCTTCTTTAACACAAAAACGGGAAACCAGAGGTCAACTGCCAGCATGCTGAGTGTTGTCTGTAAGCACACCTGAGAGCTTCTTGGTAGTTTCAAAGATTTAGTACCTATAGTCCCCATTAGGGCTCTTTTTTTTTTTTTTTTAAGATTTTATTTATCTATTTGACAGAGAGATCACAAGTAGGCAGAGAGGCAGGCAGAGAGAGAGAAGCAGGCTCCCTGCTGAGCAGAGAACCTGATGCGGGGCTCGATCGCAGGACCCTGAGACCATGACCTGAGCAAAGGCAGAGGCTTAACCCACTGAGCCACCCAGGCACCCTAAGGCTCTTTTTTTAAAATGATGGAAGAGGGCACCTGGGTGGCTCAGTCATCAAGCGTCTGCCTTCGGCTCAGATCATGATCCCAGAGTCCTGTGATGGAGCCCTGAGTCGGGCTCCCTTCTCAGTGGAGAGCCTCCTTCTCCCTCTCCCTCTGCCTTGTGTTCTTTCTTGCTCTCTCTCAAATAAATAAAATCTTTTTAAAAAAATTATAAAATACAGTATGACTTACTATAAATATATCTCTTAAAGGAAAGTCAGCTTTTTAAGATTTTATTTATTTATTTGAGAGAGACAGTGAGAGAGAGAGAGAGAAGCAGGTTCCCTGCAAGCAGGGAGACTGATAAGGAGCTGGGTCCCAGGTCCCCGAGATCATGATCTGAGCCAAAGGCAGACGTCCAATCGAATGAGCCACCCAGGCACCCTATAAAAATATTTTTAAATGTATTTTTTTAAAAATTCCCTATAATCCCACCACCCAAAATAAATCACCATCAACCTGTTAGTTTATGTCCCAGACCTTCTTTTCTACAGATATAGACTTTTCGGTACAAAATCTGGATCATATTATATATAGACTATTTTAGCGTGACTATTTTTAGTTTGAGTTTTCTCAGTTGAAATCCCTGGTAACACCAAGTGACTACTGCCCCTTGGGTCTAAAAGCTAGAATCAGAATAGTTTTTTCTCTCAATTTTGTCAATATCTCAAAATGCAAAATCTGAGCCCATACTCCATAAATCGTCTACAATTCAAAAACCAAGAGACTGGATTTAAATCTGCCTTAAAGTATAACCAAAAAGCTCATTTTTTTGTTTCTTCAGATTCAATCATTCTTTCTTGCATCAAAAATAACAAAATTGTAGGGTGACATTAACACATGATCGTGAAACAAAAATGTGTTTCATTTCATTAGTCACAGGCTACATATCAACCAGCTGTTGAAGCTAAAAATATGCCTTAGTTTAAAATTTTGTAAAATACAAGCATTTAAGACTCATTTTGAAAGAAATGTGACTTCTTTCGGTTTCTAAGAACCCACTAGAAGATTGGAGAGGAATAAATCAGCACCTCTAAAGCAGAAGAAAAAAAGGTATGGGGGTGGAAATCCAGCTAATTTCTTATCAGTAGCATATTGTTTACATCTTCTCAGTAAATATATGTTAAGGACAAAATTTTAATACCAACTCAGGCAAAGAAAAATATGTATTCTCAAAGAAAAGGCCTGAGGGTGCCTGGGTGGCTCAGTTGTTAAGCGTCTGCCTTTGGCTCAGGTCATGATCTCGGGGTCCCGGGATCAAGCCTGGCAGGCATCGGGCTCCCTGCTCAGCAGGAAGTCTGCTTCACCCTCCCCCACTCCCACTGTTTGTGTTCCTTCTCTTGCTGTCTCTCTCCACCAAATAAAATAAAATCTTAAAAAAAAAAAAGAAGAAAGAAAAAAAAAGAAAAAGAAAAAGGTCTGAGATAGAGATCAAAACATCATTAATAAGAAGTGTGCATGTGGGGCGCCTGGGTGGCTCAGTGGGTTAAAGCCTCTGCCTTCGGCTCAGGTCATGATCTCAGGGTCCTGGGATCGAGCCCCGCATCGGGCTCTCTGCTCAGCGGCGAGCCTGCTTCCTCCTCTCTCTCTGCCTGCCTCTCTGCCTACTTGTGATTTCTGTCTGTCAAATAAATAAAATCTTAAAAAAAAAAAAAAAAAAAGTGTGCATGTTGTTGGTGTAGGAATGAGCTAAGGATTGCTAGGCAGGAATAAATACCCACAGATCCATTTTATCAGCTGGAACAGAGATTCTGCTGGGGGCGGGGCCTGGGGCCCTATCTCTCCAACCCCCAAACATCAGCATCACGCTCAGGCAGCACTACACAGCACAGTGTACCCCTAACATACACTCCTCTCCTTTGGGATGGAGGCAGTATGCAGACTTCCGCTCTGGTCATCGGGTCCCATGGCCCAGGAATCACATCTCAGGATTCACCACCATTAAATATTTAATTAGAAAACAGGTAATGGGATATCCTGAAATTGCAACTGGATTTCAGATGCAGTCACAGCAAACTGGGAGCAGATGCACAACTATTTCAAGGGCCCTGGAAACTTAAATGACTCACAAAGTCATTTAAGAAAAAAATACACATAATTCATTCAGCCCCTAAAAGGAATTACAGGCACTTCTAATACCTAGCCCAGTGTTGTTACCACTACATCACTTTGCCAGGCATCAATATACTCCAATGATATACTTCTTTAAAAGAGGAGCACTGAGGCCTAGGACAACACATTTGATAGGGAAAGACTTTAGGGCCCCTGGGTGGCTCAGACATTAAGTGTCTGCCTTCAGCTCAGGTCACGATCCAAGGGTTCTGGGATCAAGACTGGCATCAGGCTCCCTGCTCAATAGGAAGCCTGCTTCTCCCCCTCCCACTCCCCTGCTTGTGTTCCCTCTCTCACTGTGTCTCTCTCTGTCAAATAAATGAAGAAAATCTTAAAAAAAAAAAAAAAAAAGACTTCAAGTATTTTTCTGGCTTTTCTTCTTTCATATAAACTCCACTTAAATTAAGTAGTTGTCACCAGAAGCACAGACTGTTTTATGGTTGTCATCTCCCATACTTGCTAAACATGTATTTGTCAATTGAAACCCTACAGTCTTGAGTAAAAATGTACTGCACTGTAAAAATGTGAACTCACGGGTAAAAATTTGGGGTCATTCAATCCCTAAAGATCCCAGAAAGTTCACTTTTCTAAATGCCAACATAATGGATACCAGGGAATTAATTTTAAAGAAACCTTTGGAATTTTTAGCAATTCCAGTCTTATTCCACGGCACGTACTGTAGCAATTCAAACCTGCTTCCTTCCATATTGGGCTGATAACCAATAGCAAGGATATCTATAAGGCAACTTATTTTCTCCTGCAATAAGGACTTCTATTAAGAGGAGGAGGAAGGATAAGAGAGGACAGGAAGAAAAGGGGGTAAGGACCCTCATTTCTTTTTTTTTTTTTTTTTTTTTTTAAAGATTTTATTTATTTATTTGACAGAGAGAGATCACAAGTAGACGGAGAGGAAGGCAGAGAGAGAGAGAAAGAGAGGGAAGCAGGCTTCTTGCTGAGCAGAGAGCCCGATGTGGGACTCGATCCCAGGACCCTGAGATCATGACCTGAGCCGAAGGCAGTGGCTTAACCCACTGAGCCACCCAGGCGCCCCAGGACCCTCATTTCTAAAGACAAACAACTGCTACTTAAAATACCTGGTATATATATATACACATATATAACTGAGCTCGAGAAACGTAAAGCAACTTCTGTGAAAATTAATGCTTAGCTATTTACTGTCTATTCAACCTTGTTACATCAAAGAATGATTAACCATGACCGCAAATATACACTCAAGGGATATGCCATATGGTAGAAACTATAAGTGGCTGTGGAAGGAAGAGGAGCTTTGCAAAGTATATGGGGGCATCCTGAAGCCAAGCTGCTTATACTAGCACTAACCTCTGTCAGGTTACAACCCCTCTGAGCCTCAGTTTCTTCACCATAAAATGAAGGGATCGTGGACTCTGTGGTATCTTAAATTCCCTTCCAAACTCGTAATTCTTCCCACTGGTTAAATGGGAAAGGCAGGGAACTTAAGAACAAAATTAAGTCAGTTTTGACTGAATTTACAGTCAATTCTGTTGTAACACTTGTTCTGAAAATGCAAATTTGTTCCAACACAACGGATATATTAGGGACCAGTCTGAACATAATTCCATTTCTGCTTTGGCTCATGTGTCATTTAATCCACGAGAAACACGAGGTGAAGCGAACAGGCTGCACTCGGCCGAGCTCCTCAGAGTAGGAACACGCTGGGCGCACAGACGCACACTCCGTGGCCTCCCTGTGCCTGTGGGGCACACCGAGCTCACAGCCACACCCGGCCACTCGGGCAGGATGACTTGCTGTCCTGCTGCAGATAAGCCTTCCAGCACCCCTGCCACAAGCATATCTCAGGTCTGTTTCAAGGTAAACTCCCGCATTATTCTAATACCCACGTACTTTCAGCTGCTCAACACATGTGAAACCATGTGACCATTTTTATAGGCTTGTATCTTTTTTTTATGTGTCACTGACAATGTTTTTGAGTACTGTGTCCCTAATCGCATTTTCCCCATAAGCCTTCTGGGTTCTTTTTTTTTTTTTTTTTTTTTAACCACACAATGACTTTATATAAAGTAACTTTATATCACCTTAGAGCAGAACTGACTGTATCACTGTTTGGGGAAAAGTCATCAATGAACACTTCATCTTTTCAAAGAGAGCAGATGGACAAGCTTCCTACAAGTCTGCTTTCGCATTAAGTTAAAATCAGAGAAAAGTCTAAGTTCCCTCCTGAACAGGTGTTTGTTACTCCTCTAGTTCCCACATCAGGTATCAGGTTGGGAGTCAGAAGGGATCACTCACCTTGAAAGAGCCAACAAAAAACTGGATTTGCCAATTAATAAAGAGGAGACACTGAATGTATCTTCTAAATTCACACCTTGATTTTGGCAGAAAATCTGTAAAAATCTCTGTAAAAATGTCACCCATTCATTAATGAGATATGCAAAGGCTACTCACTATCAACTATGAAAGAATATGGAGCAAAAAAAATATTTCTGCAAGGTAGTTCCAATAGTGCCTTAGAAACCACAGAGCCTTTACACACACTCTTAATGTTGTTTGTTTTTTTAAGATTTTATTTATTTATTTGGCAGAGAGAGAGATCACAAAGCAGGGTGAGAGGCAGAGAGAGAGCAGGAAGCAGGCTCCCTGCTGAACAGAGAGCCCGATGTGGGGCTCGAGCCCAGGACCCCGAGATCATGACCTGAGCCGAAGGCAGAGGCTTAACCCACTGAGCCACCCAGGTGCCCACACACACTCTTAATTCTTGATCAACTCAGAAGTCAAGGAAGAGAGGGAACTAAAGGAAGTCATGAATGTGTCCTCATTTCCAAGCAGACCAGAAAGAGATCTCATCACTGAGCACTGAAGCCGCAGTTGGCTAAAACCTGTCACTTAGAGCCAACAGGCAGATAAAAACACTGCTGCCATCCAGCATGCTCCGGAAAGACAGGGAACATAAGGACTTTGCCTTCTTGAAAGAACTAGGACTGATACCGGAAGGAAAGAGCACTGATGTAGTCTAGCGTGTGCTCCTACACACAAGGCCAAGTTATTATTACAGTCATAGTCCTGGCACCGTTTCTTAAAAAACTGATATTTTTGTTAACATATTTACATATATATGCCAGGGAAACAAGTAAGAGACAAAAACACCAAGATGGTAACATAGTTTAATATTTGGGTAATAGAATTATAGAGGCCTTTATTATTTTATACAATGAATGTATACTGCTTTTTTTTTTTTAAAGATTTTATTTATTTATTTGACAGACAGAGATCACAAGTAGGCAGAGAGAGAAAGAGGGAAGCAGGCTCCCTGCCGAGCAAAGAGCCCGATGTGGGGCTCGATCCCAAGACCCCGGGACCATGACCTGAGCCGAAGGCAGAGGCTTTAACCCACTGAGCCACCCAGGCGACCCTGTACTGCTTTTATCATCAGAAGAAAACCAACCGACTGAAAGAAATGAATCCCTGATCCTCGTTCACACTGAATTCACAGCACGCTGTCAAATGTCTCTTTTACTTGCCAAAGGGTGAAAGGTGAGCAGCCTGGATTGAGAGAGCACTTGTCCTACCAGGCAGGAAATGTCAGAAAGAACTTTGCACAAAAAACTCTCAAACACAGGAAGGTGGGTGAGCACAACGGTGGACACTACACACTGAGGAGACACATCAGACTTGTTTTTAATCAGATAGCACTTTGGTGACTCCTATAGGTACTCTGAAAAATCTTTGCTTTTGGGTAAAGCTAATATAGAGCCACTTAACTAAACTGAACAGTGTGTGGTAGCAGAGAGTATGGAAATATGATCTAACCAAAGACAGCCAGTGACCAAAGCCTAAGAAATGTGCAAAAAACCACTGTAGATTTTACAGTCAGCTTTCTCTCCAGATCACTGTCCCAATGACGAGAAGTGTACATTTCCCCACTCAGAAAGCACATGAAGGTGAACGACTAGACTTATAGCACTATCCCAGATGCTATGGGGAATACAGAAGAAGCGCTGCAGGCATTCTCTTCACAGTATGCCCAGGACGTACGTATCAGAAATACGTAAATAACGTAAGACAAAAATGAATGGCTGAGAGGCAGAGTTGAGAATTTCAGGCAGCTCACCATGAGCTTAGGTAGGTGGGAAAGGGCACAGACAGGAAGAGAGTTCTGATGGCATAAGGAGGGAGGCAAGGGTAGTCTAGGCATGGTTGGTCATTAAGATAAGCAAAGTCACTGGAATGGAAAAGGCAATGATGAGTGTGAGCAGACAAAAATGAGGCTGGAAAACAAGAAAAGGAAGGAAGGAGAGATAGATTCAAGCAGATTATAAATCCTCTTAAGGTTTCTTGACCTCCAATCCATCTGATATAGCATTATCAGATGAAGAACATTTGTGGGAAAATCTACGTACACACTATGCTAATATGATATGATAGGATAGATAGCATAGAATATCTAAGCTCATTATAATCTTCCAAATGTGCCATTATTCCCATTTTACAGATAGAAACAAATTAGTTAAAGAGTTAACTCCTTTGCCCAAGATCACCAAAGTAAGCACCGGAACCAGGACTTGGACACAGGCCTACCTGACTCAAAGTCCATGCTCCTTTTTACTACTCCATGCTACTTCTTCCTAAAACACAGCTGTGACAACACCACTGTCAGTTTGTGTGTCTCCCTCCCCGTCACAGTGTGCATGCCTACCCGTCTGACTCTCCAGTGTACTCATGGTAATCCCCAACAAGGCCTGCTGTCAGGACAGTATCTGCAGCTAAAACAAAAATGACCAACAACAGTTTACCCCATCCTGGGGTATTTCCAATGCTCCAGGAATCAGAAGCTAAAGTTAGGAAAAAAGCTCTCACATAAACCCCTTGATGGAACACAGATTTTACCTTCGCAGGGGGCCAGGCCAAGTATGTATCCGACAATGGCCCTTTCCATGGCTTATGTTTTAAACTCCCACAGTAAGACTCCCCCTCATAAGCCCCGGGGGTCTCCATGTGGGAGACAAAGGGCCACGTGTGGCCGCAGAAGCACTTCACAATACCATATCCCATTTCATGGAGGAAGTATATGGGAACACCTACCCAAGATGTGTTTGACATCTAAACCGTTAAATGTTTCTTTAAAAGACAGGATGCCAAAAAAAGTGCTTTCTAATAACTTTATAAAATACTCATCTACGGTCTCTGGGAACCAGGAACAGTATCTTTACTGCGCTCACCTTTTGGACAATCAAAGATATTTTAAGTATCAGATGGCGCAAGTGTCATCTTTCAAAGGAACTGAAATAAAACCACACGGGATCCTGGGGTACATAAAGCTGACGGGGTGGACGAGCACCACCCTGGTACAGATTGCACCACGCACTCACCAGGAAGACAGCCTCAGTCACTGACGTCCATTTGCTCAAACCGGAATACACTGATAATTAGGTCAAAGGTCTCCTGAGAACTTGAAAGTTCCCCACCAAATATTTTAATGAGCCAGGGAATGATAGGAGTTTCAGAATGTGTTTCAAAATGATTCGAATTCAACGTAAGAAAATTTCCAGACCAGCTTGGAAAATACATTGAACTGTACGTTTCACATAGAAAATGAAAGGAAATTTTGGGGGCGCCTGGGTGGCTCAGTGGGTTAAAGCCTCTGCATTCGGCTCATTCACGGTCCCGGCATCCTGGGATCGAGCCCCGCATCGGGCTCTCTGCTCAGCGGGGAGCCTGCTTTCCCCTCTCTCTCTGCCTGCCTCTCTATCTACTTGTGATCTCTCTGTCAAAAAAATAAATAAAATATTTAAAAAAAAAAAAGAAAGAAAATAAAAGGAAATTTTAAAATAAATTTTTAAATTACTATCTTTCTCAACAAAAGCTGTTATATCCCTTACCCTAAAGAAATCACTAAGAAATTCCCATTTCACCAGAGCTTCCAAAGTGCGTGCCAACAGATTTTAAGGTTAGAACTTTCAAGTGGTAAAAGGAAAGGGTTGTCCTTACGTATCTGGATGGCTCCTCCAGGTTCTGGTCATTCATGTCAGTAGGAACAATTCGGGTGGCCAGTGGTCCCTCGGCAAAAGGTTTTGGTAACTGACCCCTGAACTCCGATGGAATGAACTGAAGCTGCCAACTGTCAGAAACACAAATAAGGGAGAGTAAGAAAAACACAGGGGGCCCATATTGCTAAATGTACTTGAAATAAACAAGCCAAAAAAAAAAAATTCATGTGAAAAACATCTCGCTTGGAGAAAAAAAGTATTTCTGCTAAAACCTCCACCAGGGAACACGGAGGCAAAGGTCATGATTGAGTCCAACATGGTTGGGAAATTTTCAAGAGGGATTCTCAACCCATTCCGCCAACTCTTAGCACTAAAATTTGCAACCAAACGGTCCTTCCATCAAACTACCAGAGAAGCATCCCCATTTTTCACCAGTAATCACATGATAGAAGGACTTAACAAAATTAAAGCAAATTCATCAGGTAGGAAAAAGGTGAAATGCAAGAACACACTATGGGAGAAGTACTTCGTCCCTGAGTAATTCTCACAAGTATCTTTAGTTATGAAACTATTGCAAAGGCAAAAGGCAAAGGCTAATGTTAGTTAATACTTCAAAAAAAGAAAACCCAACATTTTAATGATTAATGACTGATACGGGATCTTCAGTCAACCCAAGATACCCCCACCAGCTAAGCTGCTGAAGCCAATCCCCAAATGGAACAACATGACTCATCTTAACCCGACTTCCCTTTTCCCTAAATAGGACCTTCTCCATCCGAATTAAGCAAACATACGGAACTCCAGAGCCTGTGCTATCATCCAACAACAGAGAGCATGAAGGCAAGTGGCACAATTACCTTAATCACAGCTTTCCCCAGCATCCACATGCTGGTAAAGAACTTTCACTACTGCTGGATGACAAACATTTCTTCTCTAAAAACACTCTTCCAACTAGAGTTTCTAGACCACTTCTGGAAGTGAATTAATACCAGATGATTACTGAAATTTACATATGGATCCTCAATAAGAGCCACTAGAAGCCTAGGGCCTCAAGTGTTTTTAGAAGTCCCTGGACCTCCATGGTTGCAGGTAGAGTGGGTGCGTGGCCACACACGGCACCCAGTCTACTGGACATGGGCTGTGGTTGCACATTGCAGATCTCACAGCTCTGAAAAGCTCTGAAATGGTCAGTTATTCAACAACTTTTTGTGAAAAATCCAAACATGGAAGAAAAATTAAGGAGACACTGCCACAGAACTGCTATTTTTACTCCTTGATTTAAAACGCTGGGAATTAGGGAATGCCTGGGTGGCTCAGTTGTTGAGCATCTGCCCTCAGCTCCAGTCATGATCCCAGTGTCCTGGGCTCGAGCCCCATGTGGGGGTCCCTGCTCATTGGGGAATCTGCTTCTTCCTCTTCCACTCTCCCTGCTTGTGTTCCCTCTCTCGCTGTCAAATAAAATCTTTAAAAAACAAATAAATACATAAATAAATAATAGAAAAATAAAAAATAAAACTCTGGGAATTAAAGGAAAACTTACTTATCAGGCAGAAGGAAGCTACTGGGAAAGCGATACCACTCCTTTCCTACACAGACATTCACGGTCCTGCCTTCTGGGACAGTGTGGATGGCTGGGTCTGTGGCAATTCGGTAAAATTCTGGGTACAGATCAAGGGGTCCATGATACCCTGGAAGGGAGAGAGGTTTGTGAAATCAAAGATGAGTAAGATGAGAGGCTGACATTGAATCATAATGCCCGTGAATGTCCCCCGTAACTCGTGCATAATGGAAGAGTGTGAAGGTTCCCAGCAAACGTAGAAGGAAGCCTGCCCCACTGGTGCACAGTGTCTCTACAGCTCGTAAGATGATCACAGCAGAGACCCTGTTCTACCAAATAGCTTTGCTTTCTTGCCCTTCTCTACACCCTTCTGCCTTTTTAACTTCTATTCTTTGAGCACATTTTAATTCTCTGGATCCAAATAATGATTACAGGAAGAATATAATCATAGGACTTGGGCCCCAAATTTGTTTCCTATGTTCAAAGCTTCCTTAATTCAGCCTTCAGAATGAAAAAGCATCCTTTAAAAACCCAACAATAGCAACAACCACAAAAAAAAAAAAAAAACAAGAATAAAAAAAAAGTTATAGTCAGCCACAAATTCCTTCTAGAATTCTCAGTCTTCTCTTTGATCTTAAGGTAGAGAAGTCATATCCCCATCACTATATTAAGTCCACGGTTCTCCTTAGAGTACAGTCCTTCTCCCGGCCCAAGCTGAACTGTGTTCACCACGTGTCCATCAAAACCCAACATGAAGTGCCTCGTGAGTTGGGGTAAGATGTTCTCTGTGCATCTACCTTTGAACAGCGCCACAGAGCGAGAGAAGGACAAGAGCCCGAACAGAAGGAGTGTTCCCGAGGCCAGCCAGTTTGACGTCACCGTGTAATGCTCCAGGCGGTATCGCTGAAACACGAAGTGGTAGCATTTCTAGAAGGAAAGAAAACTGTATTGAAGGAAAAACAAAACAAACAAACAAAAAAACTTGCAGAATATACATAACACGGCTGTAAAACATCCTAACACCAAGTGGGAGGAAGCAGCAGCAGACATTCTGTGAAGGGTCTGAGCATTTGCAAACACTCAGTGAGGTACCCACTCTGAGTTCTAAGATGAAAACAAACTCTGTGAAGACTATCTACTGGTCAGTCCCTCCAGAGGAATTCTCACCCGCTTCATAGGATAAATATGTGGAAACCTCTCCAGTGCTTAAGGTCCTAATAATTTATTTATTTATTTTTTAATATTCAAACAAAAGTGCCGGAGCACCCAGCCGGCTCAGTCAGTGGAGCACGTGACTCTTGATCTCAGGATGAGGAGTACAAGCCCCGTGCTAGGCGTGGACCCGGCCTAAAAAAAAAATTGTTTTTAATAAATAAATAAACCAACAAAAGTGCTTTTCGGCAATTTGCTTTGATATATGAAGTGTCTCCATTTTGATATAACGAGTATTTCATCTTTACTTTTCTCATTCAGAAGTTTTCATCAGTTTTTAGTATCAACAGAATGTCTCTTGACCAAACAAGAAAAAAAGGAGTCCTCTCACAGACCATCAGGAAAAGGCTGTTAATTATCTGCTAAATTGCTTTACAAACTAGAGGAATATTATTACAATATACACATACATGCATCAATTCTACAATCTTTGAGCGCCTTCCCATTAGATTGACCTCCTCCTATCCTTCCGAGACTAGACCTCAACTTTGGGGAAGTGAAACTTTGTAAATATTTACTTGTTAGTGCCATGGGTTGTTTAAACTCCTTCATATTTGGGGCAATCTGTCCTAGGGAAACAATCCAAATACCTAAAGAAAGATATCCATCCTAGCATTGTTTGTTTATAATACTGAAATAAGGAAGCATCCTAAACCTACCATAAGTTTTATCTCATCATTACATGTGTCAAATTCAGTATATTACATATATTACACAATGTTTTATACCAAATTTAGAATATACGCTTATTCAAAAGATGGGTATAGATGAAAATCATGTGATGTAGTTCTATTAAAAGGGATATAAAGTTATATGTACATTTAGATTACAACCCTAATAAAGTTTGGTATATGATAGATAAAAATGCTGGAAGGAAAGTGGTTTTGTTAGGATAGTAGGGCTAATTTAAAACGTACTAAGAGGGGCGCCTGGGTGGCTCAGTGGGTTAAGCCGCTGCCTTCGGCTCAGGTCATGATCTCAGGGTCCTGGGATCGAGTCCCACATCGGGCTCTCTGCTCAGCAAGAAGCCTGCTTCCCTCTCTCTCTCTCTCTGCCTGCCTCTCCGTCTACTTGTGATCTCTCTCTGTCAAATAAATAAATAAAATCTTAAAAAAAAAAATAAAAAAAAAATAAAACGTACTAAGAGTGGGGTGCCTGGGTGATGCACTTGGTTGAGCATCTGACTTGGTTTCGGCTCAGGTCATAATCTCAGGGTTGTGGAAGCAAGCCGCACATTGGGGTCCACACTCAGCAAGGAGTCTGCTTGGGTTTCTCTCTCCCTCTCCCTCTGCTCTCTGCCCCATGCCCCACAGGCTCTTACTCTCACACACTCTCCCTCTCTCAAATAAATAAATCTTTTTTAAAAGTATAAATGAGGGACGCCTGGGTGGCTCAGTTGGTTAGGCAGCTGCCTTCGGCTCAGGTCATGATCCCAGTGTCCCGGGATCGAGTCCCACATCGGGCTCCTTGCTTGGCAGCGAGCCTGCTTCTCCCTCTGCCTCTGCCTGCCGCTCTGTCTGCCTGTGCTCACTCTTGCTTCTCTCTCTATGACAAATAAATAAATAAAATCTTTAAAAAAAAAAAAAAGTATAAATGAGGAGCGCCTGGGTGGCTCAGTGGGTTAAAGCCTCTGCCTTCGGCTCAGGTCATGATCCCAGGGTCCTGGGATAGAGCCCCGCATCGGGCTCTCTACTCAGCAGGGAGCCTGCTTCCCCCTCTTTCACTGCCTGCCTCTCTGCCTACTTGTGATCTCTGTCAAATAAATAAATATTTTTTAAAAAGTAGTAAATTAAAAATTATGTGCAATAAAGTTCAATTACTTTTATAATTTAAATTTTTTTGAACTACCATACTAACATGGATAGGTCTTAAAAACATACTGCTGAATGAAAGAAGCCAGTCACAGAAGACTTTTAGGATTCCATTTACATGGAAGGCCTAGAACGGGCAAATATACAGAAACAGAAAATAGATTAGTAGTTGCTTATGGCATGGGAGATATGAAGGGGGGGCAGGGAGGACAGCTAATGGGTACAGAGCTTTTTTTATTATTTTATTATTTTTATTCATTTGACAGAGAGAGAAAGAGATCACAAGTAGGCAGAGAGGCAGGCAGAGAGAGAGGGAAGCAGGCTCACTGCTGAGCAGAGAGCCCGATGCGGGGCTCAATCCCAGGACCCTGAGATCATGACCTGAGCCGAAGGCAGAGGCTTTAACCCACTGAGCCACCCAGGTGCCCCTGGGTACAGAGCTTTTGAGGTGATAAAAATGTTCTAAAGTTCACTGTGGTGATGGTTATGCATATCTGTGAATATACTAAAAATGATTCAATTTTACACTTTTTAAATGGGTAAATTATACCTCTATCTATCTGTTAAAGGGGCAGAAATAACTGTCACCCTAATTACTCTTCACTGCCAGTTGCAAATGGTAGCAGAGGTCAAAAAAGAGCCTTGGGGCTTCTGAGGCCACAGAAAGATATTCAAGATTAGTTCTGACAAGGAATTGACCTGGACAGGTTTTAAGCCAGGATCACAAAGCATCCCATATTGCTAAATGCCTGGTGTTATCCCAAACACTTGAGTAAGTTTTCATCTGATCTTGGAGTTGAAGAACAGACATTCCAGTAGCTCTGCGGTGATACCACCGTCCTGTGGGTGGCCTATACAATGACTTAGTAAAACTCCTTTAACAGCAACTGGATTCTTGTTGGCAACAGAAAGAAATTAACACACAAATTAACAATGCAAATATGTAACCAGCTCAAGAGTATGATCAACAGTCAAGCCATCAATACATCAAGCTTTAATAACGTGATCTGTATCCGATTTAATGCATGGATAAAACATCTTGGGAGAAGCATGCCATAATTTGCCTTTAAGCTTTATGACCAATTTAAAAAGCGAAATGGAATGAAGCAGACATCCATTTCCCTGAAACTCACCTGAAGTGCAGAGAGGGCCACAGCACCACAGAGACATATAAGTGGATATACAGGGAAAAGAAATCTCTCCTCTTTGTGAGGCTGGATGAAGAAAATTATAAACCAAATATACATTGGAGCCAAGGTAAGCCAATATGGGTGGCCTAAATTCTGAACTGTAAGACACAGAAAAATATCCACCTTTCACCATATTAGAACGAAACAACACATTTGGTTTCAATGTTCTCTTGATCACAAACAGGAATACGCCCTAGGGCACCCCATAAAATGTATCGGCTCTTGTAGTCACACTTCCTCTGACGTAGTAAAGGGGTTTAGTACAAAGAGATGTATACTCCTGAGCTCCCCCAAGACAGCCAGTATCTAACAGGAGGCACAATATTGGATTTCGCTAGAACACAAATGAAAGTCAAGCAAATGGTAACAGAGCTTATTAATTTCTACACTGGATGGAGAAAGCCTTCTCTCTCCAGTGAGTCCTGCCACTAAGATTAAAGGTTCCTGAGATTAACCAAAAGCATAATGTAAACTCCTTTCTTGGGTTTTAATTCCCATGTTGTGTTTAATACAGCGATCTCCTTTCTTATATACCAATCAGTCTGTTCAAGTAATTATAGATCAAAGGAAAGAAAAAGCTGGATTCTCAAGCCCCCATTACTGGCTTTCGCCAAGCCACAAGAGTTTGTCTTAATGCAAATATAAAAACACTCTTAAAAGAAGTACACGGATGACGTTTTCTCTCCTCTTTTGCAATACCCACCCACTCTGAATCCCAAAATTGGAACCCAAATATACTTGAAGCATGTGAAAGAATTAAAGGAATTTAATGAGTGCTGAGACCCAAGCACCTGCTGGAAAGTTCCCATGGTTAGGTATATGAACACTGAGTGATAAACCTGCAACCCACCAGGAAGGCTTCCCCCACTGTGCTCCAATTAGTGATAATCAGCAGCGCCTAGAAATCACTGGCAAAGGGTAGGTAGACAGCGCCCCCTGGTGTTATGTCTACAATGAGCAAGTTTAGAAGAGCAGCTCAGGACTGTCACTGATATCCATCTTGTTGTTCCTAAGTTATCTGGAATTCTCTAGAAACTCTTTAGGGATGAAAATTCTGGAACTGAAATACCAAGCTTATCCTTTAAACTGTCTACTTTAAGATTTTGCCATGAGATCTTAGGCAATAATTTAGGACTTAAACCTTCCCAGGAAATTTTTAGGTTGGAGTTTTCTTAATTATAAGAAAATGAAATCTTTTTTTTTTTTCTGTAACTTAAAAGGCTAACAAATGCATTTTTTTAGACAAATACACTTTTAAAATATGGCCTGGGGCACCTGGCTGGTTCAGTCAGAAAAGCATGGAACTCTTGATCTTGGGGTTGTGAGTTCAAGTTTCACATTGAGGGTAGAAATTACTAAAATAAATATTTAAACATTAAAAAAAATAAAATATGGCCTAAAATTTTTCAATGTCCTCCATAAAATGTACAAAATCAGAACTATAGTTGTACTACTTGATGGAATAGCCAATTTCCTGATTCTTTGTTGTTCTTTGTTTGTTTCTTTCTTTTAAGGGTATTTTTTCTACCATAAAATACACAGAAAGTATAAAGAAAAAACAGCATTTTCTTACTAGGTGGACATGTGTGTAAATTACATATTTTTAAACCAAAATTGGATTCATACTGTAGAGAACAGCTTAATATGCTGTTTTTATACTTACATCACAAGCATTTCCAAATTCTCCACAAGCATTAAGTATTTTTACAGTTAAAAAAGTTACTTTTCACAAAAGACAGTGATCCTTAGGAAATATAAGGAATGGAGGAATAAGTTAACACCTCCAGGTGACAAAGAGCTGAATCCAAATGTGGGATACTTTGCAAGATGAATGACCTGATTTCTTTAGAAATCTTCAGGAGAAAAAAGAAGAGGGGGCAGAACCTCATATAAAGCTTAAGAAATTTAACACTAAATTCAGTATATGACCCCTTTCAGATTCTTTAAAAAAAAAAAAAACACAACTATAAAAAGCTGTTTTTCAGACAATGTAGGAAACCTGAATATCAACTGGGTATTAGCGTTTAAGGACTATTGATTTTGTTAGGATAATGGCATTATGATCATGTTAAAACAAAAGTGATCGATGACTGCTTTCATATTCGAATAGTATAGCACAGTGAACTCTTATAAACCATTAATAGTAGAAAAGCAGAATGAGGGGTGGGATGGGGAGATCATATGGCATCCAAATCAGACTGAAGAGTCTGAAATTAAATCTCTTTCCAAAGCTCATATGAATTTCTGCTCAAATCTGTCTTCCATAAAAGAAACATGGGCACTAGATGCCCAAATCTGTGACAACTTGAGAAAACACTGGCTGTGCACTAGAGAGAGTAGGAGCAAGCAAAATAAATGACAAACCAAGCCTTCCACGATAAGGCAAACACAGAAGCAAAACGGAACAAAGGGAAGCATAATGTTTCTTAGGAAGTCCAAAGTTTCTCTCACTTCAGTATCAAACGTGAGGGAAATCCCTGTATGGTTTAGTTTTCAAATTTTTGGTTGAAATAATTCCCCAAAGAACGTTTACCTCTTTCACTTATTATCTTAAGCCATCTTCCATGCCAACATGCACTTTAAAAAAAAAAAACAAACAAAAACAAAAAACACAAGACTCCTGAGATTCTGGAACTGTTTTTGCCTCCCTGGGTGGTTCCGTAAGCTATACTCATTTCCCCCCACCTGAAAGGATATAAAGTTCCTCCCTTTGTCAGTTTAACTTGCAATTATTAACCAAATCTTCACATAAATTTGTAAGTACAGATTGACATTTCAATAAGCCAACCATCTCCATAGGAAGAAAATGGAGAACAGAAGAAGAATCATTTTCACTTCTCAGTATACACTGTTATTTGCTTCTTCCTCCCCCAAAACCTATCATCCCTTACACCACTCACCATGAAACCTCTGCAGTAAGTATTCCATGAGAGAAGTCAGTGGTAAGACCAGGAGAGCCAAAGCAAAGGCTACGTTAAAATTAAGAAATCCATTAATCAAATAGAAATACCAGGGCTCCGTACCTGAGTGAACAAACAGATAAGGAATCATTAGCGGATGCCTTCAACACCTTTCCTAACACTTGACTCAAAATGTTCTTTGTTCAGGTAATGTTGATAGTCTGATGCCCCAAGTGAATGAGTCCACAATGGGAACTCAGCTCCTGGGGCTCTGCCACACAGGGGAAGCCCAAGAGCAGAAGATGGGAAGAGAATGGGATTGGTCACTTTTCCAGAACAACCAGGTAATTTAAATAGCTTAGAGGTGATACTGTGATTTCTAATAAGCAATTTGTTTTTGGGCTTCATCCCCATTTCTGGCAAAGGGCTCCTAAAACCTTTGGAATTTCCTAATCGAAGAGCAATAAGGGGGTCTTCTGTTAATTAGGAGAATTGGGGAAAGCCCCTACGTGGCCTAAGGGTCTGGACTGATGGCCAGGGGATCCAGCCATGTGCCTGGGGGGTTAGAATTTTCAGTTCCACCCTTCTGACCTCAGAGGAGGAGACAGGGGCTGGCAATAGAGTTCAATCACAAATGGCCAAGGATTTCACCAATCTGCCTGTGTAATGAAGCCTCCATACAAACCCAAAAGGACAGGGTTCAGAGAACTTAGGGTTGATGAACACCTAGAAGTGCAAGGATTGTGGTGCTCCTGGAAAGAACTGGAGTTCTGAGCTCCATCCCACGAAGCTTGCCCTGTGCATTTCTTCCAACTGGCTCTTCACCTATATCCTTTATAATATCCTCCCTAATAAGCTGGTAAATTTAAGTCAATTTTTCTCTAAGTTCTCTGAGCCACTCTAGCAAATTAATTGAACCCCAAGAGGGGGTTGCTGGAACTTCCCATCTACAGGTGGTGGGTCAGAAGAGACCATCTGTGGACTTGTGATTGGTGTCTGGAGTGTGGGGGGGGGAGCAGTCTTGCAGGGCTGAGCTATTCAGGCCTTTTCCCCTTTTAGTCTCTCCTGTGTGTTCCACTTATATTCTAGGATCTTCCCCCTTGATATGCTTAACCACTATCCTGTAGTCATGTATGCAAGGGACCCTGCACTTAGTAAAATGCAGTAAGCTGTTTTCCTTAGGAAAATAATGTCCCTAGACCGAGGTCCTGCTTAGTATTGAGGACTCAGAATGAAACAAAATGACTGAAAACACAAGTCTTATTCACACGAATTTTGATTCTTTAACTCAAAATCCTTAAACCACACGATGAGAAGCAGCCCTCCTCTGCACATTTAGCAGGTTTTTCATCTGCTCTTCCCCTCTGTGTGATTACTTCAATCAGGCAGTGAATGACACATGCGGGCTTTAATCACTGCGTGTTGTGACACCCGCCTTGCACCACAGCAATTTCCTGCAATCAGCACTGCTTAAAAGGGTAATCAGGAGGCAGAGGAAGAGTCAGAAAAACCTGACATTCTTGCAGCTTGCACAGCAGAATAAGATTAGAAACCAACCCCGTAATGCTAGAAGCATTTAGGGGAGAAGCGGGAGGGGGGTACCCTGAGGAAAGACTCAACTGCAATTGTGTGTCACCTTTTGGGAAAGCGCACTCCTTCCTGTCTACATACAATGACGGTGGCCACAAACAGAGGTCCTGGCCCAGGCCGAGTTCATTAGAGGCCTATTTATATCTGGTATTCCTTACAAATAACCTTTGGGTTTCAGAAAACTTATGATTTTCATATAGAAATACGTATCTTCTCTGCATTTTAATTAATATTTAACAACGCATTTCCTAAACTGAGTCCTTTAGGAATGCAGTTTCCAGGAAGGTAGTTTTGGTGGGGGGCTTTTTGGGGTTTTTTTTTGGTTTTTGGGTTTTTTTTTTAAGCAGGCTCCACACCCAGCAAGGAACCCGGCGTAGGGCTCGATCTCACAATCCTGAGATCAAGACCTGAGCCGAGATTAAGAGTCGGACACTAATCGAATGAGTCGGTGCCCCAAGAAAGGCCGCTTTTTGTATCATCTGACCACCAGTAAGGAAGCAGCAATATCAATTTTGACCTGCTTTTTTCCTAAACAAATTTTGGAAATCTGGGCCTGAGAGGAAAAATCAGAGTGACTAGGAGAAATGATGTCACCTTTCACATCATCTTTTACAGATGCTAATAAGCATCAAAGTGGGGCAGGGGGAAGCCTCTTTCTCTTTGAGCCTTACAAATACATACTGTTTTTACAGGGAAGCACTTTATTTCCAGCAAATATTTGTCTCTACCACAACTTATTATACCTCCTACTAGAGCTGACTATCCTTTTATACTCTGAGATTCTGAACCAAAAGTATTAAGATGGTAAACTCAACAATGTTTAGCTGTTAGGAACTCACAGATCAAGTTCACAGCTAGGCTATGAACATTTCATAATAGACTGTTACTTCCTGGAAGAACAGGGTAAAAACTGGAGGATAAGCCAAGACTGGGTAAGGTTCAAGAGACAAGAGTCTTAAAAACAAGGGCAAAAAGGGACAAAAATAGTGAATTCTGTCAGCCAGTGTCCTCCCCTACTTGATAAGACACCTGCCTGAAAAGAGAAAGGAGGAAAACCTTTTATCTCTTTCCAGGGAGATATTTGATGCTATTTCCCAGAAAGTATCAAAGCTGAACTATGCAGAAAAAAATGCTTCAGCATGACAAGCTACGCATTTAACTGGTGCAAAGTGTACAGTCAAAGAAAGCTAGAAGCAGGGTCTCTGCAGGGAATGACTCACCCATCTCCCTCTTTAGGGAAAGTGCTTCAAGTCCTTCCATTCAAATGAGCTAAAGGGAACCTTCAAAGAGGCTAAAAGAAGAATGGATAATGTTTACCGTTCCCCAGATTGAATGAAAGGAAACCATTTTATAAACCTATAATTTTACAGAACTGCAAGAACGAAATTATAGTAAATCATCTTATAAAAGTCAAATTTGCAACACCAAGAGCGAAAAGAGACCAAGGTTCACCAAAAACAATTAGTGAAAGAATGAAAGCTCTAGGACAGCTCTGGCTGACAGTCAACTCTCAAGAGACTCACGGGGGCTTCATTCTCTGCCATTGCAAGGATGAGAAACTTTGAGTCTTTTCATCATTAGCCTTTGCCTTCCGAAATGTCCCGTCTAGCGATCTGACAGGTGTGAATAAAAACACCGGAAGAGGCAGGGATCGGTTCCTAAGCTTCAAGGTGGCATCCTGGAGCAGACCCCCTGCACTGTCTGAGGGAAGGGTCTTTCTCATACCTATCCTCCCACGCTTCCCCAGGCCTGTGAACTCTTCCGCAGAGAACACGGTTCTTCACTCACCACACAAAAATGCTTATCAACCTCAACATCTACAAACTTGAAGTGTTACAAGGGTAAAAGCAAAATCAGTGCTATGACCAGTCACATTTTTGCAACACGAAATTTCACGTCTTGATCTTTGACACCAAAGAGATGTTTTGCCTATGACTTTGCAATTTTATGCCTACATGAAATTTCCTAAATGCCAAGTATTCTTTACCTTGTCCAAATATTCCTTCTTTGACAAGCGTGGCGCAATGCCCGTGCTGTGAAAGACAGCCTGACAGTATGCGTGGCGTCGTGCCATCAAAACTTCTCAAAGGCTCCTGACCATCCTCCGAGCCTAAGTGCACGGGACCTTCCAAGGTACATCTACTTCCTGCCCCTTCTTTAGATCAAAGCTTATCTTCTACTACCTCCAACTCATGCTCTGTTTCAGCAAGTTTATTCTCCTGTAGAATCTCAATTGCCAAACTCTGGGGTTTTGCTGAGGTTGTTCTCAGTGGAAAGAACACAGGCTTTGGAGTCAGACAGCCCTGGGCTCTTATCCCATTTCTGCCACTTATTAATTATGTGCAAGTCCCCCACCATCCCCACCTTGGTTTCCACAGCTGCGAGTAAGAATAAATAACGCCTATCTCACAGAGATTTTGTGAGGGGAAGAAGACAGTTGTGTAGAATTTCTGGTATATAACAGGCACTTTTTTTTTTTCTAAACAGAAACTATTGTAATTAATAGTCGTGAAAAATGTACTCCTTCTCTTTCTCCTGGCATCCCAAGAGTCAGCTCAGATCTGGACTGTGTCATGAATAAATGCTTTCTGGCCAAGAAAGTATCAAAAGGTCCCTTTGAACCAGGAACAACAGAGTAAATGTTTATATTATAGTCACAACAGAGAGAATGAATTTATCTTGTTCACGCCTGTGTAGTTTCTACCTAAAATCAGCCAACACTGTAAAACTAGTTAACTTAAAAAAAAAAAAAAAAGAATCCAATGTTCAATCTTTTTTTTTTTTTTTTTGTCTCAGCAGAACCTCCAACTGGACACTGCAGTCGTCTAAGATACACTCCTCTAGCGTCTGCTCACTCACCTTTTACTCCCCTGCCAGGCTCAGCTCAAGGACCACCACCTCAGAGAAGTCTTCTTGCATCACCAGATAGACCTGCTCCTAGGGTTCCCCATCTTTCTACTGTAGCACATAATACATTGGACTGTAATCACCTATTCCTGTGACGGCAGCCTTATTGGACAGCAAATTCTGTGAAGACACAGATGCTCAAAGACAATTTATTCAATGTTTCTTTAGCTAAAATCCAGTTACCTATCTGCTCAAGTATGACTGGCGTATATGGAAGATAGACACGAAGGCAGAAACTATCAACACGATGCATTTGTAATTTTCAGATAAGAAACGTGCCTACCATAGCTAATGAAGCACTTGGAGCAGAACAGTCTTCCAAAATAGTCAAAATAATGCTAAGTAGTACCAAATATGTAGGCAAAGTTAAAGAGCTGGAGTTTCCATGACAAAAGATAGGCTGTCTCACTGTGTGATAGCAGTACAGCATCAAAGTATTTATTAAAAACTCAGTCTTGGGGCACCTGGGTGGCTCAGCTGGTTAAGTGTCTGCCTTCGGCACAGGTCATGATCTCAGGGTTCTGGGATCAAGCCCCACATTGGGCTCTCTGCTCAGTAGGGAGCATGCTTTCCTCTCTCTCTCTCTCTCTGCCTGCCTCTCTGCCTACTTGTGATGTCTGTCTGTCAAATAAATAAATAAAATCTTTAAAAATAAATAAATAAAATAAAAATTCAGTCTTTCCTATTTACTGAATGGACTCACCCATGATCAGTTAGGTGACAATTATAAAGTACTCTGCTTTAAAAAGTACTTTTACCCCTATCGTTTTTATTTGGTATCAAAAAAATCCTGACCTAATACACCACAACAGGTCTAACAAAACAGCTGTAGGACAGAAGAGCGATCAGGGTACAACATAATCTGATGGATACTCCCAAATTCGTTCATCCATCTATTCACCATGACAAATCTTTATTGAGGACCTAGAATACACAAACAACACTTACTTCTAAAATGGAGGAAGTATTTTCTCTGCAGGAGTTATTCTTTTTTTTTTTTTTTTTTTTTTTAGGATTTTATTTATTTGACAGAGAGAAATCACAAGTAAGCAGAGAGGCAGGCAGAGACAGAGGAGGACGCAGGCTCCCTGCTGAGCAGAAAGCCCGATGCGGGGCTCGAACCCAGGACCTGGGATCATGACCTGAGCCGAAGGCAGCGGCTTAACCCACTGAGCCATTCAGGCGCCCCAGGAGTTATTCTTTAAAAGAATGGACATCAACCCCACCCCAAAACTGTCAAATTCAAAGATGAGATAAAAGCACAAAAATGCTACATCAAGGTACAACCCTCTCAAGTCTGACTAACTACAGCATGGCATCAATCCTGCCGATGCCCAGTAGGATAATGCCTTCTGTCCCAACAGGGCTTTTTCCATCACCAGGAAAGTGATCACTTCCTGTACATTCAAAATAGCAACATCTGAACTGAAGCACTCCCAAGTTCATCAGAGCAGGCAGAACAGAGCTCCAGGCACTCCTCCCAGGCAAACACTGGACAAGATGAATGGCAGATGCCAACATCCAAGAAAAAACTGGCCACTTCTAGGCTGGATCGCAAAACAAAGATCCCCAACCAGGCCACTGTTAAACCAGAAACATAAATCGGAATTGATTCTGTCATTTCTGCTCTCCCAGACAACCTGCAGATTACTAGATTTATAAACCTCATCTATCTCGGCAACTGCTTTTATATAGTCTCAAAGTTTTATAAATGGTCAATCAAAATAGCAATATGTTTAAAAGGTAACATTTAAAGGTAAAGTCGGTTTCCCAAAATTAAGCTGAAATTAACATCATTTATTCACCCATTTATAATGGATATTATGCGTCCAAGAGATTCCAGTAAATCAATTTATAATGTGCAATCTGGGTCTAAGAGGGGAGTCTTCCTTCTATTGACTTATAGAACCAAATAAAATTTTACAAGGCAACTAAAACAAGGGGCAATTAAAAACATACAAACTCGGGGCGCCTGGGTGGCTCAGTGGGTTAAGCCGCTGCCTTCGGCTCAGGTCATGATCTCAGGGTCCTGGGATCGAGTCCCACATCGGGCTCTCTGCTCAGCAAGAAGCCTGCTTCCCTCTCTCTCTCTCTCTCTGCCTTCCTCTCCATCTACTTGTGATCTCTCTCTGTCAAATAAATAAATAAAATCTTTAAAAAAAAAAAAAAAAAAACATACAAACTCTTGGGGCGCCTGGGTGGCTCAGTGGGTTAAAGCCTCTGCCTTCGGCTCAGGTCATGATCCCAGGGTTCTGGGATCGAGCCCCGCGTCGGGCTCTTTGCTCAGCGGGGAGCCTGCTTCCTCCAATCTCTCTCTCTGCCTGCCTCTCTGCCTACTTGTTAATCTCTGTCTGTCACATAAATAAATAAAAATCTTAAAAAAAAAAAAAAAAAAAAAACAGGGGCGCCTGGGTGGCTCAGTGGGTTGAAGCCTCTGCCTTCGGCTCAGGTCATGATCCCGGGATCCTGGGATGGAGCCCCGCGTCGGGCTCTCTGCTCGGCGGGGAGCCTGCTTCCTCCTCTCTCTGCCTGTCTCTCTGCCTACTTGTGATCTCTGTCAAATAAATAAATAAAATCTTAAAAAAAAAAAAAAAAAACCACACACAAACTCTCTGTAGCTAAAGGGAGACATCTAGAGGCAAAAGCTTAAAATTGCAGCTCTTCCTCACACCCTTGGGGATCTTGAGTCAGCCCTAAAGGAGCATTTTTATTATTTTTTTTATTATTTTTATTATTTATTATTTTTTTTATTATGTTCAGTTAGCCAACATATAGTTCATCATTAGTTTTTGATATAATGGTCAACAATTCATCAGTTTTATGTAACACCTTTTAAAATTCCTTCACTTAGGGAGCTCCTGGCTGACTCAGAGAAGTGTGTGACTCCTGATGTCGGGGTTGTGAGCTGGACCCCCATGTGGAGCGTAGAGATTTCTTAAATAAACTTTTTTAAAAAATTAAAATTCCTTTACCTAGCAATTATTCTCTAAATGAGGAGGTTTGTGAATTCAAGTCATGGAATAAAACACAATTTCGACCTATTACCTACTGCCCTCTACAATGACAATACTCCACAAATCCCAACAGGCCCAATTAAATCTCACTCATACGCTTACTTGAAACCTCCTCATCCAATCTCTTGGTTCTGTTGGCAAAGTGGCACAGAAAAGTGATGGGCATGGCTCAAACGGGTAAGAACACAAAGGTAATATTAACCCGATTCACAGCAGAGCCCCAAGATGATCACATACACAAAATGCCTCAAGACCTTCTGAAAATTAATGCAATAGAATGTTTAATGAGAAAACAGTCTTGTAAAATGGCAGATCTGACCAGGAAGATCTCTAGGTCATCCCTCTGTAACTGTCACTAACTCAAATGCCCTAAGGGGCCAAATAACACAGGCCCAGGGCTGGGGGGGGGCGGGGGGTAAAATGGAGTCTGCCTTCCCCAAACTAAAGGCATCCCACTTTTTTCCTCTCAACCCTAAACTGGCCAAACTATCCACCCTCTCATGCGGACTCTACCACTTGCTCTGCTTTGTCTACACATTTCCCAAACTTTCTCCCCTAATGCCTGATACTGAATGCAAATTTTAAAAAGAACAAGTAATACCAAATGTGTCCATGTCCACAAAACCTCTGGAGGAATATACTCCAAGGTGTTAACAACAGCTTGTTTATCTGGAGATAATGGGATTATAAATGTTTTTATTTTCCTATTTTAGCTACCATACTGGTTTTCTAATGAGAACAGAAAAAAAGTAACTTTTCATTCAAAAAAGTAGCATCAAGAGCCATGGCATACTGAGAATGACAGCAGGACTAACAGAAATCACATTAATCAAGGGGCTCAGTCGGTTAAGTGTCCAACTCTCAGTTTCAGCTCAGGTCATGATCTCAGGATCTTGAGATCAAGTCCGGCATCAGGCTCTGCACTCAGGAAGGAGTCTAAGATTTTTCTCTCCCTCTCCTACTGCCCCTCCCCACACTCACTTGTACGCATGCACACGCGCTCTCTCTCTCTCAAATCTTGAAAGAAAGAAATCACATTAATCAAGAAGAAATATTTAGTGGCTACTTATCATCACTGTGCTATATCAGAACATCATTTACTTTTAAGATTAGCAGCAAAGAAATGCCGTATTTGAGGAAATAAAGCAACTGAGCTGAAATTTCAAAGTTCAGGCAAAGGAAGCTCTCTCTTCCTCTTCCCCAGATTCCCTAAGGCCTTACCATAAAGATCAGGTCCATGAGGAGTAAAGACATTATACAAGACGATGTTCACTGGTGCAACTACCAGCTTCCCATAGTAGTAGCTATCAATGACCACCACAGGCACCTAAGACAGAGCAGAAAATAGATACCAATTGCAGGGTTTTCTTCTGGAAACATGCTCCCAATGCTAACAGGAAAAACTTCAAAATGAGAAAGAGAATGAATTTCTCATATTCTCTTTCCTATCAATGTGCTTTCATTACAAGTTTAAAACAAAACAAAAAATAAAACTCACCAGAAAGAGTATTAGGGCCACCAGAGACCAATGAAAGAAACTCTTCCACCTGTGTTTCATGACCAGCAAATCAAAGGCAATGGGTAAGCTATTTAACAGAGAAACGAAATAGGAAATTAAATAAAACACTTAGAATGTAGACTCAAACAAGTCATTCACACATACCTCATGCTAAACAGGGGGAAAACAGGTCTCTAGCAGTTAACAGTGAGGAAAGAAAGCGGATAGAGGAGAGGACGTCTTCTCAACAATACAGTGTAACGGCCATTCAGAGTACATTAAGTGAATGTGCCCTGTGGTCCTATACCCACCCGGCCAAATGAATGTTCATCTCTTCCATGATTTATAAAGATTTTAATAATATTACACACTTTGATTTGTCAGTTCTGCTAGGTCTCCTTCCAACACTATTTGCGCTTATCCCTTTCGCTCTAATTCTTCAAGTGGCGTATGTATGTTGCCTTCACCATTTCTTCCTGAAGGCCTGGCTTCAAGCTCATGCGACGGACTTAAGGTCAACAGGAATCTCCTCTCGGCCAGACCCAGTAACTCTTCACAACCTTCACCTCCCTTGGTCTTTCCGCAGCACTTGACACAAAGCGTCTGCTTCTTCCTCTAGGTTTCCTGGCTCCTGTTCTTTCCTGGCCTCTTCCCAAGGGCTCCTTTCCAGAGGTCTTTTTTGTGCCCTACCATGGTCCTCGGTCCCAGAAGCAAACTTCTTTTTCTACGTGCATCTTCTCAGTAGGTACTTGCACTCTTGCATGAATAGTCACCTTCATATCCATGACCTCCAAATCTAGAACACTAGTTGGGAGTCTTCACCCACGCTCCAGTCACAAGGAATTCCCTCCCCACACCAACCTCTTACTACAGAACTTACCCAAATGTCAACAATAGGCTTTGCTCTGGACCCCTCTGCAGAACCAATGTCTCCCATCTCTAAATTCACATGGCATTGCCATCTCGGTCTTTTATTTAGCAATGCCATGTGCTATCACAAGGTATTTCTCCTGGGATATGAACTTTCACATTCTATTATCAAAATTTTGCATTATCATTTGTATTTTCATTTTTTCCCACCCAATTAGTTACATTTCCATGGCATCTCTACTTCTCCTTCGGTGAGTCATCATACATTTAATTACTTGTTCAATGTCTGTCTTTCCTACTAAAACGTAAGCTCCGGAAGTGCAGGAACCTAAGTGTCTTCTTTATCAAGGTGTCAGCAGTGCCTAACACTAAGTTTTCAATAGATGACGGTCAACTGCTAGCCATCCTGAAATCCCTTATCTCAGCTAAAGGTACACCAATCAAAACGTGCCACCCAGAGGTATTTGGGAGAACTCACAAAGTTCATTGCCAATGGTGCAGAGTAAAAGGAACGGAGGAACAAAAAAGGTTGGGGAGGTAAAAAAGGAGGGAAGATCAGGACTTTGTGGGTCATGTTAGAATCTGGACCCACAGGGCAGGGGGTTCAAACTTCTTAAAGGACCTAACGGGGCACCTGGGTGGCTCAATTGGTTTAGCAACTGCCTTCAGCTCGGGTCATGATCCCAGGGTCCTGGAATCGAGCCCCGCATCGGGATCCCTGCTCGGTGGGGAGCCTGTTTCTCCCTCTCCCTCTGCTGCTCTGCCTGCTTGTGCTCTCTCACTTTGTTAAATAAATAAAATCTTTAAAAATGAACAATTAAATAAGGGACCTAACAGTATGTATTTTAGGCTTTTAGGCTTTACAGGGCACATATGGTCTCTGCTGCATATTCTGTGTGTGGGGGTCAGCTGTGTGTGTGTGTGTGTGTGTGTGTATGTTTTGTTAACAAACCTTTATAATGCAACAACTTCTTAGTTCTTAGGCTGTACAAAATAAGACCAATTGGACTGGGCCCACAGGTGACAGATTGCCAGCCTCAGTGACAGACTGCCAGCCTCTGTGACACAGAGGAATGGGGAAGCTACTGTAGAGTTTAAAACAAAACAGGGAACTATATAGTCATATTTCCATTTCAGAATGGTAAGTCTAGTTTGATTATGGAGAGATTTCCAGAGATCAAGCCTAGGGATGGGAAGGTCATTTAGGAGGCTGTATGGTAATCCAGGAGCAGAGGTGAAGAGGAGTAGTCAGAGTCAAGATATTCAGGAGGTACAATAAATAGGACATAGGAAAGGAGACGAGTCACAGATAACTTTCAGGTTCCTGGTTCAGCACTGAGTAGATGGTGGTACCATTTATTGGTATAGAAACATAGGTAAAAGAACAGATATAGACAGAAGATAATGAGCTCAGTTTTGTAAATGTTTAGCTATAGAAAAGGAGATATCTAATATATATGAGATGACTGGACCAGATTTAAGATCTGGGAATCATCGGGGCGCCTGGGTGGCTCAGTGGTTAAAGCCTCTGCTTTCGGCTCAGGTCAAGATCCCGGGGTCCTGGGATCGAGCCTCACATCGGGCTCTCTGCTCAGCAGGGAGCCTGCCTCCTCCTCCTCTCTCTCTCTGCCTGCCTCTCTGCCTACTTGTGATCTGTCAAATAAATAAAAATCTTTAAAAAAAATTAAAAAAAAAGATATGCGAATCATCAAGATGACTGAAAGATAGAAGAAGAGATAGAAGAGGGCCTCACACAAAATCTTTAATATTCTGATGATATGCAAAATAGAAGACTGACGGTGGGGAAACCAGCCTTGAAAGCAAAATTAAGAAAATTTAGAATACTTATCCTCTAGAAGACATTCAACTCTCCTAAAAATTTATCTCATAAATAAATTTCCATAAATGTATAGACATATATACAAAAATGTTCACTGAAGCATTGTACATCATAGCAAAAAACAGAAAACTATGTATCTACCAACAAGGTAATGGCTAAATTATGGTCAGATAATGGAATGCTATGCAACCCAAAGAACGATCTAAGTCTACATACACAGAAGATACATAGTTTTTCCCCTGTGGCCTCTGCTCTTGTGGGAGTACCCTGGCTGAGCTCCCAGACACACGCAGAGGGGACAGCTGTGGGCTTTGGACACGGGCAACCCCAGGATGACTTGAAAATAGGACATCCTTGGCCCTCCTAAAGAGAGAAAATTAGTGGCTGGTGATCAGTCAGTATGGCATTCTCAGAGGCCTTTACCTGAGTGACAAATCTGCCTCCATCAGGACCTCAGGTGTCTGACAGCCCTATGTGATACTAAGATAGGACATTCCTGTAAATAAACTGCAGGACATGTGGAGCTTTGCAACACTGACATTTACTGCGTGTTGATGATGTACCAGAATTGTAAACTCATTCTACATATCTTAATCCTCTCAACAGGCCCACAAGAGAAAGAATGCCACAGAGAAGGGGGAGAGAGACAATCTTTGTGGGGGTTTGTTTTTTTTGTTTTTTTAAAGATTTTATTTATTTATTTGACAGAGAGAGATCACAAGTAGGCAGAGAGGCAGGCAGAGAGAGAGAGGGGAGGCAGGCTCCCTGCTGAGCAGAGCCCGATGAGGGGCTTGATCCCAGGACCCGGAGATCATGACCTGAGCTGAAGGCAGAGGCTTTAACCCACTGAGCCACCCAGGTGCCCCAGAGAGAGACAATCTTAAGCATGACCCAGGCCCCTGCAGATCCCCATGCTGGGCTCCATCTCAGCACCCTGGGATCACGACCTGAGTGAAGAGTCAGACACTCAACCGACTGATCCAACCAGGTGCTCCAAAGATTTATTTTTTTTAAAGGTTGGGGTAGAGTAGGGTTCCCATTTTAGTTTTATATACACAGTAGTACAACTGCTAAATTAAGGGCATAAAGACTTTATAGATGCATATTATAAACAAACTGTTACATAATAATACAACACAAAAAAGTCATTCTGAGATTATTTCAACAATATATCGAGAATAATCTCCCTACATGCTAAAACAGCATTTGCTAACATTGCTGAGGGTCAACGTTCCTAACCTGTTAAAAGTATCTTACTCCAAAAGGCTGTGTGATGCTTAATAAGGAAACCCTAGAAATGATCCTATTAAAAAAAGAGAAAAGAGGGGCGCCTAGGTGGCTCACTTGTTAAGCATCTGCCTTCAGCTCGGGTCATGATCCCAGGGTCCTGGGATGGAGCCCCAGCTTCCTGCTCAGTGGGGAGCCTGCTTCTCCCTCTCCCACTCCCCCTGCTTGTGTCCCTCTCGCTGTGTGTCTCTCTGTCCAATAAATAAATAAAATTTTTTTAAAAAGTAGACATATACAGTTACAGAATGATTCTATTTAAGAATTTATGATATGTATGCACATATACATGCATGTGCATTTACACACAGTAGGACAATTTCTGGAAAGATATATACAAAAGTATTAGTGACTATCTTTGAAGATTAGGCTAGGGGAAAAGAAGAATTAAGAATTCTTTTCACCTCATACAAACTGGAACTTTTTTTTTTTTTTTTAAGATTTTATTTATTTCTCAGAGTGAGCACAGGCAGACAGAGTGACAGGCAGAGGCAGAGGGAGAAGCAGTCTCCCCCTTGAGCAAGGAGCCCGATGCGGAACTCAATCCCAGGACGCCGGGACCATGACCTGAGCCGAAGGCAGCCGCTTAACCAACTGAGCCACCCAGGCGTCCCTGGAACTTTTTTTATAATAAAAATATACTACTACAGTTGACTTTTGAACAACACAGGTTTAAACTGTGTGGTTTAACATACATATGGGGGTTTTTAATAAATACAGTACAGTACTGTAAATGTATCTTTATTTTCACAGAACATTTTCTTCTCTCTAGCTTACTTTATTGTAAGAATATATAATACATAAGTGAAGGCAGTGCAGGCTAGAGCAGAAGTTGGGGGAACAAGGAATACAGGAAGAGTGAGAAATACTACGGCCCTTGGGAAAAGAGCTGCTGAGGCAACAACTGGAGATCACAGGGAAGTCTGGTTTTAGGCCTGGTGAGTGGGAAACGCACAGCACAGAGTGGTGCAGCGTGCACAACACACCAGCGGCAGGGTCCGGGAGGCCTGGGTCCAGAGGGAAAGAGTATCTCAAGCCAACTCCACGCTGAGCACAGAGCCCAACGCGGGACTCAGTCACCACTGTGAGATCACAATCTGAGCCAAAATCAGAAGTCAGTCTCTTAACCGACTGAGTCACCCAGGTGCCCCAGCAAACAGAATCTTCAAGGAAAATCACCCTCTTAGACTCTCTTTTCTCATTTATAAAGCACTAATGACTGGGGAGACTGGGTGGCTCAGCTAATTAGGCGACTGACTCTTGATTTTGGCTCAGGTCCTGATCTCAAGGTCCAGGGATCAAGCCCAATGGGGAGTCAGCTTGGCCTCTCCCTCTGCTCCTCCCCTGACTCGTGCATACTCGCTAATACATAAATTCAATATTTTTAAAATAATAAAAAAATAAAGCTCCCGGGGCGCCTGGGTGGCTCAGCAGGTTGAAGCCTCTGCCTTCAGCTCAGGTCATGATCTCAGGGTCCTGGGATCGAGCCCCGCATCTGGCTCTCTGCTCAGCAGGGAGCCTGCTTCCTCCTCTCTCTGCCTGCCTCTCTGCCTACTTGTGATCTCTGTCAAATAAATAAATAAAATCTTTTAAAAAATAAAAATAAAAAATAAAGCTTCCATGATTGTATTTTTCCTGCAAAGCTGCTGTAAGGCATAGGGATAAAGTTCATAAGGGGTTTAGCAGCTAACATACAGCAGACTAACATACAGCTTAATAGTCACTATTCTTATTAGAATGAATCAACAATATGCACCAAGAGAAATATTCTTCCATTTCCCATAAGCTCTGTAAGCACAATTCATTCCTGTAACTTTAGGTCATAAGCAGAGAACACGGAGATAAGCTAACACAGAGATTTACTATGTGCCCAGGGAAACAAGGAAGATGAACTGTGTTGGTCCCTTACCCAAGAGCAGCACTGAACGGCCAGCCCAAGATAGCCCCAGCAGCTACTCCAAGCACAGCAACTGAAGTCTTGTCCATATACCAGCCAGTCACGGCTACCAACGTGGTATACATACAGAAGCTGCTAGGAAGGAATGCTGCAAAAGGAAAGAAACAGGGAACACAAAGAGGGAGGAGGGGGGATAAGAGTTTGAGGTTTATTAGGTGTTACTAAAAATTTACCCACATTACGTGATACCAATAACCAGGAACATATTTTGAGAAACAATATATTAGAATTGTGCAGTGAAGTCATACTCCTTAAAAAAAAAAAAAAAAAATGAAGTTCAATGATTTTTATTTTCTCACTCTTGTTTTTTTATGGTACCAATACACCCCTAGTTAAATGCCAAGCACACCATTCCTCTCCTGGCCAGTACCCTAAGTCCAAAACTTAGAGAATTCCAAGTTATATTTCCAGACAGGGAATAATGCTGCAAGAAACTTGGAGCCATTGCTGACTATTTCTGAAGCAGTTTATCTTCTGATAGTTTTCAGAGACTGTCCTGGCACTAACATTTACCCCCTAGGAATTCTGGGGAGCCGTCTCAAGGGCCAAATATTGGATAGCAACACTGCTTTGCATCCTGCATCGATGGGCACAGATAGTTCGGGCTGTGGAAGTCCCTTAGTTACTTCCATCTAGCATCACTCTGTTGTAGTAAACAGCAGAGGCTGAGTGCTTTCAGGGTCTCTGTGACAGTAACATGCAATCCATGTTTCTAACAACTCTATATAAAAATGCAGATCTGCCTCTCCAGGCTGCAGAAGCTGACCTCGCCTAGAGCACTAGGGAAGAAAGAGCGGCACAAGGCCACAAGGCCAGCACCACGATCAGGCCATGTGATCTCCCAAACTCAGGAAAGGCTTTACAGGCTATGTATCAAAGGGTGCCTTGAACTTCTCTGGGCCTTCTCGTTCTCGGCTGGGATGGCAAAGCTAAAGGTACTCCTGAATATCTCCCTCTTGTAAGAATCCACTTCAGGAGTAGCAAAGTAACCAAAAAACAGGAGGTAAAAGCTTCACAGATAAATGCTCTATAACACTGATGCTCTCTGCAAAGTTGTCAGTTATAGCCACCAATGCAGTGGACAAGGGAGCAGAGGAATTGGAGGTCTCTGCTGGCCTGGAAGGGACAGCACGGTCTCCCTGAGGACTGTGACTCTCATAAGGTCTCTGCACAACCACATAGATTTTGATACTGTCAATGAAGTTAAATGTACACTTTTGTGCTGGATACGATTCGTGTGTATATTTTGTGTGTATACTAGATTCTGGTACACACAAACAGAAATTAAAACTGAGATAATTATATCTAGTAGCTTAATTTTTCCGGAGAAGTGGAAACAGGCTACCTTTTGGCAGTAGGCCACCATGACTCAGAGAACAGAAATGTGCAACAGCAGCATGGCTCGCAAGCCACCACTCTAAGGCTGTATCCTCATTCTCTTTAAGATACTATTTTAAAAAAAGAAAAAAAGGCCCAGAGGATGCATACCTTTATAGAACACATTGCAAATAATGGGCAGAAAGTAGAACCACAAAGAACAGGGGTTTTAGACATAAAAAAGAGCAAAATAACAAAATTGTTTTTTCTTCCTCTAACAGCAAGAAAAGGCAGAAGGTGCTAATGTCTTTCAGTCTGGTTTAAAAAAAAAAAAAAATACAGGAGCACCTGGGTGGCTCAGTGGGTTAAAGCCTCTGCCTTCAGCTCAGGTCATGATCTCAGGGTCCTGGGATCGAGCCCCAGGTCGGGCTCTCTGCTCAGCGGGGAGCCTGCTTCTCCCTCTCTCTCTGCCTGCCTCTCTGCCTACTTGTGATCTCTGTCTGTCAAATAAATAAATAAAATCTTTAAAAAAATTTTTTTTAATACAATAATATAATAGAAAGCTCTACTACTTAGGAGTTCTCTGACTCCCAGTAAGTCATTTCACCTTTCTCAATTTCATGTCCTCATCTGCAAAAATGAGAAAGTATTGGTCTTACCCCTAACACGAAACTCCTGTAAGGACTGATGGAGATCATGCAGGAAACAGTGCTCTGCAGATTACTGATATTCTATCTAAACATAATCTATGCCGACACAAGTTCTTCCTTTCAATGTAACTGTGAAAGTTCAGTGTACCCGTTATGCCCTCACCTACCCTTTTACTTACCTGATGAGGAGCAAAACATGCCAGTGCTAAGAACCAAGAAGGCCAGCATCATTCGACTTACATGCAGCCCAAACTTCTTGCACACAGCCCTAGAAGAAAGGCAAAGACCATCAGCATAGTCAATCTTAAGGACAGACATTTCAAATCAAAGGAAAAAACATGCCCCCATCGCAGAGAACACTCAGGATCTAAAGTCAAACACAAAACTGCCTGGACAGGTTTGTTAGCAATTCTGTGTGCAAAACAAACCCAAACATGCTTACTCTTCAAGCAGAAGAGCATATGATATCTCTTCTTCAAGCAGAAGAGCATATGATATCTCTTCCGTGCTAAGATCACGTACACTATCAACAGGAAAACAGCACGATGTAGTGGAAAAGTAACAGGCCTCAGATTCAGATGGGCACAGGCTCAAACTTGGGCTCTGCCACTTACTAGCAGCAGTACCCTGGTCTGGTGACAAAATCCCTGTGTCGGAATCCTCACCCGCCAAGTGAGGATAATAAGAATGCCTACTTGGTCACGCTTCTGTGAGGACAATGCATGGGAAAGTGTTCAGAACTGTCTGGAACAGAATCGCTCAATAAACAGTAGTCACAAGACAAAAAGGCGAGGAGACACACGAAGGGTTAATAAGTTGTCTAAGTCCACATTTCTCAAACCCAAGGAATGACAGTCTTCTCTACCTCATTTTTGGAGGTTTTTAACCCCATTAACATTCTTAGGAATGATTACCGCTTCATTTAGTCCACATTTGTGCAGACATACCCCTGGGTTAACTGTCCGCTAGCTCAGGTTCCTCAGTGCATCTCAGAGCTGCTTCCTGAATTTTGCTTCTTCCTAAGTATATCCTTCGTAAGTTCATTTAGGGAGGATCCGTTAATAGCAAATTCCCTTTTTGTTTGGTTTCTTTTTTTTTTTTTGTCTGAAAAGCCTTGCTAAGCTCCTGGTCTTAAAAGATGGCGTAGCTGAGTACACAATTTTAGGAGGACAATCATTTTCTCTGAGTACTGTGAAGTTTTTTTTTTTTATCTTCTGGCTTTTGAGAAGGCTTCCGTCAATCTAACATCCCTTCGTAGCTATTCTAGTAGTTCCGTCAACTTTTAAGATCTTCTTTGCCCTTGGTGTTCTACGTGGTTCACTAATTGCTTATTTTTCCAGTGCAGGATAGGTTAGGCTCCCTGAATCTATGAATTAGCATCTTTTTTTCCCATCAATTGTGGAAATTCTTAGGTATTACTTCCCTAAATACTGTCTCTCTCCACTCTATCATCTCCTAGAATCTGACTGAATCTGTCAATACAGGTTTAACATCTTTATATTTCCCTTACATTTCCCTTCTGTTTCCTTTCTGTCACTCTGTACTTCATTCCTACTGAGCTCTTCAGATCAAGCTTCTAGTTTGTTAGTGTCTAGCCATTCAAATTAACCACTGCGTGTTAAACATCAATTCTGCTTTCATTCCTAGAAGTTCTGTGTGGTTCTTTCTCAGATCTGCTCGCTTATCTTCATAGCCTCATTCCTTATTTTTCTTTTATCTTCTTTATTGTATTGTGGTAAGAACAGGTAATCAGGGGGTCTACCTTAACAGATTTTTAAGCATACGATACAGTACTGTTATCTGCACCATGTCGTACAATAGCTCTCTAGACTTATTCATCTAACACAACTGAAATTGTATACCCACTGATTAGCAACTTCCCATTTCCCCCTCTACCCAGCCCGACAATCACCAACCAGTGCTTTGCTTCCACGAGTCTATTTTAGAGTCCCATAGGTGGAATCAGTGGTGGTTGTCCATCTGTTACTGGGTAGCTCACTTAGCACAACATTCTCAAGGTTCGTGCATGTTGTCACACGCTGCAGGATTTCCTTCTTTTCCAAAACTGAATATTCCCTTCTAGGCATATACCCCATTTTCCCCCATTTATCAGTCAATGGACACTAAAGTTGTTGGTATTGGTCACAATAATCTTGGTTATTATGAAAAATGTTACAAAGAACATGGAAGTGCAGATACCTCTTCAAGATCCTGTTTTTTGTTTTTTGTTTTTTAAGATCCTGTTTTAATTCTTTTAGATAAATACCTAGAAGTTGATTGCTGGATCATATGGTAGTTCTATTCTTAGTTTTTTGAGGAACCTCCATACAATTTTGTACAATGGCTATACCATTTGGCATTCCCACTGACAGGGCGCGAAGGTTCCAATCCTACATCCTTGCCAACACCGATTTGTGGTTTGGGTGGGGGGCTTTACAATAGCCATTTTAACAAGTATAAAGTTATAGCTCACTGAGGTTTTGATTTGCATTTCCCTGAAATACAGTGACACTGTATATCTTTTCAAATACCTGCTGGCTAAGTGTATAGCATCTTTAAAGAAGTGTCTATTGAAGTTCTTAGTCCATTTTTAATCAGATTAATGGGGTTTTTTGGTATTGAGATGTAGGAGTTCCTTATATATTTTGGAATTGAACCTCTTTTCAGATTATGGTTTGTAAATATTTCATTCCATTCTCTAACTTCCTTTTCACTCTATGGATTATTTAGGTTCTTGTTTCTTATTCATGTTTTCAAATTCCTTCTTTTTTACTTAGAAATATCAAATATAGGTCATGAACTCAGGGTCCTGGGATCGAGTCCCGCATCGGGCTCTCTGCTCAGCAGGGAGCCTGCTTCCCTTCCTCTCTCTGCCTGCCTCTCTGCCTACTTGTGATCTCTCTCTCTCTCAAATAAATAAATAAAAATCTTTAAAAAAAAAGAAGTATCAAATATATTTATGTTCTTATTTTAGTAATTCCTAATCAACAAAGTCTTCCAGGTCAGCTTTCTATTATTGCTGTTGGTTCTCATGTACAACAACTTGTTCACTTCTGTACTTTGTGATTATTTTGAGATTTTTATTATAATTTCTTGTTCACTAGAACTTTATTTGTAGTAATTCTTTGACACCTGGGTTAAAGATCCATTTCTCTGGAGAAGCTTCCCCTTTTGCTTTTGCAAGATACCTTATGGGCACTGCCAACCCAGAACAATTTAAATAAATTCTCAACTTGGGATTTCGGGGGATCATGGGCTCAGCACGCTTCCGCTGCGCTACTCTGCTGGGATTTCGGGGGATCATGTAAGGTGATGTTCACTCAGTCCTTAACCAATGTGAAGACCAATATATGGTTACAATCCTTAAAGACAGCACTAGCTTGCTTCCTTCTCTGTGCCACACAGAATCAAGGCCAAATAATTTCTGTGTCTGACATTTTTAACTGTTTTCTAGTGGGGATATTTTTAATAATAATCATTATGTCTAAATACCTTTTAAAGCATTATTAACATGTTAGGTTGCATGTAAAAAAAAAAGTGGCTTTTATTACTGCAACACTTAAATGCTTAATACTTCCACTAATATTCAATCAACCGATAGGTACTTGGTGAAAGACAACGTACTGGGTGCAAGTAAGAGCTGTCAGTCCCACACAGGAATAATTTCCTATCACCTAAGCTCAAGGGGAAGAGGTAAATCATGATTCTGCATCTTGCAACCAAAATTAAGGCTCTACTAAATCCTACCACATGAAACATCTGTTACCCATGTATTAACTTTACATGAAGATATGAAACTTAACACATCTCAGGAAGGAAAGTGATAATTAGAAGTTTTCCCCTCCAACAGTGTTTCAAAACACCAAGTCCCACTTCTTTCCTCAACAAATTAAAAATATAATTACCATATAATCCAGCAACCCTACTTCAGGGTACACATCCTAAGGACATGAAATCACTATCTCAAAGGGATAGCTGTAGCCCCATGCTTACTGTAGTACTATGCGTAATAGCTGAGACACAGAAACAACCTAAATGTCCACCTAAGAATGAGCGGATAAAGAAAATGTGGTATACATGTACAGCAGAATATTATTCAGTCATAAATTTAAAAAGGAAATCCTACCACTTGCAACACGTGGATGGACCTTGAGGGCATTATGCTAAGTGAAATGTCAGACAGTGAAAGACAAATGCTGTATCATCTCACATGTGGAATCTAAAAAAAGCCAACCTTGCAGAAACAGAATAGAATGGTGGTTGCCAGGGGCTGGGGAAGCAGAGGGTAGGGAGGAGACAGAAGATTAGGAGATGGTGGCCAAAGCATATAAACTTCCAGTTAGAAGATGAGTAAGTTCTGGGGAATCCAGTATACAGCATGGTGACTACAGTTAACAACATTAATGTACTTGAAAGTTGCTAATAGAGTAAATCTTAAAATGTTCTCACCACACACAAACTGGGAAGTGATGGATGTGTTAACTAACCTTACTGTGGTACTTCATGACATATGCATTTATCAAATAATCATGCTGTACATCTTAAATTCACACAGTATTATTTCAATTACATGTCAATAAAGCAAGAAAAAAATTTTTTTAAAGATTTTTAAAAATTTTTTTAATTTATCTGACAGAGACACAGCCAGATAGGGAACACAAGCAGGGGGAGTCAGAGAAGGAGAAGCAGGCTTCCTGCTGAGCAGGGAGCCCAATACGGGGCTCAATCCCAGGACCCCGGGACCAGGGCCCGAGCCAAAGGCAGACATTTAACAACTGAGCCACCCAGACACCCCTTAAGTCCTACCTCAAATACAGTATTAGGAGCTAGGAGGAAGTGTTTTCTATTACTAACACTGCTTGCGATCAGAAAAAAAAATCTTATGCTATATTGGGCTTCCATCATAGCACTTTTAGCACTTTTAGAAGCAAAGTTTTATACTCACTTGTAAAAGTAAAGTTCACAGATACAGCTCACAAAAGCCAGGAGACATCGTAAGAAGTAGAAGACAAGAATCTGAAAGAAACCCAGGACAAGAAAACAGAAGTCACAGAAACAAAACTCTTAAAGAGGAAACCACTTCCATTTGTCATTCATAACACTGAATTGGCATAATCCTTTTGAAAAGCAGCATGTATCAAGGACCATACATGTATTCCTACCCCTAGACCAAGTACACCTATTTCTACAAGACCAGCTCGCAGAAGTAACTCGGACTGAGCAGGGAAGGTTAGTTCTACTCATGAAAATGGTAAGTGCGGCAGTATTACATTAGGAAAAAACTGCTTAAAAAACTACATATCGTCCAATGATGGGGAGATGGTCCGATCAATTATGTATATGTATTTCATGGACTATTACACAGATCTTGAAATTCACAATTACAGCAACAGTGAAAAAATTCATATAAAACTCATACATTCAATAAATATTACCTAAACAATCATAATATATTGATAATGACAGATAGTTACTCAATACTGGGTAAAAACACCAATATATTATTTTACACATCAGAATTATAGCTTTGGAAATCAGAAGCATAGGAGATGACTGAAAAGAAATGTAGTGAAATGGTTAAGGTGGCTGTATCAGGCTGCTGGGACTTAGGTGTATACCTTCCCTCCTGTCTTCCAAGCACATGTAATGTGATTAATTTCATAATTAAGAACATCAACTTAAAAAACAGTAACAGGGGTTATATTTAATAGTTCTCATACTATAGTGCACTGGTATATTTAAGAGCATTGAATACTTCAGAATGTAAGCACTACTTAAATATATATCATGATTAAGATTACTGCATGTAACTTAGGAATACTTCACATTTTCAACACCATAAACAAAATATTCCAAAGAGAGCTCAATAAACCAATCCATTAAATGCCAGATTCATTCATTACTTCAATAAAAACATACTGAAAGCCTAATATACACTGAGCACTATTCTAGATGCTGCTGGAAATTCAGATAATTTTAGTACAAAGTATCTACGCATGTAAGGACCCCTCATATAATTAAGTATAAAACATTTGGAAAGTTAAAAATTAGGCGCACCTGGCTGGTTCAGTCAGAAGAGCATGTGTCTCTTGGTCTTGGGGTTGTAAGTTCGAGCCCCACATAGGGTATAGAGATTACTTAAAAATAAAATCTTTAAGTTTTTTAAAGATTTTATTTATTTGGGGGCGACTGGGTGGCTCAGTGGGTTAAGCCTCTACCTTCAGCTCAGGTCATAGTCTCAGGGTTCTGGGATCAAGCCCCGAATCGGATCTCTGCTCAGCAGGGAGCCTGCTTCCCCTCTCTCTCTGCCTGCCTCTCTGCCTACTTGTGTTCTCTCTGTCAAATAAATAAAATCTTAAAGAAAAAAAAAAAGATTTTATTTATTTGACAGAGACACAGAGAGAGAGGGAACACAAGCAGGGGGAGTGGGAGAGGGAGAAGCAGGCCTCCCGCTGAGCAGGAAGCCTGACGCCAGGTTTGATCCCAGGACCCCAGGATCATGACCCGAGCTGAAGGCAGACCTTAATGACTAAGCCACCTAGGCACCCCATTGAAAATAAAATCTTTTAAAAAACAGCTAAAAATTAACCTTAATTAATGTAAGAATTGTATTTGGACCGGACAACAATGCCCCAACAACAATTAACATGCAACACATAACTAGAAAGGTTGGTCAATGCAAAGGACACAAGAAAAAAGGAGGGATGAGGAATGGAAGAAACTAAACTCCATCTACACAGATGGAAGAGAATCCAAGATACACACCTGATACACCAGTGACACTAGTAAGGAAATTTAGCGAGATTTAGATAAAGATTAAAATACAAAAATCAATTGTATTCCTACAGCGATGACCACCAAAAAAACCAGCAAAACAAGATTCCTTTCATAAGAGCAACAAAAAAGTATGAAGAATGTAGGCATTAAGCTTCCCAAAACTTGGTAAGACTGAAATGGGTACATTTACAAATTTTATTAAAGGATACAGAAAACCTGACTAATTAAATACATCATCTTAAGGATGGAATGACAAACCTATAAAAATACTGATTTTCATATTAATATGTAATTCAATGGGATTCCAATTTAAAAAAAAACAGAGGGGCACCTGGGTGGCTCAGTGGGTTAAAGCCTCTGCCTTCGGCTCAGGTCATGATCCCAGGGTCCTGGGATCGAGCCCCACATCGGGCTCTCTGCTTGGCAGGGAGCCTGCTTCCTCCTCTCTCTCTGCTTGCCTCTCTGCCTACTTGTGATTTCTCTCTGTCAAATAAATAAATAAAATCTTAAAAAATAAAATAAAATAAAATAATTAAAAAAAACAATTTGGGGGAGGGGCAAATGTGAAATGATTTTTAAAATACAACTTTTAAAATGGACAAAGTAGAAAATTTATCAACCAGATTATTAACACGCACTACAAAGCCATAATAATAAAAATATGGTACTAACAATTTGACCAATGACCTAGAATAAGGAGGACATAAACAGGCCCATACATATGGGAATAAGGTGTATGACAGATAAGTTATTACAAATTAGAAGAGAAAGGATGGATTATTTAGCAGATGGTACTGAAAAATCCAGTTCACTATACCACAAAAAATAAAGCTGCATCTTTCTACAATTTATAAAAAATAATATTCAAGGGGTGCCTGGGTGGCTCAGTCATTGAGCATTGGTCTTCAGCTCAGGTCATGATCCCAGTGTCCTGGGATAGAGCCCCATATCGGGCTCCCTAATCAGCGGGAAGCCTGCTTCTCCCTCTCCAGCCCCCTGCGTTTGTGTTCCCTCTCTCTCATAAATAAGTAAAATCTTAAAAATAGAGATTACTGGGGTGCCTGGGTGGCTCAGTGGGTTAAAGCCTCTGCCTTTGGCTCAGGTCATGATCCCAGGGTCCTGGGATCGAGCCCCACATCGGGCTCTCTGCTCAGCAGGGAGCCTGCTTCCTCCTCTCTCTGCCTCCCACTCTGCCTACTTGTGCTTTCTCTCTCTCTCTCTCTCTCTCCAACAAATAAATAAAATCTTTAAAAAAAATAGAGATTACTTAACAATAAAATTCTTTTTAAAAATATTTGAAGGTATTAAAGCCTTATGTGACAGGTAAAATTATAAAGCTAAGAAAATACTTTTTTTTTTAAAGATTTTATTTATTTGACAGAGATCACAAGTAGGCAGAGGCAGGCAGAGAGAGAGGAAGGGAAGCAGGCTCCCTGCTGAGCAGAGAGCCCGATGCGGGACTCGATCCCAGGACCCTGAGATCATGACCTGAGCCGAAGGCAGTGGTCTAACCCACTGAGCCACCCAGGCGCCCAGAAAATACTTTTAAAAAATATTTTGGGGGGAGGCGCCTGGGTGGCTCAGTGGGTTAAAGCCTCTGCCTTCGGCTCAGGTCATGATCCCAGGGTCCTGGGATCGAGCGCCACATTGGGCTCTCTGCTCAGCAGGAAGCCTGCTTTCTCCTCTGCCTGCCTCTCTGCTTACTTGTGATCTGTCAAATAAATGAATAAAATCTTAAAAAAATAAAATATTTCTTTTTTATAATTTGAGAGAGAGAAAGAGCAAGAGAGCACAAGCAGGGTAAAGGGTAGAGAGAGAAGCAGCCTTCCAGCCAAGCAGGGAGCTCAATGCAGGACTTGATCCCAGAACTCCAGGATCATGACCTGAGCCAAAGGCAGACACCCAACTGACTGAGCCACCAATGTACCCAGAAAGCTAAGAAAATACTTAAGAACATCTTTGTGAACTGTGGTAAAGAAGGATTTCTTTTAGGAAGACCCAAAACCCACCAACCATTAAGTGAAAAACTAATTGACTTGACTTTAACAAAATTAAAGATTTCTGTTCAACAAAAGGCCCACAAACAAAACAGAGCAGTGACAGCTTAAAAAGATTTCTAGTATCTAAAACCTACAAGGTGTTATTACTGAGAACTTCTACAAATCAGAGGAGAAACCCAGAAAAACCAGTTGAAAAACAGCCAAACAATGTGAACAGGTAAATCATAGAAAAGAACGAATGAATAACAAAGATGCTGCACCTCACAAGTAACCAAGGAAGGGCAATTAAAATGAGAAACATTTCACATACATGAGAACCGCACATACATGAGAACCGCAAAAATTAGCAAGTCAGAACATCAAGTGCTCAGGAGATGTGAGGTGGCTGAAATATGGAACATTGTTGCAGAAGTGTGAAATTAGATAGCCACTCTGGGAGGAACCTGGCGATAGAAATTAAGTACCCGCTCTACATACACATACACGGATCCCACTGAATATATCCTCCAGAGAAACCACACACACAGATCCCACTGAATATACAATTCAGAGAAACTGAAAACCAGATCCATAGGGAGATAAAACCAAGGTATTCCTGTTTAGGGTGGCAAGAAGTTGGAAACCATCACTAGGGGTGCCAATTATTACCAGATGCTCTTTTAGCAACAATCCACCCTCTCTACTGGGCATGATGATGCTGGGACTGGGACTCGATAACTCTAATTCTTCCTTGTCAAGTGGCTTCCTACTGGTTTCCATTGGTAGAACTTACCAGGAAAGAGACTGTACGGAAGAACAAGGGAAATCTTCATTCCTGTTCTGCTTCCTGCTCATGTAGTTGATATAAGAGAAGAGTGATAGGAGATGAAGGATTCTGCTGAACATGTCAAACTGGAAGTGACAGTGGATACCCAAGAGGACACAAAAGGCTTAAGCATTGCATATGGTCATTTCTCTACTAAGACCTCTCCTGTACACCTCTCCTCTGCTAAGTTCTAAAAACCAGAAAGTAACTATTAGGTAGGGAAGGGAAAGACAGTTCTATCACTTTCTAAGGTGCTATCTTTCTTATCAGTCTAAAATGCATACGCAATCGTGTCTCTCCTCTAAAACCTCTGGATGGCTTTAGAAAGTCCTTGGGGGTATAAAAGTCTAACTGCTTACTAGAACCTACCAGGTGTTGTATAAATCTGGCCTCCTCCTACCTTTCAGTATCATAAAACCCACTCCACCACTCACTGTCTCTTCCAAGCATCAAGCCTATTTATACAACAAGGCCATACTGGCCCTCTTCCCAGCCTCATGGCTTTCTTCCCTCATCCCCATCCTTCCTTTACCTAGATGACTCCTACTCACCCTCTAGTTCTCTCATCAGAGAGTTCTGCTTCATGGAAGATGGATTAGCCATACTTTTCCCTTTTCCTCCTAGCTCTGTAAAACCAACAACTCTGGACATTATAGGTGAAGTAAACCTATGACAATTCAAGGTAGAGAGAAAGCAGCAGACTGCCTAGGGATTTTGAGACTAGAGGAAAAACAATGTTAAGTTCCCTGGGTTTTCTTTCGCCTTCTATATTCCAGACTTAGAACTAAAGAAGTTGGCAGCTAGAAATGCAAATGAGCACAACACGAACCAAAGCATGGTCAATCCTACCAAAAGGCCAAGAAAGGGGTAGCCTAACAAGACAGAAAACCTTCAGACAATAACCACTCTACTCCAGCAAAGCACTCCAGAAAGAAGGAAAAAAAAAAAAAGGAGCTTAACTCCCACCCATGCCATCAAAGGTCCAGTAGAAAACCAGGACTGTCAGTGGAGACCACTTGGATAATTCTTGACTTCACCTCCTCACCCCACCCTAACAGTAATGAAGTACCCTTCCCTGCCCATAGGAGTGAAGGCCAAGTGAGGAACCTCAACTTGTACCCCCACCTGGCAGTAACAAAGGTGGAGAACACCCTCCTTTTTCCTGCTAGAGTGGGATCAAGAGCAGCCAGACAAAACAGAAGGCTTCAAAAAGACCCAAAGATGCAGAGGAAGCATGCTGGGCCCATGAATAAGATCCAGAGTCTCATAATCCCACAAATGTCCACATTTCAACTGAAAATTACCTGGAGAATCTCAAACTGAATAGTTGAAAATAGTCATTCAGCAGATAGTAACAAGATGAGACAAAAGTTAGAATTATCTGACGATAATTATCTGACTTTTAAAGGAGCTGTTGTAAAAATGCTTCAATGAGCAATTAAGAACAGACCGGAAACACGAAATACAAAGTTCCAGTAAAGCAACAGAATATAAAGAAAAACCAAAGGGAAATTTTAAAACTGAAAAAATACAACAATCAAGATAAAAGCTCAACAGAGGGCGCCTGGGTGGCTCAGTGGGTTAAAGCCTCTGCTTTTGGCTCAGGTCATGATCCCAGGGTCCTGGGATGGAGCCCCGAATCGGGCTCTCTGCTCAGCGGGGAGCCTGCTTCCTCCTCTCTCTCTGCCTGCTTCTCTGCCTGCTTGTGATCTGTCAAGTAAATAAATAAAATCTTAAAAAAAAAAAAAATGAAAAAAGGACAAACCAAACAGACTCAACTACAGAAAACAAACTGATGGTTACCAAAGGGACAGGGATGCAGGAATGGATGAAATAGGTGGTGGGAATTAAAAATACACTTATCTTGATGAGCACGTAGTAATATATAGCATTGGTGAGTCCCTATATTGAACACCAGAAACTAAAGTAACACCATGTGTTAAGTATCCTGGAATTAAATTTTTACGAAGTTGCCCCATTAATGTTTGTTAAATGAACAAATGATTACTCTTCAAAAAGTCCTCTCCTACCTACAAATCTATTTTGTCCTTTTCTGAAAACTGTTCCAGAGACTTCTCTCTTAATCACCTCTAATTGCTTCCAGGTGGCCTGCGCTTACCTTATTAGTCTGAAGAATTCTTGCATGAAACGCAGCTGGCCAGGCATGAAGCAATAGGTAAGCATAGGAGCGAATCGCATAAACTGGGGAATATTCCCAAGTCTGAAACCCCTTCCCATAGATGAGGTAGTGTGTCTGAAAATAAAAAACAGATTCAGGGTTAAATTGGCCAAAAATCCTTGCTAAGCGAATACAGGTGAAGTTTCCAAGCAAAAATATTACTAAGACAAAGGTACACAGAAATGCTGAAATTCTCAACAAGATTTGCAATTAATAGATAAGAATCAAAATGATCCAATACTAATATTAGGACATTATAATTTCTCCAAGATTATTGTTTGGTCAATGTCAAAAGTTTGAATTTTACCCTCTAATTTTTTTTTTTAAATACTCATTAGCCAAGGAATACCTGGGTGGCTCAGTTAGTTAAACATCTACCTTTGGCGCAGATCATAAACCTCCTGGTCCTGGGATCAGGAGCCCAAATCAGGCTTCCTGCTTAGCAGGGAGTCTGATTCTCTCTCTCTTTCTCTCTCCTCCCCCACCACTCATTCTCCCTCTCAAGTAAATAAAATACTCATTAGCCCAGAGAAACTCTAAACCTTAGCATTTTCGTTAAACTACCTATGTTAAGCATTTTTTAATGCAAAATGGGATCAGAATATTTCACCTCTGAATTCTCTGTAATAGAAGTCAGCAAACATATACATATATTTATACACATATATATACATATATATGTACAAATCACGAAATAGCAGTACAAGCGTACCATTTAATAACATTTTATTTTAGCAATCAGAAAAAAAGAGCCAAGAAAGTTGAAAGAAAGTAGTCACCTCCGAACCATGAGAGACTGCGGACTATGAGAAACAAACTGAGGGTTTTGGAGGGGAGGGGGTGGGGGGTTAGGTGAGCCTGGTGGTGGGTATTAAGGAGGGCACGTGTTGCATGGAGCACTCGGTGTGATGCATAAACAACGGATCTTGGAACACTGAAAAAATAAAGTTAAAAAAAAAGAAAAAGAAAGTAGTCACCTCTAGGGACTAGGATTTAGCTATGAGAAGTAGAACAGAGAGTTACGGTTTTCCCTTTAAGTTTTGTAGTAGTTGGTAACTTTAAAAACTATCTCAGGGGCGCCTGGGTGGCTCGGTGGGTTGAAGCCTCTGCCTTCGGCTCAGGTCATGATCCCAGGGTCCTGGGATCGAGCCCCGCATCGGGCTCTCTGCTCACCAGGGAGCCTGCTTCCCTTCCTCTCTGCCTGCCTCTCTGCCTATTTGTGATCTCTGTCTGTCAAATAAATAAATAAAATCTTTAAAAAAAAAAATAAAAAAAAATAAAAACTATCTCAAAGTATTATTTTGATTTAAAATGAATTTACAAAAGTTACAGATCACATCTTTTTTGTAAAAAGCCCCATTTTCCCATGGCCTTCAAGGCAGGGAAGCTTAGAATACAAAAGTGTAAATCAAGTTGTTTTACTATCAGCCACAGTTGTATATTATTTGTATCCTGATTGGCAACAAGGTCCCAAGCAGTGCAATCAAGGGGGCGGGGGATGAAAACTAAAGAAATCACCTACTGGTTCCCAGTAGTTGAAGGTTTCATCACAGTCAGAGATGTTGCTCAGGAGAGCAGCACATAACCTTGCTGAGAGCAGACACTTGAAAGCAGTAGATCCTTCAGGTGCCCAAACTTGTCCTGCTTTGTTCCCAGATAACCTGCTCAGAAGCAAAGGGAGGATATGTCAGGAAGACCTACTAACTAGAAGGCGGTTCAGGGCAGAAACGGCAAGAATGCCAAGGACATCAAAGCACGCTTAGGTAATAAACCTCAAAACTTAGTTGTTCTAAGTAGAACACTGAAGGGACGAAGACCTGAATTAATCTTACTTTCCACTTCCTGCTCTTAATGCGTAAGCTCATTCATACACTTTAACTCAATGCCGCGATGACACTCCTTGAAGGCCACAGAGCTCTCCCCTTTTTCTTTGTTCTCTTAACAAGGTCATTACTTTCCACATCTTTATTCATTCCCCCACTTGTTCAAATGCACAGAGGCCTAATTTGTGCAAAGTGCATAACCCCCTCCATTTCCGTACGTTGACGGGTCCTTTAATGCGGTCCTAAACCCGCAGTGCCTGGGCTTGGAGAGACGGTTGCAGGTGCTGGAGGCTGTGGGGCCCACACTGAAGAATAAGGGGTTAGGACTTTGCAGGCAATGAAGGAAACTGAGGCAGACTGCCAGGAAAGGTCTGCTCTTTGCTCTTGCCAGCGTCTCCCGCTGAGGCTCAGCCAACTCAAACCGCACGACACCAGCCCGCTCTGGGCCTGGGCCAGCAGCCTCGGAGCCTCCCTCCAGGCTTTCTTCCCGAGAAACACGGGACGCAGGATGGGGGACCCAGCGCGGGGCGAAGACCGGACGTGACCCGTCCAGGAAGAGCACAGGTACCCGGGGGACCAGGCTGGACCCGCGCCTCCCGGGGAGACCCTCCGGGCCAGCCCCGCGCCGCCCGGCCGCCACGCCCCCGCCGCGCCCGCACACCTACTCTGTCCGCGGCTCCGCGCCGCTCGCCTCACGGCTGCACAGCAGCTCCCGCAGCTTGTCCGCGGCCGAGACCGTGTCCCCGCCGCTGCTCCCGCTCCCCTTCAGGCGCTGACGAGCCCCTCGGCTCGCCATGGCACGCATGGAGAAGAGGTACAACTCGGCACACTACGAAAGCGGTGAGCGCGGAGACATAGCTTTGGCTGGCAACGGTGTCCGCCGAGGGACAAAAGACCTTGACATGCGCAGAAAAGACTAAATTATAGTGTTATTGGGCCAATTGGGGCAAATCCCGAAGTAGAGAAGAAATAAGACCTGAGATTTGACCTTCACCACCAGTTATCCCTTCCACACATTTGTAATTCTGGGCATTCCGCCCTCCGTCCCACACTCTTCAGCACAAATGCAAAGTGGCTAACCACCTCGACCTCGTGGGCAGAGGTATTTATCCAGTTAAAGATAACAGCACAGCTGCAGAGGAAAAGGGAGGTCCTTGAAAGGTCACTACACCTTGACTGATGTCGTTTAGGGAGCGGGATAGAGACAGCCTGTAGCTAATTAACTGCTTCAGAAAGACAAAGCTGTAACGGCAGAATATAGAATAAGAAAAATGAAAGCCTGAAGAAATTCTGTGCAACAAATCAACCATACACCTGGCACTGCCATTGCTACTAGCAGTTCGATAAGCATTTTACACACTTTACCCTTTTTAAATGCGATACAACGACCTTGTTCTTATCAATAAACAAACTGAGGACCAAGGTTGCATAGCCAGGAAATGGTGGAGCCCTGTTCCAGCTCAGGTCTGTCTTATTAGGAAGCCCATGTTTTCCCCACAAGGAGATCAGGAGGAAACACCTGATGTCATCACAGGTGCTAGCACACCTCTGACTCCCAGGGGTTATTCATCTGTTCCTGATTCTCTGCCCACTCCCCCAGTCCCAGAGTTCTGTCCCATCCTGTGGAGCTCTGTAGCAGTGGCTGAAGCGTTTGTACAGGGAGTGTTGAAATGGGCCTTACAAGAAATGTTAAAAGGACTTATGTAAAGGGGGATGGCAGTAAGTAGAAGACAGCTACAGAAGGAAAAAATTTCATGAGTAAAAGCTAACATAAAGGTAGTAATCACTTATAAAGCTAGGATGGAGGTTAAGAGACAAAAGTATTAAAATCAATTATATCTAGGGCGCCTGGGTGGCTCAGTGGGTTAAGCCGCTGCCTTCGGCTCAGGTCATGATCTCGGAGTCCTGGGATCGAGCCCCGCATTCGGGCTCTCTGCTCTCTCGGGGAGCCTGCTTCCTCCTCTCTCTCTGCCTGCTTGTGATCTCTCTGTCAAAAAAATAAAATAAAAATAAAATAAAATCAATTATATCTAAAAGATTAAAGGGACCCACAAAATGAAAAGATGTAAAGTAGAACAACATATACATAAAACATGTAAAAATGGGAGTAAAAATGAAGTTCTTTTAGAAGGTGTTCAAACTTAAATGACCATCACCTAAATATACACTGCTATACACTAGAATGTTATTTAGAGGGAGTGATGAACTTGATAGGATCCCAGATTATTATTTTGTGCTAAAAATTCACAAATACTGGGGCACCTGGGTGGCTCAGTCGTTAAGCCTCTGCCTTCAGCTCAGGTCATGATCCCGGAGTCCTGGGATGGAGCCCCGAATCGGGCTCTCTCCTCAGCAGGAAGCCTGCTTCTCCCTCTCCCACTCCCCCTGCTTGTGTTCCCTATCTGGCTGTGTCTCTCTCTGTCAAATAATAAATAAAATCTTTTTTTAAGACTTTATTTATTTATTTGACAGAGAGAGATCACAAGTAGGCAGAGAGGCAGGCAGAGAGAGAAAGGAGGAGGCAGGCTCTCTGCAGAGCAGAGCCCAATGCGGGGCTCGATCCCAGGACCCTGGGATCATGACCTGAGCTGAAGGCAGAGGCCTTAACCCACTGAGCCACCCAGGCACGCCTAAATAAAATCCTTTTTTAAAAAAAATTCACAAATATTGGGGCGCCTGGGTGGCTCAGTGGGTTAAGCCTCTGCCTTCGGCTCAGGTCATGATCTCAGGGTCCTGGGATCGAGCCCCGCATCGGGCTCTCTGCTCAGCAGGGAACCTGCTTTCCCCTCTCTCTCTCTCTGCCTGCCTCTCTGCCTACTTGTGATCTCTCTCTGTCAAAGAGATAAATAAAATCTTTAAAAAAAATTCACAAATATTGAAAATTGCTCAATTCCTATAGGCAATTATTAGGTACCAAGTTCAGACATCCCAACCTGGCCCTATCTCCTACAGACATCCCCCTTTTTTTTTTTAAGATTTTATTTATTTATTTGATAGAGAGAGAGCACAAGTAGGCAGAGAGGCAGGCAGAGTGAGAGTGGGGAAGCAGGCTCACCGCCAAGCAGAGAGCCCGATGCGGGGCTCGATCCCAGGACCCTGGGATCATGACCCGAGCCGAAGGCAGAGGCTTTAACCCACTGAGCCACCCAGGCGCCCCCAGACATCCCTTTTTCATTCCCCTTCTCATTTCACTCTCATGCAGGCCCCTCCCTGCCTCTACTTAGGAGTACTACATTAGCATCCTTACAGAGGTCCCTCATCTCAAATTCATCCTACGCAACACTGTCCATTTAATTTTCAAAAGCACTACTCTGGGGATGCCTGGGTGGCTCAGTTGGTTAAACCTCTGCCTTCAGCTCAGGTCATGATCCCAGTCCTGGCATCGATCCCACATCGGGCCCCTTGCTCAGCAGGGAGACTGCTTCTCTCTCCACCTCTGCCCGCCACTCTGCCTGCTTATGCGCTTGCACTCTCTCGCTCTCTCTGATGAATAAATAAAATCTTTTTAAATTTTTTTTTAAAAAGCACTACTCTGTATTGCCTCCTTAATCAAAAATCTCCAGTTCTCCCATTGCCTGCCAAATGAAGTACAAAATCTGTATTCTAGCATTCTTTCATCCGCTAAATCCAGCCCTAACCTACTTTTCTAATCTTTTTTTTTTTTTGACAGAGAGAGATCACAAGTAGATGGAGAGGCAGGCAGAGAGAGAGAGAGAGAGGGAAGCAGGCTTCTTGCTGAGCAGAGAGCCCGATGTGGGACTCGATCCCAGGACCCTGAGATCATGACCTGAGCCGAAGGCAGCGGCTTAACCCACTGAGCCACCCAGGTGCCCCCTACTTTTCTAATCTTATCTCCACCACTTTCCTATACACATTTACATTCCAACTAACTAGCCTGAAAAGTGCCCCAATGCTCCTTTATCTATAACTCTGCCTGGAATGGATGTCCTCCTTGCCTGACAATCCTCCCATCCTAGCACTGTTGTTATTTTAAGATCTAGCTCAAACGCTACCTTGTCCATGTACGAGGCACCACTAGGGATAGAAGAAAGCTATACATCAGGGATGCCTGGGTGGCTCTGCAGGTTAATGTCTGATAGGTGTTTTTGGCTCAGGTTCGTGAGATGGAGCTCCACATTGGGCTCAGCTGTTGTTATTTTAAGATCTAGCTCAAACGCTACCTCTCTCCCTCTGCCTCTGCAACACCCCCAATGCCTGCCCAGTGTGTGTGTGTGTGTGTGTCTGTGCACTCTCTAATAAAAATTAAAACAAATAAGATATAAATCACATTGCCTGCCCGCAATTAGCTTATAGTCTGGGTAGAAAGACAAGCAATAAATGTGTCCATAAGAGGTCCCTTGATTCGTTACCCCACTCCCCGAAATGTTATGCCAATTTTCCCATCCTCGTTAATGATCCTTCTGTTCTTCCAGGTCAAAAAACACAAAGTCAGCCCTGCTTGATTCCTGTTTCTTTAGCCTCACACCCTTCATCCATACACATATATTCCATCAGCAAAACCTTTTAAATATTACCCAGCCCAACAACATCTTACCATCCTGGTCCAGGTCACCATTACGGCTCACTGGCATTACCGTAATTACCTCCGAGTTTGTATCTTTGCTTCCATTCTTGCCTCTACATGCTCTTCTCCAAATACAAGAACAAGTAAGACAGTTACTTCCTCCCAAGAGTTTACAAAATAATTCCAATCTGCAGAGCCTAACTATTCATTAACAGGAACATACATTAATTAACATTAGAGGACTCCCATTCTGTGGAGTCCTGGGCTGAGCCAATCTCCCAGTGTCTCTGAGAGATGCTCACAACAGAAGCCTCCAGCATCTAGGAGACCAAAGTTTAATCACAGCGGAGAGGTTACTAGTGAAGACTGTGAAGAAGTAACAATGGGAGAAGGAACATGGGCTTTAGAGTCAGACAAACCCAAGTGTGAACTCTAAATCTGACATTAATTAGTTCCATGACTTCAACAGTAGTCACCCATGGAATAAATGTTATCATGATGATACCAATACCAATTATCGAGCACTTTCAACTTACCCAAGCTAATAAATATTGGTCTGACTCCAAAAACCACTCTCGTAAGTTGACTTAGTGAGATAATACATATTGGGTTAAAGAAGAGGAATTGGCAGTAAGGAAAAAATATAAATAGGACACTGAAGTTCAATTGCATCTTCACGAGTAAAGCATCTAAAGTACAAGATACTGTTTTGTTAGTTTTCCTAGCCATGACTCAAGAAAATACGGTACAACATCAAAGGTCACCAATCACATTATAGTCTATGAGTTTAAGTGATAGAGCCCCAAGTTTCTTTAGCATCAACCAACATTGGCTAGAGTCACAAGGTAAAGATTTCACAAAAAAACACAGTCCAGAAAGGACTACAAGTTACAAATTGGGTCTTTTCTTTTCTTTTTAAGATTTTATTTGAGAGAGAGAGAGAGAGAGAGAGGAAGTGCACACAAGCAGGGGGGATGGGCAGAGGGAGAGAGAAGCAGACTCCCTGCTGAGCAGGGAGCCTGATGCGGGGCTCCATCCCAGGACCCTGAGACAATGACCTGAGCCGAAAGCAGAGGCTTAACCGACTGAGCCACCCACGCACACCCAAATTGGTCTTTTTAATCTGCACCTGCACCCATACCCACACGGTAAATTTACTAGTAAATTTAGCAAATTTACTAAACTACCGAGGTGTTACATGTAGCCTTTGCTGAATCTCCTTCCTAAACTGGGACTGCATTGATGCCACCTGCTGCTGGGTGAGGGCCTTGTCACATGTCTGGTAAGTCAGTCTATAGCAGAGACTGACCTGTTGAGTCTCTGGATGCTGGAAACTACTAAGGAATTGTATGGATATGACAGTGTCCTGGGACACTGCTCGGGCCACTGTGTGAAACTCTAGTTCATCAAATTCTTTCTTCTCATCTAACCAAAAACTAATATCATGCACATAGCATGGGGGATACAGGGAATAGCTTTTAAAGGATTCTATTTTCCCAGGAACAAAATGCTTCAGGAAACGGTGGTCAAAGGTCCACAACATCCTCCAGTCAGAGATACCCCAGACAAGCATGGCTAGTAGGTCCAAGTTCACAGACACAAACATAAAACACTGGTCCTTGTGTACAATGCTTGTAGCAGATGTAGCGACAGACCCAATAATCAGATCCTTGGCACAATCTGAGCCAAAATTATGAGACTTCACATTAATAATATAATCGTTTCCATTTGGTTGAAAGACAAATTCCACTGAACTGCTCAGCTTAGAGCCCTCCAACAATGTCTGGTTCAGAAGGCTATCGAGAGTGCCCTTCAGGTGATCCAGTAGTGACTGAAGATAACTATCCTTCAGATTTTTATTAAACCCAAGGATAAATAAAGTCTCATGGAATGCCGGCATTGTGAAAGGCAAGATGTGGCACTTCTGAAAGACAGGTCCGCTGAGGACGTGCAGGGAACCTGGGAGGAAGTCTGGTGCTTGGATGACAGCCTGAACATGAACTAGGAGAGAAGGTCTAAGGCAGACCTTGGTTTGGCCACAGATTTCTTCATGAGCTTCTTGCTTCCTGTCTCTTCCAGAATCCTTAAGAAGGCTAAATTCTGAAAATAACTCCAGGAAGTCCTCCATGTCTTGTGTTGTCCCACTAGTCAGGGACTCAGAATTTGAGTTATCTTCACAGAGACTAATCCAAAAGGCAGCTGACAAACTGTCACAGTTCCAGGAAGTGAGAACACTAGGGCTTCCCTCTGGCAGCAAAGGGAAGGAACACTTCAGCCTCTTCAGAGGGAAAGCTTTGCCCAATTCAGCAATGAGTTTCTCATTAATGGTTTTGATAGGATGACATGAAGGCGCTGCTAGGAAATCTCTGTTTAAACACACACAAAAATAACTTTTTAACTTCAAATAATAAATGATTATAATGGATCTAGAATTAAAAGCACAAAGAATATAGAAAAGAATTTTCCTTAAAATGATCCTAAAAGCAAATTTAAAAAATTACCTACCAGAAACAGATATCATGTGTTTCAGAACTCTGACAGCCACGATTTGTATGATATAACAGACAAATTTTAATTCTAAAAAGGCTTGTGTAAGGCCAGACTGACAAGTATTCATAGCACCAACATCATTAACAATTGATATAGCATCCATTCAATACACGGTTGGCATCAAGCCAATCAGGATACAGCTAGAGATAGAAGTAATTTCTGGTAAAGCAGCAGGTTACCTGTTCAACTTTCCTACAAGTGCTTCTGGTTCTGGAAAGGAAAACCACCGGTCACCCAGTTTGATCCTGAAGATTCTGGGTTGTGAACCTTCAAAGGGTAAGCTCCGGGTGAAGATATGGTTCAAAGCGCCTTCTACATGAAAGGGCTTATCTTGACTCCTGGCCAAAGAGTCACCAAGTATGGAGTCTGTCATTTTCTTAATTAATTAATTTATTGTCATTATTATTTTTTTTTAAGATTTTATTTATTTATTTGACAGAGAGATCACAAGTAGGCAGAGAGGCAGGCAGAGAGAGAGAGAGGAGGAAGCAGGCTCCCTGCCGAGCAGAGAGCCCGATGCGGGACTTGATCCCAGGACCCTGAGATCATGACCTGAGCCGAAGGCAGCGGCTTAATCCACTGAGCCACCCGGACGCCCCTATTGTCATTATTTTTAAAAGCAAGTATTTTTAGAGACCAAAGCAGGAAATTGGTAGGGGAAAGTTGGCCTAAGATTTTTTTCATTATTAGTATAAGAGATGAGAAAGGCTTAAATGTCTGTTATTACTCACCTATATCCAGTGCACTTGTACCCTGGCACAGCCTCACAGCCGAAGGGATGCACGTCACTTAAAATGAACCCCCCCAGAGCTGCCATGGCAACCACTTGCCAGCTGTCGTGCCATTCTCTCCTGGGCTTATCAGCAGGAGTCCCACCTTGTCCTCTGCACAACGCCACATGGACTTCTCCTTCATTTGCAAGAACATCCTTACAGCTAACAGGGAGAGGAGCACATTAGCCGTTGATCAGAAATAAGTTGAAGTTACCATAAGAAGAAAATTGTATATACCTACTTCGGCTGTGAAATAATTAAAATCCAATCGTATCTATTTACAAAGGTCTATAGATTTCAAACAGGCAGAGGAAGAAGTAAGAATGTAAATTCTGTGTTCAAAACTCATAACTGATACTAGTGGCTGACCAGGGTATTATCTGGCTTTGTAACTGCATTGTTCATCTAATGTCATAGAAAGGTCAGTGTCTGCCAAGTTCCTATACATGATTCACTGACTGGGCTGTTCTTCCCAGTTTAGAAAGCTGATCTTTTCACTCCCTTCCTATTAAAATTCTGTATTTCAAATACTAACTTAAAACCTTGGCTGTGTGAAAAGTTTCTTGACAACAATGGCCTCTAGAGACCTCCAAGAGTACCACGTGTTTTGGTATAATAGTGGAAAGCACTGGGTTGGTTTGTTTTGGTTTTTTAAGATTTTATTTATTTGACAGAGAGAGACACAGCGAGAGAGGGAACACAAGCAAGGGGAGTGGGAGAGGGAGAAGCAGGGTCTCCACTGAGCAGGGAGCCCCATGTGGGGCTGGATCCTGGGACCATGACCTGAGCAGAAGGCAGATGCCCAACAACTGGGTGACCCAGGTGTCCCTAAAGCACTCTTTTAGGTTCACATTAATTTGAGGTAGTTACTGTAAATATCCTCAGTTTATGGATAAAGAAGCAAAAGCAAGTAAGGACCAAATAAGCTTACCCCAAATCACCCAACTATAAGTGGTGGGTGGGGATTTTGAATCCATGCTTTTGGCCATTAGATTATTCTGGCTACCATTATTCTGCATTATCCCAAATAGGTGAGTGATCCTTCTTTAACACGCCCAAAAGCTTACACACTATTTGTACTTTTATTTAACATTTAGGGTTCCATGTCTGCCTTCCCAACTAGATTATGGGTTCCTCTGGAGCTTCATAGGCTCTCTCAACCTATCACAGTAACTTAAACACGTATGCCTTATTTCCCAGACTAAAATGTGTGAGTGCAGTAACTATGCAAGGTCTATCTTAAACATTTTACTTGTGAGTGGTCTCATTTCCTCACCTCTGGAAAAACTTGGCAAGCAGTTCCCGGTTCTTAGCTACTCCAGCTTTTCGTCCACAGTGCGGAAAATTAAAATAAATTCGATCAAACTCCCTATGCTGCGGTTTGAAGGCATCTGCCAGCTGGGTGCAGTCCACACCAAAACGCACCTCAGTACCTGGCACGAAATATAGACAGATGGGTGTCTCAAAACCTGAATCCCTCCCTAACTTGGACCGTGCAAGACAACCCCGGTCCAAGCCCACAGCCGGTTTTCAGGGAACCGGACGCTCAAAAGCAACCTACACTTCCCCTCCCTTTCCAGTTCGGGCCGCGCCAGCAGCGGGGCGGGGCGGGGGGCTGCTGCGCGGAGGGGTTGGCCTCGCTACCTCGCTCGCGCAGGCGCTGCAGATTCTCCCGGGCCACCGGATTCCCGGCCACGTCGGCCGAGCGCTGGAGGCAGGTGGCGGTTACACGGGTGCACGCATCCAGGGTCTCGCTCAGAGCGGCGGCGAAGGAGAAATTACCCTCCCCAACCAACAGGAGGCGCCGAGGGGCCATGGCCTCAACCAGCTCCTCGCTCGCGTCCTCGGAGGCGCCAGTTTCTTACGTCACTTCCTCCGTGGGGGACCCTGCGCGCCTCTTCTTCCTGCGTCGCTGATTGATGATGCACCGACAGCGTCCAGTTGTCTTGAGAAACTGGTGTTGCGGCTTCAGAGGGGGAAATAGGCATGAGAGCGAACGCGAGACATCGATCACTCTGTCCCCTCACTCCTTCACACCTTCAGGAGTGTTAAAATAAACGCCTTTTTGCCCGACGACTGCCGCGAGCGATTTCGTCACACCTGCGTGAGGTCACAAGCAGTCACTACCGCACAGGGACAGACCCCGGGAGAGGCGAGTTCTGAGTGAAAGGAACAGGGTGGGGCTGAAGTCGAGAGGTTGGGCTGCGTCCCGCTTGTTGCTGTCACAGAGGGTAGCCTCCTCGCGTCTGAAATGGCTACTGTCCATTGTCTCTGCTGCTCGGGATTTCTCCAGGTGCTTCTATCTCCTACCTTTTATTCATTCAGGAAATATTGAGTGCCCGTTGTGTGTGAGGCCACTGTGAGGGCGGCTAAGTACATGGATGAATAAGATGTGGCCTGAACTTAAAGTGTGATGGAGACTGCACAGCAAAAGAGGCAATTCTGGCACAACGGGATGAGGTGCTATGAGGAGTCATTCAGGGTGCTGTAGGGCACAGAAGAATTTAGAACCTCACCAACTTCTGGGAGGAAGTGGAAAGATTCCCTAAATAAAGTGAACCTGAATTCTGGGGGACTAGGTCACTTAAGAGTCTGCCTTCTGCTCAGGTCATGATCCCAGCGTCCTGGGATGAACTCTGCATCAGGCTCCCTGCTCAGGGAGGCATCTGCTTCTCCCTTCCCTCTGCCTGCTGCTCCCCCTGCTTGTTCTCTCTCTCTCTCTCAAATAAATAAAATCTTAAAAAAAAAAAGTTTAAGGGGGGAAAGGGAGTGTACACCTGACCTGGGTAAAGATAAGTGAAGAGGCAGGAGGAACAGTATTTGCAGATGCTTGATGGAGAAACAGAAGAGTTGAGTTTGGCTGAAATGTAGTTGGAGGGAGAGTAGGTAACAGAGGAGAAGGAAGACTTAAGCAGGAGCCAGGTCATAAAGAACATCGTAAGCCATTTTAACAGCCTGAGTCTTATTGTAGCAGTGGCCAGCTTTTAAATAGGAAGATAGCACAATTAGATTTTCATTTTCACACTATTCTTCTTTCCTATAGAAAAAGGATTGGAGAAGACCAAGGCTGATGGCACAGAGATCAGAGAGGCAACTACACCAAGAATGTTGACAAAAGCTGGTAGTGATCTAAACTGGAAATTGGCAGTGGGGTTGGAGGGTAGTGGTCTAATTCAAAAATCAGTAAGACCTAGAGTTTGGATAGACATAAGGCATTGAAAGAGAATTCAGAGTTAAAGATGAGCCTCATGTTTTGGGCTTGGGCAACTGAGTGGATGGTGATGCCTGTCTTTACAGCCCCAAGGAAGGTGTCACCTTGGTCTGCAGTGTGAGTACTAGGCTTGTCAGACTTTGCAGGAATTACTCTTTAGTCATCATGCTATTTGTTGACATCAGTGCACACATCTCTCTTCACAAAGGTACATGGTATGAGGGCTACAGTATTGACTTTGTCCCTACCTGTGGAAAGGTGGCTAGGTGGGTGGTGACTTCCAAATCATGGCCTCCCGGCCATGGTGATCGGTGTGACCTATATTCCTCATTTGCTTGGAGAACGGGAAAGCCAAGTTTGATGATACCTCTTCCTTTAAAGAAAATGGAACAGCTGAATAATACTTTCTGTCACTTTCCTACAAATTCCTCAAACAACACAAGCCACTCAGCATCAAAATGCTCTTCTCCAGTGAAGGTATTGTCTTGCCCCCAAGCCAAGGGAGCACAGTCATTTTTGGCCCAAAATAAAAATGGCTAGGCTTTTGATTCCTTACAAAAGATTGAAATTCAGACATTGGTCACCTGATATGTGCAAAGCACCATTGATTGGGAGAGCTGGCAGAAGGAGAGGGTATGATAATAAGACCAGGGCCTGTCCTCAAGGGATGTGCAGTTCAACATAGGAGATTCAACACGTACTTGAAGAATTCTAACATATGATAGAAAGCTAAAGGTATAAAGATTCCATGCTATGTGAGACAAAGGAAAGAAGTTAACTTGGAAGATACCATGTAAGAAGTGGCATTTGAGCTGAGTCCAGAAAGAAGGAAACTCATTTATTGACCCTTTGTTGTGTTATCTACTTATCCAACTTTCACTTTTCCCTATTCTCTTTGACTATAGCAATATCCTTAGTCCTTAAACTCCTACATCTCAAAATTTCCTGAACATACAACTAGTTTTCCATATAGTATTGGGATACTGAGGTTTTCCTGTCTTTTGGGGGGTGGCATTTACTGTACATAGCCATGTGCTACTTTTGATTGAGTAGGATTCATGGGCCAGGGGAGAAGAAGCAGAACCACTATTATATTGGGAAGAAAGCCTAGATCCTTAGTAAGATGGGCTTATGTTATACTTGGCCAAGGGTGAGAAAGGGATGAATGCCTTTTCTGTTCTTAGTTTTTGCAACTAGCTTTTCTGTTCTCACCTTTTTGCAGAGACAGCACCTTGCCTATTTCCTAGCAAACCCACACTATGGCAGCCTCATTAATGCAGATGGCCATGCGGAAGTTTGGACAGATTGGAATGATACATCCAAGTTTTTCCAGTATGGATGGAGATGTACCACTAATGAGAATGCCTATTCAAACTGTACCCTGATGGGAAACTGGAATCAGGAAAGATATGACCTAAGGAATATTGTGAAGCCCAAACCCTTGCCTTCCCAGGTAATCTAACGTTCTCTTCTGTTTCCTTCCCTTAGCAAAAGAAATGCCACTGGCCATTTTAGAGGTAGGAATCTAATAACTTCCATGCTGAGACCTCTCGGGCTTCTCTGTTCAGTGAGGTGGTTGGGGGTGGACAGCAGTCTTTGCTAGACTGGCTGTCTTATTTTACTATCAAGTAGAATAGCAAAGTAGTAAAAGTATGAGCAGTACCCTTTTACATATATGTCTTCTGACTCAGGCTGCCTACCTAGACTTGTAATTTATCTGCATTTTGCCCTTAAGTGTCTCCTAACAAACAAGTAAACAAAGGATATGAAAGTTAATAGACTGTAGACGAACAACATATAGACCTCTAGTTAATCCAAAATATGACAGAGTCTGTTAAAATTCATGTCATTGTGTCCTTTATTTCCCATCATTAAGTGTAGACTCCTATATATTTTTTTTAAGATTTTATTTATTTATTTGACAGAGATCACAAGTAGGCAGAGAGGCAGGCAGAGAGAGAGGAGGAAGCAGGCTCCCTGCTGAGCAGAGAGCCCGATGCGGGACTCGATCCCAGGACCCCGGGATCATGACCTGAGCCGAAGGCAGAAGCTTTAACCTACTGAGCCACCCAGGTGCCCCTAGACTCCTATATTTTTAACTGATTACTTTTTCTTTCCAGTTTGGACACTACTTTGAAACAACATATGATTCAAGCTACAACAACAAAATGCCACTTTCAACTCATAGTAGGTGGACTGTTCTTTTCAATCTTTATATTCTCAGGACATAGCTCAGTGCCTGGAACATGGAAGGAGCTCAAATAGAAGTAAATTGAATGAGTGAATAAGTAATGATTTTTCTCTTTTTTTAAAGATTTTATTTATTTATTTGACAGAGAGAGCATGTGCACATGCAGGGGGAGCGGCAGGCAGGGGGAGAGGGAGAAGAAGCTTCCCCACAGAGCAGGGAGCCCAATGCAGGAGTTGATCCCAGGACCCAGGGATCATGACCTGAACCAAAGGCAGACTCTTAACCAACTGAGCCCCTGGTGCCCCTGATTCTTCTTTCTCAATTTTTACAGGACTCATTAGACTTGGAAATTTTACCTCAGAAATAAGAGCAAGACCAGTTACTAAGGGTCCTTGTTCTTGACTGATTCCACTTGTCTTTCCTTCTCTTCTCTCTTTCCTCAGGATTTAAGAGAGAGCCTCACTGGTTTCCAGGACATCAACCGGAACTGGATCCTCCTCGGTACAAATGCACAGAAAAGTCAACTTACATGACCAGCTACTCAGAGCCTCAAACTGGGCATCACTCCGCATGTATGTGGAATCGTAGTAACTGCCAATTTCAGGGTCCACGGTTCTAAGAAAGAATAAGAAGCTTCATTTTTCCAGAGTAAATTGTAGGAGGGAGCACATTCTAAGCACAACTAAGAATCTAGCTGACTATAACAGTTTCACTCTCTGAATAAAGAAAGCACAGAAAAATATTCCCTACCCTCTTTTTTGTTTTAATCAAGACTTAAATGTCAGATTTAAGTTAATATCTGCTCTTAGTTCTACATTACAAGGTTGTAGTAGGAGGAGATTAAAAAGAATTAGTTCAAATCTGCTACTACTTTGCCCCTCCCTACCTTCCATCCAAGGTGGAACTCCAAAATCCAGTGTGAGTTCGGTTATCATTGGCTAGGTGCTTCCTGGGTGTGAGCCTGGCAGTCACAGTCAGATATTGTAACTCTTTTGTGACCTTAATGAACATGCCCTCCTAGGACAAAAAAAAAAGAGAAAAATAAGTTTTTATAATTATTATAGTGGATTTAAAACATAAAATTAGAGTAATATAATGAATTCCCATATACCACTACACACCTTCAACAATTTATGATTGCTCTTAACTATCCCTACATAATTTCTCTATTTCTTTAATTAATTTTGGAGCAGATCTCAGATGTTAAACCCTTTCTTCTATAAAGATTTCAATATATATCTTAAAAAGGGAAGGACTGTCAATTTTTTATTCACCCACAAAGACCATCAAGGAAACCTGTTTATCAAACAAAACTGAGTTCTTATACCTGTAGCAAGGAAGCACATCAACTTAATACAATCTTGGTGAGAATTCAGAAGGGGGATGTTAGGGCGCCTGGCTGACTCAGTTGGTTAAGCCTCTGCCTTCAGCTCAGGTCATGATCCCAGGGTCCTGGGATAGAGCCTCAGGTCATGATCTCAGGGGCCTGGGATTGAGCCCCCCCACCTCAGGCTCCCCACTCCGTGGGGAGTCTACTTCTCCCTCTGCCCTTCCCCTGGCTTGTGCTTGCCCCCGCATCAATGAATAAACCTTTTTTTGGAAAAGGGTGGGGATACGGGGCACCTGGGTCGCTCAGTCAGTTGAGCGTCTACCTTTCCTCTGCTCAGATCATCATCCCAGAGTCCTGGGATCAAGCCCCATATCGGGCTCCCTGCTCATCGGGGAGCCTGCTTCTTCCTCTGCAGCTCCCCTGTGCTTGTGTTCCTTCTCTCACTATCTCTCTCGGCCATAAATAAATACAATCTTTAAAAGGGAAGGGGGAATTAGGGTATTTTTAGAGATTTGGGGTAAGGGCTCTGTTTAAGTTGGGTCTTTCAAAGTGGGGAACTGGTAGGAATTGAGACAGGATTGGGAATAGTTTGGGGTTAGTGAACACAGGGAGGAACAGTCTAAATTTTAACAAGTTTAAAAAAAATTTTTTAAGATTTTATTTATTTATTTGACAGAGAGAGTGAGAGAGGGAACACAAGCAGAGGGAGTGGAAGAAGGAGAAGCTGGCTTCCTACTGAGCAGGGAGCCCAATGTGGGGCTCCATCCCAGGACCCCCAGGATCATGACCTGGGCTGAAGGCAGATGCTTAACATCTGAGCCATCTAGGTGCCCCAACAGGTTTAAAGTTACCAATATTTTCCTTTTTTATTTTCTCTCCTGTTTATTATGACAATATAATAGATGGGAGATGTTTCCCATGTATTTCCTCGCAAACTTTCACTATTTTATGTTACAGACACAGATACGTGATTTATGTTGTGTATTAGGTAGTAACTGAGTTTCTTTTTTCTTTTCTGTATGACTATCCAGTTTTCCTAGCATTAATTATTGAAAACACTACTTTCTCCACTGCTCTTGAACACCATTTTTACTATAAATCAACTGTCTGTGTACTTAGGCCTGTTTCCAGGCTCTCTAAAACATTCCATTGGTCTGTCATTACATATGCTATCTTAACACAATGCCTTAATTACCTCACTATTGTAATTATGATAATTTTATAATCTTAATATCTAATAAATGAGATACTTTTACGTTGTTTTTCTTCAAGAGTGTCTTGAGCTATTTTTAACCAGTTGCTGTTTTATATAAATTTTAGGATCACCTTGTCCAGTTTCACAGAAAGATACCATTAGGGTATTGGTGGAAACAGCGCTGCATTGTTAGATCAACTGCAGAGTTTGAGTGATTGGGACACCTGAGTGGCTCAGTCAGTTAAGCATCTAACTCTTGATTTCAGCTCAGGTCATGATCTCAGAGTCATGAGACTGAGCCCCACATCAGGCTCCATGGTCAGCAGTGAGGCCCCCCTAGATGCTCTCTCCCTCTGCTCTGCCCACTCATGTGTGCATGCGTGCTCTCTCTCAGGTAAATAAATAAATCTGGGGCACCTGGGTGGCTCAGTGGGTTAGACCGCTGCCTTCGGCTCAGGTCATGATCTCAGGGTCCTGGGATCGAGTCCCGCATCGGGCTCTCTGCTCAGCGGGGAGCCTGCTTCCCTTCCTCTCTCTCTGCCTGCCTCTCTGTCTGCTTGTGATCTCTGTCTGTCAAATAAATAAATAAAATCTTTTAATAAATAAATAAATAAATCTCTTTAAAAAAAGAATTTGAGTTATTGTCTCTTACTAATTGTAGTAATTCGTTAATACATGCTCTTGAAATAGGAACACTATTTTATTGGCACGTATTTTAAGTTTATATGTTACATATCCTATTTTATTTCCTGTCTGTCCAGGATATTTTTAAAATTGTAGTAAAACATATATAGCATAAACTTACCGTTTTTTTTAAAGATTTTATTTTATTTTTATTTATTTATTTATTTATTTGACAGACAGATCAAAAGTAGGCAGAGGGGCAGGCAGAGAGAGAGGTGGAGGCAGGCTCCCTGCGGAGCAGAGAGCCCGACTCGGGGATCGATCCCAGGACCCTGGGATCATGACCTGAGCTGAAGGCAGAGGCTTAACCCACTGAGCCACCCAGGCGCCCCTAAACTTACCATTTTAATGATTTTTTTAAAAAAGATTTCTTTGTTAATTTTTAAGATTTTATTTATTTATTTGGGAGGAGTTGAGGGAGAGGAGAGAAAGGAGATTCCATACTGAGCATAGAGCCTGAGGTGGGGCTCAATCCCACAACCCTGAAGTCACAACCTGAGCCAAAATCAAGAGTCAGTTGCCCAACTTGGGACTTGAGCTTACAACCCTGAGATCAAGAGTCACACGCTCTTACTCACCTGAGCCAGCCAGGTGCCCCCCCCCCCCACATTTTAACTATTTTTAAGTGTACAATTCAGTGGCATTAAGTATATTCACAGAGTTGTACAATTATTAGCACTATTTCTAGAACTTTATCATTATCCCAAACTGAAGCTCTGTACCAATTAAACAGACTTCTCATTCCCCCTTCTCCTAGTAACCACTATTCTACTAATAACCGCTGTTCTAGGGTGATTCATGTCCTATTTGTCCTTTTGTGTCTGGTTTATTTTGTTAGCATGTTTTCAAGTTTCATCCATATTATAGGATATATTCCTTTTTTTTTTTTTAATTTTTATTTATTTGACAGAGAGATCACAAGTAGAGAGGCAGGCAGAGAGAGAGGAGGGAAGCAGGCTCCCTGCTGAGCAGAGAGCCCGATGCGGGGCTCGATCCCAGGACCCTGAGATCATGACCCGAGCCGAAGGCAGAGGCTTCAACCTGCTGAGCCACCCAGGTGCCCTGGATATATTCCTTTTAAGACTGAATAATATTCCATTGTGTATTTACTGCATTTTGCTGCTCCATTCATCTGTTAATGGATCCTTGTGTTTTCACCTTTTGTCTGTTGCGAGCAATGCTGTTATGAACATTGATGTACAAGTATCTGTTTGAGTCCCCACTTTCAGTTTTTTGGGGAATATACCCGGTCATTCTGTCTTTAACAGTTTGGAGATGCTCATCTGTTTTCCACTTTTTTTTTTTTTTTTTTTTTTTACATTGCCACCAGCAATGCACAAGGATTCTAAGTTTTCACATCCTTACTGACACTTACTTTGTTTTTTGTTTTTATAGTAACCATCCTAGCAGGTGCAGAATGATACTGTTGTGGTTTAGATTTCCACCTCCCTACTGGCTAGTGATCTTGAGCATCTTCATGTGCTTTTTAGCTATTTGTATATCTTTGGAGAAACATTTATTCAAATACTTTGCCATTTCTTTTTTTTTTTAAGATTTTATTTATTTATTTGAGTGAGAGAGAGAGGCAATGAGAGAGAGCATGAGTGAGGAGAAGGTCAGAAGGAGAAGCAGACTCCCCGTGGAGCTGGGAGCCCGATGCGGGACTCGATCCCGAGACTCCGAGATCATGACCTGAGCCAAAAGCAGTTGTCCAACCAACTGAGCCACCCAGGCGTCCCTCCTTTGCCATTTCTGAATTGGTCGTTTGCCCTTTTGTTGTAGGAGTGCCTTGTATATTCTGGATATTAATTCCTAGTCAGATACAGGATTTGTAAATATTTTCTCCCATTCTGTGGATTCTACTTTCACTCTTTCAACAGTGCCCTTTGATGCATGAAAGTTTTCAGTTTTGATGAAGACCGGTTTATCTCTTTTATCTATTGTTGCCTAAACTTTTGGTGTCATATCCAAGCAGTCCTTGCCAAAGTCAATATTATGAATTTTTCCCATGTGTTTTCTTCAAAGAGTCTACATTTATTGCTCTTATAATTAAGTCTTTGATCCTTTTGGAATTAACTTTTTATATGGTGTAAGGTAAGGGTCCAGCTTCATTTTTTTTGCATATTCAGAAAACTGGATATCCAGTTTTCTCAGCATCATTTGTTGAAAAGACTGCACTTTCTCCCATTGAATGGACTTGGTATCTTTGCTAAACATCATTTAACCATATACACAATGGTTTATTTCTGGCCTTTGTATTTTATTCCATTGGTCTATATATCTGTTTTTATGCCAATACCCCACTGTTTTTTTTACTACTGTAGTTTGTAATAAGTTTTGAAATTAAGAAATATGAGTCTCCCAACTTTGCTTTTCTTTTTAAAGATTATTTTGGCTATTCATGGGGTACCTGGGTGGCTCAGTGAGTTAAAGCCTCTGCCTTCAGCTCAGGTCCTGGGATCAAGCCCCGCATCAGACTCTCTGCTTAGCTGGGAGCCTGCTTCCCCCCACCCCCACCTGCCTCTCTGCCTACTTGTGATCTCTGTCAAACAAATAAATAAAATCTTAAAAAAAAAAAAAAACCACGATAATTTTGGCTATTCAGGATCCCTTGAGATTCCATATGAATTTTAGGGTGAATTTTTCTATTTCTGGAAAACATTGAGATTCTTATAGGGGTTGAAGTGAATCTGTAGATTGCTTTAGATTTTTTTTTTAAGATTTTATTTATTTATTTGACAGAGAGAGAGATCACAAGTAGGCAGAGAGGCAGGCAGAGAGAGGGGGAAGCAGGCTCCCCACGGAACAGAGAGCCCGATGCAGGGCTCAATCCCAGGACCCTGGGATCATGACCTGAGCTGAAGGCAGAGGTTTTACCCACTGAGCCACCCAGGTGCCCCTTGACTGCCAATTCTTGTCAGCCATTGAATGAGGCAGTTGTTTTTTTTTTTTTTTTTAAGATTTTATTTATTTATTTGACAGACAGAGATCACAAGTAGGCAGAGAGGCAGGCAGAGAGAAGGGGGAAGCAGGCTCCCTACTGAGCAGAGAGCCCGCTGCGGGGCTCGATCCCAGAACCCTGGGATCAAGACTGAGCCGAAGGCAGAGGCTTTAACCCACTGAGCCACCCAGGCACCCCGAATGAGGCAGTTTTTAATGCATTATCTCCTCTAATTCTCATACCCAATCATTAAATCTGTATTATTAGCTGCATAAAGCAGAGGCTTAACCCACTGAGCCACCCAGGTGCCCCTGTAGATTGCTTTAGGTAGTACTGATATCATGACCATATTAAGTCTTCTAGTCCATGAACAAGTAATGGATTTCCATTTATTTGTGTCTTTAAGTTCTTTCAGGCATGTTTTATTGTTTTTAGTGTATAAGTCTTTTGCCTCTTTAGTTTTTTCCACAGTATTTTTTGATGCTATTGTAGATTTGTTTTCTTAATTTCCTTTTGGGATTATTCCTTATTAGCATAGAGAAATGTAGCTGACTTCTGTGTGGTGGTCTTGAATCCTGCAACTTTGGTGTGTTTCTTTATTAGCCCTAGAGAGTTTTTTGTGTAATCACTAGGGTTCTCCACATGTCATCTGTAAACAGAGATAATTTCATTACTTCCTTTCTAATTTGGACGCTTTTCTTTTTCTTGCCTAATTTCCCTGGCTAGAACTGCCAATAATATATTAAATAGAAGTGGTGAAAGTGAACATTCCTGTATTGATCCTGGTATTTAAGGAAAAGCTTTTTTTTTTCCTGTTAAAAGACTCTATCTATTTATTTGTCAGAGAGAGACAGAGAGGGAACACAAGCAGGGGGAGTGAGTGGGAGAGGAGAAGCCGGCTTCCTACCCAACAGGGATCCCAGGACTCTGGGATCATGACTTGAGCCTCAGGCAGATGCTTGACCGACTGAGCCACCCGTGCGCCCCTAAGGAAAAGCTTTCAATCTTCACCACCTAGTGATGAGGGAGCAGGAGGCTGGCTGAGGACAAAGCAAAAGCTGGCACCTAGCACCCCTTCTCCATCTCCCCCTCATATGTGTAGCATTCCTCAGGCACCCCTGACTGCCAAAAACGATAAACAAATAGTTGACTTGCAGAGATCACAATCCTGCAAGACAGGAGTCTCCCTTGGTTTACAAATCAATAGCCAGAGGCAAATAACTCAGTTCCTCAAGCCCTAATGTCTCCCTCCCCACCATAAACGAAATTGAAGGAGGCTGAGATAGAAGGAAATGTAAATATAGTTAAATCTCTTCTAAACCTAAATCTCACTAACAAAGACAATTGGTAGCAGGATTGTGACACCCCACCAAGAATCTCCCAACTATCTTGACATTGATCAAGCCACAGGGGCAAGGCCTCCGGTATCCCTGCACCTTGTAGGCCCTCTCTAGCATATGAAAGTTCCATTGAAACCTCCCTTCCCCTCACCTTCCCCCAACCGCAAGGTACATAACCTGCCATCCCTCACAATCCAGGGCAGCAGGTCTTCCTGCCCATGGGTCCTGTCCCCGTGCTTTAATAAACC